>NC_090439.1:1032013001-1033321584 GCF_031143425.1 Pleurodeles waltl | reverse complement strand
GGAGCCACGAATTTCCTTCCACCCAGCGTTCCCCCACGTCTCCTGATAAAAATGATTCCTCACTTGTGTGGGTAGGCCTAGCGCCCGCGACAGGAAACGCCCCAAAGCGCAACGTGGACACATCCAAATTTGTGAAGGAAAACAGAGGTGTTTTTTGCAAAGTGCCTACCTGTAGATTTTGGCTTGTAGCTCAGCCGCCACCTAGGGAAACCTACCAAACCTGTGCATTTCTGAAAACTAGAGACCTAGGGGAATCCAAGATGGGGTGACTTGTGTGTCTCGGACCAGGTTCTGTTACCCAGAATCCTTTGCAATCCTCAAAATTTGGCTAAAAAAACACATGTTCCTCACATTTCTGTGGCAGAAAGTTCTGGAATCTGAGAGGAGCCACGAATTTCCTTCCACCCAGCGTTCCCCCACGTCTCCCGATAAAAATGATACCTCACTTGTGTGGGTAGGCCTAGCGCCCGCGACAGGAAACGCCCCAAAGCGCAACGTGGACACATCCAAATTTGTGAAGGAAAACAGAGGTGTTTTTTGCAAAGTGCCTACCTGTAGATTTTGGCTTGTAGCTCAGCCGCCACCTAGGGAAACCTACCAAACCTGTGCATTTCTAAAAACTAGAGACCTAGGGGAATAAAAGATGGGGTGACTTGTGTGGCTCGGACCAGGTTCTGTTACCCAGAATCCTTTGCAAACCTCAAAATTTGGCTAAAAAAACACATGTTCCTAACATTTCTGTGGCAGAAAGTTCTGGAATCTGAGAGGAGCCACAAATTTCCTTCCACCCAGCGTTCCGCCACGTCTCCCGATAAAAATGATACCTCACTTGTGTGGGTAGGCCTAGCGCCCGCGACAGAAAACGCCCCAAAGCGCAACGTGGACACATCCAAATTTGTGAAGGAAAACAGAGGTGTTTTTTGCAAAGTGCCTACCTGTAGATTTTGGCTTGTAGCTCAGCCGCCACCTAGGGAAACCTACCAAACCTGTGCATTTCTGAAAACTAGAGACCTAGGGGAATCCAAGATGGGGTGACTTGTGTGTCTCGGACCAGGTTCTGTTACCCAGAATCCTTTGCAAACCTCAAAATTTGGCTAAAAAAACACATGTTCCTCACATTTCTGTGGCAGAAAGTTCTGGAATCTGAGAGGAGCCACGAATTTCCTTCCACCCAGCGTTCCCCCACGTCTCCCGATAAAAATGATACCTCACTTGTGTGGGTAGGCCTAGCGCCCGCGACAGGAAACGCCCCAAAGCGCAACGTGGACACATCCAAATTTGTGAAGGAAAACAGAGGTGTTTTTTGCAAAGTGCCTACCTGTAGATTTTGGCTTGTAGCTCAGCCGCCACCTAGGGAAACCTACCAAACCTGTGCATTTCTGAAAACTAGAGACCAAGGGGAATCCAAGATGGGGTGACTTGTGTGGCTCGGACCAGGTTCTGTTACCCAGAATCCTTTGCAAACCTCAAAATTTGGGTAAAAAAACACATGTTCCTCACATTTCTGTGGCAGAAAGTTCTGGAATCTGAGAGGAGCCACGAATTTCCTTCCACCCAGCGTTCCCCCACGTCTCCCGATAAAAATGATACCTCACTTGTGTGGGTAGGCCTAGCGCCCGCGACAGAAACGCCCCAAAGCGCAACGTGGACACATCCAAATTTGTGAAGGAAAACAGAGGTGTTTTTTGCAAAGTGCCTACCTGTAGATTTTGGCTTGTAGCTCAGCCGCCACCTAGGGAAACCTACCAAACCTGTGCATTTCTGAAAACTAGAGACCAAGGGGAATCCAAGATGGGGTAACTTGTGTGGCTCGGACCAGGTTCTGTTACCCAGAATCCTTTGCAAACCTCAAAATTTGGCTAAAAAAACACATGTTCCTCACATTTCTGTGGCAGAAAGTTCTGGAATCTGAGAGGAGCTACGAATTTCCTTCCACCCAGCGTTCCCCCACGTCTCCCGATAAAAATGATACCTCACTTGTATGGGTAGGCCTAGCGCCCGTGGCAGGAAACGCCCCAAAGCGCAACGTGGACACATCCAAATTTGTGAAGGAAAACAGAGGTGTTTTTTGCAAAGTGCCTACCTGTAGATTTTGGCTTGTAGCTCAGCCGCCACCTAGAGAAACCTACCAAACCTGTGCATTTCTGAAAACTAGAGACCAAGGGGAATCCAAGATGGGGTGACTTGTGTGGCTCGGACAAGGTTCTGTTACCCAGAATCCTTTGCAAACCTCAAAATTTGGCTAAAAAAACACATGTTCCTCACATTTCTGTGGCAGAAAGTTCTGGAATCTGAGAGGAGCCACGAATTTCCTTCCACCCAGCATTCCCCCACGTCTCCCGATAAAAATAATACCTCACTTGTGTGGGTAGGTCTAGCGCCCGCAACAGGAAACGCCCCAAAGCGCAACATGGACACATCCAAATTTGTGAAGGAAAACAGAGGTGTTTTTTGCAAAGTGCCTACCTGTAGATTTTGGCTTGTAGCTCAGCCGCCACCTAGGGAAACCTACCAAACCTGTGCATTTCTGAAAACTAGAGACCAAGCGGAATCCAAGATGGGGTGACTTGTGTGGCTCGGACCAGGTTCTGTTACCCAGAATCCTTTGCAAACCTCAAAATTTGGCTAAAAAAACACATGTTCCTCACATTTCTGTGGCAGAAAGTTCTGGAATCTGAGAGGAGCCACGAATTTCCTTCCACCCAGCGTTCCCCCACGTCTCCCGATAAAAATGATACCTCACTTGTGTGGGTAGGCCTAGCGCCCGCGACAGGAAACGCCCCAAAGCGCAACGTGGACACATCCAAATTTGTGAAGGAAAACAGAGGTGTTTTTTGCAAAGTGCCTACCTGTAGATTTTGGCTTGTAGCTCAGCCGCCACCTAGGGAAACCTACCAAACCTGTGCATTTCTGAAAACTAGAGACCAAGGGGAATCCAAGATGGGGTGACTTGTGTGGCTCGGACCAGGTTCTGTTACCCAGAATCCTTTGCAAACCTCAAAATTTGGCTAAAAAAACACATGTTCCTCACATTTCTGTGGCAGAAAGTTCTGGAATCTGAAAGGAGCCACGAATTTCCTTCCACCCAGCGTTCCCCCAAGTCTCCCGATAAAAATGATACCTCACTTGTGTGGGTAGGCCTAGCGCCCGCGACAGGAAACGCCCCAAAGCGCAACGTGGACACATCCAAATTTGTGAAGGAAAACAGAGGTGTTTTTTGCAAAGTGCCTACCTGTAGATTTTGGCTTGTAGCTCAGCCGCCACCTAGGGAAACCTACCAAACCTGTGCATTTCTGAAAACTAGAGACCAAGGGGAATCCAAGATGGGGTGACTTGTGTGGCTCGGACCAGGTTCTGTTACCCAGAATCCTTTGCAAACCTCAAAATTTGGGTAAAAAAACACATGTTCCTCACATTTCTGTGGCAGAAAGTTCTGGAATCTGAGAGGAGCCACGAATTTCCTTCCACCCAGCGTTCCCCCACGTCTCCCGATAAAAATGATACCTCACTTGTGTGGGTAGGCCTAGCGCCCGCGACAGGAAACGCCCCAAAGCGCAACGTGGACACATCCAAATTTGTGAAGGAAAACAGAGGTGTTTTTTGCAAAGTGCCTACCTGTAGATTTTGGCTTGTAGCTCAGCCGCCACCTAGGGAAACCTACCAAACCTGTGCATTTCTGAAAACTAGAGACCAAGGGGAATCCAAGATGGGGTAACTTGTGTGGCTCGGACCAGGTTCTGTTACCCAGAATCCTTTGCAAACCTCAAAATTTGGCTAAAAAAACACATGTTCCTCACATTTCTGTGGCAGAAAGTTCTGGAATCTGAGAGGAGCTACGAATTTCCTTCCACCCAGGCGTTCCCCCACGTCTCCCGATAAAAATGATACCTCACTTGTATGGGTAGGCCTAGCGCCCGTGGCAGGAAACGCCCCAAAGCGCAACGTGGACACATCCAAATTTGTGAAGGAAAACAGAGGTGTTTTTTGCAAAGTGCCTACCTGTAGATTTTGGCTTGTAGCTCAGCCGCCACCTAGAGAAACCTACCAAACCTGTGCATTTCTGAAAACTAGAGACCAAGGGGAATCCAAGATGGGGTGACTTGTGTGGCTCGGACAAGGTTCTGTTACCCAGAATCCTTTGCAAACCTCAAAATTTGGCTAAAAAAACACATGTTCCTCACATTTCTGTGGCAGAAAGTTCTGGAATCTGAGAGGAGCCACGAATTTCCTTCCACCCAGCATTCCCCCACGTCTCCCGATAAAAATAATACCTCACTTGTGTGGGTAGGTCTAGCGCCCGCAACAGGAAACGCCCCAAAGCGCAACATGGACACATCCAAATTTGTGAAGGAAAACAGAGGTGTTTTTTGCAAAGTGCCTACCTGTAGATTTTGGCTTGTAGCTCAGCCGCCACCTAGGGAAACCTACCAAACCTGTGCATTTCTGAAAACTAGAGACCAAGCGGAATCCAAGATGGGGTGACTTGTGTGGCTCGGACCAGGTTCTGTTACCCAGAATCCTTTGCAAACCTCAAAATTTGGCTAAAAAAACACATGTTCCTCACATTTCTGTGGCAGAAAGTTCTGGAATCTGAGAGGAGCCACGAATTTCCTTCCACCCAGCGTTCCCCCACGTCTCCCGATAAAAATGATACCTCACTTGTGTGGGTAGGCCTAGCGCCCGCGACAGGAAACGCCCCAAAGCGCAACGTGGACACATCCAAATTTGTGAAGGAAAACAGAGGTGTTTTTTGCAAAGTGCCTACCTGTAGATTTTGGCTTGTAGCTCAGCCGCCACCTAGGGAAACCTACCAAACCTGTGCATTTCTGAAAACTAGAGACCAAGGGGAATCCAAGATGGGGTGACTTGTGTGGCTCGGACCAGGTTCTGTTACCCAGAATCCTTTGCAAACCTCAAAATTTGGCTAAAAAAACACATGTTCCTCACATTTCTGTGGCAGAAAGTTCTGGAATCTGAAAGGAGCCACGAATTTCCTTCCACCCAGCGTTCCCCCAAGTCTCCCGATAAAAATGATACCTCACTTGTGTGGGTAGGCCTAGCGCCCGCGACAGGAAACGCCCCAAAGCGCAACGTGGACACATCCAAATTTGTGAAGGAAAACAGAGGTGTTTTTTGCAAAGTGCCTACCTGTAGATTTTGGCTTGTAGCTCAGCCGCCACCTAGGGAAACCTACCAAACCTGTGCATTTCTGAAAACTAGAGACCAAGGGGAATCCAAGATGGGGTGACTTGTGTGGCTCGGACCAGGTTCTGTTACCCAGAATCCTTTGCAAACCTCAAAATTTGGCTAAAAAAACACATGTTCCTAACATTTCTGTGCAGAAAGTTCTGGAATCTGAGAGGAGCCACAAATTTCCTTCCACCCAGCGTTCCCCCACGTCTCCCGATACAAATGATACCTCACTTGTGTGGGTAGGCCTAGCGCCCGCGACAGGAAACGCCCCAAAGCGCAACGTGGACACATCCAAATTTGTGAAGGAAAACAGAGGTGTTTTTTGCAAAGTGCCTACCTTGTAGATTTTGGCTTGTAGCTCAGCCGCCACATAGGTAAACCTACCAAACCTGTGCATTTCTGAAAACTAGAGACCTAGGGGAATCCAAGATGGGGTGACTTGTGTGGCTCGGACCAGGTTCTGTTACCCAGAATCCTTTGCAAACCTCAAAATTTGGCTAAAAAAACACATGTTCCTCACATTTCTGTGGTAGAAAGTTCTGGAATCTGAGAGGAGACACGAATTTCCTTCCACCCAGCGTTCCCCCACGTCTCCCGATAAAAATGATACCTCACTTGTGTGGGTAGGCCTAGCGCCCGCGACAGAAAACGCCCCAAAGCGCAACGTGGACACATCCAAATTTGTGAAGGAAAACAGAGGTGTTTTTTGCAAAGTGCCTACCTGTAGATTTTGGCTTGTAGCTCAGCCGCCACCTAGGGAAACCTATCAAACCTGTGCATTTCTGAAAACTAGAGACCAAGGGGAATCCAAGATGGGGTGACTTGTGTGGCTCGGACCAGGTTCTGTTACCCAGAATCCTTTGCAAACCTAACAATTTGGCTAAAAAAACACATGTTCCTCACATTTCTGTGGCAGAAAGTTCTGGAATCTGAGAGGAGCCACGAATTTCCTTCCACCCAGCGTTCCCCCACGTCTCCCGATAAAAATGATACCTCACTTGTGTGGGTAGGCCTAGCGCCCGCGGCAGGAAACGCCCCAAAGCGCAACGTGGACACATCCAAATTTGTGAAGGAAAACAGAGGTGTTTTTTGCAAAGTGCCTACCTGTAGATTTTGGCTTGTAGCTCAGCCGCCACCTAGGGAAACCTACCAAACCTGTGCATTTCTGAAAACTAGAGACCAAGGGGAATCCAAGATGGGGTGACTTGTTTGGCTCGGACCAGGTTCTGTTACCCAGAATCCTTTGCAAACCTCAAAATTTGGCTAAAAAAACACATGTTCCTCACATTTCTATGGCAGAAAGTTCTGGAATCTGAAAGGAGCCACGAATTTCCTTCCACCCAGCGTTCCCCCAAGTCTCCCGATAAAAATGATACCTCACTTGTGTGGGTAGGCCTAGCGCCCGCGACAGGAAACGCCCCAAAGCGCAACGTGGACAATCCAAATTTGTGAAGGAAAACAGAGGTGTTTTTTGCAAAGTGCCTACCTGTAGATTTTGGCTTGTAGCTCAGCCGCCACCTAGGGAAACCTACCAAACCTGTGCATTTCTGAAAACTAGAGACCAAGGGGAATCCAAGATGGGGTGACTTGTGTGGCTCGGACCAGGTTCTGTTACCCAGAATCCTTTGCAAACCTCAAAATTTGGTTAAAAAAACACATGTTCCTAACATTTCTGTGCAGAAAGTTCTGGAATCTGAGAGGAGCCACAAATTTCCTTCCACCCAGCGTTCCCCCACGTCTCCCGATACAAATGATACCTCACTTGTGTGGGCAGGCCTAGCGCCCGCGACAGGAAACGCCCCAAAGCGCAACGTGGACACATCCAAATTTGTGAAGGAAAACAGAGGTGTTTTTTGCAAAGTGCCTACCTGTAGATTTTGGCTTGTAGCTCAGCCGCCACCTAGGGAAACCTACCAAACCTGTGCATTTCTGAAAACTAGAGACCAAGGGGAATCCAAGATGGGGTGACTTGTGTGGCTCGGACCAGGTTCTGTTACCCAGAATCCTTTGCAAACCTAAAAATTTGGCTAAAAAAACACATGTTCCTCACATTTCTGTGGCAGAAAGTTCTGGAATCTGAGAGGAGCTACGAATTTCCTTCCACCCAGCGTTCCCCCACGTCTCCCGATAAAAATGATACCTCACTTGTATGGGTAGGCCTAGCGCCCGCGGCAGGAAACGCCCCAAAGCGCAACGTGGACACATCCAAATTTGTGAAGGAAAACAGAGGTGTTTTTTGCAAAGTGCCTACCTGTAGATTTTGGCTTGTAGCTCAGCCGCCACCTAGAGAAACCTACCAAACCTGTGCATTTCTGAAAACTAGAGACCAAGGGGAATCCAAGATGGGGTGACTTGTGTGGCTCGGACCAGGTTCTGTTACCCAGAATCCTTTGCAAACCTCAAAATTTGGCTAAAAAAACACATGTTCCTCACATTTCTGTGGCAGAAAGTTCTGGAATCTAAGAGGAGCCACGAATTTCCTTCCACCCAGCGTTCCCCCACGTCTCCCGATAAAAATGATACCTCACTTGTGTGGGTAGGCCTAGCGCCCGCGACAGGAAACGCCCAAAAGCGCAACGTGGACACATCCAAATTTGTGAAGGAAAACAGAGGTGTTTTTTGCAAAGTGCCTACCTGTAGATTTTGGCTTGTAGCTCAGCCGCCACCTAGGGAAACCTACCAAACCTGTGCATTTCTGAAAACTAGAGACCTAGGGGAATCCAAGATGGGGTGACTTGTGTGGCTCGGACCAGGTTCTGTTACCCAGAATCCTTTGCAAACCTCAAAATTTGGCTAAAAAAACACATGTTCCTAACATTTCTGTGGTAGAAAGTTCTGGAATCTGAGAGGAGCCACGAATTTCCTTCCACCCAGCGTTCCCCCACGTCTCCTGATAAAAATGATTCCTCACTTGTGTGGGTAGGCCTAGCGCCCGCGACAGGAAACGCCCCAAAGCGCAACGTGGACACATCCAAATTTGTGAAGGAAAACAGAGGTGTTTTTTGCAAAGTGCCTACCTGTAGATTTTGGCTTGTAGCTCAGCCGCCACCTAGGGAAACCTACCAAACCTGTGCATTTCTGAAAACTAGAGACCTAGGGGAATCCAAGATGGGGTGACTTGTGTGTCTCGGACCAGGTTCTGTTACCCAGAATCCTTTGCAATCCTCAAAATTTGGCTAAAAAAACACATGTTCCTCACATTTCTGTGGCAGAAAGTTCTGGAATCTGAGAGGAGCCACGAATTTCCTTCCACCCAGCGTTCCCCCACGTCTCCCGATAAAAATGATACCTCACTTGTGTGGGTAGGCCTAGCGCCCGCGACAGGAAACGCCCCAAAGCGCAACGTGGACACATCCAAATTTGTGAAGGAAAACAGAGGTGTTTTTTGCAAAGTGCCTACCTGTAGATTTTGGCTTGTAGCTCAGCCGCCACCTAGGGAAACCTACCAAACCTGTGCATTTCTAAAAACTAGAGACCTAGGGGAATAAAAGATGGGGTGACTTGTGTGGCTCGGACCAGGTTCTGTTACCCAGAATCCTTTGCAAACCTCAAAATTTGGCTAAAAAAACACATGTTCCTAACATTTCTGTGGCAGAAAGTTCTGGAATCTGAGAGGAGCCACAAATTTCCTTCCACCCAGCGTTCCGCCACGTCTCCCGATAAAAATGATACCTCACTTGTGTGGGTAGGCCTAGCGCCCGCGACAGAAAACGCCCCAAAGCGCAACGTGGACACATCCAAATTTGTGAAGGAAAACAGAGGTGTTTTTTGCAAAGTGCCTACCTGTAGATTTTGGCTTGTAGCTCAGCCGCCACCTAGGGAAACCTACCAAACCTGTGCATTTCTGAAAACTAGAGACCTAGGGGAATCCAAGATGGGGTGACTTGTGTGTCTCGGACCAGGTTCTGTTACCCAGAATCCTTTGCAAACCTCAAAATTTGGCTAAAAAAACACATGTTCCTCACATTTCTGTGGCAGAAAGTTCTGGAATCTGAGAGGAGCCACGAATTTCCTTCCACCCAGCGTTCCCCCACGTCTCCCGATAAAAATGATACCTCACTTGTGTGGGTAGGCCTAGCGCCCGCGACAGGAAACGCCCCAAAGCGCAACGTGGACACATCCAAATTTGTGAAGGAAAACAGAGGTGTTTTTTGCAAAGTGCCTACCTGTAGATTTTGGCTTGTAGCTCAGCCGCCACCTAGGGAAACCTACCAAACCTGTGCATTTCTGAAAACTAGAGACCAAGGGGAATCCAAGATGGGGTGACTTGTGTGGCTCGGACCAGGTTCTGTTACCCAGAATCCTTTGCAAACCTCAAAATTTGGGTAAAAAAACACATGTTCCTCACATTTCTGTGGCAGAAAGTTCTGGAATCTGAGAGGAGCCACGAATTTCCTTCCACCCAGCGTTCCCCCACGTCTCCCGATAAAAATGATACCTCACTTGTGTGGGTAGGCCTAGCGCCCGCGACAGGAAACGCCCCAAAGCGCAACGTGGACACATCCAAATTTGTGAAGGAAAACAGAGGTGTTTTTTGCAAAGTGCCTACCTGTAGATTTTGGCTTGTAGCTCAGCCGCCACCTAGGGAAACCTACCAAACCTGTGCATTTCTGAAAACTAGAGACCAAGGGGAATCCAAGATGGGGTAACTTGTGTGGCTCGGACCAGGTTCTGTTACCCAGAATCCTTTGCAAACCTCAAAATTTGGCTAAAAAAACACATGTTCCTCACATTTCTGTGGCAGAAAGTTCTGG
Source organism: Pleurodeles waltl (assembly GCF_031143425.1). NCBI lineage: Eukaryota > Metazoa > Chordata > Amphibia > Caudata > Salamandridae > Pleurodeles > Pleurodeles waltl. The sequence goes on along the minus strand of NC_090439.1, from coordinate 1,033,311,637 downwards.
AATCTGAGAGGAGCTACGAATTTCCTTCCACCCAGCGTTCCCCCACGTCTCCCGATAAAAATGATACCTCACTTGTATGGGTAGGCCTAGCGCCCGTGGCAGGAAACGCCCCAAAGCGCAACGTGGACACATCCAAATTTGTGAAGGAAAACAGAGGTGTTTTTTGCAAAGTGCCTACCTGTAGATTTTGGCTTGTAGCTCAGCCGCCACCTAGAGAAACCTACCAAACCTGTGCATTTCTGAAAACTAGAGACCAAGGGGAATCCAAGATGGGGTGACTTGTGTGGCTCGGACAAGGTTCTGTTACCCAGAATCCTTTGCAAACCTCAAAATTTGGCTAAAAAAACACGTGTTCCTCACATTTCTGTGGCAGAAAGTTCTGGAATCTGAGAGGAGCCACGAATTTCCTTCCACCCAGCATTCCCCCACGTCTCCCGATAAAAATAATACCTCACTTGTGTGGGTAGGTCTAGCGCCCGCAACAGGAAACGCCCCAAAGCGCAACATGGACACATCCAAATTTGTGAAGGAAAACAGAGGTGTTTTTTGCAAAGTGCCTACCTGTAGATTTTGGCTTGTAGCTCAGCCGCCACCTAGGGAAACCTACCAAACCTGTGCATTTCTGAAAACTAGAGACCAAGCGGAATCCAAGATGGGGTGACTTGTGTGGCTCGGACCAGGTTCTGTTACCCAGAATCCTTTGCAAACCTCAAAATTTGGCTAAAAAAACACATGTTCCTCACATTTCTGTGGCAGAAAGTTCTGGAATCTGAGAGGAGCCACGAATTTCCTTCCACCCAGCGTTCCCCCACGTCTCCCGATAAAAATGATACCTCACTTGTGTGGGTAGGCCTAGCGCCCGCGACAGGAAACGCCCCAAAGCGCAACGTGGACACATCCAAATTTGTGAAGGAAAACAGAGGTGTTTTTTGCAAAGTGCCTACCTGTAGATTTTGGCTTGTAGCTCAGCCGCCACCTAGGGAAACCTACCAAACCTGTGCATTTCTGAAAACTAGAGACCAAGGGGAATCCAAGATGGGGTGACTTGTGTGGCTCGGACCAGGTTCTGTTACCCAGAATCCTTTGCAAACCTCAAAATTTGGCTAAAAAAACACATGTTCCTCACATTTCTGTGGCAGAAAGTTCTGGAATCTGAAAGGAGCCACGAATTTCCTTCCACCCAGCGTTCCCCCAAGTCTCCCGATAAAAATGATACCTCACTTGTGTGGGTAGGCCTAGCGCCCGCGACAGGAAACGCCCCAAAGCGCAACGTGGACACATCCAAATTTGTGAAGGAAAACAGAGGTGTTTTTTGCAAAGTGCCTACCTGTAGATTTTGGCTTGTAGCTCAGCCGCCACCTAGGGAAACCTACCAAACCTGTGCATTTCTGAAAACTAGAGACCAAGGGGAATCCAAGATGGGGTGACTTGTGTGGCTCGGACCAGGTTCTGTTACCCAGAATCCTTTGCAAACCTCAAAATTTGGCTAAAAAAACACATGTTCCTAACATTTCTGTGCAGAAAGTTCTGGAATCTGAGAGGAGCCACAAATTTCCTTCCACCCAGCGTTCCCCCACGTCTCCCGATACAAATGATACCTCACTTGTGTGGGTAGGCCTAGCGCCCGCGACAGGAAACGCCCCAAAGCGCAACGTGGACACATCCAAATTTGTGAAGGAAAACAGAGGTGTTTTTTGCAAAGTGCCTACCTGTAGATTTTGGCTTGTAGCTCAGCCGCCACATAGGTAAACCTACCAAACCTGTGCATTTCTGAAAACTAGAGACCTAGGGGAATCCAAGATGGGGTGACTTGTGTGGCTCGGACCAGGTTCTGTTACCCAGAATCCTTTGCAAACCTCAAAATTTGGCTAAAAAAACACATGTTCCTCACATTTCTGTGGTAGAAAGTTCTGGAATCTGAGAGGAGACACGAATTTCCTTCCACCCAGCGTTCCCCCACGTCTCCCGATAAAAATGATACCTCACTTGTGTGGGTAGGCCTAGCGCCCGCGACAGAAAACGCCCCAAAGCGCAACGTGGACACATCCAAATTTGTGAAGGAAAACAGAGGTGTTTTTTGCAAAGTGCCTACCTGTAGATTTTGGCTTGTAGCTCAGCCGCCACCTAGGGAAACCTATCAAACCTGTGCATTTCTGAAAACTAGAGACCAAGGGGAATCCAAGATGGGGTGACTTGTGTGGCTCGGACCAGGTTCTGTTACCCAGAATCCTTTGCAAACCTCAAAATTTGGGTAAAAAAACACATGTTCCTCACATTTCTGTGGCAGAAAGTTCTGGAATCTGAGAGGAGCCACGAATTTCCTTCCACCCAGCGTTCCCCCACGTCTCCCGATAAAAATGATACCTCACTTGTGTGGGTAGGCCTAGCGCCCGCGGCAGGAAACGCCCCAAAGCGCAACGTGGACACATCCAAATTTGTGAAGGAAAACAGAGGTGTTTTTTGCAAAGTGCCTACCTGTAGATTTTGGCTTGTAGCTCAGCCGCCACCTAGGGAAACCTACCAAACCTGTGCATTTCTGAAAACTAGAGACCAAGGGGAATCCAAGATGGGGTGACTTGTTTGGCTCGGACCAGGTTCTGTTACCCAGAATCCTTTGCAAACCTCAAAATTTGGCTAAAAAAACACATGTTCCTCACATTTCTATGGCAGAAAGTTCTGGAATCTGAAAGGAGCCACGAATTTCCTTCCACCCAGCGTTCCCCCAAGTCTCCCGATAAAAATGATACCTCACTTGTGTGGGTAGGCCTAGCGCCCGCGACAGGAAACGCCCCAAAGCGCAACGTGGACAATCCAAATTTGTGAAGGAAAACAGAGGTGTTTTTTGCAAAGTGCCTACCTGTAGATTTTGGCTTGTAGCTCAGCCGCCACCTAGGGAAACCTACCAAACCTGTGCATTTCTGAAAACTAGAGACCAAGGGGAATCCAAGATGGGGTGACTTGTGTGGCTCGGACCAGGTTCTGTTACCCAGAATCCTTTGCAAACCTCAAAATTTGGTTAAAAAAACACATGTTCCTAACATTTCTGTGCAGAAAGTTCTGGAATCTGAGAGGAGCCACAAATTTCCTTCCACCCAGCGTTCCCCCACGTCTCCCGATACAAATGATACCTCACTTGTGTGGGCAGGCCTAGCGCCCGCGACAGGAAACGCCCCAAAGCGCAACGTGGACACATCCAAATTTGTGAAGGAAAACAGAGGTGTTTTTTGCAAAGTGCCTACCTGTAGATTTTGGCTTGTAGCTCAGCCGCCACATAGGTAAACCTACCAAACCTGTGCATTTCTGAAAACTAGAGACCAAGGGGAATCCAAGATGGGGTGACTTGTGTGGCTCGGACCAGGTTCTGTTACCCAGAATCCTTTGCAAACCTCAAAATTTGGCTAAAAAAACACATTTTCCTCACATTTCTGTGGCAGAAAGTTCTGGAATCTGAGAGGAGACACGAATTTCCTTCCACCCAGCGTTCCCCCACGTCTCCCGATAAAAATGATACCTCACTTGTGTGGGTAGGCCTAGCGCCCGCGACAGGAGACGCCCCAAAGCGCAACGTGGACACATCCAAATTTGTGAAGGAAAACAGAGGTGTTTTTTGCAAAGTGCCTACCTGTAGATTTTGGCTTGTAGCTCAGCCGCCACCTAGGGAAACCTACCAAACCTGTGCATTTCTGAAAACTAGAGACCAAGGGGAATCCAAGATGGGGTGACTTGTGTGGCTCGGACCAGGTTCTGTTACCCAGAATCCTTTGCAAACCTAACAATTTGGCTAAAAAAACACATGTTCCTCACATTTCTGTGGCAGAAAGTTCTGGAATCTGAGAGGAGCTACGAATTTCCTTCCACCCAGCGTTCCCCCACGTCTCCCGATAAAAATGATACCTCACTTGTGTGGGTAGGCCTAGCGCCCGCGACAGGAAACGCCCCAAAGCGCAACGTGGACACATCCAAATTTGTGAAGGAAAACAGAGGTGTTTTTTGCAAAGTGCCTACCTGTAGATTTTGGCTTGTAGCTCAGCCGCCACCTAGGGAAACCTACCAAACCTGTGCATTTCTGAAAACTAGAGACCAAGGGGAATCCAAGATGGGGTGACTTGTTTGGCTCGGACCAGGTTCTGTTACCCAGAATCCTTTGCAAACCTCAAAATTTGGCTAAAAAAACACATGTTCCTCACATTTCTATGGCAGAAAGTTCTGGAATCTGAAAGGAGCCACGAATTTCCTTCCACCCAGCGTTCCCCCAAGTCTCCCGATAAAAATGATACCTCACTTGTGTGGGTAGGCCTAGCGCCCGCGACAGGAAACGCCCCAAAGCGCAACGTGGACAATCCAAATTTGTGAAGGAAAACAGAGGTGTTTTTTGCAAAGTGCCTACCTGTAGATTTTGGCTTGTAGCTCAGCCGCCACCTAGGGAAACCTACCAAACCTGTGCATTTCTGAAAACTAGAGACCAAGGGGAATCCAAGATGGGGTGACTTGAGTGGCTCGGACCAGGTTCTGTTACCCAGAATCCTTTGCAAACCTCAAAATTTGGTTAAAAAAACACATGTTCCTAACATTTCTGTGCAGAAAGTTCTGGAATCTGAGAGGAGCCACAAATTTCCTTCCACCCAGCGTTCCCCCACGTCTCCCGATACAAATGATACCTCACTTATGTGGGTAGGCCTAGCGCCCGCGACAGGAAACGCCCCAAAGTGCAACGTGGACACATCCAAATTTGTGAAGGAAAACAGAGGTGTTTTTTGCAAAGTGCCTACCTGTAGATTTTGGCTTGTAGCTCAGCCGCCACATAGTTAAACCTACCAAACCTGTGCATTTCTGAAAACTAGAGACCAAGGGGAATCCAAGATGGGGTGACTTGTGTGGCTCGGACCAGGTTCTGTTACCCAGAATCCTTTGCAAACCTCAAAATTTGGCTAAAAAAACACATTTTCCTCACATTTCTGTGGTAGAAAGTTCTGGAATCTGAGAGGAGACACGAATTTCCTTCCACCCAGCGTTCCCCCACGTCTCCCGATAAAAATGATACCTCACTTGTGTGGGTAGGCCTAGCGCCCGCGACAGGAAACGCCCCAAAGCGCAACGTGGACACATCCAAATTTGTGAAGGAAAACAGAGGTGTTTTTTGCAAAGTGCCTACCTGTAGATTTTGGCTTGTAGCTCAGCCGCCACCTAGGGAAACCTACCAAACCTGTGCATTTCTGAAAACTAGAGACCAAGGGGAATCCAAGATGGGGTGACTTGTGTGGCTCGGACAAGGTTCTGTTACCCAGAATCCTTTGCAAACCTCAAAATTTGTCTAAAAAAACACATGTTCCTAACATTTCTGTGGCAGAAAGTTCTGGAATCTGAGAGGAGCCACGAATTTCCTTCCACCCAGCGTTCCCCCACGTCTCCCGATACAAATGATACCTCACTTGTGTGGGTAGGCCTAGCGCCCGCGAAGGAAACGCCCCAAAGCGCAACGTGGACACATCCAAATTTGTGAAGGAAAACAGAGGTGTTTTTTGCAAAGTGCCTACCTGTAGATTTTGGCTTGTAGCTCAGCCGCCACCTAGGAAAACCTACCAAACCTGTGCATTTCTGAAAACTAGAGACCAAGGGGAATCCAAGATGGGGTGACTTGTGTGGCTCGGACCAGGTTATGTTACCCAGAATCCTTTGCAAACCTCAAAATTTGGCTAAAAAAACACATGTTCCTCACATTTCTGTGGCAGAAAGTTCTGGAATCTGAGAGGAGCCATGAATTTCCTTCCACCCAGCGTTCCCCCGCGTCTCCCGATAAAAATGATACCTCACTTGTGTGGGTAGGCCTAGCGCCCGCGACAGGAAACGCCCCAAAGCGCAACGTGGACACATCCAAATTTGTGAAGGAAAACAGAGGTGTTTTTTGCAAAGTGCCTACCTGTAGATTTTGGCTTGTAGCTCAGCCGCCACCTAGGGAAACCTACCAAACCTGTGCATTTCTGAAAACTAGAGACCAAGGGGAATCCAAGATGGGGTGACTTGTGTGGCTCGGACAAGGTTCTGTTACCCAGAATCCTTTGCAAACCTCAAAATTTGTCTAAAAAAACACATGTTCCTAACATTTCTGTGGCAGAAAGTTCTGGAATCTGAGAGGAGCCACGAATTTCCTTCCACCCAGCGTTCCCCCACGTCTCCCGATACAAATGATACCTCACTTGTGTGGGTAGGCCTAGCGCCCGCGAAGGAAACGCCCCAAAGCGCAACGTGGACACATCCAAATTTGTGAAGGAAAACAGAGGTGTTTTTTGCAAAGTGCCTACCTGTAGATTTTGGCTTGTAGCTCAGCCGCCACCTAGGGAAACCTACCAAACCTGTGCATTTCTGAAAACTAGAGACCAAGGGGAATCCAAGATGGGGTGACTTGTGTGGCTCGGACCAGGTTATGTTACCCAGAATCCTTTGCAAACCTCAAAATTTGGCTAAAAAAACACATGTTCCTCAAATTTCTGTGGCAGAAAGTTCTGGAATCTGAGAGGAGCCACGAATTTCCTTCCACCCAGCGTTCCCCCGCGTCTCCCGATAAAAATGATACCTCACTTGTGTGGGTAGACCTAGCGCCCGCGACAGGAAACGCCCCAAAGCGCAACGTGGACACATCCAAATTTGTGAAGGAAAACAGAGGTGTTTTTTGCAAAGTGCCTACTTGTAGATTTTGGCTTGTAGCTCAGCCGCCACCTAGGGAAACCTACCAAACCTGTGCATTTCTGAAAACTAGAGACCAAGGGGAATCCAAGATGGGGTGACTTGTGTGGCTCGGACCAGGTTCTGTTACCGAGAATCCTTTGCAAACCTCAAAATTTGGCTAAAAAAACACATGTTCCTCACATTTCTGTGGCAGAAAGTTCTGGAATCTGAGAGGAGCCACGAATTTCCTTCCACCCAGCGTTCCCCCAAGTCTCCCGATAAAAATGATACCTCACTTGTGTGGGTAGGCCTAGCGCCCGCGACAGGAAACGCCCCAAAGCGCAACGTGGACACATCCAAATTTGTGAAGGAAAACAGAGGTGTTTTTTGCAAAGTGCCTACCTGTAGATTTTGGCTTGTAGCTCAGCCGCCACCTAGGGAAACCTACCAAACCTGTGCATTTCTGAAAACTAGAGACCAAGGGGAATCCAAGATGGGGTGACTTGTGTGGCTCGGACCAGGTTCTGTTACCCAGAATCCTTTGCAAACCTCAAAATTTGGCTAAAAAAACACATGTTCCTCACATTTCTGTGGCAGAAAGTTCTGGAATCTGAGAGGAGCCACAAATTTCCTTCCACCCAGCGTTTCCCCACGTCTCCCGATACAAATGATACCTCACTTGTGTGGGTAGGCCTAGCGCCCGCGACAGGAAACGCCCCAAAGCGCAACGTGGACACATCCAAATTTGTGAATGAAAACAGAGGTGTTTTTTGCAAAGTGCCTACCTGTAGATTTTGGCCTGTAGCTCAGCCGCCACCTTGGGAAACCACCAAACCTGTGCATTTCTGAAAACTAGAGACCTAGGGGAATCCAAGATGGGGTGACTTGTGTGGCTCGGACCAGGTTCTGTTACCCAGAATCCTTTGCAAACCTCAAAATTTGGCTAAAAAAACACATGTTCCTAACATTTCTGTGGCAGAAAGTTCTGGAATCTGAGAGGAGCCACAAATTTCCTTCCACCCAGCGTTCCCCCACATCTCCCGATAAAAATGATACCTCACTTGTGTGGGTAGGCCTAGCGCCCGCGACAGGAAACGCCCCAAAGCGCAACGTGGACACATCCAAATTTGTGAAGGAAAACAGAGGTGTTTTTTGCAAAGTGCCTACCTGTAGATTTTGGCTTGTAGCTCAGCCGTCACCTAGGGAAACCTACCAAACCTGTGCATTTCTGAAAACTAGAGACCAAGGGGAATCCAAGATGGGGTGACTTGTGTGGCTCGGACCAGGTTCTGTTACCCAGAATCCTTTGCAAACCTCAAAATTTGGCTAAAAAAACACATGTTCCTCACATTTCTGTGGCAGAAAGTTCTGGAATCTGAGAGGAGCCACGAATTTCCTTCCACCCAGCGTTCCCCCACATCTCCCGATAAAAATGATACCTCACTTGTGTGGGTAGGCCTAGTGACCGTGACAGGAAATGCCCCAAAGCGCAACGTGGACACAGCCAAATTTTTGAAGGAAAACAGAGGTGTTTTTTGCAAAGTGCCTACCTGTAGATTTTGGCCTGTAGCTCAGCCGCCATCTAGGGAAACCTACCAAACCTGTGCATTTCTGAAAACTAGAGACCTAGGGGAATCCAAGATGGGGTGACTTGTGTGGCTCGGACCAGGTTCTGTTACCCAGAATCCTTTGCAAACCTCAAAATTTGGCTAAAAAAACACATGTTCCTAACATTTCTGTGGCAGAAAGTTCTGGAATCTGAGAGGAGCCACTAATTTCCTTCCACCCAGCGTTCCCCCACGTCTCCCGATAAAAATGATACCTCACTTGTGTGGGTAGGCCTAGCGCCCGCGACAGAAAACGCCCCAAAGCGCAACGTGGACACATCCAAATTTGTGAAGGAAAACAGAGGTGTTTTTTGCAAAGTGCCTACCTGTAGATTTTGGCTTGTAGCTCAGCCGCCACCTAGGGAAACCTACCAAACGTGTGCATTTCTGAAAACTAGAGACCTAGGGGAATCCAAGATGGGGTGACTTGTGTGGCTCGGACCAGGTTCTGTTAGCCAGAATCCTTTGCAAACCTCAAAATTTGGCTAAAAAAACACATGTTCCTCACTTTTCTGTGGCAGAAAGTTCTGGAATCTGAGAGGAGCCACGAATTTCCTTCCACCCAGCGTTCCCCCACGTCTCCCGATAAAAATGATACCTCACTTGTGTGGGTAGGCCTAGCGCCCGCGACAGGAGACGCCCCAAAGCGCAACGTGGACACATCCAAATTTGTGAAGGAAAACAGAGGTGTTTTTTGCAAAGTGCCTACCTGTAGATTTTGGCTTGTAGCTCAGCCGCCACCTAGGGAAACCTACCAAACCTGTGCATTTCTGAAAACTAGAGACCAAGGGGAATCCAAGATGGGGTGACTTGTGTGGCTCGGACCAGGTTCTGTTACCCAGAATCCTTTGCAAACCTCAAAATTTGGCTAAAAAAACACATGTTCCTCACATTTCTGTGGCAGAAAGTTCTGGAATCTGAGAGGAGCTACGAATTTCCTTCCACCCAGCGTTCCCCCACGTCTCCCGATAAAAATTGTACCTCACTTGTGTGGGTAGGCCTAGCGCCCGCGACAGGAAACGCCCCAAAGCGCAACGTGGACACATCCAAATTTGTGAAGGAAAACAGAGGTGTTTTTTGCAAAGTGCCTACCTGTAGATTTTGGCTTGTAGCTCAGCCGCCACCTAGGGAAACCTACCAAACCTGTGCATTTCTGAAAACTAGAGACCTAGGGGAATCCAAGATGGGGTGACTTGTGTGGCTCGGACCAGGTTCTGTTACCCAGAATCCTTTGCAAACCTCAAAATTTGGCTAAAAAAACACATGTTCCTCACATTTCTGTGGCAGAAAGTTCTGGAATCTGAGAGGAGCCACGAATTTCCTTCCACCCAGCGTTCCCCCACGTCTCCCGATAAAAATGATACCTCACTTGTGTGGGTAGGCCTAGCGCCCGCGACAGGAAACGCCCCAAAGCGCAACGTGGACACATCCAAATTTGTGAAGGAAAACAGAGGTGTTTTTTGCAAAGTGCCTACCTGTAGATTTTGGCTTGTAGCTCAGCCGCCACCTAGGGAAACCTACCAAACCTGTGCATTTCTGAAAACTAGAGACCAAGGGGAATCCAAGATGGGGTGACTTGTGTGGCTCGGACCAGGTTCTGTTACCCAGAATCCTTTGCAAACCTAAAAATTTGGCTAAAAAAACACATGTTCCTCACATTTCTGTGGCAGAAAGTTCTGGAATCTGAGAGGAGCTACGAATTTCCTTCCACCCAGCGTTCCCCCACGTCTCCCGATAAAAATGATACCTCACTTGTATGGGTAGGCCTAGCGCCCGCGGCAGGAAACGCCCCAAAGTGCAACGTGGACACATCCAAATTTGTGAAGGAAAACAGAGGTGTTTTTTGCAAAGTGCCTACCTGTAGATTTTGGCTTGTAGCTCAGCCGCCACCTAGAGAAACCTACCAAACCTGTGCATTTCTGAAAACTAGAGACCAAGGGGAATCCAAGATGGGGTGACTTGTGTGGCTCGGACCAGGTTCTGTTACCCAGAATCCTTTGCAAACCTCAAAATTTGGCTAAAAAAACACATGTTCCTCACATTTCTGTGGCAGAAAGTTCTGGAATCTAAGAGGAGCCACGAATTTCCTTCCACCCAGCGTTCCCCCACGTCTCCCGATAAAAATGATACCTCACTTGTGTGGGTAGGCCTAGCGCCCGCGACAGGAAACGCCCAAAAGCGCAACGTGGACACATCCAAATTTGTGAAGGAAAACAGAGGTGTTTTTTGCAAAGTGCCTACCTGTAGATTTTGGCTTGTAGCTCAGCCGCCACCTAGGGAAACCTACCAAACCTGTGCATTTCTGAAAACTAGAGACCTAGGGGAATCCAAGATGGGGTGACTTGTGTGGCTCGGACCAGGTTCTGTTACCCAGAATCCTTTGCAAACCTCAAAATTTGGCTAAAAAAACACATGTTCCTAACATTTCTGTGGTAGAAAGTTCTGGAATCTGAGAGGAGCCACGAATTTCCTTCCACCCAGCGTTCCCCCACGTCTCCTGATAAAAATGATTCCTCACTTGTGTGGGTAGGCCTAGCGCCCGCGACAGGAAACGCCCCAAAGCGCAACGTGGACACATCCAAATTTGTGAAGGAAAACAGAGGTGTTTTTTGCAAAGTGCCTACCTGTAGATTTTGGCTTGTAGCTCAGCCGCCACCTAGGGAAACCTACCAAACCTGTGCATTTCTGAAAACTAGAGACCTAGGGGAATCCAAGATGGGGTGACTTGTGTGTCTCGGACCAGGTTCTGTTACCCAGAATCCTTTGCAATCCTCAAAATTTGGCTAAAAAAACACATGTTCCTCACATTTCTGTGGCAGAAAGTTCTGGAATCTGAGAGGAGCCACGAATTTCCTTCCACCCAGCGTTCCCCCACGTCTCCCGATAAAAATGATACCTCACTTGTGTGGGTAGGCCTAGCGCCCGCGACAGGAAACGCCCCAAAGCGCAACGTGGACACATCCAAATTTGTGAAGGAAAACAGAGGTGTTTTTTGCAAAGTGCCTACCTGTAGATTTTGGCTTGTAGCTCAGCCGCCACCTAGGGAAACCTACCAAACCTGTGCATTTCTAAAAACTAGAGACCTAGGGGAATAAAAGATGGGGTGACTTGTGTGGCTCGGACCAGGTTCTGTTACCCAGAATCCTTTGCAAACCTCAAAATTTGGCTAAAAAAACACATGTTCCTAACATTTCTGTGGCAGAAAGTTCTGGAATCTGAGAGGAGCCACAAATTTCCTTCCACCCAGCGTTCCGCCACGTCTCCCGATAAAAATGATACCTCACTTGTGTGGGTAGGCCTAGCGCCCGCGACAGAAAACGCCCCAAAGCGCAACGTGGACACATCCAAATTTGTGAAGGAAAACAGAGGTGTTTTTTGCAAAGTGCCTACCTGTAGATTTTGGCTTGTAGCTCAGCCGCCACCTAGGGAAACCTACCAAACCTGTGCATTTCTGAAAACTAGAGACCTAGGGGAATCCAAGATGGGGTGACTTGTGTGTCTCGGACCAGGTTCTGTTACCCAGAATCCTTTGCAAACCTCAAAATTTGGCTAAAAAAACACATGTTCCTCACATTTCTGTGGCAGAAAGTTCTGGAATCTGAGAGGAGCCACGAATTTCCTTCCACCCAGCGTTCCCCCACGTCTCCCGATAAAAATGATACCTCACTTGTGTGGGTAGGCCTAGCGCCCGCGACAGGAAACGCCCCAAAGCGCAACGTGGACACATCCAAATTTGTGAAGGAAAACAGAGGTGTTTTTTGCAAAGTGCCTACCTGTAGATTTTGGCTTGTAGCTCAGCCGCCACCTAGGGAAACCTACCAAACCTGTGCATTTCTGAAAACTAGAGACCAAGGGGAATCCAAGATGGGGTGACTTGTGTGGCTCGGACCAGGTTCTGTTACCCAGAATCCTTTGCAAACCTCAAAATTTGGGTAAAAAAACACATGTTCCTCACATTTCTGTGGCAGAAAGTTCTGGAATCTGAGAGGAGCCACGAATTTCCTTCCACCCAGCGTTCCCCCACGTCTCCCGATAAAAATGATACCTCACTTGTGTGGGTAGGCCTAGCGCCCGCGACAGGAAACGCCCCAAAGCGCAACGTGGACACATCCAAATTTGTGAAGGAAAACAGAGGTGTTTTTTGCAAAGTGCCTACCTGTAGATTTTGGCTTGTAGCTCAGCCGCCACCTAGGGAAACCTACCAAACCTGTGCATTTCTGAAAACTAGAGACCAAGGGGAATCCAAGATGGGGTAACTTGTGTGGCTCGGACCAGGTTCTGTTACCCAGAATCCTTTGCAAACCTCAAAATTTGGCTAAAAAAACACATGTTCCTCACATTTCTGTGGCAGAAAGTTCTGGAATCTGAGAGGAGCTACGAATTTCCTTCCACCCAGCGTTCCCCCACGTCTCCCGATAAAAATGATACCTCACTTGTATGGGTAGGCCTAGCGCCCGTGGCAGGAAACGCCCCAAAGCGCAACGTGGACACATCCAAATTTGTGAAGGAAAACAGAGGTGTTTTTTGCAAAGTGCCTACCTGTAGATTTTGGCTTGTAGCTCAGCCGCCACCTAGAGAAACCTACCAAACCTGTGCATTTCTGAAAACTAGAGACCAAGGGGAATCCAAGATGGGGTGACTTGTGTGGCTCGGACAAGGTTCTGTTACCCAGAATCCTTTGCAAACCTCAAAATTTGGCTAAAAAAACACATGTTCCTCACATTTCTGTGGCAGAAAGTTCTGGAATCTGAGAGGAGCCACGAATTTCCTTCCACCCAGCATTCCCCCACGTCTCCCGATAAAAATAATACCTCACTTGTGTGGGTAGGTCTAGCGCCCGCAACAGGAAACGCCCCAAAGCGCAACATGGACACATCCAAATTTGTGAAGGAAAACAGAGGTGTTTTTTGCAAAGTGCCTACCTGTAGATTTTGGCTTGTAGCTCAGCCGCCACCTAGGGAAACCTACCAAACCTGTGCATTTCTGAAAACTAGAGACCAAGCGGAATCCAAGATGGGGTGACTTGTGTGGCTCGGACCAGGTTCTGTTACCCAGAATCCTTTGCAAACCTCAAAATTTGGCTAAAAAAACACATGTTCCTCACATTTCTGTGGCAGAAAGTTCTGGAATCTGAGAGGAGCCACGAATTTCCTTCCACCCAGCGTTCCCCCACGTCTCCCGATAAAAATGATACCTCACTTGTGTGGGTAGGCCTAGCGCCCGCGACAGGAAACGCCCCAAAGCGCAACGTGGACACATCCAAATTTGTGAAGGAAAACAGAGGTGTTTTTTGCAAAGTGCCTACCTGTAGATTTTGGCTTGTAGCTCAGCCGCCACCTAGGGAAACCTACCAAACCTGTGCATTTCTGAAAACTAGAGACCAAGGGGAATCCAAGATGGGGTGACTTGTGTGGCTCGGACCAGGTTCTGTTACCCAGAATCCTTTGCAAACCTAAAAATTTGGCTAAAAAAACACATGTTCCTCACATTTCTGTGGCAGAAAGTTCTGGAATCTGAAAGGAGCCACGAATTTCCTTCCACCCAGCGTTCCCCCAAGTCTCCCGATAAAAATGATACCTCACTTGTGTGGGTAGGCCTAGCGCCCGCGACAGGAAACGCCCCAAAGCGCAACGTGGACACATCCAAATTTGTGAAGGAAAACAGAGGTGTTTTTTGCAAAGTGCCTACCTGTAGATTTTGGCTTGTAGCTCAGCCGCCACCTAGGGAAACCTACCAAACCTGTGCATTTCTGAAAACTAGAGACCAAGGGGAATCCAAGATGGGGTGACTTGTGTGGCTCGGACCAGGTTCTGTTACCCAGAATCCTTTGCAAACCTCAAAATTTGGCTAAAAAAACACATGTTCCTAACATTTCTGTGCAGAAAGTTCTGGAATCTGAGAGGAGCCACAAATTTCCTTCCACCCAGCGTTCCCCCACGTCTCCCGATACAAATGATACCTCACTTGTGTGGGTAGGCCTAGCGCCCGCGACAGGAAACGCCCCAAAGCGCAACGTGGACACATCCAAATTTGTGAAGGAAAACAGAGGTGTTTTTTGCAAAGTGCCTACCTGTAGATTTTGGCTTGTAGCTCAGCCGCCACATAGGTAAACCTACCAAACCTGTGCATTTCTGAAAACTAGAGACCTAGGGGAATCCAAGATGGGGTGACTTGTGTGGCTCGGACCAGGTTCTGTTACCCAGAATCCTTTGCAAACCTCAAAATTTGGCTAAAAAAACACATGTTCCTCACATTTCTGTGGTAGAAAGTTCTGGAATCTGAGAGGAGACACGAATTTCCTTCCACCCAGCGTTCCCCCACGTCTCCCGATAAAAATGATACCTCACTTGTGTGGGTAGGCCTAGCGCCCGCGACAGAAAACGCCCCAAAGCGCAACGTGGACACATCCAAATTTGTGAAGGAAAACAGAGGTGTTTTTTGCAAAGTGCCTACCTGTAGATTTTGGCTTGTAGCTCAGCCGCCACCTAGGGAAACCTATCAAACCTGTGCATTTCTGAAAACTAGAGACCAAGGGGAATCCAAGATGGGGTGACTTGTGTGGCTCGGACCAGGTTCTGTTACCCAGAATCCTTTGCAAACCTAACAATTTGGCTAAAAAAACACATGTTCCTCACATTTCTGTGGCAGAAAGTTCTGGAATCTGAGAGGAGCCACGAATTTCCTTCCACCCAGCGTTCCCCCACGTCTCCCGATAAAAATGATACCTCACTTGTGTGGGTAGGCCTAGCGCCCGCGGCAGGAAACGCCCCAAAGCGCAACGTGGACACATCCAAATTTGTGAAGGAAAACAGAGGTGTTTTTTGCAAAGTGCCTACCTGTAGATTTTGGCTTGTAGCTCAGCCGCCACCTAGGGAAACCTACCAAACCTGTGCATTTCTGAAAACTAGAGACCAAGGGGAATCCAAGATGGGGTGACTTGTTTGGCTCGGACCAGGTTCTGTTACCCAGAATCCTTTGCAAACCTCAAAATTTGGCTAAAAAAACACATGTTCCTCACATTTCTATGGCAGAAAGTTCTGGAATCTGAAAGGAGCCACGAATTTCCTTCCACCCAGCGTTCCCCCAAGTCTCCCTATAAAAATGATACCTCACTTGTGTGGGTAGGCCTAGCGCCCGCGACAGGAAACGCCCCAAAGCGCAACGTGGACAATCCAAATTTGTGAAGGAAAACAGAGGTGTTTTTTGCAAAGTGCCTACCTGTAGATTTTGGCTTGTAGCTCAGCCGCCACCTAGGGAAACCTACCAAACCTGTGCATTTCTGAAAACTAGAGACCAAGGGGAATCCAAGATGGGGTGACTTGTGTGGCTCGGACCAGGTTCTGTTACCCAGAATCCTTTGCAAACCTCAAAATTTGGTTAAAAAAACACATGTTCCTAACATTTCTGTGCAGAAAGTTCTGGAATCTGAGAGGAGCCA
This sequence comes from Pleurodeles waltl, assembly GCF_031143425.1. Taxonomy (NCBI): domain Eukaryota; kingdom Metazoa; phylum Chordata; class Amphibia; order Caudata; family Salamandridae; genus Pleurodeles; species Pleurodeles waltl. The sequence continues at coordinate 1,033,295,929 of NC_090439.1, read as the reverse complement.
CAAATTTCCTTCCACCCAGCGTTCCCCCACGTCTCCCGATACAAATGATACCTCACTTGTGTGGGCAGGCCTAGCGCCCGCGACAGGAAACGCCCCAAAGCGCAACGTGGACACATCCAAATTTGTGAAGGAAAACAGAGGTGTTTTTTGCAAAGTGCCTACCTGTAGATTTTGGCTTGTAGCTCAGCCGCCACCTAGGGAAACCTACCAAACCTGTGCATTTCTGAAAACTAGAGACCAAGGGGAATCCAAGATGGGGTGACTTGTGTGGCTCGGACCAGGTTCTGTTACCCAGAATCCTTTGCAAACCTAAAAATTTGGCTAAAAAAACACATGTTCCTCACATTTCTGTGGCAGAAAGTTCTGGAATCTGAGAGGAGCTACGAATTTCCTTCCACCCAGCGTTCCCCCACGTCTCCCGATAAAAATGATACCTCACTTGTATGGGTAGGCCTAGCGCCCGCGGCAGGAAACGCCCCAAAGCGCAACGTGGACACATCCAAATTTGTGAAGGAAAACAAAGGTGTTTTTTGCAAAGTGCCTACCTGTAGATTTTGGCTTGTAGCTCAGCCGCCACCTAGAGAAACCTACCAAACCTGTGCATTTCTGAAAACTAGAGACCAAGGGGAATCCAAGATGGGGTGACTTGTGTGGCTCGGACCAGGTTCTGTTACCCAGAATCCTTTGCAAACCTCAAAATTTGGCTAAAAAAACACATGTTCCTCACATTTCTGTGGCAGAAAGTTCTGGAATCTAAGAGGAGCCACGAATTTCCTTCCACCCAGCGTTCCCCCACGTCTCCCGATAAAAATGATACCTCACTTGTGTGGGTAGGCCTAGCGCCCGCGACAGGAAACGCCCAAAAGCGCAACGTGGACACATCCAAATTTGTGAAGGAAAACAGAGGTGTTTTTTGCAAAGTGCCTACCTGTAGATTTTGGCTTGTAGCTCAGCCGCCACCTAGGGAAACCTACCAAACCTGTGCATTTCTGAAAACTAGAGACCTAGGGGAATCCAAGATGGGGTGACTTGTGTGGCTCGGACCAGGTTCTGTTACCCAGAATCCTTTGCAAACCTCAAAATTTGGCTAAAAAAACACATGTTCCTAACATTTCTGTGGTAGAAAGTTCTGGAATCTGAGAGGAGCCACGAATTTCCTTCCACCCAGCGTTCCCCCACGTCTCCTGATAAAAATGATTCCTCACTTGTGTGGGTAGGCCTAGCGCCCGCGACAGGAAACGCCCCAAAGCGCAACGTGGACACATCCAAATTTGTGAAGGAAAACAGAGGTGTTTTTTGCAAAGTGCCTACCTGTAGATTTTGGCTTGTAGCTCAGCCGCCACCTAGGGAAACCTACCAAACCTGTGCATTTCTGAAAACTAGAGACCTAGGGGAATCCAAGATGGGGTGACTTGTGTGTCTCGGACCAGGTTCTGTTACCCAGAATCCTTTGCAATCCTCAAAATTTGGCTAAAAAAACACATGTTCCTCACATTTCTGTGGCAGAAAGTTCTGGAATCTGAGAGGAGCCACGAATTTCCTTCCACCCAGCGTTCCCCCACGTCTCCCGATAAAAATGATACCTCACTTGTGTGGGTAGGCCTAGCGCCCGCGACAGGAAACGCCCCAAAGCGCAACGTGGACACATCCAAATTTGTGAAGGAAAACAGAGGTGTTTTTTGCAAAGTGCCTACCTGTAGATTTTGGCTTGTAGCTCAGCCGCCACCTAGGGAAACCTACCAAACCTGTGCATTTCTAAAAACTAGAGACCTAGGGGAATAAAAGATGGGGTGACTTGTGTGGCTCGGACCAGGTTCTGTTACCCAGAATCCTTTGCAAACCTCAAAATTTGGCTAAAAAAACACATGTTCCTAACATTTCTGTGGCAGAAAGTTCTGGAATCTGAGAGGAGCCACAAATTTCCTTCCACCCAGCGTTCCGCCACGTCTCCCGATAAAAATGATACCTCACTTGTGTGGGTAGGCCTAGCGCCCGCGACAGAAAACGCCCCAAAGCGCAACGTGGACACATCCAAATTTGTGAAGGAAAACAGAGGTGTTTTTTGCAAAGTGCCTACCTGTAGATTTTGGCTTGTAGCTCAGCCGCCACCTAGGGAAACCTACCAAACCTGTGCATTTCTGAAAACTAGAGACCTAGGGGAATCCAAGATGGGGTGACTTGTGTGTCTCGGACCAGGTTCTGTTACCCAGAATCCTTTGCAAACCTCAAAATTTGGCTAAAAAAACACATGTTCCTCACATTTCTGTGGCAGAAAGTTCTGGAATCTGAGAGGAGCCACGAATTTCCTTCCACCCAGCGTTCCCCCACGTCTCCCGATAAAAATGATACCTCACTTGTGTGGGTAGGCCTAGCGCCCGCGACAGGAAACGCCCCAAAGCGCAACGTGGACACATCCAAATTTGTGAAGGAAAACAGAGGTGTTTTTTGCAAAGTGCCTACCTGTAGATTTTGGCTTGTAGCTCAGCCGCCACCTAGGGAAACCTACCAAACCTGTGCATTTCTGAAAACTAGAGACCAAGGGGAATCCAAGATGGGGTGACTTGTGTGGCTCGGACCAGGTTCTGTTACCCAGAATCCTTTGCAAACCTCAAAATTTGGGTAAAAAAACACATGTTCCTCACATTTCTGTGGCAGAAAGTTCTGGAATCTGAGAGGAGCCACGAATTTCCTTCCACCCAGCGTTCCCCCACGTCTCCCGATAAAAATGATACCTCACTTGTGTGGGTAGGCCTAGCGCCCGCGACAGGAAACGCCCCAAAGCGCAACGTGGACACATCCAAATTTGTGAAGGAAAACAGAGGTGTTTTTTGCAAAGTGCCTACCTGTAGATTTTGGCTTGTAGCTCAGCCGCCACCTAGGGAAACCTACCAAACCTGTGCATTTCTGAAAACTAGAGACCAAGGGGAATCCAAGATGGGGTAACTTGTGTGGCTCGGACCAGGTTCTGTTACCCAGAATCCTTTGCAAACCTCAAAATTTGGCTAAAAAAACACATGTTCCTCACATTTCTGTGGCAGAAAGTTCTGGAATCTGAGAGGAGCTACGAATTTCCTTCCACCCAGCGTTCCCCCACGTCTCCCGATAAAAATGATACCTCACTTGTATGGGTAGGCCTAGCGCCCGTGGCAGGAAACGCCCCAAAGCGCAACGTGGACACATCCAAATTTGTGAAGGAAAACAGAGGTGTTTTTTGCAAAGTGCCTACCTGTAGATTTTGGCTTGTAGCTCAGCCGCCACCTAGAGAAACCTACCAAACCTGTGCATTTCTGAAAACTAGAGACCAAGGGGAATCCAAGATGGGGTGACTTGTGTGGCTCGGACAAGGTTCTGTTACCCAGAATCCTTTGCAAACCTCAAAATTTGGCTAAAAAAACACATGTTCCTCACATTTCTGTGGCAGAAAGTTCTGGAATCTGAGAGGAGCCACGAATTTCCTTCCACCCAGCATTCCCCCACGTCTCCCGATAAAAATAATACCTCACTTGTGTGGGTAGGTCTAGCGCCCGCAACAGGAAACGCCCCAAAGCGCAACATGGACACATCCAAATTTGTGAAGGAAAACAGAGGTGTTTTTTGCAAAGTGCCTACCTGTAGATTTTGGCTTGTAGCTCAGCCGCCACCTAGGGAAACCTACCAAACCTGTGCATTTCTGAAAACTAGAGACCAAGCGGAATCCAAGATGGGGTGACTTGTGTGGCTCGGACCAGGTTCTGTTACCCAGAATCCTTTGCAAACCTCAAAATTTGGCTAAAAAAACACATGTTCCTCACATTTCTGTGGCAGAAAGTTCTGGAATCTGAGAGGAGCCACGAATTTCCTTCCACCCAGCGTTCCCCCACGTCTCCCGATAAAAATGATACCTCACTTGTGTGGGTAGGCCTAGCGCCCGCGACAGGAAACGCCCCAAAGCGCAACGTGGACACATCCAAATTTGTGAAGGAAAACAGAGGTGTTTTTTGCAAAGTGCCTACCTGTAGATTTTGGCTTGTAGCTCAGCCGCCACCTAGGGAAACCTACCAAACCTGTGCATTTCTGAAAACTAGAGACCAAGGGGAATCCAAGATGGGGTGACTTGTGTGGCTCGGACCAGGTTCTGTTACCCAGAATCCTTTGCAAACCTCAAAATTTGGCTAAAAAAACACATGTTCCTCACATTTCTGTGGCAGAAAGTTCTGGAATCTGAAAGGAGCCACGAATTTCCTTCCACCCAGCGTTCCCCCAAGTCTCCCGATAAAAATGATACCTCACTTGTGTGGGTAGGCCTAGCGCCCGCGACAGGAAACGCCCCAAAGCGCAACGTGGACACATCCAAATTTGTGAAGGAAAACAGAGGTGTTTTTTGCAAAGTGCCTACCTGTAGATTTTGGCTTGTAGCTCAGCCGCCACCTAGGGAAACCTACCAAACCTGTGCATTTCTGAAAACTAGAGACCAAGGGGAATCCAAGATGGGGTGACTTGTGTGGCTCGGACCAGGTTCTGTTACCCAGAATCCTTTGCAAACCTCAAAATTTGGCTAAAAAAACACATGTTCCTAACATTTCTGTGCAGAAAGTTCTGGAATCTGAGAGGAGCCACAAATTTCCTTCCACCCAGCGTTCCCCCACGTCTCCCGATACAAATGATACCTCACTTGTGTGGGTAGGCCTAGCGCCCGCGACAGGAAACGCCCCAAAGCGCAACGTGGACACATCCAAATTTGTGAAGGAAAACAGAGGTGTTTTTTGCAAAGTGCCTACCTGTAGATTTTGGCTTGTAGCTCAGCCGCCACATAGGTAAACCTACCAAACCTGTGCATTTCTGAAAACTAGAGACCTAGGGGAATCCAAGATGGGGTGACTTGTGTGGCTCGGACCAGGTTCTGTTACCCAGAATCCTTTGCAAACCTCAAAATTTGGCTAAAAAAACACATGTTCCTCACATTTCTGTGGTAGAAAGTTCTGGAATCTGAGAGGAGACACGAATTTCCTTCCACCCAGCGTTCCCCCACGTCTCCCGATAAAAATGATACCTCACTTGTGTGGGTAGGCCTAGCGCCCGCGACAGAAAACGCCCCAAAGCGCAACGTGGACACATCCAAATTTGTGAAGGAAAACAGAGGTGTTTTTTGCAAAGTGCCTACCTGTAGATTTTGGCTTGTAGCTCAGCCGCCACCTAGGGAAACCTATCAAACCTGTGCATTTCTGAAAACTAGAGACCAAGGGGAATCCAAGATGGGGTGACTTGTGTGGCTCGGACCAGGTTCTGTCACCCAGAATCCTTTGCAAACCTAACAATTTGGCTAAAAAAACACATGTTCCTCACATTTCTGTGGCAGAAAGTTCTGGAATCTGAGAGGAGCCACGAATTTCCTTCCACCCAGCGTTCCCCCACGTCTCCCGATAAAAATGATACCTCACTTGTGTGGGTAGGCCTAGCGCCCGCGGCAGGAAACGCCCCAAAGCGCAACGTGGACACATCCAAATTTGTGAAGGAAAACAGAGGTGTTTTTTGCAAAGTGCCTACCTGTAGATTTTGGCTTGTAGCTCAGCCGCCACCTAGGGAAACCTACCAAACCTGTGCATTTCTGAAAACTAGAGACCAAGGGGAATCCAAGATGGGGTGACTTGTTTGGCTCGGACCAGGTTCTGTTACCCAGAATCCTTTGCAAACCTCAAAATTTGGCTAAAAAAACACATGTTCCTCACATTTCTATGGCAGAAAGTTCTGGAATCTGAAAGGAGCCACGAATTTCCTTCCACCCAGCGTTCCCCCAAGTCTCCCGATAAAAATGATACCTCACTTGTGTGGGTAGGCCTAGCGCCCGCGACAGGAAACGCCCCAAAGCGCAACGTGGACAATCCAAATTTGTGAAGGAAAACAGAGGTGTTTTTTGCAAAGTGCCTACCTGTAGATTTTGGCTTGTAGCTCAGCCGCCACCTAGGGAAACCTACCAAACCTGTGCATTTCTGAAAACTAGAGACCAAGGGGAATCCAAGATGGGGTGACTTGTGTGGCTCGGACCAGGTTCTGTTACCCAGAATCCTTTGCAAACCTCAAAATTTGGTTAAAAAAACACATGTTCCTAACATTTCTGTGCAGAAAGTTCTGGAATCTGAGAGGAGCCACAAATTTCCTTCCACCCAGCGTTCCCCCACGTCTCCCGATACAAATGATACCTCACTTGTGTGGGCAGGCCTAGCGCCCGCGACAGGAAACGCCCCAAAGCGCAACGTGGACACATCCAAATTTGTGAAGGAAAACAGAGGTGTTTTTTGCAAAGTGCCTACCTGTAGATTTTGGCTTGTAGCTCAGCCGCCACATAGGTAAACCTACCAAACCTGTGCATTTCTGAAAACTAGAGACCAAGGGGAATCCAAGATGGGGTGACTTGTGTGGCTCGGACCAGGTTCTGTTACCCAGAATCCTTTGCAAACCTCAAAATTTGGCTAAAAAAACACATTTTCCTCACATTTCTGTGGCAGAAAGTTCTGGAATCTGAGAGGAGACACGAATTTCCTTCCACCCAGCGTTCCCCCACGTCTCCCGATACAAATGATACCTCACTTGTGTGGGTAGGCCTAGCGCCCGCGACAGGAGACGCCCCAAAGCGCAACGTGGACACATCCAAATTTGTGAAGGAAAACAGAGGTGTTTTTTGCAAAGTGCCTACCTGTAGATTTTGGCTTGTAGCTCAGCCGCCACCTAGGGAAACCTACCAAACCTGTGCATTTCTGAAAACTAGAGACCAAGGGGAATCCAAGATGGGGTGACTTGTGTGGCTCGGACCAGGTTCTGTTACCCAGAATCCTTTGCAAACCTAACAATTTGGCTAAAAAAACACATGTTCCTCACATTTCTGTGGCAGAAAGTTCTGGAATCTGAGAGGAGCTACGAATTTCCTTCCACCCAGCGTTCCCCCACGTCTCCCGATAAAAATGATACCTCACTTGTGTGGGTAGGCCTAGCGCCCGCGACAGGAAACGCCCCAAAGCGCAACGTGGACACATCCAAATTTGTGAAGGAAAACAGAGGTGTTTTTTGCAAAGTGCCTACCTGTAGATTTTGGCTTGTAGCTCAGCCGCCACCTAGGGAAACCTACCAAACCTGTGCATTTCTGAAAACTAGAGACCAAGGGGAATCCAAGATGGGGTGACTTGTTTGGCTCGGACCAGGTTCTGTTACCCAGAATCCTTTGCAAACCTCAAAATTTGGCTAAAAAAACACATGTTCCTCACATTTCTATGGCAGAAAGTTCTGGAATCTGAAAGGAGCCACGAATTTCCTTCCACCCAGCGTTCCCCCAAGTCTCCCGATAAAAATGATACCTCACTTGTGTGGGGAGGCCTAGCGCCCGCGACAGGAAACGCCCCAAAGCGCAACGTGGACAATCCAAATTTGTGAAGGAAAACAGAGGTGTTTTTTGCAAAGTGCCTACCTGTAGATTTTGGCTTGTAGCTCAGCCGCCACCTAGGGAAACCTACCAAACCTGTGCATTTCTGAAAACTAGAGACCAAGGGGAATCCAAGATGGGGTGACTTGAGTGGCTCGGACCAGGTTCTGTTACCCAGAATCCTTTGCAAACCTCAAAATTTGGTTAAAAAAACACATGTTCCTAACATTTCTGTGCAGAAAGTTCTGGAATCTGAGAGGAGCCACAAATTTCCTTCCACCCAGCGTTCCCCCACGTCTCCCGATACAAATGATACCTCACTTATGTGGGTAGGCCTAGCGCCCGCGACAGGAAACGCCCCAAAGTGCAACGTGGACACATCCAAATTTGTGAAGGAAAACAGAGGTGTTTTTTGCAAAGTGCCTACCTGTAGATTTTGGCTTGTAGCTCAGCCGCCACATAGTTAAACCTACCAAACCTGTGCATTTCTGAAAACTAGAGACCAAGGGGAATCCAAGATGGGGTGACTTGTGTGGCTCGGACCAGGTTCTGTTACCCAGAATCCTTTGCAAACCTCAAAATTTGGCTAAAAAAACACATTTTCCTCACATTTCTGTGGTAGAAAGTTCTGGAATCTGAGAGGAGACACGAATTTCCTTCCACCCAGCGTTCCCCCACGTCTCCCGATAAAAATGATACCTCACTTGTGTGGGTAGGCCTAGCGCCCGCGACAGGAAACGCCCCAAAGCGCAACGTGGACACATCCAAATTTGTGAAGGAAAACAGAGGTGTTTTTTGCAAAGTGCCTACCTGTAGATTTTGGCTTGTAGCTCAGCCGCCACCTAGGGAAACCTACCAAACCTGTGCATTTCTGAAAACTAGAGACCAAGGGGAATCCAAGATGGGGTGACTTGTGTGGCTCGGACAAGGTTCTGTTACCCAGAATCCTTTGCAAACCTCAAAATTTGTCTAAAAAAACACATGTTCCTAACATTTCTGTGGCAGAAAGTTCTGGAATCTGAGAGGAGCCACGAATTTCCTTCCACCCAGCGTTCCCCCACGTCTCCCGATACAAATGATACCTCACTTGTGTGGGTAGGCCTAGCGCCCGCGAAGGAAACGCCCCAAAGCGCAACGTGGACACATCCAAATTTGTGAAGGAAAACAGAGGTGTTTTTTGCAAAGTGCCTACCTGTAGATTTTGGCTTGTAGCTCAGCCGCCACCTAGGAAAACCTACCAAACCTGTGCATTTCTGAAAACTAGAGACCAAGGGGAATCCAAGATGGGGTGACTTGTGTGGCTCGGACCAGGTTATGTTACCCAGAATCCTTTGCAAACCTCAAAATTTGGCTAAAAAAAACACATGTTCCTCACATTTCTGTGGCAGAAAGTTCTGGAATCTGAGAGGAGCCATGAATTTCCTTCCACCCAGCGTTCCCCCGCGTCTCCCGATAAAAATGATACCTCACTTGTGTGGGTAGGCCTAGCGCCCGCGACAGGAAACGCCCCAAAGCGCAACGTGGACACATCCAAATTTGTGAAGGAAAACAGAGGTGTTTTTTGCAAAGTGCCTACCTGTAGATTTTGGCTTGTAGCTCAGCCGCCACCTAGGGAAACCTACCAAACCTGTGCATTTCTGAAAACTAGAGACCAAGGGGAATCCAAGATGGGGTGACTTGTGTGGCTCGGACAAGGTTCTGTTACCCAGAATCCTTTGCAAACCTCAAAATTTGTCTAAAAAAACACATGTTCCTAACATTTCTGTGGCAGAAAGTTCTGGAATCTGAGAGGAGCCACGAATTTCCTTCCACCCAGCGTTCCCCCACGTCTCCCGATACAAATGATACCTCACTTGTGTGGGTAGGCCTAGCGCCCGCGAAGGAAACGCCCCAAAGCGCAACGTGGACACATCCAAATTTGTGAAGGAAAACAGAGGTGTTTTTTGCAAAGTGCCTACCTGTAGATTTTGGCTTGTAGCTCAGCCGCCACCTAGGGAAACCTACCAAACCTGTGCATTTCTGAAAACTAGAGACCAAGGGGAATCCAAGATGGGGTGACTTGTGTGGCTCGGACCAGGTTATGTTACCCAGAATCCTTTGCAAACCTCAAAATTTGGCTAAAAAAACACATGTTCCTCAAATTTCTGTGGCAGAAAGTTCTGGAATCTGAGAGGAGCCACGAATTTCCTTCCACCCAGCGTTCCCCCGCGTCTCCCGATAAAAATGATACCTCACTTGTGTGGGTAGACCTAGCGCCCGCGACAGGAAACGCCCCAAAGCGCAACGTGGACACATCCAAATTTGTGAAGGAAAACAGAGGTGTTTTTTGCAAAGTGCCTACCTGTAGATTTTGGCTTGTAGCTCAGCCGCCACCTAGGGAAACCTACCAAACCTGTGCATTTCTGAAAACTAGAGAGCAAGGGGAATCCAAGATGGGGTGACTTGTGTGGCTCGGACCAGGTTCTGTTACCGAGAATCCTTTGCAAACCTCAAAATTTGGCTAAAAAAAACACATGTTCCTCACATTTCTGTGGCAGAAAGTTCTGGAATCTGAGAGGAGCCACGAATTTCCTTCCACCCAGCGTTCCCCCAAGTCTCCCGATAAAAATGATACCTCACTTGTGTGGGTAGGCCTAGCGCCCGCGACAGGAAACGCCCCAAAGCGCAACGTGGACACATCCAAATTTGTGAAGGAAAACAGAGGTGTTTTTTGCAAAGTGCCTACCTGTAGATTTTGGCTTGTAGCTCAGCCGCCACCTAGGGAAACCTACCAAACCTGTGCATTTCTGAAAACTAGAGACCAAGGGGAATCCAAGATGGGGTGACTTGTGTGGCTCGGACCAGGTTCTGTTACCCAGAATCCTTTGCAAACCTCAAAATTTGGCTAAAAAAACACATGTTCCTCACATTTCTGTGGCAGAAAGTTCTGGAATCTGAGAGGAGCCACAAATTTCCTTCCACCCAGCGTTTCCCCACGTCTCCCGATACAAATGATACCTCACTTGTGTGGGTAGGCCTAGCGCCCGCGACAGGAAACGCCCCAAAGCGCAACGTGGACACATCCAAATTTGTGAAGGAAAACAGAGGTGTTTTTTGCAAAGTGCCTACCTGTAGATTTTGGCCTGTAGCTCAGCCGCCACCTTGGGAAACCACCAAACCTGTGCATTTCTGAAAACTAGAGACCTAGGGGAATCCAAGATGGGGTGACTTGTGTGGCTCGGACCAGGTTCTGTTACCCAGAATCCTTTGCAAACCTCAAAATTTGGCTAAAAAAACACATGTTCCTAACATTTCTGTGGCAGAAAGTTCTGGAATCTGAGAGGAGCCACAAATTTCCTTCCACCCAGCGTTCCCCCACATCTCCCGATAAAAATGATACCTCACTTGTGTGGGTAGGCCTAGCGCCCGCGACAGGAAACGCCCCAAAGCGCAACGTGGACACATCCAAATTTGTGAAGGAAAACAGAGGTGTTTTTTGCAAAGTGCCTACCTGTAGATTTTGGCTTGTAGCTCAGACGTCACCTAGGGAAACCTACCAAACCTGTGCATTTCTGAAAACTAGAGACCAAGGGGAATCCAAGATGGGGTGACTTGTGTGGCTCGACCAGGTTCTGTTACCCAGAATCCTTTGCAAACCTCAAAATTTGGCTAAAAAAACACATGTTCCTCACATTTCTGTGGCAGAAAGTTCTGGAATCTGAGAGGAGCCACGAATTTCCTTCCACCCAGCGTTCCCCCACATCTCCCGATAAAAATGATACCTCACTTGTGTGGGTAGGCCTAGTGACCGTGACAGGAAATGCCCCAAAGCGCAACGTGGACACAGCCAAATTTTTGAAGGAAAACAGAGGTGTTTTTTGCAAAGTGCCTACCTGTAGATTTTGGCCTGTAGCTCAGCCGCCATCTAGGGAAACCTACCAAACCTGTGCATTTCTGAAAACTAGAGACCTAGGGGAATCCAAGATGGGGTGACTTGTGTGGCTCGGACCAGGTTCTGTTACCCAGAATCCTTTGCAAACCTCAAAATTTGGCTAAAAAAACACATGTTCCTAACATTTCTGTGGCAGAAAGTTCTGGAATCTGAGAGGAGCCACTAATTTCCTTCCACCCAGCGTTCCCCCACGTCTCCCGATAAAAATGATACCTCACTTGTGTGGGTAGGCCTAGCGCCCGCGACAGAAAACGCCCCAAAGCGCAACGTGGACACATCCAAATTTGTGAAGGAAAACAGAGGTGTTTTTTGCAAAGTGCCTACCTGTAGATTTTGGCTTGTAGCTCAGCCGCCACCTAGGGAAACCTACCAAACGTGTGCATTTCTGAAAACTAGAGACCTAGGGGAATCCAAGATGGGGTGACTTGTGTGGCTCGGACCAGGTTCTGTTAGCCAGAATCCTTTGCAAACCTCAAAATTTGGCTAAAAAAACACATGTTCCTCACTTTTCTGTGGCAGAAAGTTCTGGAATCTGAGAGGAGCCACGAATTTCCTTCCACCCAGCGTTCCCCCACGTCTCCCGATAAAAATGATACCTCACTTGTGTGGGTAGGCCTAGCGCCCGCGACAGGAGACGCCCCAAAGCGCAACGTGGACACATCCAAATTTGTGAAGGAAAACAGAGGTGTTTTTTGCAAAGTGCCTACCTGTAGATTTTGGCTTGTAGCTCAGCCGCCACCTAGGGAAACCTACCAAACCTGTGCATTTCTGAAAACTAGAGACCAAGGGGAATCCAAGATGGGGTGACTTGTGTGGCTCGGACCAGGTTCTGTTACCCAGAATCCTTTGCAAACCTCAAAATTTGGCTAAAAAAACACATGTTCCTCACATTTCTGTGGCAGAAAGTTCTGGAATCTGAGAGGAGCTACGAATTTCCTTCCACCCAGCGTTCCCCCACGTCTCCCGATAAAAATTGTACCTCACTTGTGTGGGTAGGCCTAGCGCCCGCGACAGGAAACGCCCCAAAGCGCAACGTGGAGACATCCAAATTTGTGAAGGAAAACAGAGGTGTTTTTTGCAAAGTGCCTACCTGTAGATTTTGGCTTGTAGCTCAGCCGCCACCTAGGGAAACCTACCAAACCTGTGCATTTCTGAAAACTAGAGACCAAGGGGAATCCAAGATGGGGTGACTTGTGTGGCTCGGACCAGGTTCTGTTACCCAGAATCCTTTGCAAACCTCAAAATTTGGCTAAAAAAACACATGTTCCTCACATTTCTGTGGCAGAAAGTTCTGGAATCTGAGAGGAGCCACGAATTTCCGTCCACCCAGAGTTCCCCCACGTCTCCCGATAAAAATGATACCTCACTTCTGTGGGTAGGCCTAGCGCCCGCGACAGGAAACGCCCCAAAGCGCAACGTGGACACATCCAAATTTGTGAAGGAAAACAGAGGTGTTTTTTGCAAAGTGCCTACCTGTAGATTTTGGCTTGTAGCTCAGCCGCCACCTAGGGAAACCTACCAAACCTGTGCATTTCTGAAAACTAGAGACCAAGGGGAATCCAAGATGGGGTGACTTGTGTGGCTCGGACCAGGTTCTGTTACCCAGAATCCTTTGCAAACCTCAAAATTTGGCTAAAAAAACACATGTTTCTCACATTTCTGTGGCAGAAAGTTCTGGAATCTGAGAGGAGCCACGAATTTCCTTCCACCCAGCATTCCCCCACGTCTCCCGATAAAAATGATACCTCACTTGTGTGGGTAGGCCTAGCGCCCGCGACAGGAAACGCCCAAAGCGCAACGTGGAGACATCCAAATTTGTGAAGGAAAACAGAGGTGTTTTTTGCAAAGTGCCTACCTGTAGATTTTGGCTTGTACCTCAGCCGCCACCTAGGGAAACCTACCAAACCTGTGCATTTCTGAAAACTAGAGACCAAGAGGAATCCAAGACGGGGTGACTTGTGTGGCTCGGACCAGGTTCTTTTACCCAGAATCCTTTGCAAACCTCAAAATTTGGGTAAAAAAACACATGTTCCTCACATTTCTGTGGCAGAAAGTTCTGGAATCTGAGAGGAGCCACGAATTTCCTTCCACCCAGCGTTCCCCCACGTCTCCCGATAAAAATGATACCTCACTTGTGTGGGTAGGCCTAGCGCCCGCGACAGGAAACGCCCCAAAGCGCAACGTGGACACATCCAAATTTGTGAAGGAAAACAGAGGTGTTTTTTGCAAAGTGCCTACCTGTAGATTTTGGCTTGTAGCTCAGCCGCCACCTAGGGAAACCTACCAAACCTGTGCATTTCTGAAAACTAGAGACCAAGGGGAATCCAAGATGGGGTGACTTGTGTGGCTCGGACCAGGTTCTGTTACCCAGAATCCTTTGCAAACCTCAAAATTTGGCTAAAAAAGCACATGTTCCTAACATTTCTGTGGCAGAAAGTTCTGGAATCTGAGAGGAGCCACAAATTTCCTTCCACCCAGCGTTCCCCCACGTCTCCCGATACAAATGATACCTCACTTGTGTGGGTAGGCCTAGCGCCCGTGACAGGAAACGCCCCAAAGCGCAACGTGGACACATCCAAATTTGTGAAGGAAAACAGAGGTGTTTTTTGCAAGGTGCCTACCTGTAGATTTTGGCCTGTAGCTCAGCCGCCACCTAGGGAAACCTACCAAACCTGTGCATTTCTGAAAACTAGAGACCTAGGGGAATCCAAGATGGGGTGACTTGTGTGGCTCGGACCAGGTTCTGTTACCCAGAATCCTTTGCAAACCTCAAAATTTGGCTAAAAAAACACATGTTCCTAACATTTCTGTGGCAGAAAGTTCTGGAATCTGAGAGGAGCCACAAATTTCCTTCCACCCAGCGTTCCCCCACGTCTCCCGATAAAAATGATACCTCACTTGTGTGGGTAGGCCTAGCGCCCGCAACAGGAAACGCCCAAAGTGCAACGTGGACACATCCAAATTTGTGAAGGAAAACAGAGGTGTTTTTTGCAAAGTGCCTACCTGTAGATTTTGGCTTGTAGCTCAGCCGCCACCTAGGGAAACCTACCAAACCTGTGCATTTCTGAAAACTAGAGACCAAGGGGAATCCAAGATGGGGTGACTTGTGTGGCTCGGACCAGGTTCTGTTACCCAGAATCCTTTGCAAACCTCAAAATTTGGCTAAAAAAACACATGTTCCTCACATTTCTGTGGCAGAAAGTTATGGAATCTGAGAGGAGCCACGAATTTCCTTCCACCCAGCGTTCCCCCACGTCTCCCGATAAAAATGATACCTCACTTGTGTCGGTAGGCATAGCGACGCGACAGCAGACACCCCAAAACGCAACGTGGACACATCACATTTTTTCATTGAAAACAGTGCCTACCTGTAGATTTTGGCCTCTAGCTCAGCCGGCACGTAGGGAAACCTACCAAACCTGTGCATTTTTTAAACCTAGAGACCTAGGGGAATCCAAGATGGGGTGACTTGTGTGGCTCGGACCAGGTTCTGTTACCCAGAATCCTTTGCAAACCTCAAAATTTGGCTAAAAAAACACATGTTCCTAACATTTCTGTGGCAGAAAGTTCTGGAATCTGAGAGGAGCCACAAATTTCCTTCCACCCAGCGTTCCCCCACGTCTCCCGATAAAAATGATACCTCACTTGTGTGGGTAGGCCTAGCGCCCGCAACAGGAAACGCCCAAAGTGCAACGTGGACACATCCAAATTTGTGAAGGAAAACAGAGGTGTTTTTTGCAAAGTGCCTACCTGTAGATTTTGGCTTGTAGCTCAGCCGCCACCTAGGGAAACCTACCAAACCTGTGCATTTCTGAAAACTAGAGACCAAGGGGAATCCAAGATGGGAAGACTTGTGTGGCTCGGACCAGGTTCTGTTACCCAGAATCCTTTGCAAACCTCAAAATTTGGCTAAAAAAACACATGTTCCTCAAATTTCTGTGGCAGAAAGTTATGGAATCTGAGAGGAGCCACGAATTTCCTTCCACCCAGCGTTCCCCCACGTCTCCCGATAAAAATGATACCTCACTTGTGTGGGTAGGCATAGCGACGCGACAGCAGACACCCCAAAACGCAACGTGGACACATCACATTTTTTCATTGAAAACAGTGCCTACCTGTAGATTTTGGCCTCTAGCTCAGCCGGCACGTAGGGAAACCTACCAAACCTGTGCATTTTTTAAACCTAGAGACCTAGGGGAATCCAAGATGGGGTGACTTGCGGGGCTCTGACCAGGTTCTGTTACCCAGTATCCTTTGCAAACCTCTAATTCTGTCTAAAAAAACACATTTTCCACACATTTCGGTGACAGAAAGTTCTGGAATCTGAGTGGAGCCACAAATTTCCTTCCACCCAGCGTTCCCCCAAGTCTCCCGATAAAAATGATACCTCACTTGTGTGTGTGGGCCAGGTGCCTGCAACAGAATAAGGCCCAAAACTTGTAGAGATAGAGGGGATAGCACAGCAAGTTTATAAGGACATATTCTTTTATACATCTTTAGACTGACTCTGCTTTGGGGACCCACATAAGTGAGGTGTCATTTTACTTGGGAGACTGAGGGGAACACTGGGGAGTAGGAATTTTGTGCTGGAGTGGTGATCTTACGAAGAAAAGTAAGGAAAATATGCTTTTTTAAGCACATTTTGAGGTTTACAGAGGAGTCTGGGTAAGAAAATGTTGGGGGATCCACGCAAGCCGCACCTCCCTGGACTCCTTGGGGTGTCTAGTTTAAAAAAATGTCTGGGTTTGGTAGGTTTCCCTAGATGAAGGCCGCACACAGGACCAAAAACATAGGTGCCCTCTCCCCCCCAAACACAGATAGTTTTGTAATATATCGTTTTGATGTGCCCACATACGTCCGTGATGTGCCAAACACTAAAATTTTGAAAAGAAACACACTTAGGTTATGTGAAAAAGACCCCTCACCCACCAACCAAGTTGGTGGCATGCTTCATCATTGGGGTCCCACCTGAGGCACCTAGCGTGTCACAGGTGTGCTGCGACGCCTGATTACAGCGGAGCAGGTTTTGTCATTTTTACCACACATACTGGTTGGATTTGGCACGAGGGTGAGTGATGGTTCAGTGGATCAAATTTTACTAACAAGAGCTTTCACAAAAATAAAATGCACAGTTAGTAACTGAAAGGCAAAAAACTGAACCAATGACTCACAGCTCGTGAGCTGTAAAGCCGCGACAAGGCACCAACCGCTTTACAGTCCATTCACACAACTTTCATACATGACACACACAAGGCCATTCACACCGCCAGCCACGGGCCCAGCACATTACAACACTCACATCGACAGACAGCGCCACTCAAGGGCCCATCACTTACATACGCCCACATGCCTGATACAACAATCACACCAGCTGATGGGAGTGTGTGGACTGGTGTTTGGCTGGCAGTGTGTTGCAGTAGCCAACAGCAAGTCAATATGTACACTCTCAGCCAAGCCCCACTCCACACACAATGGCATCATTTTTTTTTTTTTTTTTTTAACAAAGGCACCCCTAACTAAGTAGAAAGAATTACAAAACTACAAACACAAAAGCTCTAACTAAGAACATGACAGAAATGCTAACCATGAAACTAAACACATGAAAATACAAAACAGACATGAGTTTACACTCATGGTTGTTCCTAGAAATTCTTCTGGGTGTGGTAATTCTTAAAACAAGCACCGACACACAGCCCAGGCTTTGAAGGACAATCTGGGCAGTACATTTGAGTCTCCCTCCGGATACCTCTTCGAAAACACACTCTACATTTCTTAGCTGGAAAGTCTTTTTTGGGTGTGGGAGGAATGTGCTCAGCAAAGTGGCGATCTTTCAATCTAGCCACATCCTCCACCACTGCTTCTCTAGGAACTCTGGCCTGTTCCACCACAATAAGGCTCTCTATCACTGACTCCTGAAATTTCACAAATGTCATCTTTGACTCTGGAGACCTATCCCTAAACACAATAAAAGCATTGAAGGTTGCTAAGTGGAAGAGGTGAAGTGCTAACTTCTTATACCAAACGTAAGACTTACGAATAGCAGTATAAGGTTCCAACCTCTGGTCAACTCTATCTACACCTCCCATGTGCTTATTATAATCTAAAATGCACACAGGTTTGCGCACTTCAGCAACCTGGCCCCAAACAGTCACAGGGGAAGTACTCTCATCATGGATGGTACTTAGCATGTAGACATCCCTCTTGTCTGAAAATTTCAAAGCTAGCAGCTCCTCGTTCCGCAAGGCACAGCACTGTCCTCTCTCAAGTTTTTTACAGACAAGCTCCCTTGGATAGCATTTCCGGTTAGAACGGATTGTGCCACAAGCAACTGTGTCCACTCTAAACAATTCCTTGAACAATTGCACACCAGTGTAGAAGTTATCTACATACAAATGGTGACCTTTGTTGAACAGTCGTCTACCAAGATCCCACGCAATTTTCTCAGTAACTCCAAAAGTGGGAGGACAACCAGGGGGGTCAATATTGGAATCCCTACCAGTGTACACACGGAAACTTTACACATATCCTGTCCTACTTTCAGACAGCATATACAATTTAATTCCATATCGTGCCCTTTTGCTAGGAATGTACTGCCTAAAAACCAAACGACCCTTGAAGAGGACCAAAGACTCGTCCACACTTAACTCTTTGCCTGGAACATAGACCTCCGAAAACCGATCTACAAAATGATCAAGTACAGGCCTAATCTTAAAAAGACGGTCAGAATCTGGGTGATCTCGTGGCAAGGCTAATGCATTGTCAACAAAATGCAGCATCCTAAGAAGAAGCAAAGGATTACGACTCATGGTCGCTGGAAATATGGCTGTTGCCATCAAGGGACTAGTAGACCAATACGAAGCCAGTGACGGCTTCCTTATCAACCCCATCAAAAAAGTCAAACCCAAAAACTTTTTTAACTCCTCCAAATTTGTGGGAATCCACTGGGCAGCTCTAGAGTGTGGCCTAAGTCTAGCAGCGTTGTCCCTCAAATGCTGCTCTGCATACAAATTAGTCTGCTCAACAATCTCTTCCAAAAACATATCATCCATGAATAACTCAAAGAAATTGATAGGCATAAAGTTCTCTGTATTGGCGTTACACCCCGGGAGACCAGTAAAGGCAGGCAACTCTGGCTGCTCCATGTTTGGGGCAACCCAGACATCAGGTCTTATAACGGGAAACCTTTCAGCCCCAGGTTGCTGCACTATTGGCACATCAATGTCCTCCTCTAAAACAGGCCCTTCATCTGCACTGAGTGTGGCTTCATCATCAGAAGATTCCCCTCCAACAGAAACATCACTGCCAGAATCTCTGACTTCCTCCTCTGCCTCAGATGCAGAGTCCGTCTCATAGTCATGATCAGACTGTGACTCAAAAAGCATACCAACCACCTGCTGAGCGGTCATCCTGCGGCTAGCCATTATCTCTCCTGCTAAAATTAATTGGACAAATTCACCACCAACAACCAGCACTGTGTAAGACAAGTAACAAAGTGTAGCTTTGTTAGTAAGAGTTATAAACTCACAAACTATACCGCTCACTTGCCTGAAAAAGCTTGATTCACCAGCAACTACACAGCAATCACCAATGATATCCCACTAAAAATAAAGAAAGAAAGGCAAATTAGAAATAAGACAAAACAAATATCATTGTGCACAAACCTAAGGACAATTTCACACACAATCCTGCATTTAGTACACCTCCTACAAACATGTCATTCATGCATTGCAACAATACTCCTTTGGAGTAAATAGTTTTTACTTACCTAAAACATGCAACTGTGCAAACCGCAGGTCAACCACCGCCAAAACCGCAAGGAGCCACAGCAAATAAAGCAAAAGCTTTGATCTAGAACAAAAAGGAGGAAAACATTTTTTATCACAAATGCAAAGACTTCTTCAGTTGACAAACACCCCACCATCAAACATTTAGAAATTGGTGCCTAAGTGGATTCTGCCATAGGGGCAGATGGGCCTACTAAAAGAATAGGCCTGTCTGCCCCAAGGAAGCCAGAAAATACCTTTAGTAGTGTGTCCCCATGGAGAGCGACCCTTGCTAAAGGGGACAGCCCTCAAACAAACAAAAAAACAAAAAAACACACACAACACTATCCCTGGTGCCTAAGTGGCTTCTGCCCCCCTTGGGGGCAGGTGGGCCTAAGAAAATAGGCCCATCTGCCCCCAGGGGGTGTAGAAATGGCCAACAGGTCAATGCCCCCCTTGGGGGGGCACCCCGTGACCAAGGGGATGCCCCCCCCACAAAAATAAACAAATAAAAAAAAATCCCTGGCGTTCTAGTGGTTTCTGACCCCCTTGGGGGCAGACCAGCCTAAAAATAATAGGCTGATCTGTCTCCAAGGGGTGCAGAAATGGCCTGGGTACATGTGCCCCCAAAGTGGGGGGCGACCCTTGCCCAAGGCCCCCCCCATCCACTAACACACACACACACACACACTTTCCCTGGTGTCTAAGTGGATTCTGCCCCCCTTGGGGGCAGGTGGGCATTACAAAATAGGCCCATCTGCCCCCAGGGGGTGTAGAAATGGCCAACAGGTCAATGCCCCCCTTGGGGGGGCGCCCCGTGACCAAGGGGACGCCCCCCCACAAAAATAAACAAATAAAAAAAAATCCCTGGCGTTCTAGTGGTTTCTGCCCCCCTTGGGGGCAGACCAGCCTAAAAATAATAGGCTGATCTGTCTCCAAGGGGTGCAAAAATGGCCTGGGTACATGTGCCCCCAAAGTGGGGGGCGACCCTTGCCCAAGGCCCCCCCCATCCACTAACACACACACACACACACACACTATCCCTGGTGTCTAAGTGGCTTCTGCCCCCCTTGGGGGCAGGTGGGCATTACAAAATAGGCCCATCTGCCCCCAGGGGGTGTAGAAATGGCCAACAGGTCAATGCCCCCCTTGGGGGGGTGCCCTGTGACCAAGGGGACGCCCCCCCACAAAAATAAACAAATAAAAAAAAATCCCTGGCGTTCTAGTGGTTTCTGCCCCCCTTGGGGGCAGACCATCCTAAAAATAATAGGCTGATCTGTCTCCAAGGGGTGCAGAAATGGCCTGGGTAAATGTGCCCCCAAAGTGGGGGGCGACCCTTGCCCAAGGCCCCCCCCATCCACTAACACACACACACACACACACTATCCCTGGTGTCTAAGTGGCTTCTGCCCCCTTTGGGGGCAGGTGGGCCTAACAAAATAGGCCCATCTGCCCCCAGGGGGTGTAGAAATGGCCAAGAGGTCAATGCCCCCCTTGGGGGGGCGCCCCGTGACCAAGGGGACGCCCCCCCCCCACAAAAATAAACAAATTTTAAAAAATCCCTGGCGTTCTAGTGGTTTCTGCCCCCCTTGGGGGCAGACCGGCCTAATAATAATAGGCTGATCTGTCTCCAAGGGGTGCAGAAATGGCCTGGGTACATGTGCCCCCAAAGTGGGGGGCGACCCTTGCCCAAGGCCCCCCCCCATCCACTAACACACACACACACACTATCCCTGGTGTCTAAGTGGCTTCTGCCCCCCTTGGGGGCAGGTGGGCCTACAAAAATGGGGGGGCAGAAATGGCCAACAGGTCAATGCCCCCCTTGGGGGGGCGCCCCGTGCCCAAGGGGACGCCCCCCCACAAAAATAAACACATAAAAAAAAATCCCTGGCGTTCTAGTGGTTTCTGCCCCCCTTGGGGCAGATCAGCCTAAAAATAATAGGCTGATCTGCCCTCAAGGGGGGCAGAAATGGCCCTAAAAGACATGCCCCCCAAAGGGGAGCGACCCTTGCACAAGGGGGCGCCCCCCCATCCACTACACACACAATCCCTGGTGCCTAAGTGGCTTCTGCCCCCCTTGGGGGCAGATGGACCTAAAAAAAAATAGGCCGATTTGCCCCCAAGGGGGGCAGAAAAGGCCAACAGTTCTCTGCCCCCTTGGGGGGGGCGCCCCTTGCCAAAGGGGACACCCCCCCACATAAATACACATAAAAATAAAAAACCCTGGTGATCTAGTGTTTTCTGCCCCCCTTGGGGGCAGATCTGGCTACAAAGTAGCCAATCTGCCCTCAAGGGGGGCAGAAATGGCCCTAAAAGACATGCCCCCCAAAGGGGAGCGACCCTTGCCCAAGGGGGCGCCCCCCCATCCACTACACACACAATCCCTGGTGCCTAAGTGGCTTCTGCCCCCCTTGGGGGCAGATGGACCTAAAAAAAATAGGCCGATCTGCCCCCAAGGGGGGCAGAAAAGGCCAACAGTTCTCTGCCCCCTTGGGGGGGCGCCCCTTGCCCAAGGGGGCACCCCCCCACACATAAATGCACACAACAATATAAATCCCTGGTGATCTAGTGTTTTCTGCCCCCCTTGGGGGCAGATCTGGCTAAAAAGTAGCCAGATCTGCCCCCAAAGGGGGCAGAAATGGGCTAACTAATTGCCCCCTAAAGGGGAGCGACCCTTGCCCAAGGGGCCGCTCCCCGCAAGCCAGAAACAGAAAGTACAACAACAAAAAAACAAATCCCTGGTGTCTAGTGGGCATTCCTGCTGCCCGATCGCAATGCGATCGGGCAGCAGGAATGCTCAAAGAGACACCGGGGAAAAGGAAAAGCCTTTCCTTTTCCCCGGTGGGAAAAGGAAAAGCCTTTCCTTTTCCCCGGTGCCTCTTTAGCCCCAACCCCCCACCCACCGGGAAGAGGAACTCACCTCTTCACTCGTCGCCGCACAGGAAGCAAATGGCTTCCTGTGCGGCGAGAATCCCATAATGACGTCAGCGCGCGATCGCGCGCTGACGTCATTATGGGGGGTTGGGGGGTTGGGGGGTCGGGGGTCGGGGGTGGAAGGGGAAGGGCTTCCCCTTCCATCCCTGACTTTGGGGGGTGGTGGGGAAGCACACAGAGGGAGCTAGAGCGTTCCCTCTGGGCTGTGTGCCGAGGACGTAGTGGTTACGTCCTCGGCACAGCAGCACTGTGCCGCGGGACGTAACCACTACGTCCGCGGCACAGAAGGGGTTAAGGAGGAAAAAAGATAAGCGAGGTGCAATTGGGAATTTTCAGAGCCACTATTAGCTGAAAGATTCAATAAAATTTGTCAGATGACCTCTGTTATTTCAATATATTTTGAGACATGAAAACAGGGAAACCAAAGCAAGATTGAATTTGCTGAAAGAAGACAGTAGTATCTTCATCACCAAGTAGTTTAACCAAAAAAAACTCTTGTCTCTCTGGTTCTCCAAAAGCCCTTCTGTCTTTATGTTTAATCAATCTATTGTACTAAGAATTTGCTTTGTTAATTTGAATGGATATTCAGAATAGGACATAGTACTTGAATTAGGTTTTAAGGATAGTGTGGGAAGAAAGGACGTTTTTTAAAGTGAAGATTAAAAGATCTTCAGTGTAAAATTGAACATTAAAGAAATGTTTGAGTTCCACCCACAGAGGAGGAGGATGGGTAGAGGCATAGATAAACAAGAATTTGGAGTAATTTAGGAAGAAATCTTTTTTTTTAGTCTAATGAGAGACATAGAAGCGGTCTTGTTATTCCAATGAGTCAATATATTATATATACACTTAAAATAATGACTTGGAAGCTGTAGAATAGCTAAATTGAAAAGATTAATAGGTACCATCATCATTTAAATTGAATTTAATCTACCCCACCACGATAAAAATTAAGGTTTCCATTGAGATGTAAGAGATGTATTTTTTGCAATTAAGAAGTTTAGATTAAGAGATATGGACCCTGATTTCAAGTTTGGCAGGCGGGAACACCCTTCTGCCAAACTCCTGACATGGTGGCCGTCACTGAAGTGGCAACCTCCCCACCGGGAAAATATGACTTTCCCGCTGGACTGACAAGCAGAAACCAAGGTTTCCACCAGTCAGCACAGCGGGAAAGTGGCGGCAGCATTGTTGATCTCTCGTAATCCAGCCGGCAATAATGCTGCTGCCCGCAGGGGGCACCAGCACCCTTGTGATGCGCACTGTCTGCAGAGGGCCCTGCATGACAGTGCAGGGCCCTCCGTGGCCCCCTGCACCTGTTCTCCACCAGACTTTTCATCACAGTGAAACCACCATGAAAAGGCTGGCATAGAACCAAGTTGTAATCAGCAGCCCTCCCTGGTTGATTGTAACCTGCACATGCCATCAGCCTGCCAGGATCTATGATCGGTGGTACCCTGGTGGTCAGACTGCCAGGGTATTAATTTGGTGGTCGGACCACCACAGAAGCGGCAGTCAAGACTGCCACTGCAAGTCTGGTTGGTCTAGTGATCGCCAGACTCATAATTAGACCCAAATTATATTTAAAGTTCTTTGTGAACCCTAGTCCAAGGTACTTCATTTTGTGCAGGGTCCAGGCAAAGCTAGTACATATAAACTCTTGTTGAAAACAAAACTTACTAACTGCGAGAATTTCACATTTAGAAGTATTAAGTTTATGTCCAGAACCCATCACAAAACTGCACACTTCATTTAAGAATGCTGGTAAGGAGGAGGACAGATTAAACACAAACAACAAAATGCCACCTGCATATGCAGCTAATTTAATCTGTAAATTTTGGAACATTTTAAGTAAAAAGGGTCCTAAAGTCATTATAAAGAACGTAGCTGTGAGAGGACAGCCTTGCCTGAACCCCACGTGCATTCAAAATCATTTTGGTAAAAGACCACTTACAGGCACGATTGCCTAGGAAGAAGAGTATAGGAGAACCAACTCATATGTTCAAAGGTTTTCTCAACATCTAGAGAGATCGCTAGTAAATAGTGTTCATAATTATGGGATTTGCTTAATATAGCAAGGAAAAATATGGTATTACCTGTCAAGTTCCTGCCCTTATGGAAAAGCTGCTGGTAATACGTGGATCAAAATGAAGAGCAATACTATTTGAAAAAAAATCTATGGTCTAAATTAACCAAACAAATAGGTGTATCATTCCTGCACCATTTGGGATCTTCAGCTTCCTTAGGGGTTGAGGTTTCATGAAAAGTCTCCTGCTGATTTAGCATTAATAAAAAATTAAAAAGAGTTGAAAAGTTTAGGGAACAACATTTTTGAAAAATGAAAGAAAAATCACAGGAATATCCATCACGTCCTGGGGCTTTGCCTTTCTCAATTAATTTGATTGAAGTGAGAATGTCATGAGTATTAATGTCATTCTCAAGAGGAGAAAAGTAATTTAAGAATCATACTCTTTATTACACACTAGAAGAAAGATACTGTGGTAGACAGTCAGAAACAAGAATCGATTCTGGAGTATATGGAGTGGAATAATAGGTTTTCCTCCAGGATTTCAACATCACCAAGGAGAGGGGTATTGCGTTCCTTTAAAATTGAGCCAACCCTGTTTCACTCTTATGGATTTTGAGATAGTGTATCTGCTTTATTTTGCACTAGATTTCAGTAAGTAAGTGGTGACATTTTCCATGGAAATGTTATTAAAAAGGAATTTAGCTTTAAATAACGGATGGAAGTGGAATTTAAAATTAGAACTATATATGCATGTTCCAAATGCTTCATATCTTTTAGAAGTCTATGCAATGTTTGATTATTAAGCTTACATTTTTTGGAAACATATGGGATAACGATGTCTCCAGCCAATGTTTTAAACAAATACCAAAGACGACGTGAGCATATATCAGGGGTATCATTGAAATGATAAAATTAACAAGCAAACGATGCAAAACTTTGGGTAAATTGAATATCCAAGAGAGAGAATTACTAAACCACCATCTTTTAGTGCCTTTGTTGACAGGCAGATGATCCAAATCAGGAATAACTGGTGCATGATCAGAGATCAAGATTAAACTAATTTCTGAGTGGAGGAGATGTGGAAGTGAGGATTGAGAAACAAATAAATGGTCTATCCTGGATTGAGAAAAGTGTACTGGAGAAAATAAAGTATATTTTCTCAAAGATGGATTAAAGGGCCTCCATGCATCCACTAGAGATCTATGGTCAGTGGCTGATCTAAATTGTTTATGTACAGTCGAAGGCACAAAGGTAACCTTTGAATTATGGTCAATGATATGGCTCATAATCAGATTACAATCCCCTCCCAAAATGACGTAGTCAGCAGGGATAGACATCAATTTATGAGAAATCAGGAGCCTAAAATGTTTGTCCGGTTGTATAGGAGCATACACATTAAAAACAGAAACAGGAATGTTGTGAAGAAGCAACTTCACAATAATCCATCTCCCCTCATTATCATTATCACACTCTTAAATGATTAACTGAACATTCAAAGATTGCTTCAATAAATAATGACTCTATTTTTCTTACCAGATCCCGGAGAAGGAAAGACCTTGCCCACCCAACTTCGTAAAAGTTTGTTGATTTCAGATTGTATTAAGTGAGATTCTTGCAGAAATACGACATCAGTATTTAACTTAGCTAAATGCGATAACATTCTGTGCCTTTTAACAGAGGACGCTAGCCCTCTAACAGTCCAGGACATTACTCATAACGACATTAACAACTAATAATATTAATGTTGCTAAAACTATTGTGAACAGAAACTTAATAATAAACTGTCTTATCATACAATAGTACATCAGGAATTTTCATACAAGACTATAAAAAACAAATGTAATATTTTGTAACAATAGTAAACTAAACATTCTGAGTAAAAATATTTGGAGAAACTAGGCAGGTACAAATGTTCAACCTTACACAACAGTGGAAGAAACACAGAAAGAAGAAAAGGTAAGAGAAAACAAAAGAGAAAGCCACAACAGTAATGGAATAAAAACATAAACATGAACTGGACAAGTACAAAATACCCATTAAAATATAAAATTCAGGCGTAATGGAAGCAAGGGAGAAGATGACAGTCTCAGAGTCCGTGGCCGGTCTTAGAAGGGGACATGGCCAACAAAGGATAATAAAGACAGCAGCACAAAACTGAACATACCTAAAACGAGAGAAAGAAATCAAAGACGATTATTATTGTATCATACAACCACAGATAATGGTATAAGAAAAATAATAATCAACAATGAGTATATATCAAAGACATTACAACAATTAAAATAAGGAACAAAGAGAGCAGTTATGAAGTTGAAGGTCTATATATATTTATGTGAACTTCCAAGCAAGACTCTAAGAATTTTGGCAATAAGTCAAGGTTCTCATAAGTGGTGGTTTTGTTCCTATGTGTGACTTTAAACAAGCATGGATGGAAAAGACCAAGGCCCTCATTATGACTTTGGTGGTCTTTTGGCACCACTACCTCAGTGGCAGCTGCCTAAAGACCGCTAGTGTTGGCAGTATCTTGTCCGCTGTGTTAAGAGTCCACAAAATATTTTGCTCAAAAACAGCCATAAATTCGACACTGCCAGGACATAGGAGGGCGAGAAAGAGGCTGTTGCACCACCTGCACCGCCACACTGACAACTTTACACCCACCAGTTTATGACAGACAAATCAGCACAACGGTCCTTCCCTGGCAGAAAACTATTGGCGGTCTGAACCGCCACACTTAGAACACGCTCCTGGCAGAACACAACACCACATTGGGCAGTTTGAATACCCCACAGGGGGCACACATCCACATACCATGCACATGTATTCACAGCACTATATAACACACCCTCAAACAACCCACAATCCTTTGCGCAACTAACGAATTAAACAGACCCCGAGAAACCAAATTGCAAACATATAGCACATATACACCATGGGCACTCATACACTTCACACTCATCACACACAGCACCACAGCACCACCAACACCAAATACACATCAGAATTCAACACAAACACCACCACCCAGCACCACTCATTGCTAAACACCCCCACCCCACCAAGCACCTTACACTGCACCCCACACACACAACACCCCCCAACACAACCACCATGTCACGCCAAAAGCACCCACGCTTCACCGATGAAGAGTTATGGGTCATGTTCGACAAAATCCTCTGGCTAGAGCCACAACTCTTTGGAGCACAAGTTCAGCAGACATCCATAGCCAGGAAAATTGAGTTATGGCAGAGAATAGTCAACTGGGTCAACTCAGTGGGCAACCATTCATGCACAATGGAGGACATCAGGAAGAGGTGGCACGACCTTAGGGGGAAGGCGCGTTTCATGGCGTGCAGGCACCAGCTGGCAGTAATGAAACCCCAGAGTTCACATTGTGGTAGGAGAGAGTCTTAGACATCCTGCCTCCTGAGGGCTTGACTGGAATACCTAGAGGACTGGACTCTGGTGAGTAACTAACAATTCCCTGCCAGTGAATCGTCCTGTCCAGCATGCTTCCTCACCACCCAATCACTTTCCAAATCAGTCCATCTCCCACTATACCTCCCACCTTCTCACCTACTGCCCCTCTCCTGCATGCCACAATGCCACCCACCCCCAATGCCCACACACTCCCTACCAAGTGTATGGATAGCACTGCCAATAACAATCATTATGAATCCCACAATGCACGAGCCCTTCGATCACAAAAACCTGCATTGTGCCCGTCACATCACACCTCTTGCATGTATGACAATTGGACTAGGTTCAGCAACTGGATGCTTCGACTAAGGACCACTACATGGCAATGACAGCAATGCTATGGAACTACACAATGGAATACTAATCCACAGTACAGCACTGTCACCAATCCAAAAGGCCTATAATCCAGGCACATTACCCTGAAATGAACCAATCCTGGCCATAACAGTAAGGAGGTATACTCCATGCACAACAGGCACAGACAGGACCAACAACCTTGCATACACACATACTCACCTCCCATTTGTACACCATGTGTGTATTTATTTGTATAGTAATAAAAGTATGTTTACATATTTGTCAAAGTGGTATGGGCCACAATCAAACAGGCGGTGTAAAGGACTGCAGAGGGGGGTATCCTCTACAGCAGACAGAGTACAACAGATATGTGCCAGGGCTCATGTGAGGGAGTGCCTAGTGTTGCCGCAACCCAGAGTAAATCTACACAACCAACCTGCAAAAAAGACCATAAAAGAGATCACCATCAGGATAGTAGGCATGGTAGCAGCTAACGCACATATGTAATCCATAGTGGACATGCCCAGTGTAGCTGGCAACTAAACAGGGCACAATAGATAACACCTCTATAGCATCAGTCGCAGGAAATACATTACCAAACACTGTACATGGCACCTCTCATGTGCTAAAATCCACAATGTACACAGTAATCAAAGCATACAGAAGATGCATGCCTCAAGCAATAGGTATGAGCATCAAAGATAAACAGTGAACAGGCAGTAGCTGTGATGACATTAGAAGAGGAGTATACAGGACACATTGCACAATGCTGGTCTGTCCATGAGAGATGTGATGCATTCAAATTGCAGAGAATACACATGCGAGAGAGAATACATTACAACTCTGCACCTTACATGCTGTCAGTCACCTTACACAACACATACATGGGGAAATGAACACATTACACCACCAATCGTATACCAAATCAGGAGGACCATAAATAAAAAGCCTATGTTGAAATACCAGACATGCAAACACACAGACAACATACCTGCATGTTACTGGAAATAGTGAATGATGAGCTCAGCCCCTGACTCAGCCCCACCTTCCTCATCTGCCTCCTCATCACTTTCTATTTCAGCATCAGCAGCCACTGGTTCAGCTACCTCCTCTTCCTCAGCTATTAAGGGTGCCTGACGTTTCATGGCTAGATTGTGAAGCATTGAAACGGGTTTCCTCTTTAGGGGCAGGGTACCTCACTGGTGTCAACAGCCAGGGAAGGTTAGGATAGCCAGAGTCACCTGTGTGCACAGAGGTAGGACCTGTTACCAGATGGGCACAGCCACAAGGAACATTGTCAGAACAGGGACATACAACCTAATGCTTACATACCTATGAGCCATACCCTTTCCCTCTGTAGTTGTGCCATCATGTGTGGGACATTGCTGTTCCTCAGAATGTAGGAGTTATGCACAGATCCAGAAAACATGGCTGTCACTTGGAAGATGTATTGGTCTGCCACACACACCACCTGCACCTTGATGCAGTGGTAGTTTTTCCTGTTCCTATACACCTGTTCAGTGGAACTGGGAGGGACCAAAATAATATGGGTGCCATCTATGGCCCCTATCACATGTATGAGGAATGTGTCTGACATCAGAGAAGTCTTCCATCACAAGGATCAAATGCCCTTGTTGGAGGAACCTGATGTAGCTGTGTTTAAAAAAAGGACACAATACATCCTTCAACACAAGACTGAATATGTGCTGTGACATACCTGCTGCCAAGCCCACTGTCATCTGAAAGGAGCCTGTAGCAAGAAAGCGTAGCACTGACAGAACTTGAACTGGGGGCGGGATGGCATAGTGGTTACTTGAAGCAAGCAATAGATCTGGCTCCTACTGTGTACATAGTTCCATGATGGTCTGAAGATTCAGATGATAAGTCTGAATTATGTGCCTCTCCTCCACGGTTGCAAGGTCCACTAGCTGACGGTACACTGGTGCATGTCTCATTCTCCTCAGGACAGGGTATCTAGAATGGGGAGGAGAAATAGCACAATGTGAAATGCACGTAACACATGTTGGCACAACACATCTAACTTACACACATGTAACAATGTCCACATGGAGCAAACTGCTGGCACATGCCATATTGGGCATGCAGAAGTGACATGGACTTCTCCCTTGATGCTCATTGCTGCCCCTGATTAAAAGTGTCTGACATAGAGCACATGTGTCAAGTTGCATATGTGGTACACGGACCTGTCCTGCACTGAGCCTGCATGTTGTCATGCCATTTACCTCTACGTTGACACTGACAATCAGTCGACAATTACCTGGACATGTTGGTCATCAGACACCCAGCCACATAGGGTTACTGTGTCATGCATCTCACATATATGTGCCAAAACATGATGGCACCACTTAGATTCAGCCTTCCATCTGCAGTATAAGATATATGGCACACTTATTTTACTCGATAATGGCATTATATGTGCCTAAAATGGCAGCCACCTGACCTGCGGCACTGGACAGGTAGTAGTGACCTAATTCCGCTGAGGTATGTCGTCATGGCGGTAGGGGGTCCGAACTGCTGTGCAACGTCTCATATGGTAACACTGCTGCCTATGGGAGACTGGGGCCAATGGCGATCACCGCCGGTGATGACGGTCCTGTGTGTGGCGGCCGTAACAGCCATTTACTGAAGCCTAGCTCACTTGACTCCTGACACTCTAGCAAGCAAGACCTCCACAAGCTGTGCTGCTGTGTACTGTCTCTGGGAGCCATCAGGCCACGTCTTGCAGGTGGTAGGGCAGCTGCCTTCACCCCAGAAAAACTAGAGAGGCTGGTGGATAAGGACCTACCCCTGTATGGACAGCTTTATAGAGCACCAGAGGAGCAGATGAGCCCAATGCCATAGTCATGTGTGATAGGGGTGTGTGTGAAGATGAATGCCACACGTGTGCCGGTCAGGGAGTACATGCATGAGGGGGCATGGAGTTTAGGTGTGTGAACCATGAGGATGGGTATGTGTTGGCATTTGGTGGGTTTGATGTTAATAGTCCACTGCTGTTGTTATGGTGCCAGCCTACATAACGTTCTCCTTCTGTCTATGTCACCCATGCAGGTCAAAGTTCCATCAAAAGAAGGGGATTTGGCGTGCCATCACCAAGCAAGTGCAGACCCTGGGAGTCCATATCCAGCAGAGCACCCATTGTTGCAAGTGGTGTGAGGACCTCAGATGCTGGGCCCAGAGGACCCTGGTGGCACAGCTGGGGATGTCCTCCCAATGTGGGAAGGGTGCTCGTCGGACCCTGACCCCCCCCAATGGCCCTTATTCTGGCGGTTGGCCTCCCTGAGGTGGATAGGCCATTTGAGGGCAGCACAGCAGCCACAAGGGAGTGAACACTGACTGTGTCCTGGGACTTGGCTGGCCATATTTGTGCTTGGGTGCCTACGTGCTGCCAAAGTGGCATTGCAGTTAATGCTATATGTGCATCAACATTTGAAAATTGGCACCCTTTCTGAGTATCTTTTGAAGGTGTGTCCCAATGCTCTACTGTCAGTGGATTATCATCACAGTGTTTCATAACTCTCAAAGTCTGTATTGCGTAGATGCACAAATGACATGGGCAGATCTGTGACTCCATCCTGGCCCTACAGTGGATGTGAGTGTCAGCAGTACTGTCAGCATTGTGTATGAACAGCACCAGTCACCTTCATCAGTGGCTCTGAGGTGTCAGTCCACTCCCATCTATGTAGCCAAACCATATATGGGATTGTGTGACTCTCCTTCCATCCCTGGGACAATGTAGATCATGTACTGTAACTGGTATAGATAGATTGTGGGGCTGGCATGACAGTACCACGGCTGCACTGCCCTTCATGGGACAGGAGTACCTGCCTGAGAGCTGTCTCGTCATATAGGTGATGTGCTGACTGTAGGGTATGTGTAGGTAGGCAACCTGGGACACTGATATAGGTACATTTGATGAGGTGTGATTGCACAGTTCTAACATTCCTGGGGGCTATACGTATGGGCATGTGTCCTTCCAAAGTATGGGTTGGTACTGGTGGTTGGTAAGTGCCCTGGCTGATCCCGCATGTGTCAGCATGGTGTGTATATGGCATGTATGACAAAGCCCTAGCTTGTCCTCTGCTGCAATGCTGACTGACTTCCTCCATCAAGTCGACGTGGATGGTTGGGGCACTTCCGATGGCCTGTGACTCTTTCAGCTTGGCTTGGCTAATAGGTTATGGCAGATTGGGAGTGGTCTGGGTATTGCCTGATGCATCTGATATAAAGTGTCTAGGCGTCTGACTGGTATTGACCAAATCTGAGTTGTCCTCCATGATAGCCTCACTATAATGAGTGGGCAGCCGTGTGCAAGGACAAGTCAGTGTTGTGTGTTCAGTGTTTGGAGTTATATTCACTGTAATAGACATTTGACAGTGGACATGGACTATTTAGGTGTTGTCTCTGTATGGGACGGCAGTGTATTGTTGTGTAATCTGCACATCCAGTGGTTGATAGGGGTGTGATGAGGTAAGATGTGTAATTGTCATGACCACACAAACTTGCCAAGTCAAATCAAAGAAGTGCATGAGAAAAGCAAAGAGATATCCTCAGTGGAGACAGCAAAGCCCAAACTGGAAGAAGGTTTGCAGAGTAATCTTGCGCTTATTTCAAAGGAAGAATCAAGAAGAGAAGATCCAAGATGGCTGCTGTGAGTCCTGAAGGTTAGTTACAGTTCTAGTCTTGCAATCGGTTGGTTGCTAGGTTACGAGCTCTCCAGCTGGAAGCCTTGCACTTCAACTGAGGTCTGACAGGAATCAGCTGTGTGGAGAGAGAGCGCGCTACAGAACAGAAACTCCTGTGAGGTAAAATTACATTCGAAGATTATATTACAGAAAACGGATAAATATTGTCAAGGTTTATTCGAAGAGTTTGATAGTAGACCGTTCCCGTGGAAGTCGGCCAGGCTACAGAGTTAATGTATGAATTAACCTTATGTTTACAAGGTTCTTGTTTAAGATATTAAAGTCAAAGAGAAAACGAACTTTAAAAGAGCAAGTATCTACAAATGTCAAGGTTATAAACAAAGGCCAAGTTTAAAGGAGAAACGAACTGTTAACAAATAAGCATTTACAAATTCAATGGTAATAAACCAAAATAGAGTTTAAAAGAGAAACGAACTTAAATAAACAAGCATTTACAACTACAAGTTATCGACAGATGTCGAAGTAAGGAAGGAGAAACTAACTGTAATAAACAAGCATTTACAAATACAAGTTATCAACAAATGTCGAAGTAAGAAAGGAGAAACGAACTTTAATAAACAAGCATTTACAAATACAAGTATTGACAGAAGTCACAATAAGACAGGAGAAATTAAATAACATCAGCTGATTTGAAGAACGCATTATCACCAACTATATATATATATATATAGCAACATAAAACCAATCTCTAACAAAGGTTGAGAAGTTCTTCCAGAATCAGTAATAAGCATTTTTTAAGAAGAGCTATCATTTATAGAGAGAAGCAAGGCTACAGAGAACTCTGGGTGAGTGAAGAAATTATAGAATTAAAGAGAATTAAAGGGGTTATTCCAACTTTGGGGGAGGTGGTAATCCGTCCCAAATGTGACGGATTTACCACCAGCCGTGTTACGAGTTCCATAGGATATAATGGACTCGTAATACGGCTGGTGGTATATCCGTCACTTTACCGTCACTTTTGGGACGGATTACCACTTCCTCCAAAGTTGGAATAACCCCCTAAGTGTTGAGAGTAGAAAGTGAAAAACTGATGTTGTATGTCCCTAGTAATTGCGACTGTGACTCTTGCAGGTGCTGTATCCAATCTTAGATGTGAAGAGGCAGACTGAGTACTGCCGTTCATCATCTCTGTGGCAGTCTCTCTACCATCCCATTCCCCTTTCCCCCTCCGGGGTACTCAGCACGAAGGATTAATATTCGTTGTGAGTAGCTCGGGTCGGGACTGAGGAGTTATCTTCTGCTTCTGAGGAAATTGAATTGAAGTATCCTGACAGTAATCATGCATGGTATTGATTGTGCATCCAGGGCATGGTGTGCCAGCTTAAGAGGGCAAATGTTGGTATCATGGGGATGAATCTAGTAGTGCTGTCCAACTTAGGTATTGCTGTAGGTGTGAGGGTTGACAGGCACCTTCAAGAAGTAGTGCCATGTCATGAGATGATGTAGGTAATGTGTCTTTGCAAATGTGATTGCCTAGCCACGGATATAGATGATTATCTGTGTGAATGGGAGGTGTATGTTCAGCAGTTTGCCCCTTGTCTCGCTCTCTCCCTCCCTCTCTCTCTCTCTCATTGTGTGCATCAGCATCATCTGATGGAGGAGAAGGGGCACAGGAGAGTGGGGAAGCAGCAGCCCATGGGAACCAGGAAGGTGACACCACTGACACCGAGGGACCCAGTGGGACGGAAAGCAAGGGGAGTTCTATATGAGAGATTGGAGCCAACACATCATCTTTGGAGTCCTTCTCCAGTGAACACTCCCTGGCGGTTGCAGACCCATCGGGGACCACCCCAGCACCATCTTTGTCAGCCACCCCCATTACTGGCACCGCCTTCCCAGTTGCTCTCTTCCCAAGTTGCCCATGTCCAATCACCCAGGAAGGTGGGTGTCTCCTTCGCCACAGGCACCTCTGCTCCTGCCCCAATTAGCCCTGCTGCACTCAGTGAGGAGGCTATTGACCTTCTGAGGTCCATCTCTGTGAACAGTCAACCATCATCAATGCCATCTTGGGACTGGCAGCTCAAGTACAACAGAGCAAGGCATTCCTGGAAGGCATTCATGGTGATATGGCTCACCTCCTGAGATCCCTTCGGGCTCTGGCCTCCTCAGTGACGGCAGCCAGTGTCCCTTTGTCTACCATCTCCCCTCCACCTACCTCTTCCCAATCCCAAACCCCTCTCCCCACACCCATCCAGAGCACACAGTCACAAAGGCATGCATCCACCTCAACAGACATGATTGGCACTGACAAACACAAGCACCAGAAGACCCACCACTGGCATGCACCCAGACAACACCCACCTGCAGACACAACAGCATCCACTCCCTGCACAGACTCCCCCACCCCCAGCTATTTTACAGAAACTACACCTGACACTCCAGCAGGCAGCACATCATCATTTGCAGATCCAGCCACCAGGCCCATCTTACCCACAGTCACCACAGTATCAGGCCCTCAGTCATCCACCCCAGTCACCACATCACCACTCACCACAACCACCAACACTGTCACGTGGGCTCTCATTATCCTAAATGAGACCACTGGATTTCTAGGCAGCAGGATCGATAACGTTGTGGGGGACTGAGTCTGACCCACGTGTAAGGAACTCTGTCACCCTAAATCCGGTTTTTGCTCCGGCTAACTAGCAGTGGCTCATTTCTCCCACGGGGAAGAGATGATTGGGCAGCCGAGCGCAGGACATCTTTGGAACTTCTCAGGGAAGTCGTGGTCACTCAGATCCAAACCAACTCTCTCATTTACAATATGATCTCATATACAAATACAAATACAGTATAAGTTTTATATAATGATTTAATAAAACAACTGTATTTTAGATAATAAGGCGTGAGCCGCAATAACCAGAACCATACAACACAGTAGAATTGAAATAGTCACCAGGAGAGTAAAACATAAGAAAAAAGCGATCATCGTGTCTAATAGTTTCTACTCTCCCTCTGCTTGTTCTATTTCGAGCACAGCATGTTAAGCTTCTAGCTTGCCTGTCTGTATCACTGGGGAGACATCAGCCCTCATACCTGAGCAAAGGCCTGTGATCTTGGTTCAGCATCTGCAACAAGGCAGTCAGCGTCTAGTTGTGGTTCCCTGGTAGGAATCTCCCTCTTGCGTGTATTGGGACAAGGAAGTGATTTTATAACTAACATGTCAGCGTGATCACAAAATGTCCCTACGCAGGAATGCCAAGTCTAAACTCCTTCCACGTCTATCAGCAATGTACCAGACTGTATCCTTGACTGAAGCACAGAGTGAATGTGTTATGGAGAACTCCAGTGCTGAAGTAGGCAAAACAGTGTGATATGAATAAAAAACAAAACCGTCGAACTGGCTATTTGAAAAATAACAGTACGAAGCCTAATAAAAAGCATTTAGAGCAAAGTGGACAGAGGCTCTAAGCTGCCAGCAAATGAATAAAATACATCCAGGGCAAAGTGCACAAAGGCCTAAAGCCTGAGGCTAACGCGCAAAGGATACGTAAAACTAACCACACTACAACACCTCCTCATGCAGCACATGTACCATACCTGCAGAGACCACCCCAACAGATAGTCACCCATCCAGCAAGGCATCTCCCAGCATCTCCTCCCCACCCACTCCCAATACACCTAAGCATCTGTACTTACCCACCCAACAGACACCCAGCACACACAAGCATTCCACATATACACCTGCATCCAAGACAACCACAAAGACAAATTTTACAACCATTCCCTCTCCCCCACTCCCAAACCCTTTTCCCATGACCTCACCTGTGTGCCAAAGAAACGTTTCATGTATGAGTTTTCCCTCTTCCCTACCCCCTCCCAGCCAGTGAGACCCCAGAGCCCTCTGTGTCCAGCCCCAAGTCCAGCCCTTCTACTTCAAAGTCTTCCCCTGCCACCACTTCTAGTGCCCTCACCCCTCACCCTGCAAAAAAGTCAAACCCCCCCAAGGTCCTCCCTCTGAAGGCCAGACCCAAGGACCCCTGCCCAAACCCAAACCCACGGACCCCCAACCCAAACCCAAGCTCCCCCTCCCAAGCCCAAGCCCACCTCCTCCTCCCCTCCGCCACTGAGGTGCCTGCCTGCCCCCTTGATGCCCCTACCCTGTGAAGGTCATTTTGCTGCCAGGAGTCAAGGTGGGGCACAGTGAGGTGCCTAATGTGCCTTTCACACCTCGGACATTGGACTTGCCTATGGGTTAATATGTACATAATTTAATATTTTTATTTATTATGAATATTTAATACATCTGGGTCAACTATATGTTGGCATCCATCAAACACTATTTGTCCTACCTTTCTTTCTCCATGTCGGATTTGTGTTTGTGATCCTTAGTTTGTTTGTGTGACATGTGTGTGTGCTGGCTATGCATGCTATTGTGCGTGTGAGGCCCTGGCATCAGTCCCACTGTCATGGGTGTGTATTGTGTGTGTGTGTGATATGATTGTGTAGTCACATGCATGTGTGCAGCTATATTGTGTATTGTTCGTAGTGAAATGTGTTATGTTGGTGTGCCATTGTGTGGTTGTTGTGTGTGAGTTTGTGTGTGTGGTGTTAGCTATACACTATGGGTTGTGTGGTGTGGATGTGGTGTGACAACACATTGGTTGTTTCTGTTTGTCTTGGTGTTGGTTGGTTGTGTGGTGATGTTACGTGTTGTTGGTTGCATGTGTTGTGTTGTGGAGGTGTGCAGTGAGAGTGGTTGGAGATGCATCTGTGTAGTTAAAGTTGTGATGTGGTTGTGTGAGTCAGAGATGTTGTGTATGAATATGTTTGACAGTGGCAGTGTTGTGTGTGTGCGGGTTGGTGTGTGTTTGTCATGCGTGTGTGGGCTGTGGTGTATGTAGTTTGTGCTTAGTATATGTGTGCATGTGTGTAGTATGTGTGTACGTGTTTTTATGTTGAGATGTGTGTGTGTGTTTGTATGGATGTGCAGGTACATGTATGTGTGCCCATCGCAAGGCATCCCGGCAGTGTGTGCTGTGTGTGGGTGTGTACTAATGCTTTTCCCTCCAGTGTGTGCTAGCTGTGTGTACTTGCGGTTGTTGTCTTTGCCGCCATCACTGGATCTGGAGACATTGTACGAGCAGGAGTAGTGGTTCTGTTGCGGCTCTAGTCAGCTCTGTGTTCCTGAAGGTGAGTGTTTCATTTTATATTAGTTTCCGCCAGGATTGTGGTGGCAGTGCGACTGCTGTGGAAACCCTGGCAGCATGCAGCCTTGTAATATGTACAGTGGAAACATGCGCCTCCCCGGTCTCAATGTGTCTACCACTGTCCGCGGTGGTCAGACAGCACTGACAGTACTGGCGGTGTATTGGCTGTAGTCAGTTGGGAAGACCGCCATGGTCATATTATGGCGTTCTTTACCACCAGACCATTGAAGGTACGACTTTCACTGCCAAGATGGTGGTCATGAGACCACCAAACTCATAATGACCACCAAAATCTGGAAACCATAAAATTTACCATTAGACACATTGCAAGAAATCTGTTCTGTCGAGCTGCAGTAGATTTAGCTAAATCTTGAGAAAAATGTAGATTACCCGCCCAGTTTATCTGACAGTTGAGTTTAGCAGTTCAAAGGGCATTTAGGGGGTCAGTATATTCCAAAAAGAGCAGAATAACACTTCTAGATCTTTGCACAGAAGTTTCTGTAAGAGGATAACTAAGGTGATGTGCTAGCTGAATGTTTAATGTCATAGTATCTGGCAATGATCTGTGGTAAAAGGGTTTGAAAAATTTGATAGAATTAAGTAATAAATACGAAGAATAATTCTGTGGTTACGTTTATTGAGTTTTTCCACATGT
Source organism: Pleurodeles waltl (assembly GCF_031143425.1). Taxonomy (NCBI): domain Eukaryota; kingdom Metazoa; phylum Chordata; class Amphibia; order Caudata; family Salamandridae; genus Pleurodeles; species Pleurodeles waltl. The sequence goes on along the minus strand of NC_090439.1, from coordinate 1,033,257,579 downwards.
TAGTGACTATATTGTCGATTAAAGTCCATTTATCAGTTTTTGATTTGTTGCATCCATGTAGGATTTAGGAGCACACATTTCTTCCAGAAATACTCCATGGATATAATACTGAAATGACCATCAGGCATACTTCATATAAATTATCCACAGAAATGACGGGAAAGGGAGCCATGCCATGTTCAAAATGTCAGGAAAAACATTTTTTCAGCAAACATTTCAATACATTGTGTACTACCTAGTAGGTACCACAATTCTTCTCTTAGAATCACAGTCACTAAGCATGTCTTTGCAACATCACTGCAGGATGTGTGTTATAGCAATGCTGGGTTGTATTTATGTCTATAAACTTACTGATGTGCATAAAGTCACACATTGTAAGCAGGTGACACACTACTCTCTCCAACTGCACTGTTTACAAAATGTTAGTACCACACTGCTCAGCCATGTCAGCGCCATTGTGAAGGAAAACCAAAACAGACAAGGCAAGTCGAGAAATTAAAAACGTACAGAAAGCCGTTCCATGGCTCTAACTGTAATTTCCATAGGCTGAGTTTAAAACTATCGGCATTTAGGCTGCTTCACCTCTCAGCTACCACAAGCGGCCATCTTCTTTGGCGCATAGCCACGCCCCCCCTTCAGAAAGTTTTTAAAAAACTTTAACTTATTGGAGTCTCTTTTTGCTGAGGCCATGAGGAGTTGGGAAATAATCACATCTGTTTTCTTTCACTTCTGCAATACTTGTCAAAGATAATGTTCACAAAATGTCAACGCCAAGGAAGGTTAATCGCAACACATCTCCGTTTAGCATGACAGTTGATCATACTTGTGGTCATAAAGATTACATTTTTCTGGTTGAAGGGGACGTGCTGAAGCAGCTTCATTCACTAAAGTCTGCATACACAGCTTGCCAAAATCGTAAAAAAATACATAAACATTGGTTCAATTTATAATTCCAATTCCTCTATGTGAGGTAGAGATAGTGATGTGATTTCATCGGATGTATAGTTCTGTGCCAAAAGAGACATACTCTTTGAGGGCCAGATGTACTATTGTATTGGTAGAAAAAAGCAGTCATAAATTGAACGCCACTTCCTCTGAAGTTGCCAACAGGATTCCCAAAGGAGAAAGGATCCAAAGGGGGTCCTTTTCTTTTTGAAAGTCAGTTACTAGTTCAACTTGGGAGTTGGTAACTGATCAATGGCATGCAAAAAGAATTACGGTGACAAACTATTGATACATAGTTTACTAATGTCCAATTCGGAAGGAACACCCCAAACACACCCCTTTCAAAAAGGTCCACTCAGTAATCATTTCTAAATCAATTTAGTGATTCTGAAAAAATCTTTTTAGAACCACTACATGGGTTTAGGACATTAGCTAAACATTTTAGTGGCTGCAAACTCTCTGATTTAGAGTACCAGAAGGTTTGCAACCAGTAAAAGACTTTGAATATCTGGCCTTGCATCACTAGATGAAATCAACATTGGAGCGGCAGGAATGTTTAGAGAAGGAGTGCAGGGCAGTTGCATCAGCTTACCATAGTTTGTAAAATCCTGAAGTTACTAAACCCCGGAGACAAGCATCTGAATATAATATATTAGGTAAAAGTGCTTGTTTTCAGAATGCGGAGCAGGACATGCCTATCTTTATGCACCAGTCTCACAAAGCGCATTACTATGAAGCTCTTGAAACAGTAAAGCATGGAATCGTATGCAGACTGGGGCCACAGCCCAGACAGAAGCTGTGTGCCTCAGTAGAGAGTGCTCTATGAAACACTGGAGTAAGGGCAAGAAGGACAACTTGTCTCATGAAGCCGTAGGTCTCTTACAAGGCTTGTCAATGGTGAAGCCATCTTGACTGCATAAAATATATGTTTCTCGTTTTCTGCACAATCCTTACTCTTTAATACATCATACTGCATGGGCATTCAGTTGGAATCCCTGCCATTAAGTCTTCTGCTGAAATCAGGAGAAAGACATCTTAAAATCAGAGCTTTATCTTATGTGACAATCACAAGGAGATACACTTCTTTGTTTTCACAATAATCTATTGGGATTATGAACTTTAAAGCACTTGTTAATTTTGTTTTTAGAATTACAAATTCTATCACCCCATTCTACAAGAAGTTCTGTATGGCTATGAACTAATCGCTGTGGTGGATTCATGTTGGCACAGAATCAATGTTTGGTTATATACCAATATCAACAATAGCAAATATTTGATTACATGGTATGTAACTGAGATATTCAAAATTAATGAAGCTCTTCATGTTACATTTCTCAACTTGTTACACTGAATGTAAATAGGATCACAGTAAGCTATTTCCTAATATTGAAGGCAGCTCTGTTTAGTGAACAAAATGCTGTAACCCAGAGTTTGATTCACTATTATTAAATCAAAGTTAATTATATTTAATCTTTAATCTCAAAATACCAACAATCATAATAGGGAATATATATTAGGGAGTGTCAACAGTTATATGATATACAATATTCAAAGGTTAGTTCTGAGGTATGCACTACAGCCTTCCTAATGATCTCCTTTTGGTTGAAGATATTGATGCTTTCGTCATGCAGATAAAATACAGAAGTCTCTACCATTGTTTCTCTTGGGTCCATGTGAAGATGTGTTACTTCAGCTTGAAGATGATAACTTTGTTCAGTCTCATCTTGTAAATAGCCAACTAAGGCCCTCATTACAACCCTGGCGGTAAATGCCGCCCACCGCCGTGCTGACGGCCGCCAACATACCGTGACCGTGGCGGTATTTCGCTTCGGGTATTATGACCCACACTGAGAATTCCTCCAGAATACAGACACCCAGACAAGTCTGCCACACCAAAGATCATTGATAAACTGCTGAAAGCAAAACCCACACCGTTACACCAACAGGAATATGCCCACAGTATCACAACCCATGAATCACTGCGGCGGTCTTTCAAACGCGGTAAGCCATTAGCGGTACACACCCCGCCGCGCTCAAATACACACACATTTACAAAACACCACCGCATTGAACAATTCAAACTACGCACACCTGACACATATACACACACCACACCCACACACTCACACCACCATAAAACACACACCCACATTACCCACAACCCCTTACAGTGAAAAAAAACGATAGCACACAGAGAGAGACAAGGCAGGAGCACGCACTCAATCAGAGGCACAGAACACCATCACCCATCCACCATCCACGCACATCACAGCATACACTACAACACATCACCCAACGCATCACCCCACACATCCTCACACATTTCACGCACACCACATCCATGGCACCCCAAAGACACCCCAGGTTCTCAGAGGAGGAGCTAAGGGTCATAGTGGAGGAAATCATCCGGGAAGAGCCACAGCTTTTCGGATCACAGATGCAGCAGACGTCCATAGCTAGGAAGGTGGAGCTATGGCGGAGAATAGTGGGCAGGGTCAACGCCGTGGGACAGCACCCCAGAACAAGGGATGACATCAGGAAGAGGTGGAATGACTTATGGGGGAAGGTGCGTTCCGTGGCTGCAAGACACCAGGTAGCCGTGCAGAGGACTGGCGGTGGACCCCCACCTCCTCCCCCACAACTAACAACATGGGAGGAGCAAGTTTTGGCGATAATGCCTCCAGAGGGCCTTGCAGGAGTAGCAGGAGGACTGGACTCTGGTAAGTCTATCTTTACTATCATATCCCCCACCCTACCTGCATGCCATCACATACCCCCACCCTTACCCTCACTCCCATCACTCCATCACCTCACATTTACCCCACCATTACAACCCATCCATCCCAATACCAAGCCCTGCATGCAACACCAATGCATGGACCCCCATCACAGACCTGCATGGACACTCATCACCACAGCATGCACAGTCACACAAGGCCAAGCTGGCAGGGAAATCACAATCATAGAGGGAAACACACCCATGCACAATATGACCCATGCTACAATAACATTGCATTTGCATCCCCACAGGACCCATAGTCAACGTCACCGGAAAGGAGGTGCCAGCTACATCCAGTCCCCCCACAGAAGAGGCCACAGTGACGACAGCAGCTCTGCACGCCTGGATCTCGATGACCAAACTGTCCCATCCGGGACTTCTGGACAGTCGGGTACCCAGGCACAGTCCCAAACCACCACAGAGCCTCCCCTCTCAGGAAACACCACCACAGCACCCACCCAGCGAGCCCATGCCACTGTCCCAAGGACACGTCAATCAGTAGTTTGTCCACCACTACAGGGACCCCAGGCAACCCCACAAACCCAGGACGACCAGGGACCTGGGGTCAGTGGCAGTGGGCACACGGTTCAGGGCACAGAGGCACAGGACAACAGGGAAGCTGGGAGGACTGCTGTGCGACAGGGGGAGGACAGGCTCAGGGAACCCACTCTCCACAAGGCACTCTCCCACATCCTGGAAGCATACCACCATTCCCAGGTGACGATGGGCCAGATACTGGCCAAGCTGCAAGAGACCCAGTGGCTGCAGGAGGGACAGTACCTGGGGATCAGGGAGTGTGAGAAAGTAGCCTCTTTCTAGCCTTGTTACCCCCACTTTTGGCCTGTTTGTGAGTGTATGTCAGGGAGTTTTCACTATCTCACTGGGATCCTGCTAGCCAGGGCCCAGTGCTCATAGTGAAAACCCTATGTTTTCAGTATGTTTGTTATGTGTCACTGAGACCCTGCTAGTCAGGACCCCAGTGCTTATAAGTTTGTGGCTTATATGTATGTGTTCCCTGTGTAATGCCTAACTGTCTCACTGAGGCTCTGCTAACCAGAACCTCAGTGGTTATGCTCTCTCTTTACAAATTGTCACTAACAGGCTAGTGACCAATTTCACCAATTCACATTGGAATACTGGAACACCCTTATAATTCCCTAGTATATGGTACTGAGGTACCCAGGGTATCGGGGTTCCAGGAGATCCCTATGGGCTGCAGCATTTCTTTTGACACCCATAGGGAGCTCTGACAATTCTTACACAGGCCTGCCACTGCAGCCTGAGTGAAATAATGCCCACATTATTTCACAGCCATTTTACACTGCACTTAAGTAACTTATAAGTCACCTATATGTCTAACCTTTACCTGGTAAAGGCTGGGTGCTAAGTTACTTAGTGTGTGGGCACCCTGGCACTAGTCAAGGTGCCCCCACATCGTTCAGGGCAAATTCCCCGGACTTTGTGAGTGCGGGGACACCATTACACGCGTGCACTATACATAGGTCACTACCTATGTATAGCGTCACAATGGTAACTCCGAACATGGCCATGTAACATGTCTAAGATCATGGAATTGTCACCCCAATGCCATCCTGGCATTGGGGAGACAATTCCATGATCCCCCGGGTTTCGAGCACAGACCCGGGTACTGCCAAACTACCTTTCCCGGGGTTTCACTGCAGCTGCTGCCAACCCCTCAGACAGGTTTCTGCCCTCCTGGGTTCCAGCCAGGCCTGGCCCAGGAAGGCAGAACAAAGGACTTCCTCAGAGAGAGGGTGTTACACCCTCTCCCTTTGGAAAAAGGTGTCAGGGCTTGGGAGGAGTAGCCTCCCCCAGCCTCTGGAAATGCTTTGATGGGCACAGATGGTGCCCATCTCTGCATAAGCCAGTCTACACCAGTTCAGGGATCCCCCAGCCCTGCTCTGGCGCGAAACTGGACAAAGGAAAGGGGAGTGACCACTCCCCTGACCTGCACCTCCCAGGGGAGGTGCCCAGAGCTCCTCCAGTGTGCTCCAGACCTCTGCCATCTTGGAAACAGAGGTGCTGCTGGCACACTGGACTGCTCTGAGTGGCCAGTGCCAGCAGGTGACGTCAGAGACTCCTCCTGATAGGCTCTTACCTGTGTTGCTAGCCTATCCTCTTTCCTAAGTAGCCAAACCTCCTTTTCTGGCTATTTAGGGTCTCTGCTTTTGGGAATTCTTTAGATAACGAATGCAAGAGCTCATCAGAGTTCCTCTGCATCTCTCTCTTCACCTTCTGCCAAGGAATCGACCGCTGACTGCTCAGGATGCCTGCAAAACCGCAACAAAGTAGCGAAGACGACTACTGCAATCTTGAATCGCTGATCCGGCCGCCTTCTCGACTGTTTTCCTGGTGGTGCATGCTGTGGGGGTAGCCTGCCTCCTCTCTGCACTAGAAGCTCCGAAGAAATCTCCAGTGGGTCGACGGAATCTTCCCCCTGCAACCTCAGGCAACAAAAGACTGCATCACCAGTCCTCTGGGTCCCCTCTCAGCACAACGAGCGTGGTCCCTGGAACTCAGCAACTCTGTCCAAGTGACTCCCACAGTCCAGTGACTCTTCAGTCCAGGTTTGGTGGAGGTAAGTCCTTGCCTCACCACGCTAGACTGCATTGCTTGGTATCGCGTGATTTGCAGCTGCTCCGGCGCACTCTTCCAGGATTTCCTTTGTACACAGCCAAGCCACACTCTAACCTGCAGTGCACAACCTCCTGAGTTGTCCTCCGGCATCGTGGGATCTTCTTTTGTGACTTCGGGTGAGCTCCGGTTCACTCCGCTTCGTAGTGCCTGTTCCGGCACTTCTGCGGGTGCTGCCTGCTTCTGTGAGGGCTCCTTGTCTTGCTGGGTGCCCCCTCTGTCTCCTCACGCAATTGGCGACATCCTGGTCCCTCCTGGGACACAGCAGCATCCAAAAACACTAACCGCCACCCTTGCAGCTAGCAAGGCTTGTTTGCGGTCTTTCTGTGTGGGAACACCTCTGCAAGCTTCTTCACGGCGTGGGACATCCATCCTCCAAAGGGGAAGTTCCTAGTCCTCTTCGTTCTTGCAGAATCCACAGCTTCTACCATCCGGTGGCAGCTTCTTTGCACCCTCAGCTGGCATTTCCTGGGCATTTGCCCACTCTCGACTTTGTCGCGACTCTTGGACTTGGTCCCCTTGTTCCACAGGTACTCTTGTCTGGAAATCCACTTTGGTTACATTGCTGGTGTTGTTCTTCCTTGCAGAATTCCCCTATCACGACTTCTGTGCTCTCTGGGGAACATAGGTGCACTTTACACCTACTTTTCAGGGTCTTGGGGTGGGCTATTTTTCTAACCCTCACTGTTTTCTTACAGTCCCAGCAACCCTCTACAAGCTCACATAGGTTTGGGGTCCATTCGTGGTTCGCATTCCACTTTTGGAGTATATGGTTTGTGTTGCCCCTATACCTATGTGCTCTCATTGCAATCTATTGTGACTGTACATTGCTTGCATTGCTTTCTATTGCTATTACTGCATTTTTTTGGTATTGTGTACAGATATCTTGTGTATATTTGCTATCCTCATACTGAGGGTACTCACTGAGATACTTTTGGCATATTGTCATAAAAATAAAGTACCTTTATTTTTAGTATATCTGTGTATTGTGTTTTCTCATGATATTGTGCATATGATACCAGTGGTATAGTAGGAGCTTTGCATGTCTCCTAGTTCAGCCTAAGCTGCTCTGCTAAGCTACCTTTTCTATCAGCCTAAGCTGCTAGACACCTCTTCTACACTAATAAGGGATAACTGGACCTGGTACAGAGTGTAAGTAACCCTGGGTACCCACTACAAGCCAGGCCAGCCTCCTACAGGGAGGACCTAACAAAAATATACACCATCCTGGTCACCATTGCAGGGGTGCTGGCAGACATGAGCAAGACCATGAGGGAGGCAGTGGCACAACAACGGGCGCCTGACACTAGCCAAACTATGGAACAGCCTTCCCCCTCCGCCAGCGCTAGTGGACAGGAGGCCCCGCCACAGGACCAACAGGCCACCCACCCCCTGCAGAAGGAGAACCACCCCGCAAACGGTCCCTGTGATCCAGGCAGAAGACAGAGAACATTGCCAAGACCTCCACCAGGAAATAAGACTCTCCTGATTGTCACCCTTGTTTCCCACACTGTCACCCTGTCCACCTTGAACTGCCATTACTCCCCTTTCTATGCCCCATTGGACAATGCACCTGTGATACCAAGAGACTGGACTCTACCCTGAACTTCCTTCCACCATCAGCCCAGCCCCTTGCACCACCCCCTCTACTTATGAGCACCTGAATAAACACTCTTGGAACAAATACCAATCTGGAATCTGTCAAATGATTTAAACATGTATTAGTACAACATTATCAAAACATTGCAAATCAAAAGTACAGTGAAATATACTTTAGGATGACCTCTGGTGTGCAGCAGTAAACATAGCAGGAGCCAGAGTGGGGCACACCGATCTGAAAATGGAGATGCCAAAGGGTACAGTCAGTGGCCATAGGGAAACAGGCTGCCTTGTACAATGTCCAACAGATAATTGAAATGTTAAGTGAAGTTACAGTGTTTTACCTGTGTGTCACTGGAAGTACTGCTAAATAATATTGGATCTGTTGTCAACATCTTCTTCCTCTGCCTCCTCTTCCTCACTGTCCGCAGGCTCCACCACTGCCACAGGACCATTTCCAGGCTCATCTTCCTGCAGAAAAGGCACCTGGCGTCTCAAGGTCAGGTTGTGCAACATGCAACGATGATCTGGCACACCTTCTTGGGTCAGTAGTACAGGGATCCACCTGTCAGATGGAGGCTCCGGAACCTGGCCTTCAGGAGGCTGAAGGTTCTTTCTATAATCCTCCTTGTACGCCCATGTGCCTCATTGTAACTTTCTTCTTCCCTTGTCCTGGCATTCCTCACTGGGGTCAGTAGCCATGAGAGGTTGGGGTAACCAGAGTCACCTGCAAATATCGAGGGACAATTGTTAGACACACACTAACCCTTAGGGACAACCCCATACCCAGACATCTACTCATACAGTGTGGGGACCTTTGGCTCACATATTAGCCACACCTGGTGCCTCTGGAGTTGGCCCATCACATATGGGATGCTGCTATTCCTCAAGATATAGGCGTCATGCACAGAGCCAGGAAATTTGGCATTCACATGGGAGATTTACTGGTTCGCCAAACACACCATCTGCACATTCATTGAGTGATAGCTTTTTCTATTCGTGTAAACTTGTTCATTTCTCCGGGGGGGTGGGGGGGGAGCAAATGCCACATGTGTACCATCAAGGGCACCAATGATGTTGGGGATATGTCCCAGGGCATAAAAGTCAGCTTTCACTGTGGTCAAATCCTCCACCTGGGGGAACACGATGTAGCTGCGCATATGTTTCAGTAGGGCAGACAACACTCTGGTCAACACGTTAGTGAACATTGGCTGAGACATCCCTGATGCCATGGCCACTGTTGTTTGAAAGGAACCACTTGCCAGGAAATGGAGCACTGACAGGACCTGCACTAGAGGAGTGATACCTGTGGGTTGGCGGATAGCAGACATCAGTTCTGGCTCCAATTGGGCACACAGTTCTTGGATTGTCTGTAGGTAATGAGAATGTGTCTGTCCTCCATTGTCACTACGTCCACCAGGGGTCTGTACACCAGAGGATGCCGCCATCTCATAATTTGCCTCAGCGGTTGAAGCCTATGGAAGAGAACTGTGAGCAGAGGGTCATATTCACACTTATATTGCACTAATGATGAATTGTTGACTTTACAGAAACAGTATGTGAACTCGAGAGTCCCTTGATGTGCCAATATCTGCTGCGACGCAGTTAGTTGCCATGCTCTGTGCCCCCCTGAAATGGCAGCTGCCTGACCTGTGAGGAGGGACAAGTGGAAATGAGGTAATTGCACAGGCGTTGAACGCCGTTGCGGTAGGCAGTCGATGACCACCGTGCCAATTCGCATTGGTTATCATTGGGCCCTATGAGTTCCAGGAGCCAATGGCAATGTACGCCGGTGGTGATTGTACACACCGCCGTGGACGTCACTGCCATTTTCTATCTAATCACTCACTTGCTGCCTGGCCTTCAACAGGAGAGGACCTACACTGCAAGTGCTGCTGTGACCTGGGTCTGGAAGCGACAATGGCTTAGTTGTATGGGGAAAGGGCCCCTGCCTTCACTGCAAAGGAGTTGGAGGAGTTGGAGAAACTGGTGGATGGGGTCCTACCCCAGTACAAGTTACGCTACGGTCCTGCAGTCAAACAGGTGAGTACACTGTGAGCATGATGTGTGGGCCATGAATGTATGGACTGCTGCGTGTGTAAGCCACATGTGGGAGGGAACAGCGGTCCTGGCCAGAGTGCAGCATGTAAGGTGGTCAATTTATGTGCGTCAGGGGATGTGTGGGATCTGGTAGGCCACCTGCCAAGGTGAAGAAGGGGAAAGCATGCACCAAGGGCAAGGAGCAAGACCCACCCAGCAAGGTCTCCTCCAAAACTGCAGCTGCTAGAGCCAAGGTCCCAACAGCAGCTGCCAAGGTGCAGAAGGGGCAGAAAAGCCAAGGCAACGCACCTCAGGCATCGGAGCCTGCATGTGGGGGCCTGGTGGCCACCATCAGAACCGACAGCCCCACCACCTGCACCGCAGGCAGCACCGCCAGCATCCCCGCCGCAAGCACCGCCACCTGTACTGTCACCTGCACCGCTGCTGCCATCACTACTGTCAGCAGCAGCATCCCCACTGGCCAGCCATCCGAGGCTGCAGAAGAAGGGCTTGCGCCTCCGTCCACCACTGGCAGCACCGGCACCTGCACCACGGCCAGCACCGCCAGCATTCCCGCCGCAAGCACTGCCACCTGCACTGCTGACAGTAAGACCACTGACAGCAGCACCAGCCCCAGTGTGCATCTGTCCGGGGCTGCAGGAGATGGGCTGGAGCATCCCACCACCACTGGCAGCACCCCCGCCAGCACCGCAACAACCTCCAGTTTGCAGCCTTAGTCGCCGCAGGATGGAGTCTGGCCCTGCCTCCATGGACTTTCCTGCTACCTGTCCCCTGCAAATCTCGTGCCTCAGACACCCAGGTGAGGGAATGTGAACCTCCACACCCCATGTGCTGCAACACTGGACACCAAGCCCCCTCCAGAACTAGTGGAGAAAGGTATCCTCTCACCCAATCCTTGGCAGGATGAAGCAGACTGGGCACCAAGCTCCCTCCAGAACCAGTGGAGAAAGACATCCACTCACCCAATCCTTGGCAGGATGAAGCAGACTGGGCACCAAGCCCCCTCCAGGACCAGTGGAGAAAGGCATCCACTCACCCAATCCTTGGCAGGATGAAGCAGACTGGGCACAATGCTCCCTCCAGAACCAGTGGAGAAAGGCATCCACTCACCCAATCCTTGGCAGGATGAAGCACACTGGGCACCAAGCCCCCTCCAGAACCAGTGGAGAAAGGCATCCACTCACCCAATCCTTGGCAGGATGAAGCAGGCTGGGCACAATGCCCCCTCCAAAACCAGTGGAGAAAGGCATCCACTCACCCAATCCTTGGCAGGATGAAACACACTGGGCACTAAGCCCCCTCCAGGACCAGTGGAGAAAGGCATCCACTCACCCAATCCTTGGCAGGATGAAGCACACTGGGCACCAAGCCCCCTCCAGAACCAGTGGAGAAAGGCATCCAGTCACCCAGTCATTGGCAGGATGAAGCAGACTGGGCACCAAGCCCACTCCAGGACCAATGGAGAAAGGCGTCCACTCACCCAATCCTTGGCAGAATGAAGCAGACTGAGCACAATGCCCACTCCAGAACCATTGGAGAAAGGTATCCACCCACCCAATCCTTGGCAGGATGAAGCAGACTGGGCACAATGCCTCCTCCATGACCAGTGGAGAAGGGCATTGTTGGAAAATGGGTTATTGGTAGGGCAGGTAGGTACCTACACCTAGCAACAAGCCACTAACCTCCACATAGGTACAGTTAGGTCTCAGTAAATTAATCCCAGCTCTACCCTTGGTAGCTTGGCTTCGAGCGTCAAGGCTTAACTTAGGAGACAAAGTGTAAAGCATTCAAATATCACAAAACAGTAATTAAATAAAACACAGGAAACAGTTTAAAAATCCAAAACCAATTTATAAAAATAGCTTATATTTTTATCTTTAAAATGACACAAAAACGATTAAAATCGGTTCAGGGGAACCGGAGATATGAATTTTTAAAGTATTATTATTTTCTAGCGCTTAGAAACAAAAAGCGCCAATCGGGTCATCTGGTTGCACCAGGACCGGGGCAAAGTCAAACTTTCAGGCCGACCGCGATGGAGCCCTGCTCGGCTACAAGTGGCGGGAGGCCTCGGTTAAAAAGTTACCTTCTGACTTAGTCTTTTTTTTTAATGTTTTTCTTCCCCGGGACGAACCTGCCAGTTGGATCCGACCTCCTGGAGCCCTTGTCCGGATACGCGAAGTCGGTTTCCTCGGTGGTGATTTTTACCTTCGGACTTAGTCGTTTTTTCGAGATGAAAATCCTCCGACCTGGGTAAACCTGGATCTTGATCCGACGTCCGTGGAGCCCTTCTCGGATACGATGGCTGGAAGGTCCCGGTCAACTTTTTACGTTCGGACTTAGTCTCTTTTTTGGATGTTTTTCTTTACCGGGACGAACCACGAAGTCAGGCCGGGTCGCGGTTGAGGCAAGCCGGCTAGAATTTCCGCGTCGGGTCGGTCACTTTATGGAGCTTTTTTTCAAAAATCCTCCAATCTTTTCCAAACTTCTGGGGCTTCACCCAGATGTTCTTTTAAGGTTCCTTTGGGGTCCACAGCTCACCCCAAGGGTCCAGAAGTTCTGTGATGGTCCTTGGGGGTGCGGACTTCAACTCCCAGAATGCACCTGGCGCAAACTCCTTTTTGGCCACTGGACAGTGGTCAGCTGGTCGCTTTCTTCAGGAGTTGGTGCAGGGGACTCTGGTTTAGCAATTTTTCACCTGTAGCAAACAGGGAGTCCCTCCTTGAACCAGTTGAAGCCAGGCAAAGTCCTTCTTGTGGTGAAGCCCAAGTGTGCAGCTGGTGCAGTCCTTCTGAGTGCAGGGTCCAGGTGCAGGCCAGGGGTCCAGCAGGGCAGTCCTTCTTCTTCTTTAGTTCCTTTCTTGTTGAATTCTGGAGGGGATCTGAGGTGTGGGTGCAGGTCTGCCAGTTTTATCCTTGCTCCTGGGTGAAAAGCAGGGGGGCCCTGGTTCTCCAATCAGGGACAGGGTCGTCCCCCTGTGATGACCACTTCCTGGGAAGTGTGGCAAAAATCCATCCCAGAAGGCAACAGTCTCTAAAAATCCAACATGGATGAATCTGATTTTTGGAGGTTACATCTGGCTGAGCCCACCCACTGGTGTGGCTAAAAATCATAAACACACCCCTCTCCTGCCCTCTCCTAATCTAATCAAGGGGCCACCTAGCTGTCTGGGGTTGCAGGATGTGGGGGTGTTGCTGGGTGCTGCAAATGTCCTTCTCTGCCTTTGAAGACCAGTTTGGCAGCCCTCCCCCTTCCTGCCTCACCATCTGCTGAGGGGAGATTCTCTCCCCCAAGCACATTCCTTTGTGTGAAGTCTGGCCACTTCACACCTCATCAAGGCAGCCTGGCAGAAGCTGCTGCAGGCTGGCCAATCAGAGCACAGCAGCAAAAACAATGCAGAGCTGAAATTGGCAACTTTTTAGGTAAAGTCTAAACTTTTTACCTGCACTAGTTATATTAAATCCAACAACTGGAAGTTGTGGGATTTATTACAACAATCAATTTGATACCAAATTCTTGGTATGTAACATTTAAGGAGACTTTACAATTTAAAATAAAGTCTGCCCATTCTAGCCTATGAAGGCCATTTACTTCCATGAGGGAAAAACGAATTTGGCTGTTTTTACCTCACCAGGGCTTATAAATCTATTTTTATAAAGTCCCTGCTTATAGTTACATGGCACCCAGCCCTAGGGGCACATAGGGCACACCTTAGGGGTGACTTATATGTAAAAATAAGGTAGTTTAAGACTTTGGAAGTACCTTTAATTCCAAAGTCGAATTTGCATATAACTTTAATTTAAAAGCAGCCAGCAAGGCAGGCTTGCTTTTAAAATGACACTGGGTACCTCAGAAATGCACCTAGGTGTGCACCACCTATGCTGTGGTCCCTAAACCTACATGCCCTACCATATACTAGGGACTTATAGGTAGGTTAACTTAGCCAATTATAATTAGCCTAATTTGCATATCCATTTTACACAGAGCACAGGCCCTGGGACTGGTTAGCAGTACCCAGGGCACCATCAGAGTCAGGAAAACACCAGCATAAAGTGGAAAATGGGGGCAAAAAGTTATGGGGCCTCTGCAATCAGCCCTAGTTTCTCACAGGCATCCACTCACCCAATCCTTGGCAGGATGAAGCACACTGGGCACCAAGCCCCCTCCAGGACCAGTGGAGAAAGGCATCCACTCACCCAATCCTTGGCAGGATGAAGCAAACCGGGCACCAAGCCACCTCCAGAACCAGTGGAGAAAGGCATCCACTCACCCAATCCTTGGCAGGATGAGGTACAATGGGCACCAAGCCCCCTCTAGAACCTGTGAAGAAAGGCATCCACTTGAGAGACTGTGGCCTTGCACTCCACAGGACCAAGCAGTGGCAAACCACCCACTTGAGAGACTGTGGCTTTACTCTCCCCAGGAACAAGCAGTGGGCAAACCACCCACTTGAGAGACTTTGGCGTTACACTCCCCAGGACCAAGCAGTGGGCAAAACACCCACTTGAGAGACTGTGGCTTTGCACTACCCAGGACCACGCAGTGGGCATGTAGTCCCCTCCAGGAGCAGTGGCGTTATTCCATCTTCCGGCTGAGGTGCCCTCCTCCACCATCCCCCTGAGGGGCCTGTATGTTTTCGGCCTGATGCCCCTGCAGTGTTTTCTCCGTATTGAGGCAGGAGTCAAGTGTGGGCTTGGCCCCTGATCTTTGGCCCAGTTGCCCACGGACATTTGCAAAGGACAATGTACGACCCTATGTACATATTGTATATTTTTGTAAATACTGTTTTTGGAATCGTTATGTATATCTGCCCATTTCTAAAATATCACTGTTTAACTCAATTCCTTTTGTCCTTGCGTTCATCCAGGGGGTTGCATGGTGTATATGTAATGTTGCTGCATGTGTTTGTGTGTATGGTGTTGGGGGTGAGGGTGGGGGCTTGCATGTTGCGTGTGTGTGTCACTCTCTTTTTCCTCCCCCCTCCCCTGTGTGCTAGGTGCAGTACTCACCGTGGTCGTCACTGCCTTTGATATTCCTGGTGTATGAGAAGGTACATCAGCATGGGAAGGGCCTGTAACTGGGGCTCCATGGCGTCCTGGTTCTTCGTTGAGTGTCGAGAGGTGAGTGGTTTCCCTTCCAAACACTGTTTCCGCCGTGCTTTTGATGGCGTTGGTACCGCCCCGGAAAAGCTGGTGGATTGGCGGGTTGTAATGGGGTGGGCGGTACATTGTCCTCCTCCTGTCTGTTGGCAGTGACTGCCGCGGTGTTGGTTGCTACCGCCGTGGCGGTCGGAGTGTTAAAGTGGATGTCTATAATGGCGGTTTCCGCCGTGGTTGTGATCCCACTTTTTTTACCGACGGCCTGTTGGCGGTATTACCTCCGCTTTAACACCGACCGGCAGGGTTGTAATGAGGGCCTAAGTGTCCCACCTTAGTGATTCTATTGTCGATTAAAGTCCATTTATATGTTTTTGATCTGTTGCCTCCATGTAAGGTTTAAGAGCACACATTTCTTCCAGAAGATGCTCCACATGAAGCGTGAAGTAACACATCTTAATAGCGTGTCTTCACAATGTTTGCATGTTGCATTTGGGAAACGTGAAGGATTGAGAGATGTGGATGAGGTGGTTGAAACATTACATTGGTGCTAATATTTACGCACTACATACAACTACTGGGCAGTTGCCCAAATGTTTGATGTGGTACAGAGCCTAGCCCAATGATATTGGTTCATGTATTCATCATTGCTCCAATGCATTTCTCTTGTGCCAAACAAAAATCATTTATATTTGCATCTCAGAGGCTTATCTTTCAGAGGAAGCCATAGACACATTGCAGAATAATTTTCCTGTCTAAAAGATGGAGCCACAGCCAAAGCCTTGATAATATCAAGACTCATTAAAAGTTTCTGTAATTTACACAGAGGTCCTCATTATGAGGCCTGCGGAAAGTCCTTTGGTAGACAGCGCGCATTCCGAGTGAGCTGCCAGTGCATACAGTGCAGCGCCATTGGCCTCTGCTCTCCCTGAAAGCTGAGGCCAATGCCGCCACACTGTGTCTTCCGGCCAACCCAGCAGGGAAATCGTAATTCAGTGGTGGAAATGCCGCCGTCTTGGCGGCCACTTCCTTCTTGTTGTATTGGCAGTCCGGTGGCCAGACTGCCAAACTTGTATTAGAACATTGGAAGTTGGCAGCTCCATTGAAACCAATGGAGTGCTGCAGGCTTTTACTGGCCGGTAAAAGCCCGCAGCGCCAACATTCCAATGTTCGCTTTGTTCACAGCAGCAGCTGTGAACAAAGCCTCACGGAGCCCGAGGGGATTTTAATCCCCTTGGGCTCCGTGAGCAATTTGTTTTTTTTAATAGAACATTCTGCCCTGAGTGGCAGAATGTTCTAATAGCGTTAGAACCCGCCGTAGCGGGCTCTGCCGGCTATTAAAGGCCCTTTCCCTTGTTAAGTGCCCGAGCCGAACGCGGGAGCGGGCCTTTAATAGCCGGTAGAGCCCGCTACGGCAGGTTCTAAGGCTATAATAAGGCCCAAAAGCTCACAGAGTTCTACTGTTAATTGTATCTGATACTCAGGTTTGCTGTAGCCATGCTTATTGTAATACCCAGACTCAGCCATAGTGATACTCCTGATAATAGTTGCCTCACATAGCTCTCTTCCACTTGTATCACTCAGACTCAAAAACACAGAGCTAATCAGAATTCTACTATTAGTTATGTAATATGTAATTTAACCAGGCGATGTGGTTCTAATGATACTTAAAGTGGTACACAAATCTTTGTTTAAAAATACCTCAGGTATAGTTGGATAGTGAGCTAATGTGTGATAGCGTGGATAGTTCCTAAAGGTCACTCATGGTTTTAATCTTGATAAAGTACAAATGAAAACATATATTTTATGATTGAGAAGTGCTGCAAATACAGTTTGTAAAATGCAAGATCTTTTAAGTCTAATCCAATCGGCGAGTAGGTGTCCTTGTATGTTGAAGGCAAAATTTGATACACCTTTGATGGATTCCTGCTTTTTCAAAGAATAAGAACATTGATTTTACGATGTATTTTTAAAAAATGAGTTCCTATAACAAGTTTTTAAAAGTAATTAAAAAAAATATTATTTTATGGGTCACCAAATGTTTGTATTTTTTATTCATTGGTTTTATATTTTAAATGGGACAATGTCTAAACAAGAAAATACATGAATAACATGAATACAAAATGAAATCAAGCCCTACTCGGAGCTCTGTGTTTATAAAGTATAAAGTTATTCAAAGCCATACTAATTACACAAAAACGTGCACTGAGGTCTCATAATTATTCAGAGCACTATTTCCGAATATGATGGCAGAGAGAGACAAATTCCGACGAGCAGTGTATTCTACTATATGACACTTTTGAAAACAAACAAATCTTTATCTGGAAAGTGTCTTCAGATATTGGTTGTCTAACAGAAAAAATACCATGCAATTTCATACCCAAGCCATAAAAGGTTAATTTAAATATCACAGTCAGTTTGTAAGATCCTTGACAGGCCCCTTGCCATGGGTAGAAATTTTCAATTAAAGTTAGAGCTTTACCAACCTAGACAGCACGCAACAGGGAAGCCAATATGACTAGGTCCAAGTGAGGCTAAAAAGGGCATAAATGCGAGAACATATTCTGCCACAATTTCTAGTCAGGAAATTGCTTTTGGAGGATGGCAACTTCCCTTATTAACAAAACAAAATAAAATGTTACTGATTTGTGATAAATGCATTTTTAATTGTTTAAACATTTGTATGTACTTAGGTAGAATTATGTCCACAAGTGTGAGCTTTCTACATTGAAAGTAAGGCCAAATGAAGAAATAATCTATACTTATGAAAAAGGGTGAGGGGTCGGAAAGTGAAAATACACTAGAGCAGCAGGTTAGCGGTATTTTCTGCAGATAAACGCACACCAGGAGACAGGAAACTTGCATAAATGTAGACATACATCCAAAATAGACATTAATACACTGTTTAATATGGAAACCTTCACACCTCTCCTTCAGTTACCAGCTCTGCAAAAGGATGGGCAGGAATCATGATGACACCACCAATGAGCAGGAAATCTAGGTCTCAAGAAAATGGGCCTAGGCATTGGCGAAAGTTACCTGGGAAGCACTAGACCTATAGTTATAGCATTATTTTATGTTAAAAACAGATTTCTAATCAGCCCAGTTCGGAATGTATTGTAATCGCTATTCACAAATGTAAACTTACTCAAACATAAATCTACATCTTAAATGACTCTATAGTGTAAACTTATATCTCTCCACCCCCTGTGTTTAGGGGGTGAAGCCTAATTTACAAGTGTAAAATTGCTACTAGTAACTTTTCATGAATAGGGGAAGGAGGTAGGAAGGTATCTCTGCCACCAAGTTCAACCTCTTCTTATGGTAAAGTACAAGAAAACTGTAAAAAGATTACTAAACTTAAAATAATATTCTAAAAATATTGTAATGTTACATACACTAAATGTATATAATTATTTTAAATGTAGTACAAAATGCTATGTAACTATTAACTTTAGATTAAATATTTAACTAATATTCATAAATGTTTTTCAAATTATGTTTAAAAGATCTATACAAAACATGCCAACCCATAGTAAAATGTTTATATTTATGTCTCATCTACTAAAAGATATCACATGTTATGTTAAAAAATAGAAATTAAAATAAGTTAAAATAAAATCATACTTAATTACTATTTATGTATATATATTTGTTTACTATTAAATGAAAAGTATATGTATTTTTAAAAAGTGAAAACAAATGTATTTTAACATTATTTCCTATGTGGTTCTGTTTTAAGTCCCGGCCTCCAATATTTTCTATGAGAGGGAATTGCAATAGCAGGGGTTGGCCATGGGTGATATTGGAATTACTCTAGGTCTGAGCTATGATCTTGATCACATGTATGACTGTTTGCTTTTTTGTTGCAGTAACTATAGAATCACAACCCTTATCTCTCCACTGCAGAAAAGAACGGCTCAGACGCTCCTGAATTGTGCATATCTTCAGTTTATTTGTGACCTCTCCTGACGTGTTTCAACCCCACTGGGCTTTGATCAGGGGACCCGTCTGAGCCATTCTTTTCTGCAGTGGATGGACACGTTTTGTGATTATTAGGGCTGCCAGAGCCCTGCTCAGACCGCTGGACTTCAGCCTCAGACTTAACCGGCAATGTGAGTGCAGTAACTATAGAATGTAAAAGTGTTGTGTGTAAATAGCAACATGCTCACTCTTGTGTGGGTGGGTGCATGTCCCTCTCTAAACCCTTCCTTAAACCTCTTTCAACCCCTACTTACCCCTCCTATTTTGTAGTAAGTAATCCCCATTTTCCAGGCACTCCACAATCCCTCCCACATTTACTACTAAAACATAGGTGTACATAGGTGGAGATCTACACAGTTGGGCAGAAATTGCTGCATAGAAAACATAACAGAACCGGAGAATTCCTCACATACGTTAGTGAAAAGCATTTTGTAGTATGTGAGTAGTGATAATGTAGTACTACTAAACATACCATAAAATGCAGTTTGTGATTAGGCCCCTATATTTTGTTCTGTGAGGTCATAACTATTAACATAGTGGTACAAAATGCTAGTTGTTTATCACCATATAGAAAAAAATATAGACACAATAATATTGAATCAAGAAATAACCATGCTTTCTTTTTTTAGTTAAGCAATTTAAATGCCTTTTTGCAAAAAACGTACTCCTAGAGTGCAAAACATTCTCAGATGCCAAGAACACCCTATTGTTAGATTAGCTGGACAATTTAATAGCTGTATATTTAAAATATTTTCAGTAGATACAAATCACACTTTATTACAAATTTTTATTCCAAGACATTGTCCGTGAGTGCAAGAAAAAGGGATTCAATTGATATTTATCAAAGATTTTGCCATAGTGAGATTCAGTTGTTGACGCTCTACATCGGCAAGGGCATCTCCTCACAAAGTAAGAAACTCTGCAACAGAGGTCTCTTTCAAGACTTCTACAACTTTTCTTCTTTTACTAAATTGCAGCAGGGTGTTTTAAGAAGTCTTTTGTCCCTCCCATCTGCACATTCAGTATTGCCTCTGAAACTTTTTCTGTCAGCTATTTCCAGAAGAAAGACAAACCCAATGGCACAAACTGTGAATATGCTTCTCATTGAATTTATGTGAGTAGATAACAACTAAGCATAGAGTAAGACACACCAGCTAATAGAAAATGATTTGCAAACCAGGCCTGTCTGCTCAAGTGTACGACACATCTAGGAGTGAAACACCAGTACTCATAGAAAACCTGTGTGTCAGTCCCACAGTTTCTCCAGGTACTGACAATAACTTTGGATTGTTGAGAAGAAATATCAAATCTTTGACAGGTTTAAATGTAATCTTCAGCAGTATTGTACATAAGTTGCAATTGTAAATCTGTATAAATGCAAGGATGGAGTATGCCATATTACAAATACAGTGACAAATAGATGGGAATGATGTTGTTTTAAGAAGTAAGTCTAAAAAGACTGCAATTATGAGGCATTAATTCGCCCTCAATGGGAGGAGCCAAATAATTTTGCAGTACTTATTAGGATCAAGGCTGATTATTATAAATGTGCTGACTGTCCAGAGTAGCATAGTCAGCAAAAAAGTCATTGACCTGAATGTCTCCTTTTTACTTTGTCTCAGTGTCATGCCCTATGTGCAAGGGGTATGCCCAGACAGGGGCCCTCATTAAGACATTGGCGGTAAGTGCCGCCTACCGCCGCAGCGACAGCCACCAAAAGACCGTCGCAGTGGGTAACAACCTTCCACCAAATTATGACTACAGCTGGATTTCTGCCACAAGAAGTGTGGAAATCTGGCTGTGGCCGTACTGGCGGATGGTGTTAAGGTGGTGCTGCTACCACCAGCAGCGCCACGCCAGTAGACCGCCGCCAGCCGTATTATGACAAATAATATGGCCTGGCGGTGTTCTGCTAGTGGGCACTGCGGGCAGTAGCAGCGCCCCGTCCAGTTCCCTGCTGGAAGACCCCATGGATGCAGGTAAGTTGGGTTTCCGACAGGGGAGGGGGTGGGGGTGTTGTGTGTGTGTGTGGGGGGGGTTGTGTGCATGAATGTGTGAGTGTGTGCGTGAATGCGAATGTGTGTAGTGTTGTTTACGTGGATGCATGCATGTGTGAGAATGCATGTATGAATGGAAAGGTGAATGCGTGTCTGCGTGTCAGTGTGAATGTGTGTACGGTGTGTGTGAGAATGAAAGGTTGCATGCATGAATGAATGCGTTTATGCCTGTGTGAGTGAGTGTGTGTATGCGTGGTGCGTGTCTACAAGTGTACGTGTATGGGAGGGTGGGGATTGGAAGGGGGTGTGGATTGAGGGGAGGGTGGGGGGTGTCTGGGTAGTGTTTTGGGGGTGAGTGAGCCTCCCCTGTCACTGGTAGGGCCTGCAGCCATTGTTTTCATGGCATTGTGAATGCCACGAAAACCATGGCAGTAGGCAGGGTCATGATGCCGCCAGCGGTACAATAGCCGCCGCCGGGCTGGAGATTCTTATCTCTGGCTCGATTGCTGCTACCGCCATGGTAAATTGCAGCCAACCCACCAATGTCATAATATGGTGGTATGTAGCGCCAGCCTTTTGGCGGTACTACTGCCACATTATCACAGACCACCGGGGTCATAATGACCCCCAGGGTTCCTCTCTCTTACTGGGTAAATTGTTTCTGGCCTAACTCACTGCACAGGGCAGATGCTGGATATCATATTTGTGTAATTGAGTAGCCACAACATCACCACTCTCAAGATCTACACACCAATCAATAACAACACTTTGAAGACAACTGAAAACGAACAACAACCAACAATTGTACAGACAATGGTAAAAACTAGACCCTGAACAACTCAACACCCACCATGAAAGAGCCCCAATAAACATGCATCAGAAAGACATATTCACATTCTACAACTGGATCTCCACTGTACTGGAAAAGCACAGATAACAGCAAACTCCACATCCAGGGTTGACCACAAGAAGAGCACCACGTGGGTAAATGACAGCATAAAAGGAATAAAAACACAACTCAACATTGTAACACCCAAATGGAGAAAATCAGGTGATAAACCAGAGATAAGCATGCTATAGCACTAATGTATGTGGATATATGTTCCTTTGATTGTGTTACTTCTCCTCATCATTTTCTTATTTTTTGGTTGAGTATGCAGAACCTTTATATAAATTAGACTACCAAGGCATTGCTATTGTCATCACAATTTTGTACTTCACATTTTTTATATACATATTTATAGATAGATAGATAGATAGATAGATAGATAGATAGATAGATAGATAGATAGATAGATAGATAGATAGATAGATAGATAAAGTATTGTAATCCAAGTATGTTAGAAAGATCTTAAGATCTTCAAATGACTCATTAAAACACTATTTTCAAGATTTTGGATATTTCATTTTATATACCTTCTAAGTATCTAGTTATTCAAGATGTTTTTCTGAAACTGTTGATTCAAGACTGACCATCTTCCCAAGAACATAACTGATGTTGACCTATTGCTAGATGCTATTTACCTTTTGGATGTATGTATTATTTAACTGAGGCATAAAAAAGGGCTCTAAAGTAATAGTTAGAGGAATACTTACAAAACTGCAATCTTATATTCACTAGAAAGTTCTTAACAGGAGCCCTAACACCCTTCTATTAATTGGTGACATTTTGGAATCAGTACAAGAAACTGGGAACCAGATGCACATACCATGTTCTGAGTTGAAAACTCCAAATCAGAGTTTGTGACCACAAAAATAGTTTTTGTTATGTATAAATGCCATGTTGGGAATCAGTGACATTTTAATAAAACTCCTAAAACAGGATTGTACCTTGATACAGATTTATTATTTTGAAGGTGCGTATTGCAGGCACCCCTTTCAAATCAGTTTACCATGTAATGATGGTTGAGATTATAATTCTGGTTGCAAACATTGAAAGGATACAGATCCCCCGAGTTGGGTTGGCAACACAGTTGCAAAAGTGAAGGGGTCCAAGAGGTCCCCATTGGACCACTTGCCCTTTTTGAAATTTGAAAAAAAGTTTTTGAAAGTGTGGGCAGTGCTTCAGGGGACCACGGCTGACTTTCAGTGAAACATTTTAAAATATAATAGTTTTTTTCTTTTTTAAATGCAGTCCCACTTCTTTTAAGGAAAAAGGATGTCTTTAAAAATTACAGACATGGTAGTCTGTTGAACAGTCCCATGGTTGTGGCTGATAACAGTAAGTAGCAACTTGGGATCTACTTTAAAAATCATAATGGAAGAGGTCGGGTTGTAACACACTCTGATTAAGAATGTTATGACCTTACCTATTGGTATATAGATCAGTTTACAAAATTTAAGATGGTCACAAAAATGCTGGTTCCTACTTGGGACCAGTTTATGTGACCAGTGTTGTAGTATACCAAGTCCTGAATTCTTAGTTAAGTTGAGTTTGAGAGGGTATGTATTTAAAGAGAATCAAGCAAGGTGATGCATGGCCATCTTGTTGCACATACCAATAGGCCATTATGAATTCCAGGCAATAGCCTTTGGGATATATGAGTTCACTTTTTTCGAACATCCTCAATCAGTTTGTCATTATGTCTCTTTATTTTCTTTTCCAATTTAGATATGCATGAGCAACATTTTACAGAACTAATTCTGTGCTCATAAGCACATAAAATGGCGTGTAAGTCTGAAAAGTGTGATTTGATGGGCAGAAAAGTCATATCTTGGTTATGTCTTGTATGAGAAAGGACTGACAAAGGATCATGCTGCAGTGTGATCTGAAGCCAAACTGGCAGGCTTGTAGGAGATGGTTAGCACTGATGTGATCATGGAGGTGAACATAGAATGCTTTTGCAATTATCTTGCTGATTGTTGGAAAATGGGTTATTGGTAAGGGCAGGTAAGTACCTACACTTATCAATAGGCCACTAACCTCCACTTAGGTCTAGTTAGGTCACAGTAAATTAAACCCAGCTCAACCCTTGGTAGCTTGGCAACGAGCGACAAGGCTTAACTTAGGAGACAGAGTGTAAAGCATTCGAATATCACAAAACAGTAATTAAATAAAACACAGGAAACAGTTTAAAAATCCAAAATCAACTTATAAAAATAGATTATATTTTTTATCTTTAAAATGACACAAAAACGAATAAAATCGGATAAGGGGAACCGGAGATATGAATTTTTAAAGAATGATTATTTTCTAGCGCTTTGAAACAAAAAGCGCCAATCTGGTCATCTGGTCGAACCTCGACCGGGGCAAAGTCAAAGTTTAAGGCCGAGCGCGATGGAGCCCGGCTCGGCTACAGTCCCCGGGAGGCCTCGGTCAAAAGTTTACCTTCGGACTTAGTCGTTTTTCTGAAGATTTTCTTCAGCGGGACGAAACTGCCAGTCCAATCTGACCTCCTGGAACTCTTCTCCGGATACGCGTCGCAGGAGCCCTCGGTGGAGACTTTTACCTTCGGACTTAGTCTCTTTTTTTGGAGATTTTCTTCACCGGGATGAACCTGCAAATCAGGCCGGGTCACAGTTGAGGCAAGCCGGCTAGAGTTGCCGCAGCGGGTCGGTCCCTCTATGGAGCTTTTTTTCAAAAGTTCTCCAAACTCCTCCAAACTTCTGGATCTTCTCCCAGATGTTCCTTTCAGGCTCTTTTGGGTCCATAGCCCACCCCAAGGTTCCAGAAGCTCTGAGATGATCCCTGGGGGGTGTGTACTACAACTCCCAGAATGCACGTGGTGCAAACTCCTTTTTGGCCACTGGACAGTGGTCAGCTGGTTGATTTCTTCAGGAGTTGGTGCAGGGGACTCTGGTTAGCAATCTTTCACCTGTAGCAAACAGGGAGTCCCTCCCTGAACCAGTTGGAGCCAGTCAAAGTCCTTCTTGCGGTGAAGCCCAAGTGTGCAGCTGGTGCAGTCCTTCAGAGTGCATGGGCCAGGTGCAGGCCAGCGGTCCAGAAGTGCAGTCCTTCTTCTTCTGTGGTTCTTCCTTGTTGGAATCTGATGGGGATCTGAGGTGTGGGTGCAGGTATGCCAGTTTTATCCTTGCTCCTGGCTAAAAAACAGGGGGTCCTGGTTCTCCAATCAGGGGCAGGGTCCTTCCCCCTTTGATAACCGCTTCCTGGGAAGTGTGCAAAAATCAATCCCAGGAGGCAACATTCCTCAAAAATCCATCATGGCTGAAAGTGATTTTTGGAGGTTACATCTGGCTGAGCCCACCCACTGGTGAGGCTAAAAATCATAAACACACCCCTCTCCTGTCTGGGGTTGCAGGATGTGGGGGTGTTGCTGGGTTGCTCCAATTGTCCTTCTCTGCCTTCGAAGACCAGTTTGGCAGCCCTCCCCCTTCCTGCCTCACCATCTGTTGAGACGAGATCCCCTCCCACAGGCACATCTCTTTGTGTGAAGCCAGGTCACTTCACACCTCATCAAAGCAGCCTGGCCAGGCTGCCAGAGACTTGCCAATCAGAGCACAGCAGCAAAAACAATGCAGGGCTGAAGTTGGCAACTTTTCAGGCAAAGTTAAAAATTCTTTACCTGAACAAGTTATTTTAAATCCCACAACTGGAAGTTGTGGGATTTATTATAACAATTAAGTTGATACCAAACTCTTTTTATCTGTCACTTAAGGGGACTTTCAAAATTAAAATAAAGTCTTCCCATTCTAGCCTATGAAGGCCATTCACTACAATGAGGGAAAAACGAATTTGGCTGTTTTTACCTCACCAGGGCTTATAAAACAATTTTTATAAGGTCCCTGCTTATAGTTACATGGCACCCAGCCCTAGGGGTACAAAGGGAACACCTTAGGGTGACTAATATGTAAAAATAAGGTAGTTTAAGACTTTGGAACTACTTTTAATTCCAAAGTCGAATTTGCATATAACTTTAATTTATCAGCAGCCAGCAAGGCAGGCCTGCCTTTAAAATGACACTGGGCACCTCAGCAGTGCACCTATGGGTGCACTACCTATGCTGGGGTCCCCAAACCTACATGCCCTACCATATACTAGGGACTTATAGGTAGGTTGACTTAGCCAGTTATAATTAGCCTACTTTGCATATCCACTTTACACAGAGCACTGGCCCTGGGACTGGTAAGAGCACCCAGGGCACAGCCAAGAGTCAGTAACCACCAGTAACTGTCCAAAAAGTGTGGGGGTGACCAGGGCAAAAAGGAGGACTTTCCTACACTGATGAATAGTAGGTGAGTGATGGGCTTGTAGTTGAAAAAGGTCATAAGTGTCTAGTGTAAGTTTATTTAGAAGTGGAAGGATCTGGCCTGTTGTGTTTCTGGGAAAATGGCTGGAGTTAGGGAGGGATTGATAAAGGTAAATATGGGTAAGAGAGCATCACCACAAAAATGATTTGATGAAGGACAATGGTAAGTGTTAGACTTTACATCCTTGGCATGGTCTCCCTTAACTTTTTGCCTCTGTTTCCCAGGTTTTTGATGCTGTTTTTGTTACTCTGGGCACTTTACCACTGCTAACCATACAAAATGTATATGTAATTGGTCCATGATTGGCATATTTGATTTACTAGTAAGTCCCTAGTAAAGTGCGCTAGAGGTGCCCAGGGCCTGTAAATCAAATGCTACTAGTGGGCCTGCAGCACTGGTTGTGCCGCCCACATAAGTAGCTCTGGAATCATGTCTCAGACCAGCCACTGCAGTGTCTGAGTGTGCAGTTTTAACCTCCAATTCGACTTGGCAAGTGTACCCACTTGCCAGGCCTAAACCTTCCCTTTTCTTACATGTAAGGCACCCCTAAGGTAGGCCCTAGGTAGCTCCAAGGGCAGGGTGCATTGTATCGTTAAGGTAGGACATATAGTAATGTGTTTTATATGTCCTGACAGTGAAATACTGCTAAATTAGTTTTTCACTGTTGCAAGGCCTGTCCCTCTCATAGGTTAACATGGGGGTACCTTTAAATATGATTTAAGTGTAGATTCCCTTTGGGAGCGGATAGACATTGGGAGTTTGGGGTCTCTGAGCTCACAATTTAAAAATACATCTTTTAGTAAAGTTGATTTTAAGACTGTGTGTTTGA
The DNA here is from genome assembly GCF_031143425.1 of Pleurodeles waltl. Taxonomy (NCBI): domain Eukaryota; kingdom Metazoa; phylum Chordata; class Amphibia; order Caudata; family Salamandridae; genus Pleurodeles; species Pleurodeles waltl. Next base: position 1,033,230,426 of record NC_090439.1, on the reverse strand, counting down.
AAATGCCACTTTTAGAAAGTGATCATTTTCTTGCGTATACCATTTCTGTGACTCTGCCTGTTTGTGGATTCCCTGTCTGGGTCAGTTTGACAGTTGGGCTGGTTGCACCTCACACTAGACAGTGACACAAAGGGAGCTGGGGTGTAGTCTGCATTTCCTGATGAGCCATCTGTGCTAGGAGGGAGGGGAGGAGTGGTCACTCACACTTGAAAGGGCTGTGTCTGCCCTCACACAATGCAATCTCCAACCCCCTGGTGAATGTCTGGGGCCTGGCCTGGGCAAGGCAGGATTTCACAATCAAGACAGACTTTGCTTTGAAGGAGAAAATAGGTATAAGAAGGGCACCCAAAACCACAGACTTTAGAACACTTCTGGAAACCAAGAGGAACCTCTGCCTGGAGAAGAGCTGATGAGCTGAGGAAGAAGAGCTGCCCTGCCTCTGACTGTGCTTTGTGGAGCTATCCTGCAGCTGATGCTTCTGCCACAGTAAGAGGGCAAAGACTGGACTTTGTGTGCCTTCCTTCTTGTGAAGATCTCCAAGGGCTTGATTTAGAGCTTGCCTCCTGTTGATTGAAGTCTCAGGGACAGCAAAGACTTCTCCCAGTTAGCACCTGGGGTCTCTGTAGAGAATCCTACTCTGCCAAGTGGTGCCCATCCAGTTCCTGGGACCCTGAAAGGAGAAGCTGTCAGCCTAAGAGGAAGAAATCCACGCACAGAACGCCGTGCAGGGAAAAGATTGACACGAATCCGATCTGTGGCTGAAAAATAGACACGCTGCCGGCTTTGTGGCTGAAAGTTGGCGCTTGCCTGCAACGCAACCCAAATATCGATGCCTGGGGCTGGAGAAACGACGCACAGCATCGCTGACGGTGGCTGGTGAGATTGCAACCCGCAATGCGTGGTTTTCGGATCATCGTGCGGCTGGATTTCCGATGCAAGTACCACTGGCCATGTAAAAACAATGCAAGGCCTTCCCAGACCCGAGAGTGCTGACCAGATCGACGCATCACTCTCCTGCGGAGAGAAGAAATGACGCACCCGACGCGACAAAAGGAGAAACAATGCAAGGTCTCGCCCGTGAGAGAAATCGACACATCGCTAGCCCTTTTTGACGCACACGCTTGCCCGTGAGGGGTTATTTTTTACGCACTCAAGGTACAGTTTCACGCTAACAGTGTTAGTGTGTGTTTAAAATTACATGAAGACTCTTTTTTGCATTTTTAGTGATAACTTGGCTTCTGTATTGTGGATTTTTGTCGTTTTGATCTTGTTTTGTTTAGATAAATATTTCCTATTTTTCCAAACCTGTGTTGTGTCATTTTGTAGTGTTTTAAGTTACTGTTACTGTGTGTGTTGGTACAAATACTTAAGTTAGTGTGTGTGTTGGTACAAATACTTTACACTTAGCACTCTGAAGTTAAGCTTACTGCTTGTGCCAAGCTACCGAGGGGGTAAGCATGGGTTAGCTGAGGGTGATTCTTTTTTTACCCTGAATAGAGTGAGGGTCCTTGCTTGGACAGGGGGTAACCTGACTGCCAATCAAGTACCCCATTTCTAACACTAAGACATCATCTTCACAGGAAGTTTCTTTGAGAAAGTTGGGTATGTCAGTGAGATCTGTGAGAAATCAGGCGTTGAAGGCTGACCATTGGGGAAACCAAAATAAGTGTTGAATGTAAGCGATGAAGCAGGCTTTATATTGTCGATAGATGGTTGGATCAAATGTATGTTTTAATTGAAGAAGAGTTTGATGACATTTTATTTCGGTAGAGTGACCAATAGGTTGATACGGCTGGAGGTTGATGAATAGTGTTCAGCTTCTGGTGTTTATATAGTCATTTGCTTTGGCTGATTTTATGAGCTGTCTGCTTGTTGCATGGAGGGACAGTGTCAAGAAATCGTCAGGAACTCTGTTTTTCTTTGATTATCTTTCCTTTTTGGGGATGGATCATTTATTGTCAAGAAAGTCTTTAGATTACCAGGGTTCTGAACGCTTTGAATCTAACTTGCATGTTGAAATCGATCTACGGATGTCCACGTAACTTTACAAAAATTGTTAAACTTGTTTAGACGGATGTTGGCATCAGACATGGAGCTTTTAAGGTGAGCGATGAGTTCAATCAATCAATCAATCAATCAGTCCATTTATAGAACGCGCTACTCACCCGAGAGGGTCTCAAGGTGCTGGAGAGGGGGGGGAGTTACTGCTGCTCGAAAAGCCATGTCTTGAGGAGTTTCCTGAAGGCGAGATGGTCCTGGGTAGTTCTTAGGTGTGCAGGGAGGGAGTTCCATGCTTTGGCTGCCAGGTAGGTGAATGATCTTCCTCCGACGGTGGTTCTGCGGATCCGTGGGACGGTGGCGAGGGCGAGGCTGGCTGAGCGGAGCTGACGGGTGGGCATGTAGAACGAGAGGTGGCTGTTGATGTATTCGGGCCCATGTCGTGGAGTGCTTTGTGTGCGTGGGTGAGGAGCATGAAGGTGATCCTCTTGTTGATGGGGAGCCAGTGTAGGTGTTTCAGGTGGGCAGATATGTGGCTGTGGCGAGGAATGTCGAGGATGAGGCGTGCAGAGGCGTTCTGTATGCGTTGTGGATGTTTCTGAAGCTTGGCAGTGGTTCCTGCGTATAGGGTGTTTCCGTAGTCCAGTCGGCTTGTGACGAGGGCATGGGTAACTGTCTTTCTGGTTTCGGCGGGGATTCAGCGGAAGATTTTTCGGAGCATGCGTAGGGTGTTGAAGCATGATGACGAGACGGCGTTGACTTGCTTGGTCATTGTGAGGAGGGGGTCCAGGATGAACCCGAGGTTGCGTGCGTGATCCGAGGGGGTTGGTGCAGTGCCCAGCGCCGTGGGCCACCAGGAGTCGTCCCAGGGGGATGGGGATTGTCCGAGGATGAGGACCTCCGTCTTGTCTGAGTTCAGTTTTAGGCGGCTGAGCTTCATCCATTCTGCGCCGTCTTTCATTCCTTCCTGTAGGTTGGTTTTGGCAGTGGTTGGGTCTTTGGTGAGGGAAAGTATCAGCTGGGTGTCGTCGGCGTAGGAGATGATGTTGATGTTGTGTTTGCGTGCGATGGCGGCAAGGGGGCTCATGTAGATATTGAAGAGGGTTGGGCTGAGCGAGGATCCTTGGCGTACGCCGCAGATGATCTCGTGGGTTCTGAGAGGAAGGGAGGGAGGTGGACTCTCTGGGTTCTGTCGGAGAGGAACGAGATGACCCAATCCAGGGCCTGTCCTAGGATTCCAGTGGTGCAGAGGCGGGTTATTAGGGTGCGATGGCACACGGCATCGAAAGCTGCCAAGAGGTCCAGGAGGATGAGGGCGGCTGTTTCTCCGTTGTTCATCAGGGTCCTGGTGTCGTCGGTGACTGCGATGAGGGCGGTTTCTGTGCTGTGGTTGGCTCGAAATCCAGATTGGGATGGGTCGAGCGAGTTGTTAGCCTCGAGGAAAGCGGTCAGCTGCTTATTGACGGTCTTCTCGATGACCTTGGCCGGGAAGGGGAGAAGAGAGATGGGGCGGAAGTTCTTCAGGTCATTGGGGTCTGCTGTGGGTTTTTTCAGGAGGGCGTTGATTTCTGCGTATTTCCAGCTCTCGGGGAAGGTGGCTGATGCGAACGAGCTGTTGATGATGTTTCGGAGATGGGGTGCGATGACGGTGTCGGCTTTGTTGAAGATGTGATGGGGGCAAGGGTCCGAGGGGGAGCCGGAGTGGATGGTGTTCATGATGCTTCTGGTCTCTTCTGAGCTGATAGGGGTCCAGGAGCTGAGGGTAGTGGTGGGGGCTGCTGGTTCGGTGGTAGGAGGCGGGGTCTGGGGTCCGAAGCTGTCGTGTAGATCTGCGATCTTTTGGTGGAAGAACGTGGCGAGGGAGTTGCAGAGTTCTTGTGAAGGTGTGATGTCGTTGGAGCTGGCACTGGGGTTGGAGAGCTCTTTGACGATGTTGAAGAGTTCCTTGCTGTTGTGGATGTTGTTGTCTAGTCGCTCTTTGAAAGATGTCCTTCTGGTGGAGCGGATCAGCTGGTGGCGTTCACGGGTGGCGATCTTGAGGGCTGTCATGTTTTCTGTGGTTCGTTCGCTGCGCCAGGTTTTTTCGAGGGTTCGGCAGGATTTCTTAGATTCTTTGAGGGCGTCTGTGAACCATGGGGTTTTCCTGATGCTGGTCCCGCCTGGTTTTTTTTTAAGTGGTGTGAGGTTGTCGGCACAGTTGGTGATCCACTGTGTGAGGCTGTGGGCTGCGTTGTTGACGTCAGTGATGTTGGCTGGTGGGTTTTGGTTCAGTGTTGAGAGGAGCTGGTCTGTGGAGATTTTGCTCCAGCGTCTGCGGGGGATTTGTTGTGTGCGATGGTGGTGAGTCTTCCGTTTGAAGGTGAAGTGGACGCATCTGTGGTCCGGAGGAGTGGCTGAAGGAGACGTGGTTGCTGGCGGAGAAGATGGGTCGAGTGTGTGGCCAGCGATGTGGGTGGGGGTGCTCACCAGTTGCTTGAGTCCGAGGTTGGCGAGGTTGTCGAGCAAGGTGGTGGTGTTGTTGTTGTTGTTTTTCTCCAGGTGGAAGTTCAGGTCCCCGAGGAGGATGTATTCTGGTGAGGCTAGGGCGTGCGGGCTGATGAAGTCTGCGATTGTTTCTCTGAATTGCGCGCGTGGGCCCGGGGGTCTGTAGATGAGTGTTCCTCTGAGGGTGGTTTTGGGGTCGGTGTGAATCTGGAAGTGTACGTGTTTGGCAGCGAGGGGTGTGTCTTCGGTGGTGGTCATGATGTTGATGGTGTTCCTGTAGGTGATGGCGATTCCTCCTCCGGTTTGGTTGACGCGGTCCTTCCGGGCGATCTTGTAGCCGTCGGGGATGGCTATGGCGATGTCTGGGGCTGATGAAGCGTTCATCCAGGTTTCTGTGATGAAGGCGACGTCTGGTGCTGTTGTGTCCAGGAGGTCCCATAGTTCGATGGCGTGCTTGTGGACGGAGCGTGTGTTGAGGAGGATGCACTTGAGGTGGTTGTTGTTGTTGCGAGGGCCGGTGGGTGGTCAGCAGGATCGGAGGCATGTGTATTTGCAGGCTTAACAGGTGAAGGGTCCATGGGTTAGTTTTGGGCTGGCTTGGTAGCAGGTGGCTGTTCGTCCGGTGTTGAGGGCGTTGAGGGAGGCGGAGTCGTATCTTAGTCGGGTGCTTTGTGTGCGGTGGGGGCCAGGGGTTCTGGCGCTGGGCGCGGTCCAGGCACGGATGGGCGCAGACGGGCTTGCCTTTGGCCCGCCAGCGGCGCGGCCGCGCAGTGGCCGCCATAAGAAGGTAGGAGGGGAGGAGGGGTCAGCTGGGAGGCGGGAGGTGGGAGGGAAGGGCAGCAAATGGGAGCAGGGGGGGCAGGGCCGCATGGGTGGCAGCGGCGGGAAAAGGAAGCACCAAAAAAAGGAAAACACCCAAAATGGGAATAGGAACACGCAAGGACAATGTGGCAGAGGGCTAGGCAGGCGGAGCTGCAGCGGTGGGGAAGCGACCTACACAAGGGTCGCTGTCTCTGCCGCGCAGCGGCCTCCATAAGAAGGTAGGAGGGGAGGAGGGGTCAGCTGGGAGGCAGGAGGGAAGGGCAGCAAATGGGAGCGGGGGGGACGAAGGAAGGTAATAAAGAAGTCTTTGAAGGATATGAAGATTTGGTCTTTTTTTGTGGTGACCCTGGTTTGTCAGTAGGATGCTGAGCAGGGAGATATGGATGGCAAAGTGTGTTGTCCAGTCCTGGGTTTTGGGTGGGTTGCATTGTCTTACGGTACTGCCTTGCTATTAACATCCTGATTTTGATGCCCTATCTAGTATGCCCCTTTTGTTCAACCCAAAAATCTGAAGGATGGAATTGTGGCATCAGGACATGGCCACCCCTATCATTCAGTCGACCTGCAGGAGAAAGAAAAGGTAAGGGAAGTGTGATCTACTTTTGAAAGAAAAATCATCATAAGTCCTCAAATAAATGTATACAGACTCAATTAAGAGTTTATTTTTAAAGCCAGTCAACATGAGGATCTGTAACCTAAAATGTCCATTTGACAATTGTTTAGCATGAAATACATCTTGGTACACTGAATACAACATCTATACAACATCTATGTATCAAGGCTGGGACTGCACAAACAGTGTATCATGATTACTGAGCAAAGTATACTGAGAAGAAAGCTGTACATGAATATACAGGATGGCCACCCTATCCTTAGACACACAAGTGTTCATTGCCTGTTGATATGGTAGTTCACTTCCAGCGCATTGATGTGAAGCGCATCATCAGCATTCTGCATCCTGAGTACAGACAGCATCAACATTCTGAGGGTAGTCAGCCTTTTGTAAGCAATAAGGTACACAGCACAAGTGACTTCAAAGTACTGCTTCCCTGCACATGAACTGCAATAAGCAGTACCTCCAGATTTGCCGTCTGAGAATAACAATCAATACATAGGCAGAACACATAAAAAGTATATGTGGACAACTCACTGGCCTGTTTGATATCTGAGGAATTCTGATGTAACACATTTCCAACCATGATGGGACACAAAACCTTTAAGAAGAAGACTAACCTCACACAGGAGGAGGAAGACACGGTTCAGTATGTTACTTCATGTTTAACTCTACAGTGTACCTCCTCACAACCTCTGTACTGCAAAGACCCAGGCAAGTACCTCATCTACATGATATCTGTCACATGGGGTGTAGAAGCATGCTGTGATGGTATTCAATAAGACAAGATGACAAATCGGGAAGTGTGTAAAAGAGGAACTGACCAGGATGGATGTGGCAGCTGCATTGCCTGATGTTGGGCCCTGGGCAAGTCCTTGACAGTCATCTCAGTGCAGAAGTTGATGACTATTACACACTCCCAAATTCTGCATGGCCTGTTCATTCGCAAATCCCTATAGTGCAGCGTGCTTAATAAATAAATATATAATAACCTGCCCCATCTCCTGCCACTTTTCAAATGTGACTCACAACCCACCTTCATGTTTTCCGAATGCACTGTTATACCATGTCAATTTTCCTTACTGCATAATGCATTTAAACCCTGTTTCCCCATCTCTTTTGTCTAGTGTGCCTACCTCTGTCAGGTTTCCCCTGCTTTCCGTGTTTACCTTGTCTTCCCCACCAACATTTCACCTGTCTCTCATGCTCTATATTTTTCCTGTGTCACCCATTTAGAGGTAAATGTACTAACATTGGGAATTGTTGATGCTCTACTTTTTGTTACACAGCCACAATGCAAAATGTACTTTGTGATTTCTAAAGGCAAGCAAATCAGATTTGTGTGGTTCACTTGGGTTTTATCCCAAAAAGTAACACAACATGGTACATAGAGCCTTTTGTTACCTTGCTTTAGGTAGGCCTCCTGTGGATGGAGCATGGGCATTCCCATGCAGCCACCCATGATTTTGTTGCATTCCCAGATTTACTCATGTTAACAAACCAGGGAATGTGTCAAAATGCTATGCCTTCCCCAGTGAAGTGTAACAAAGAGAAATAGCTTTAGTTCTCTTTCTCACTTCCTCTTCCTATGCATGCTGTATCATATCCTGCACAAAAACGATCCTACCTGTAACACAAGCAACTTTGATCCATGGTGTCTGTGATAGCCCTAGGCAGCACAAAATGCAACAGAACCAGGAAGGAGATAAGAGAAATGGGCCATAGCTCTGTTGATATGGTGCATTTGTGCTGTCTCCCTTTCACGCAACACAAGCACGGTGCAGCAGCTTTGCTTTCTACTCTTGCATGAACTGTAATTACCTATGCCCATTATAGCCTTCCCTGTCATATTTGTCTCCGTTCAACCTGACATCCGTGTATCTGTTCTGCTGTTGTCTCTGTCTTTCATGTATCACCTATCCTCTCTGCTCTGTTCTAGCTTTCACCTTGTCTCTACTCTTCACTTTACCTCCCTTGTCTTCTCTGCCACCTCTTTCACTGGTTCCCATGTTTGCCATTGTTTCTATCCACCTTGTTCACAATGCTCTCCATATCTCTACTCTACTTGCTTCTCCATTTCTCCTTTGTGTCCCCCAATACCTCTGCTTACTCTGTATCTCATGTTAACTCAGTCACCGGTACCTGCTTACTCCTCCTCACATATTGCCCAAACCTTTTCTCTCTCCTTAGTCCTGAATGTGACATATGAAAAACATTTATTTTCAATGTGATGTCCACAAATCAGTGTTTTGTCTTGCAGCACTTCTAGAGCACTGTCCTCCCTCACAAAGTCCATCAACCAGTAGCTGGCATATAGCACCACAGTTTACTTTGGTCAGATTCTCCTGCAAATCCTACTGGTTGCTCTGGTCATGTCAAGGTTCACTTGTGGTTCTACTGGTTCACCTGTGCACTTTCCTGGGAACCTATCCAAGATGCAGGTATTTCGCAGGTGAATCTAATGTCATTTTGCCCATAAACCAATAGCATCCATAGGGATCGGACAAGAGCAGCCTTCTTGATTTCAATTTTGATGGGGGACAACACAGCTTGTGAAGTGAATGTGAAGTACTGACTCCAATCTACAGTATTGATTTTAGGCTGAATTTGATCAAATTATTTATTGATGGTCAGACACCAAGTCAAAAGACCATGAACTCCACACCATGCCCCAACATCCTATCTACAAACAATGGATGACTCAGATGGACTCTCTCATCTTAACAGACTTTACAAAGCATTGCCAAACTTCCATATAGTTGCTTTGACCAATCTAAAAATACCTCAAAAACATTTAATCATCAAATCAGAGAATACCTGGAAACCCTTATTGTTCATCGACACCATGGTGGTCACAGGACCATCTGAAAACTGTCCTTCTGTTCTTACTACATGATACCCCCACCTCAGAGAAAATCATCACGTGTAAATTGAATATCAAAAGCTGTAGAAAATTCTCAGACCTTCACCTTTGTATGCCAGATTTTCATACACAGAAATATTGTTTGCATAAATATAGTGGGCTACATTTTTTCACAAAAATATTATCCTATTGTGTGCAATTTGCTGTCTCCATTGTTGTGATATTTTTGAAGGAGACATTTAGGGCATAATATTTATGTCAGGCATTATATGCACCATGATATTATCCTTCCACATTCATTCAAGTAAGCTGGTTATCTCCATCGTTAATAATGTTATCACCAAGATTCCGGTGATAGATGATGACCTCACTCAGTATGACTGCCAACTGAAGTGCCTCCTTGAATCCCAAAGGCACTTTCGTCAGGCAGCCAGTCTCCCTTCCCCTGTCCAGTCAGTCCCTCCTTCTCCCAGTCATGCTCTCACATATCTCTTACTTCCAGCTTCAACTCACCACCCTTTCTACACTTCTTGCCATTCCATTCCCACCAGTGAGAAAATACATTGGTTCAGACATTACACGTTGTCAGACAAAGAGAGAATGGATGCAACTCTAAATTGGAACTCCCTGCTTCAGTTCCCTATTCTTGAACTGGATTTGCTATCAATTGTGGCCTATAAATGATGTACCCTGTGTTTTCCACATCTACCTCTAACAAGCAATGTGGCTCTAATCACAGCATGAGTCCTATGAAGGATTACTCTGTCTCAAATGATGCGACCAAACAACTATTTGGAGTAGCTCCTGTATCACATTATGACTTCATGAAGCTGACAGAAACGGAACACTGGGTGTACAACAGGTCTATCTTCACTTTCATAATAAACCACACGCACATGACACAGGACGCAATCCCAGAATTGAAATCCTTGACAACCTCCATTACACTTATGAGGGCAACAATTGGAAACCATTGTCAAACTGCTCCTCTAATGCCTTTGGTTCTGGGTACAAATGCAGGAGCATACTTTGAATCCATAAACTCGAGTCTTGTCCTAAATGATATGCCTGTGTATCTGAGGGGATATCAATGAACTGATAACATCCAATGCCTCTCATAATTACTAGGGACACCACAAAGCATGTCTCCAAAATATAAATATTTAGGAGTGATTGAAGCCTTGGGCAATGTCATAATCAAAAGTATGTGCTTACCGTCAATCTCATGTAGGTTCTGAACATCTCAGACCCTACCACAGGATCTGTTTTTTTCCTCTTTTAACTGTAAGCTGCACATGTGTAGGTCAGCAGCCATGTTCTGACAACAATTACAAATTTGACAAAGGACGGCAAATGAAACATACCATTCTGACAGAAACCTGAATCAGAAATGCCTCTTAGCTAGTTGTTGACTGGCTCTTACCTCCTGAGCACACAGGCGTTCACCTTTGGAAGTAAGGTAAGTTAAGTGTTGGTGCTGCTCTAACCCATAGATCTTGCATGTAATTCAAAAGCCTGAAAAATTGTCAAATTGCTACTTTTCAATGTCTGTCAGACAAACATTAGAAAGGAAACTTAGGATATTCCACATAATATAACATCCTCTGATTTAACACCTCATACTCAATGAACAACATAACAATTATTGCAGAAAGATCTTATTTTTCCACTGGAAATAATATCTCCCAGTACTGCCTTGCCTCAAATCAGTCTACTGTAAAGCAACTCTCCCTGTTTCTGTGCAGCAATGACCTCAAACCATATTAGTCAATGCCCATGCATGATCCTTCACCTCCTAAGCTCCATAAAAATAGGACATTATATTGAGTCATACCCCTACACCAGCTGACTAGGGTGACCACCAACCTGTACATTTTGTTCTCTCTATCAGGAAACACCCAAAAGGGGAGAAATAAAAAATAAAAAATAAAAAACTAAGATTTAGATAAAATAGTTTCAGGAAACTGACCATTCTGGAGTGTAATATGATCTCAAGGCTAACGGCACCTTCAATTACGTTTGAAACAACCTCTATAAAAGAAAATGATAAAAAGTCATGACAGCTGTCCGACGAACTTGCTTTGGAGAAATGAAGGCCCATATTTATACTTTTTTAGCACCACATTTGCGTCATTTTTTTACGCAAAAGCGGCACAAACTTACAAGACACAATAAAAGTATAAATATGGGCCTTAGGGCCTCATTTACGAAGGCCTAGCGGCACACTGTACCACCGCAGTGTAATTTGTTTAATGCTCCAGTGGCGCAGTGTGCCAGCCCATATTTTTGAGGCCACGCAAAGATACGTTTTGTGGCTTTTCATGGCCTTTTAAATATGGACCCCTTTCATGCATAACTCTGCGTGAAAGGGGCGTTCCATGGGTGTTGCTTGGGGTGTTCCCATTCAGCAACCAATGGAACCTAAAGGAATTTGACACATTCCCAGATTTACAAGTCAGACCACAAAACAAACACATAACTAACTATATTAAGTGAGTAAATAAATAAATGAAGATCTTCAGGGTTGGCTTTGTCAAAGATAGTTTTGTGTGCAGATTGTATAGGCAACTGACATTACTCGTATTTTATTTATAAATTGTTGAAAATTTCCAAAATGAAATTCAGACTCCTTTTTCCATTGCGTACCAAGATACATTAAAAAAATAAACTAATGTGAAAAATGGCAGCTGGGCCTTTGGAACACACATTTTGCTGCTGTGCTTCCACTGGAATCCTGGCTGAACTAAGCACACAGAATCTAGATAGAGAGAACTAATTTGACTGATTTACTATGCTAGTACTTAACTTAGAACAAAATAGTGAGGTGATTTTTCTACTGGTTGTTTTTAAATTTAAAACAGCACTCGAAACAATATTTAGGGCAGGCAGACGAGTGAAGAAATTCGGCTTATTTTCCAACTAAGCTTGTCTTTTCTTATACAAAAAAAAGATGCAATATTGCTCTAATCTACAGAATTCTTGAAGAGGAAAAACCGAACACAATGAATTGTAAAATTCAAATGACTTCTCTATCCCTGAAGATATTAAAGACGGCAATGCAACACTTAAACTCAGAACGAAATGCATAATGAGCAGATAGCACCGATTAATGTCACGTTTTATATCTTACAACATGAATTGGAAGTATTATTGCGAATGGTACGGCAAAAAGAGTGGCAGCCTCTGGGGAGGCAAGGAAGGGCTAGTGAAGGAAAAGGACCATAAAAGGAGCAAGGACAAGGAATGAGACTGCCCCAAGCAGAATTGAAAATGACAGAATAAAACCTGTACATAAAATGTTCCAGAGAGCAATGCAGGAGAAAGGACAATGTATTCCATCTGTATTTATGAAAAGATGTAGGCCTCAATTACGAATTTTTAATAACTCCTCCCCTGGGGTTACCAGTTGTCCTGGTATCAGTTACTCCTGGGATGGACGGGGTGGGGGGGGGGGGATTACCAGGGGAAAACCACAGTTACTAGTAATGATACTCTGTAATGGGAGGAGACATGGACGTCCTAACGAAGATCATGAGCACATTTTAGGGTACATGGAGAATCGCAGGCATGTATAACAATTCCACAAAAAAGTTTACAGGAGTACATATGGAGATACTTGAAAGGTTGTTTTCAAATGGAAATGTAACCAGTTATATTTCCATTTGAAAACAACCATTCAAGCATCTACAAATGTACGCCTGTAAAATCTGGTTAACAATACCCTGCACAACTCATTGTGCATTTCTGTAAGTCTCCTCTCCCCCTTTAAGGACAACAAGTGACTCTGCCCACTTTAGAACTCCATGGATTACTGACGATTACAGAAGAGGTCTCTACTATTTGGGCGACCCCTTCGATGAAAGTGTGTGGGCAAAATGTCAATACCCATACAATGACATGACCCTGGCCAAATGATGAAATCTATTTGATCATCTGTATTCTCCATATTGCCGAAATGAGTATATGGGCAAAATTGCCTTCGAGTAGAACGCAGAAAGTGGGCTACCGGCTACATCCTGCTTTTTGAGAAAACGTACAGAGAGTTACACTTACCTGCACCGAGATGGCACATATGGCCCAGTTACATGGGGGACATCAGGGATGCCCCTAATCTGTAACTGAAAATGGAGTAGGGGCTATGCTGTCAGCTGTTGTTGAGAGTCAAATTGCACTGCTGCCTTTTGGGGAGCCCTGAAGTCTTATGCCTAGTTTTCAGTCGATATATAGGAGTAGTGGTCTCTAAATGCCTGTCGGTGGCCAATGCCAATGGGTCACAAGGGCAATATTAGTTTGTGCAGTGGCCACAGAGTACTCACAGACGGCACTTTTTTAAAAACCTTTATTTTTCATTTTATGAATAAACAAACACACAGCAGTGTACAGAGTTTCAGTACTCACAGTAATACAAGTGTTGAAAACATATGAAGCATGACTGGGAATAAACATTGGACAGTACTGCAACTTTGCCCGATCAAGGTAACGTGCCCCCTTCAGTGTGATGTACTCCCAAGTAATCACTCCTCTGAGGTGGGGTTTCTCCCCATCACCCCTGCTTCATATTCTGTATCTTCTGACATGCTGTCCAATACAGAAGTCCCTTAGGGACTGCCAGGTTTCAAGAGTCTTTCGCTTAGTGCCCTCCAGGTCTCAAGGTCTTCACCCACCTTGTCATCCCTTCTGCTCAGTTTAATATGGATTTCTTCTGCTGGTGCCCATTCCTTCACATCCCCCCCACTGGCTTTGTATGTGTGGCACACCTATACCCATGTAGGAGATGGGGACTTGGCAAATAGACGTCACATGTTATGTTTGTTTTGCATTTGTTACAGTTGAAGGATGGCAGATCTCCAAGCAATATTCTACTAGAATTTGGATTCTGCTTGAAAGCTGGGAATGAATGGCTGGCTATGTATCTGATAGATGTGATAATCCTTGCTGAAGTATAAGAAAAAGGCTTAGCGTCACTAGTTATTAAAAAATGCAAGAACAATCTCATACACCCTAGACAATGGGAGAGGAATTAACTAATCTGGTTACTTTTGTGCTTCCTGATTTAGGAGCATTTGTCCACGTGTGAAAGTGGATGGGAAGGACCTTTCTTCATACCTCCCCAAGCAAAAACAACATTTCTTTGTGATCAACATATAGCGTATCATCTAAAGACATCTTACATCTGCACATGAGCATTGTCTAAAGTTTAGAATTTCCAAACACTGAATAAAAATTCTCTGAAGAGTATAAGATCGTTTGTGCAATGATCCCAAATGCTGCTCTTCTAGTTAATAAAAAATGGTTTCATTTGTTGCAAGGATGTTTACTGACTAGGAGAAGGTGAAAGAGCAGGGCGTGCATGTACTATTTTTGCTTTCAGATTAGTTAAAAAAATACAGAATTGCATGGGTTTTCAGAACGACCTGGCTAATTAGTATTTGTTAGGTTGCAATTTGTTAACCCTTGTGATTGACTGCAATCATAGGGATGGTGCGCTGCAAGGGACTGAAGACCACAGACCCTGCGATTGTATTAGAAAATGGAAATGCATTATTTTAATGAAGACAATTTTCCTTAGGAGCAGTACTACTTTTAAAAAGAACCCTTTTCTGTTTTGGAAAACTACATGGGTAGCGGGTATAGGTCTCCTGGACCACTTCCTACTTTCCCCATAGACTGCCTACACGGGTACTTTGGGCTCCTCCCCCTTTCAGAATCAGTTACCACCCCAATTCAGGGGAATGAGACTCATCAATGGTTTTCAACAGCAAATTATCCCATCAATACGTTCTTTGCAAATCAGAAATAGAAGGGGGTTACCCCTGTCATGTACCCTCCAATTTGTGAGTCTTAAAAGACTGAAATAGTCATTTTGTAAGGCAGAAAGAACTTTGTAACTCACAAAGGGGCTTTTTTTCAGATAGAAAAGCTCTATTATATTCGCAAAGAGTTCGATTTTGTGAAATGCAGGGTCGGAGATCACAAGGAGACTTTGTACATGATGCCCAGTTGCCTCCATGTGGCTAGCAACTGACCGACAATGAATTCCAGGTATTGGAAAAATTCCTGAACACTAGCAAAATCTTCTGAGTCCTTTGCATGGTACTGCGAGGGCCTATGTATGAATCAGTGTGAATATTGCTGCCACACCATTGCAACATATTCCTCAAATCAACTGAGCTCAGAAAATGCCACTTGTCACACGTTTCATGCACCATTTCTGTACTGCAAGCTGTCCCTTCCATACAAATAATGACGATCTTCTGGAGACCACATAACCCCATGGAGGCCAAGGCCGATTCCCGGCCTCAGGTGAGCAGCTTAAGTGGGCACGTCATCCATCCTTTTGGCCTCTAGGGTGGTTGAAACAACATAGGCTCAGAGCAGATGATGAATAGCTGTATCTTGTATTTTTGATGCTTAATCTTCAGTGCAAATGATAGATCTTTACTTAAACATGAATGCTGATGACAGCTGTGCCCTTACACACTGAGGTCTCAGGGCACTTTATTAATATACTCCTGTGAGTAAAAGCCTCTATATTTCAGCTACCTTCTAATTTCCCCAATAATAAATGCTAACTAATTAAACGTTTAATTCATGCCAAGGGATTATGGAAAGCCTTTACCTGCTGGACCATCACTAAAGCATACAGTATGATAGCCCTCTAACGAATAAACAATTATTGGCAAAAGTGACGGTTTCATCTCAAGGATTGGGGAGCATTACCTTCCCCCACCCCCATGCCCGCTGTGAGCCGCATAGCCACAAATAAAATAGCAACAAAAAGCTTCTATTGCCATGTTATTTTTACCTACACATCATGCCCCAGCCCAGAGATATGCTTGGTGTGTCCTCTACTGCCAATCTGACTGGCAGCAGAGTACATCAGCAGGGCTGACAGAATGCTCCAAAGTGCGCATGTAACTTTGACTGGCTGTTTTGCATTGGCCAAAGTGACATGCACACTTCGAAGCTCTCCACTCAGCTGTCTTAAGGCAGCTGGGTGGAGATCCAGCACAGTCCTCTAGGGCCTGAAGGAGTCCCCAGCCAGGACACTCCATCCAATCCAGACGCTTCTCTCATGCTGATTAACAGCATGAGAGAAGCGCCTGGATTGGTTAGGGCAGCTCTTCTGCATCAACAAAGGGGAAGAGCACCGAGTGGGATGCTCAGCCCATGGGTAAGTGCAGTTTTTTAAAATTTTAAATGTGTAGGGCATGTGTGTGTAATGCATGTATGTGTGTCAGGAAAGTATGTGTGTAATGCATGTAAATGTATCGTTGGTTTGCACTTAATGATTTGATTTGGGCTTTTGGAGGGAGGGGTGTTTAAAAAAAATATATTTTGGGGGGAACTGGTGGGGCACTTCACTTGCCCCACCACTTTCAAAGGGTACCAGCCACTGTTGATTGGCAAAGCCATTACGGTTGGATTATAACTGAAAGACGTCTAGCACTCAGTCACTCATCATTCATGCAGTAGTTCATTCATCCTTGCACTCATGCATCCAGGTATTTACCCATCGATTAATTTCTGCATTCACCTATATATTTACTCCCCATTCATCCATTCACTCTTATTCTACCATTCCTATCGCCATGCACTATCTCACCCATTGCAGATGCAATCATTCGTTCATCTGTGAATGTGCTCATTCATCAATCAAACCGTTTTACACATTCACACATTCATTTTATGTTTAACAAAAAAAACATTGCTGAATAAAATAAAAAGTAGTTTGATGTTTCAGAAACAAGCATCAGAGACGATTCTTTATATCATGTGGATAGATACAGAGTTTCCCAAGTCCATGTGTGATGTACTGCTCCAGTCCAGGTTTTCCTTTGAATTCTGGGACTTCTATTCTTGTTTTATAATGGAAAAAAGCAAAACTTAAAATTCCAGAATTCGAAGAAAAAAGTGGACCTGGGAAAATTGGCACAGATGTGCATGTACAATACTCTGCTGCTCACACGATGGAGCATTTTCCTTTGATGCACAAAATCAAAATAACCAGCAAGATCCCTCTGCTTCCCCATAGAACAGGCTAGTTGCTCCTGGGGGGAACTCCTAATGGATTAACCATGCCAAAATGTACAGCCAAATGGCATAAAAGGTGCTCCAGACTATCTCCACTCTTTAAAGTTAAGTTCTAATGGAGACATCTTTGTTAAATGTTCTTATAGTGACACATGATAAACAAGGTGCGCACCTGGGGGATGAGGGGTTAATACTGCACGCATTATTAATAATTACGTTTTACAAAATCATTCAAAGGTGGACACCATGCATTTAGAAGCATTGTTTCATCCAACTTTCGAGGAGGGATGGCGGAAAATTTAGCCAGATTTGTTGCTAATACATGGGGTACTGCTTCTACAAGAATGAAACAAGCTTTTGCATTGCAATCGGTCTTGCATTTATGAAAGCTAGAGCTCTTGGCGCTGAAAATGGCATTTTTTGTTTTTTACTGTTGTTTTTTTGGATGCAGAGAAGTGATGATACTTGCATAGCGCTATTGACATTCGTATTATCCTTGCAGCGCTGGAGAACCAGAAAATGAGAAATAGGTTATGAGGGACAGGAGATATGAGTAAAAAAAAGTAGGTAACAACATCCTGGAAAAAGCAAACACTCATAGAGAATGCTACATTAAGCAAAGCATGTGAAATGTAGGCGGGAACAACATGGTGACGTTAACGCTTTTAAACTTATGCTGGCTGAAAAAACCTGGAACATTTACCATTTTAATGTGCATGAAGAAGGGAAAGTGCGCAGTATCTTGCAGTATCCAAAGTATGCAGCTTTGGAGCTTATTTTGTCCACATAAAGTACTGCACACTGCAATATTGAATTCCACCCTTCCCCAATGACGTTCGGGTGCCACGCTGAAAAATGAAGCGCTGCAATCCTTAAAGGCTGCTTTTTTGTTCTCTTAATTGAGCCCTGTGGCTGTCTGAAAGCTCTGCCCTAGAGGAGAAGGGAGAAAATATCAGAGTAGGATACCTATTATGTCTTCCTCTGTTCCAGCAAAAAGTCATTTAAGTGTTTTAGAAAAATAAGGTTGAATACAGGTGAGCTTTTATTGTATATCCATATTAGTATTGACATTTTTCCATCTCAGCTAGCCTTGACTCCCTAGTAATATTCTCAGTGGCTGTTAAATGCACGGTAAAGCGCAGTTCAGTGGTCCAAGCCTAAGCACAATATATGAAAAACATGCAGTCATCTCCCAACATTTGCAGATATTTCCCTCTGACCATAAATGCTCATTGGATTCTTAAAGAGGATCTGCAGAGGATTTTTGCTATTTGTGCAGACACCGTACTCATTATCGGTTCCAGGCCCAATAACATCAGGACAGTGGGCTGTATGCTTTCAAAGACCAGGGCTGCTTGTTCGTGGCTGGAACGGTAGGGCAGACTGAAATTAATACAATTCCCAAGCGTGCAGGGGAATTGAGCTGATTTGGTACTGCTTGGAAATAGCATTGCGGTGACATATTCGGTATGTTACATCTTGAAAAAGCGATTGTAAAATACAAATATTTTTTGGACTGCACAAAAATGTCTCCAATCCTAAATACCATTTTTGCAACTTCATACTTCATCACAGCATGACTTAGTTCAGCACTAGCGCCATTGCAGTGTAAACACGCGTCCTACAGTCACTCAACTCATATTATCCATCCCAAAGACAGAAATGGGGAACCAGTCGTTTGGGAAACAACACCTTAATCTGCATGTTCTTAACCCATATCTGCCCATTTCACTATTATACTAGATTTAAAAAATGTGTCTTTCGTTTGTTTGTATGATATTTCCAGCATGAAGAACAAGGATGCTAGACTTCCAATAAAGAACGTGAAAACAATAAGCTCACCTTGCACATTAAAGTGTTTATACATTTTGCAAGAGATGTCTGCCATACCTTTCTTTCTCTGCCTCTTGATGATAGCACAAATGGAATCTATCTTGGAATTCAGTTAATTATTACACTTTTACACTTAGAATGTGCTGGCTGAAAAAAAAAACTTGGAACATTTACCATTCTAATGTGCACAAAACAGGGAAAGGGTCCCTAGCAGTCAGGTTAGGACCTCTCTTGGCCACATAAGGTACTGCACCCTGCAATTGTGAATTTAACACATCCCTAATGACTTTCAGGCACTGTGCTGAAAACTGAAGCACAAGGCCCGTTTTGTGAAAAGGTTTATGCTGTGCCTTTAGGTTATGAGGGAGGGGAGACGAGAGTAATATGCTGCTGAAAAAAATCAAGCACTCATATAGAATGCTAGATTAAGTAAAGCATCTTGTATGTAAACAGGACAACATGGTTAAGATAGCTGAGTGGGACGTGGCCAAGCAACATGACCGGCGGGACGTGCTTCTAGTGATCTCCCGCTACCGGTGATATCCTTCAGGGATCCTGGGGTACCCGAGACCATGGGGACCCCCCTCCTGTAGTGGGATACCGTCAGGAGGGCTCGGGCATGGCTGGATCCCACTGTGGGCACCCGGGGAGCTGGTGCTGAGGTGGTGATAGCACATCCTCTGCTGGGTCGCACAGGAGACGAAGGTGGGCCCGTGGAGCTTGCGTGGGAGCAGTGGGCGGCCGCATCGGCGGCGCAGCTGGTTCGGGGGCCCGCGGTGGTGGTGGCCCCCACCCTGTAAGAAAGTTCCTCTGGGCCGCGGGGCAGGCGGCTATACTTGATGGGGCTCCGGCTGAGTCGGCGGGCCCCCAGAAGGTGGCGCGATGTTTGTCGAGTTTGGAGGCGGTGAGCGAGGGCCTCCTTTGGACTTTGCAGATTGGCTGCTGGGCCTATTGCCGGGTGCGACCTAGGAGGGAGGGCGGATCCTCCTGCACTGCTGACCCCATCGGCCTGTTAGATACGAGGACTCTAGCCCGCGGTGATGGTTGCCCGGGCTTGGAGGTGAGCAGCGGCGTCCTGTGGGGGAGCTGGGGTGGGCGGATGGAACCCGGGGGATGACGCTGGGACCTGCAGGACTACAGTGGCTGGTTGGTACGCACCGGATTGGGTGTGTGCGGCGGACGCCCATGGACCCATAATTTCTTTTTTATTTTTTCTCTCTTTTCCTTTTCCTTTTTGATCCTGTTGGCTCCTACCTGTGACTGCCTCGAGAGAGGTCCTCTGCTGATGGAGATATCTGCAGGCCTCTGCTCTGGCCACCTCGTGAGACAGTGGTGGACATTGGTGCCTGGCGGTGTGGGGAACAGCGGACACTGTTTCTGTGGCACTTTGTGTTTGAGACCTTCTTGGTGTCTACTTGCTACAAATGGGACTGAGTCCTACTCCTGGCCCGGGTGAGGGACGGGATGGGGGGACACAAGCGGACAGATGCATCACGGGGTAACACCATGGAGCAGTATACTACTCCAGTGCCCCTCCCGCAGCGCATGGTCAGATCGGAGGTGAGTGGAGACAATATGAGGGTGCCAATGAATCCTGAGGAACCTTCACGCACTGAGCTGCTTGCGCCCATCCTGGGCTCTAGGGTGGCACTGGAGGGTAAGATAGAGGCTGTGGCGGTGGAGGTCAATCTGCTTCGGGCAGACCTCCGGAAGGTATCCAACAAGGTTAAGGTGGTGGAGGGCTCTATTGTGGAGCTATAAACAGAGGTGGGGGCCATGCGGAAACAAATGGTGCAGGCCAACTCCACGGTTGGACGGCTGGAGGCAAGGTTGGAGGACATGGAAAGGAGGTCCCAGCGGAACAATGTCAGGTTGCTGGGCTTCCCGGAGCGTGCGGAGGGGTCCGCTACGGAATCTTTTGTTGAGAACTGGATAAGAGATGTGCTGCAGCCAACTGGGCTATCTAAGGTTTTCGTGGTGGAGCACGCGCATAGGGCCCTTGTTGCGCCCCCTTGGCCCGGCACGCTGCCCAGAGCTATTATTGCCCGCCATCTGAACTGTGGACTGTGTGTTGCGGGCCACACGTGAGTCCGATAAGGCAATATATGAGAACTGCATGCTGTCCATTTATCCTGATTACACAAATAAGGTGCAGAGTTCTCGTGAGGGTTTCATGGAGGTCAAGGCAAAACTTCGAGCCATGAACATCAGATATATGCTTCTGTATCCGGCACGCTTAGAGGTTCTCTCAGGTGGGAGATCAAATTTTTTCGACAGTCCAAAGGAGGTGTGGCAATGGTTGGAGATGTGGGACAAGGTAGCCCCGGGGAGGACGGAGGGAACTGGAGGCGTCACTCATCGGGCCTCTGGAGTGGAGAGTCTGGATTGGAGGTCACATGATGCTGGTCGGCAAGTGGATGGATGGACCGGCGGGTCAGTTGTGGACTCTCATCACAGAGTTGAGATACAGCAGGACGGAACAATGGCGGTGGTGTCTACTGATCTGGCTGGGGGTACAGTCGTGGAGCGGGGGCTAGAAGATGGAGGGGATGGAGGGGATAGTCTGACTATGATCTTCATGATTCAGGGTGCCAGTGTGCCTCCTTTCTTTCTCTTTTTTTGCAGGGTAGGTGAGAATGAAGAAAGTATTTCTCTGGTGGAGAGCTGCAGCGCTATCTGGTTCAGGTCGTGATGGGGTCTTACTTAAGGATTGAACTACATTGGCCCTCGGTGGTGCCGCTGACACTTAGGGAACTCGGGTTGGGGTGGTACTCAGTACACTTGTGGATTGATGCCGGGGGGGAGTGGTCACTACACAACTGTGGTAGGACTTTTGACATGGCAAGTTGGGGTTTAGGCTGTTGTCCTGGCAGCATTTATGAAATGGACTTACACTATGGTCTGTTCTGGTTGTTTTACTGTATTTCCAGGGTGGGGGGTTTGATGGGTCAAGTTCGTCAATGTTTGAAGTTCATTCGACAGTGCGGTTATCAGGGCGAGATATTCAATATGTCTTTTTCTTGTCTTATCACAGGGGTGTGGCACACAGGGGGAGGTGTTCATCGGGGAGGGGGAACAACACTGTATCACTATGGGTCGTCATATTAACATGTTGACATGGAATGTCAGGGGATTGAAGAGCTACACCAAACGCTATAGGGTACACTCATTCCTTAGGAGGCATAACGTTCAATTGCCTGTCTCCAGGAAACACACATGACTGATGAGGAAGCGCACAAACTGTCTAAGAAGTGGCGGGGACAAATGTTTTCATCCTCCTTCTCTTCCTATGCACGGGGGTATCTGTGTGGGTGGCTCCCGGGGTTCCCTTCACCCATGTATACAGAGAAGTAGATGTCGAGGGCTGATATGTTCTGGTAGAGGGCATGTTGGATCCTTAACACACATGCCCGTAACACGGATGATCACTCCTTCTACACCAGAATACCTGAGATTTTGAGGGACAATGTGGGTGGGCCTTTGATCTGGGCAGGGGATTACAATTGTGTGTTGCTTGGGGATCTGGACCACCTTCCGCCGAAGCTGGGAACTAAGCCCCCGATGGTGAAATCTCTTGAGGAAGTGAAGACACAATTAGGGCTATAGTTGGAGCGAACTGCATACTAAGGGCAGGGCATACATTTGCCACTCCAGAACACATAATACACATACCCGACTGGACAGGTTTCTCTGGATGGTCTCAGTGGCTCGCAAGTGCTGGCTGTCATGCATATGGGTAGGTTCTTGTCCGATCATGCGCCAGTGCAGTTACAGTTGCAATGGGGAGCGGTGGCCTCCTGTACAGCGCGTGGTTGGTGTATGCCTGCGGATTTACTTACCGGTGCAGGGTGTCACCATGGGTGAAGCCATAAAACAGTATATGGAATTGAATTGGAACACAACTGTGTCTAGGGGCCTGGAGTGGGAGGCTATGAAGGCAGTCAAAAGGGGAAAGTGCATAGGCATGGTATGTGGGGTACGCAGACAACTAGAGCGGGATCTTACAGACCTGGAGGTGAAACTGGGGGAACTGCAGCAGCAGTTACCGAATGTGAGAATGGCTGGGTGGGAGGAGCTCAGGTTATACAAGGAGGTTAATAGTTGTTGGGATACGCTAAGCCGGATAACACTCAGAGGGTATAGGCAGAGACTGCATCGAGAGGGAGATAAATCTGGCAAGCTTTTAGCGTGGATTCTGAAACGGGAGGTGGAGGCCCCTCCTATTTTGCATATTAAGAACACTGAGGGTGAAACGCTCACTAGGCGCACGGACGTACTATGGGAATTGGCTTCGTACCTCCAGAGGGTATCGAGGGCTGGTGGTGTACCATCTGAGGAAGGCGTGGGGGAGTTTCTGCAGCAGATGCAGCTTCCGCGCTTGGGTCCTGAGAGTAGGGTAGCTCTTGAGATTCGGATTACTGTAGAGGAGGTGAGTGAGGCAGTGTCTGCAATGGCAAAGTCCAAATCCCCTCGTAGTGATGTTTTTCCTGTTGAGTTGTATAAAGTGTTTTCTTAGTCGTTGCGGGAGAAGCTCCTGGAGGTCTTTGAGGAAGCTTGAGTGCGTGGTATGTTGCCAGACGCCATGCATCAGGGTATTGTATGTTTGCTGCTTAAGCCGGGGGGGCCCAGGCGACCCCTCCTCGTATCACCCACTTACCATGCTAAATAGCAATGTCAAGATACTTTGCAAGATTTTAGCCACACGGCTTTGTGGGGTGATGCAGGGTCTGGTGCATGAGGACCAATGTGGGTTTATCCCTGGTCGTAGTACGTCCTATAATTTGCGTTGATTGGCACATATTCTGCGTGAGACCAAAGATTTGGAGACAGAATTAGAGCTGGTGTCTCTCGACTTGAAAAAAGCCTTTGACACAGTTGAGTGGGGATATCTTTTGGAGGTCTTGCAGGGCATGGGGTTTAGTCCTGGTTTCTGTGCTTGGGTTTTGTTGCTGTATACTGCTCCAACTGCACAAGTACGAGTGGGGGAGAGCTCTCGAATACCTTGGAACTAGGCAGCGGTACACGGGGACGCCTGCTCTCACCTCTTCTGTTTGCTCTGGCAGTGGAGCCTCTACCGATCTGGCTTTGAGAGGAGCTGGTATAGTGGGGGATTCTGGTGGGACGGTCCACACATGTAATTTCCATGTATGCCGATGATGCATTGGTTTATGTATGGGATCCCCGTGTTTCGGTGCCAATGCTGCTGCAGAGGTTGGATGTTTTTGGGGCTGTCTCTGGTCTTAAGATCAACAGGAAGAAGTCTCTCCTGTTCCCTTTGGGGTACCTCAGTGGGGTTCCCCAGTCTAGGCTACCTGAAGCAGGACTTCGGTGGGAGGTTGAGAGTTTCCAGTACTTGGGTATGTGGGTCACTAATTCTGTGGCTGCGCATGAAAAGCACAATGTTGAGCGAGTAGTGGTGAGCCTGGAACGCTCGGTCTCCTTTTGGAATAGGTTGCCTCTCTCAGTGATGGGTCAGGCTGCGGTGGCAAAGATGGTGTTCTTGACTCGGTGTTTATACTTGGTACAGAACTTTTTGTATCCATTGGCAGCACGGCTCTTTCGTCGTTTGGACAGTCTGCTTATTTCTCTAGTGTGGTAAATAATTTAAAATACCTCTGAATTTTCCTTGTAAGTTAAATAAATAATAAAAAAAGGAAAGAGACGCGGTCCGAGATGTAGAGAATAATCGGGATTTATTCAATAACTCGAGTTAAGGGAGAGCTCCTTCACCAAGCGGGTTAGGGAGTAGTCTGTCTTACTTCGCGCAGCATAGAGCTTTTATATATTTTTCTACTACATGCAAACAAATGGCAGAGGTTCAATCATTTTCCACTAGTTAGGTATAAAAACATTTGTATGCCTCAGGGGAGAGGAGTGGGAGATTGCTTACAAACAAAAATGTGCAAACAGCTGAAGCGTATAATAGTGTGTAGTAAATGGCAGTTATGACCTTGTTCCCATTGCAGGTTATTCCGTGGAAATTAGTTTTTCTCAAAATTGACTTAACCGCAGGTATGTGGCCGGTCTGGTATTCGGCCTTAGGCATATTGCACGATGTAGCTGCTTTCAAGCTGCATCTTTTTATGCCTATTTCCTCTGCGACGGGGTGTTTAAAACACTCACAAAATGGATACCATATTCAATATGGTTGTCCTGATATCAAATGAACAGTGGTTGCACGAAGGGTGAGAAACTATTTTTCCACATTCCCTCCTTGCACCAGAGTGCAACCATTGTCCTCTATCTCGATGGCCATAAGATCATCAATATGATCTTGGAGCATAATCTTAACATTTTCTTTTTTCTGGATGTGTGGTTTAGGAATGCACATGGTAGCACACAATCCACAGAGTGGCGGGCCGCACTGGATGCACAGGCAGCATCCCATTAATGTAAACAAAGCTATGCCAATAGCAGAAATCAATTTCCAGCCCCATGTGGGGACTAGTCCCCAAAACCATCCTGACCAGGCCCAGTTGCCAGGATCCTGGTGTAAGCTGGACGCAATTTTGTGCAATCTAGAAATAGCCTCATAGACAGAGGGGGCATTATCAGGTATGAAAACACAGCAGCTCGACCCGATAATTTTACACGATCCGCCCTTCTCTGCTAGTATGACATCAAGAACAAGACGATTTTGAAGCGCTACCATTCTGATAGCGGATTGTTCCTGTGTCAAATTTCCCAGAGCGGCTATAGTCTGATTTACAACTGCTTCTACTGTTCGAGTAAGCCTACGGATAAGCTTACTATTCTGAATCGGTCCAATAAAGAAGAAGAAACCTCTATTGAAGTCTGTATACTGTTCCAGGGTAGTCTCTGTTTGGTCTATCTCTGAAGTATCTATAGATCTCTTATGCCTTTCATTAGGGAGTAGGCGATCCTTATGATACATCGGAGGGGCAAGGAAAACGGGAGGCAATAGGAAAGATATATAGCATCTTCCTCCCCATCCGAGGGGAAGACGTATATAGGCTATCTCTCCACAGACAAAATATGTATGTCTAGACGCTGGAAACGTTGATTGGCCTTTATCCTCGAAACTCACAGTAATTTTACATTCACTGTGTCCTACCTGGATTATACTAGTCTTCTGGACACACAGCTGTCCTTTCATTTTGGAAACAGATATGGAGGTTGGTCCGCCTTTCTTTTTAGGCTTGGTATTTACTAATTTGGAAGACCAATACTCCTGTTTATACTCTTCACTTTCGAATATAGTCCCCTTAGCCTGTGGTATTCCATTATCGTCGGGATAACAGACTTGATTAAGGACGGTATTCAGATCTCCCCATGGCCACCCATTCTTACATATCCGAGCATCTCCTTCAGGGCATGCAGAATTGGAGGTATTGTACGCTGTTATTAAGGCAAACCAAGCCTCACAGGTACCATTATATGAAAATGGAAAAGGTACCAGTGGCATCCCTCCGTCATTCTGATGAGGGGGAATCTGTCCGCATATCCAGCAATCGGTAGTATTGGCAACCTGGTGAGTATAGTGCAACATCCGTACAAAGGAGTTATTTTGCATAGCTAATCTGTGGGCCCGTTCATGAGGTGTAAGATCATAATAGGTATGTTCTTGTGTACTGTTGGGTGAGAATATAGGGAGTTGACTAGATGAAAAAATTAAATGTAAAACCCAACCTAAACACATTGCTGCTGCCAGAAACAACATTAACACCATTATACAAAAATGTCTTTCCGCACACATTTTCTTTCTGTATTTGTCTCTCAACATCTTCTGCTTCACTGTCTCCGTCGTCATTTTTGTCAGGTATACTTCTCAGAGCCCCTGCCGTTTCACCAACAAGTAGAGCTTGTTTGGACTTAATTGACCTGGGCTCGAGTAGATGACCTGAGTTTAGATCTATAGGTCTGGTGGAGACTTTCTTCTGTGGGTAATGTCAATTGTTCTGCGTTCTGTTGTGTCTTAAGTGGCGATGTCTGTCCGCTTTTTTGTTTGGGAAAATGTTTCTTACAGTGACTGGCATGGAGCCATCCCTTACGACCTTCGACTTTTACAGCTGTCCTGGTAACCAGTAGAACGAGCTTCGGTTCCTTCCATCGAGACTCAAGAGGTGTTGTTCGATCAAAATTACGAATATAAACCCAATCGCCTGGTTTGATCTGGTGCTCTTTGGGCTCAGTATTATCAGGAAATGCGGCTGCAACCTGTGAACGACAAGATTGAAGTGCAGACATCAAGGAAGCGAGGTAATCAGTCAGTACAGGTATTTCAATATCTGTTATAGACTTAGCTCGAGGTATCCCCCATATGTTAGGTGGTCTTCCAAAAACTATCTCGTAGGGAGCTAATCCTATCCTGGAATGGGGAACCATTCTCATATAGAACAGTGCTACAGGTAAAGCAGTTATCCAATCAATTTTCTTATATGCACATATTTTTGCCAATTTGTTTTTTAACATCTGGTTATGTCGCTCAACCAGGCCTGCTGCCTGTGGATGACGCACACAGTAACATTTCCACTGGTATCCCAATAGGAGCGATATCTTTTTCATTAATTCAGACGAGAATGGTTGACCATTATCAGAATATATAACTCGGGGCAGACCGAACCTAGGGAAATACTCCTTAATCAATTGTTTAGCTGTAGTGCTGGCAGTATAGTCAGGTACAGGATAAGCTTCGGTCCATCGTGTTAATGTACATACTACTACGAGTACATACTTCTGTTCTCTGCACCTTTCCATTTGTATATAGTCCATCTGTATAACTTCAAAAGGGTGTTCAGGAGGATGAAATCCTCCTGCCCCTACTGTTCTGCCTTTTCCAATATTATACTGACAACATATCATACATGTTTGGACTCTTTGTTTGGCTGCTGCCCTAAGATGTTTATTGTCCCATATGTGTTGTATTGCGTCTAGCATAGCTTTTTCCCCAAGGTGGGCTGGTCCATGTATGGTATCTATAATAATCTGCACCATGGCATCGGGAAGATACCAGACTGCTTTATGTGGTGTCATCCATCCTTGATCAGTTAGTATCCCTCCTTCCTCCTTCCTCTTTCCATTTTTCTTTTTCCTCATTTGTGGCGTGACTCTGTATGTCTTGGATGTCCATAGTTATATCTCGTGTGACCTGCATATGCATAAATTCGGGACCGTGATGCAGCGTACTCTCTACGTCTTTCTGTGTCATGTCTTGAGCTGTTTGATCTGCTAATGCATTTCCTAATATAACATGATCTGTCCCCTTTGTGTGTGCTTTGCATTTTATTATAGCTATTTGTTCTGGTAGATGTATATCATCTAACAATTGTGTTATCAAGTCTGCATGTTGTATTTTTGATCCATGCGATGTCATGAATCCTCTTTCTCTCCATAATGTTCCAAAATTGTGTACTACTCCAAAGGCGTACTGTGAATCAGTATAAATATTTATTTATTTTCCTTTACCCATTCGACAGGCCCTGCTCAATGCTATCAACTCGGCCGCTTGTGCTGAGAGAATGGGTATCTGTTTGCTTTCTAAAATTTGAGTATTTGTGGTAACAGCGTAGGCGGCCCTTATCTCCCCCTTTTCTGTTCTTTTACAAGAACCATCCACGTAAATATTTTCTTCTGCATCTGGTAATGGAGTGTCTTTTAAATCTGTTCGTGGTTTTGTCACTTGTTCAATCACTTCCATACAATCATGTACCTCATCTATGTGCTCGTGAATAGGTAAAAGTGTGGCAGGGTTCAGGGTATTGCATCTTAAGATCTGTATGTGAGGTTGAAAAAGTGTCAGTTCATACCCTGACAGTCTTGCTATTGTTAGATGTTGCGTCTGTGTTCTGTTAAGTAATAGTTCTACTGCATGGGGAAGTCGTACTATCAAAGGGTGTCCCATTACTATAGCATCGCTTTGTCTAATAGCTTGAGCTGTTGCTGCTACAGCCTTCAGGCATGCGGGAAGAGCTTGTGCTACAGGATCTAAGGTGGATGAAAAATATCCACATGGTCTTTGTTTTCCAGCTTGCTCTTGTGTCAGGACCGATAGAGCGGTCCCATTCTTTTCAGTGACGAATAGTGTAAAATCTTTATGATAATCAGGGGTGGCCAACACCGGGGCCTGACACATCGCCTCTTTCAATGTTGTGAAATCGAGCGTATGTTCCTCTGTCCAGGGAAGATGGGGTGACGTGCTGGCTTCTAATGTTGTCAATTTTACAAGTGGTTTTGATATTAGTGCAAATTGGGGTATCCATTGTCTGCAGTAGGATGTTAGTCCTATGAATTCGCGTACCTGTCTCTGTGTTTTTGACTGTGGTATATTTTGTATCAATTGTATTCTCTCCTTTGTTAGCTGCCTTCCCTCCTTTGACAGCAAGTGCCCTAAGTAGGTCACTTGCTGTTGACAGAATTGCAATTTCTTTGGCGACACTTTGTGGCCATTTTCAGCCAAGAATGTTAATACCAATAATGAAGCTTCGACACATGACTGCTCAGATCTGGCCGTAATGAGTATATCATCGACATACAGCAGAAGAGCTGTTTGATCAGGCATTTGTATGGTGTCTAGCTGTCTTTTTAGTGCTTGGCTATAAATGCTCGGGCTGTCAGTAAATCCTTGAGGAGCTCGGGTAAACCGGAAACTCCTTCCGGATAATGAGAACCCAAACAAATATTGACTGTCTTCATGTATTGGTACACTGAAAAACGCCTTTTTGAGATCGATAACGGTAAAATGTGTGGCTTCACAATCAATTGTTGTTAAAAGGGTAGATATGTCTGGTACGACAGGATGTTGTGCCACAGCACATTTATTTAATTCCCGTAAGTCTACCACAAGTCTATAGTTGGTATTTTCTCCTTGTTGTACTCTCTTTGCCACAGGTAATACGGGTGAATTCACGGTATTTGATGGTATTTCGATCACCACCCCACTAGTGATGAGGTCCTCTATAATGGAAGTAAGGTCTTTCTCAGCTTGTGGAGGCATTTTATATTGCCGGAGTCGTGGTAGTATGGCTCCCTCCTTTAAAATGATCTTGTGGGGCGTAATGACCATCCGCCCAACCGATGTGGGACTGGTGGCCCACAACTCGGCTGGGAGGTGGGCCAATCGAGGATCTAAATCTCTGACTGTATAATGGCCCTTGAAGTCTCGAAGGAACAGACGCACATCCTGGGGGGAGCACACTATTATGGCTCCTAATTCTTTCAACTGTTTTATTCCTAATAGATTCTCGGGGCAAGCATCAGTCAAGAGAAGATCTGTCGTAGTGGTAAGGGGGCCAATTTGTAAGGTTAGTGTCTCTGATGTATTACTTGTAATGGGTTGACCAGAGAAACCCAGTGAAATATTTTTATTCCCAGAGAGTGGAGCTTGCGGAAGCTCGTTATGATCTATCGTTGTCTTACTTGCCCCTGTATCCAATAGGAATTTCTTGTCTTGTCCCAGGAGGTGAACGTCTACATATGGACCAATTTGGTCCACAGGTATAGGGATAAGGGGCAATTTATTCTCAACCCCCCCTGGGCAGCCTCATAAAAAACTGGGAAAATCGGCATATCCAGTATTTTCATCAGATATGTACATTTGCATTGTGTTTGGTATTCCCTGATTCTGTTCTTGGGGCGTTCCTTCTTGAGGTCTGTACTGATCTCGAGGAACATGTATTCTGTGTGTAGTTTTCCCAGTGGCCACATTATGTTTTAGAACTGGGCACGTAACGTTCCCTTGTAAATCTTTAACATAATGTCCTGGTGTTTTACAATAGTTACAAACACCTTTAGAATTATTACCCTTTCTTTGTACCTGAGGTTGTGGCCCTGATTTGGGCATCACTGTTTGTGCCACCAGTGCTCTTAACTTAGTCTCCTTTACCCTAACCTTTTCGCTTTCTTCTTCCCCCCTTATCCTGTTTTGGTGATATTGTAATATTCGTAGGACTTGGGAGGGACTTTGTGCTTGCCAGGAGCTCTCTACCTTCTGAACTCTTTCCCTTAACTTCAGGAGGCTGTTTTCCACCAATTTGGATACAAAAAGATGTGCATATGAATCACTTTCTAATTTAAGACCACTATTGGCAGTGAAACATTTCTCTAATCTCGTATAAAAATCCCCTATATCTTCACCTGGCTTTTGTTTACAGGCGGAGATAGCATCCCAATCCTCTTTCCTTGTGGTAAGAAGTTGGGGCAACACTTTAAGAATGAGGGTCGGTGCTAATTTCACATCATCTGGTATGTTGGCTCCAGCTGCCCTGGCGTTGTCATTTGTCTCTAAGGCGGCCCAATTCAAATTAGCGTTATCCACTAACCAGTCTTGTCCCCTTAATTTCTCATAAATACCTGGGGGCAGCAAATTTTTTAGTATAATTGTTAGATCTGTTAAGGTATATATTCCCATAGTAAGGACGTCTGTGAGTTCCTTAAAAAACCCAACAGGATCCTTAGAATGCGGTGGTACCATTTCTTTCATTTTCATTATTTCTAATTTAGTAAGAGGTGTATACACAAAAACTTTCTGCAATTCATTTGCGGCGTTTACTCTAGGATGGACCTCTCTGAGAGGGTATTGTCGATACATTTCTTTCTCCCCATAATCAGTATGGCGGGCCCGAAGGAGTGTCCTAGCCACTTCATCATGATATTCCTGTCGTGCATCTAAAAATATGTTAAGGAAGTGTGCAGGATCTTGCAAGAAGGCCAAGGAGGTACATTTGGATAACAAGTCTTCAAGGGCTGATTGATGGGGTCTGAAAACTCTATTCAGTGTCATCAAGTGTTGTGTCATGTACAGACTTGCTAACCTACGCTGGGTGAGGGGTAAACTAGAGTATAACTGGGCTATAATGTCCGAATTATAAATCTTCGGTTGTGAAGTCCATAGGGTAGCAGTATGGACCAGTTCTTGTTCCTCGGCTGTCAATGGCGGTTCTTGTTCAAAGAACCAGTCTAGAGCTTCCTCAGTTTCCTCACATAATTCTTCGCTACTGGGAGGTTCTGGGGACGCGAGTAGGGGAGCAAACCTATCCCCTAGGGGTGGTACGCATCGTACAGGGTGCTGTTTACTGATTTTCCTCTCGGGAGTTACTGTTCCTTCTTTAAATTTATGTCTATGTTCCCTCATGAGATCTAATAATTTGTTTAATTTGGAATCCACTCCTTCTCCCTTATCCCCCCCTTCCTCTTCTTCCGCCACCTCTTCCATTAAATCTTTTAATTTCACCGGATTTCTTAATCTCTTAAATTGGAAGTATCGAGCAAATAGATATAACATGAAGGTATATATATACATTTGTTGTTTTCTGTTTCTTCCTTTCAAGACATCTTGGTAGGGAGTAGAGTCGCCCCCTCTTAACATGAATTCTAGCATACCATTGATATTATTTTGCACAGCGGGGATCTTTTCTATTTTTTTCCAAATGGCAACTAGTCTTTTTCCTTCGTCCCCTAAGGCGGGGTATATCGCGGATAAGGGATCGTGTGGGCACTGTCCTTCTGGTTCTCCCCCTCCCGCTTCGTCCTTCTTATCCTCTTCTGCTATAGAGAGAAATCTCGCGGCCTTGGAGAGATCCTCGACAGTTTCAGGAGAAATCAATGGTGGTAGATTATGTACGGGTAAGAGTGGTCATGTATTGGTAGAATATGGGGGTGGCACATCTAATAAGTCTATAAGCGCCAAATCATCAGGGGGCATAGGTGCACTGGGAAGGAGAGGATTCTTTTTTGATTTATTGGGGCAGGAATTTTCACAACTTGGCAGTACGGGGTGTAAACCTGTAACATTTCCTTGACTTTCCCTTATCATCCGCTTGAGAACTACCTCTTTTCCTTTCTCTTGTAGTTCCTCCTGTCTATTTTTTCCTGACATTCTCTGGGCTTTCTCAACTTTTCCTTGAGCTTTCTCTTGCCTCCGTTGGGCTTCTTTCCTCCACCATTCTATGGCCTCTAACTGGCCCTGTCTTGCTTTTCTCCTGAACAACTGTTCCTCTACTTTGAGGACATTTTCTATATCAAAAGTCCCCGTACTTGGCCATTTGAATCGTTCCGCTAATTGACTAGTATATTCTACCCATAGGTTCAAGAATACAATGGCGGGCATACCATGTTTGTTATACATGAACCTGGCTGGAGTGTCCTTGGGTGGGAGTGCAATTGCCCTCTCTAACAATTTTTTCTCTTTTGCCCGATACTTGAACTTAGTAAATAATAACATTCTTAATGTATATCTGTACCGTTTCTGTTTAAACAGAAAACGTCTTGATACTTTTCAGCAGAACTCACTGAGAAGCAAACTCTTTATTCTTCGATCGAATCCAGACGCTGCGCGTTTTGAGGGGTCTCGGACGTCTCGGACTCCTCTTCTCCTCGTTGTCGCACTCGGGTATGGACTTTCCGCGTCTCTCACCGCCTCATGTGTATGCCGGGCGCTGGTCCGCCCCTGGGTCTCTGAGGGAGTTCGGTGGGAAATCCCCACCGGGTGCACCTAAAGTCCGTCGCGAGAGAGAGTAGGGGAAAAACCTGCGACTGGCAAAACCGGCGCGTGTAGAGAAGGGAAACTCCCTGTTCGGGTGCCAAAATGTGGTAAATAATTTAAAATACCTCTGAATTTTCCTTGTAAGTTAAATAAATAATAAAAAAAGGACAGAGACGGGGTCCGAGACGTAGAAAATAATCAAGATTTATTCAATAACTCGAGTTAAGGGAGAGCTCCTTCACCAAGCGGGTTAGGGAGTAGTCTGTCTTACTTCGCGCAGCATAGAGCTTTTATATATTTTTCTACTACATGCAAACAAATGGCAGAGGTTCAATCATTTTCCACTAGTTAGGTATAAAAACATTGGTATGCCTCAGGGGAGAGGAGTGGGAGATTGCTTACAAACAAAAATGTGCAAACAGCTGAAGCGTATAATAG
Organism: Pleurodeles waltl; assembly: GCF_031143425.1. Classification (NCBI taxonomy): domain Eukaryota; kingdom Metazoa; phylum Chordata; class Amphibia; order Caudata; family Salamandridae; genus Pleurodeles; species Pleurodeles waltl. The sequence goes on along the minus strand of NC_090439.1, from coordinate 1,033,196,901 downwards.
TGTGTAGTAAATGGCAGGTATGACCTTGTTCCAATTGCAGGTTATTCCGTGGAAATTAGTTTTTCTCAAAATTGACTTAACCGCAGGTATGTGGCCGGTCTGGTATTCGGCCTTAGGCATATTGCACGATGTAGCTGCTTTCAAGCTGCATCTTTTTCTGCCTATTTCCTCTGCGACGGGGTGTTTAAAACACTCACAAAATGGATGCCATATTCAATATGGTTGTCCTGATATCAAATGAACAGTGGTTGCACGAAGGGTGAGAAACTATTTTTCCACATTAGTGTGGGCCATTCGACGAAGCAAGGTGGCACTGTCGGTGCTGCAGGGGGATCTTGAGGGGGATGGGCTGGCAATTCCCAACATCAGATATTACTATTATGCAGCACATTTGCAATATGCTGCCAAGTGGATGACGGATGCTGATAACTGGGAGAAGAGATTGTATGCTTGCATGTGTGATGGGCGGCCATTGGTGCTTATACTGATGTTGGGGGGTAGATCTGAACCCGCCACGCCCTGCTGACAAGGATCACTGGTGAGATCTGGGAACAGGTAGCTAAACATGTACTCAGATGAGCCCCTTTTAAAAGGGAGCTGAAGATATGGGATCTAGCCCCATTTCAGGATGTGGAGAGGTCAATGTCGGCAGAGGCCTGGAGACTGGGAGGATGTGAGGTGGCTGGGGATCTTTATCCTAATGGTGAGTTTCTATCCTTTACTGACGCTCAGGATCTGTTTGATCTGGGTCCTGGTCAATTTTTGCAATATGTGAAAATCGAGAGTGTGGCACGTGAGATCTGGAGTTGTTTTCCAGTCGCTCTTAGTGCATCCTCGGTACTAAACGGTTTGATGAATTGGGGTGAGGGACACACTTGATCTCTCAGTTTTATAAAGCTCTGAGGGACGATTAACAAGGTGTGATAAGTGTGGGACAAAGGCCATGGGAATCTGATCTGAGGGAGCCTATAGCAGATGCTGATTGGGATTTGGCTTTGTCTTTGGTGCGTACGGTGTTGTGTAACCACAGGTTCAAGCTGTTGCATTTTAACTTTGTACACAGAACGTGTCTCACACCCTGTCGACTAAAGAGGATCGACCTGAATCGTAGAGCGTGCTGCCGTGTGTGTGGTGCGTTTCGTGCCTCCTTCCCACACCTGGACTGGACTTGCAGGGCAGTATATCACTTTTGGCAGGAAGTAGTAGCAGTGATTGAGGAGTCAATGAGATTGGGGTTAGAGGCAATGCCAATGACCTGTATCTTGGGAGTGTTGTGGAAGCCGCAAGGTACGGGCGTTTCATGTAAACCTGCACAGCTAGTGTTGGTACTGGACAAGCGTAGAGTAGCAATTGGTTGGAAGAGCACCCGGAACCCAATGATCTCCAGCTGGCTGCGAGATTTACTGGAGCAGGGGGCGGTTGAGGAGCAGCAGATGTGCTTCACATGAAGGGAGGAGAGGGCACTCGGTGATGTGGCAGCTTGGGGTACATTATTGGAACAGTTCACCGGTGGGGAGGACACAAGCTCCATAAGCAACATGGAGGATGAGGGGAGTGGGGATACACTCCTCGCCCTATGAACAGGTGGTGACCAACTGTGGTTTTGATATGCGGATATATGCATAAATTGTTTAAAGCATGATCTAATAAGGCTATGGATTGGGAAGGTGGGATGGAGGATAAGATCTGTACAGTGGTTAGGACTGTCTCTTTACATGAACTCTGGTGTGTTTGTCGTCTGGTTCTCTTATGTAATGAAGATGTATTGTCTTGCTGTAACCTGCACTGTACCGTATGTTTCTGTTGGTTTGAATTTTTTCAAAACGTAATAAAACCAGTTTAAAAAAAGATAGCTGAGTGGAAGAATGCTATGGAAATGAAAAGGGAAGCTTCCCCGAACATGACCGGGAAACCAAGAAAAAAAAGTCCCCCAAACATCAGATAAGCATGACAAAGTGCATTTATACAGTAGTTAATCCCTGTTGCCAAAGAGAAAATGGAGGGACATAGAGGCACGACTGACTACTAGCGAGGAAGGATTTTTAAATGACACAGAAGAAAAACAAATGAAATGGCTTAAAGTCCATAGAGTATACTAAAAGTATACAAAAGGCCGTTTGCTTATGCTCGCCCTAAAAATATGACTGTAAGGGGTGCTTGCATAGGAAGAATGTGTGGAGAGACTTAGAAACTGAGAACTGATGTTTGGAGAGTTTTGCAAGACTGGAAAACATTCTGGTTCATTAAGAATGGGCTAAGACAGCAAAATACTTTCATAGTTGGCAAAAAGATGGAAGCAGACACAACCTATTTTAGCGTTATTGACCAAAGAGATAAAAGGCAGTATTCACAGTCAGTAATCGATTAAGTCTTTAAAACTCAAATTTCTACAGTATACTCCTCTAATGAAAGCCCTGATCCAAATCTAATATAAATACAACAAGTAATTGGTGTACTTGGGGATGAGGGAAGGTTTGAGGAAGAAGGTCAATGCAAACAGGTAGACATAAACAAAAAAAATGGTGAAAATCAAAAATAAACACGTAGAAACCTAGCACAGAAAGGAACGTATTTATCCAAACATGGTAAAAACAAATTGTTATATGTGTATTATAACAACACTCAATAAGTGCATTAAGTGTAACAATGCAGTGCAGTGCAAATCAGTGAAAAATAGAAGGTGCAGAGGCAAATATAGTCAGAAACTATCTGAACCCTGTACAATTAATAAAATAGATCTTTGGATAGAGATTACCATTACCTACCCCATTAAGACAAAAGAGTTGCTAACTGCATTTGAAAATATATAGAAGGAAATGCACCTGATATAGATGGAAAACCTGTCAAATTGTATATTACATATCCAGTTCCATGTGATAACAATGTTTCCCAAAACATCTTTGGCAAAAATTATTTCACAAAATGTCTTATGCAAAAGCATAATTTTCCCATAACAGCATAGACCACATTAATCATTGGATTGTAAAATTATATATATTTGTATTCTGACAACTCCGTCTAAAATATAAGAGTTCTAAACTTTCACCAAAGAATATTTTGTAAATAGATTAAACTATATTATGAAACATATTGCAAATGGACATAAATGATGAAAAAAAAACATATATATATACATATATATATATATATATATAGCAAAGGTTACGGTGGTGTTATAGTTAGGTTCAGGTTTTACATGCACAAAACCATATAAATTCAGCTAGTATAGTTAGAGTTATTTCAAGAAGCTGTTACTCATGCCTTATGGTAACTATAACTTGCACCCTCACCATGCACAGTTTTCTCATCAATAACTTTTCTGCAAATGTTACAGTGATATTATCAATGATTTCAGAGAAGATGTCATGAGTGATGGAATATCTGGGGCAATTAGCAGTGCATGGTGAGGGACCAAGTTATAGTTACCTTAGGGCAGGAGTTATAGTTACTTGAAATAACTCTAACTATAACAGCTGAATTTATATGGACTTGTGCATGTCCCTGTAACCTTTGTTTTTTTAGTGAATTTCTAAGGTTTTTATAATTCTACTTCCTAACTATAATGTCCCTTTAACCTTGGTATTTTTTAGTGAAATTCTAGGGTTTTTGTAACGTTAAGTAAAATGTCCATTCAAATGCAAGGAGAGCGGGGAGTTGGATGCAGGGCCTGGTCTGGCATTGTACTGCCCCCTCCCAAGCTTCCTGCTCCAGCCCCTTTACCATCCATTTTCCTGCTACCCCATTATAGCTCTGTATGAACGTTGTTCTGCCACTGCCCTTCCTGCCTGCCCTGAACAGTTAGCTTGCTGCCCCATCCACCTCCTCCCAATCCTTTGTTGTCCGAGTCCATTCCCCAGCCCCTTTCCTCCTGCATGGATGGTCTGATGTGCTGCCAATGCCTTAAATTTAGCTTGATGTCTCTGTCCACTCCTCCTGCCCTCCGTTGCCTAGTTCTATGGCCCATCATTGTCTTCCTGCTTAGCCTCTGTGATTGGCCTGCTGTCTCTACCCTGCTTTTCCCTGCCCTCCGATGCCTTTGTGCTTGCCCTTGCTGTCTCCTTTTTGATCACTACTTTCCATGGACCTGCCCCTACCCTTCCAATCTACTCTGAGTGTTCTGTTGAGATGCCACTGCCCGTCCCAACTGCCTAGCATGGTCAGATGACTGTTGCCTGTCTCTGCCACCTCCACCCTGCCTGTCCGAGTTCCATGTCCTTATTCCCTCCCATCTTCCCTCCACGGTCTATTTTGCTGCAACTGTTCCTCCTGCCTACCCCAGGTGGTATGTGTTGAAGGCCCTTCCCATGTCCTCACTTGTTTATGTCCAGCCCCTACCCATCCCTTCTGACCTCCATGGTCCTTTGGGCGTGCCCCTAACCTCTCCCTCCTGCCCATCATATCCATTATGCTGCCAATAACCTTCCCGCTTACCATGCATGGCCTGCTGTGTTGCCACAGTCCCTCCCACCTTCCCTGTGTGGTCAGCTTGCTGCCCCTGGGCCCACCAACTTGCCTCCATTGTCTGTGTGTATTCCCTTATAGTCTCACTGTCTATGGTGTGTTGTGCTTCCAGTGCCCATACCTCCTGCCCTCCATGGTTAGCTTGCTGCTCCAGCCCTGCCCCCTTGCCCACTGCCCTATGTTTTTCATGTGCAGGTTCTTGCCTTGTCTGGCCTGTTGTTGTACCCCTCCCTACTCTTCATGGTCCTTTATCCTGCAACTGTCCCATCTGTCTTTCCAGTATGGTGAACTTGCTGCCCTTGCCTCTTTCCCCTCTGTTCTCTGTAGTCTATGTACATGGTCCTGGCCCCTACCTATTGCTTTTAATGGTCCGTTGTGCTGTACTGCCATCCCACTTGCCCTGTATTATATAATGTGCTGCTGCAACCCCTGACGCCTTCCATGTAAGGTCAGTTTAGTGCCCCTGCCCATCTTTCTCCTGCCTTCTGTAATCTACCCCATACCTCCTGCCCTCAGTGATCAAATGTACCATACTTGTTAACATTTTAAACTTGGTAAGAGGGAGTTTTGAAAAAGAAAACTGGAGAATTGATTTTCCTTATTGACTTACATTAAAAAAGAGGATATTTGAGACAGTATGTATGAGACAGATAAAATAAAGTCCTTTCTGACTTAAAAACATTGGAAGTCTCCTGCCTGAATACATTTTGGCATGTATGGTTGTATTGCCATTGCCTCTTCCTTCTGCCCCCAATGGTCTCTTATATTGCCACAGCCCCTCTTGCCTGCCCTGCAAGGTTGGTTTGTTGCCCCTGCCCTCCTTCCTCCTGCCCTCCATGGTTCATTTTGCTGCCACTGACCCCGCTTGCCCAGTGTGGTCAACTTTATGCCTCTGAGCCCTTCTCCCTGCTCTCAGGTATCCAAGTCTGTACCTCTGACATTTGCCTCCCCACAATATTCTAATGAACAACTAGAGAACTAAAATTCTATTTTTATTAGAACATTGAAGCATGCCTGGCGTCAATCTTAATGTAATCAAAATTGTAGTACCTAAATTTAGAAATTATAAAAATGAGAGGGTCTTATTCCCATAGCAATTATGGTTAGTGGTCTAAAAACCTAAAAAGAGGATTTATTTTATGCGTTCCTAAATAGTGACAAACCACTTTTAATTTATTTGCTATTGTGATTTTTTTTTATCCTGTTGATCACTTAGGGGAGAGAATGTGGCATTACAGCCAGAGCTGCAGACTTTGCAAATGGGGAATCAGGTTTGATTTTAAGCATCAATCACGTAAAAGGAATATGCCCTTGAGTAATGTAACTGATGCTACTCCAAAGTACTGCAATACATCCTGGTCATGTCTACGCTATATAAAACACTTATGTCCTAGGGTTATACTTGGGCTACATTTGTGTGATATTTGTGCTATATTTGGGTTCTTTTTTTCCTGTGGCCATCTTTAGAGACTTATTTGTTATGAAGCTCCTAATCTTTCTATGTACTGCAGTATCCTCAGTAGAAAATTATTTCAGCTTTCCACTTCGATACCATCAAGATGGTGGCCAGATGTACCACATATTTGGCATAGATTCAAATGTTAGCACTCTAGTTACTCATTGGAACACTGTTGTAAACTGCTGATCACCAGTGAGTTAACTGGCAGTCTGCTGTTGTTATTAAAAGTACGTTTCAGTCTACATGTCAGAATGTTGTAATGAAATAGAAGAGGAAGATATTGTAAAATTCACTTAAAACGTGTCCTGATGTTTATTTCTACAGCACTAACTGTAATTTCTATGACAAAATGCCCCCCCTCATTTTGTTCCTTTCTAAATTCAATGTTTTAAGTTTTACCAGTTTCATTCAATCAAGATGGCTTCAGGTGTGCCATACGTTCGACTTAAGCAAAACTATTAGTACTCTAGATTTTCTTTAGAATACTCTGGAAGGCTGCAATAGAACACAAGAGAATCAACTGACAGGCTGTTCCTGTTGGAAGTACATGTCTTACTGAGAATGTCAGACTTCATTCTCATATGGATGAGAAAGATAGTGTGAATTTACAGAAAATATGCTCTCATTTTAGCTTCTGGAGCACCTTCCATAACCCCTCTGGGAAAATCATGAGAAAACAGTTTTCCTATCAAAAATTATTTATGAAATTCCAGCAGAATGCTTTTTCAGAGGGTTAAATCACATTAGCAACAAATGATTTATATTGTAGCTAAAATCTGTTATCATCCTTTATACATTCTCCTTTTTTTTGATTTTCAAAAGCTGCAATTCACTACAATGCATTTCAGTGGGGTGCTGTCTTGTATATTGATCCTAAGATTGCTGCCATCACTTTCTGTTTCAGGTGTTGACAGCGAATCACATCTGGCCATGAGATCCGTGTGTAAGCTCTGCCCAGATAAACACATTTCTTTTTCCTTTAATATATTGAAAACAACTGAAAGGACTTAAACCAAATAACAAATAGGATGCTTTCTGGACCAACCGCTACCTTTTTGCCACATTTGGTTTAATTCCATCCAGAGGTTCGGGTTGTAGGTGTGTCTAAAATCTTCAGGGGAATTAACATGGGCAAGGCACTTTTTTGACCCATTCTTTTTCTTGGCCCCTGCTTGATGGATCGCCCGACACTTCTCATGCACAACTAGGAAAAGCGGTGTGTAAGCTGATTTAATCAAAAACAAATTTGCATTAATAAGTGATTACGAATTCTACATGTTTTAGATTAACATAGAGAAAAATAAATGATTATGTAAAATGTGCTCACCATAGGGGCTATCATGACATGTTCCACTTACTTAAATGGATGTTTTTAATGCACTAAATAATGTGCATAATTTTATTTTTTTTCTAATACAGATCGACGTATAATTAATATGTATTTGCTTCAATTCATTATGCATTGACTAATTGAAAATTCGAGGCATACTCATCTAAGACTCATGCTAACTTTCATCAGTATTAAATTAATGTTCAAAATTGTTTTTCTGATGCATGGAGAAATGTTTGTGCTTCATTTGTCCTTGTACACACAGAGTTGACCAAATAGTTTATAATGTTGCAATCTTTACTAGATGATGTCTTAACTTTCTCATGAGACTTTTTCCGCTGTAGTGTAGAGTAACTTTTTGTGTTACTTATATTCTATTGACGCATGAGAAGCAAATGTTCTTCCTGACTTAACAATGGACTCTCTGACAAAAGTACTATTTGCAACTAACAAGATACCTGGCGGAACTGGTGACAGGAATAGGAAATGAGCAGCGAATCAACGACATGTGACAGACTATCTAACTATATCATAGATTTGAGGAATTATACTCATTGGCTCTACGGTGGACACCCGATATTCTGACCAATGACAACTTTGTGCATTTCCAATATACCTGTGCTACCCTTGGCATAGAGCAGATTTTAGCTTCAGACTGACTGTGAAAAAGATCTAGGAGTTTTAGGAGAGAAGCAGATGCTAATGCAAAGAGACTAGAGCAGATTTAGATGCCCTATAGAGACTTTTGCTTGATACCCCTTTGACTTGGTTTGGCTGACTTAGAGCTCATTGTGGCTGAACCAATCTCCTTCCCTTCCCTCCACTGTGGAAGCTGACCAGACGGATGCCCAGCTGACAAAGAAATCTCTGTTTGCTGACCTAGTAAGGAGAGGTATAATGAGATCTAATGCTATTTTCTGTTGCAGGTTTTGTTTTTCTTTTCTAGGTACCAACATCTATATTTTTGCTAGAGCCTTAGTTAGATGTTTTTCCTAATTAATTTTTGCCTTTTGCATGAAGCCCAACATGCTCTTCGAATTAGAGGGTTAGGTAGATCACAGTCCCATAATCAAACTAATCAAGGATTGATTTTGTTCAACTTTTGATGACTAAATGTATGCTATATCTTTAGTTCAAATATTGCTGACAATAATCTGTGTAGTGGCCATTGAATGTTTGATGTTAAATGCGTTAATGAGATTAAGGTTCTTTCGTCGATTTGGTCAACCTGCGTTGTTCATGTATGTTTATCAGCTAATTTTGAGATTGCTTTAGGTGACATTAGCTTTGTTAATATAGGGAAATAAATATTCTAACTTAACCAAAAGGTGTGGCTATAATGGCCACATGGGTCATGGTGTATGAAGTTACTGACTCATTAAATGTTATGACAATTTGGGATGTTATTTGGTAATATTGTAATGTATAAGGTTTGTGGCCATGGTAAATCACTCAATAAAAGAGTCAAAAGGTCCATCAAACCTCTAACGCGTCCCCTTATCAATTAAACTTTAAAAGACCAAATAAGGCCAGATGCACTCACAGCGGTGCACTTTTTTGGGAACATTTTGTGAAGATTCATCAAACGGCATCAAAGATCTAGGCAAGGAAAAAAATGCTTTTCCTGTGAAAACTAGGTCCTAACTACATCCTAAATATAACTGCCAGTAGGTAATATATATATGGTTAAAATAGTATGACAGCTGATATTTTCACCTAACTATAACATCATCACGTTGTTTATACTTTGTCAGATGTCCATTGTGAAAGGCATGGGGGTCTTTGGACAGGCTCTGCACCCCGCCCCCTGCTGTGCATGGCCTGTGGCCATATGCAGTGGGGAGAGCATGCAGGGTGTTGGTCAGGCCCTACAGCCAAACCTCCAGTGTGCACAACTGGGCATGAAGTTGGATGCAGGGCCTTATCTGCAACCAACCCCCTGCAGGCACACACAGCTGGCTGTGATGTTACAATATAAAGGGAGGACCGGGCCTGGCAGTTTGGGCTGGACTGTTCCCACTGGAGCAGGATCAGGACTGATGTATATAAGGCTGAGTCCAAACTGAAGTGGCACGATGTGCAAAATAATGATGGACTGGGATGTGACCTTGAGTAATTACCAGTGGCTGAGATTAATTCAAGCATTTAATCCATCACTTTTTGTACACTTTACATTATAAAAAGGGTTGTTTTAAGGAAGGCAGACAGACTGACCTTGTCAATAGGTTACACCACCAAAATATAGCAGGTGAACCTATTAACTTCATGAAGGGGTCAGCACGTTAACATATATAAATTATCTTTGTCAAAAAATCACCAATAATTAAATTCAAATGTACTTTATATATATTCACTCATTACATTGTTTCATAAAAGTGATTATCATAAAAAATTCCAGAAAACTGTATTAAGAAAATATCAGCATACTGTTTAGCCTTTTTTTAACATTATTCAGGCCACAAAGTGTAGTTATAGAACTCACCACAAGGGGGCCCTGCGCTCCAGTTGAAAAGTACACAGCTCCAGCTTGGAATGCTCTAACAAATATGGTAAGCACTCCTGGGGTCATGGATGTGTTTAATGTTGCACTTCCTGCAGCCCTCACAACATTATAAAAAGTCTTGGTGGTGGTCTTGCCCTTTTTAGGGGCACCATTGGGCTCCATAAATATCAACAAAAAGCCTAGTAGGGCATTATGGCTTTCTTGTAGTTTTTTGATGAGGTAGCATCTCAGACTGCTGCTATCTCTTTTGAGGGCTTTGGTCACATCTAGGACATGACCTTCCAGGAGCTGACATCTTCCATCACCGCTGGCTCCCATACTGATGCTATTCTGTTTTGTGCTCTATCTGTAAAGCCTCCTTGTCATCCGGGATGGTTCCCTCATACTGAAAGAAAGCCTGGGCGAAGCCACTTCTAAAAATGCCATTCTTGCGACTTTTTACCTATTTCACTGTTCCCATTTCCAGCTAAAATCCTGGAAAAGAATGTGGGTTCTGTTTATTTTGGGTTATCTCAAGAGTAATGAATGGATCCTGTTCAGACTAGTTTTCATCTCATGCATGGAATCAAAGTGGTATTGGTTTCGGTTGTGGATGACTTGAGGAGGGCAGTCAATAAGGTTAACTTCATGGCCCTTGTATTACTAGACCTATTGGCTGCTTTTGACTTGGTTCTCATGAGATTCTGATCTCCAGGTTGGCAGATATATGAGCATAAGAGAACAGCTCTGAGGTGGTGCAATTCCTATCTCGACAATAGAGCTCAGGCGATTCACCTTCTGACGTTTCATTCCAAGTTTCGTTGTTCTAAACTGGGTGTGTCCCAGGGTTCAGTCCTGAGTCCCACTCATTTTGATATCTACTTGAGGTCTCCAGCTCCTTTACTTCGCAATCAGGGGGTGGTCTTCATCAATTATGTAGACAAACCTCAACTTGTAATATCTCCTTTGGTTTCATGTGACATCTTCCATCAGGGTATGTGCAAAACCAATAATGACCTAACCTCAGATTTCCTCAAGTTTAATTAGGATAAAAGTGAGATCCTGTGTTCCGCTGTTAATATGTTCTCTGATGCTCTTCCCTCTAAATTCTGGCCTACTCGATTGCATTTTCCCTAAGTGGGATCAGCTGGAACTCTGAGGTTTTTTGTAGCGATTTCTCCTTGGCCTCACAAATAAATAGGCTGGCATCTACATGCATTTCATTACTCAAAGTCCTTTCAAAGTTATTACCACTCCTTCCTGCTGAACACAGACCATTGACCATCCAAGCCACCATACTTATAGCCTTATATAGAGTTTAGTGGTGGGGTTACTCTGTCACAATGGCGTCAGATATCCTGTCCGTCGAAATATACATCTCACAGGATATAATGGGACTTATATTTCAATGGATGGGATATCCGTCACTGTTGTAACAGAGTAAAACCTCTACCAAACTCTTAATTATACACTTAATAAGTTAGACTATGTAAACTTTTTGTTCCTTGGTTCTCCGGACCATATAATCAGGCATTTCTATAAAATGCTGAGGCATGTCTGGCCCTTTCCCTTTCACAATCAACATCAGTTACCTCTGCTTTTAAAAATTGCTTTGGCTTCCTGTGCCTAAAAGAGTTTTATTGAAATCATTGTGTATTGTTCAAAGGCTTTCAATAAAGTTAGTCTTGTGTATCTGTTTAAAGGTAAAAGGTACTGCCCTGGCCACTATCTGCATTCCACTGAGGCTAGAGGCAGAGCATTCTTGGTACAGGTGTCTTACCTTTGAACAGAGGACCGAGGACCTCAGTTGATTCCAGAAACTGCTAAAAACCTGGCTTTTTACTTTGTAATCTAGTGCCTAAGAGGGCAAAAGGACCTTTATGCTCAATGGAAGGAGCCTTTGCAAGCAATCATGCAGTTTAGAAATGCCTTGATTTATTGATTGGTGCAAGGCACTGTTATGAACCAGCTGCTAAAGCTTAATAGGAAAATAATTACAAACAACAAACGTTGGGAAAAAGGACTACAATACCCAAAAAGGTGATAAGTGACACTACGTTTCACCTTGCATATTTGAAATGCATGCACATCACCAATATCACTCATGCAGTATTTCATACCATATACAATATCCATAATATCGAGGTGCCTAGAAAGGCAGAAGAGATAGCTAGTCTGCTTCAAATGCTATGGATATGCCAAAAAGTGATATCATTCTGGTCACAAATTGTCCTCCAACTTCAAAAAGAGTTGGTGAGAATATTCACACTGATTCCAAAGCAGTACCTATTAGGCTTACACCCATCTTAAACAAGCATTAGCAATGCAATAGGTCTCACATTTGGGAAAGTTAGAGCTATTGGCATTGTAAATGAAAATGTCTTTTACCTTTGTGTTTTGATTTGGAGTGTAGTGGATGTGTGCCTGGTGCCACATTAACCTTCTCAGGCCTGTCGCTGCAGGAAAGAGGACACAAGGACACCATCTTGAGAGAGCTTTGCCTTATTCCTACAGACTGGCTGTGATACCCTAGAGATGCAACCCTTTCTAGTGTGTTTACCTAAACTTTTATAGCACCAAACAAGCCACAGAGAAGCACATTTGTGGCATTTAACCCAGAGAATGACAGGGGACAAAAGAGTTAGGAGCAACGAAAAGGGGGTAGCCATATATTTCTATGTGTTCAGCTTTTGAAGGCATTATTCTTCTACATTGCCAATATCAGCCTAACTTTTAAAACCACTGACTGTATAGAAAGAGAATAACAGAAGAGGCAGCTTAACTGCATATGAATTATAGCAATTTTGTTAAGAATGGCACCTGGTTTGCAGCACTATGAAATGGCAGAACCTGGATTGCCAAGCAATATGTAAAAAAATGAGTTATTCCCAGACTGCCCCCAAATGTACCAGACAAAGATACCTAGAGGAGAGGATGTGGCGTAAGAGTCAGAGCTGCCGATGTTTTAACTAGGGAAAATGGTTTGAATCTTGGTGCCGGCTCAACATCCTGTGATTCTGGGCAAATCACGTAATCCCCCCTTGCTACCAAAAATTAATGTGTTCTTCTGTAAAGTAACCGGTGCTCATGTTAAGTGCTGTAATACCTTTGTATCAGGTTTGGGCTAACTGAACTCTATTGGAAGAGATCCAATTTACATCCAAAGGCTATATGTTTTTTGCTATCAAGCTTGATGCTGTGAAGTCCTTGGGTCTGGAGCCACAACTCCTTTTCCACCATTTTAGAGACAACACCTTTCGCCACCTTCTGGCGTAGTACTAACCTACGGGCTTGGTTGGTGACCCTCCGGAAGTTATCAGGAGCACATACTATTGCTTAGTGTTAAAGCTCTACTCAAGTCAGTTGGCTAATTCACCCTCTGCAGAGGTCTGGACAAAACAAGACTGTCACTATGAAATGGCAGAACCTGTATTAACAAGCGCTATATAACGCTATATAACAAAAAACAAGTTATTCCCAAACTGCCCCAACACTCACTAGACAAAGAACCCTATGGGAGAGGATGTGGCATAATGGCCAGAGCTGACGACTTTGGAGCGGGGGAACACGGCTCAACATCCTGTGATTCTGGGCAAATCACTTAATCTCCCCTTGCTACCAAAAATGTATGTGTTCTTATGTAATGCAACCGGTGCTCATGTAAAGTGTTGTTATACCTTTGCATCGAGTTCGAACTAACTGAACTCTATTTGAAGAGGTCCAATTTACATCCAAAGGCTAGATTGTTTTTGCTATCAAACTTGAGGACATGAAGTGCTTTGGTCTAGAGTCACAAATTGTTTTCCACCATTTTGAAGACAACACCTTTCTCCATCTTCTTGCCTAGAACTAACCTATGGGCTTGGTTGGTAACTATCCCGAGGTTATCAAGAGCACATGCTACGACCTAGTGTTAAGCTCTAGTCAAGTCAGTTGGCTAATGCAGACACTGCAAATGTCTTGACAGAATGAGAATACCACAGATTACAATCCTGAAATAGCCTTTTCACCTCTTCATCTCTGTAAGGTCGATACAAATAAATTATAGCGATTTTGTAAAGAATGGCACCTGCTTTGCAGCACTATAAAATGGCAGAACCTGTACTACCAAGTGGTATATGAAAAAATGTGTTATTCCCTGACTGCCCCAACTCGCACCAGACAAAAAACCTTAGGGGAGAGGAAGTGGTGTAAGGGCCAGAGCTGCTGACTTTGGAGCTGGGAAACACGGTTCGAGTTTTGGCGCTGGCTCAACATCCTGTGATTCTGGGCAAATGAATTAATCTGTCATTGCTACCAAAAATGAATGTGTTCTTTTGTAATGTAACTGGTGCTCATGTAAAGTGCTTTAATACCTTTGAATCGAGTTTGCGCTATATAAAAGTGCAAACAAATAAATAAATAAAGTGCTCCAATACTTTTGGGTTGAATTTGCGCTACATAAAACAAAGCGGAAGAAACACCATACTGCCATGAGTGCAAAGCGGCGAAGTAAAAGGAAAAAATAGTGTGCTACACTAAGGTACATGGCATATCATGCAATAATCCATGTAACAGGGTCAGTCTCCAAGGCAGTAACAAAAAAGCCTCATGACGGGTCAAACACAAGCATTTACCCACGACATAAAAGGATTTCTGAATGGCAGGCCTACGAACTAATTAATGTGATGGCGTGAGATGGGCCTGGTTAAAGCCCACAGAATAGATTACAACATGTCGAGAAGAGCAGCTCATGCGCACTGTTATGCTAGACCTAAAAAGTGCACAGCCAATTGTTGCACTGAATTGAATGTGGTCTTTGCTTATTAATTTTAGCGTAAAGTCGTGGACAATTTTTAAGATGTTGCCCACTTCTGGACATGAACTGTGATAACAATTATTGTTGAAGACTGATGTACACCTCAATCCAGCATAATTGATACATTGATGCTCTTGCTGTCTTTTCATTTATTTGCTTGAAAATAATGAAACCTTTTCGAAACAAAAACTATAATTGATGGGCATTATTTGTGCAGTATTGAAAATTGCAGCTGAACAAAATGTCTTGCCTCTAGAGTATTTAGGTTAATGGTGAACCACAAAATGCAACACTCACATCCTAGGCACATGAAACACTGAAAAAGTGTAGTCATCACTGTGTGGTTATATGAGGACATCTCATTTTTAGGTCTTGTCTAGAGACAGCTTTAACTGTCTTGCAAACGCAAGGTCGATTAAATAAATTATAACAAAAATACATACAGAGGGCATTTTTTATTTTCCTATTGGGCTGCTTAAATGTCACTTACAGTATGCTGCCTCTTGCCAATGCGCACAGTATTGAACAAGGGATCAACCCAGTTCAACCAAAGTAAGAAACTTGAAGCTCTTGTATTGACCAGTGACATCTTGTATCTGTATATAGGAGGGGGTCACCTCCTGCTTCCGTAACAACCTAGATGTTCATTGAAAGTAGCAATGATGGTATATCACCATAAACAAGGTTTGGCATATTTATTGATCCTGTAAAAAACAAGCAAAAAGCATTAAAGTAGCACACGTAACTATGGTTGGCACAGCTAGTAGTATCTTGCCGCGCAGGTTAAAGCAATTATTTTTGACAGGAGAGGGGCATGCAGTAGCAACTTTAAGTACTGCAACTTGTTGGTTAAGATGGTGCATCTGACTTGAGATAGTCCTCTAGTACCTGCATGAGATACTGCAGGTTTGTGAATGTCTTGCGAGCATTAAGGTTTCTAAAAACATTCATTAGAAAAAGACATACAAAATATGAATTTAAGGGAAATTTTAGTCAATTTCTTTATCTTTCAGTTTGGACTAACATTGACGTGTTGCTTCTTCCCAGCACTGCACACAGATATGGATCAGCACAGGTTGTACATGGGGAGACCACACTATAAATAACAGCAATCATTTGCCAGCACACTGATGCGCCAGCAGAAACAAAGTTAACTGAAAATCAGAAGCAGACGCATGAATTTACCAACTACTGCTATTACCTATATATACATATATATATATATATATATGTATATATATATTTGGGGTGTCATCACCTATTTCCATAACAACCATGATGTATATTAAAAGCTGCAATATTGACACATCATCATAAATCATAAATCAGTTTTGATGTAATTTATTTAACCTACAGAAAATAAGAATAAATCATTACAATATCAAGGGCCAGATATATCAAGCTTTATTGCATGCGCAAACGGTGTGAATTGCAAAATTCGGCTGCTTGCGAAAGTAAAAATGCCTTTCACAATGTATGAAAGGCATTTGCAGTGCAATTTTAAGGAATCGCTAAAATAGCGATCCCTGAAAACTGCTACCCCATTAAGAGAATCGCAAATTGCGATTCTTTAAATTGGAAATCACAAGTAGAGAATTCCTATTTGCGATTTCTAAAGCACATGTATCAAGCCTTTCCTAAATGCGTATTGGGCATTTAGGAAATGCAATTACCACAAACTAAAGTTTGGTGGTAACCATGTGCAAATTAAAAAAAAAGCATTATAAATGCATTTTTTAAAATTGACATGTAGCATACACACATGCCCCTAAGGCATTTGTGTGCTTCACATGTCTGTAAAAATATTTTTGGGGTGCAGCAGAGGGGGCCTTAGGTCCCCAGCACCCTGGGATTTGCATTTCCTAATTTGCAAATTCCTAACTGGAATTCGCAATTTGGGAAATGCAAAAAATATTCACAACAGGCCCATAGATGCGAATGGGGTCGGATTCTCTATTTGCGATTCGGTAATAGCATTTGCGAATTTTAAAAAATCCCTATTACCGAATTGCAAAAATCATAAATACCATTTTGCATTTCTTAATTAGAGATTTCTTAAAATTTGCTATTTAATAAACGCAAATCCGTTTTTTGATACATACACATGCAAAAGCATTTGTTGGCGCCATACACCCTCTGTCGGATGAGTCAAGTGAGACAGGTGGTAACCACATAAAGTATTGCAGGTGTATGAAATACTTTTAAGGCTACTACATCTGACTTGAGAGGCACAGCTCTGAATGGCTTGAGGCGCCTCAAGTTTGAAACTGTCATGCAAGCAGCTGGAAGTGACCTGGGAAGCAGAGTTAACAGCATCTTGCAACACTGAAGTCTAGTTAAAGGCTTTCATAGCAGTTTTTTTGACTCAGTAGGGATATCTAGTAATGACCTGAGATGTTGAAACGCTGTGAAAGATTTTTCAAGCACTTGCTTCTGATTTGAAAGGGGCATCTAATTATCTATTAAGGGGCTGCAGCCTCCATAGTCAGTGAAAATTTCCACATATAAAAGACAAGAGAGGTGGAAGCCTAGACCCCTACATGTAGGTTTATGAATAGCATTTTGTAGAATATTAAAAGTAACACATAGTACTACTAACATGCTGCAAAATGCAGACCCATCGTTACAAGGCCCTTGCATCACCACTGTGTCAGTTTTTGTGACGCAACGGCAGCACAAACCACTAGATCATATTTATGAAGCCACCAAAGCCACTTTGCGTGATTATATAACGGAACACCGAATTAAAAACAACTACTAACCTTAACAACGAGGTCGGAACACCGACCTCGTCCTTACTACTAATGATTTTACCACGAATGCCTTAACAACGATATTTCGTTGTAAAGGCATTCCTGATAAAATCATTAGCAATAGGCACCATTCACCATAAATCCCTCACCCCACCCCCCCAACCCCACCCCAAAACCTAAAACCCCCTGACCCCCCACCCACTCCCCAAAACCAAAAACGCCCCACCCCCAACCCCACCCCAAAACCAAAAACCCCCTGACCCCCCACCCACTTCCCAAAACCAAAAACGCCCCACCCCAAAACCTAAAACCCCCTGACCCCCCACCCCATCCCCAAAACCAATAACTCCCCACCTCCCAACCCCACCCCAAAACCTAAAACCCCCTAACCCCCACCCCCTCCCCAAAACCAAAAACACCCCACCCCAAAACCTAAAACCCCCTAACCCCGCACCCCCTCCCCAAAACCAAAAACGCCCCACCCCCCCAACCCCACCCCAAAACCTAAAACCCCCTGACCCCCCACCCCCTCCCCAAAACCAAATACGCCCCACCCCCCCAACCCCACCCCAAAACCTAAACCCACCACTTACCTTCGCCAACTCCCTTCTTTGTACCTTAACCACGCATGTTCGTTGTTCAGAACACACGTAGTTAAGGCACAAAAATACGAAGTCGTGGTTAAAAAAAGCGTTGTTACGCTTCCGTTAACCACGACTTTCGTAATAAAAAAGTCGTAAAAAAGAATGTTTCCCACTTTGCGTGGTTTTCAATGGCCTCATAAATATGGAGCAAGGCAAGGTGGTGGCAAATCACTGTGCTGCCTTACTTTGGGCTAGGGAGGTGTTCCATAGCCGTTGTGGTGTGCTTTCCTATGCAACACCCATGGATTCTGATGCATCCCCAGATTTACAAGTTTGTAAACCTGGGGATGCTTCCAACCCTTACACCTCCCCAGGGGAGTAGAAATGAGGAGAAATATCAATATTTCTCTTCGTTGTTTCCTTTTTCTATGTATGCTGCATTGTGCAGCACACATAGAAAGAGTAAAAAGCTTCCCATGATTGTTTCTGTGCCGTAAGGTGCCTCTTCTTGCACAAAAACAATCCGGCATGCAGCACAGGCACCTTTGAACAATAGTGCAAGGATGCCCGCAGTGGCATTAAGCAACCAAAAGGACTCCAGCGCAGAGGGAAAGGACAAGAATGCTCAGTATTGGTTAAATACAAGTACACTGTTCCAAACACTAAATCACTGGGATTAGTTTCTACAGGAGCGAGAACCCTCAAGCATCACATTGGATGTCTGGTTTCATCATTGGGAAAGCTCCTCGTTAGGCCGGTGCTGCAATGCCTAATGGGCACCACTGAGGGGGCTCTTAACCGTATATGCTCTACTGATAGTTAGAGAAAAATAGTCAATCTAATAGGGTATCTGGTTGCTAGATACCCGAGCAATATAGGAGAGAAAACATAGCAAAAATAAAATTGGTTATCCATCGACAATCAAAAATCATGATTTTAATCAGTAATAATGTGATGGAGACCAAAGTTAAAAACAAAATGGGTGTAAAAATTGAGTGGTAATGCTCATCTACTCGCACAAACAATATGTATAAGAGGGTAAACCCAAAAGTGGCTCCTCTGAAATAGGGGTCTACATGTTTCGCGTCTAATGGTCCATCCGGATCCCTCGACGCTTCATCAGGACAAAGTGAAAAAATCTTCTCCAAAAATTCAAGAAAATCCCAGTAGGAGTAAAAATAGATAAAGGAAAACACAGCAACTTACTGTGAAGTTGTTCTATATGTCAATCAAGGTCGCCCTAAAAATTAAAAAGGCAACAATGTGTAGGAAATAAAGTCCCCAGTGATTGCACACAAATACATACTTGTTAAATACATCTTGCGCAGAAAAAGAACACAAGTGGAATAGCCCCGGTAATTTCCATGGACTAGCAGTAAAGACAACGGGGGAAATGTACAGTACAAGAGACACTTACTAGTATTGGCGGTCCGTAGGGCATTGTACCTACATTCCCGACAGCATCCCCGCAAGACAAAGGCGGGTGCTTTCGGGAGTCCTAAAGTACGCGTAAACTAACCCGGAAGTCCAACCGGGTTCGGGAGACGTGCGCGTCTCAGGCTGTCCGGGACTGGACGTGAAAATAGAAAAAGGACTAATGCTCAGTCGCCATATTGGAAAGGCACAGAGCAAGTCAAAATTATAGTTAATGGGTCAGACGAGCGGAAAGGATGAAAGCTCAGGCAAGGACCATTAACCCTAGCAGACAAATTCATAACCTGGATTAATTCTCCTGACCCCTATTTGAAATTCACTGCTTCAATATCATCGACCCATTTACCTTTTCTTGACCTTTTGATCACTATAGACAACGGTAGTTTGTCAACCAGCACATACCAAAAACCTACGGATCGGAATAGTCTTCTCTTATATGATAGCTACCATCCCAAAGCATTAAGAGATAATTTACCTGTTGGTCAATTCCTACGACTTCGACGGAACTGTAGTTCGCTAACAGAGTTTGACCAACAAGCAAGTTCACTACAGGCCAAACTTCTTGAACGCCACTATCCAACCAAAGTTGTCAATTTGGCACGTAAAAGAGCTAGGAACAATCATAGGGAAAGTTTACTAGAACACAAAGAGAAGGCTCCTCAGTCATTCATCACTTGCGTCTCGACGTTCACTCGTCTTTATAATGAGATCAAGAAACTGATCAATAAACGTTGGTCAATATTGGAAAGTGGTGGTATTCCAATGCCAAAACCTCTATTTGCTTTTAGACGGAAATACAACATTAAGGACATAGTGGTCCACACCCGTCCACGTGTATCTCATGACACCTCTACACAAAGAACACTATGGGACCTACCTCCAGTTGAAGTTCACTATCCGTGCGGTAATTGCAATGTGTGTGCATTGACTAATCAAACAAAGTCATTGGATCTTGATCCGTTTGGAAGATGGTTCCTAAAGAAACATACAAATTGCAATTCCAAGAATTGTATTTATATGATCACATGTCCCTGCGGACTACGTTACATAGGGATGACAACACGCCCTGTGAAGATACGCATCAACGAACACAGGAGCAATATCAGATGCCGCAGAGTAACCACCAAACTCTGCGCTCATTTTATAGACTTCCCCCATACTCCAGATGAGTTACGGTGGGTGATTTTGGAAGCTCCAAGAACCACACAGAGGGGGTCATTCTGACCCTGGCGGCCGGTGGCCGCCAGGGCCACCGACCACGGGAGCACCGCCAACAGGCTGGCGGTGCTCCAACGAGCATTCTGACCGCGGCGGTTCAGCCGCGGTCAGAAGCGGAAAGTCAGCGGTCTCCCGCCGACTTTCCGCTGCTCGTTTGAATCCTCCATGGCTGCGGAGCGCGCTCCGCAGCCATGAGGATTCTGACCCCCCCTACCGCCATCCTGTTCATGGCGGGAAAGCCGCCATGAACAGGATGGCGGTAGGGGGGGTCGCGGGGCCCCTGGGGGCCCCTGCCGTGCCCAGGCCAATTGGCATGGGCACGGCAGGGGCCCCCGTAAGAGGGCCCCGCAAGGTATTTCAGTGTCTGCCTTGCAGACACTGAAATACGCGACGGGTGCTACTGCACCCGTCGCACCTTCCCACTCCGCCGGCTCGATTACGAACCGGCATCCTCGTGGGAAGGGAGTTTTTCCCTGGGCTGGCGGGCGGTCTTTTGGAGACCGCCTGCCAGCCCAGGGAAAAACTCATAATACCCTCCGCGGTCTTCTGACCGCGGAGCGGTATTATGGGGGCGGATTTCTGGCGGGCGGCCTCCGCCGCCCGCCAGAATTAGAATCACCCCCAGAATGTCACTTAGGGGGTGATTCTAACCCTGGCGGTCGGTGTTAAAGTGGCGGCCAACCCGCCAACAGGCTGGCGGTCCAAAAAATGGAATTCTGACCCTGGCGGGAACCGCCAACACAGCCCGCCAACTTAACACTCCGACCGCCGCGGCGGTACAGACAAACAGCGTGGCGGTCACCGCCAACAGGCAGGCGGCAGACAATGTACCGCCCACACTATCATAACTCACCAATCCGCCACCTTTTCCGGGGCGGGAGCACCGCCGATAAAAACACGGCGGAAACAGACTATGATCGGGAAAACGCTCACCTCTACGCACTCCACGAGGACGGAGGACAGCATGGAACCCGAATTGAACATCATACCTGCTCTCGTCTACCTTCTCATCTACCACGAGTACGAAGTCCGGCGCAGACGACAACGGTGAGTACTGCACCTACGACACACGGGAGGGGGAGGACGAAAGGTTACGGGTACACACATATGCGCCCCCCCCCCCCCAATCATGTACTCACCAATGCAGAGCACCAAGTCACAGTGACACCACCCAAACACCCCTGAAAAATGCTAGGACATAATCATATTTGGAATAAATATTTATGTACCAAAAAGCTCCAGAAAATTAGCGTACAACCATGAAAGATATCCACAACAAAACAAATGACATACACATCAGTGTATAACTGAAGTACCAAGTCCTGCACATCCTACGAATTCAGCATGTCCGTGGGCCAAAGTCTTGAGAAACAAGGGCAAAGCCCACACAGGAGACCTGAGTCCTTTGGAGAGAACACTGCAGGGGCATCAGATGTAAAAACTACAGGCACCTCAGGGGGAAGGGAAGGGGGGGCACCACAGCCACATGAGTCCACGACGCCAGATCCACGAGGAGCCACCATGCCCACTGTTCAATCCTGGGGAGTGCAAAGCCACAGTCTCTCAATGTCTCTACAGTGGGTGGGCTGCCCACTGGACCAACCTGGGGAGTGCAAAGCCACAGTCTCTCAATGTCTCTACAGTGGGTGGGCTGCCCACTGGACCAACCTGGGGAGTGCAAAGCCACAGTCTCTCAATGTCTCTACAGTGGGTGGGCTGCCCACTGGACCAACCTGGGGAGTGCAAAGCCACAGTCTCTCAATGTCTCTACAGTGGGTGGGCTGCCCACTGTGCCATCCTGGGGAGTGCAAAGCCACAGTCTCTCAAGTCTCTGCAGTGGGTGGATTGCCCACTGGACCATCCTGGGGAGTGCAAAGCCACAGTCCATCATGTGGATGACAGTCTCCACTGGTCAAGGAGGAGGCATGGTGGGCACAATGAACCATCAATGGTGCTTGAGACGGTGGTGCCCTGTTCAGCGGTGCTTGAGACGGCGGGGCCCAGCGGAGCGGTGCTTGAGAGGAAGGGCCCAGCGGAGCGGTGCTTGAGACGGCGGGGCCCAGCGGAGCGGTGCTTGAGACGGCGGGGCCCAGCGGAGCGGTGCTTGAGAGGAAGGGCCCAGCGGAGCGGTGCTTGAGAGGAAGGGCCCAGCGGAGCGGTGCTTGAGACGGCGGGGCCCTGTTCAGCGGTGCTTGAGACGGCGGGGCCCAGCGGAGCGGTGCTTGAGAGGAAGGGCCCAGCGGAGCGGTGCTTGAGAGGAAGGGCCCAGCGGAGCGGTGCTTGAGACGGCGGGGCCCAGCGGAGCGGTGCTTGAGACGGCGGGGCCCAGCGGAGCGGTGCTTGAGAGGAAGGGCCCAGCGGAGCGGTGCTTGAGAGGAAGGGCCCAGCGGAGCGGTGCTTGAGAGGAAGGGCCCAGCGGAGCGGTGCTTGAGACGGCGGGGCCCAGCGGAGCGGTGCTTGAGACGGCGGGGCCCAGCGGAGCGGTGCTTGAGAGGAAGGGCCCAGCGGAGCGGTGCTTGAGAGGAAGGGCCCAGCGGAGCGGTGCTTGAGACGGCGGGGCCCAGCGGAGCGGTGCTTGAGAGGAAGGGCCCAGCGGAGCGGTGCTTGAGAGGAAGGGCCCAGCGGAGCGGTGCTTGAGAGGAAGGGCCCAGCGGAGCGGTGCTTGAGAGGAAGGGCCCAGCGGAGCGGTGCTTGAGACGGCGGGGCCCAGCGGAGCGGTGCTTGAGACGGCGGGGCCCAGCGGAGCGGTGCTTGAGACGGCGGGGCCCTGTTCAGCGGTGCCTATCTCCACGGCGGGGCCCTGTTCAGCGGTGCTCTTCTGCACCGCGGGCCCTGTTCAGCGGTGCCTATCTCCACAGCGGGGCCCTGTTCAGCGGTGCTCTTCTGCACCGCGGGCCCTGTTCAGCGGTGCCTATCTCCACGGCGGGGCCCTGTTCAGCGGTGCTCTTCTGCACCGCGGGCCCTGTTCAGCGGTGCCTATCTCCACGGCGGGGCCCTGTTCAGCGGTGCTCTTCTGCACCGCGGGCCCTGTTCAGCGGTGCCCATCCAGCAGGTCAAGGGAGCCAGACCTGGCCTGGACTCCCTGTTCAGTCGCCCTCGGACCGTGACGTATCTGGACCCTTCGGGGACGGACTCCTGGCCTCCTTAGTGTCCTCCTTCCCAGCTGGGATGTGGCATGTGGGGTCCACCTTCTCCGCGCTCCTGCTGCCCTTCCGCTCCTTTGATGGGGCTCTCGGGCCCTTGCCTCCCCCAGATGGTGTGGGTGGTGAAGTGGCCGCACATTGCTCCTTGGGGGCAGCCCTGTCGGTCCTCGCACGGCGGTCCTTGGTTTTGCGGGTCCTCTTGCCGGGGGGGGGGCTGGACGTGTCCTTGCTGCAGCTCGATGTGTCACTGCTGGCAAAGGGTGGGCTCCAGAACCCAGGCACAACAGTGACACCCGAAGCTGGGCTGGTGGTGGCTGCGGTGCTCTTGGGACTCTTTGAAGATGGATGGGGGAGGTCATCGGGGGGAAAGAGGTTAAGGTTAGCCAGGAAAAGTTTTTTAGGGCCAAGGTAAAGGGTTGGAGGAGTGGAGATGGAAGTGGAGGTAGAGGAGGTGGTTGTAGGAGAGACAGGTGTGCTGTCATTGGGTGAAGGTGCTGGTGCTGTAGGCTGTCGTGAGGTGGATGGCTGTTGGGTGGGTGGCTGCCTGCGTTTGTGTGTCTTGGAAGAGGGGGTGACACACACAGTGGGAGAGGACACAGGGGACGTGTACATGGCAGTGGGGGTGGTGACTGCACGAGTGTGGACTGCACTGGAGGGTGAGGTGGTGATGGAAGCACTGGCTGATGTTGGGGTGCATGCAGGTGTGAGTGTAGACGTCACAGGGAGGGAGGAGGGAGACGAGGAGGAGGGGGACAAAGGGGTGGCAGTGGCTGTTGGCATGTCTGCATCTGGGTGTTGCTCGGGTGAGTGTTTGCGGGATCTGTGGTGCTTGTGTTTGGATGAGCTGCTCTTGGGTGTTGAGGTGTGTGCAGGCTGGTCTGATGGTGTGGATGGGATAGGCTGAGGAACAGGAGACAGAGACAGGCTGGAGGCAGTCAGAAGAGGGAGGCTGGAAACAGGGACAATGGCTGCCGTCAGTGCTGAGGCCAGAGCAGTGAACGCTCGTTGATGGGCAGCCTGACCCGAATGAATGCCCTCCAGGTACGCATTGCTCTGTTGCACCTCCCTTTGCACACCCTGGATGGCATTCAGAAGGGTCGTCTGCCCAACAATGAGCGTCCTTACCAGGTCAATGAGCTCCGCACTGAGGGCAGCAGGGGCAACAGGGGCAGGGGCTGAGGTGCCTGGGGCGAAGGAGACGCGCGCCTTCCTGGGCGAAGCGGCACGGAGCGAAGACTGAGGGGTTGCTGGGAGGGCGGGGCTGGTGCGCTGGGTGGCGGCTGTACCTGTAGAGGTGGGGGGCACGGATGTTGCCGCCACCCCTAGGGAGCTCCCATCCGAGGACGTGTCGCTTTCGCTGCTCTCACCAGCGGTCCCCGTCGTGGTGCTCCCCTCGCCCTCCGGATCACTGGTGCCCTCAGTGTCTGTTCCTGGGCCCACCGGGGCCTTGTGTCCTGCAGCTCCCTCGTGCTCCGATGCCATATCTCCTCCGCCTGATGATGCTAATGCACACATGCACAAGAAGATGAAGAGAAAGGGTGGGGGGAGAAAAAAGAAGACCAGGTTGAGTGCATGCAATGTCAACACCGTTGGCGGAGAGGACAGACACAGGTGCCTAATGCACTAAGCCGCGCATTCGGGGTACACTACTCAGTACTACTGACTAAGACAACAGGCCAAGAGACGTCAAACGCGCACATGGGAGATGCTGGACCTTCAATGGCTGTACTTGTCACCCTACAGAGGTGGGGGCCGGGGGCACAGGGCCATGCCTAAGGGAGAGGACTACACTACAGAAAGCGCCCTGGCCTAATGTCACCCACAGCCCTCCTCCCCCACCCAGACGCCTCCACTGCGCAGAAAGATAGGAGAATGTGCTGATACTCACCCCCTTGTGTCTGCTGTGATGTCTTAAAGCGCCCATCCAATTCAGGGTAGGCCACCGCCAGGATCCGGGACATCAGGGGGGTCATGGTGCGACTGGCACCCCTCCTAGGTTGGGAGGCCATCCCCAGCAGTGTTTCTGCGGTCTTCCTTGTTCCGCGGCGGATGTCCTCCCACCTCTTGCGGCAGTGGGTGCCCCGTCTGTTGTGGACCCCCAAGGTCCGGACTTCCTTGGCGATGGCACGCCAAATATCGATCTTCTGATGGGCGCTGACCTATTAGACATGTACAGGGTGGAAAGGAGGAAATCATCAATGGCCTGCATGTTAGATGTAATTGGCCCCCCCCCACCCACTTTGCCATATGGCACATGCTCTCATCTGTCGGGCGTTGCACTCCTCATTCGCCCCCCACCCCACCCCACCAACTTACATCCACCTCAATCCACACAGGCATAGCCCATTCCATTAGCACCCGGGGTACTCACTTGTTGGTCTGGAGGACCGTAGAGTAGCGCATACTGGGGGAGGACCCCATCCACGAGCTTGTCCAATTCTTCAGACGTGAAGGCAGGGGCCCTTTCCCCAGTCACAGCAGCCATTGTATCTTCCAGACCGAGGTCACAGCAGCACTTGCAGTATAGGTCCTCTCCTGTGGATGATCAGGTCTCGAGTGATTAAGCAGATAGAAAATGGCGGTCACGTCCGCGGCGGTGCGTACCGCGGCGGTGCGTACCGCGACCGCAGACGCACTTCGTTATTGGCTCCTGAAACCCATAGGCTTCAATGTTAACCAATGCGGCTTTGCGCCGCGGTCTTCGACCGCCTACCGCCACGGTGTGCCCCGCCAGCGCAGTGACCTCACATCCCATTGTCCCACTTCACAGGTCAGGCAGCCGCCATTTCAAGGGCCCACATGGCTTAATTTTGACTGCGACACACAGGCCTAGGCCTTGCATTGCCACACATACACGCCTTTCAACCCATTGCCATTCTTTAACTGTGCAAGCTGTCTGTACGTACCTGTGGTTTGGCTGACTCTGTGCTCCATGTTGTCCTTCCTAGGCACCGTCCGCTGGGACTTGGGATGAGAAGGAGGAATCCTCGCGTGTACCGACCGCTGGTGGACCTGTCGACAATGGAAGAACGCCATATAATCCTTCGATACCGACTTGACCGTGCCACTATCCATGAACTGTGTGCCCAGCTGGAGCCAGCCCTGATGTCCCCCATCCGCCAACCCACAGGGATTCCCCCTCTGGTGCAGGTTTTGTCAGTCCTCCATTTTTTGGCCCGTGGGTCATTCCAGACCACAGTGGCCATGTCATCTGGAATGTCTCAGCCTAATTTTTCAAAGATTTTGAGCAGAGTGTTGTCTGCCCTGATGAAACTCATGCGGAGCTACATCATTTTCCCCGAGGAGGGTGACTTGCCCACAGTGAAGGGTAATTTCTATGCCCTTGGACATATCCCCAACATCATTGGTGCCATTGATGGGACCCATGTGGCTTTGGTACCCCCAAAAGACGATGAGCAGGTGTACCGAAACAGAAAGAATTATCATTCGATGAATGTCCAGGTGGTCTGTTTGGCTGACCAGTACATCTCCCATGTAAATGCCAAGTTCCCAGGGTCAGTGCATGACGCGTATGTGATGCGAAATAGCAGCATCCCCTATGTGATGGAGCAGCTACAGAGACAACGTGTGTGGCTAATAGGTGACTCTGGTTACCCCAACCTGCTGTGGCTACTGACCCCAGTAAGGAATCCCCGGACAAGGGCAGAGGAACGCTACAATGAGGCCCATGGGCGTACAAGGAGGGTGATTGAGCGAACCTTTGGCCTCCTGAAGGCCAGGTTTAGGTGCCTGCATATGACTGGTGGATCCCTAATGTACTCACCAAAGAAGGTGTGCCATATCATCGTGGCGTGCTGTATGCTTCACAACCTGGCTTTGCGACGCCAGGTGCCTTTCCTGCAGGAGGATGGTCCAGATGGTGGTGTTGTAGAAGCCGTGGAGCCTGTGGAGAGTGAAGAGGAGGAAGACTGTGAGGACGACACAGACAATAGGGACAGAGTGATACAACAGTATTTCCAGTAACACCCAGGTAAGAATCACCCACGCCATTTCACAATTGCTTCTAGCCTCCTGCATCTATACTTTCTGTAGTTCCCCACAGATGTTTTTTATTAATTTATGCCTTTCCCTTCCCTTCTCAGTGCTGTCTGACTCAGTACCTGACTTCTGCTTGGTTCGCCCATGAAATACAGCGTATTGACATTGGTATGTTGTCATGACTAATTGACAGAACAGAAATTGAACAGTAATATGTTATCCCTTTGTTAATAATACAGCATGACTCAAAACAGGTTTGTGTGCAAAATGTGATTTATTTACAGTGCTAGATACCGGTACATGTGATTCTAAGGGTGATGGGTGGGGGTGGAGGAATATCCATGGCAGAGTCCAGTTCTCAGCCTCACAGGTGCATTGTTCTTTTGCCTGTGGAAGGATGGAGCATAGGCAGTTCATGGTTGGACAGGGTGGCAATGTGGGACAGTGGGAAGACTTGAGGGGGTATGTCCTGCTGGCGGGGGTCTTGACATCCTACTCTGTCTTTTTCTTTGGTCTCAGGCTCCTCTTACGGGGTGGTTGTTCTTCAGCAGGAGGTGGGGTTCTGGGGGGCTGTCGAGGTGTTGGGACCTCCTGTCCACTAGCGCCGGCGGAGGTGGTAGGCTGTTCCTGGTCCGGCCTAGTGACAGGGGCCCTGTGTGGTGCACCATGGTCCCGCAACGCGTCCTCTATCCTGTGGAGGGCCAGGACGATGGTCCCCATTGCGGTCCCGATGATTCTCAGCTCCTCCCTGAAGCCCATGTAGCGTTCCTCCTGCTGTGCCTGGATCTCAGTGAACCTGGCCAGTACCGTCGCCATCGTTTCTTGGGAGTGGTGGTAGGCCCCCATGAGGGTGGTGAGGGCCTCTTGGAGAGTGGGTTCCCTGGGCCTCTCCTCCCCCCCCTGTCGCACAGCAGCCCTCCGAGCTGCCCGGTTTCCCCCGGCCTCTGTCCCCTGGCCGGTGTGCCCGCTCCCACTGCCCCCAGGTCCCTGTTGTTGTTGGGGTGTCGGGTTAGCCTGGGTGCCCTGTAGTGGCAGACACACCGCTGATTGAGCTGTCCTAGAGACAGAGGCATGGGCCCGCTGGGTGGGAGCTGTGCTGGTGTCGGCAGAGGGGGTCGGGTCTGGTGTGGCCTGTGTCTGGGTGAGGGGAACCGACTGCCCAGAGGTCCCCGATGGTCCAGGCTGGTCATCAGGTTCACTGTCGACAGAGCTGCTATCCTCAGTGTGGGCCTGTTCCGGTGGTGGGATGGACACTTCTGGACCCTCCTGGCTGGTGTGTTGTCGTTCGGGTCCTGCATGGGGTAAGAGAGTTTGGTTATTGTTTCTGTGTGTGCAATAGCATGCGTGTTGTGGGTGCCCTTGTCCCCCAGTGCAGGCATTCCCTGGAGGGAGGTGTTGTGAGGGTATTTAGTGGGGGGGAGGGGTTAGTGCAGTGGTCATGCTTAGGTGATGGGTGCCCATGGTTTGTGTTGGCATGCAGGAGTTGGTGTTGGGATGGGTGGGTTGTGCTGGTGAGACATTGTCAGGAAGGATGTGTGCTGGGGGGTTGGGGGTGAGGGTGGGGGTGTGGGTTGGCATGCTGGTGGGGTGTGGGGGATATAGTAGTTGAGATGGGACTTACCAGAGTCCATTCCTCCGGCTACTCCTGCGAGGCCCTGAGGATGCAGGATGGTCAAGACCTCTTGTTCCCACGATGTAAATTCGGGAGGGGTGGGTGGGGGTCCGCCGCCAGTCTTCTGGACCGCGATGTTGTGCCTCGAGACCATCGACCGGACCTTCCCCCGTAGGTCGTTCCATCTTTTGCGGATGTCCTCCCTATTCCTGGGATGCTGTCCCACCGCGTTGACCCTGTCCACGATCCGCTGCCATAGCTCTGCCTTCCTGGCTATACTGGTGTGCTGCACCTGCGAGCCGAAGAGCTGGGGTTCCACTCTTAGGATTTCCTCCACCATGACCCGGAGTTCTTGGTCCGAAAAGCGTGGATGCCTTTGGGGTGCCATGGGGTGGTGTGGGTGAGGTGTGGGGTGGTGTATGTGATGAGGAGTGTGTTGGTGAGTGGTGCTTTGTGCTACTATGTGGTGTGTGTGATGGTGTAGTGTGCCTCAGTGTGTCTTGCTTTGGATTGTCTGCTGTGTCTCTCTCTCCTTCTCTCAGTATTTGGGGTCGCAGGGGTTTGTGGGTGATGTGGGTGTGTGTTTTATAGTTGGTTGATTGTGTGGGAGTGGTGTGTGTATCTGTATCAGGTGTGTGTTTTTCAAATTGTCCAATGTGGCTGTGTTTTGGTGATGTGTGTGTATTCTGACCGCGGCGGTGTGTACCGCCAATGGAATAACCCGTTTGAATGACCGCCGTGTGGATTCGTGGGTCGTAATGGCATGGGCGTATTTCTGTTGGCGTGACGGTGGAGGTTTGGTCATCTCCAGTTTATCGCTGCCCGCCGATGTGGCGGGCTGCAGTGGAGGACGGATTTTTGGAGGTTTGGCCGTTATGGGTCAGAATGACCGTGGCAGTTGACCGTGGCAGTTGACCGCGGCCGCGGCGGTGTTATGGCGGTCTTCTGACCGGCGGTAAGGGCATTTTACCGCCGAGGTCAGAATCACCCCCTTAGTCTCTTTTTAGAATTGAGCAACGTTGGATTTTTAGACTGGGTACCTCAATCCGGGGATTAAATGATGAAATTCCATGGTCCTCACTCTCTCTTAGATAAATTAAGTCATGTGATCAGTAATCGACATATTCTGATGACTGATTGCACAGACCTCGTTTTAGAAGAATTCTATCAATGTTTACATCATTTTTGTACTAATGACTTAGATAAATCCATTCATTTTACCAGCAACTGACACATTCTGACTACTGGATATACAGACCTCTTTTAGAGGATTTGCACTAATGTTTCCATAATTTTTGTACTAGTGAGTTCCTAGTATCCCTCTAATCTGCTAATTTTGACTACCAGACTATTTTGTTTGTTTTTATTCACATATCATGTGCCTTTGGTATGTTTTCCGGAGTCCGTTATGTTCTTCCACATAAAAGATTTTGGCCCTCATTCTGACCCTGGCGGTCGGCGGAGAGACGGCGGTCGGACCGCGAACAGACCGGCGGTATTAAAAATGGCATTCTGACCGCGGCGGTCCCCGCCGCGACCGACCGCTACTTCTCCACTCCGACCGCCGCGGCGGTCATGACCGCGGGGCTGGAGTTTGCGCACTCCGGCCCGGCGGTCGTCCCAAGACCGCCAAGGGTATTATGACCCTGCCTACCGCCGCGGTTTCTTGCGGGCGGGAACCGCCGTGCGAACCATGGCGGTAAGCACTATCGGGGCCAGGGAATTCCTTCCCTGGCACTGATAGGGGTCTCCCCCACCCCCCACTACCCACCCGAGTCCTCCCCCCACACCCTCCACCCCCCTGCCACCCCCCAGAGGTGGTACGAACCCCCTCCCCACCCCCACCCCGACATGCACATACATGTACCCCGACATGCACACACCCCCAACATGCACATATACACACCCCCTACACACACATACACAACGGGGACACATACCCGCACACATACATGCCGACATGCGCACCTGCCGAACAGCACACATTACCCATAGACACAGCAGCACCCCCCGCCCGCATACACGCACTCACACACCCCCTCTACACACTCACACGCACACCCCCATGCACGCCCACATCACACAACACCCCCCCACCCCCTCCCCTCACGGACGATCAACTTACCTTGTGCGTTGGTCCTCCGGGAGGCGACGGGAGCCATAGGGACGTGACCGCCAACAGAAGACCGCCAACAGAAGACCGCCACACAGAAATGTGGGTCGTAATTCTGTGGGCGGTGTTCTGCTGGCGTGGCGGTGGAGGTTGACCAGTCTCCACTTTCCCGCCGACCGCCAGTGTGGCTGCTGGCGGTTTTCCGGCGGAACGCTCCCAGCGGTCAGAATGCGCACAGCGGCACACCGCCGCGGTCGGCGGTCTTCACCGCGGCGGTAACTCAGCGGTCTTGCGAAAAGACCGCCAAGGTCAGAATGAGGGCCTTTGTATTTATGAGCTTTCATCCTTTCCGCTCTTCTGACCCATTAACTATAATTTTGACTTGCTCTGTGCCTTTCCAATATGGCGACTGAGCATTAGTCCTTTTTCTATTTTCACGTCCAGTCCCGGACAGCCTGAGATGCGCACGTCTCCCGAACCCGGTTGGACTTCCGGGTTCGTTAACGCGCACTTTAGGACTCCCGAAAGCGCCCGCCTTTGTCTTGCGGGGACGCTGTCGGGAATGTAGGTACAATGCCCTACGGACCGCCGATACGAGTAAGTGTCTCTTGTACTGTACGTTTCCCCCGTTGTCTTTACTGCTAGTCCATGGAAATTACCGGGGCTATTCCACTTCATTTAAGGTCGAAGACGTTGTATATAACCGCGTGTTGTATTAGTCTTCTACACGACGGTTAGTCTTTCTTAGCCTGTGTCTTTATTCTGACTTCTCTAATTTTGGAAGGGTATTTTGGGATCCAACTATAAAACAACCAGTGTTGGATTCCCTTCGTTTTTGACTTTGTACCTACAATAGTTATAGCAGATTTGATTATGGCACATGACATTTGATTGTTCTTGCCACCACCCCCTAAATATTTTCCTTTTTATACTATTATGACACTCAGATTGTAGTTCCGGTTCCTGACACTTGATTCCCAGGGGCTCTATCCACAGACCGGGGATGGTAAGCCTTTTTAAATTTTACATTATGAAAAATATTTGTGTTCTTTTTCTGCGCAAGATGTATTTAACTAGTATGTATTTGTGTGCAATCACTGGGGACTTTATTTCCTACACATTGTTGCCTTTTTAATTTTTAGGGCGACCTTGATTGACATATAGAACAACTTCACAGTAAGTTGCTGTGTTTTCCTTTATCTATTTTTACTCCTACTGGGATTTTCTTGAATTTTTGGAGAAGATTTTTTCACTTTGGTCCTGATGAAGCGTCGAGGGATCCGGATGGACCATTAGACGCGAAACATGTAGACCCCTATTTCAGAGGAGCCACTTTTGGGTTTACCCTCTTATACATATTGTTTGTGCAAGTAGATGAGCATTACCACTCAATTTTTACTCCCATTTTGTTTTTAACTTTGGTCTCCATCACATTATTTCTGATTAAAATCATGATTTTTGATTGTCGATGGATAACCAATTTTATTTTTGCTATGTTTTCTCTCCTATATTGCTCGGGTATCTAGTAACCAGATACCCTATTAGATTGACTATTTTTCTCTAACTATCAGTAGAGCATATACGGTTAAGAGCCCCCTCAGTGGTGCCCGTTAGGCATTGCAGCACCGGCCTAACGAGGAGCTTTCCCAATGATGAAACCAGACATCCAATGTGATGCTTGAGGGTTCTCGCTCCTGTAGAAACTAATCCCAGTGATTTAGTGTTTGGAACAGTGTACCTCTTTTCTTATTACTGTACATGGGAGACTGTACACTGGACCATTAACCTCCCAGGTCCCTCTTCTTTGTTTTTGGTTAAATACAACACATTCCTGCCCTTTCCTTTTGACACAGGGCAGACCATCAAGGTGTCTTGCTGCGCTGCCCTGTGTCAAAAACTCATAAATATGCCCTGCAGTCTCTGAATATCAGCAAAGTCAGCCTGATAGGCACTTTTCATGTATGGGTCAGACAGCCAGGTGCTGTACATGTGCTAAATGTGCAGGTGCCTGACTGCCTGAGCCACAATTTGCCCGGCTGAAGATTTCCCAGACTGGTAGGCATGACCTCCACAGCCTGGCAATGCAACTGGAACTCCTTCCCTTCAAGACAAGGAGGAGTGTTACTGATAAACTTGGACCTTTGTACTACAGTTTTAAGCCTTGAAGTGCCCAGTGCCAAGTGTTCATCAGTGACGCTTGTCACAGAGTGGGGTTTGGTCAGCAGTCTCACTGACCCAATCCCAATCTGTGATGAATAAAGGGCTGTTGCCTCCTCTCATGAGCTGACCCATAACAAGGTCAGCCAATGAGAAGATGTGGCAGTCCCAGTCCTACAGGAACCAGGGCCGCTTCTCTACCACCACTCCAGATCATCCTTGCAGCCAGGTAAGCTTTTCATAGTTGTAATGCTTGGTGAGTGCATGCATTTGTGTGGGTATGGATGCTTGGGTGTTTGTGCTTGCATGCTGTGAATGGGTGTATGCGTGTGTATGTGGTAGGTGTATGTGGATGTGTGAAAGAGAGAATGTGTGTGTGTGCATGTGTGTGTTGCCATCCCACCCATGTTGCACATGGCCCACCACTGCTGAATAGGCTCCAAAAGATCAGGCTTGTCCTTGTTAGTTGCTAGAAATTGGAACAATCTGACACTACAGTGAAGAAATACCCCGGACAACATTTAACTTGTGAAGGGCTCAAAATCCCTTCTGTTTTTAATGTGATGTGGCACTATTTTTAAACATTTGGGGTTTGATTGCTATGCTTGTCTGTTCTAGAGCCCAGTGATCAGCTTTTTTGGGGGATACATTTTCCAAAAAATTGACATAAAGTGACATTCAGTGTTTCAGGGCCAGACTCTGTGTCCAAGGGAGCCCTATCCCACTGCACATGACATTAGGTTATCTGCAGCGGGAGTCAGCAACCAAGCAGTGTGCCAAACTTTATGTGCAGGCAACTGTCACTTTGTATATATTTTTGCACAGTAGGGTTTGGTCAGAGTGCCTGGAATGTGGTCAGACACGGTGTTGAACAATTTATTGTGGCCAAACCTCCATTGACCAAGCAAAATAGGGGTTGTGCAAACAGTCTTACAGTACACTAAACTTCCTGAGCAGCCAACCACAGTTAGCAATGTGTAGTCACATTTATGTCAGTGGGTCATTATTATACAGCATAGACTTCAAATAGCTGCTTCACAACCTTTATGGATTGTATTTGCTACATTCACAATCTCTCCTGTAGTTTTAATTGGTTATTTATTACCCTATTTTTTTGGTTTGTGAGGGGCATCAAAATTATCACATAACTCAACAAACCAGATGGGTAATGAACTGACATGATTAAAATGCACTTTTCATGTATTTCTAATTTTTGCATATGGTTACCACCTACTTTGAATTCATGGCATTTTGCGTTTGTAATATTTTATTACTCTGATGAGTCAGTAATTTTGATTGCTTATTACACTTGTGCTCGCAATTTCACATTTGCATTTTGAGGTCACCAAGTATTTGGTTCACTATGAAGTTTTTTGGACTAGCTCAATTTAGGGCCTCTATACACCTTATTATTTTGCAATTCGGAAACGTTTGTGACTGGATTGCGAAGAGCAATATGAGCATAGACGTAGCCTCGGCCTCAAAGATCCTGTAATGCTAATAGTCAGGGCTGAGGTTAGGGCTTGACTGAAGCAAAGTACTCAGGTTAGATTTTGACTTACGGTTAGGGAGTGTACCAGAGTCAGGGCTAGGGATAGGTATTTAGTTAGCATTAGGTTAGGGCTCAGGGCTAGAAATAATCTTGGAAATAAGACTAGAAGTTAGATTGCTGTGATTAAAGTAATAACCTGTGTAATAATGTTATAAGGCATTTCAATGTTAATATTTTGTACTTAACATAAATGAGTAGGCAATATAGTACGCCTATTAGCATCAATACACCTTCCTGTATTTTTTTATATCTCAACTATATTTTAAAACATGACAATATTTCCCTGCTCTTACACTACCAGTCATTTGAAAGCAATTTGTTTCGAAGGAAAAATAGCCCCAAAAAGCTGTCATGCATCCATAATGTAGCTGCCTTGCTAGGATACACTTCAACATTCAACATAAGAATTCTTGAAACAGACCCCAGATATTTTGCTTTTCTATACGTGGCTGCTTGGAAATATCTGTTGCTTTTACACCATTGTGTCCTAGCATTACATTTAACATACATTATGGCATACTGAGTGAAGCAAAATATATTATATAATATATAAGGTCACCTACTTGCACTTTTTTGATCAAATCTCCTTTTACATGTAACCAATACTGCCTCCTAACAAGTTCAAGTGAGTTTGGACTGATATAGGTTGAGCCCCACGGCCAAAGACCGACCTCAGGTCCACAAAGACCTGCAAAAGGGCAATGCTCTTAACCACTCTATACATACAAAATTAATAAAGAATAAGCTTTGCTTGATCCACTGTAGTGATCTTGAGCCTGAATTCAGCCTGTGCCTATGTCAATGTAGACTTGCTATTCGTTTAGCCCTGAGGCCTGTTTAATAGCACCTTTCCCTAAGATTACCAAGCACTGTCCAGGATGTAGAGAGTGTACTGAGAGCCATGCGGGCTCTCCTGACTTGCGTAGCGTGCTCTGCGTGTCCGGGAGGGGCACGGAGCACGAGGTTATATAATAAAGACGGAACTGCGGTGACGCAGTTCCATGCGTGTTTGCAACGAAGCAAGGTCTCTGTGTGATTCTTCTGAGACCGTATGCACATAAACTACATTGGCGACGAGCGGGATTTCGAAACGCGATGCAATAACCATGGCTATTTAAACGGTGCCATAGAGCTGAGAAGCCCCTGCTGGGAGAGGTTACATACCGGGGAAGACGAGGTGGTGTCGGCCGCTGAGCGAGAGTGAAAAGTGCTGGTCGGCTTCCCGATCGGGGAAGCCAGAAACGGTGAGCTGCGCCCCGCCCCAGAGGAAAAAAAAACTCAGTTCAGCGCTCCCCCCGCAGGGCGTCTCCTCGCTGCCGGGAGTGGAGAGGAACACGTGCTCTCCCGACGAAGCACTCCGTGTCTGAGCCTCGCTGCCGGAGAGCAGCTGAACAGACCACGTGCTCTGTTAGCCGAGCGCTCTGCTTCTGAGCGTCTCGGTGAGTCAGGAGAGCTGAGAAATCTGACTCGTGTCCTCCCCGAGGCCGGGGATTTTCTGAATGAAACGCCGGGAAGGCGTGTCTCTTCAAAAAACAAAAAAAAACACACGGAGACAAACGTGGCAGCTAAGGCAGGCGAGGGCCTGTAAATAAATAAAAAAAGGAGGAAATAAAGGGGATGAGCAGCAGACAATACATTCTCAAGGAAAGAAAAGAGTTTGAAGGTCAGAAGGAATACATATATATACATTAACTCTTCCATTAAAGAAGATGAGCAGTAAAGAGTGAATTCTCAATAAAAGTAAAGAGTTAGAAGGTCAAAAAAACAAAAAAAATAATAATACATATATATGTACATTATTTCTTCTATATCGCTGGAGTGAGGGGGTGCAAGTATGAGTGCCCCACCACAAGAGAATGGCGATCCTCCACCGCCACCAGGGAATCTCCAACTCCCAGCACAGCTGAACAATAGCATCCACTCCTCAATTACTTCCTTACCACCCTTCAGTCAACTGATTGATCCGGCTACAGCTGCACCCAGGTGGCGACTGTGGATAAATCGCCTAGAAAATTATTTCTGCGCCA
Source organism: Pleurodeles waltl (assembly GCF_031143425.1). Taxonomy (NCBI): domain Eukaryota; kingdom Metazoa; phylum Chordata; class Amphibia; order Caudata; family Salamandridae; genus Pleurodeles; species Pleurodeles waltl. The sequence continues at coordinate 1,033,159,779 of NC_090439.1, read as the reverse complement.
CCAGGGAAACAGATGGGGCAGTGCGGAGATCTGTAATGCTGCTGATGGGCGGTGATGAGCTACAAGAGCTCTTTGATTCTCTCCCGGATACTGGGGACAAGTCTGACTTTAACGCAGCAGTAACTGCTTTGAATAGGCATTTTGATCCACAACTTATCTGGGATTACGAACGTTTCAAACTGAGACAGGCGCAACAGACTGAAGTTGAGTTGATGGATATGTTTTATGCTAGGTTGAGGAAACTGGCGAGCTCGTGGACAGGACTCAACCAACAAGAGGAGATCCGAGCACAGATCATACAAGGCTGCCGGTCTAACGCCCTGAGAAAGCTTATTCTTCGACAACAGGGTATGTCCCTTGATGACATTTTGATTCTTGCACGGTCACATGAACTGTCTGCGGTGCGAGCAGATGCGATGGCAGCCGTGAGAGGTCAGTCGTTGGCTGCAGCGTCATCGTCCCGTGTGGTCCAGGTAAAAGAAGAACAGGTGGATGCTATCCAAACACGGCAGACAGCACCGCGTAAGATAAACCCTGCTAAACCCAGTGATAGGGCTTGCGGAAGATGTGGGTATGAACACCGACCGAACATGGGGTGCCCAGCAAAAGGACAGTCCTGCAACCGCTGTGGCAAGTCAAATCACTTTGCTAAAGTGTGCAGGTCAAGGAGGAATAAGCCAGGAGAGCAGAAAGGACGAGATACGAGTGTTAGAGCTGTGTCTAAAAGTGCGGAGGAGGTAAGGGACCAGGCAATGGCGAGTGGCCCGGTTTTTGAGGAAGACGAAGAAGAGGATATCTTTGTAATATCCTTCACGGGAGGGAAGCCACGGAAAATGAGACCGCTGCGTGATGTTCATGTCAACGGCACGCTTGTATCTGTACTCATTGACACTGGAGCATCTGTCAATGTCATGGATGAAACTCTTTTCCAGAAACTAGTGCCTACCCCACCACTTACCCCGACAGCTACCAAAATATATAACTATGGGGGGCGAGATCCCCTTCCCCTCAAAGGGATAGTGGAGGTGGCTGTAAGCAGTGGAGACAGATCTACCGAGGCGAAGTTCTATGTGGTGGCTGGGGATCGCGGCACGTTGCTAGGGTGTCACACGGCAGAAGAGCTAGAACTGGTGTTCTTTGCACGACAAGTGTACGATACTCAAGTGGAGCGCCTTCTCAATGAGTTCCCACAGCTCTTTGAGGGATTGGGACGGCTGAAAGGAAAACGCATCAAACTGCACATAGACCACAGTGTGGTTCCGGTGGCACTAAGACATCGTCGGGTGCCATTCCATCTACGACCTGTCGTTGAAAAGGAGCTGCAGCAGCTGGAAGACCAAGGGGTCATTGAGAAGGTGGATGGGCCTACGCCCTGGGTGTCACTGTTGGTGATCGCGCCAAAACCCAAACAGCCGGGAGCGATTCGCCTCTGTGTTGATATGCGCCTACCAAACAAGGCTATTCGTAGAGAAAGGCACATAACGCCCACAATGGATGACATTATTGCTGATCTGAATGGGACGCAGTGGTTCTCAAAGTTGGATCTTAATGCGGGGTATCATCAGTTGGAACTAGACCCCGGAAGCCGAAACATCACTACCTTCTCGACACACGTGGGGCTGAGAAGATACAAGAGGCTAAGCTTTGGAGTGTCCTCCGCCGCTGAAGTATTTCAGAATGTGATTAGAGAGACATTATCTGGATTACCGGGAGTAATCAACTTGAGCGATGATATCTTGATACACTCCAAGACAAGGGAGGAACATCATCGTCATCTAAGGGCAACGTTGAAACGACTGGCTGAAGCTGGGCTAACACTTCACAAGAAGAAGTGTGCCTTTTATCAAACATCTGTAGAGTTCCTCGGCTATATATTCTCGAAAGATGGTCTGCAAGTAGACCCCAGGAAGGTTGAAGCGATTCGTCAGGCTCCTGTTCCGCAAAATCCCACGGAGGTTCGTAGTTTCTTAGGGATGGCCACGTATTGTGGGAGGTTCATACCTCAACTTGCCACCATGTCTGAACCTCTCCGACGACTCACGAAAGGGCAACACTGCTGGAACTGGACTCCAGAGGCACAACAGGGGTTTATGTGTATTAAGGATGCTTTGCTGGATAAGGCGACTATGGCATACTTCAACCCCAGTAGGAGGACTGAAGTGGTGGTAGATGCAAGCCCCGTTGGGCTTGGCGCCGTTCTCTTGCAGGAACAGAGGTATCAAGAATGGATCCCCGTTGCATATGCCAGTCGGGCGTTGTCAGCGGTTGAGACCAGGTACGCGCAGATTGAGCGTGAGGCCCTAGCCATTCGATGGGCATGCCGACATTTCCATTTGTACTTGTACGGGCACGAGTTTCAGGTAGTGACTGACCACAAACCTCTGGTTTCATTGTTTGCGGGGAGCCCCCGTCTTGCACCTCCGAGGATTGAGCGATGGACTGTTCTCCTTCAGCCTTATAGGTTCACCGTTGTTTACCGGCCTGGTGCGAACAATCCGGCAGACTATCTGTCTCGACACCCTTCTCCGCAGGTGTTTGATGCTCGACAAGAACAAGATGAGGAAAGTACCGAGGGTTTTGTCAGCATGGTCGTGCAGTCGGCGTGTCCTAATGCTCTTCTCGTAACCGACATTGTGAGTGCTACCCAGGAAGATGTGATGTTGAGTCATGTCAAGGAAGCTTTGAGCCATATACGATGGAAACGTTTTTTAGAGAAAACACATGTGTCCTGCCCTGATCAGAGGGTACCTATGCAAAGCATATGGAAAGTGCGTGACGAGCTGTCTACCGATAAGGATGGTTTGATTCTAAGGGGAAGGAGAATTGTGCTCCCACAATGCCTCTGGTCCAGAGTGATTGATCTGGCTCATCAAGGGCATCAAGGGGCCACTAAAACTAAAGCGAGATTACGTGCCAAAGTGTGGTTCCCAGGCATGGATGGTCAGGTTGACGAGATGATAGGGAGGTGTCACTCCTGTATCATCACATCGATGGAACCTCCGAGTTGCCCAGTGGTGACTGAACCGCCCACTCTGAAACCTTGGGCTAAAGTAAGCATGGACTTTGGGAGTTTTCCTGATGGGAGGCTGACTACTGTTTTGATTGATTCCTATACCAAGTTCCCGGTGGTTGAGGTGGTATCGTCAACGGCGTTTGAAAATGTGTGGCCAGTTCTGCAAAATACATTTGCTTTGTTTGGTCTGCCTGATGAGATTCGAACTGACAATGGTCCCCCGTTCCAGGGGCAAGAGTTTAGATTGTATCTTGATGGTTTGGCAATTCACCATCGTAAAATAATGCCTTACTGGCCTCAGGCGAATGGGGACGTGGAAAGGTTCATGAGAACTCTGAACAGGGCTCTCAGGATTGGACTGGAACAGAAGGAAGACAGCGAACAGTGTTTGCACCAGTTCCTGAGTGCTTATCGTCAAACGCCCCATAGCACTACCGGTTGCGCTCCCTCTTCCTTGATGTTCAAAGTATCTCCACGGGACTGTATTCCATCAGGTCCTAAATGGAAGCCTCCTGTGTTGGATGTCCAAGCCACTCAAAGACGACGAAGAGCTACTAATCAGAAGGCTAGTGTCCAACGACGAGCGAAGTATCGAGGGTTTCAAGAAGGAGATCGAGTGGTAGTAAGATGCCGGCGAGGAGGAGGAAAGTTTAGAACACCGTTTGAGCCTGAGGTATGGGAGGTCATTGGTGTAAAAGGATCAATGATAACTGCGGCCAGAGGAAGACAGAGGGTAACACGTAATGTATCACATTTTAAGAGAGCTGGACTGAGGGAGTCGGTTGGTGATGAAGGAGAAGTAGATGATATCGTAAGGGGTCCATCAACAGGGGCCAAAGAGAAGGAGAGTGTTACTGGGCCAATGCTGACTGAACAAACCCTGCCTAGTTGCGCTCCCGAACATGAAAGTTTGCGCACTCGAAGTGCAAGATATGACCTGCGCCCTAATCCTGTACCGAGCAGTCAGTTGAGAGACTTTGTCTGTCAGATGGACTGGTTATAGCGTGGATTCCGGTGTTGTCTGGTAATGGGAGAACAGCTGTTGGAGAAAGATGTCGACAGTGTAAAGAAGTTTACAACTGCTAAAAGTAAAAAGCGTTTGTAATAATGGGGTGCGGATGTTAAGGGATTGCAGTGCTTTTCATCGTTAGGAATTTGTTTTATTTCTAGTTGCGTTTAAGTTTGTCTTATGTTAGTTCCTTATCCATGTGGAGTAAAACATGGGGGGGATGTAGAGAGTGTACTGAGAGCCATGCGGGCTCTCCTGACTTGCGTAGCGTGCTCTGTGTGTCCGGGAGGGGCACGGAGCACGAGGTTATATAATAAAGACGGAACTGCGGTGACGCAGTTCCATGCGTGTTTGCAACGAAGCAAGGTCTCTGTGTCATTCTTCTGAGACCGTACGCACATAAACTACACAGGCGAGACATCGGACGGTAATTGGAAGGATGTTTCCTACTCCCACTTTTTGTGTATTGGCGCTAGGGCTGTCGACTGCCTCGAGGTCGGTATCCTACCCTCCACAATTTCTGCATTGAACACCTGCGTAAAGACACGGAACCAGGCTTTAAGCTGCGTGCGGTAAAGATAAGGGCCAATGAATTCGAGCCAAGAACTTTATTAGGTTTTATTCGAAGTACATCTCTCTTCGCCTCAGGGTCGACAATGTTTAAGGCCTGTTTATCACTTACGCACACCTCACTGTAGGCGCTAGTGTTTGTATCTGTTATCTGTACAGTGCTCACTAGTGTACAGCTGCTTAAACTGTCTCGCCCACCCCTTAGGGCCTCTGAGGGAGCCCAGACTAGTCGCACATCCCGTGATGACATCAGAGACAGTTTCATCAGGTCTACTGCTACTGATTGGCCTATTTTTCCCCTTTTTTTTAACAAAGCTTTATTCTCTTTCCTGAGCTGTGGAAGGCTGCTCCCTGTCTCAAGAAAAGGTGCCAAGCAATTAGAGTTTTTTAGAACTTGTGCTTTGACTGTAGACCTCAGCGTCACATCACCCATTGCATTTTTGATTGAGAGACCTAAATATAATTTCTTAAGTGGATGAAGCCACATTACTTGTATCTGCTCCAGCATCTTTATAACAGAGTTGGTGGCTCTACTTTTCTCGGTAGCAATGCTTCCTACTGTTGTAAAACCATAGAAACCTGCTATTATATTATTCACCAAGTCGATGACTTTGTCATGATCCCAGTGAACTGACTTCCTAGCATTTAACATTACAAACCCGCATGGATATTGCGATTGTTCTGCTTAATATCGGACTATGTCCCCCCACTGTCTGTAGTCGGACAGGCTATGCCAAGATCATGGTCGCTTTCCACCCTCGGCAGCACTGCCAAATGAATCACCTTTCTCCAGCCTGGGATATTAATTATGCAATAATCAATCAGATAAGTCTCTGATTGAAGGTGTCACTGGCTGGGGAATCTGAGTAGGTCCAGCCAGTTAAACAAATGCAAGCTTTTGTTTATGAGAAATAGGACAAAAGCCTCCCTTCTTCTTTGAGGAGTTCGTCCACTGCATAAGCCTTTGTGGAATACCATAACATTCATCTTTTTCAATGACCTCACTATTGACTATTTGGCCAGTGGAAAAGGTGTTGAAGTCGCCGCATTTAAACAACAGATTGCTATCACTAAAGGCCTGATTGACAATAGGATTTCTCACATAGTCCTCCAGCCTCTTTTTAATGATCTGTACTTCTGGGCCCCAGCGTGCAGGGATGCAAATATTAAGATTGACTATACTGTTGACTCCCTCCCAATATCCATTAGTCTCACATGCAACATAGTAAAATGCCAGCACCCCACAGTAATTCTTTGCAACCTGCAATTCGGCTTGCGAGAAATCCAGGTTGAGAGACTCCCTCACGAGACGAGTCTGCCCTGCTGACAACATACTGCTGGTTTGCTGAATTCCAGGAAATCGTTCATGAGGTTCTCCTTTTGAGGCCAGGTTTCCTGCAAACAGCAAAGGTCATGTCACTTTATGAACGATACCCAGTCCCCATCATTCAATTTGCAACTAAGGCCTTTGAGGTTCCATGATAAAATAGTGTGGGCCATATTTATACTTTTTGACGCAAAACTGCGCTAACGCAGTTTTGCGTCAAAAAAATTAGCGCCGGCTAACGCCATTCTGAAGCGCCATGCGGGTGCCGTATTTATTCAATGACGTTAGCCGGCGTTAGCCGCTGGCGCTGCCTGGTGTGCGTGAAAAAAAATGACGTACACCAGGCAGCGCCGGCGTAGGGGAATATGGAGCTTGGGCGCCAAAAAATGGGGCAAGTCAGGCTGAGGCAAATTTTTCGCCTCAACCCGATTTGCGCCATTTTTTTTCGACTCCCAACCCCCATTGAAATGACTCCTGTCTTAGCAAAGACAGGAGTCATGCCCCCTTGCCCAATGGCCATGCCCAGGGGACTTCTGTCCCCTGGGCATGGTCATTGGGCATAGTGGCATGTAGGGGGGCACAAATCAGGCCCCCCTATGCCACAAAAAAAAAAAATTATTACTTACCTGAACTTACCTTATGTTCCCTGGGATGGGTCCCTCCATCCTTGGGTGTCCTCCTGGGGTGGGCAAGGGTGACAGGGGGTGTCCCTGGGGGAATGGGAGGGCACCTCTGGGCTCCTTCCGAGCCCACAGGTCCCTTAACGCCTGCCCTGACCAGGCGCTAAAAAACGACACAAAAGCGGCTGGACGTCATTTTTTTTGACCCGCCCACTCCCGGGCGTGAGTTTTGCCCGGGAGTGTAAATATGGCGCACATGCCTCGGAGTCAATTTTTTAGACGGGAACGCCTACCTTGCATATCATTAACGCAAAGTAGGTGTCCACGCTAAAAAAATGACGCAAACTCCATGGACTTTGGCGCTAGACGCATCTATCGCCAAAGTATAAATATGGAGTTAGTTTTGCGTAAAAAAAAACTACGCAATTCCGGCGCAAACAGAGTATAAATATGCCCCTAAGTGGCTTATGTACAAGCTGTGGCCTCTCTTCAATATTAGTGACTTCAGTAATGGTGGACATAGACATATTGACAGGTAGATTACAAAATGCTCAGGCCATAGTTACCTGATCAGGTTGCATGACGGGGCCGAAGGCAGTCTCCCCCCCCTCATTATCATCATCCCCACAGATGTAATGTCCCTTCCTCTAGGTAGCACCACAAATCTTGCTAAAGCCCCATTGGTGACCCGCAAGTTTGCAAATTTGTATCAACAGCCAAACCCCATGCTGTCCAAAACGAAAGGCCTTAGCACAGTGAGACCAGTTTGTTCCCTCTCAGGCCCCTCTGCAGGAACTTCAACCAGCTAGCTTTTCTGTGATTCCCTTGGCAGGTGTAAAGTGGAACAACAGCATTCCCCATGATGCATAGGTCATCCAGTTGCCCACAAACTAGTGTGCTTATGTTACAGGAGGCAAATTCTATCTTTCTCAAAATTAGAGATTTGCCATCCTCTGTGACATACCCCAGGGTCATGAGTTTCAAGTCCTTTGAAGTCATCACATATACTTAAGGTAAAATACTAATAGAGGTTGTGATCTATACAAGGGATTTGCGCTGGACATATCAGGAAATAAATAAATAAACTCATAATGACACATCAGTGGAATAACTGCCATCCCAGATGAGGAGCCTGAATCAAGTTATATTTGATCATTTTGCTTAACCCGGTCAGCCTGCACAGCAGACATAGGCCTATCCAAGGGATCTAAGGATTGGCTCTGTGAATGCAAAATGGCTACTGTTCATAAAGTCATGTGCCCCTTCTCTTATATTTTCGGTACTCTTATTTACCAATTGTGGCTGAGTCACCTAGCTGCTGCTCCACACAAACTATCCTCAACCCTGCCCTCCTCTCAGTCCACGGCCATTGTTCTGACTGCCCCTCTCGTATCTGCTGCTGTTGTTACAGATAAGTCCTGTTGTGTCATTTGTTGCAGTCTAAAGCTCTCTTAATTTTTGTTTGAGTGCCATGCAAAGTTGTAAAATAAATATACACATAAATAAATATTAAAGCTCATTGTGCCTCATTCTCCTCTGGGGGAGGGGGAGGAGTACAGCAGCCAGCCATACTGCAGAAACCTCCCTCAGTGTGGCCCCCCCTTCCTTCAGCAATCGTGGCTGGGTCACTTTGACACCTCTCCTCGCAAACCCACAAGTGCAGTTACCTTGCAAGTACCAGGGCCATATTTTGAACGGTGCAGCAGGATCAGTGACACAGGGGCCAAATGATCTAAGACAACTGAACACAGATTCAACCCATTGCATTACATTATTGGTCTGCGGTCCATTTCTCGGCCCGTTGGGCCTGCTGTGGGCCATGTGCCTGCCTGGAGCAGCTCTCCTTTTTCCAGTGGCAGGGTTGGGTGGCCCAGAGTCAGATCACAGATTTCACCGCGGGTACTTTATGCCCTGCCCCTGCGGCGCAGGTTTTCCCTTCAATGCACCCATAATTGCTTACCTGTCCTTAAGCTATTCTTTCCCCTGGCCATTGGGGCCATATTTTCTCTTTCCAAGAATGCTATTTGTTCCCAGCATGCACTGTTTCCTTTTTCTTTTTCTCTTTTTAAGATGGCGTTCTGTCTAGTTTTCTCTATGGCATTTCCCCAATCCAATATGGCTTTTTTCTTTATCCTGTTTGTCACTTCCTGTCCATCAATATATAAGGAGCTTAGGTTTTTCTCTTCTTTGCATTGCAACACTTCCTGCTGGTGGTGGTCCTCACTCCTGCTTGTTGCGCCTGTGGATTTGCTCCTGCTGGTTTTCCCTGCAGCTTCCTGTTGTTCGAGTCCTTGGAGTCCTGATTTCCTGCTGTTCTTTCTCCTGCTCTTTGTAGCTCCTGCCTAGAGTTTTTTTCTCTTGTGTTTTTTTTTCTGAGACTCCTTTAAGAGTGCACAGACTGCCTTGTCACCCACCTAGTCAGCAGCACCGTGGCTACCAAAAGGGGTCGCACCTATTTTGGCCAGACCAGAACATGCAAGATCGGAAGTCGTATCACACTTTCATCTGACGAAGGCAGTAAGAGAGGGGCGGAACGTGACAGCTATATAGCAAGCAGTGAGAAGTGTTTTTTTGGTTCTTTTGTAACTATCTTTTAACACATAGCCTTAAGTATCACTGTAATAAAAGCTGTGACCTATTGACTTTTCTGTCTATTTATATTTTATGTTACATTCAGTACATTTATATGCCACATTTTCACAGTTTTTGTATGCTCCTTGGCAAGGGCATTCTCCATTCTATAACATTAGCAATTCAGCCATAATTATAACTTACCATATGGCACTGCATACCAAGCATTGGCAAAGCCACTAGGCCTCACCTATGCAAGATCTATTGGCCTTGTCAATGTTTTGTTCGCCAAATAATACAGTAACACTAGCTTCAGTGCAGCATAACTGAAAATAAAAAAATGCACTATAACACAGACAACACTGGCTGTGAAATACAGCTTTTTTACATTATTTTCAGCCATTTGAAACATAGCTAAAACTTTAGCAAAGCCAATAAATCTCACTTAGAGAAGACCTATTGGCTTGCTGATGTTTTTTTAAGCTTTTGCTTAACTTGCACAACTGCTCACCAAGCTACAACTTACAACAAAAAACAGCTTATTGTTAATCACATAGGCAAAACCTAATGCATTCAGCAATGCCATGCCCATTTACCTTGCTCTCTCATGCACTATCCTCACCTCACTAATATAGTAACTTCCGATCTTCACTCACAGATTCTGTCCCTGAAACAACGCTCTCCTCCTCTTCTAAGGGTGTCTTCTGCATACACAAAAGCTCCCTCTTTAGGCATCTGTGGTCTTTCCTCCCCTTCTTTTTGTCTTTCTCAAACACTATTTCTGCTCCTCCGTCTCAATGTCAATAACCATAACCTGCACAAACTACATATCCCTCTCATTCTTCCTTTTTATCTATTCTCTACAGCGCTCACCACTGTCTATTTACATTGTCACATAATTCTTCCACACAAATACACTACATAACACACAATTCCACAACACACAAATAAACAACTTACAATTCCAATACAACAAACATCATTCCACTACACACAACGTACACAAAACAAAGCACATAGGTAAAAATGTTATCATTTATAATCCTAACAGCTCTAACTCTCACAACTGTGAGATGTGTTGCTTTGCAAATGCTTGTTTCTAGAGTTGTCAGTTGAAGCTTCTGCATGGTATTGAGATGGTTAGTAGCATTGCATTAATCAATTCCTTGTACTGGTCACTAACATGCTCTGTGCCACATACATGTTTCTTCTTCTCACCAAGTTCCTTCTCTCTTTTGGTAAACTTAGAGAAGCAGTTATCCTTCAATGTGAGTGGACTGTTACTAATTTTGGAGGCATAGTCATAACCATTTCCTCGTGGTTTGTCTCTGACTAGAACTTGTAGAATGGTTATAAGTAGAGACCTAGGGCCATATGTATGAACACATTTTCCCATAGACGTAGAATGGGTAAAGACCTTTGATAAATCTGGCCCCTAGTGTGGAGTGCTTCCTCATGAATTTTTCCAGGATCAAAAGCACAGCATTTAGTACAGTGTTTAGAGCAGACAAGGCCTCTGATTGAACTAACTTCTGCTTGTGCTGGGGTTTGGAGACAGCCATATTAGTGATATTTGAGTAACAGTTTCAAAACATGAATCCACAGAATCACAAGGGTGTGAAGCCGGATTAATAGGATCCAGTAGTGATGGTACAAAATTAGTTGCCTCAGCCTGAACTAGGGCCTTCACTGCCTTAGCAGAATGCATTTTCTTTACGGTTGCATTAGGGACATCAGGTAAGGTAAAGTCCAATCCAGCTGGGGAGCTAACCAGAAGGGGAAGGACATAGTTAGTTAAGGGATCACTTGTACAATCTGTATCACACAAGCTAGCCTGTTGACTGGTACCTCTTGGCTTGCAGCAGTGAACCTTTTGATACCTAGGCCCATATTTATACTTTTTTAGTGCCAGATTTGTGCCGCTTTTTAATGCAAAAGCGACGCAATCTTACAAAATACAATTGTATTTTGTAAGTTTGGGCCGCTTTTGCGTAAAAACATTACGCAAATGAGGCACTAAAAAAGTATAAATAAGGGCCCTAATGTGTTCCTTGGTTAACCCTGGGCTCTCCCTTTGAGATATATAGATCATTCTGTACAGGCTAAATTTCCTTGCTGACTGTATAATGGTCCTCCATCAATGACGATGGTTCCTAACTCTGTTTTGTGGGAGGCACACTGGCTCTAGGTCAACAAATATCTGATTTTTCTTATGAAGAATTGCATTATTAATTTAGATCCAGAGGTAATTGCCTTTTTAGGCAGTGGTGACAGGGCCTGCAGTAACCTTGGGGACAAACTATTTCACTTAGGTAGGGACACAATGAGTCCATTACAGACTCCTACTGATCACCTGTGGACTGCAGAGACATTTGTTCTATTATGCTTTGTCACTGTCATTCTGATCCATGGCTCACCATCACCCTTTCAGCACCCTACCATACTCACACTATGACCATCCACTAAATAATGAGTGCCAGGTAGATAATGAGTGTTAGGTAAATAATTAGTAACAGAAGGGCCTCAGATTGGTGCTTCCATATAATTATATAGACATTGCAGCTGTAGGGAAGAACCAGAACTTGCAAGCCTCACTCTTTGAAGTATGATGGCTCAATCAGTTACTCTGGTGCTTTTGAGTTTGGCCTTGCAAAACTGTAGGTAATTGTAGGTAAGTGGGTGGGCACCAATACCCCTAGCCTCCTGCTAAGTGCTGTAGGTATGCAGACAGAGTCCATGGGTCTCCTGCCTTGCCACATGTCCTACCCGCCCCCAGGGAGGGAGGACAAAGTGGATTCGGAACCGGAGGACTCCTTCCTGTGGGCTGTGGTTCCACGAGGAAAATTGCTCTATGTCTGTCATCATGTCCATCCTGGTTCACTCAGTGCTCTCGGTGCACAATTAAGCTCTGCTCCGACATTTTGGCATCCAGGAAGCCCTGCCCCAAACTCAAGCTCCCAGCCCTACTCCACATTTTGCTGTGTGCTGATCCTCTGAAGCAAGTGAGAGGGCATCCAGAAGCACGGTCAATCAGAGACACAATATATGTAACATAAGCAAGGTGCTAAAATAAAATAGCTAATACTGTAATTATTATCAATTTAAATACATTGCACTTAAATGCTACCTACTCAATCCCCAAGAAATCTGACCCTAAACGTAACAGAGCTCTTTATATAAGAGCAAGACATTTTGCATTAGAGCCAGGCGTTATATATTATATTATATCATATTATATTATACATTATAATGAAGTAATTTACATATTTACCAAACGTTTTAAAAATAGGAACATTTATAAAAATTATGGCTTATTATAAAAACAAATTAACCTCACAACCTGATAAGTAAAATTTAATAAACAACTTGAAAGTTTACCAACATACACCATGAACATCTTCATTGTTGAGGGAGGAGAGTATAAGGCAAAATGTTTTGACCCTGACGATGATTGAGCCAATAGCAAACAAGTACCAATAGGAATCTATAAAACCAAGGCACGCCCAGGATTCAGTTGATGCACCTCAATCTATGAGGCCCATGATTCCCACAAGTCATGATTTGAATCCTCCTGCAACACCCACAAACCCACCACCTTCACCTCAACCACAACAACCATATCCTCCACCACTTATACAACCACAAGCACCACCACCATCCCAACCACAGCCACAAAAAATATGCTAAACCACAACCAGAGTCAAAACCTCTGTTGCATAGCTGAAGATGTTGAATTCCCAATGGTCACTCATTAAAAACTGTAATCTCCAAGCACCTTTGAAAATTAAACTTTACAATATTAACCAGTAACCAGCATGAAACCAGCATCAGGATTGGTGAGAATGGCGCATGTCAGGCTGGCAATCGCTCCACGGCCAGCCAAAGGGACATGCACACTTTAAACTAAAGTGCACAGCTCTCTTCTGCTGTCAATCAGCAGCAGAGCAGAAGTGGCACCACCCCATCCCGACACTCCATTCAGGATGGGGTGCTGAAAAATAATTGTTAATAAAGAAAGCTTATTACCATTTTATTTTTCAGCTCTGGGGCATTTTTTTGAGTGGCACGAAGTTCCTTTACTCTCGTGGAGGGGCCGCCCCTGCTACATTGTGAGAACTAACCCTCTGAAAAGTGTCAATCAGTACTTTGAAATGGACAGATATGGCATCCAGTGGGGTGCAGATGAATCAAGCTCCTGCTCCCAGCCTGAAACTAAGTTGAGGATCATTTCAGATAAGAAGTGGTATCTAGCAATGACTGCTTCCTTAGATATGCCAAAGATGTTGATACTTTAACTATAAACTCTCATTCACTCTCTTCCTCAAATATTTGTTCCTCAAGATGAGAGCAAAGCTACAAAAATATTAACCAACATCGTGAATCCCAAAAACGTGTTGTGTGCAACTTCATTTCTTATGTGGTCAGCCTCCAAGTGAGTGATTGGTGTTTTAGTGAGCTTGACCTGTAGATTAGTTATGGAGTTCAGAAGTGTTACATGTGTTAAAAGTCTTGTGTTTAATACAATATGGAAATAAAAACATTAAAAAACAAAATTACATTTTTTAGAGTATTTTTGTTTACATTAAACAGATTTAGACAGATTTTTCTGCCTGTTTTACTATTAGAGCTAAAATAGAATTGGTTGTGTATTTTCTAAATAGCCATTGTCTTACTCTTTTATGGGTGCGTCTTTGTATTAGAATTTCCCTCCCTAAACACTTCCTTCAATCTCTCTTAGGTCCATCTATTTTTTAGTAACTATTCCCAAGTTTCCATCCACATCCCCTTGTCCCTCTCACATTTACTAAAACATGCATAACCACATTTATGGAGATCTCCACACACATTGCAGAGATCTACATAGAAAAGGTGCAAGAGGCAGATGTGTGCTAGAGGTTTATGAATAGCATTTTGTACTACTTACATAGTACTACTGGAGTGCTACCTTATGTACTTCAGATGCATTTTGTGAATCTGGCCCTGAGAATTAAAAGTTCATTTGTCCATTTTCTATTGACCAAATTGTGAAGCTAGTTACTGTAAAGCTAGAATTGCCCCAGTCCATGAGCATTTATCCTGTGCTCCAGGTATCGTTGTTTAAAACCTGGTCTAAAAAAAAAGAAAAAAACACGGCTTGTTCCAGATACTATACCAGTTCGGGTGAATATGGGAAAAAAATATGAACTACATGGGATAACATATGCAGGAATTGTTAGAAAACAATTGGCATATCTGGTAGATTAGAAGGGGCTAGGATTTAAAAGGGGATCAAGGAAACCAGCCTTCATTAGTTATGCCCCACATTTGTTGCACATATTTTGCACACATAGTTTGTCACAATACTAGACAATCCAAGATCTCCACTACTGAGATGGTCATCTTCTGACGGAAGAGGGCTTCAGGGGGGCACTGTCATAATCTGAGGCCTGCACCCACCTATTCACAAGCACAATACTCCAAAACCGACAGGTGGTGCATGGATTCAAAGGAAGGAAAGACTGGTAGTGCACACAGTATTGATTTTGCTTGGAGGGTGTCTTCACACTTTTGAAGGACCCACTTTGCAAGGTGCTTCAGTCTAATTATTAAACATACATTGCCCATGAAGCCTCAGAATCCTCACAAAGGCCCTCATTACAACCCTGGCCGTCGGTGTTAAAGCGGCGGTAATACCGCAAACAGTCCGGCAGAGAAAAAAATTGGATTACGACCGTGGTGGAAACCGCCAACATAGCCAGCCACCATAACACTCCGACCGCCACGGCGATACAAACAAACAGCGCGGCTGACACCGCAACAGACAGGCGGAAGACAATGTACCGCCCACCCTATCACAACAGGCCTATCCGCCACCTTTTCCGGGGCGGAACCAACGCGAACAAAAACACGGCGGAAACAGTACACAGAAGGGAAAACACTCACCTTTCCACACCCCACGAGGAACAAGGACGCCATGGAGCCCGAATTACAGACACTGGCGATGATGGTCTTCCTGCTCCTCTATCAGGAGCTCCAACGACGGCGGCGACGACCACGGTGAGTACTGCAACTACAACACAGGGGAGGGGGAGGGAAAAGAGAGTGACACACACACGCAACACGCAACACCCTCACCCCCACCCACAACACCATATACACAAATACATGCTGCAACATTACATATACACCCCCTCACTCCCTGGAAGAACACAAGGACAAAAGGAATTGATTTGAACAAATGTAATCATGTGAAATATCATTATCAAAATTCTAAATCCACTATATACAATATACAATTATGTACACCAACTCCAAGTCCGGATAGTGCACCAATCATTGTCCGTGGACCACTGGGCCCAAAATGCATGGGCGAGGCCCACAGATGATACCTGACTCCAAACGGAGAGAACACTGGAGGGGCATCAGATAGAAAATATACAGGCACCTCAGGGGGAGGGGGAAGGGGGGGAACCTCAGCCTGATGAACGCACGACGCCACTGCTCCACGAGGGGGCTCCATGCCCACAGTTTGGTCCTGGGGAGTGCAAAGCCACAGTCTCTCAAGTCTTTCCAGTGGGTGGTTCGCCCACTACTGTATACTGGGGAGTGCAAAGCCACAGTCTCTCAAGTCTTTCCAGTGGGTGTTTTGCCCACTGCTGTATCCTGGGGAGTGCAAGGCCACAGTCTCTCAAGTCTCTCCAGTGGGTAGTTTGCCCACTGCTTTATCCTGGGGAGTGCAAAGCCACAGTCTCTCAAGTCTTTCCAGTGGGTGGTTTGCCCACTGCTGCATCCTGGGGAGTGCAAAGCCACAGTCTCTCAAGTCTCTCCAGTGGGTGGTTTGCCCACTGCTGTATCCTGGGGAGTGCAAAGCCACAGTCTCTCAAGTGGATAACAGTCTCTACTGGTTCTGGAGGGGGCTTTGTGCCCAGAGTGCTTCATCCTTCCAAGGACTGAGGTAGTGGATGTATCTCTCCACTGGTTCTGGAGGGGGCATGGTGCCCAGAGTGCTTCATCCTGCCAAGGACTGAGGTAGTGGATGTATCTCTCCACTGGTTCTGGAGGGGGCATGGTGCCCAGAGTGCTTCATCCTGTGCAGGACTGAGGTAGTGGATGTATCTCTCCACTGGTTCTGGAGGGGGCATGGTGCCCAGAGTGCTCCATGTGGAGTGTGGCCGGAACAATGCACTCTCCTGGGTGTGTGTGCCACAAGATTGCCGAGATACAGGTTGCATGATACGCCATGGAGGCAGAGACATACCCCACACTGCTGCGGCTTCGCATTCCATATGCAGGTGACAACTGTGATGACAGTGATATTTCATGGAAGCTGCCCAGGTTCCTTGAACTCACCACCAGCCACGGACGACTGACCACTGGGGATGGTAGCCATGTCTGAGGTGGTGCACTGTCTGAGGACGTCGCGGGCCGCTGGTGGTGCTTGCGGCGGTATCAGTCGTGGCAGGTGCTTGCGATGTGGTCAGTGGCGGCGGTGCTTGGTGCGGGGTCTTTGGCGGCAGTGCTGGCTGCGGGGTCTGTGGCAGCTGTGCTGGATGTGTGGTCTGTGCGGCGGTGCTGGCTGCGGGGTCTGTGGCGACGGTGCTGGCAGGGGGGTCGGTGGCGGCGGTGCTGGAGGTGGGGTCTGTGGTGGCGTTGCTGGCGGCGGGGTCTGTGGCGGCAGAGCATGTGTCAGCACCAGCTGAGTGAGAAAGCAGGATGTAGAAGTGCTGGAGGTGGTGCAAGTAGCGGTGCTGGTGGCGGTGCAGGTGGCGGTGCAGGTGGCGGTGCAGGTGGCGGTGTTCTCTGCCGTACAGGTTGGCGTGGACGTGGACAGAAGGTGTGACACTGGTCCCTCAGTCTGTGCCACCATGCCCTCTCCTGACCTGCCCTTCTGTTTTTGGCCCTTCTCCACCTTTGATGGTGGCGCAGTTGTCTTGCCACTATTCCCTTTTGTTTTTGCTGACCACTTGGTGGCAGGTGTTTTCGGCTTCTCCCTCCAGGATGTGGGCACCTTTTTAACCTTGGCAGGTGGCGGAACGTCCTTGCCCTCACTCCGTGGCACACTGGCAGCCCTGATGGTTGGCGCACTCCATGACCTCGCAGTTGCTGGCACCACTGTGCCTGGGGATGTGGTGGCTGAGGTGTTGGGCTGGGACCTGGAAAGCCTGGCCCTAGGGGAAGGACGGGGGGAGGTGTAAGGAAGAGCTCAATGTTAGCCAGGAAAAGTTTTTAGACACACTGGGATGAGTAGATGGAGGGGGTTTGACAGTGAAGGAAGAGGTAGTGGTTGTAGGAGGTGTACATCTGCTGAATTTGGGTGAAGGTGCATGGGCTGGAGGCTGTTGTGAGGTGGATGGCTGTTGGGTGGGTGTGTGCCTGCATTTGTGTACTTTGGGAGGAGGGCTCACTGACACACTGGGAGAGGACACTGGGGATGTGTGAATGGTAGTGGGGGTGGTGATTGCACGTGAGCGGTGTGGTGATGGGCATGCTGGTGATGGAGGTAGTGGCTGAGGATGTACTGCATGCAGGTGTGAGTGGAGAGGAGACTGGGAGGGAGGAGGGAGACGTGGAGGAGGGGGACACAGTGGGGGGAGTGGATGTTGGTATGTGTGCATGGGTATGATGCTTGTGTGAGTGCCTGTGGGATGTGTGGTGCTTATGTTTGCCTGAGCCACTCTTGTGTGTTGATGTGTGTGCATGCTGATCTGATGGTGTGCTTGGGATAGGCTGAGGTACTGGGGATTGGGTGGAGGAGGTTGGACACAGGGACAATGGCTGCCATCAGTGCTGAGGCCAGAGCCTGAAATGCTCCCTGTTGGGTGGCCTGGCCAGAATGAATGCCCTCCAGGTATGCATTTGTTTGTTGCAAATGCCTCTCAGTACTCTAGATGGCATTCAGAATGGTAGACTGCCCAACAGTGAGGGATCTCAGGAGGTCAACAGCCTTCTCACTGAGGGCAGCAGGGCTGACTGGGGCAGGGCCTGAGGTGCCTGGGGCGAAGAAGATGCCCACCCTCCTGGGGGAGCGGGCACGAGACACACGCTGAGGGGCTGCTGGGAGGGAGGTGCTTGTAGGGGGGTGGCGGCTGTACCTGTTGATGCGGAGGGCACAGAGGGGCCCACCACCGCAAGGGAGCTCCCATCAGAGGAGGAGTCGCTGTCTCTGGTCTCTGCTCCTGTCCCCACAGTGAGCCCCCCCTTGCCCTCCGTCCCACTGGTGGCTTCAGACTCCGTTGTTTCGCCCCCCAGGGCCAATTGGGATGCAGCTCCCTCCTGCTCCGGTGCCAATGCTCCGCCGCTTGATGATGCTATTGCACACAAGAACAGGAAGACCACAAAAAGGGGGGGGGAGACAGGAGAAAGATATGTTCAGTGCATGCAACACCACTACCGTTGGCGGACACAACAGACACAGCAGCCCTCTGCACTACCCCATGCACTTATAGTTCCTAGATTAATCTCATGCCCATGGGGTACAAGGCCTAAGCCTGATTGCTGCACACCTGGAAGTCACAGGAGACTGACTAGGTGTAGATGGCACTAACCACTAGTGGGGTTGGGGTGCCACATAGCCTGCCTCACAAGTACCTTGCCTACCATGCTCGCCCTGGCCTAGGGGAACCCACTGATGACACGTCGTATTGCACGCAGAGTCAGCTGGATGAGAGTGTACTCACCACCTTGTGGCTGCTGTGATGCCCTCAAGCGCCCATCCAACTCCGGATATGCCACCGCCAGCATCCAGAACATCAGGGGGGTCATGGTGCGACGGGCACCCCTCCCACGTTGGGAGGCCATCCCCAGCTGGGCCTCCGCCGTCTTCTTGCTCCAGCGGCGCAGGTCCTGCCATCTTTTACGGCAGTGTGTGCTCCCTCTGTGGTGGACCCCCAGGGTCCAGACGTCCTTTGCGATGGCACGCCAAATAGCCTTCTTCTGGTGGGCGCTGACCTAGAGGAATGGTACAGGGGGAAAGGAAATTCTTTACCCATCCGGACCGTCACACTCATTAGCCCCTGTTCCCACCCTTGCACTCACTGTCCGCACATGCAGGCCTCAGCCCCCCCATGTATCTTCTATCCACACCACTCCAAACAGGCATTGCCCCTGCAGCATCCTCACAGTGTACTTACCTGTTTGTCTGGAGGACCGTACAGTTGTGTGTACTGAGGAAGGACCCCATCCACTAATTTCTCCAACTCCTCCGAAGTATAGGCAGGGGCCCTTTCCCCAGACACATGAATAATCGTCGCTTCCAGACATCGCTTCCAGACAGGTCGCAGCAGCACTTGCAGTGTAGGTCCTCTCCTGTTGAAGGTCAGGTATCAAGTGAGTGAACAGACAGACAATGTCGGTCATGTCCACAGCGGTGCGTACTGTCACCGTCGGCGTACATCGTCATTGGCTCCTCGGATCCATAGGGTCCAATGTTAACCAATGCAGAATTGCACCACGGTCTTCAACCGCGACGGTGTACAACGCCAGCGCAGTTACCTCATATCCCCTTGTCTCACCTTACAGGTCAGGCAGCCGCCATTTCATGGGGCCACATGGCATTAATAATAACTGCCTCGCACCAATGTAGGCCTTGAATACACACAGTTACAGGCACATTGCGGATTAATAAATGTGTGCAAATTACATTTTGTGATTCCTCTGTGCTGGCTGACTCTCTGCTCACTGTTCTCCTCCATAGGGCACGTTTGCTGGGGCAGTTGATAAGGTGGCGGCATCCTCCGGTGTACAGACCGCTGGTGGACCTGTCGACAATGGAAGAGAGACACATCATAGTCACTTTCAGACTTGATCGTGCAACAACCCAGGAACTGTGTGCCCAGTTGGAGCCATACCTGATGTCAGCTATCCGCCATCCCACAGGGATACCCCCTCTAGTGCAGGTCCTGTCAGTACTCCATTTCCTGGCAAGTGGGTCCTTTCAAACAACAGTGGCCATTGCATCAGGGATGTCCCAGCCAATGTTCTCTAACGTGTTGTCCAGAGTGTTGTCTACCCTGCTGAAACACATGTGCAGCTACATCGTGTTCCCTTAGGTGGAGGATTTGCCCACAGTGAAAGGTGACTTCTATGCCCTGGGACATATCCCCAACATCATTGGTGCCATTGATGGGACACATGTGGCATTGGTACCCCAACACAGGAGTAAACATGTGTACAGAAACCGGAATAGCTACCATTCTATGAATGTGCAGATGGTGCATTTGGCAGACCAGTACATTTCCCATGTGAATGCCATGTTTCCTGGCTCAGTACATGACGCTTACATTTTGAGAAATAGCAGCATCCCTTATGTGATGGGGCAACTCCAGAGGCACCGTGTGTGGCTAATAGGTGAGGACAAGGATCCGGTACAGTGTGAATAGGTGTCTGGGTATGTGGTGGTCCCTAAGGGTTATTGTGTGTCTAACAGTTGTCCCTCGATATTTGCAGGTGACTCTGAGTACCTCAACCTGTCATGGCTACTGACCCCATTGAGGAATCTGCTACAATGAGGCACATGGGCGAACTAGGAGGGTGACTGAATGAACCTTCGGCTTCTGGAAGGCCAGATTCCGGTGCCTCCATATGACAGGTGGTTCTCTCTACTACTCACCAAAGAAGGCGAGCCAGATCATTGTGGCCTGCTGTATTCTGCACAACCTGGCTTTGGACGCCAGGTGCCTTTTCTGCAGGAGGATGGGCCAGATGGTGGTCTTGTGGCAGCTGTGGAGCCTGTGGACAGTGAAGAAGAGGAGGCAGAAGAAGAGGATATCGACAACAGAAACAACATAATCATGCAACACTTCCAGTGAGCCACAGGTAAGAAGATGTCGCTGCCTCCCATATCTCATACTATTATTGGAGCTAGCATAGTGTCTTTTACACTCAGTCTATGGACCCTGACGTGTCACTTTGGCTTTCCATTTCACAGATGTGGGTCCCACTTTGTGCCCTCTGCTTATTTCCTCCAGGCCTACAGCTGTGTTACATCGGTATGTGCACAAGTAAATTGACATTGCTATATTCCATGGTTATTGCAATTACACGTTTGTGAAAGCACAGACTGACTCCAGATTGTTTTGTGATTGAAGCGTGTTTATTTCTGCGCAAATAAGTGGAGGGGGTTGTAAAATGGGCAGGGGGGATGGTGGAGGAATGTCCATGGCAGAGTCCAGTCTATTTGTTTCACAGGTGCATTGTCCAAAGGGGCATAGGAAGTGGAGCAATGGCAGCTGAAGGATGGACAGGGTGACATTGTGGGACAGAAGGGTGACATTCAGGGGGGGTCTCATTTCCTGGCGGGTGTCTTGGGAATGTTCTCTGTCTTGTTCCTGGATGTCAAGGACCGTTTGCGGGGTGGTTCTCCATCTGCAGGGGGCGGGGTGCTAGTGTCGTGTTCCTGTGGTGGTGCCTCCTGTCCACTAGCATCGGCGGAGGTGGAGGGCTGTTCATCGTCCAGGCTAGTGTCAGGGGCCCCTTGTTGTGCCACAGTGTCCCTCCTGGTGTTGGCAAGGTCTTGCAGCACCCCTGCAATGGTGACCAGGGTGTTGTTAATGGACTTCAGGTCCTCCCTGATCCCCAGATAGTGTTCCTCCTGCAGCCACTGGTTCACCTGAAACTTGGCCAGTACCGTTGCCATCGTCTCCTGGGAATGATGGTAAGCTCCCATGATGTTGGAGAGTGCCTCGTGGGCCTGGCTGGTCATCTTGATCCAGTTGTGCAGAGCTGCTGTCATCACTGTGGGTCCCTTCTGTGGGGGGACTGGATATGTCTGGTACCTCCTGTCCGGTGACGTCGGGTAGGGCACCTTCAGGGGTGTAAAGGCATGATTATTGCATCTGTGTGTGCCATCGTGTGCGATGGGTGAGTGACCCTGTACTCCAGGGCTTGCATTCTTGGCTTGGTCCTTGTGTGATATTTGGTTTGGGGTCTGTGTGGGTATCTGTAGTGGACATGCTTTGGTGATGGGTGTCCATGCTTTGGTGTTGCATGCAGGTCTTGGTATTGGGATGGGTGGATTGTGATAGTGGGGCATATGTGAGGTGTTGGATTAATGGGGGTGAGGGTGAGGGTGGGAGTATGAGATGGCATGCAGGTAGGGTTGGGGGGATAAGGTAGTAAAGAGTCTTCCAGAGTCCAGTCCTCCTGCTACTCCTGTGAGGCCCTCAGGATGCAGTGTTGCCAAGACCTGCTCCTCCCATGTTGTTAGTTGTGGGGGAGGAGGTGGGGTCCACCGCCAATCCTCTGTACAGCAATCTGGTGTCTGGAGACCACGGAACGCACCTTCCCCCATAGGTTGTTCCACCTCTTCCTAATGTCATCCCTAGTTCTTGGATGCTGTCCCACTGTGTTGACCATGTCGACAATTCTTTGCCATAGCTCCATCTTCCTTGCAATAGAGGTGTGCTGCACCTGTGATCCGAATAGCTGTGGCTCTACCCGGACGATTTCCTCCACCATGACCCTGAGCTCCTCCTCAGAGAACCTGGGGTGTCGTTGAGGTGCCATGAAGTGGTGTGGGTGATGTGTAAGGTGGTGTGTGTTGTGATATGTGAGGGGATGTGTTGGTGTGTGTTGTTTGAGGTGCTTGGATGTTGTGTATGTGATGGTGTTGTGTGTCTGTGGATGCTGGTGTTGTTTATGGTGGTGTCTCTCTCTGGCGTGGTTTCAGAATTCTGGTAGTAAGGGTTTGATGGTGATGTGGGTGTGTGCTTTATATTGGATTGGGTGTGTGGGTGTGGTGTTTGTATGTGTGTCAGGTGTGTGTATTTTGATTTCTCCAATGTGGTTGTGTTTTGTAAATGTGTGTGTATTTTGAGCTCAGCGGTGTGTACCGCCAATGGAATACCGCAGTTGAAAGACCGCTGCGTTGATTCGTGGGTCGTGATAGTGTGGGCGTATTCCTGTTGGTGTGACGGTGTTGGTTTTGCTATCACCAGTTTATCACTGACCTTTGGTGTGGTGGACTTGTGTGGGTGTCTGCATTAGGGCGGATTCCGAGCTGTGGGTCGCAATAGCTGTAGCAGAATTCCGCCGCTGCAGCGGTATGTTGGCGGTCTTCTGCACGGCGGTAAGCAGGATTTACCGCCAGGGTTGTAATGAGGGCCAAAGTTTCCTAATGGCATCAGCCATTTTGAGGTCTTGGGTAAAGTTCCTCATGGTCCAGAGCATCCTTGCTAAGTAATGAAGATGCATTTTTGTTGCAGCCTGGGCCTATGCCAGAGCTTCTGGAAAAACTTAGAGATTGTTTGTGAACTCTTTTAATAACTACGGAAGTCCATACCCTATTCAGAGAAGTATTCTTAAGAATCCAATTGTAGTTGTGGAGACAAAACAGTATAGTAAAAGTATTCTTTCATAGCTATTCTTAAAGGAACATATACTGATATATTCACCTTGTTTATCTTATTGAGAACAGGCATAGATATTTGTGTCATGATGCACATATTGTGTTAATTTAAAAATAAAAAAACTTACATATTTAACCATAAAGCATGTTACCACAAAGCAGAAGCTTTCTGAGTTCCCCTAAGAACATAGAGATATCCTGATTATATTTGTCCACTGATTTCCTGTAGCAGCCCTTCATTAATTTAGAATATGTCATATGTAACTTTAATTGGTTAATGTTCTGCACCTTCTGCACTCTCAATCTCTCACTGATTCTCTTGTTGCCACTTTTCCTTTACTCATTCCTCTTTTGCTTTCTCACTCTCTTTTTGCTTCTATTTGCATTTGTCTATCTCTTTACACCTTTGTCCTCTTTCACTCCCTCACCCTTGTTTTGCTTCTGTTTTGCATCTGTTTAACTCTTTTGCTCTCTCACCCTCTTTTCACTTCTATTAGTACCTGCCTATCTCTTTACCACTTTTTCATTCCTCTATTGCGTTCTCAATCGCATTTCTGCTTCTGTTTGCATCTGTGTATCTTGTTACCACTTTTCCTTTTTTTGCTCTCTCATTCTCTTTGCTCTATTTGTGCATTCCCACTTTGTTCCGTTCCCTTCTGTTATTGACATTCTCTCCCCAGCCGCCCCCTCCGCCTTCCCCTGTTTGACCCCTCCCACCTCCTGCCACTCAAGTTTCCTCCCTCTTCTTCCCACCTCCCCTAGGACCACCCAGCACACCCCTGCACCAATCAAGAATTACTTAATGGCGGTAGAAGTGTGGCATTGAAGGCCGTACAGCCGGTGTGTCACTAGCATGCCAAAGGCAAGCCCATCTACACCCCTCTGCACTTGGATTGCACCCAGTGCCAGAAACTCTGGTTCTACGCCCATCCTCAGCTACACCTCCGTAGACCTACATGCTCAAAAGCCCAGACCCCCCAGCCACTCTACTGCCACTCATCCCCCCGCACTATTGTAGACCCCTTCTGCCAGTTTTACTTCACCTGCAACATCATACCCGTAATCACTCCACCCACAAACATAGGGTTCCCCCTCCACACCACTACTACACTGAACCATCACATGACATGCATCTTCCTCAATTTGCATTTGCTGTGCAAATATGCCATCTAGCAGTCTACCCTAATCTCCACTCTCTCACTGGATGTTGCATTTCTAACAAAAACACGGCTCAACCCCTTGTCCAACCAGAAAATTGCCACAGTGATACCAGATGGGTAAAAGATCTTCCACAGGGACCAAATGAACAGACCTGGAGGAGGAATCACCATTATCCACAAAGAGACCATCCAATGCACCATCACTATGGACAATCCCACTCTGATAATGGGACACCTCAAATTCAGGATCCAAACTGATAACAAGTTGACCATTAGAGGCACACTTACCTATTAGCTCCCCAGACCTCGCTAAATCTTTTGCAACTCCATAACTGTCAGAGTCACCAGATCCTCAGGGTTTGTGCACGTTCCCAACACGTCCACCACTGAACAGCTCCAAGACTCTGATAGATAAATCACAGAGACTGAGAGAGTTCAAGAGGGGAAGAGGGGATTTAGGAAGGGAACAGCTGGGAAGGAGACCTGTAGTAAGAAAAAGGTTAGAACACACAATATGAAAATTATATCTCCTGAAATCAATACTAGACTATGATTCTAAGCCTAGTCACTCTGAAAACATGAACAATCTAAGAGTTAAGTTTAAAATGACGAAGTTTCAAGATGGCCGGATACCTGTAGGGGAATCAAGATGAATTAAATGAAAACTTTCTTATTCAAGTACTTTCCTTTACATGAGAATCAGAAAAACATTCTGACTAAATTTTAAACCAGTCATATAAATCCTGTTTTAAGAATGTATACTAGGACCATACAATATTGCATCTAGAAACTCTGGCCTTCTGTGTACTCTTAAAATGTTTCAACACAAATTGCGCATATTGCAGATATATATATATATATATATATATATATATATATATATATATATAATGAACACCATAAAAGGATTGTGCACCATGAATAACACAATATGGATTCAGGAAACAAATCACATAACTTGTCAACTCGAATATTACATAATAAATATCTTAGAATAGTGGCATACAATAAACAACATGAATTAAACTTGAGGAGAGAAGCGTGCGTCTTGCCGATTCGAGTGTCACCATGTAAAATACCAAGAAATGGTAGCACGCAATGAATATCAAAGTCAAATCATCATTAATCGAATTGCGCGTCTTGCCGATTTGTAAAACACAATGTAAATGTCAAGAAATAACACCTCACAATAAATAACAAGATCAAAGTACAATTAAACGAATCGCGCTTCTTTTGCCGATTCTTAAGCCACCATGTAAATGTCAACAAATGGTAGCGCGCAATGAACAACAAAGTTAAATCCTCATGAAATGAGTTGCGCGTCTTGCCAATTCGTAAAACATCATGTAAATGTCAAGAAAGAGTAGCGCGCAATGGACAACAATGTTTAAACACCATAAAACGAATTGCGCGTCTTGCCGATTCTTAAGCCACCATGCCAATGTCAAGAAATGGTAGCATGCAATGAATAACAAAGTCAAACCTTTATGAAACTAATCGCGCGTCTTGCCTATTTGTAAACTACCATATAAATGTCAAGAAATGGTAGCGCGCAAGTAATCTGTTACTCATTTAAGAATTAAACCAAGAATATGAAAATTCTCAATAACGGTGTCGGAACAGTCCAACCACCGTCTTAACGCCTGGAACAATGCCTGGAAGGGCAGGATTGGATTGGAAAATCCAAATAGGCCGCCGGGACAGGAGCTCAGGAAGAAGCTGCTGCTCTGCACCGGGACCTCTGAATAGTGAGCACTGGGAGTTGGGCTGACTCTCTTTTATAGAGTCTTGGCCCAGCCCAGAACCACGCCCAGGCATGTTGCAGGGAAAGTCTCTGGAAGGCCCTGGAAAGGGGCCACACCCTAACACACTCTGAAAACCTGCAGCAATGCATTGCAAAGGAACAGTATTTGTAAGCATATTAAAAATAAGTTATCAGGATTGAACTCTGCAATGCAAAAGGTTAAACCACAACATATCAGCACAATGCATAAATTACGTTGTTTTGAGAGTGCTGGGTTTTTGCATTTTTATCGCCAATAGAACGCATACTGCTCTGGTGTTGACAGAACTCCCCTCTCCCAGACGCGCTCTAGGGCCTGGTTTGCTTGGATTAAGACGATAAAAGCGTCTCACAAGTACTGGAGCATGAACATCAGATGCGAAAACCCATGAGTTACTTTCAGGACCATAACCTTTCCATGAGATTAAGTACCATAGATTTCGCCCTCTCACTTTAGAATCCAACACTTTCTTGACTTCGTATTCTTCTTCCCCTTGTACTAGAACGGGAGCTGGATGAGGGTGGACATTTTGGACTGCCTTTTTCAAGAGGGAAGTGTGGAATACTGGATGAATCCGTATGGATCTGGGCAATTGTAGTTTATAGGTCACCGGATTGATTTGCTGAAGGACAGTATAAGGACCTATGAATTTGGGGTTAAACATGTGCTTCTTCTTGAAGTCTATATGTTTTGTGGAAAGTCACATTTTGTCACCTGGTTGATATTGCGGTCCCTCACAATGTTTCTTGTCATAATGCCTTTTATATTTTTGTTTGGCTCTTTCTAAATGCTGTTGAATCAGTTTCTGGGTTTGATGTAACTGCTGAATGGTTTCGGAAACAGCTGGAGTAAGAGAACTTTCTTGAGGAATTGGGATGGGCAAGGTGTCAGGATGATAGGCAAATAAACCAAAAAAGAGCGTAACGCCAATAGAAGTGTGGAATGAGTTATTGTAAGCTAACTCAGCTAACCAGATCATAGATGTCCAAGAATGAAGTGCCTTTTCAGCATAGGCACGTAGGTATTTTTTCAAAGTCTGATTTAGTCTCTCCGTTTGACCATCTGTTTGAGTATGGTGACTAGTAGATAGCGTAGATGTCACTTGGAGTGTTTTACACCATGTCTTCCAGAAATTGGAGGAAAATTGTGACCCCCGATCGGAGAGGATAACCTTTCGTAGTCCATGATAACGAACCACTCTGTTCATTAAAATAGTTGCCAATTCACTAGAAGTGGGCAATTTTTTACAGGCGATGAAATGTCCATATTTCGTGAGACTATCTACTACCACCAGAATTACTGAATGCTGTTGAACCACTGGCAGACCGGTAATAAAGTCTAAAGAAATGTGCTCCCATGGACGACTTGGGGTTGGAAGTGGATGTAACAACCCTTTTGGTTTTGAATGACTTGTTTTAATGCGAGCACAAACTTCACAGTTGTTTACCATTGCTTTTACATCTTTTGTTAGGGTAGGCCACCAAAAATAGCGTTGGATCAGTTCAAGAGTTTTAGGAGTACCTGGGTGACCTGCCATAGGTATAACATGCAACCAATGAAACACTATCTTGCGAAGTTTGGTAGTGGGTACAAACAAACGAGCGTCATGAAAGGGTAAACCTTGCTGGATTGACCTTTTGGGATCTGCTTGGGCCCATGTTTGCCATTTTTCAACAGTGAAAGAGTTACGAATTTCTTTAAAGAAATCTTCAGTTTTTATGATACATAGAACCTTGTCAGGAGCAATGATAGCTCTGGAGGCTTGAAATGCAGGCAACGTGGTAGACTCTTGATGGGACAAGGCGTCAGCCTTGCGATTATCTTTACCAGGTCGGAAGGTTACTACAAAATCAAATTCGTCCAAAAAAAGCATCCATCGTAATTGCTGAGGGGTCAAAAGCCTGACAGAACTCATGAATTGAAGATTACGATGATCAATATATACTGTGACAGTGCATTTGGCACCCAACAAATGATGTCTCCATTCTTTAAAGGCATCACGAATCGCCAGAAGCTCTTTTTCAGCAATGACATAGGGAGTCATTCCGAGTTTGGCGGGCGGCGGTTGCCGCCCGCCAATCTTCCCCCGTCGAAAGACCGCGGGGGCCATTTCGACTTTCCCGCTGGGCCGGCGGGCGACCGCCAAAAGAGCGCCCGCCGGCCCAGCGGGAAAGGCCCTGCAACATTGAAGCCGGCTCCGGATGGAGTCGGTGGTGTTGCAGGGGTGCGACGGGTGCAGTTGCACCCGTCGTGATTTTCACTGTCTGCAAAGCAGACAGTGAAAATCCTGCTGGGGCCCTGTTAGGGGGGCCCTGCACTGCCCATGCCAGTGGCATGGGCTGTGCAGGGGCCCCCAGGGGCCCCACGACACCCGTTCCCGCCATCCTGTTTCTGGCGGTGAAAACCGCCAGAAACAGGCTGGCGGGAAGGGGGTCGGAATCCCCATGACGGCGATGCAAGCAGCCCCGCCATGGAGGATTCTCCCAGCCGGGGGAAATCCAGCGGGAAACCGCCGGACCCGGCTGGGCGACCGCGGCTTTACAGCCGCGGTCGGAATAGCAACGGAAGCACCGCCAGCCTGTTGGCGGTGCTTCGGTCAGAATGACCCCCATAGTTCTGTTTGGCTTCGTTCAACTTCCGAGACATATAAGCTACAGGATGAAGTTGACCAGTGTCTTTATCTCCAGGTCTCCAGGCACAACATCGCGGTACAGCGGACTGGCGGCGGACCCCCACCTCCTCCCCCACAACTAACAACATGGGAGGAGCAGGTCTTGACCATTATGCATTCTGAGGGCCTCGGAGGAGTCGGTGGAGGAATGGACTCTGGTAAGTCAAATCTTAACTATCATATCCCCCACCCTAACTGCATGCTATCACAGACCCCCACCCTCACCCCCCCTATCACTCCAACTCCTCACATATGTACTACTAACACAAACCACCCCTCCCAACACCAAGCCCTGCATGACACAACAAAGCATGGACACCCATCACTAAAGCATGCCCACTGCACATACCCATAAACCCTCCCAACCATCATCACACAAGTCCCCACATAGGAATGCTACCACTGGGGTACACGGTCACCCACCCATTGCACACCATGACACACACAGATGCAATAATCATGCTTTTACACCCCTGCAGGACCACTACCCAACGTCACCAGACAGGAGGGTCCAGACATCTCCACCCCACCAACAGAAGAGGCCCACAGTGATGAAAGCAGCTCTGGCCAACTCGATCTAGATGACCAGGCCGGACCATTGTGGGCCTCGGGACAGTCGGTTCCCCACACCCAGTCACAGGCCACCACAGACCTTCCACCCTCTGGTAACACCAGCACAGCACCCACCCAGCGGGCCCATATCTCCGTCCCCAGGACACGTCAATCAGCTGTGTGTCCACCACTACAGGGAACCCAGGATAACCCACCACCCCAACAACAACAGGGACCTGGGGGCAGTGGTAGTGGGCACACGGTCCAGGGGACGGAGGCCCAGGAACACAGGGGAACTGGGAGGGCTGCTGTGCGACAGGGGGCGGATAGGCCAAGGGAACCCACTCTCCACGAAGCTCTCTCCTCCACCATGGGAGCTTACCACCACTCCCAGGAGACGATGGCGACGGTCCTTGCCAAGTTTCAGGAGACCCAGCGCCTGCAGGAGAAACAGTATTTGGGCTTCAGGGAGGAACTCAGAACCATCAGCTCCACCCTGGGCACCATCGTAGGGGTGCTGAAGGAGATACTGAACACCAGGAGCGACACCGTGGCACTCCAAGGGGCCCCTGACACTAGCCAGGATGATGAACTGCCCACCACCTCCGCCGGCGCTAGTGGACAGGACGCCCTGCCACAGGACCACCACACCAGCACCCCACCCCCTGCAGACGGAGAACCGTCCCGCAAGCGGTCCCTGAGATCCAGGAACAGGACAGAGCACGATGGCAAGACCCCCGCCAAGAAATGAGACCACCCTGATTGTCATCCCACTGTCCCACTTTGTAACCCTGTCCATATTGGAACTGCCCCAGCTCCACTTCCTATGCCCATATGGGCAGTGCACCTGTGAGACTAATAGACTGGACTCTGCCATGGACATTCCTCCACCATCACCCCTCACCATTTTACAACACCCCTCCAATATTTAGCACTTCAATAAACACCCTTGAAGCACAAAACAATCTGGAGTCAGTCTGTGATTTTTAAAATGTGTATTAGCAATGACAGTGACAAAATCCGTTCTCAAATGTAATGGCAACATACCTATGTCACACATCTCAAGCCCATGAGGAATCTAAGCAGATGACACACGTTGGTAACTACACCTGTGAAACCGTAAGGGAAATGTACAACTCAGTTACCATATACAGGTTGAAATTGACAGACAGGATAGAGGTAGAAGTGGGAAAGTACTTATAGTAGGAAGGAAGGTGTTCTCACCTGTGTGTCATTGGAAATATTGCTGGATAACTGAGTCCCTGTTGTCAATGTCTTCTTCTTCTGCTTCCTCCTCATCACTGTCCACAGGCTCCACAGCTGCCACAACACCGTCATCTGGACCATCCTCCTGCAGAAAAGGCACCTGGCATTGCAAAGCCAGAGTGTGAAGCATACAGCAGGCGATGATGATCTGGCACACCTTCCTTGGTGAGTAGAATAGGGAACCACCTGTCATATGGAGGTCCCTGAACCTGGCCTTTAGGAGGCCGAAGGTGTGTTCGATCACCCTCCTAGTCCGCCCATGGGCCTCATTGTAGCATTCCTCTGCCCTGGTCCTGAGATTCCTCACTGGGGTCAGTAGCCATGACAGGTTGGGGTAACCAGAGTCCCCTAATAGCCACACCCGGTGCCTCTGGAGTTGACCCATCACATAAGGGATGCTGCTATTCCGCAGGATGTAGGCGTCATACACAGAGCCAGGGAACATAGCATTTACCTGGGAGATGTACTGGTCTGCCAAACATACCATCTGTACATTCATCGAATGATAACTCTTCTGGTTCCTGTACACCTGTTCACTCCTGTGGGGGGGGACCAGAGCTACATGGGTCCCATCAATGGCACCTATTATGTTAGGGATATGTCCAAGGGCATAGAAGTCACCTTTCACTGTAGCCAAATCCTCCACCTGAGGGAAAACGGTGTAGCTCCACATGTGTTTCAGCAGGGCAGACAACACACTGGACAACACGTTGGAAAACATAGGTTGGGACATCCCTGATGCCATGGCCACTGTTGTTTGAAAAGACCCACCTGCAAGGAAATGGAGCACTGATAGCACCTGCACTTGAGGGGGGATCCCTGTGGGATGGCGGATAGCTGAAATCAGGTCAGGCTCCAACTGGGTACCCAGTTCCTGGATAGTGGCACGGTCAAACCTGTAGGTGATGATTAAATGTTGCTCCTCCATTGTCAACAGGTCCACCAGCGGTCGGTACACCGGAGGATTCCGCCATCTTCTCACATGTCCCAGCTGACGGTGCCTAGGAAGGACAACAGCAACCACAGAGTCAAACAACTCAAAGATATGTACCCACAGTCTACACAGAGCACGGAAATTATTCCAAAAAGTTGTCTGTATGTGTGTTGAGTCCAGGCCTAGGTATGTTTGACGCAGTTGAAAATGATGCCATGTGGGCCCCTGAAATGGCGGCTGCCTGACCTCTAAACTGGGGCAATGGGATGTGAGGTAACCTCGCTGGCGTAGTACACCGTCGCGGTAGGTGACGAAGACCGCGGCGCAATGCTGCATTGGTTAACATTGGACCCTATGGGTCCCAGGAGCCAATGACGAAGTGCGGCGGCGGTGATGATACGCACCGCCGCGGACGTCACCGCTGCGGACATGACTGCCATTTTCTATCTGTTCAATCACTCGATACCTGATCTTCGACAGGAGAGGACCTACACTGCAAGTGCTTCTGTGACCTCGGTCTGGAAGAGACAATGGCTCGTGCGTCTGGGGAAAGGGCCCCTGCCTTCACTGCACAGGAGTTGGAGAAGCTCGTGGACGGGGTCCTCCCCCAGTACACGCTACTCTACGGTCCTCCAGACCAACAGGTGAGTACACAGGGAGCTAGTTTTATGGGCTATGCCTGTGTGGAGAGGGCTGGTTGTAAGAAGGAAGGGGCCACAGTTCTGCATGCATGAAGGACTGTGAATGCATGTGCCACATGGCAAGGGTAGGGATGTGGGCAACTCACTTTGACGGTGCAGTTGGTAATGACCTCTCTTCTTCCCCTGTACATGTCATGTACGTCAGCACCCACCAGAAGAAGGATATTTGGCGTGCCATCGCCAAGGACGTCCGGATCCTGGGGGTCCACCACAGACGGAGCACCCACTGCCGTAAAAGATGGGAGGACATTCGCCGCTGGAACAAGAAGACGGCGGAGGCTCAGCTGGGGATGGCCTCCCAACGTGGGAGGGGTGCCCGTCGCACCATGACCCCCCTGATGGTCAGGATCCTGGCGGTGGCCTACCCTGAGTTGGATGGGCGCTTGAGGGCATCACAGCAGACACAAGGGGGTGAGTACAACATCATTGTGCGGACTTTGCGCGCAGTGAAGGTGTCTGGGTGGGGGAGGAGGGCTGTGGGTTTCCCTAGGGCAGGGCGAGTTCCGTAGGCTAGGCCCCTCCGTAATGCAGGCCATGTGGCACTCCACCCCACCTCTGTAGAGTGCCAAGTACAGGTATACATGCCCCTGTGTCATCTATGTGTGCTGATGTCCACCATAGCCATGTAGGCCGTATCCCAGGAACTGCATCTGCAGAGGCCAACAGTGCGGCGTAGTGCATGGGGCTGCTGTGTCTGTATTGTCCGCCAACGGTAGAGGTAAGCCCTGCACTCAACCTGTCTTTCTTCTCTCGTCCCCCCCCTTTTTGTGCTCTCCCTGTTCTTGTGTGGATCAGCATCATCAGGCGGAGGTACAGTGGCACCGGCGCACGAGGGAGCTGCATCCCACATGGCCATGAAGGGCCACACCACGGAATCTGAATACACCAGTGGGACGGAGGGCGAGGGGAGCTACACGGCGGTCGCAGGATCAGCAACCAGCGACACGGACTCGTCCTCCAATGGGAGCTCCCTTGTGGTGGTGGCAAAATCTGTGCCCCCCACTTCTACAGGTACAGCTGCCACCCCCTACCAGCACCGCCCTCCCAGCAGCCCCTCAGCCTTCGCCCCGTGCCCGCTCACCCAGGAGGGTGGGCATCACCTTCGCCCCAGGCACCTCAGCCCCTGCCCCGTCACCTCTGCTGCCCTCAGTGAGGAGGCCATTGACCTTCTCAGGTCACTCACTGTTGGGTAGTCTACCATTTTGAATGCCATCCAGGGTGTAGAAAGGGAATTGCAACACACAAATGCATTCTTGGAGGGCATTCATTCTGGTCAGGCTGCCCTTCATCGAACCCTGCAATCTCTGGCCTCAGCACTGATGGCAGCCATTGTCACTATGTCTAGCCTCCCCCTTCCAACTTCCTCCTCCCAGACCCAATCCCCTGTACCCCAGCCTATCCCAAGCACACCTTCAGACCAGCCTGCACACACCTCAACACACAAGGGAAGCTCAGGCAAACATAAGCACCACACATCCCACAGGCACTCACGCAAGCATCACACACATACAGACATACCAACATCCACTGCCTCCACTGTGTCACCCTCCTCGTCATCTCCCTCCTCCCTCCCAGTGTTGTCTACACTCTCACCTGCATGCACTTCCACTACAGCCACTAGGTCCCGCACCAGCACACCCACCACCACACCCCGCTCAGCTGCACTCACCACCCCACTACCATTTACATGTCCCCTGTGTCCTCTCCCAGTGTGTCTGTGACGCCCCCTTCCAAAGTACACAAACGCAGGCACACACCCACCCAACAGCCATCCACCTCACGACAGCCTCCAGCTCATCCACCTGCACCCAAAGCCACAAAAGTTACACCTCTTGCAACCACCTCCTCTTCCTCCACTCCCAGACCCCCTCCAGCTACCCGTACCAGTGTTCCTAAGAAACTTTTCCTGAGGAAGCTGAACCTCTTTCCCACCACCCCCCGTCCTCCAATTCATAGGTCCCGTACTAGCACCTCAGCCAAACAATCGCCGGTACCAGTGGTGCCTGTTAGAGGTATGTGGAGTGCACCGGGCACCAGGGCAGCCAGTGTGACACGGAGCCACAGCACAGCCAGTCCACCCCCTGTGAAGCACCAGAAGTTGGACAGTGCCCGGCGCGAGTGGGGGAAGGCTCCAGCCCGCAAAGCCGCTCACAAAGGTCCCGGGGGGAGTCTCCACTCAGCTGTGACTCCTCCCAAGGTGGGGAAGGGGCAGAAGAAATCGCCAAAGTCTGGGAAGAGCAGCACGGCGGAGAAGACCGCCATCATCCCCGCTGCCCAGGAGGCCACCGGCAGCCCCATCGTCACTGGCCTGGAGGCCACCGCCAGAGTCAGTGCCCAGGAGGGCAGCCCCATCAGCACTGGCCAGGAGGCCACCGGCAGCCACAGCCCCACTGGGCAATGAAGGACCGCCAGCCCCAGCCCCAGCCCCGCTGGGCAATGAATGACCTCCAGCCCCAGCCCAGCTGGGCAAAGAAGGACCGCCATGGCAAGCACCGCTGAACAGGGCAAGCACCGCTGAACAGGTCAAAGACTGCCATGGCAAGCACCGCTGAACAGGGCAAACACCGCTGAACAGGGCAAAGACCGCTGAACAGGACGAAGACCGCCATGGCAAGCACCGCTGAACAGGGCAAGCACCACTGAACAGGGCAAAGACCGCTGAACAGGACGAAGACCGCCATGGCAAGCACCGCTGAACAGGGCAAGCACCGCTGAACAGGGCAAAGACCGCTGAACAGGACAAAGACCACCATGGCAAGCACCGCTGAACAGGTCAGTACTGCAAAGTCAAGCACCGCTAGCCCATGTGCGGCAGGGGCAGTGACGGAACTGGGACCGTCACGGGGACAGTGATGCACTGAGGGCACCAGTCCCCCTCCAGAACCAGTGGAGAACAGCATCCACTCTGTCTGTCCTGAACAGGATGAAGCACTCTGGGCACCAGTCCCCCTCCAGAACCAGTGGAGAACAGCATCCACTCTGTCTGTCCTTAACAGGATGAAGCACTCTGGGCACCAGTCCCCCTTCAGAACCAGTGGAGACTGTTTTCCACTTGAGAGACTGTGGCTTTGCACTCCCCAGGATTGAACAGTGGGCAAACCACCCACTGTAGAGACTTGAGAGACTGTGGCTTTGCACTCCCCAGGATTGAACAGTGGGCAAACCACCCACTGTAGAGACTTGAGAGACTGCGGCTTTACACTCCCCAGGATTGAACATTGGGCAAACCACCCACTGTAGAGACTTGAGAGACTGTGGCTTTGCACTCCCCAGGATATGGCAGTGGGCAAACCAACCACTGTAGAGACTTGAGAGACTGTGGCTTTGAACTCCCCAGGATACATCAATGGGCATGGAGCCCCCTCGTGGATCTGGCGTGGTGCACTCATCCGGCTGAGGTGCCTGTTGTATTTCTATCTGATGCCCCAGCAGTGTTCTCTCTGTTTTGATCAGGTATCTGATGTGGGCCTCGCCCATGCATTTTGGGCCCAGTGGTCCACGGACATTGAATGGTGCATTACCTGCACTACTAATCGTGATGTATATTTTGTTGACTATGTATATTTATCTGTATATATTTAGTTACTGTCTTTTGATATATTACATTGATTGCACTCATTTCGTTTTGTCTTTGCATTCTTCTGGGGGGTTTGGGGGTTGTTACAGTGATGTTTGGATATGAATTGGTGTGTGTGTTGTAGTGAGTGAGGGTCGGGGTGGGGGTTGGGGTGTTGCGTGTGTGTGTCCCAGACTTTTGCCTCCTCCTCCCCTATGTCGTAGGTGCAGTACTCACCGTTGTCTTCGGTACCGGCGTTGATGATGGTCGTACAGGAGCAGGAAGACTATCGCAGGGAGTATGTGGAGATCCGGTTCCATGGTGTCGCCGTTCCTCGTGGAGTGTGTAGAGGTGAGTGTTTTCCCTTTGAAATGGCTGTTTCCGCCGTGTTTTTATCCACGGTGAATCTGCCCCGGAAAAGGTGGCGGATTGGTAGGTTGTGATACTGTGGGCGGTACTTTGTCTTCCGCCTGTCTGTTGGCGGTGACCGCTGCGCTGTTTGTCTGTACCGCCGTGGCGGTCGGAGTGTTAAAGGGGCTGTCTTTGTTGGCAGTTTCCGCCACGGTCATCATTCCCATTTTTTTTCCGCCGGCCTGTTTGCGGTCTTACCGCTGCTTTAACACCAACCGCCAGGGTTGTAATGACCCCCTAGGTCTTGATTCCCTTGGCGTAAATCTAATAATTCACGATCTGCTGACTGTGTTACAGTTCTACGATCAAAAACTCTCTCAAATTCACGAACAAAATTTCTCCAGTTGTGCAACAAAGGACTATTTTTACGCACAAGAGGAATTGCCCAAGTAGCTGCATCCCCAGACAGATATGATAACAAGAAAGCTACTTTGGACTGGGCATCGGGGAAAGTATTTGGTCTGAAGGTGAAGTGTAGTTCCACTTGAACCAGGAAAGATTGCGCTTTCAAAGGGTCACCTGAGAAACGTTCTGGGGGAGCTAAAGGAATTGCAGAAGGAACATTTAGGGAAATCGGATTACTTCCAGAAGCCTGAGAAGAAGTACCTGGCCAAGACACACCTGTGGGACTTTGTTCCTTCTTCTCTACCTTATCTTGCAACTGACTCACTCTCTCTGCTAAGCTAGTTGTCAATTCTTTGGATGATACCACCTCTGCTTGGAGCTGGGTGATAGCCTTGACTAACTTGTCTAGTGTGGCCATGCAGAGAACATACACAAGCCAGGAGGATAATAATTTGTGTGCTCACTATTCTGTCAGAGTCACCAGATCCTCGGGGTCTGTGCACGTTCCCAACACGTCCACCACTGAACAGCTCCAAGACTCTGATAGATAAATCACAGAGACTGAGAGAGTTCAAGAGGGGAGGAGGGGATTTAGGAAGGGAACAGCTGGGAAGGAGACCTGTAGTAAGAAAAAGGTTAGAACACACAATATGAAAATTATATCTCCTGAAATCAATACTAGACTATGATTCTAAGCCTAGTCACTCTGAAAACATGAACAATCTAAGAATTAAGTTTAAAATGACTAAGTTTCAAGATGGCCGGATCCCTGTAGGGGAATTAAGATGAATTAAATGAAAACTTTCTTATTCAAGTACTTTCACAAAAACATTCTGACTAAATTTTAAACCAGTCATATAAATCCTGTTTTGAGAATGTATACTAGGACCACACAATATTGCATCTAGAAACTCTGGCCTTCTGTGTACTCTTAAAATGTTTCAACACAAATTGTGCATATTGCAGATATATATATATATATATATATATATATATATATATAGTAAACACCATAAAAAAGGATTGTGCACCATGAATAACACAATATGGATTCAGGAAACAAATCACATAACTTGACAACTCAAATATTACATATTAAATATCTTAGAATAGTGGCATACAATAAACAACATGAAATAAACTTGAGGAGAGAATTGTGCGTCTTTCCGATTCGAGTGTCAAGAAATGGTAGCAAGCAATGAATATCAATCGCGCGTCTTGCCGATTTGTAAAACACGATGTAAATGTCAAGAAATAACAGCTCACAATAAATAACAAGATCAAAGTACAATTAAACGAATCGCGCTTCTTTTGCCGATTCTTAAGCCACCATATAAATGTCAAGAAATGGTAGAGCGCAATGAACAACAAAGTTAAATCGTCATGAAACGAGTTGCGCGTCTTGCCACTTCGTAAAACATCATGTAAATGTCAAGAGATTGTAGCGCGCAATGGACAACAATGTTTAAACACCATAAAACGAATTGCGCGTCTTGCCGATTCTTAAGCCACCATGCCAATGTCAAGAAATGGTAGCACGCAATGAATAACAAAGTCAACCTTTATGAAACAAATAGCGCGTCTTGCCTATTTGTAAACTGCCAGATAAATGTCAAGAAATGGTAGCGCGCAAGTAAACTGTTACTCATTTAAGAATTAAACCAAGAATATGAAAATT
This sequence comes from Pleurodeles waltl, assembly GCF_031143425.1. NCBI lineage: Eukaryota > Metazoa > Chordata > Amphibia > Caudata > Salamandridae > Pleurodeles > Pleurodeles waltl. Next base: position 1,033,121,288 of record NC_090439.1, on the reverse strand, counting down.
CTCAATAACGTGTCGGAACAGTCCAACCACCGTCTTACCGCCTGGAACAATGATCACCAATGAAGAATGAAGGGCAGAAGACTGGAAGATCCAAATAGGCCGCCGGGACAGGAGCTCAGGAAGAAGCTGCTGCTCTGCACCGGGACCTCTGAATAGTGAGCACTGGGAGTTGGGCTGGCTCTCTTTTATAGAGTCTTGGCCCAGCCCAGAACCACGCCCAGGCATGTTGCAGGGAAAGTCTCTGGAAGGCCCTGGAAAGGGGTCACACCCTAACACACTCTGAAAACCTGCAGCAATACATTGCAAAGGAACAGTATTTGTAAGCATATTAAAAATAAGTTTTCAGGATTGAACTCTGCAATGCAAAAGGTTAAACCACAACATATCAGCACAATGCATAAATTACGTTGTTTTGAGAGTGCTGGGTTTTTGCATTTTTGTCGCCAATAGAGCACGTACTGCTCTGGTGTTGACAATAACTGATCTCATCACACCACTGGCCATGGGCTCCAATGACTTCATATTCCTCGGGCACCTCAACTCCCCCTTCAACGACTACAGAGACACCAACACCACAAACCTGCTTGAATGCATGAGCAACATAGGACTCACCCAACTCATCAACAACACCACTCACACTGCAGGATAGGTAGTGGACCCCCTATTTACTTCCAGCAATGGTGTAAACTACAGCCATATCACCGAATTCACCTGGACTGACCACCACATAATTCACTTCAAAGTCACCAGCTTTCCTACCACCCCCATGAGACAAAACACACTCCATCATTACTGGAGCAAAATATCCAGGACCCAATAGACCAATGCACTCAATGGCTCCAACCCCTTCACCTTCACACCCCTCGACCAAAGTATCAAGAACTTCAACTCATGGACCACACAATGCACTGACAAAATCAGTCACAGAGAACAGCATCACTCCCTCGCAGAAGCTCTGCGATCACTGCACCAATTTTTTCCACGACAAGACATCTACCATCTACACAAACTTTGCATCCCAGCCCATGCCTACAGACTTCCTCAACCAGCACACCAACACCAAAACAAGAACTGACCACCGACTGACCACCTGGAACCTGCGGATATATGATGGAACAACGCAATTGTATATTATGCCTGCTTCAACAGCACAGTCTCAACAAGGACCGCGTCTTACAAAGCATGCCTTTACCATGCATGCCTTTACAACAAATTTCATCCTAAAAGCATGTTTGGTAAAGGAACATGTGTGGTAAATTCTTCCCCGTCCTGCCCCCTTCCACCTGATACCATACGCCACCACATCCAAGCCCTTAAAACTGCCCTTTCCATCTCCTGCCCTGAGCCCTAAACCCCCCTGCCCTGAGCCCTAAAAGTAACCTTGCCCTGTCCTAAAAACTACCCGACCCTCCCACCCCTCCGAACCCTAAAACCTATCCTGCCCTGTCGTAAAAACCACCCAACCCCACCTTGAACCTTAAAACCTACAATGCCATGTCGTAAAAACTACTCGACCCCTGCCATGAACCCTGAAACCTATCCTGCTCTGTCCTAAAAACTACCTGACCTTACCCCCCAGCCCTGTACCCAAAAACCTAGCCCACACTGTCCTAAAAATGACCCCAACATCCTGCCCCCACCCTGAACCCTAAAACCTACCCCACCCTGTCCTAAAAACCACCTACCCCTCCACCCTGAACCCCTAAAACCTACCCACCCTGTCCTAAAAACTACCCGACTCCCCACCCCTGAACCCTAAAACCTACCCTGTCCTATCCTAAAAACTGCCCACCTCTTTTGCTGCCACCCTGGGCCATAAAACCCACTCCACACTATTCTAACATCTACCCGACCCCTACCCCTGCCCTGAACGCTTAAACCTACCCCACCCTGTCCTAAAAACATTGACCCGCCCCTCCTCTGCCCTAAAATCTACCCTGTCCTGTCCTAAAAATTACCTGACACTTCTGTCCCTACTTGAACCCTAAAACCTGCCCAACCCTGCCCTACAAACTACCCGACCCCCCTTCCTTAACCTACCCACCCTGTCTTAAAAATGGCCCTGAACCACTGCCCCCACCCTGAAACCTAAACCTACCCTGCATTGTCCTAAAAACTACCCCCACCTCTGCCCCACGATGAACCCTAAAACCTACCACACCCTGTCCCAAAATCTACCTTGACCCCTTGCCCCCACCCTGAACCCTACAACCAACTCCGCCCTGTCCTGAAAACTAACCAACCCCCTGCCCTATACCCTAAAACATACCCTGTCCTGTCCTAAAAACTACTCTGACCCCCCACCCGAACCCTAAAAATGACCTCACTCTGTCCTAAAAACTACTCCATCCTCCTGCCCACACCCTGAACCCTAAATCCTACCCTGCCCTGTCCTAAAAGCTACCTTGACCCCTCGCCGATGCCCTGAACTCTAAAAACTACCCTGGCCTGTCCAAAAAACAATCTGACCCCCCATCCTGAAACCTAAAACCTAAAAACCTACCCCACCCTGTCCTCAAAACTACCCCCACTCTTCGTCCTCAACCTGAACCCTAAAACCTACCCATCCAGTCATAAAACTACCTGACTCCACTGCCCTGAACCCTAAAACCTACCTTGTCCTGTCCCAAAAATGACCTAAACACCCCACCCCCAATGCCCTGATCCCTAAACCTACCCCGCCCTGTCCTACAAACCACCAGACCCCCCTCCCCTGCCTTGTGCCCTAAAACCTAGCCCACTCCGTCCAAAAAATGACCCCGACCCCCGGTCCCCATCTTGAACCCTAAAACCCACCTTGCTGAACTTAAAACTACCTCAAACCCCCACCCTACACCTGCCCTGAACCCTAAAACCTACCCTGCCCTGTCCTAAAAACTACCCAACCCCCACCCTGAACCCTAAAACCTAAATACTACCCGATCTACCCTAAAACTACCCAACCCCATCCCTGCTGTATACACTTAAACCTACACCGCACTGTCCTAAAAACTATCCCACCCAGTCCGCTGCCACTCTGAACCCTTATACCGACCCCACCCTGTCCTAAAAAGTACCCCAACACCCTGTCTTACCCTGAAAACTAAAACCTACCCCACCCTGTCCTAAAAACTACACCAACCCCTCCCCTGCCCTGAACCCTAAACATAACCCACCCTGTCCTACCTTTCATTGTCCTAAAAACGACCCTGACCCCCCACCCCAACCCTGTACCCTAAAAGCCACCCCACCCTGTCCTTAAAACTACCCTGACCTCCACGCCCTGAACTGTAAGCTCTACCACACCATGTCCTAAAAACTACCCCAACCCCCACCCCGTCCTGATTCATAAAACCTACCGCACACTGTCCTAAAAACTATCCCAACCCCTGCCCTGAATCCTAGACCCTACCCCGCCCTGTCCCAAAATCTACCCTGGCCCCCACCCCCATCCTGAACCCTAAACCCTACCCAGCCCAGTCCTAAAAACTGATCAACCCCCACCTTATACCCTAAAAACCTACCTTGCCCTGACTTAAAAATTACCCTGACCCCCTGCCGCCACCCCGAACCCTAAAACCTACCCCACCATGTCCTAAAAACTACCCATCCCCATGCCCCCACCCTTAACCCTAAATCCTACCCGCCCTGTCCTAAAAACTACCCTGACCCCTTGCCCCCACCCTGAACCCTAAAACCTAACCTGCCTTGTCCTAAAAACTACCCTACCCCTCTAACCCTACCCTGAGCCCTAAAACGTACCCCGCCCTGTCCTAAAAACTACCTTGACTCCCAGCCCTCACCATGAACCCTAAAACCTACCTTGCCCTGTCCTAAACACTACACAACCCTCAGCCCTGAACCCTAAAACGTACCCCACCCTGTCCTAAAAACTACCCCATCCCTGAACCTAAAACCTACCGTCCCTGTCCTAAAAACTACCCAACTCTGCACCCCCACTGTGTGCCCTAAAACCTACCCAGCACTGTTTTAAAAATAACCCCGACCCTCCCAGCCCCCTGACCCTGCCCTGTCCTAAAATCTACCAAAAACACCTCCCCAGCCCCACCCCAGCCCCACTTACCACTCTCTCCTCTGCTCTCTGCTCCTTCGTATTCTACCAGGACAGCTAGTCTGCTTTCTCTGCCATCATCACGCAGATGTGTGATAAAGGCATGTGTGCCAAAGGCATGCGTGGTAGGCGCATATGCGTGGTAATGACAGATTGGTAAATGCATAGCATTGCTTTGACTGTTTTGTAAATGATGTTTCCCAGAACCTGCTCACTTCCCAAGAAACCACCGCCATCATGAACTCCGTACACTCAGGAGACCCATGGAGCCCTTCCCACATCACATCTTCAACATCAGAAACCACAGAATAAGCCACAAACTAGCCTCCCAGCTCAACACCTCGATAACCATGGCCACCTACTCAGAAAACAGGAAACACAGCGAGGTCAAACCCCTGCTAAAAAAACTGTTAGACCAGCAAACTCAAAAAACTACTCAGCCCTCTCCTTACTCCTTTTTCCAGAAAAGGTCCTGGAAAAAGCCAAGCAACTCACAAAACATCTCAAGCAGAACCACCTTCTTAACTCCTCACAGTCTAGACTCTGCAGAAACATAGCACCGTGACCACACTGATTGAGGACACAACTGACATCTGAGCCCTTCTTGACCAAGGAAAGATGGTGGCACTGATCCTCCCTGACTTCAACACCGTATCCCACCACACACTGATCGCCAGGCTGCAAAACATTGGCATCCAAGGGGACGCTCTCAGATGAATCACCTCATTTCTCATTAGAAAAACACTACCACCTTTCACCTCCAAACCGAAGGATATCATCTTCTGTGTCTCCCAGGGCTCCTCCCCCAGCTCCACCCTCTTCAACTAACCCAGCCAACCTATATGAGACCCATGGCCATCATTGGTAGTTACCACAGGTTCAACATCATCTCATACGCAGACAACATTCAACTCATCCTCTCCATCTCCAAGGATCCCACGACCATCAGAACCCACTTCCATAGAAGTATGGCCAAAGTTGCCAAATGGATGTGAAACAACTGCCTGAAGCTGACAAAACAGAAGTACTGGTCCTCAGCAACAATGACTCACTCTGGGACGCTTCCTGGTGACCCAACTAAGACCAGCACCCTCCCCAACAGACCAGTCAAGAAACCTCTGCATCATCCTTGACAGCAGGCTTACCATGAGGTCCAAGATCAACCCAGTCTCTTTTGTCTGCATCTCCACTCTGTAAATGCCTTGAAAGATCTTCAAATGGCTCCCCTTGAACACCAAATGTGCTGTCAGTCTAGCTCGCAGCAGACGGGGACTGTGGCCACACACTCTACTCAGAGATCACCACACACCTCTTTCAGACACTACAGATTCAGAACGCCCCTGTAAGACTCAACCTTCCCCAGTAGATCCACATTACTCCCCCACACTGAACTCCCAATTCAGAAGAGGTGCCAGTTCAAGCTACTGACCCACTCATCCAAGGCCCTGCGCTACCTCGGACTGAACTACATAAACCACTGCCTTAACTTTCACCAAAGTTCCAGACAACTTCGCTCCACCTCCCTCTTGCTTGCCCACACTCAGAGGATGCTCCTTCTTCTATCTCCCAGTGAAGATATGGAACAGCCTCCCCCTCCAGAGCTCCCCTTCTCTGTCGGAATTTCAAAAAAAGCTGTCAAGACCTGGCTTTCGAATGAATTGCTCATACCATGCAAGAGCCTGGATAACCTAGCGGGTGATTAGCTGCACTCTATAAATCGACTGATTTATTGACTGATTTAGAGTACTTGCTATTGATTCTCTAATACCACAAGGGATTTCCAAAAGATCTGATAGCTACCTTGCCCTGCCTAAACAGAGTGCTGTGCATGGTAAATATCAGACTCTGAATTTGATTCTAGCATCTAGGGGAAACCAGTGGAGATCCTTAAAGATGTCATCATATTTTCTACTGTCAGTGGTTAATTGGTTGGAACTCTATTTAGGATGGCATTGCCTGCATCCAATCTGAAATCACCAGAGTTTGAGCAGAAGTCTTTAGTTGATCATTGGAGAGAAACTGCTTAATTTTTTAGCTATTGAAAATTCAAGTTCACGTTTGTGTCAGTCTGCTGATGTGATTTTTCAGAGAGTGTGCTATTGATTATGAAGACAAGTGATTTGACCCTAGTGATGAAAGAAGATAAGCATTCATAATCCTTAAACATAGTCAATTTTTATGTCCATGTTTGATTTGAAGAATAGTGGGAGGAATACAGTTTTTTAGGGTTGTGTTTCAACAAATGGCCTGATGCCCAGCAGAATACCAAATCAAGACATCTTTTGAGGGTTATAATGTCCTTTAGAGTCAGAATTTTTAAATATAATTGCATGTCTTCTGTGTATTGGCATTTTTCATGAGTTGATCAGGAGATTCCACGTTTAGGTTAAATAGGACTGGTGATAGCATGGATTCTTGCAGGACCTCATAAATAGATTTTTGAATTTTAGATTTATAGGCTCCTAATTTTACTAGGTTTTAGCAGGTACTCAGAAAATACCCAATTGAGCTATAAATCTCATGGTTAGCATTCATTTAAAAGTAACAGAATATTTAGGAATTTAATGTAGAACTATGGGCCGTATTTATACTCCGTTTGCGCCGAATTTGCGTCGTTTTTTTCGACGCAAATTCGACGCTAAACTAACGCCAAATAACGCCATATTTATACTATGGCGTTAGAGGCGTATAGCGCCAAAGTTCCCGGAATGTGCGTCATTTTTTAGCGTGAACCCCTTCCTTGCGTTAATGATATGCAAGGGAGGCGTTCCCGTCTAAAAAATGACTCCCAGGCCTTTACGTGGTATTTATACTCCCGGGCAAAAGAGACGCCCGGGAGTGGGCGTGGCTAAAAACGGCGCATTTGCGCCGCTTTTTAACGCCTGGGTCAGGCATGGCGTTAAGGGACAAGTGGGCTCAAAATGAGCCCAGAGTGCCCTCCCCTGCCCCCAGGGACCCCCCCTGCCACCCTTGCCCACCCCAGGAGGACACCCAAGGCTGGAGGGACCCACCCCAGGGACATTCAGGTAAGTTCAGGTAAGTATTATTATTATTTTTTTTAATAATTTTTTTTGGCATAGGGGGGCCTGATTTGTGCCCCCCTACATGCCACTATGCCCAATGACCATGCCCAGGGGACAGAAGTCCCCTGGGCATGGCCATTGGGCAAGGGGGCATGACTCCTATCTTTACAATGATAGGAGTCATGTTGATGGGGGATGGGCGTCGTTAAAAAATGGCGCAAGTCGGGTTAAGACGATTTTTTTGCCTCAACCTGACTTGCCCCATTTTAAGACGCCCTAACGTCATTTTTGCCCAACGCCGGCGCTGCCTGGTCTACGTGGTTTTTTTCCACGCACACCAGGCAGCGCCGGTCTGCTTGCGCCGGCTAACGCCATTCCATAAATACGGCGCCCGCATGGTGCTTCAGAATGGCGTTAGACGGCGCAAAATGTTTTGACGCTAAACTGCGTTAGCGCAATTTAGCGTCAAAAAGTATAAATATGGGCCTATGTATTTATTGCTTACTGTACGTTGATGAGGTTTTATAGATGGCAGGGTGGGTATTAGTAGCATAATTCCAGACTGTTTATCCATTTGCTTGTTTGTCTCATGTTTGTCTCAGGGGTGGGGATAAATGTTCTACATTAATTTTGAAGCTACAGAAGTTTGAAGTTGTGCTAATTTACTTTCTTGAAGGATTTTCTAAGAAAAATGTGTTGGGATTCTTTAATTTCTCACTATTTTCCCCAATCTTTCCTATTTTTTAATTTACAGAGATATATCTATTTGGTTTGTTAGGACATACATATTTTATTATTTTGTACTATGTTTTAGAAAGATTAACTTGCCTACTTGGAGCCTTTAAGTGGTGGACTTATTGCAAATATCAAAAGTCAGAAAACATATTATTTATTAGCTTGTGACAGAAGATATTGGTCTCTTGCTCTGGTAACTGAGAGATGGATAGCTAGCAGAATTTAGCATAAGTCACCTAAAGAAAAAGACTGACCAGTCAGTTAATTTTTTTAGCATATGTAGGAAATGCAGTTTTCCTCTGTAGTCACCACAGATTTTTGCCCTATCTGGCTTGCTGACTTTATAACTATGTTCACTTTACCTCTGCTACCCAGGAGTGGAATGCTTATAATCCACTGTTCAACATGGTTGAATTAGCTTATTTCTAACTGGGATATTTAACTTGCCTTTACGTCACTAGTACATGGTGTTGAATGTGCACCCAAGGCTTACAAGTTAGACGCCACTTGTGGACTGCAGCACCTATTATACTGTTCACCACAGTGGTCAAACTAAAATGGCTTCAGGCCTACCCTGTGCACCCTTCACAGCCTTGCTGCTGCAGTGTAGAACCTGTCATGCAACCTGTTAACATAACCATTTTTGCCAGGTGACATATTAGCAAGTCACCCCTAACTAGGCTTTGTTGCCCACAAGACAGGGTGTATGGTATTTACATGTGGGACATGCAGAAACTTATTTTTACAATGGCCCTACAGTGACAAGGTAGAAGAAGCTATTTTCACTCTGGCAGGCCTACCTGTACTATGTAGAAAACCAGAGTACAGATTACAGTACTAATGCTGTATCTTTAACCATTATATTTATTAAAAATCCAATTCAATTGTGAAGTATGATTTGTAATATATATTAAGGAAAAGTACCCTTTAAGAAAGTTATCCTTTATCTGCACAAACTGTCAGAAGGCTGATTAGCTTAAGCCTCTGCCCACTGTCAGCCTTGATTAGGTGTGAGCAAGGTGTGAAATGATTCCCAGGAAAAAACAACAGGCTAAATTAAATGGGCACAGATTACTCTTTTGAATTTCACAGAGTGTTCAAAGTTGGGCTGTGGGCTTACTATAACACCATACTGTAATTGCCTGCTTGACAGGCCTATTGACTGGGTAACACTTGGGGAACAATTAAAATGGACCGAACAGGACTCCAAGATTATTCTTGGGGATCCCTCTTTCTTGTTGCTCAAGAGCACTGCTTTTGTCATACCAGACATTTATCTCTGGGTTTGTCATGAGGAGACCACCTACTTCACCCTGGTTTTTATTATTAGATGTGGGAAGACACTTGTGATTTCCATACAACACTCCCCAACATACCATCAGCCCTCAAAGCCCAAGTTTAGTGTGGCTGAAGAATTTTACTTTCTATAAAATGCCCTGACACATAACATTTTCGGTCTTTTTGAAGTAAGGCAAACAGGAACTACTGAAAAACGGGTATGGTTGGCCCTTGAATCTTTTACCACATTAGTTAGGGAATGGCCAGGAGTCAGCAGAAGTCAGCGTCACCCACTAGCTGGTGCTAAGCATACATTTTGGCACTCTCTCACGTGCTCGATGATACTCATAGGCCACAACCAGAGCATGCAAGACTTTGCGTTCACTTGCATTGCTTCCAGCCGCGCCGGCAAACAAAACAGGGCTGCTCAAGAGTGCAAACACACTTCTGAGGTAGATTGAGGTTGAGAGGCCTTATTTTTCAAACAAAAAGAAAGTGTGTCAGAGACTCTGACTTCCTCTTCCTATCCAGCAGGCTGCTCCTAGTACTTTGTCCATCTCCTGGTCACTTTTCACTTGGATTTGAAGGTGGAAGGATCAATCTCTTTGTTTCCTGGATATAGTTTGGATAAGGACTTCGTTTTTGTTGAATCACACAAGTAAGTTTAAAAACTATTATATAAGGGTGTTGTGTTTATTTGATTGGGCATGCATCAGTATTTGTTTGTTTTAATTTGATATTTGATTGCCTTTGGATCAACTTTAAAATGTTGTCTTTTGTTTTCATTTAACTTTTTTTGTAAGAAGTGTACATATTGTGGGGTAATAACATTTAATGGGATAGGAGGATGTTGTTTGACCATGTGGCTGGCAGCAATTTTGTGCATGTGGTCAGTGTCCCTTTGCCATAGGCTTGCATGCGTTCTTCTTTGTTCTCCTTGTTGTTGTTGTTTGACCCTGTGGCTGCCAGCCATGTTGTGCATGCAGCCAGTGTCCCTTTGCCACAGGCTTGCATGTGTTCTTTGTTTGCCATGTTCCTCTTTGTTCCTTGTTGTTTGTTGTTTGATCTTGTGGCTGCCAGCCATTTTGTGCATGCAGCCAGTGACCCTCCCTTTGCCGTAGGCTTACCTGTGTTCTTTGTTTGCCATGCCTCCTTGCTCCATGTTGCTGTTGTTTGACCATGTGACTGACTGGCAGACATGTTGTCCTTACAGCCAGTTTCCCTTGCCATAAGCTTGCATGTGTTATTTGTTCTCCATGACTCCTTGTTCGCAGTTATTGTGTGACCATGACCTTACTCTTTACTCCTTGTTGTTGTTCGATCATGTGGCTAGCAGACAGTTTCGGCATGCAGCCAGTGACCCTCCCTTTCTCCCTTTGCCATAGGGCTGCATGTGCTCTTTGTTTGCCATGCCTTCTTGTTGTTGTTGTTTGACCATGTGGCTGGCTGGCACCCATTTTGTCCATCCAGCCAGTGTCGCTTGCCATGGGCTTGCATGTGTTCCTTGTTCTCCATGCCTCCTCCTTCCTCCTTGTTGTTGTTTGACCATGTGGCTGGCTAGCTGGCAGCCATTTTGTGCATGCAGCCAGTGTGTATTTGACACAGGCTTATATACAAACAGCCTTAATTATTGATCATTTGTTTTTTAAGTTTCTATTTTTTCTGTTTTTATTTTTTTCTATGTCAATTTTTACATTTTTAGTTTTTATGTTAAATTTTTAGGCCAATTTGATTTTTTATTTTAGATTTTTATATATTTTTATTTATTTTTATTTTTTATTATTTCTTATTTTGATTTTTAATTTGATTTTTTTTATTTCCTTTTTACTTTAATTTCCATATTTTATTTTTAAAATTGTATTATTATTTTTTTATTTTAATTCACATTTTTATTTAATTTTGCATTTTGCCTTGATTCATCCTTCCACATCCATCTGATCCATTACCCCATCCATTCATCCATCCACCAAAGAGACACAACTGCACTATAGCATTCAGTTTCTTGGGTGCAATTCAGTTTCCTGCAGGACATCCTAGCTGTGAAGCACGGCAGACAAATCAACAGCATAAATCATTTTGTTAGTGATTATTTAATTTCCCCTGGACCATCTTGCCGCCATACGTTATTTAAAGGATTATTTCATTTACCTGTGCACCTCTGTCTGATTACCCCAGTTGTCTCCTTTAAAACAGATGGAGATAAAGAACAGATCTACAGCTGCCTGTTGTGCTGTCTGATTTGAAATGTATTTTTTATGGTGTGGTGTTGTGGTTTGCCTTCACATTGTTTGATTAAATAGGCATATTAAATAAGTAACTAACTGCACTAAGATTGCATTTCTCTGTACTATTTTCAAGCTGCAACAATGCAGTGTTTCACTAACTACATTTTTTTCTTGCTTGGTTGTTTTTAGGTGCACAGGAGAAGAGGACTCACATCACACCAGTGTTGCCGAATTGAAGGCCATACAGTTACTTCGGTCCACGGGCGCCAAACTCTTTTGCTTTTGTATCTTAGTGCCACTGACAACTGAGAGCTTAAGATGACCCCAAAGAAAGTTGCTCCCAAGAAAGTAGCCAGTGAGAAGATGCAGCATTTTGCCAGTGGGGTGCCCATCTCAACTTATTTCAGGAGACATGTGCCTGCCACCCTGGCCTCCAGGGAGGAACCTGGGAGCAACGCTCCTGCATCAGCAGCAACACCCGAGCCCCAGCCCAAGACCATGTCTGTCAGTGAGGTGGCCACTGCAATCATGGCGATGCCAATGAGCAGTGATGTTGAATTGGATTTGTCCCTTTCACAAAGTAGTACCAAATCATTTCAAGAAACAGAACAAAGTGGACAGCAGCCACAGCCAGATCTTCCTGAAGCTGGTGCAGAACAGGAGGTTGAGCTTCCTGCTGCACAAGAACCTTTTCTTTTAGAATGAATGGCTCCCAGATCTCAAGCGATAAAAAGGAGGGGTTCCACTCCACTATCTTCTCAATGCACCACTTCTGATGATGATGATAGGGACATTGAGTAGACCCCAGCAGAGTCAAGGAGACACTAGGAGAGGCAAGGAAAAATAATAGGTCCAGAAAGCCTTAGAATCATGGAAGGGGACGATAAGGAGGAAGAAGATGACAACAAGCCAGTCACTGTGGAAGCTGGCACAGAGGAGTCCGACATTACTATCCAACCTGGGTTGTGGCACCGGCAGCCCCACCAGCTTCCATATTTGTAAGGCGCTAGCAGGGACCTGGACCATCCTGTACCTTAGTAGATGTATACATTGCAGAGAGGCAATCAACACACCCACCTACATCCAGTTCTTCTTCAGGCATTGGCCCAATAAAAAAGTATTCCTCCACAATTTGGGGTGTTTTTACAATTAGCAAACAGGAGGAGAACATTGCCATATGCTCCATTTGCCACATGAGTGTTCGTCGAGGTAAGCCAGGTTCACATTATGGTACTGGAGGCCAGACGATCCAAATGAAAAAACATCATGCAATCTGGTGAGAGGAGCACCTTAAAAATGGCTCAATGTGGTCACAGTGGTGAAGGTGAAGAGAGCCAGGAAACATCAGCTACAACTGGTCAAATCTTGGTGGAAGGCGAGGAAGAAGAGGGTGACATCCTTATGCAAAGAAGCACTATACCCAACAGTACGCCAGAATCACCCCACTCAGCGACCTCACAATGGCACAGGAACACTCAGTTGGAGACCCCATAGCATATGGTAACTGCACCACGATGCACATTGAGTCTACCACCACCAACATCTCAAAAGCCGACTGCGTCAGTGGACCCACAAAATAAGAAAATCCAGGCTACAATTACGGGCATGTTTGGGCAGGAAGGGCCCTATAACCGCAAACACCCAATGGCACATTTGCACAATGGGAAGGAGGCAAAAATGTTAGCGCTGGACCTACTTCCTTTTTCTTTTTTGAAAGGTGTGGGATTCTTAGAGTTGGTGGCAGCCCTCTATGGAAGGTTCAAAGTTGGACCTATTTTGCCAGATTTGCTGTTCCAGCGCTGCATCACAATGTGCTGCTATTGCAGCAAAGTGTTGTCTACTCTATTCACCTGATGACAGAAATATTGACCAGTGGTCAGGTGGCTGGTTACATGTGTATCACTGCACACTGGATCTCTTTTCTGGGGGTAAAGTAAAAGCTATCTACAGGTCTTGGCCCTGAAGAAATTTTAAAGAGTGTTTGGCGGCATGCAACAGTAGCCATGTTCGCTATGGAGAAATCACACACAGCTGCAAACGTCTTGGAGGAATTTAATAGCAAGGTGTCTGAATGGCTGCGACCCAGAGGTTTTTGAGTTGGATTTGTTGCCACAGACAATGGCACTAACATAATCACGGACATGGCCGATGGTGGCTATTTCAGGGTCCTGTGTTTGGCACACTGCATCAACCTGGTTGTGCAAGACTTTCTTAAAAAAGAAGACATAGGGGGTCATTTTAACCCTGGCGGTCGGTGACCGCCAGGGTTAAAGTGGCGTTCGTACCGCCAACAGGCTAGCGGTACGAAAACCCATATTTGGACCGCCGCGGTACCGCCGCGGTCGCACCGCCGGGGCCGGCGGTATTCCGCCATTTTAGCCCCGACAGTGATAATCCGCCAGGGCAGTGCTGCAAGCAGCGCTGCCCTGGGGATTATGACTCCCCTACCGCCAGCCTATTTCTGGTGGTTTGCACCGCCAGGAAGAGACTGGCGGTAAGGGGACTCAGGGGGCCCCTGGAGGCCCCTGCACTGCCCATGCACTTAGCATGGGCAGTACAGGGGCCCCCAGGCAGAGCCCCGTCGCGCATTTCACTGACTGAATTTCGGGCAGTGAAATGCGCGACAGGTACTACTGCACCCGCTGCACATCAGCATTGCCGCCGGCTCAATTACGAGCCGCGGCAATGTTGATGTGACTTTTCCGCTGGGCCAGCGAGCCCAGCGGAAAAGTCCAAATAGGGAGCCAGCCATACCGCCAGCACTGGCGGTATTCTGGCTCGCGCAACCTCGGCGGTCTGCATTGCAGACCGCCGAGGTTGTAATGACCCCATAGTAGTAACATACTCATCACCTGCAGATGCATCTGCATTCATTTCAGCCATTCTTTTAAGGCCCAGAAACAGTTGTGAATTATTCAACGTGATAGTAGAGTATCATTTAAAGGCCTGATACAGAAGGTGACAACATGTTGGAACTCAACCTATGATATGTTGAATTGTCTGATTGAGCAATACAGATTAATGACTATTTCATTCTAAGAGGAGCTGATGCAATTCGGAACGTTTTGACCATGGATGTGGACAAATGGGGCCTAGTCAAATGCCTCACACAGATGCTGCTCCATCTTGCGTTTTTCAGGGTAGAAGTTAGCAAAGAGGACAGTACAATGTGCCAAGCTATCCCGTTATTGCATCTGCTAAAGGAGCAGCTAAAGACGTTTTCTGAAGGGTTTGCATTCAAGGGTGCAAACAAAAACCCAGAAGTGCATGCCTTGATTAGTAGCCTAAGCTATTGCTTGAGTTGTAATGCAAGAATGTGAAATCATGTCATCTCATCCAAAGAGTACATCTGTGCCACCTTACTTGATCCACGCTACACAATAAATCTTTCCTCTATCATTCCTTTTTTTAAGGGGATGTTCAACAATAGAAGAAGTGGATTGTATAGCCAGCAAGAGAACTGGAAGAACAACAGCTGGAACTTAGTGTCTCACGCCTCAGTTCTGGGGTGCCGCCTTCAACATCCAGAGAGGGCAGTCTTGTCTCACATCCACCAACCCCACCAAAAAGAACATAATTGACGACAGCAACAGAAGGATCAGACCCAGCCTCTACATTGGCTTGGTTTCAAGTGGCAGGTCTTAAGTCCAACGCAGAGGAGAAGGAAAAGGCAATTGAGCTCAACAGGCTGATAATAAAGATTCTAGCTTGTCCTGTAGCCAGTGTGTCCACTGAACATGTGTTCAGTGCAGCTGGTGCTGTTGTTAGAGTGAGAAGGGCCAGTCTGTTACCTCAAGACATGTAGAGATTGACCATGATCAAAATGAAGCAGCATTTTATATACACGTTCCCGAAATACCACAGTAGGAGGAAGAGGATGATGGGTCGGAATCAAGCGTGTGAACTGACCAACTTCTGGGAGAACCACCAGAGTTTGAGGACAAACTCTACTTCCCGGATTGAGTATGCCACTCCCACCACAGAACATTTTGAATATTTGTTGGTCTGCTTCTTTTTCTCTTTCTTTCTTTGCAAAAAAAAGAAAAATATGCTAGCGCAACATTATGTTTGTGTCAGATTTATGCTGCCCCACCATTGATTTCATAATCACAAATAAGCCCAGATTGGACTTGGATCAGTGTGCAGTAAAGAAGCACCCACATACCCTTCAGGGCATTGACGATTATGCCTGCCTCTCTTACATGTAATTGCCTATCATAGTTTTTTTTTTTACTTCCCTGGCAGGGCTGCCCTAGAGGATCATTGATTAAGAGACTGTGGCAGTGCCTAATTCCAATGTGTGGGTACCATCAAAGAGGAGATATTTTGTTCAATCACAATGCTTGGATTGGAAGAGGTAACTAAGTAAATATTGCACCAATGAGTGGTGATACGTTGATTGATTGTGAATTTGTGAGTGATGACTGATGTATGTGGTAGCTGACAGTGAGGGCGGGAGTTCAACAAATTTGTAAACTTGTTTCCAATGATTTTAAATGTTTGGAGGCTGATGGGTGATCATTTTTTTCCTGAAACTGATTGGCATTTCAAAAGTAGTGAAATTTACCTGAAGGGTCTACTCCTTTTTTCTGGTTCCTCATAACAAACAAACCACTTTAGCTACCATACACAAATCTACACTAAAAAATACTCTAGCTCTGTTTCTCTATTTGTTTTTCAACAGCAGTGTGCTTCGCAGGTCTAGCTTGTTTGGTTTGGGGCTGAGATGGAGTTACTCTAAATCTGGAGGAGGAAGATGGAAGGACTCGGTGCAGGACTACCTCAACAGCTAGAAAGGAGAAAGTTATCAACTTCAAAGGGAACCCATGATGATGGCGAAGACTCTGAGGCCTAGTACTCACTCAGCTGTGTGAACTGGAGAGAGGAGGGTTGAGTTGGAAATGCTGCTGAGTATGTGTTTGCTACATTGCTAGCTCAAAAGTGAAACTTCTCCTCTTATGTTCTTGCTCTTGACTCCTCATGAAGCGTACCTTGCTTTCTTTTGTCCCTTTCCTTTACTCTATAGTACAACTACTGTTTTTCAGTACACAGGCCTTCTCCTAGTCCCCTCCTTCACAAACAAAACTTGGAAAGCTCAAGACTCCAGAGTGACAAACATTCCAAGTGGAATGGAGATGCCTCACCCAATTATGCAATACAGCATAATTTTCCTTTTAACAGTCATCATTTTTAGAACTGGGTGGGTTACATTCAGTCTTCCATATATAACACTTAGGATATACTATCTGGGGTCTCTCTGTGGCAGATGGACAGTTTCCAATGAATTTGCTGAACTGTGCCATACCTACTTATCCCTTAATTTCCTTCCACAACAGATTGATGATGGTGTGCTCCTCAGTGGCCCAACAAATATTGTTGTGGTTTCTTTTGTGTAGTGTTTGTCTTTGTCATACCTTTCCCAAAATCCCCTTTCCCATCAATTTCATTGAGCCCCTAACCCTCTTCCCCTGGGCTGTGTGTTTTATTGAGTGTGTGACCTAATTTTGCACCATAAATGAATCACACACTTGCTGGGGCGGATGTGGTGAAAGCAACACCAACTCACTGCATGACCTTCTATTACTTGAGCAATATTCCACACCAGCCCCAACATCAACAGTCATGCATTGTGTGTGTATTCCGTAAATGCTTAACCTGGTCTAAACACTCTTGAGTCTGAGCCCACTTCTCCTGACTCCACGATTTCATATCCTAAATTTAGTTTTATAGCTCCGCATGATTGCTCAGAAGAAACTAATATTGATCGATTTTATTATCATATGGCCTTCTTTGTTGTATGTCTAATGCTGTCATTGTGGTAGTCTTCCTAAAGTTATAACATATGACCCACAAATTTGCTGTTTTCTTTCAATCTAGTTAGCAGTGATGGATAACCCTTAAATAATCCTGCAGCCTGACTTTGCATAGGTGGGCGTGGTACCTTCTGTCTTCCCTGTTAGCATACTAGCCCGCTACTACTACCCCATCACCCTCTTAAGGTGCCACTGTAGGAAAAAAAAACTGCAGTATGAAGACTCCCTCGCTTCATCTATTCAGGTAAGAGAAGAACCATGGATTTAAGTGAACTTGTTTAGTTAGTAATTAACTTCTATTGAAGAAGATGTTGTCTGTGTGTACTGAGTTTTTGTAGGCATTATAGGCAGGGGCAAGCATCCCCTAGAGGTCAATAAAATTTGCAAAGGGCAATAGAGCAAGGGTCTATATAAGGGACATACAGTTTTTTTAGAAGATTAAAAAAACAGGCTACACTAAAAGACAGCAGTGCAAACTAAAAGTCTAAAACACCATAATAAAGACTCAAGACATAAATGAAGTAAATAAAATTCCTCTTTTTATATTTACAAATAGAAAACCCTCCCTCTCTACCCACAACAGTCCCACCTCTCTCCCCGAACAACTAATCCCATCCCCAAAAAAGTCAACTAAAAGTCCAAAGTCAAGTCAAATCCCTCCCCAACCTCTCCACCCACAACAAGTCCCTCCCACAAAACAAATTTCTTTAAAAAAAATCTTTAAAAAGAGCACTGCCAATATGGGTCCTGAGTTGGTTGAAGTTCTGTTTAATACTGGTGAGCCGACTCTCCATCCGGTCTATCCACTACAGAATGTCCTGTTGAAGTGGAAGGTTGCAGCAGCAGGTGCAGTCAGGGACCCTGACTTCTGGCGGTGGTGCTGGCGATGTGCTAGCTGGGAGGCTGGGGGTATGGCGTGCTGCTCTGCTGGGTCTTGGGTCCAAGGCAGCTGTTTTGTCCTATTCCTCCCCCAGGATCACCAGGTGCTGATATTCTGCCTGCATTTTCCCCAGCATCTGCTGCTGCAGGGGTGACGCTATCTCCTGCCTGGTTGGTGGTGGTCGTTGAGCAGGTATAGCTATATCGAGAAAAAGAAGAATAACAAAAGAAAAATTGTAAACAATGCTATGAACAAACACTTCATCAAATGATAGATAGTGGGTGAGCAGTAGCACTACATTGCTGGTCCCCTAAGGACATTGGAATTTGATGTGACTATGAGTAGGAGAGTAACAGGGCCAATATTTAATTTGTTTATCTATACATGTCTCACATTAAAAGCACTGACTGTCTGGCAGAAAAGAATTAAGACAGAATAAGACCAGATTAAGAAAACAGTGATTTCATTTTCTTCTTTAAAAGGCTTTTCTAGTATGTAAACAGGCACATTTAGTGGAAAAATAAAAATGAATTACCTCTCATTGTGATGAGTAAGATATTATGCATTATGGAGTACAAGTTGTTGTGCCAAATATTAGCAGGCATGCTAGCCAGCCCTTCAAGTACATTGCTACTGGCTGCAGCTCAGACAGCTGTAGCTGCTCTTCCCCACATGCTTTTCACTTAGTTTAGTTTCTACCCTGACTCCAAAGAGGCAGGTGAATAAATGAGATATGTCACACATTTCATGTATAAAATGCTGATATATTTATCCTGTCTGCAGTAAGTAGACAGTGGAAAACTAGACAGTGCACTACAGGGAAAGGAATGGACTAAATAGATTGTATTTGGCACGTTCATCATAGAGTATCCCATACCCAATCTTGAAATCAAATCGGGCACTTACTAGTCCCACTTTACTCACTGGTCTCACCTACTATCACAAATTCTTTCCAACAAATTGGTTTGCTGTGCAGTAAGTAAAGAAAGGAAACTTGAGTTACTCTACTGCAGAGTAAGGCAGATGGATTAGGCAGGTAGAACATTTGCTATAGAAGAATAGAGGGACATCACTGATCTCTCTACTGAAGAAGAGCTTCCTTCTTTATTCATTCAAGCAAAACTATGCCAAACTAGAGCTGGCTCCACTGGTTGG
Organism: Pleurodeles waltl; assembly: GCF_031143425.1. Classification (NCBI taxonomy): domain Eukaryota; kingdom Metazoa; phylum Chordata; class Amphibia; order Caudata; family Salamandridae; genus Pleurodeles; species Pleurodeles waltl. The sequence goes on along the minus strand of NC_090439.1, from coordinate 1,033,102,128 downwards.
TGTGGCTATAAACAACAGTATACGTTTTTTAGATGCCAGGTACACCTCCCATTTAAAAAATTTTAAATAAAAAAAATGCAACGACAATACATCGTCGCAGTTCAGTTAGTACTGCAGTGTCTTCTGTCAAAAACATCACCCTCGGCATTTTTTTTGTTGGAATGTTAGAAAAGCCAGGTAGTCAAGCCAAATAAAAGCTTTGCATAACAGAGGGGCAGAGCTATATCCTATGATTAACAATTACTCTGAATCATTGAAGATCAATGAAGGGGTGGAATACAAAATGATCAATGAAAGACAGAAAAAAGATAATGCTGGGATAACAGGAATTTAACAAAACTTGAATAGGGGAGTTGGAAAAAAGGGGTACAGTATGAAAAAATTAAACATGTCAAAATTAAATATAGTTTAAAATTGGGGAGAGGTAAAAGTTAGGGAAATAATAATAATAATATTAAATAATAGGACCTTCTGGCATGAGCAAAGCCATCAGCACTGGCGCTTGTGGTTGGTGCCTCCCCAGCTCCAGCTAGACCCGCCAGTGCATTTCCCCCCTTCTTGCCCTTTGGTACTGATGTAAGATTAGAAATAAAGAAGATAAAACATTTACATTAGTGGTACTGTTAATCTCCACAAAATTGTTATATAGCAGGCAAATGCAATAATATTGTACTTATATCAGATCGCCTCTGACTATATACTAGTATGATCAACTATTGTTGAGTTGGCTATACTCCTAAAATCCTTATTTCGAATTTCCTTAACAAAAACTGCATTTGGAACTAATGTATTGCAGTGATTGATCTTTCATTTTATTCTCATTTCTCGAGCTCCTTGATGGACTAACTCAGTCTCCTTTTTTTGCAATGCATCCATACTCGCATCACTGTGAAGTTGCTTGGGACTGTACGAGCTACTTAAAGTGGCAGAGAACACTAACTCACTGATATCACTAATTCACTATGGAGACAGCAGGACAGAGGAGTCTGCATTGCAATAGCATCTTAAATAATCAGCCTACCTACAAGTACTATGATGTAGCACCGAGCACTTGCCTAGCTCTTACTGAATTACATCATAAATACCATTCTTAATGTAAACTAAAAATAACTTACCTTTGAGTGGAAGCTGCATGCTATATGGAAAAAAAGTTATCATTGCAGAACACAAACACAATAAAAATATACTCACCAAGTCCTGGGATCTTGACACCTAGTATGTCGAGCAGGTCCTGCTCACGGTTAATGCTATCCACCCAGCAGTGCAATACCTACTGGGTGGTGTGCTTGACCTGGGCATTGGCCATGACCAATGGGCACGCCCTAGCCCAATGCTGCCTATGCTGCTGCAGGGGGTAACAGCTCCCAGGCCTGCTGCTTGCTAGCAGCATGGAGGGGAGGTGGTGCTGCACATAAAAAAACTGTGCTGCCACCTCCTCCTTGCTGAAGATTGGCTGTGGCTGAATGCCTTGACGGCAGTGCTGCCCACAAGCCAGGTGGCCGCTATTGCCTGGTGCTGGGTGGTGTACTGGGGTAAGATGAAGAAAAGAAGAAAAGAAACAGGCCAAAGTAGTTTGTAGAGTGCAGAGGTGCACATCAGCTTATAACAGCACTTGATAAAAGCACTCTGCCTCACGGCTGTTTGCCTTGTGAGGAGAAATTCAACGCCAATATGTGATGGGGATGCGTATTTTGGAATCTTTAAAACCCTTCTGTAAGCCTTAGTGAGTAACCCATCCAGGGAGGCAGCATCTTGGCCTAGAAGCACATCTCTCCCATAGGTGATTGACAGGAGAAGATTTGCTGCCATGACAGTTAGCAGTGGCTGAGATCTTGGGTCACATAGATTGTTTGAAGGAGTGCAGAAAGCTGCAATGAGAATGTTTCCTGATCTTATTTTAAACTATCTTTGTGCCAGGAAGGTGCCTTTTTCATCTATCCTGGCTTCCAGGTATTTGTAAGTCTCCACCTTTTGAAGAAGGTACTTGTTCAGGCACCACATTCCTTTCTTTATGCACCTTGTGATGGACATGACTTTTGACTTATTTCTGTTGATTTCCAGAGCATATTTGCATGGGTATTAGACAGTGTGTCTATCAGGCGCTAAATGTATATTTTAGTGGCGCTGCAGAGAAAAACATCATCTGCATATAGAAGATGGCTTAAAGTAAAGTGTCCCAACCATGGAGAGTGGCTGTTCATATTGAGTACATTTGTCAGGTCTGATAAGAACAGATTGACAAGAGGTAGTTGCAGCGCACACCCTTGTTTGAGGCCCTGGTTTATGGGAATCTTCCTTAATAAGCAGGTCCCATTGCCTATTTTAATTCTGGTCCAGGTATTTGTATAGACCAAATGGATTCCTCTTAGTAAGGGGGAATTGTATGCCCCTGTTGGAAACTTTGCCTAAAATTTACCTCAATCCACACGATCAAAGGTGGATTAGAATTTGATAAAGCATATATAAACTGAAATCTTGTTTGATTGAGCGGTTCGATATTATTTGTTCTTGACAATGCAGTTAGGTCAGTCACCAGTGCTGTGGCAAAGTATTTGGCCTCATTGTCTAAGGGAGCTATTAAGGGGTACCTTTGAGATTTGGATCTGTCACAACCTTTAAAAATTGGATTTTTCATTAATCCGTATCAGCCATCAGTTATTGACCCTGTTGCAAATGCATAGTTAAAAAGCTAGGTACATTTTCCAGCCCAAAAAGAGGGGCCTAGGAAATGTCTTTCTTTGAAAACTGCAGATGGAATTCTATATTTCGCCAGGGGCACCATCCCGCCCTGCTTGTGAAATGATTTAAAATTCATTTTGACTGCTGGAATAGACTATGATTCTAGCCAATATTTTACTGCCAGGGCACTACTTATGATCACTGTTTTAGAACTGAGATCTGAGGTGACTACTGAGCTGGAGTCTGTGATGAAGGCATGTTGTCCATTCCAAGCAGGGGCCTCAGTGAGCACTGGTTCTCTGGTGAATTCTGTAGACAGGTAGGAGACTCGTGGAGCTTCAAGTATGTCGGAGTTGATAAGTGCATTAGATGATCTTGTTACTAAGTGCCAAAGGTTTTTTGAGCTACGTTGTTTACTGACATACATCAACTTAGCATATGACTGGCATCTCCTGCCTTTCCATTGCTGCTTCTTCAACAACTTTTTGGCGTTTCTCAGTCGAGTAATGGTGACAAAGAATGACGGCATCTTTCTCAGCATTCAGAGGGCTTGATTTACCTTCTTTTTAGCTAAATGACAGGCCGGTGATCTTTTCCTCAATCAGGAGGTAAGATGTCAAGATTTTTTTATTTTTCTTGTGGCAGACTGAGACCTGATGTGAGATTCGATGAGAGTGTTACAGTATACCCAAGATTGTGTTGGGTTGTTATATTTGAACTTGCATTTATTACCTCTATGCTGTAAAAGCAGTTTTAGAAATGGAATGATCAGTATTTTTTGTTCTTTTAAAATCTACTATATATAAGCTGCTGAGATCTTCTGGTTCATCCAGAAGTCCAGATAAAGCGATGTTTAGTTCTATGACTTGGGGGTGATGGTCACTGGCAATGGTTATTTCAATTATGAATAAGCCTATTAGGGAAAATAAATGTAATGACACTAGTGTGTAGTCAATGGTTGAGTGTATGTGGGACCCATAAAATGTAGGGTTTGGTGGGATGTCGCTGGTGGTCCTACAGCTTAATACCCTCAGACCAGCATAATTGGAATCTTTCATAAAATACTTGCCAATCTCGTCACAACGAGTATCTTTCCTCATATGTTGAGCGGGAAATTCCCACTACAGATTTTGGACATATGAAAAATCATCATCCTTAGAGTTCTACAAGTGATTCATATTAATATGTGATTAAAATAATGCCTGACGTCGGAGCATGATGTGTCAAGACGCATACGAAGGTCACCAATTTGCACAAGAGGGCCCTTTTCATCTTCATATCTGGGTGAATGTAGACAATTAAAATGAATACAGATGTATCACCATGAGTGTCCAACTTTTTTAAATTCAGGATTTGGAGACCATGGTCAATTTCTGCCTATAAATCCACAATTTGTAGAGATAGAATTATATATACTGCAAGGACCTCTTTAGGCCTCCTGTACTTTTACTGCTTTTATACTGGAGTTATATAATGCATGTAGCCTGCAACTGTCAGGGAGGCCGCTGCCAAGGTTTCCTGAAGGGCCGCAATATCACAGTTCTCTCATTCCGATGGGGAATGCCTTTCCCCTGGCTTCAGTATATTCCCTGCTATCCTCCATGAACAGATTTTTAATGAGCGTAAAAAACAAATTGTTTAGCGGGCTTGGGTGTCCGGTTTAATCAGCTGGAGATTTTTGCAGGGCCAGAGGCAATGAAGCACAATCCTGCTCTGAGGGACGGATGTGTACCCATGACCATGGTTCTTCAGAGGGCAAGGGAGCTTAGTCAGAGTGATGAATTTTGGTTGCAATGTTTGATGATTTGCTGAGTGCATTTTAAGGATTGAAAAAGCCTGGAATGTAGGTATTTTTGGGGTGTTTGATGTGTGATTTTCTAATGGAAGAGGGTATCAGGAGTGACTGTAGGGTAAGATGGAAATTATAAAAGCATGAAAATTGTGTTTTTCTTTCAGCACCAATGAAGCAATGACTGGTGAGAGCTAGGCCACGAGAGTAGCTTCTCGTGAGTTGCTCCTATACAGTGCAACAAATTCCACAGAGATAGTGGTTAAGGTAGCTAGTGATGGGATTGCACTCAGTAGTTGAAAAATGTTCCCTCTATTTAAGATTCCATGCAGCCTTTTAGAAACATATTCAGGGTGGAAAACAATCTTTTTGTCCCCCTGCAAGATCGCAGTAATTCCTTGTGGGTCTGCTTGTCCGTTGCCTGGTCTCTTGGGAACCAACATGTTTGCCTTTCTGTCATCAAGAATAGCGATGATATATTGGGTATAAGAGGTCGGGATGCCTTCCTCTACCTTAAATTTTATTTGGGATCTTCAGCTTTTTTAGACAATTGGTAGATTTTTGTGCAGAATTGAGTACATCCAGAAAACAGTGTTCTTGATTATGTTAAGAGCTTAGCTCTCTGCTTGCAAGGTCCCTGGCTGAGGTCTGGTGTTTGCCTGGTTTGGTTGTTTATGCTCTTGCACCTGGCAATCATATCTGTGGCCCTGAGCTGATCAACTGCAGTAGAATGTCCTATCATGCTTCCATTATGGATTCCATTACAAGTAGATCCTCCATCAGAAGAGCTATGTCCTTGTTCTTTATTTGACACTGATTTCTCCTGCAACTTCCCAAAAAAAGGATATGTGTCATTGCCATTCCCTCTGAATGAAGGATTATTCATTCCTTTTTTTCACCCTTTTCTAGACCTCTTTATTTATCTCTTTATCCGTGGAGAACCCAGATGCGATCTATGGACTGAAGGGTCAACATCTTGTGCGGCTTCCTGTTGGATGTCTTTGATTACTGCTTGCAATCCAGGAGAAACTTGTTTTCCTCTTACTGATGTAGTCAGCTATTGTGGCCTGGCGGGGGATTGGGCCACCATAATTGAATTAGTTGGTTGGGCTCTTTATTGGCCCCCTCTTCCTGCTGTAATTGTGGCCATGTCAAGCAACGGGATGAAGATGAGGCCTATCATGGGCCAAGTGAAGAGGCTCTGTCAGTCTGGGGCTGATCCGGGGGGCTAAACTCAGATGAGCTTAAATAGGTTTTTATGAGATCTTGTGACTTTTGAGTTTTTGGGGAGGCAGCATCTGATGCTGTGCCATTAGCCTGTGAACATGTCCTGTGTTTATTTGTTAGTGGTGCCAGACAAAACACCCATAACTTGTTTTCCTAGGGCAGGTTTTGCAGTACTACCCCAAGGTAGGGCACAGCATTTTGGATACAGAGTCCGATTTCATATAATCCATGTGGAACTGGTCTAGTTCTTAGGTGGGGTTATCTGTAGGTGAGTGCTGGGATGGCTGAAGTCAGTTATCCTGCACGTTGCATTCTGCCAGATTATGCAGTTTGAAAATCAATGATGTACTAGAGGCATTGTAATATATTTGTTGAAGGCCTGTGTCCCCAATCAGTTATAGGGAATTGCCAAGAAATGTGCATATTGCTTCGCTTGAAACCCTCATGATCTATGAGCAGAATGATAGGTGCTGTAAGGCCAGGTACATTGCTTGTACAGGAAAATGTTGCAGTGGAAGGGTCTTTGAAAAAGGTGAACATGTTTAAATTGTTTTGAGCCTCTGAATTTATGATGAACATTCACGTATCAGGGAGATCAGGGGACTGGAGTTCTGGATCATTATTAATTTTACATTCCCGGCATGAGGCTCCTGCCGCTGCTGCTTCCTCTTTCTACAAGAACCATTCTAAGTGACAGCTACCCTGGGATTGCCCAAACTTATTATCTTTAGAAAGTGATGTGGTTGTATGTTAGAAGGCCAGGGTAATTAGACCACAGAGGTGTATGAGTTGAAAAACACGCTCCACAAAGAGATCACAGGAAGAGACAGAGTTAATTTTTTCCAACTTAGGGCCTGATTTAGATATTTACGGTATTACTGCTAATCCGCCAAGGCAACAAGCCCTAGTAGTCCATCGAGCTGACAGCACCATGACGCATGGACTCTAATATTGGTAATTAGCACTCCATCGCTATTCTGAAGGCTGGATCCCACCAACCCTATTTAGGTAATACAGATGTGCTGGAAGTGTTTCAGCTGTGGCCATTGGTTGGACGCAAGTAGCCCACATCTACATTTGACAATTATGAATACCTGCAGAACACACTATAAAACACATTCCATTTCAAACCATGTTCCTTTGCCATTACATTTCTGAGCACAATTCTGAAGATGACCTTGACACTGAACATCCAGGTTTCTTTTTGTTTTCCTGTTCTGTCTCTGTTTTTTCATTTTTGTTTTATTTTTTCAAATCACTGTAGGGACACTAGGATATATTTTTTATTCACAATGGTAGGGAGGAGGAACACACATTTTACAGAGTGATAATTGTCTGTTATGGTGGATTAAATTATTAGAGTAGACCCACAATTGTTTGGAGCACATGTACAAAATACAGCCATATTTCAGAAAAGGTTTATATAAACCAAAATAGTGGACAGAGTGAATTTTGTAGTTCACAATCTGCGCACACAGAAGGAAATTAGGAAGAGGTGTAGAGTGTGTTCCCTGGCCTCCAAGTGCCACCTGGAGGCACAGAGAACTGGTGATGATCCTCCCAGGCCCCATTACAACTATTTCCCTGGGAGGAGAAGGTCTTGAAGATCCTACATCCTGAAGGCTTGACTGGAATCCCTAGTAGAGTGGAGACTGGAGTGCTACATTTAGCAGTGTCTCCACAATCACAAATAGAATTATCTGTTAAAAAAGTTTCAACTCCCTTATCAAACCATATATATGAGACTCCACAAAATATATTGTCTTACCCCAACTGCTAGCATCATGGTTGTATCTCTCTCATGCACAATGAGCAATATGTCAACTCACATTGTGTGCTGATCACCATGGAGCATTCCTTGCATTATCTAGTCCCTTGTTTTCTCTCAATGTTTGCTGTTCTGTGAAACAGGTCCAAAATGCCATCAATCTGCACATGAATGTACAGTGCGTATAAGGGGTACTTCACCAAGTCACATCATGCAAATGTGTGCATGCATGTTGTAAATGTGTGTTCATCTCCACTATAGTTTTTTTAATTTACTGATGATCACAACTACCATGATGCCCTGTTTTTGTATCTGTAAAACAATAGTGCCATTTAATGAGGTCCTACCTTCCTTTACTGCTATATGTGCACACATTAAAAAAATATATGCACTCCTCAGTCACCCGGTCATGGTATAAAAGAAAATGTTAGCTGTTGTGTTGATCAGTCATGTTGACTTCTCCTCATAGGTACATGGACTTGATGTAATTGCCCACATAATTCATAATTCATAATCTGTGGAATCCAAGATTTGATACCATGTTATGTGGCATGCTATAAGAAATGGGGTCTCTAGTTGGCAGTCAGTTTACACCCTGTCCAACTGGGAACCCTCACTCTAGTCAGGGTAAGGGGGGTCACACTCCTAAGATAACCCCTACTCACCTCCTTGGTAGCTTGGCACGAGCAGTCAGGCTTATCTCTGAAGCAATGTGCTAAGTATTTGTATCCACACATAGTAACACAGTGAAAACACTACAAATGGACGACACACCAGTTTAGCAAAATAGCCAGTATTTGGCTAAGTAAAACAAGATCAAAATCACAAAAATCTAGCATACACATGCAAAGCTATACATTTTTAAAGATTAAATCCCAATAAAGCACTCAGAAACACAAGAGCTCCAACTGGTGCTATCATGGCGTCATGACAGAGTCGTTCCCAACAGTCCGACGCCACGCACAGTATCTTAGAAAAGAGGCAGATTCAAAGACGTGGCACAGAGTCGGGGAGGTGAGGCATCGCTGGAGATGGTGCTGTGTTGGTTCAATACTGCTATGCAGAAGGTGAAGTAACAGTTCCTTACTGTTACGCAGGGGAGGTGAGGCATCAGTTCCATTCGGAGGCAGTGGAGTTGAGGTGACATTGGTGGTGAGGTGCTGGTTCCTTACATTCTGGTCGGGGTCGATGAGTCCAGTGCTTCAAGATGCAATGAAGCAACTTCACAGTGTTGTGGTCACACCACGTGGCCACAGATGCCGCGGCGGAGTTGGTGTCATGGAAGTCGGTGACAGGGCACTCGGGATTCACGATGTTGCAAGACTTCAGAAGTGCTGCTGTAGAGTCAGGCCTGCTGGGTTGATCATCGCACATCAGCGGGAACCACAGCTTTAGGTGTAGGCAGCGGCACGGAGACGGGCAGCAATGCCGGTTCTGGAGTCGTTCAGAGTTGATATGCCTGGTTCTTTTTGTTTTTCTGCCAGACTTCCCTCCTTAGGGCCCAAGAACTAGAGTGGGCACCTCTTGGCAAGTCAGGGTCCTCAGCAAGAGAACCCGGGACAGGCAGGTGAAGTCTTTGATGTCCCTGAGACTTCTTAAGAGGAGGCAAGCTAAGTCCAAGCCCTTGCAGAAACTTGACAAGCAGGATACACAGCATAGTCCAGTCTTTATCTCTCCAAAGCAGAAGCCACAACTGCATGCCAACCCAGCAAAGGGTTAATACTCCTCCTCATCATAGCTCTCCCGCTCTTCTCCTTTGCAGGATCCAGAAGTGTTCTGAAGTTGTGGAGTCATCAGTACAATACAGTAGGCAAACGTCAAAGGAAAGTCTTTGTAGTGCACAAGACGCTGCCTCTCCCTGCCCTGGCCCCAGACACACTTCAGAGGGTTGGAGACTGCTTTATGGAAGGACAGACACAGACCTATTCAGGTGCAAGTGTGAGCTCCTCCCTCCACTCTAGCCCAGGAAGACCCATCAGGATATGCCCATCAGCTCCATTTGTGTGACTGTCTAGAGTGATTTCACAAACAGCCCAACTCTCAGCCGGACCCAGACAGTACTCCACAGACAGGCAGAGGCACAGAATAGTTAAGCAAGGAAATGCCCACTTTCTAAAAGTGGAATTTTGAAACTTACAATTTAAAAACCGACTTTACCAAAAGATGTATTTTGAAATTGTGAGTTTAGAGACCCGAAACACCATGGGGGTCATTACAACATTGGCGGTAAAAGCCGCTTACAGCCGTGCAGAAGACCGCCAAAACACAGCTGCGGCCGCGGAATTCCGCCACAGCTATTATGACCCACATCTCGGAATCAGTCGAAATTCAGACACCCACACAAGTCCGCCACACCAAAGGTCAGTGTAAAACTGGCGAAAACAAAACCGACACCATCACGCCAACAGAAACATGCCCATGCTATCACGACCCACGAATCCACGCAGCGGTCTTTCAAACGCGGTATTCCATTGGCGGTACACACCGCCGCGCTCAAAATACACACACATCTCCAAAACACCGCCACATTGGTCAATTCAAAATACACACACCTGATACACATACAAACACCACTCCCACACAATCAATACTATATAAAACACACACCCACATCACCCACAAACCCCTATGACTCAAAATCAGAGACGAAGGCGACAGACAGAGAGCACAGCAATAGAGAACCCCACCACACAGAGGCACACAACACCATCACCCATACAACATTCCACGCACAAAACACCACACACCACTACACATCACCACACTCATCAACACATACACCACCCCACACATCACCTACACCACCCCATGTCACGCCAAAGACACCCCAGGTTTTCTGAGGAGGAGCTCAGGGTTATGGTGGAGGAAATCATCCGGGTAGAGCCACAGCTATTTGGATCACAGGTGCAGCACACCTCCATAGCCAGGAAGATGGAGCTATGGCGAAGAATCGTGGACAGGGTCAACGCTGTGGGACAGCATCCAAGAAATCGGGAGGACATCAGGAAGTGGTGGAACGACCTACGGGGGAAGGTGCGTTCAGTGGTCTCCAGGCACAACATTGCGATTCAGCGGACTGGCGGCGGACCCCCACCTCCTCCCCCACAACTAACAACATGGGAGGAGCAGGTCTTGACCATCATGCGAATAAAGAAAAGTACACTGTTCCAGATAGAGAGGAAAACAGTAGCGAATAATAATAATAATAATAATAATAATAATAGCAGATAAGAACTCCGGCAAAGAGCCCCCCCATTTGGGGTGGTGCCCGTCAGACATTGCAGCGCCAGTCTGACGAGGAGCAATTCCAATGATGAAGCATGACACCCATTTGGGTGTGTGAGGTTTGTGCTCCTGAAAATAGGACCCTCCTTTCGCTACTGTTTTCCTCTCTATCTGGAACAATGTACTTTTCTTTATTCGCATATCTTTAGGGAGGTTGTACACTGGACCATTATTTCTCCCTATCCCTTTGTTTATTATTATATCTTGACCATCATGCATCCAGAGGGCCTCGGAGGAGTCGGTGGAGGAATGGACACTGGTAAGTCAAATCTTAACTATCATATCCCCCACCCTACATGCATGCCACCACAAACCCCCACCCTCACCCCCTCCCCTATCACTCCAACTCCTCACTAATGTACTAATAACACAAACCACCCATCCCAACACCAAGCCCTGCATGACACAACTAAGCATGGTCACCCCTCACTAAAGCATGCTCACTGCACATACCCATAACACCCCCCAACCATCATCACACAAGCCCCCACACAGGAATGCTTGCACTGGGGTACACACACACCCACCCATTGAACACCATGACACACACACATGCAATAATCATGCTCTTATACCCCTGCAGGACCACTACGTAACGTCACCAGACAGGAGGGTCCAGACATCTCCACTCCACCCACAAAAGAGGCCCACTGTGACGACAGCAGCTCTGGCCAACTGGATCCTGATGACCAGCCCGGACCATCGTGGGCCTCGGGACAGTCGGTTCCCCTTGCAGAGGCACAGCCCAACACTGACCTTCCACCCTCTGGTAACACCAGCACAGCACCCACCCAGCGGGCCCATACCTCCGTACCCAGGACACATCAATCAGCTGTGTGTCCACCACTACAGGGAACCCAGGATAACCCACCACCCCAACAACAGCAGGGACCTGGGGGCAGTGGTAGTGGGCACACGGTCCAGGGGACGGAGGCACAGGAACACAGGGGAACTGGGAGGGCTGCTGTGCGACAGGGGGCGGACAGGCCAAGGGAACCCACTCTCCACGAGGCCCTATCCTCCATCATGGGAGCATACCACCACTCAAAGGAGACGATGGCTACGGTCCTGGCCAAGTTTCAGGAGACCCAGTGCATGCAGGAGGAACAGTATTTGGGGTTCAGGGAGAAGCTCAGAACCATCAGCTCCACCCTGGGCACCATCGTAGGGGTGCTGAAGGACATACAAAAGACCATGAGGGACACTGTGGCACTCCAAGGGGCCCCTGACACTAGCCTGGATAATGAACTGCCCACCACCTCCGCCGGCGCTAGTGGACAGGACGCCCCGCCACAGGACCACCACACCAGCACCCCACCCCCTGCAGACGGAGAACCACCACACAAGCGGTCCCTGAGATCCAGGAACAGGACAGAGCAAGATGGCAAGACCCCCGCCAGGAAATGAGACCACCCTGATTGTCTTCCCACTGTCCCACTTTGTTACCCTGTCCAGATTGGAACTGCCCCAGCTCCACTTCCTATGCCCATATGGGCAAAGCACCTGTGAAACGAATAGACTGGACTCTGCCATGGACATTCCTCCACCATCACCCATCACCATTTTACTACCCCCCTCCATTTTTGAGCACCTAAATAAACACCCTTGAAGCACAAAACAATCTGGAGTCAGTCTGTGATTTTGAAAATGTGTATTAGCTATGACTATGACAAAATCCGTTCGAAATTTTAATGTCAACATACCTATGTCACACAGCACAAATCCATGAAGGAAGCAAGCAGATGACACACGTTAGTAACCACACCTGTGAAACCGTAATAGAAATGTACAACTCAGTTACCAAATACTGCTTCAAATTGACAGACAGGATAGAGGTAGAAGTGTGAAAGTGAATATAATAGTAAACAAATTTTCTCACCTGTGTGTCACTGGAAATATTGCTGTATGACTGACTCCCTGTTGTCAATGTCTTCTTCCTCAGCTTCCTCCTCATCACTGTCCACAGGCTCCACAGCTGCCACAACACCGTCATCTGGACCATCCTCCTGCAGAAAAGGCACCTGGCGTCGCAAAGCAAGATTGTGAACCATCGAGCAGGCGATGATGATCTGGCACACCTTCCTTGGTGAGTAGAATAGGGAACCACCTGTCATATGGAGGCACCTGAACCTGGCCTTCAGGAGGCCGAAGGTGCGTTCGATCACCCTCCTAGTCCGCCCATGGGCCTCATTGTAGCATCCCTCTGCCCTGGTCCTGGGATTCCTCACTGGGGTCAGTAGCCATGACAGGTTGGGGTAACCAGAGTCCCCTATTAGCCACACCCTGTGCCTCTGTAGTTGACCCATCACATAAGGGATGCTGCTATTCCGCAGGATGTAGGCGTCATGCACTGAGCCAGGGAACATTGCATTTACCTGGGAGATGTACTGGTCTGCCAAACATACCATCTGTACATTCATCGAATGATAACTCTTCCGGTTCCTGTACACCTGTTCACTCCTGCGGGGGGACCAGAGCTACATGGGTCCCATCTATAGCACTTATGATGTTGGGGATATGTCCCAGGGCATAGAAGTCACCTTTAACAGTAGCCAAATCCTCCACCTGAGGGAAAACGATGTAGCTCCTCACATGTTTCAGCAGGGCAGACAACACTCTGTACAACACGTTGGAAAACATAGGCTGGGAAATCCCTGATGCCATGGCCACTGTTGTTTGAAATGACACACTTGCAAGGAAATGGAGCACTGACAGCACCTGCACTTCAGGGGGGATTCCTGTGGGATGGCGGATTGGTGACATCAGGCCTGGCTCCAACTGGGTACACAGTTCCTGGATTGTGGCACGGTCAAACCTGTAGGTGATGATCAAATGTCGCTCCTCCATTGTTAACAGGTCCACCACCGGTCGGTACACCGGAGGATTCCGCCATCTCTTCAAATGTCCCAGCTGACGGTGCCTAAGAAGGACAACAGCGATCACAGTGTCAACAAAATCTCAGGTATGTACCCACAGCTACACAGAATACAATACCAAATACAAAACTCTTCCTGTATGTGTGTTGAGTGTAGGTCTAGGTATGTGTGACGCAGTAGTAAATGAAGCCATGTGGTCCCTTGAAATGGCGGCTCCCTGACCTCTAAACTGGGACAATGGGATGTGAGGAACCTGCGCTGGCGTTGTACACCGTCACGGTAGGCGATCGTAGACCGCGGCGCAATGCTGCATTGGTTAACATTGGACCCTATGGGTCCCAGGAGCCAATGATGACGTGTGCCGGCGGTGGTGATACGCACCGCCGTGGACGTCACCACCGCGGACGTCACCGCCATTTTCTATCTGTTCAATCACTCGATACCTGATCTTCGACAGGAGAGGACCTACACTGCAAGTGCTGCTGTGACCTCGGTCTGGAAGAGACAATGGCTGCTGCGTCTGGGGAAAGGGCCCCTGCCTTCACTGCTCAGGAGTTGGAGAAGCTCGTGGACGGGGTCCTCCCCCAGTACACGCTACTCTACGGTCCTCCAGACCAACAGGTGAGTACACAGGGAGCACGTTGTATGGGCTATGCCTGGGTGGAGAGGGCTGGTTGTAAGAAGGAAGGGGGCAGAGTTCTGCGAGCATGAAGGACTGTGAATGCATGTGCCACATGGCAAGGGTAGGGATGTGGGCCACTCACTTCGACGGTGCAGTTGGTAATGACTTCTCTTCTTCCCCTGTACATGTCATGTAGGTCAGCGCCCACCAGAAGAAGGACATTTGGCGTGCCATCGCCAAGGACGTCCGGACCCTGGGGGTCCACCAGAGACGGGGCACCCACTGCCGGAAAAGATGGGAGGACATTCACCGCTGGAGCAAGAAGACGGCAGAGGCTCAGCTGGGGATGGCCTCCCAACGTGGGAGGGGTGCCCGTCGCACCATGACCCCCCATGGTGTTCCGGATTCTGGCGGTGGCCTACCCTGAGTTGGATGGGCGCTTGAGGGCATCACAGCAAACACAAGGGTTTGAGTACACTCTCATTCTGCGGACTTTGCGCGCAGTGGAGGGGTGAGGGTGGGGGAGGAGGGCTGTGGGTTTCCCTAGGCCAGGGCGAGTTCCGTAGGCTGGCCCCTCCCTAATGCAGGCCATGTGCCACTCCACCCCACCTCTGTAGAGTGCCAAGTACAGGTAGACATGCCCCTGTGTCATCTAAGTGGGCAGGTGACACCCATAGCCATGTAGGCCATATCCAAGGTATTGCATCTGTAGAGGCCAAGAGCACGGAGTAGTACAGGGGGCTGCTGTGTCTGTATTGTCTGCCAACGGTAGCGGTACGCCATGCACTGACCCTGTCTTTCTTCTGTCGTTCCCCGCCCCTTTTTCTGCTCTCCCTGTTCTTTTGTGCATCAGCATCATCAGGCGGAGGTACAGTGGCACCGGAGCACGAGGGAGCTGCATCCCACATGGCCATGGAGGGCCACACCACGGACTCTGAATACACCAGTGGGACGGAGGGCGAGGGGAGCTTCACGTCGGTCACTGGATCAGCAAACAGCGACATGGACTCGTCCTCCGATGGGAGCTCCCTTGTGGTTGCGGCATCATCTGTGCCCCCCACTTCTACAGGTACAGCCGCCACCCCCCCTACTAGCACCGCCTTCCAGCAGTCCCTCAGCCTTCGCTCCGTGCCCGCTCACCCAGGAGGGTGGGCATCACCTTCGCCCCAGGCACCTCAGCCCCTGCCCCAGTCACCCCTGCTGCCCTCAGTGAGGAGGCCATTGACATCCTCAGGTCACTCATTGTTGGGCAGTCAGACACAAAAGTAGCTCAGGCAAACATAGGCACCACACAACCCACAGGCACTTACACAAGCATCACCCACATACAGACACAACAACATCCACTGCCTCCACTGTGTCCCCCTCCTCGTCGTTTCCCTCATCCCTCCCAGTGTCGTCCACACTCTCACCTGCATGTACTACATCTACAGGCACTAGGACTCGCACCAGAACACCCAGCACCACACCCCGGTCACCTGCACTCACCACCCCCACTACCATTTACACGTCCCCTGTGTCCTCTCCCTGTTTGTCTGTGACGCCCCCTCCCAAAGTACACAAACGCGGGCACCCACACACCCAACATCCATCCACCTCATGACAGCCTCCAGTACCTGCACCTGCACCCAAATCACCTAAAGTTACACCTCCTACAACCACCTCCTCTTCCTCCACTCCCAGAACCCCTCCAGCTACCCATCCCAGTCTTCGTCAGAAAATTTTCCTGAGCAACGTTGACTTCTGGGCCACCACCCCCACCCCTCCAATTCATAAGTCCCGTAGTAGCACCTCAGCCAAAAAAAGTCCGGTACCAGTGGTGCGTGTTAGAGGTCTGTGGAGTGCACTGGCCACCAGGGCAGCCAGTGTGACACGGAGCCAAAGCACTGCCAGTCCACCCTCTGTAAAGCACCTTAAGTTGGACAGTGCCAGACCGGAGGGGGTGAAGAACCTGCTGGCAAAACTGCTCACAAGGGTCCCGGGGGGAGTGCTGAGTCAGCTGTGACTCCTCCCAAGGTGGTGAAGGAGCAGAAGTAGTCTCCAAAGTCTGGTAGGAGCAGCACAGCGGGGAAGGCCACCATCCTCCCCGCTGGCCAGGACGCCACCGCCAGCACTATCGTCACTGGTCCGGAGACCACCGCCAGAGTCAGCGCCCTGGAGGGCACCAGTATCATCACTGGTCCGGAGACCACCGCCAGAGTCAGCGCCCTGGAGGGCACCAGTATCGTCACTGGTCCGGAGACCACCGCCAGCGTCAGCGCCCTGGAGGGCACCAGTATTGTCACTGGTCCGGAGACCACTGCCAGCGTCAGTGCCCTGGAGGGCCTCGGCAGCCACAGCCCCGCTGGGCACTGAGGGACCGTCATGCCACACACCAATGCACAGGTCAGAGACAGCAAAGTCAAGCACCGCTGAACAGGCCAGAGACCGCCATGGTAAAGACTGCTGAACAGGGCAAAGACCGCCATGGCATAGCACCGCTGAATAGGTCAGAGACAGCAAAGTCAAGCACCGCTGAACAGGGCAAAGACCGCCATGGTAAAGACCGCTGAACAGGGCAAAGACCGCCATGGCATAGCACCGCTGAACAGGTCAGAGACAGCAAAGTCAAGCACCGCTGAACAGGGCAAAGACCGCCATGGTAAAGACCGCTGAACAGGGCAAAGCGCCATGGCAAAGCACCGCTGAACAGGTCAGAGACAGCAAAGTCAAGCACCGCTGAACAGGGCAAAGGCCGCCATGGCAAAGCACTGCTGAACAGGTCTGAGACAGCAAAGTCGAGCACCGCTGAACAGGGCAAAGACCGCCATGGCATAGCACCGCTGAACAGGTCTGAGACAGCAAAGTCAAGCACCGCTGAACAGGGCAAAGACCACCATGGTAAAGACCGCTGAACAGGGCAAAGACTGCCATGGCAAAGCACCGCTGAACAGGTCAGAGACAGCAAAGTCAAGCACCGCTGAACAGAGCAAAGGCCGCCATGGCAAAGCACCGCTGAACAGGTCTGAGACAGCAAAGTGGAGCACCGCTGAACAGGGCAAAGACCGCTGAACAGGACAAAGACCGCCATGGCAAAGCACCGCTGAACAGGTGAGAGACAGCACAGTCAAGCACCGCTGAACAGGGCAAAGACCGCCATGGTAAAGACCGCTGAACAGGGCAAAGACCGCCATGCATAGCACCGCTGAACAGGTCAGAGACAGCAAAGTCAAGCACCGCTGAACAGGGCAAAGACTGCCATGGTAAAGACCGCTGAACAGGGCAAAGACCGCCATGGCAAAGCACCGCTGAACAGGTCAGAGACAGCAAAGTCAAGCACCGCTGAACAGGGCAAAGGCCGCCATGGCAAAGCACCACTGAACAGGTCTGAGACAGCAAAGTCGAGCACCGCTGAACAGGGCAAAGACCGCCATGGTAAAGACCGCTGAACAGGGCAAAGACCGCCATGGCAGAGCACCGCTGAACAGGTCAGAGACAGCAAAGTTAAGCACCGCTGAACAGGGCAAAGACCGCCATGGTAAAGACCGCTGAACAGGGCAAAGACCGCCATGGCAAAGCACCGCTGAACAGGTCAGAGACAGCAAAGTCAAGCACCGCTGAACAGGGCAAAGACCACCAACTCAAGCATCGTTAGCCCATGTGCACCTGGGACAGTGATGGAACTGGGACCGTCACGGGGAGCGTGATGCACTCTGGGCACCAGTCCCCCTCCAGAACCAGTGGAGACATGCATCCACTACCTCTGTCCTGCACAGGATGAAGCACTCTGGGCACCAGTCCCCCTCCAGAACCAGTGGAAACATGCATCCACTACCTCTGTCCTGCACAGGATGAAGCACTCTGGGCACCAGTCCCCCTCCAGAACCAGTGGAGAATGTTATCGACTTGAGAGACTGTGGCTTTGCACTCCCCTGGATGGAACAGTGGGCAACCCACCCACTGTAGAGACTTGAGAGACTGTGGCTTTGCACTCCCCAGGATGGAACAGTGGGCAAACCACCCACTGTAGAGACTTGAGAGACTGTGGCTTTGCACTCCCCAGGATGGAACAGTGGGCAAACCACCCACTGTAGAGACTTGAGAGACTGTGGCTTTGCACTCCCCAGGATGGTACAGTGGGCAATCCACCCACTGTAGAGACTTGAGAGACTGTGGCTTTGCACTCCCCAGGATACATCAATGGGCATGGAGCCCCGTCGTGGATCTGGCGTGGTGCTGTAATCCGGCAGAGGTGCACCCCACTTCCCTTCCCCCTGAGGTGCCTGTTGTATTTCTATCTGATGCCCCTGCAGTGTTCTCTCCGTTTGTGGACAGGTATCTAGTGTGGGCGTCGCCTATGCTTTGTGGGCCCAGTGGTCCACGGACATTGATATGTGCATACCTGCACTACTAATCGTAATGTATAAATTCTAGAATGTGTATATATATCTGTATATATTTGGTTACTGTGTGTTGATACATTACAATGGTTGAACTCATTTCCTTTTTTCTTTGCATTCTTCCGGGGGGGGTTGTGGGTTGTTACTGTGATGTTTGGAAATGCATTGGTGTGTGTGTTGTAATGTGCGAGGGTCGGGGTGGGGGTGGGGGTGTTGTGTGTGTGTGTGTCTGACTTTTGCCTCCCCCCTCCCCTATGTCGTAGGTGCAGTACTCACCGTTGTCTTCGGCGCCGCCGTTGCTGTTGTTCGTAGACGAGCAGGAAGACAAGGGCAGGGAGTAATTGTAGTTCCGGCTCCATGGTGCCCTCCTTCCTCGTGGAGAGTGTTAAGGTGAGCGTTTTCCCATTGCAAAAGCTGTTTCCGCCGTGTTTGTAACCACAGTGAATCCGCCCTGGAAAAGGTGGCGGATTGGTGGGTTGTGATACTATGGGCGGTACATTTTCTTCCACCTGTCTGTTGGCGGTGACCGCCGCGCTGCTTGTCTGTACCGCCATGGCGGTCGGAGTGTTAAAGTGGCTGTCTATGTTGGCGGTTTCCGCCACGGTCATAATTCCCTTTTTTTGTCCGCCGGCCTGTTTGCGGTATTACCGCAGCTTTAACACCGTCCGCCAGGGTCCCCCATATCTCTATCAGCTCCCAATGGTTACTTACACTTAAAGTTTTACTTTAAGGCAATCCCCATGTTGTCCTATCGGAGAGATAGGCATTGCAGAAGTGAAAACATATTTATCAGTATTTCACTATCAGGTCATATAAACCACACTAGTACATGTTCTACCTTTTGAATAAAATGCACCATGCCTGTGGGGCTGCCTTGGGCCTGCCTTAGGGGTGACTTACGTATAGTAAAATGAAAGGTTTGGGCCTGGCAAGTGAGTACACTTTCCAGGTCAAACTGGTTGTTTGAAAACTGACCACACAGACACTGCAGTGGTAGGCCTGAGACATGTTTACAGGGCTACTCATGTGGGTGATACAATCAGTTCTTCAGGTCAACTAGTAGTATTTGATTCACAGGCCCTGTACACACATGTTGCACTATACTAGGGACTTAGTAGTAAATCAACAATGCCAATCATGGAGAAACCAAAAACCAATACAATTTAGACAGAGAGCACTTGCACTTTAGCACTGATCAGCAGTAGTGCAGTGCCCAGAGTCCCAAAGCCAGAAAAAACTAAATTTAGCACAGGATCAAAAACAGGAGTTCAACAGCAAAAAGACAGGGGAAACCATGCCAAGAATTGACAGGTCTAACACGTGTTGCCCCCAGCTGAAATACAGAGAACTACGCAACCTTTTGGGAATTCTCATCACTAAAGCAGAAGAACCTGGACAGACCATCAGCATTAGTGTGTTTTGTTCCAGGGCGGTGTGCCAGCATAAAGTCCAATCCTTACAGGGAGATGGACCATCTCAATAGTTTACAATTCTCCCCACTCATTTGCACTAACCATCTGAGGGGCCTGTGGTGTCTCCAAACCAAGGAGTGAGTTCCAAACAAGTAGAGTCATAGGTTCTTCAGTGCACAGACCACAGCAAAAGGTTCCCTTTCAATTGTGCTCCACCTTCCTTCCCTAGAGAGTAATCTCCTACTAATGAAGGCTACAGGTTGTTCCGGGTGCTCTTTGTTTAGCTATGGACGCACGGCTCCCACACCATGCTCTGAGACATCTGTCTGCACCACAAACTGCTTTGAAAAGTCAGGAGCCTTGAGCATGGGTGCTGTGTAAATGGCCTGCTTCAGGGTGTCAAAAGTGGCCTGGCATGCCTCTGTCCAGATCACCTGATGTGGCTTCGTCTTAGAAGTCAGCTCTGTCAAGGGGGCAACAAGGGTGCCGTAACCCTCAATGAATCTCCTGTAGTATCCGGTAAGCCTTATGAAGGCTCTCACCTCTGTCTGGGTCTTGTGGGGTGCCCAAGCCAGAATGGTGTCAATATTGGCTTATAGGGGTGCCACCTGTTTTCTCCCTACCTGGTAGCACAAGTACACCACAGACCCCTGCCCTATCTTGCACTTAGTGGCCTTGATAGTGAGGCCTGCACTCTGCAGAGGCCTCAGCACTTCCTGGAGGTGGCACAAGCGTTCCTCCCAGCTACAGCTGAAGACAGCAATGTCTTCTAGGTAGGTGGCCTTGGTTGACCAGTCTGTGGAATGTGGCTGGGGAATTCTTCAACCCAAAGGGCATAACAAAGAACTGATAAGGCCCCCTCTGGCATTGAGTGTTCCAACTTCTCCTTGGCCTCCTTGCTTAAGGCAATCTGACAGTACCCAGACAATAAATCAAATGTGCTGAGGAACTTGGCAGCTCCCAACTGGTCGATGAGCTCATCAGTTCAGGGGATTGGCGGTGTGTCGACCTTGATGAAAGTATTGAGCCCCCAGTAGTCAACACAGAATCTCAGTTCAGGTGTGACACCGAGTGGAGCAGCCTTGGGGACCAGAACCAGTAGGCTGGACCAAAGACTGTTTTAGTGCTCAATCACCCCTAACGCAAGCATCTTAGAGACTTCGGTGGTCATTACAACCCTGGCGGTCGGTGTTAAAGCGGCGGTTAGACCGCCAACAGACGGCGGTAAAAAATTTGCAATTACGACTGTGGAGGAAACGCCAAAAAAGACAGCCACTTTAACACTCCGACCGCCACGGCGGTACAAACAAACAGCTTGGCGGTCACCGCGGACAGACAGGCAGAGGACAATGTACCGCCCACAGTATCACAACCTACCAATCCGCCACCTTTTCCGAGGCGGATTCACCGCAGACAAAAACACGGCGGAAATAGGACTCCGAAGTGAAAACGCTCACCTCTATGCACCCCATGAGGAATCCGGACGCCATGGAACCCGAGCTCCAGATCCTGCCAGCCCTCATCTTCTTGCTCCTCTACCAGGAGCACGAACGCCGGCTCCAAAGACAACGGTGAGTACTGCACCTACAACATAGGGGAGGGGGGAGGGAAAAAACCAGGACACACACATGCAACACCCCCACCCTCACCCACTACAACACACACACTAATACAGCATGACACATTACAGTTACACCCCTCAAATCCCCTGGAAGAACGCAAAGACAAAGGCAAATGAGTGTAACCATTGTAATATATGAAAATCCAGGACGCAAAAATATGTATACACTATAAACAGATATATACACCAAGAATAGTAGTCCACGTAGTGCTCCATTGAAGTCCGTGGAACACTGGGCCCACACAGCATGGGCGAGGCCCACACTCAATCCCCGAACATGACGGAGAGAACACTGCAAGGGCATCAGATAGCAATAAAACAGACACCTCAGGGGGAAGGGAAAGGGGGAGCACCTCAGCCGGTTGAGTGCACAATGCCAAGTCCACGAGGGGGCCACATGCCCACTGTCCAATCCTGGGGAGGGCAAAGCGACAGTCTCACAAGTCTCTACAGTGGGTGGGTTGCCCACTGTTCAATCCTGGGGAGTGCAAAGCCACAGTCTCTCAAGTCTCTACAGTGGGTGGGTTGCCCACTGTGCAATCCTGGGGAGTGCAAAGCCACAGCCTCTCAAGTCTCTACAGTGGGTGGGTTGCCCACTGTGCAATCCTGGGGAGTGCAAAGCCACAGTCTCTCAAGTCTCTACAGTGGGTGGATTGCCCACTGTGCAATCCTGGGGAGTGCAAAGCCACAGTCTCTCAAGTCTCTACAGTGAATGGGTTGCCCACTGTTCAATCCTGGGGAGTGCAAAGCCACAGTCTCTCAAGTCTCTACAGTGGGTGGGCTGCCCACTGTGCAATCCTGAGGAGTGCAAAGTGACAGTCTCTCAAGTCTCTACAGTGGGTGGGCTGCCCACTGTGCAATCCTGGGGAGTGCAAAGCCGCAGTCTCTCAAGTGGATAACAGTCTCCACTGGTTCTAGAGGGGGCTTTGTGCCCAGAGTTCTTCTTCCTGCCAAGGACTGAGGTAGTGGATGCCTTTCTCAACTGGTTCTGAAGGGGGCTTAGTGCCCAGAGTGCTTCATCCTGCCAAGGACTGAGGTAGTGGAAGCCTTTCTCCACTGGTTCTGGAGGGGGCTTTGTGCCCAGAGTGCTTCATCCTGCCAAGGACTGAGGTAGTGGATGTATCTCTCCACTGGTTCTGGAGGGGGCCTTGTGCCCAGAGTGCTTCATCCTGCTCGTGACAGACTCAGTAGCGTCAGTGCCCTTGGCGCTTATGGGCCAGCGGTGCTTGTGGCAGCGGTGTCCTGTTCAGCGGTGCTTGTTGCGGCGGTGTCCTTGGCAGCGCTGCTTGTGGCGACGGTGTCCTGTTCAGCGGTGCTTGTGTCGGCGGTGTCCTGTTCAGCGGTGCTTGTGGCGGCGGTGTCCTGTTCAGCGGTGCTTGTGGCGGTGGGGTCCTTGGCAGTGACACAGCTGTTGGCGGTCCTGTGTCGCCCAGCGGGGCTGGTGCTGGCGGTCCTGTCTGGCCCAGTGGGGCTGGTGCTGGAGGTTCTTCATGGCCCAGCGGGGCTGGTGCTGGCGGTCCTTCATGGCCCATCGGGGCTGGTGCTGGCGGTCCTGTCTGGCCCAGCAGGGCTGGTCCTGGCGGTCCTTCATGGCCCAGCGGGGCTGGTGCTGGAAGTCCTGTCTGGCCCAGCGGGTCTGGTGCTGGCGGTTCTTCATGGCCCAGCAGGGCTGGTGCGGGCGGTCCTTCATGGCCCAGCGGGGCTGGTGCTGGCGGTGGCCTCCTTGGCAACAGGGCTGGTGCTGGCGGTGGCCTCCTGGGCAGCAGGGCTGGTGCTGGCGGTGGCCTCCTGGGCAGCTGGGATGATGGCGGTGGCCTCCTGGGCAGCGGGGATGATGTCGGTGGCCTCTGGGCAGCGGGGATGATGGCGGTGGCCTCCTGGGCAGCGGGGATGATTGCGGTCTTCTCCGCTGTGCTGCTCTTCCCAGACTTGCTAACTTTCTTGTGGCCCTTCCCCACCTTGGAAGGTGTCGCAGCTGACTCCACACTCCCACCTGTACCACTGGGAGCGGCTTTGGTGGCTGGAGTCTTCCCCCTCTCCCGCCGGGCACTAGCCAACTTTTGATGCTTGACAGGTGGGGGACTGTCTGTGCTGTGGCTCTGTGCCACACTGGCTGCCCTGGTTGCCGGTGCACTCCAGATTCCGGTGACTACAGGCACCACTGGTCCCGGAGATGTTGTGGCTGAGGTGCTAGGTTGGGACCTGGAGAGTCGGGCCCTAGGAGACGGAAGGGGTGGAGGAGGTGAGGGAAAGAGGTCTAGGTTGGCAAGGAAACGTTTCTTGGGAACACTGGGACGGGTAGCTGGAGGGGGTTTGGGAGTGGAGGAAGAGGTTGTGGTTGTAGGAGGTGTTCGTTTGGTGACTTTGGGTGAAGGTGCATGCGCTGGAGGCTGTCGTGAGGTGGATGGCTGTTGGGCGGGTGTGTGCCTGCGTTTGTGTATCTTGGGAGGGGGCGTCACAGACACACTGAGAGAGGAAACAGGGGACGGTGACTGCACATGAGCGGGGTATGGTGGTGTGTGTGCTGGTGATGGAAATAGTGGCTGTAGATGTAGTGCATGCAGGTGTGAGTGTAGACTAGACTGGGAGGGAGGAGGGAGACGAGGAGGAAGGGGACACAGTGGAGGCAGTGGATGTTGGTGTGTCTACATGTGTGTGATGCTTGCATGAGTGCCTGTGGGATATGTGGTGCTTATGTTTGCCTGAGCTTCCCTTGTGTGTTGAGGTGTGTGCATGCTGGTCTGAAGGTGTGCTTGGGATAGGCTGAGGTAGAGGGGATTGGGTCTGGGTGGAGGAAGCTGGAGTGGGGAGGCTAGAGACAGGGACAATGGCTGCCATCAGTGCTGAGGCCAGAGTCTGAAAAGCTTGCTGAAGGGCCGCCTGACCAGAATGAATGCCCTCCAGGAATGCATTTGTTTGTTGCAACTGCCTTTCTACACCCTGGATGGCATTCAAAATGGTAGACTGCCCAACAGTGTGGGACCTGAGGAGGTCAATGTCCTCCTCACTGAGGGCAGCAGGGGTGACTGGGGCAGGGCCTGAGGTGCCTGGGGCGAAGGTGATGCCCACCCTCCTGGGTGAGCGGGCACAGGGCAAAGGCTGAGGGGCTGCTGGAGGGCAGTGCTAGTAGAGGGGGTGGCAGCTGTACCTGTAGATACGGGGGGCACAGATGTTGCCGCCACCACAAGGGAGCTCCCATCAGAGGACGAGTCCGTATCACTGATGTCAGCTCCTGTCCCCTCCGTGGAGTTCCCCTCGCCCTCCGTCCCACTGGTGAACTCCGAGTCTGTTGTGTCACCCTCTAGGGCCATGTGGGATGCAGCTCCCTCCTGCTCCGGTGCCACTGCTCCTCCGCCTAATGATGCTAATGCACATAAGAACAGGGAAACCACAAAAAGGGGGGGACGACAGAAGAAAGACATGTTGAGTGCATGCATTACTGCAACCGTTGGCGGACACGACAAACACATAAGCCCCCTGCACTACGCCGCGCACTTGGGCTCCACTGTTCAATCCCTGGGACATGGCCTACAAGGCTATGGCCGACATCTGCACACATGGATGACACAGGAGCCTGACTAGGTGTACTTGGCACTGTACACAGGTGGGGTGGGGTGCCACAGGGTCTGCAAGATCAAGGGGACCTAACTAGCACACTCGCCCTGGCCTAGGGAATCCCAAAGCCCATCTCCCCCACCCATACACCTCCACTACGAGCAAAATCAGCAGAATGAGAGTGTACTCACCCCCTTGTGGCTGCTGTGATGCCCTCAAGCGCCCATCCAACTCCGGGTATGCCACTGTCAGGATCCTGAACATCAGGGGGGTCATAGTGCGACGGCCATCCCTCCCACGTTGGGAGGCCATCCCCACCAGCTGGGCCTCCACCGTCTTTTTGCTCCAGCGCCGAATGTCCTCCCATCTTTTACGGCAGTGGGTGCTCCGTCTGTGGTAGACCCCCAGGGTCCGGACGTCCTTGGTGATGGCACGCCAGATATCCTTTTTCTGGTGGGCACTGACCTACATGAATTGTACAGGGGGAAAAGAAAGTTATAACCAACTGCACCGTCACAGTCATTGGCCCCCATCCCTACCCTTGCCATGTGGCACATGCACTCACCGTCGTTTCATGTACGCCTCAATCCCCCCCCCATCTTTCATCCACCCCACTCCACACTGGCATAGCCCATACAGCATGCTCCCAGTGCACTTACCTGTTTGTCTGGAGGACCGTAGAGTAGCGTGTACTGGGGGACGACCCCATCCACGAGTTTCTCCAACTCCTCCAATGTGAAGGCAGAGGCCTTTTCCCCAGACGCATGAGCCATTGTCTCTTCCAGACCGAGATCACAGCAGCACTTGCTGCTGTCGAAGATCAGGTATCGAGTGATTGAACAGATAGAAAATGGCGGTCAAGTCCGTGGCGGTGCGTACCGTCACCGCTGGCGTCCATCGTCATTGGCTCCTGGGACCCATAGGGTCCAATGTTAACCAATGCAGAATTGCGCCGCAGTCTTCGACCGCCTACCGTGACGGTGTACAACTCCAGCGCAGTTACCTCACATCCCATTGTCCCACTTCACAGGTCAGGCACCCGCCATTTCAGGGGCCCACACGGCTTAATTTTTAACTGCGTCACACATACCTAGGCCTTGCCTCAACACTCATACAGGGCAAATTTCGGATTATGATTCGTGTTTTGTGTTAGCTGTGTGTACGTACCTCTGAGTTGGTTGACTCTGTGCTCGCTGCTGTCCTTCATAGGCACCGTCCGCTGGGACATGTGAGGAGATGGCGGCATCCTCTGGTGTACAGACCGCTGGTGGACCTGTCGCCAATGGAGGAAAGACAAGTGATCATCACCTACAGGCTTGATCGTGCCACAATCCTGGAACTGTGTGCCCAGCTGGAGCCGGACCCGATGTCAGCTATCCACCATCCCACAGGAATCCCCCCTCAAGTGCAGGTGCTGTCAGTACTCCATTTCCTTGCAAGTGGGTAATTTCAAACAACAGTGGCCATAGTATCAGGGATGTCCCAGCCTATGTTTTCCAACATGTTGTCCAGAGTGTTGTCTGCCCTGTTGAAACACATGCGGAGTGACATTGTTTTCCCTCAGGTGGAGGATTTGCCTACAGTGAAAGGTGACTTCTATGCCCTGGGACATATCCCCAACATCATGGGGGCCATTGATGGGACACATGTGGCTTTGGTACCCCCCCGCCGGAGTGAACAGGTGTACAGAAACCGGAAGAGTTATCATTCCAGGAATGTGCAGATGGTGTGTTTGGCAGACAAGTACATCTCCCATGTTAATGTCAAATTCCCTGGCTCAGTGCATGACGCTTACATCCTGCGGAATAGCAGCATCCCTTATGTGATGGGGCAACTCCAGAGGCACCGTGTGTGGCTATTAGGTGAGCACCTGGAAGCAAGTCTGTGGGAATGGTTGTCTGGGTCTGGGGATATCCCTACAGGTTACTGTGTGTCTAACAGTTGTCCCTTGCCATTTGCAGGTGACTCTGGTTACCCCAACCTGTCATGGCTACTGACCCCAGTGAGAAATCCAAGGACAAGGGCAGAGGAACGCTACAATGAAGCCCATGGGCGAACTCAGCAGATTATAGAGCGGACCTTCGGCCTCCTGAAGGCCAGGTTCAGGTGCCTCCATATGACATGTGAATCCCTATTCTACTCACCAAAGAAGGTGTGCCAGGTCATCGTGGCCTGCTGTATGCTTCACAACTTAGCTTTGCGATGACAGGTGCCTTTTCTGCAGGAGGATGTTCCAGATGGTGGTGTTGTGGCAGCTGTGGAGCCTGTGGACAGTGAAGACGAGGAAGCAGAAGAAGAGGACATCAACAACAGGAACTCGGTGATACTGCAATATTTCCAATGAGGCACAGGTAAAAATACAAACCTGCTTACTACATGTACTTTAACACTATTACCTCTCTACTGTCTGTCGTTTTCACCCAGTGTATGGTCACTGAGTTGTCAATTTCCCTTACGATTTCACAGATGTGGGTCCCACTGTGTGACATCTGCTTTGTTTCCTCATGGACTAGAGCTGTGTGACATAGGTATGTTAACATTACATTTGAAAGAGCATTTTGACACTGTAATTGCTAATACACTATTTCAAAATGACAGACTGACTCCAGATTGTTTTGTGCTTCAAGGGTGTTTATTTAAGTGCTCAATATTGGAAGGGGTTGTAAAATGGTGAGGGGTGATGGTGGAGAAATGTCCATGGCAGAGTCCAGTCTATTAGTCTCACAGGTGCATTGCCCAAATGGGCATAGGAAGTGGAGCTGGGGCAGTTTGAGGATGGACAGGGTGACAAAGTGGGACAGAAGGATGACATTCAGGGTGGTCTCATTTCTTGGCAGGGGTATTGGCATTGTTCTCTGTCTTTGTCCTGGATCTCAGGGACTGTTTGCGGGGTGGTTCTCCCTCAGCAGGAGGTGGGGTGCTGGTTTGGTGGTCATGTGGCAGTGCCTCCGGTCCACTAGCGCCGGCGGAGGTGGTGGGCAGTTCATCGTCCAGGCTAGTGTCAGGGGCCCCTTGTTGTGCCACAGTGTCCCTCCTGGTGTTGAGGACTTCCTTCAGCACCCCTACGATGGTGCCCAGGGTGGAATTGATGGATCTGAGTTCCTCCCTGAAGCCCAAATACTGTTCCTCCTGCAGCCGCTGGGTCTCCTGAAACTTGGCCAGTACCGTTGCCATCGTCTCCCGGGAATGGTGGTATGCTCCCATGATGTTGGAGAGGGCCTTGTGGAGAGTGGGTTCCCTTGGCCTGTCCTCCCCCTGTCGCACAGCAGCCCTCCCAGTTTCCCTGTGTTCCTGTGCCTCCGTCCCCTGGACTGTGTGCCCACTGCCACTGCCCCCAGGTCCCTGTTGTTGTTGGGGTGGTGGGTTAGCCTGGGTTCCCTGTAGTGGTGGACACACTGCTGATTGACGTGTCCTGGGGACAGAGGTATGGGCCCGCTGGGTTGGTGTTGTGCTGGTGTTTCCAGAGGAGGGAAGCTCTGTGGTGGCCTTTGACTGTGTGAGGGGAACCGACTGTCCCAAGGTCCCCGATGGGCCGGGCTGGTCATCTAGATTCAGTTGGACAGAGGTGCTGTCATCACTGTGGGCCTCTTCTGTTGGTGGTGTGGACATGTGTGGACCCTCCTGTCCGGTGACATTGGGTAGGGGTCCGCCAGGGGTATAAAAGGATGTTTGTTACATCTGTGTGTGCCATGGTGTGCAATGGGTGGGTGACTGTGTACCCCAGTGCTTGCATTCCTGTGTGGGTCCTTGTGTGATGGTGAGTTAGGGGGGTGTATGGGTATGTGCAGTGGTCATGCTTTGGTGATGGGTGTCCATGCTTTGTTTTTGCATGCAGGGCTTGGTGTTAGGATGTGTGGTTTGTGATGTTGGGACATTTGTGAGGAGTTGGAGTGATGGGGGTATGTGATAGCATGCAAGTCGGGTGGGGGATGAAGTAGTTAAAGCTTTGACTTACCAGAGTCCATTCCTCCATCTACTCCTGTGAGGCCCTCAGGATGCAGAATCGCCAAGACCTGCTCCTCCCATGTTGTTAGTTGTGGGGGAGGAGGTAGGGGTCCGCCGCCAGTCCGCTGAACCGCATAGTGGTGTCATGAGACCACGGAACGCACCTTCCCCCGAAGGTCGTTCCACCTCTTCCTGATGACATCCCTATTTCTAGGGTATCTGTCCCACTGCATTGACCCTGTCCATTATTATGCGCCATAGCTCCATCTTCCGAGCTATGGAGGTGTGCTGCACCTGTGATCCGAATAGCTGTGGCTCTACCCGGACGATTTCCTCCACCATGACCCTGAGTTCCTCCTCAGAGAACCTGGGGTGTCTTTGCCGTGCCATATGGTGGTGTGGGTGATGTGTGGGGTGGTGTGTGTAGTGATAAGTGGGGTGATATGTAGTGGTGTGTTGTGTGAGGTGCGTGGAACAAATGTGGGTGATGGTATTGTGTGCCTGTGGATGCTTGGTAGTTGTTTGTAGTGTCTCTCTCTGGCCTTCTCTCGGTAATTTTGTCGTAGGGTTTGTGGGTGATGTGGGTGATTGTTTTATCTTGTAATGGGTGTGTGGGAGTGGTGTTTGTATGTGTATCAGGTGTGTGTATTTCGAATTGTCCAATGTGGCTGTGTTTTGTAAGAGTGTGTGTATTTTGAGCGCGGCGGTGTGAACGCCGATGGAATACCGTGGTTGAAAGACCATCACGTGTATTCGTGTGTTGTGATAGTGTCGGCGTATTTCTGTTGGCGTGACGGTGGAGGTTTTGTTTTCACCAGTTTATCACTGACCTTTGGTGTGGCGGACTTCTGTGGGTGTCTCAATTTTGGCGGATTCCGAGCAGTGGGTCATAATGACTGCTGCAGCGGTGTGTTGGCGGTCTTCTGTACGACGGTAAGCGGCTTTTACCGCCAATGTTGTAATGAGCCCCTTCCTCTTTGATGCTGTTCCTCAACCAGTATGACTTGTGCGTAACAGGTAGGCTGTCCCCAGTGTCAATGTTGTGGGCGCACCATTGGGTAACTTTAGGGATGAGCGAGAACATGGAGGCGAACTGTCCCAGTAACTGGTGACAGTCCCTCTGCTGGTCTTGGGTCAGAGTAGGGAGGAGGTTCTCCTGTCTAGCTTCCCGATTCTCCTGTGTGAGTTTCTGCAAGCAGGCTGTCTGCCTCCTGAGGGCCAGATTGTAACTAAATACATCCTGGAGCAGCTTTTTAGGAGCTGAGAGGCCATCTCACAGGGTGCCCATACAGAAGCTCAAAAGGGCTGAAGCCAACTCCCTTCTACGGTACCTCTCTGTAGACAAATAACAAGCCTGGTAACAGGACGTTCCACTTATGCCTCCTAGGTTCTGAGAGACCCATAATCATGCTTGTCAAGGTCTGGTTGAACCTTTCAACCAACCCATTGCTCTGGGGGTGGTAAGGCATGGTGAACTTGAAGGTAACACCACATGCCTTCCATATGACTTTCATGTACAACAACATGAATTTGGCACCGTGGTCAGATACCACCTTCTTGGGGAAACCCACATGGGTGAAGATCCCCATAAGTGGTGGACTCAGTCACTGTCCTCAGAGGGATAGCTTCTGGATATCGGGTGGCAAGGTCCACTGAGCCGCGGGTAAACCTGTTGCACATAGTTGCCTTGTGATCCAGGGGTCCTACAATGTCAATGCCCATCCACTCAAAAGGGGTGCTTGTGACAGGAAACAGTTGAAGAGGAGCCTTGCACATCTTCCCAGATTTGCCACTCGCCTGGAACGTTTGACAGGTCCTTCAGAATGCATCTGAGGTCTTCTTCATTTGTGGCCAATAAAAGTGGGTGACAAGCCAGACCCAGTAGGAAGGCTCTGAAGTACTGTGGTAGCACCAGCACACTGGCTTACCCAGGCTCATCAACCTTAGGCTCGCTATACAGGGGATCATTCTCCAAATGGATTAGGTGAGATCTGGAGGTGTCACCAGCTTCCTGGACCCTGTCTGTTTCTGAAGCCCCTCAGCAGTGGGGCACTCTTTCTGACCTACGCAGAACTTCTCCCTGGTGGGGCCTTCTTCTAAATGCTAATGGGTCAGCCCAGATAGGTCCCCTAGTTTGGCCACTTCTTCCTATGTAGGTTCTGGGGCATCCCCCTTCAGCCTCAGCCTCTTCCTAGATTGTGGGAATCTCAGGAACAGGTGTATCATGCCCTTTGCTTCTCCTCCTCCTCCTGGCAGGCCCCTAAGCCAGTGTTTATGGGTCCAGTTCCTTCTGATCACCCTCTATGGCAGCAGTGGACCATGTGGTCATGCACACCCACCCTGGCAATCCTAGCATCTCCAAGTGTGACCTGAGCTCCACCTCCTTCTTGTTGGTATGCTCCAGGTCATTCCCTAGTAGATAGCCAACAGGAATGGATGGACGCACAGCTATTCTTGAGGAACCTGAGACCCCATTCAAAGGGAACCTGAGATGCCATGCATTGGCGCTCACTGTTGTGTACTGCTACAACCAGGTGGGCCACCTTAGGGATTACCTGTTCCAGATAACAGTAGACAGTCGTCATTCTGGCTCCTATGCCTGTCAGAGCCTCCACCCGCCTGCCATTGATGGTCACCCACTGATTCTACTTCTTGGTGTTGTCAGGCATGAGGGTTCTCTGGAGCACCCTGACACTCACTCAGGGAATCTAGGGGTAGCTCAGTTGGCTCACCACCACTAACTGGGGCCAACTTATCCCCAAGTACTACACTGGCCACCCCTAGTGCCTGCCCACCAGTGGGGTGTGTCAGCTTGGGATACTTGCAACTCCCCCTGAAATGCCCTTCCTGATTACAGACAAAACATTAATGAAGTCCCTTCCCTGCAGGAGTTTCTGAAAGGAACCTACTGTTTTTCTCAACAGGGGGTTGGAAATTCTTACCCTGGGAACTGGTTTGGCACCCTCTAGAGAACTCCTTACTTTTATCCATGCCCCCCCCTTTTCTGTTGGGGACTCTGCCCACCCTTGGCTGAGTCTCCCACATAAAATGTATTTTAAACCCTGGTGCTGAGCCAGCAGTCTGTCTCCTTAGCAAGCTTGCTTGGGCCAGTAAGCTTGCTGTTATTTAAGTGCTGGCACAGCTCTGGAATACAAGACTAGACAAGTGCTCCCATGCAATCAAATTGTACAGCCCCTTATTGTCAGTTACCTTACTGCCCTTCACCCAACCATACAGTGCTCTTCAGAAGGAATCAACATATTCTATTCAAGTTTGAGAAACAAGTTTAGTACTCTTAAATTTACCATGTACCTCTCTGGGGTGAGACCATATCCATTGCTTAGGGCTTCCTTCAAGACAGGATACCTCATCCTATCTTCTTCTTCCAAAGTCAATAAGGTGTTCTTCTACTCCACTGAGCAAAATACCTCTAGAGGCCTGCCCCCAATCTCTCTCAGGGGGGCTGTTCTTTCTCAGTGTCACCCTAAACCACTGCTCTATGTCATCTCCCACAACAAAATCCTTCACCACATCCATGGGTATAGGTACCTTTCCCTCAGACTGCTCTGTAGATCTGTTGTTACCATATGTGCTGGAGCTGATCTTTAAGTCCAGCTCCTTCAATCTCAGCTTGTGAGCTAAGATCATTTTTCTTTCTTCTATGGCCAGTTTCTATGACTCCATTGTGAACCTTTCAAGCTCCAAATTGTGCTTCCTAGCTTACCGCCTGTCCTCCAGCTCCTCTGGGGTCAGACTCTTTGACGAAACACTGTTGACTGCCTTGGAGGGTGCCTTTCCCCCAGGCAGATCCAGATTATCTACTTGATCACCATGCAGGCTGTGCTCCTCTCTATCCACAATAATATTCCCCTCTTCTGTGGGCTTACCAGCCTCCTTTGCTGCCACTGAGGCCCTCAGTGTCTTTTGCAGCTCATCCTTTCTAGTGAGGCCTTTCATAGGACAGTTGAGCTCCTTGCAGAACGTTATGAGCTGGGTCACCGAATAGGTCTCTAACTTCTCCTGTTCAAACACCAAATCAGCAGCTCCAATTGATGGCCCACCAGACTGAGACATGATTGTGAATGAAACTCAAAAGTTGCAAAGTTTCAAGAAGGCAAAAAAAAGCCCAGAAAGAAT
Source organism: Pleurodeles waltl (assembly GCF_031143425.1). Lineage (NCBI taxonomy): Eukaryota > Metazoa > Chordata > Amphibia > Caudata > Salamandridae > Pleurodeles > Pleurodeles waltl. Next base: position 1,033,068,833 of record NC_090439.1, on the reverse strand, counting down.
AAAAAGGAAAAACAGTATGCGGCAATGAAATGCCGTGTGATATGGAAGTAGTGTTCATCAGTCACTGTATGTCAAGTACAAATACACGTCCTATCCTCACCACTGATCACCAAATGGAGTCTATAGTTGTCAGTGGTCTGCACCCTGTCCAAGTAGGAACCCTCACGCTAGTCAGAGTAAGGAAGTCACACAGCTAAGAAAACCCCTGCTCACCCCTTGGTAGCTTGGCTTGTACAGACAGGCTTATCTCAGGGGCAATGTTTAAAATATTTACACACACACACACACATGCGCACCTACACAATAACAGAGTGAGGATACCACAAAAGGACTCTACACAAGTTTAGAAAAATAGCCAATATTTATCAGAAGAACACATGAAGAAAATGACAAAAATCCAACATACACAAGTAAAGATATTACTTTTTAAAAGCTAAAATGAATCTTAATCCACAAAAATGAATGAATTATCTTTTTAGCACAAAGTACCTGGGATGCGTCAAAAACAAAGATGATGCGAGCCGAAGGGGAGCTGAGGTGCAGAAAGAAAAATTGATGCGTCAGTGACTTTACTGCACAGGGGAGATGATGCGTTGATTCTTTCCTTGTAGGAGAGGTGATGCATTGATTTCTAGACAGGCAGCCTCTGTTCCTTACTGTGGTGTGGGGTCTATGAGAATTTGACCACCCTGGGGACGACATCTGGATGAGCTGTGTTGATGGAACTGCGCTGAAACAGGTGCTTCATTGATTCTGCAGCCGTGAGACGGGCGCTGTGTCAATTTTTCTGCTGCTCCGAATTGGTGTGTGGATTTTTTCCTTCAGGTCACCAGCTTAGACTTCCAAGGGCCGAGGTACTGGAGTTGGTATCACTTGGCAAGTCAGGACTCTCAGCAGAAGAGCCCAGGCACTGGTAGATGATGTATTTGATGTCTCTGACACTTCTGACCAAGAGGCAAGCTCAGTTCAAGCCCTTGAAGAACCTTTGGGAGCAGGTGGTAGAAAGCAAAGTCCAATTATTTCACTCCCAAGACAGAAGCAGCAAGCAGCCGGTCAGCACAACACAGCAATAGGCAGAGTGGCAGTCCTTCCTACAGCATCCAGCTCTACTTCCTGGCAGAATGTCCAAAAGTGTTATAACTATGTGGCGTCAGAGGTCCCATACTTATACCCATTTCTGTCTTTAAATTAGGCAAACTTCAAAGAGAAGTCTTTGTAGTACATAAGACCCTGTCTTTCCCTGACCGGGCCCCAGACACACTCCAGGAGGTTAGAGACTGCTTTGTGTAAGGACAGGCACAGCCCCATTCAGGTGCTCTCCCCACTCTAGCTCAGGAAGACCCATCAGGGAAAGCAGGGCACACCTCAACTCCCTTTGTGTGACTGTCTAGAGTGAATTCACAAACAGCCCAACTGTCATCCTGACCCAGATGTGTATTCCACAGCCAGGCAGAGGCACAGAACGGTTAAGCAAAAAAAATGCCCACTTCTAAAAAAGGCATTTTCAAACTTACATTTTCAAAAAACAACTTCACCAAAAGAGGTATTTTTAAATTGTGAGTTCAGAGACCCCAAATGCCATATCTCTTTCTGTTCCCTATGGGAGATTACACTTAAACAATATTTCAATGCAATCCCCAGGTTGCCCTTTGGGAAAGATAGGCATTGCAATAGTGAAAAAAATAATTTGGCAGTATTTCACTATCTGGACATGTAAAACACATCAATACATGGCCTACCTTTTAAATACACTGTACCCTGCCCATGGGACTGCCGTGGGCATGCCTTAGCGGTGACTTACATGTAGTAAAAGGGAAGATTTGGGCCTGGCAAGTGAGTGCACTTTCCACATCGACATGGCAGGTTTACAATTGACCGCACAGACACTGCTGTGGCTGGCCTGAGGCATGTTTGAAGGGTTTATCATGTGGGTGGCACAATCGGTGTTGCAGGCCCACTAGTAATATTTGATTCACAGGCCCTGAGCACACATAGTGCACTATACTTGGGACTTACTAGTAAATCAAATATGCCAATCATGGATAAACCAATCACCAATACAATTTAGACAGAGCACAGGCAATTCAGCGCTGACTAGAAGTGGTAAAGTGCCTCGACTCCTAAAGCCAGCAAAAACAAAATTCAGCACAAGATCAAAAACAGGAGGTCAGAAGCAAAACAACAGGGAAAACCAAGCCAATAGCTGACAGGTCTTACAATGTTTCTGAGTTTACTTCTGTAAGTTGGTACAAAAGCAATATAATCAGGAGCATCTGCACCAAAAGGACTGTATACATGTGTACAATGGCTTCATTCTTTATCTGAAATATGTTACAATAAGAAATTTCAAATAATCTTATAGAGACAGTAGCAGATTGTCATGACATCTCAGTCCTTTCCAAATGAGTATGGAAGCCAGTCTGTGTCAACCAACATAGGTTTTCATACCAGATTGTATTTACATAGATAGCCAGGAATGTGTTCACATTGGTGACAGACTCACATGTACCTCAAATGAAATTTTAGTATCCTGGGTTATGTTCAGATGGGAAAACAATGATATTGTGAAAAGTAATACTTGAAAAGGCAATTACTGAGGGAAGGTTGGAGTATCCCATCCTGGTAGGTCAATATCAGGTGCAGAACTTGTCTCCATGTGAAATGCTGAAATGTTTTTGCTAGTGGTTTAGGGATGTATCCAGGCCTATGCATTTCCTAATGCAGTCAAAGCCCTTTGTTATGCAGAGAAATAAAAGTGGATAAGAGACAAAAGGAAACATTATAATGGAAATAGCATGGAGAATTTTTAGACTGTGAGCAAACGATTTGTGGAAGGCTTCCCACATACATGAGGTACTGATGATAAAGAAGATAGGTTTGAGTCCCTTGAAGGTGGTCTAATATATTGACTTGGCAAATGTTTTCCGAGCAAAGTTCATGTTTAGATCCATCTACAGAGATACCTTCAAACTGTTGTATCTTTTTAGGCAGCATCATCTGGGCAAAGCAAATGTGACAGCGACCATGTCGGCATGGAAGGAGCTGGGCACTGTGGCCCTGGTGCAGACACCACCAACACCGAAGAACCCAGTGCCATGGAGGGTGAGGAGACTGGTTTGGAGGCCACGATTGACTCACCAAGTTCTTTGAAGGCCTCCACAGATTACCAGTCCCTAGCGGTGGTAGACCGTAGTGTGACAACTCCATTGCATTGTCATCTGCCACCCACATTTCTATCTCCACCCACCATCCTGCTTCCCCCAGTTGGCCATAGCCACTCCCCTAAAAGGGGTGGCATCACCTTCGCTGCAGGCACCGCCCCCATGGCCCGGTATCCCAGGTTGCACTCAATGAGGAGGCTGTGCATCTTTTGCGGACTAACACTGTAAGCCAGACCAAACTACTGAATGCCATCCAGGGGCTTAGTGGTCAGAACACTCAGATGCTAGCTTACCTGAATGGCATTCACAGTGCACTGTCTAGCCTACAGCAGTCATTCCAGAGTGTAGCCTCTTCACTGACTGCAACTTTCCACCCACCCCAACCTCGTTCCCCAACTCCCACCCCTTCCTCATCCAAAATCCCTCAACCCAGTCCTATCCAGAGCACACACACACCTTTAAGAAACCCTACTCAAACACACACAAGCAGCACACCCTCACATACACACAAACATGAAAAGAAATGCAGACACACACACATGCAGACAGCACACACCCCACTACAACCACAAGCATACCCACAGACACCACATCCACCATGACACAGACATCCAATCTCATCACCAGCACACTCGCAGACACCACACCCACCACAACATTAACACCCACATACACCACCACCATACGTGCAGTCACCACACCCACCATGACACACACATGCATTAGCACACCCACAGACACCATGAGCACTCACCCCACCTCCACAACAGACACATCCACACACACACACATACTGAGCAAAAACACCCATGCTCACACACCCAACAGACACCCTGTAAAAAAAACACAAAGCAAAACATACACCACATACACTAGACTCTCAGGCACTCACACCATTAACAGACACATGCAGAACAGCCACTGTCACTCTTCCCAACCACATTTCCCTCCTGAACATCCTACCTCATTTCTGAAAGAAGACATCATGTTTGCTCTGGTCCCTTCCTCATCCCAGGCCACCCCTCCCAAACCTCAGGCCACCCTACCTAAATGTCATAATGCCCCTATGCCCCTTCCAGCCCCCATTCCACCCTTTCCACACCCCAACTCACTTCTTCCAAATTCAAACCCACCCGTCCCAAATCCAAACCCACCCCGCCCAAACCCAGACCCACTCCTGGCAAAACCAAGGGCACCCATCATTGAGGTGCCCACTCTATGCCCCATATATGCCCCTTCCAGAGGAGGATTATTCTGGCAGTGAAATTAGGAGGCAAGTGATGGGCATGCAACCCAGACTGTACCTGATGGCCTGGTGCCTTTTCTGTTTTTTTGCATATTATGTTTCAATTGCATTATGAGAGAGTTATCTCCATTTTATAAAAAATTATTCTGAGAATACATTTCTCCTAGCCTTATTTTTTGATTGTTACAAATTATTTAATGATGATATTATTTCTGCTAATGTGTGTGCCATGCATTTCCTCTCATTTGTGACAGGGACAAGCACAGGCTGTATATTTTCGATATTTTTATAATGCATACATTAGTGGTATACATTTGTGATGAACATGTTAATTTTGATGCAAGTATTCATCATGTTACTGGACACTTACCCCAAAATTATACTTGTTTCTGTTATTGTGACTGGAGAATGCATGTGTGTTTGTTTTGACATTTTGTGTCAATTATATGCACACATGCACACATGCATTACACTGGGAACAGGACACCTTGGGGGTTCAATGACATCTACTGTTTGCCATACATTGCACACACCAAGGGGACATGTGGCTTTGATAGATCTCTGACGTGTTTGCAGTTTAGAGGTACGATTGTTTGTGCATTCTGTGTACACCCACTTGTAGCGTTTTGTAGTGCAATTGCCACAGTATCATGGAAGTGAGTAGTCCTATTGGGTATGCTGTTTATGTATATGATGTGGTTGTTTAGGGGATATTGTTGTACATACCTGGATAAACACATTTTTATTTGGGATAGCTGTGACTTTTTGTGTATCTGTCCATTGCCACGAAGATGGTTATTACCAGATTGGTGGGTGCTACTGATATCTCAAGGTGTGTTTTAAAACATTTTTTATAATATGAGATTACAGACATGCATTGCACATCATTGTTGTATTGGCTGCACACTTTAGTTACAAATGCTTGAGTCCAGTGCTACTCTACAGGGACAAATCCAAGGATGACAGGTAAAACTGTGACTTGCCTTCTGTTCAGGCGATGATTGATTTTCGTTTTAGTAGAGCAGAGGCAGCAAAGGTAGTACTTGTATGATCGGATTCCTGGTGACAGAAAAAGGGAAAAGTTGAAAAAAGGTGAGTTTTGTGCTTTTATACCTTTCAATTCACCAATTCAGCTGTGGGGGCTTGACCACCACATTTAGGTTGGTGGGGATGCACATCGTGATTGGCTCAGCAGTAAAAGAGACTGGAGTCCTGCCGCTAGCCATTTTTGCCTATTGTGCTGTCAACGCGGGCATCGATCTCTGGCAGTGACGGTGGTTCATCTGCGGTCTTTCATCTATGGACTCACCAACATCTAAATAGAGCAAGCGGACCACTGAGTCGAAGGACAGGGAATCCGATGGAAAATCAACGGCAGGATGTAGGAGGCTGGACTGGCTTGTAGTGAGTACCAAGGGGTACTTGCACCTTGCACCAGGCCCAGTTATCCCTTATTAGTGTATAGGGTGTCTAGCAGCTTAGGCTGATAGATAATGGTAGCTTAGCAGAGCAGCTTAGGCTGAACTAGGAGACGTGTGAAGCTACTACAGTACCACTTAGTGTCATATGCACAATATCATAAGAAAACACAATACACAGTTATACTAAAAATAAAGGTACTTTATTTTTATGACAATATGCCAAAGTATCTTAGAGTGTACCCTCAGTGAGAGGATAGGAAATATACACAAGATATATATACACAATAGCAAAAATATGCAGTATAGTCTTAGAAAACAGTGCAAACAATGTATAGTTACAATAGGATGCAATGGGGAAACATAGGGATAGGGGCAACACAAACCATATACTCCACAAGTGGAATGCGAACCACGAATGGACCCCAAACCTATGTGACCTTGTAGAGGGTCGCTGGGACTATTAGAAAATAGTGAGAGTTAGAAAAATAACCCTCCCCAAGACCCTAAAAAGTGAGTGCAAAGTGCACTAAAGTTCCCCTAAGGACAAAATAGTCGTGTTAGAGGAATAATGCAGGAAAGACACAAACCAGCAATGCAACAACTGTGGATTTCCAATCTAGGGTACCTGTGGAACAAGGGGACCAAGTCCAAAAGTCACAGGCAAGTCGGAGATGGGCAGATGCCCAGGAAATGCCAGCTGTGGGTGCAAAGAAGCTTTGACTGGACAGAAGAAGCTGAGGTTTCTGCAGGAACGAAAAGGTCTAGAGACTTCCCCTTTGGTGGACGGATCCCTCTCGCCTTGGAGAGTCGTGCAGAAGTGTTTTCCCGCCGGAAGGACGCCAACAAGCCTTGCTACACGCAAATCGTGTGTTTGGCGTTTTTGGACGCTGCTGGGGCCCAGGAGAGACCAGGAGGTCGCAAATTGGACCTGAAGAGAGAGGGGACGTCGAGCAAGACAAAGAGCCCTCATTGAAGCAGGTAGGACCCGGAGAAGTGCCAGAAACAGGCACTACAAGGATGCGTGAAACGGTGCTCGCCGAAGTTGCACAAAGGAGTCCCACGTCGCCGGAGACCAACTTAGAAAGTCGTGCAATGCAGGTTAGAGTGCCGTGGACCCAGGCTTGGCTGTGCATGAAGGATTTCCACCGGAAGTGCACAGGGGCCGGAGTAGCTTGCAAAGTCGCGGTTCCCAGCAATGCAGCCCAGCGAGGTGAGGCAAGGACTTACCTCCACCAAACTTGGGCTGAAGAGTCACTGGACTGTGGGGGTCACTTGGACAGAGTCGCTGGATTCGAGGGACCTCACTCGTCGTGCTGAGAGGAGACCCAAGGGACCGGTAATGCAGCTTTTTGGTGCCTGCGGTTGCAGGGGGAAGATTCCGTCGACCCACAGGAGATTTCTTCGGAGCTTCTGGTGCAGAGAAGAGGCAGGCTACCCCCACAGCATGCACAAGCAGGAAAACAGTCGAGAAGGCGGCAGGATCAGCGTTACAGAGTTGCAGTAGTCGTCTTTGCTACTATGTTGCAGGTTTGCAGGCTTCCAGCGCGGTCAGCGGTCGTTTCCTTATCAGAAGGTGAAGAGAGAGATGCAGAGGAACTCGGCTGAGCTCATGCATTCGTTATCTAAAGTTTCCCCAGAGACAGAGACCCTAAATAGCCAGAAAAGAGGGTTTGGCTACCTAGGAGAGAGGAAAGGCTACTAACACCTGAAGGAGCCTATCACAAGGAGTCTCTGACATCACCTGGTGGCACTGACCACTCAGAGCAGTCCAGTGTGCCAGCAGCACCTCTGTTTCCAAGATGGCAGAGGTCTGGAGCACACTGGAGGAGCTCTGGACACCTCCCAGGGGAGGTGCAGGTCAGGGGAGTGGTCACTCCCCTTTCCTTTGTCCAGTTTCGCGCCAGAGCAGGGGCTAAGGGGTCCCTGAACCGGTGTAGACTGGCTTATGCAGAATTGGGCACATCTGTGCCCAACAAAGCATTTCCAGAGGCTGGGGGAGGCTACTCCTCCCCTGCCTTCACACCATTTTCCAAAGGGAGAGGGTGTCACACCCTCTCTCAGAGGAAGTTCTTTGTTCTGCCATCCTGGGCCAGGCCTGGCTGGACCCCAGGAGGGCAGCTGCCTGTCTGAGGGGTTGGCAGCAGCAGCAGCTGCAGTGAAACCCCAGGAAGGGCAGTTTGGCAGTACCCGGGTCTGTGCTACAGACCACTGGGATCATGGGATTGTGCCAACTATGCCAGGATGGTATAGAGGGGGCAATTCCATGATCATAGACATGTTACATGGCCATATTCGGAGTTACCATGGTGAAGCTACATATAGGTAGTGACCTATATGTAGTGCACGCGTGTAATGGTGTCCCCGCACTCACAAAGTTCAGGGAATTGGCTCTGAACAATGTGGGGGCACCTTGGCTAGTGCCAGGGTGCCCTCACACTAAGTAACTTGCACCTAACCTTTACCAGGTAAAGGTTAGACATATAGGTGACTTATAAGTTACTTAAGTGCAGTGTAAAATGGCTGTGAAATAACGTGGACGTTATTTCACTCAGGCTGCAGTGGCAGGCCTGTGTAAGAATTGTCAGAGCTCCCTATGGGTGGCAAAAGAAATGCTGCAGCCCATAGGGATCTCCTGGAACCCCAATACCCTGGGTACCTCAGTACCATATACTAGGGAATTATAAGGGTGTTCCAGTAAGCCAATGTAAATTGGTAAAAATGGTCACTAGCCTGTTAGTGACAATTTGGAAAGAAATGAGAGAGCATAACCACTGAGGTTCTGATTAGCAGAGCCTCAGTGAGACAGTTAGTCACTACACAGGTAACACATTCAGGCACACTTATGAGCACTGGGGCCCTGGGTTACCAGGGTCCCAGTGACACATACAACTAAAACAACATATATACAGTGAAAAATGGGGGTAACATGCCAGGCAAGATGGTACTTTCCTACACAACCCCCCCCCCAAATGAAGGACAATAAGACTAGCCATGACCTGATGAGTCTTCATTGTCTAAGTGGAAATATCTGGAGAGTCCATCTGCATTGGAGTGGCTACTCCCAGGTCTATGTTCCACTGTATAGTCCATTCCCTGTAGGGATATGGACCACCTCAACAATTTTGGATTTTCACCTTTCATTTGTTTTAGCCAAAGTAGAGGTTTGTGGTCTGTCTGAACAATGAAGTGAGTGCCAAACAGGTATGGCCTCAACTTCTTCAGAGCCCAGACCACAGCAAAGGCCTCCCTCTCAATGGCAGATCAACGCTTTTCTCTAGGGGTCAACCTCCTACTAATAAAAGCAACAGGTTGATCCTGGCCCTCAGAATTAAGTTGTGATAGGACTGCCCCTACTCCTAATTCAGATGCATCAGTTTGGACATAGAATTTTTTAGAGTAACAAGGGCTTTTCAGGACAGGTGCAGAGCACATGGCCTGCTTCAGCTCCTCAAAAGCTTTCTGACAGTTTGCTGTCCATAATACCTTTTTAGGCATTTTCTTGGATGTGAGGTCATTAAGAGGGGCTGCAATGGAGCCATAGTTCTTAATGAACCTCCTGTAATACCCAGTGAGGCCTAGGAAGGCTCTCACCTGAGTCTGAGTGGTAGGGGGAACCCAATCAATAATAGTTTGGATTTTCCCCTGCAGTGGTGCAATCTGTTCCCCACCAACAAGGTGTCCCAGATAAACCACCTTACCCTGCCCTATCTGGCACTTTGAAGCCTTGATAGTGAGGCCTGCCTTTTGCAGAGCCTCCAAAACTTTCCATAGGTGGACCAGGTGATCATCCCAGCTGGAGCTAAAGACAGCTATATCGTCCAAATATGCTGCACTGAAAGCTTCCAGCCCTTGCAGGACTGTTTTCACCAACCTCTGAAAAGTGGCAGGTGCATTTTTCAAACCAAAAGGCATTACAGTAAACTGGTAATGTCCTCCAATGGTAGAAAATGCAGTCTTAGGTTTAGCATCTTCTGACAATTTGATCTGCCAATACCCTGCAGTCAAGTCAAAAGTGCTTAGATACTTGGCAGATGCCAGTGTATCTATGAGCTCATCTGCCCTGGGTATAGGGTGAGCATCAGTTTTGGTTACCAAGTTGAGCCCTCTATAGTCTACACAAAACCTCATTTCCTTCTTTCCATCTTTAGAATTGGGTTTTGGTACCAGTACCACAGGAGAAGCCCATGGACTGTCAGAGTGCTCAACCACTCCTAGTTCCAACATTTTCTGAACTTCTTGCTTTATGCAGTCCCTGACATGGTCAGGCTGCCTATAGATCTTACTTTTGACAGGTAAACTGTCTCCAGTATCTATAGTGTGCTCACACCAAGAAGTGGTGCCTGGCACAGTAGAGAAGAGTTCTGAAAATTGTCCTAGGAGATTTATGCAATTGTCTTTCTGCTCAGCAGTAAGACAATCTGCCAAAACTACACCTTCCACAAGAGCATCTTGATCTGTGGAAGAGAAGAGATCAGTTAGAGGATCACTGTCTTCTTCCTGTCCCTCATCTGTTGCCATGAGCAGGGTGAGATCAGCCCTGTCATAGTAGGGTTTTAGGCGGTTGACATGGAGCACCCTAAGGGGACTCCTGGCAGTGCCTAAGTCAACCAAGTAGGTGACTTCACCCTTCTTTTCAACAATTGTGTGGGGTCCACTCCATTTATCTTGGAGTGCTCTTGGGGCCACAGGCTCCAAGACCCACACTTTCTGCCCTGGTTGGTACTGAACCAAAACAGCCTTCTGATCATGCCATTGCTTCTGGAGCTCTTGGCTGGCCTGAAGGTTTTTACTGGCCTTTTTCATGTACTCAGCCATCCTTGATCTGAGGCCAAGTACATAATCCACAATATCCTGCTTAGGAGCTTTTAAAGGTTGTTCCCAACCCTCCTTTACAAGTGTGAGTGGACCCCTAACAGGGTGTCCAAAAAGAAGTTCAAAGGGGCTGAAGCCCACTCCTTTCTGGGGTACCTCCCTGTAGGCAAAAAGGAGGCATGGTAGAAGGATATCCCATCTCCTGCGGAGTTTTTCAGGGAGTCCCATAATCATGCCTTTGAGAGTTTTATTAAATCTCTCCACCAGTCCATTTGTTTGTGGATGATAGGGTGTTGTGAACTTGTAAGTTACACCACACTCCTTCCACATGGCCTTTAAGTATGCAGACATGAAATTGCTTCCTCTGTCTGATACTACTTCCTTTGGGAAGCCCACCCTGGAAAATATTCCCAGGAGGGCCTTTGCCACTGCAGGAGCTGTAGTGGTCCTTAAAGGAATTGCTTCAGGATATCTTGTGGCATGGTCCACTACCACCAAGATAAACCTATTGCCTGAAGCAGTAGGAGGGTCAAGGGGGCCAACTATGTCAACCCCTACCCTTTCAAAGGGAACCCCAACCACAGGCAGTGGGATAAGGGGTGCCTTTGGGGTGCCACCTGTCTTGCCACTGGCTTGACAGGTTTCACAGGACTTGCAAAATTCTTTTGTGTCCTCAGACATCCTAGGCCAATGAAACAGGGGAACAAGCCTGTCCCAAGTTTTCATTTGTCCTAGATGCCCAGCTAAGGGAATGTCATGTGCCAGTGTTAGGAGGAACTTTCTGTACTCCTGAGGAATCACTAATCTCCTGGCAGCTCCAGGTTTAGGATCCACATGCTCAGTGTACAAGAGGTTGTCCTCCCAGTAAACTCTGTGAGAGTCACTGACATCCCCATTAGCCTGTTTGACAGCTTGCTGTCTGAGACCCTCTAATGTGGGACAGGTTTGCTGTGCCACACTCAGCTCCTCTCTGGCAGGCCCCCCTTCACCCAAAAGCTCAGCAGTGTCTGCTTCCAGCTCCTCTGGTGTAGGTTCTGCACAGGGAGGGAATTCTTCTTCCTCAGAAGTTGAATCCACTGTAGAGGGAGGGATAGTAGGAAGTGGTTTGCTTCTACTAGCCCTAGCTTTAGGGAGCACTTGGTCCATTGTTCCAGGATCCAAGCTTCCCTGTCCTTTTTGCTTTTTGGCCTGAGCCCTTGTCAAAGCAAAAATATGCCCTGGGATGCCCAGCATTGCTGCATGGGCCTCCAACTCCACATCTGACCAAGCTGATGTCTCCAAATCATTCCCTAATAGACAGTCTACAGGTAAATCTGAAGCTACCACAACTTTCTTTGGACCAGTTACCCCCCCCCAGTTGAGATTTACAACAGCCATGGGGTGGCTTTGTGTTATGTTGTGAGCATCGGTTACTTGGTACTGGTGTCCAAGTATGTGTTGTTCAGGGTGCACCAGTTTCTCAATCACCATTGTGACACTGGCACCTGTGTCCCTGTAGGCCTGGACCTCAACACCATTTATTAGGGTTAGTTGCTTGTACTTCTCCAAGTTATGGGGGCAAGCAACCAAAGTGGCTAAATCAATAGCCCCTTCAGAGACTAAAGTAGCCTCTGTGGTCTCCCTAATCAGACCAACCCCAACTAAATTACCAAAAGTGAGCCCAGCTACTCCCTTGGATTGGCTATTAGTAGGTTTGCTCCCACCACCACTGCTATTAGTAGGGACACTAGGTGTAGCAGTAGGGGTTGTAGTGGTAGGAGCTGTGGTGCCTTTCTTTGGACAACTGGCATCTGTTGTCCAATGGCCTTTTATTTTACATAAATAGCACCATGGTTTCTTTTCCTTGTTCTGATTAAAGGAGGATTTGGGCCCACCACCCCCACCAGAGTGTTTTTGTGGGCCTGATGAAGACTCATTTTTAGATTTGTCCCCACCCTTGTCAGAAGACTTACCATCCTTCTTTTTGTTGCCATCTTTGTCACCCCCTGTATGAACTTTTCTGTTCACTCTTGTTCTGACCCATTTGTCTGCCTTCTTTCCCAATTCTTGGGGAGAGGTCAGATCAGAGTCCACCAAGTACTGGTGCAACAAATCAGACACACAATTATTAAGAATATGCTCTCTCAGGATTAAGTTATACAGGCTGTCATAATCAGTAACTTTACTGCCATGTAACCACCCCTCCAAGGCCTTCACTGAATGGTCAATGAAATCAACCCAGTCTTGTGAGGACTCCATTTTGGTCTCTCTGAACTTTATCCTGTACTGTTCAGTGGTTAAGCCATAACCATCCAGGAGTGCATTCTTAAGAACTTGGAAATTATTGGCATCATTTTCTTTCACTCTAAGGAGCCTATCCCTACCTTTTCCACTAAATGATAGCCATAGGATAGCAGCCCACTGCCTTTGAGGGACATCCTGTACAACACAGGCCCTCTCAAGTGCAGCAAACCACTTGTTAATGTCATCCCCCTCCTTATAAGGGGGAACTATCTTGTGCAGATTCCTGGAATCATGCTCTTTTGCAGGATGACTATGGGGAATACTGCTGCTGCCACCATGGGTATCTAAACCCAACTTCTGTCTTTCCTTCTCTAATTCAAAAGACTGTCTATCCAAATCCAGCTGTTGCTTTTTAAGCTTCAGTCTGATTTGTTCCACCCTCAACTTATTGAGTTCCCTCTCTAACATTCTGTCATCAGGGTTGGTGGGAGGGACATTTCTAGAAACAGAGCTATGATGGGAATGAACAGAAGGAGACCTGTCCCTTACAGAAGCCAACTTAACAGCTTGGTTTACAGAAACATTACTACCAGTATGGTGAGAATAAATGCTTTTGCTATGATGTGAGGCAACACTATTTCTTTGGTGTGGCTCATCATCATTACCATCTATGCTAGATTGTCTAGTAATGGGCAGGCTAGGAAGTTTCTTTACTGAATCTTTTCCTGGGGGAGTCCCTGAATCAGATTGGGAACTATTAGGTACTTTTTCAACAGATGGGCCACCTCTGGCCTTATCCTGTTCTCTAAGCATGTTAATTAACAGTTCCAAGGCAGGATTCTTCCCTACACTCAAACCTCTCTCTATACAGAGACTCCTTGCTCTTTTCCAGCTAAGGTTGTCATATGCAAGTTTGGACAGATCAACACCTTGGCCTGTGCCAGACATTTTTTTTTAGAGAGAGTTAAAGTGATAGAGAAAGAGACAAAAGTTTTCAGAACTTTTTGGAAAGACAGAAAAAAACTTTTTTAAACTTTTAAGAACTTTTTGAAAGTTTAGGAGTACTTTTCAGCACTTAGAAAAGAGTGAAAAGGGGAAATGCAAAACTTTTTGGCTATGTGTATATACACTGACCTTGTTTTGTATATTTTTCTCTTATGAAAAGTACAATGACAAGAGTGGTAAGTAGTCTCAAGCACTTATCCCACCACTGCATAACCAATGTAGGAGGCTGGACTGGCTTGTAGTGAGTACCAAGGGGTACTTGCACCTTGCACCAGGCCCAGTTATCCCTTATTAGTGTATAGGGTGTCTAGCAGCTTAGGCTGATAGATAATGGTAGCTTAGCAGAGCAGCTTAGGCTGAACTAGGAGACGTGTGAAGCTACTACAGTACCACTTAGTGTCATATGCACAATATCATAAGAAAACACAATACACAGTTATACTAAAAATAAAGGTACTTTATTTTTATGACAATATGCCAAAGTATCTTAGAGTGTACCCTCAGTGAGAGGATAGGAAATATACACAAGATATATATACACAATAGCAAAAATATGCAGTATAGTCTTAGAAAACAGTGCAAACAATGTATAGTTACAATAGGATGCAATGGGGAAACATAGGGATAGGGGCAACACAAACCATATACTCCACAAGTGGAATGCGAACCACGAATGGACCCCAAACCTATGTGACCTTGTAGAGGGTCGCTGGGACTATTAGAAAATAGTGAGAGTTAGAAAAATAACCCTCCCCAAGACCCTGAAAAGTGAGTGCAAAGTGCACTAAAGTTCCCCTAAGGACAAAATAGTCGTGTTAGAGGAATAATGCAGGAAAGACACAAACCAGCAATGCAACAACTGTGGATTTCCAATCTAGGGTACCTGTGGAACAAGGGGACCAAGTCCAAAAGTCACAAGCAAGTCGGAGCTGGGCAGATGCCCAGGAAATGCCAGCTGCGGGTGCAAAGAAGCTTCGACTGGACAGAAGAAGCTGAGGTTTCTGCAAGAACGAAAAGGGCTAGAGACTTCCCCTTTGGTGGACGGATCCCTCTCGCCTTGGAGAGTCGTGCAGAAGTGTTTTCCCGCCGGAAAGACGCCAACAAGCCTTGCTACATGCAAATCGTGCGCTTGGTGTTTTTGGATGCTGCTGGGGCCCAGGAGGGACCAGGAGGTCGCAAATTGGACCTGAAGAGAGAGGGGACGTCGAGCAAGACAAATAGCCCTCACTGAAGCAGGTAGCACCCGGAAAAGTGCCAGAAACAGGCACTACGAGGATGCATGAAACAGTGCTCGCCGAAGTTGCACAAAGGAGTCCCACGTCGCCGGAGACCAACTTAGAAAGTCGTGCAATGCAGGTTAGAGTGCCGTGGACCCAGGCTTGGCTGTGCACGAAGGATTTCTGCCGGAAGTGCACAGGGGCCGGAGTAGCTTGCAAAGTCGCGGTTCCCAGCAATGCAGCCCAGCGAGGTGAGGCAAGGACTTACCTCCACCAAACTTGGGCTGAAGAGTCACTGGACTGTGGGGGTCACTTGGACAGAGTCGCTGGATTCGAGGGACCTCGCTCGTCGTGCTGAGAGGAGACCCAAGGGACCGGTAATGCAGCTTTTTGGTGCCTGCGGTTGCAGGGCGAAGATTCCGTCGACCCACGGGAGATTTCTTCGGAGCTTCTGGTGCAGAGAAGAGGCAGGCTACCCCCACAGCATGCACAAGCAGGAAAACAGTCGAGAAGGCGGCAGGATCAGCGTTACAGAGTTGCAGTAGTCGTCTTTGCTACTATGTTGCAGGTTTGCAGGCTTCCAGCGCGGTCAGCGGTCGTTTCCTTATCAGAAGGTGAAGAGAGAGATGCAGAGGAACTCGGCTGAGCTCATGCATTCGTTATCTAAAGTTTCCCCAGAGACAGAGACCCTAAATAGCCAGAAAAGAGGGTTTGGCTACCTAGGAGAGAGGAAAGGCTACTAACACCTGAAGGAGCCTATCACAAGGAGTCTCTGACGTCACCTGGTGGCACTGACCACTCAGAGCAGTCCAGTGTGCCAGCAGCACCTCTGTTTCCAAGATGGCAGAGGTCTGGAGCACACTGGAGGAGCTCTGGACACCTCCCAGGGGAGGTGCAGGTCAGGGGAGTGGTCACTCCCCTTTCCTTTGTCCAGTTTCGCGCCAGAGCAGGGGCTAAGGGGTCCCTGAACCGGTGTAGACTGGCTTATGCAGAATTGGGCACATCTGTGCCCAACAAAGCATTTCCAGAGGCTGGGGGAGGCTACTCCTCCCCTGCCTTCACACCATTTTCCAAAGGGAGAGGGTGTCACACCCTCTCTCAGAGGAAGTTCTTTGTTCTGTCATCCTGGGCCAGGCCTGGCTGGACCCCAGGAGGGCAGCTGCCTGTCTGAGTGGTTGGCAGCAGCAGCAGCTGCAGTGAAACCCCAGGAAGGGCAGTTTGGCAGTACCAGGGTCTGTGCTACAGACCACTGGGATCATGGGATTGTGCCAACTATGCCAGGATGGTATAGAGGGGGCAATTCCATGATCATAGACATGTTACATGGCCATATTCGGAGTTACCATGGTGAAGCTACATCTAGGTAGTGACCTATATGTAGTGCACGCGTGTAATGGTGTCCCCGCACTCACAAAGTTCAGGGAATTGGCTCTGAACAATGTGGGGGCACCTTGGCTAGTGCCAGGGTGCCCTCACACTAAGTAACTTTGCACCTAACCTTTACCAGGTAAAGGTTAGACATATAGGTGACTTATAAGTTACTTAAGTGCAGTGTAAAATGGCTGTGAAATAACGTGGACGTTATTTCACTCAGGCTGCAGTGGCAGGCCTGTGTAAGAATTGTCAGAGCTCCCTATGGGTGGCAAAAGAAATGCTGCAGCCCATAGGGATCTCCTGGAACCCCAATACCCTGGGTACCTCAGTACCATATACTAGGGAATTATAACGGTGTTCCAGTAAGCCAATGTAAATTGGTAAAAATGGTCACTAGCCTGTTAGTGACAATTTGGAAAGAAATGAGAGAGCATAACCACTGAGGTTCTGATTAGCAGAGCCTCAGTGAGACAGTTAGTCACTACACAGGTAACACATTCAGGCACACTTATGAGCACTGGGGCCCTGGGTTACCAGGGTCCCAGTGACACATACAATTAAAACAACATATATACAGTGAAAAATGGGGGTAACATGCCAGGCAAGATGGTACTTTCCTACACAGGACCATTACCGCCAAGATCTAAATCTGGCCCTTAATTTGGACATCTTGAGATGGGATGCTGATGCACCACCAGACCAACTTTGTTGTCAGCAGTTTTTTGCCAGTCCTGAGGCAGTTGACTGGTCAAGGGTGACCACCCTAATGACAGGAAAGGGATGGGAAAGGTGGGGGAGATCACTGCTGTGCAAGCTGCGCTGACCACTGTGACCAACGGCAGAACAGTGTCTGACTTAAATATCATGTCCTAGATATTGCCTACGAAAATATCACCAATTGGAGTTCATGATACAAAGCTACAGCCAATGGGACCATATTTTTGTAATCGATATTCAGGACACAATATTTATGTCAGCAAAACATTTTCTGACACACAGACTGTAAATAACAACACTACTGAACATCTACCACTCTAGGGCATACTAGAATAACACTAGATTAACACAACAACATATCAATAAAATAACACACCACAAGAAAAAAACAACACAAAATAGAAGCAAGACATAGTACAACAGATAACATTACAATTGTGAGTTGTTTACTATTATGTTGTTTTGTTGTTCTGATGTGCAGCTCTTTGGTTTTTAATCTGTTGTAGCTGTGTTTTGTTGTGTTTTGTTCTGTTGCTGTGGTATGTTGATTGTGATATGTTGTTTTATTGATCTTCTGTTATACTATAAAGGTGTCTTTTATGATGTATTAATTTGTTATGTAAAGTTATTCCATTGCTGTTATGAATGTAGTAACATTTATCATGGAAGCATTTTGTGTGTTATTGTGTCTTTTGTTTTTGGTTCCATTACTTTGTTGCACTGTGTTTTGATTGCTTTAATTTTGTTTGTGTTGCTCTACGTATGTTTTGGTTTACTATTATTGTGCTGTTATGTTTTGTTTCATGTTACGTGTTCTCTTCGTTTTTTTTTGTTTTTGTTTTTTGTGCTTGGTTGTGTTGGTTCGGTGTGTTCTGCTTTTAGGTTGGTTTCTGTTGCATTATTGTTTCATGTATTGTGTTGTGTTAGTATTATGTTGCACTGTTCTGTTTTTGGTTTATGTTATGCGTTTGCTTTGTTGTGTCACTTTCTTTGTTTCCTGCCACAGTTTTTTGTGTTGTTGAGCTATGCTACATTATTGGAGAGTGTTATTGGGTTAGGTGTGTATTTTTCAGAGTTTGCATTACAAAAATGGTCGTAGGCTTCTATCCAAGAGCAGCACATTCAATTAAAGCTGTAGAGAAACCCATCCATTTACCACTGTCAGTGGTGTTAACATACCACGGACTCCAGGTTTTCAGCCTTTTAACACTCCAGTCACCTTAAGGTCAAGGCATAGACTATGCCTTTCATAAGCACTGACCATGCTGGCTCTGAGTGATTCGACTCCATACGGGACATTAGGAGGAAACATGTGACATATTCATATATATATATATATATATATATATATATATATATATATATATATATATATATATATATATATATATATATAATAATGTACGTTACTATATAATAATGCCGCAATGTTCTGAAATAGTTAAATTGTAGAATAGTCTGGTGAGTTTAGGAATGAATATCTCAGTTTTAGATCTTAAAAGTGTGATGATATTGATGGGCTCATAATAGCCTCACTATTTATGAGTGCAGAGCATTTAGTCATAAACAATCCTGTAACAAGTATGAATAATTTCCACACCGAGCATATGTGCATTTTAATGATTCTAATAATTATGCTGCTGAACTACAGTTATTGTCTTTACTGACGTGCTGGATCCTGATTATTCCTCCTACGTATTCAAAATACCAAGCCTTCACATTGTGACAAAACACACTAATCATGTGGATTTAATTTTCCTCAATTATTATAAACACATAATCTGGGTCCTAGATAACAATATAGCTTCTTCTTAAACATATTATAAAATACTTTTCTAGGAATAGGCCCACTAGTTTATGGGTAATGTTTCTTCTAAAAATCCATTTTGTAGAGGAACAAAAATAATGTTAATATATCAAGGACAATGCTGTCCATGCACTTTGAATACGCACGACAGTTTGCGACACATCTTACAATATAAGACACAAAACTAGTGCATGATGCAAATAATCAGTAATGATCTTTTAGTATATTATTTGTGGAAATGCAGTTTACTGTGAATTTACAATACCAAAAATAATTTAGTTTGTGTCACTAAATGCCGCAGGCGATATGTCTGTATTTGGGGCAAGTCTTGCATCGGATACCACCGTCTATAAAACAAAACTGAGGTTGAAATAAGGTTGTGGAATCAGGAGACTAGAATTGACATGACCTAAATTTGTCTTCGTATTTATGTACATATGCACAGCTATGCATTCATTTAATGGATTTGCTCTTCGTTGAGGATGCCAGTTCAGGCATCAGAACACAATCCAGTTTTAGAGGATTAGACAGAGGGTTTGATACACTTAGACATGCTTCTTTGCGTCACAGGATTTGCTTTACACAGTAAAGTTTCTTAGGTTCTTAAACCTTCTTTCATAATTTCTTGCCTCATCTGTATTCTAAGCAGACCTCAATCCTTGTTTACACTATTTTGATAGACAACTATTTTGATTCTAACTGTGATTGATGTAAATAGTGTTCTCCTCGGCCTTTTGCTTATCATCCTAGTGCAGAGGATAGGTAGAAAAGTTAAAAAAATATATATATTAAGATAGTCGTGGAATGGGTGTCACATTCACGCATGATCAGAACTCCCTTACACTCTCGTTCTAACCCCTGACCTTCATTCTGCAAGAGCGTGAGAGTGGTGAACTGTTACATTGCAGTTCCACATAGGTATTGCACATAGGTATCCCTGTGCCCTAACCTTGACTTAATTCTGCTGTTGTGCACGTAGTACGTGTGTAGTGGAAGAAAAAAGTCGGGCATGAGTATGATTATTGTTTTCACTGCACATATCACCTGGGCCGATGGAACTATTCTATTATTGAAATCCATCCCTAAAGAGCTGCAGCCTGTGTCAGCTGTACAGAAGGTCTTGTAGAAGAGGAAGACGCTGTCTGCCTGGAAGAAAACCAGTGGACTAATTACAACTGAGCATTTCTCCTGCTTGTCTCTGTGCAGCATCTTACTTGTTGGAGCAGGTTGTCTCAGGGTGAAGTTGGTGGCAATGTGCAATTTGAACAACAGGGGCTCCATCTTAATGGATGGTATGTCCGGAGTGATGGTACAGCTGAGTATGTTCTTGAGGATGATGGTGATTCCACCTTTGGGTTTGTGCAGTCGTTCTTGCCTGGCAATCTTGTAGCCAGGGTTGATGGCTGTGGCAATGTCTGGTGCCACTGTGGGATTTAGCCAGGTTTCCATGATGACTAGCAGGTCTAGGGCACGGTCATCTGGCAGCTCTCATATACCTGTGGCATGTCTGGTGAAAGAGCAGGTGTTGGGGAGCATGAGGATG
This sequence comes from Pleurodeles waltl, assembly GCF_031143425.1. Lineage (NCBI taxonomy): Eukaryota > Metazoa > Chordata > Amphibia > Caudata > Salamandridae > Pleurodeles > Pleurodeles waltl. Next base: position 1,033,048,307 of record NC_090439.1, on the reverse strand, counting down.
TGGACTGTTGTGTGGGGAGCGGCTGGAGTGTGTGAATGGGAGAGAGTGGGGTTTTGGGTGCTGTTAGTGTGGGACCTGTGTGTGGGGTGTGGAAATGTACATGGGAACTTGCAGGATGTGCAGGAGAATGCTCCTCAGTGTTGTGCAGTGCAGTGCAGAAGAGCAACAAGCAATGGCTGGGGTTGAGCATGCAGTGAGAGTAGAACCAGGGTTCCAGGTATAGGACATTGAAGGCTTCCCTTTGGTGGGCTGTGGCACTTCTGTGATGCACCCACCATTAAGTTGCTGCTCGGATGAGAACGGAGTGCAGGGATGGTTGGAGGTGCTGTGGGCAGAGCAAGAAGGGGGGGTAGGGGGAAATGTTAAGGAGAACTGGGTGAGAGAGAGAGCAATCAATGGAAGAACAAGGAGGGAGCCTCAATGCACTGGACTGGGCTCAGAAATGTCCTTGCCAGGTTGGAGTGCTAGAGGAGGCTAGGAATTGTACCTGCCTCATCACAATTTCACTAGGAAACTCTGAAAAACAGCTGGTAATTCCCTAGAGAAATGCATGAAGCCTTCAAGCAGTATAAAGCAATAACTTTAACAATGAAATGCAATATAATTCCTAAATCAGTTTAATAAAATAAAATAATAATAACAGAAATGACACACAAATGGCTAATGGTTTAAGGGAAACAATCTAATCCCTTTTAAACATTTTAAAGTCAAAAATGTGCATAGGAACAATGATGGTTCAAATAAAAGTCACTGTTAGTCTATGTGCATTACCCGAAAATGGCCAAAAGAGCAAGAAACATTTACCAGTACGCTAGGATCGCCACAGAACCCAGGAGGTCATGGTCAGAGTCAGTAGTTTTCCACACAGGGTAGAACCCAATGATGACTGGATGCCCACCAAAACTCAACTCTTACTCCAATACCAAATTGGGTGCCACTGGATTTATATTAGGTTTGTGGGAAAAGATCACAGCACTGTGCCTCTAAATGGTACCATCACAGGGAGAGGCTAAGGCTGAGTCCAGGAGCTGAGGGTAAGTATTTGCAAGGACTAAGAGATCGGGGTGTAGGGGCCTACACTCTGTTCACTACATTGTTTGGTGATGCCAGTAAACACATATCATGTTGTCAAGCAATCTTGGTTAACACCCAATAGATTTCTCTTGGCTTCCAGACTGTGCAAGTATACTGCTCCGATTTTAAGATGAGAAACAGGTAGCCAGTGAATCCTTTCAAAAACCTGTGAAGAGAGGATTGACTTTCTGAACAGCAAGATGCTAAAGAAATATATTATATTTTTGGGGTTCTCTCCCTTTTCACTGAATCAGCAAACACACAAGAAATCTGGATTAGGTATAGTAAAGGGTTTTTTTGTGAACCAAACTAGTACAGAACAAAAGTAAAATATTATTTAAAAAATCACACTTTTTATGAAAAAAGACAAAATTAAGAACATAAATATTGAAGTGAAAGCTAACATTATGTTACTTGTATTTCCCCTTACTGCCAGTGCCTACAACTTATTTCTAACTGCTACAAAGGTTGCCGTTGTAAGAAGTGGAATAGAAGTGGAAGACATCAATTGCATATCTGATAAAAAGCGGGGATGCATCATGTAGCACAGGCTACATTCTTTGGTAGGTGACGTTATGCTACATTAAACCTCCCTAGCCAGAATCAATGCCCCCTCCTCCCTTTGTTTCTTGGCCCATGCTTGACGGATTACTGCAAAACTTTCCAGAAAGGAGCACAGCTGGATAAACATTTTTGGGAAGGTTTTGTGAAGGTTTGTTAAATGGCACCAAGGTTATAAGCATATCAAAAATGTAATTTCCTCTGGTAACTAGGTTCTATCTACAGCTATACAGTGGTCACTACGTAATTACAATAGGGTTATTTCCAATGACAATAAATAGGCTGGGACCAGAAGCCATGTCACACAAAACTCAACTGCTTGTGCACATGATGTGGTGTTGGTGGGTGGGGGTGGAATGCTAGGTATCACTGATAAAGCGTTTTCAAATGTAAAAAAAAAAGGAAAGCCTGGGTAAGTAACACTACCTCATGAATCTTTGAACAGCCTTATTAAGGAAAGTAGACCCTATGGGTCCTGTTCACAAAATGTACACTAGTATGCTTAGTAATATCATATTAGTACTACTAATGTGGTACAAAATGCTATTCACAGACCTATGTGGGAGACCTACATCTCTTATTTTTGTGTGAGGAGACCTCTGCCTCAGAGGTCTCCATACATGTAGGTATCTGATTTAGTAGTAAAAGTGGGAGGAACCTAGTAGAGTGGATGGAAAATACGTAGTACGAAATGGAAGGGAATTAGAGAGAAGATTCAAAAAGGGGTAAGGAGTACCAGTGGGATAAGGAGAGATTTAGAGATGGGATATGGAAATAAAAACACTCACCCAGTTAGCCCATTCATATTCCCTTAAACCACTTCTAAAGTTAGTACAGCCAAAAAGTACTCAAAACAATTTTAAATGTACTCCAGCCCACCCTTGGAATAAGTCCATTACCACAAATGGGCTGTCACAGGTACTGCAACACACTCCAATAGAACATAGTAGAAGCGCAGACTTAAAAGAACATTCCATAAAAATAATTTATTTCAAATTTTAATTTACACACACAAAAAAAATATGTAAATATTTGTTAATTTAAAAATATTACAATTTAGTGAAGTAATGTGTTGTACCATTTTATTTTGTTAATTCCTAGTTAATGATAATTATTTTAAGTTACTGTACCCTTTGCCATTGAGAGATATCCACCCCAGTACTGGAGACCTCTGCCTACTTGTGAAAAGTTACTACTAGTAACTTTACATTTCTAAATCCTGTTTAGGGAGGCTTTACCAACATTTTGGAAGTGGTGGAGACATGTAGTCTGAAACTAATAGCAAATTTATAATTGAGAATGGTAGACAGCAAAAAAGTGTAAAGTTACTAGCAGGTGAAGTAGTAAGCTTACACCTGCGAAAATCTACACATGCAAATTTACCTTTGTGGAGAGGGACCATCGTGCCTTCAGCCATTGCCTTAAGAAAAGCATATAGAAACCATTAAACCCCTTTTTGAAAGAAAAGCAAAATAACCTAAACATCAAGAGAACTCTTGCACCCCTCTCAGACTAGCAGTCGTACACTACAAGAGAATTCCTATTACTCTCAAAGAGCAGTTGTCTGACACTTCAGACCGCCTTCCCGTTCCCATCAGACACTAGCATTCTATCTACATTGACAGAACTCTCACATCACCCACTGTCAGTCACAAACTGCTGCAAACACTTTTACACACCTTACAAACTAGGAGCAAATTCAATAATTCTGACTGGCTCATAACCAAGTGTTAGTTTTCACTGATTAGTCAATTTGTGTGTATGCTTATAGTGCACCTATCATGCAAGAGTGTGTGAGTGCAAGACAAGTATGAGATCAATGAGTGGATGAATGATTACATGAGTGCAAGCCTGAGTGGATGAGTGCATAGATGATGAGGCAACTGAGTGCATGGATGAGTGGATGAGTGACTAGATGGCTAGAACCATTGAGACTCATTAATTTAATATACAGATCTGTTGACAGTGCCAATATTTATTTGACTACATCTAAAATTCAGTCTAACCATGACTAATTTTAATCTTATATGACATATAGTGATAGAAGAGATGATATGGTACTATGGTGTGGCATATTGTGCGATCCTAGATGGAGCCCCATCGAAAGATTTGATGGTGCAATTATTACTAGATCTGATATGTATATACATTCCCACAGCACTATGGAGATGGCAGGCCGTGAAATATAGACAACTCAAGGAAAAAAAACCTTAGGTAGCACATACAAATACATTAGATGGAAAATTAGGCTTCAGTCCTCTCAATATCTATGCTATGATTTGCCTACAAAATGACATTGAGTAGCATTATGATTTGGTGACTCCACCAAATCAGCACTCCAATATGAAATGCATCAGAGTTGAAACATTGGTCAGAGACCAAATTAAATCTTATATTGCACATCCAAGACTTCTGATATTGTGTACATTTGTCACAAAAATATTTACCCTGTACTCCTCCTCTTCCTCAGCCAATTCTGCACTGGTTAAACTCCAACAGTGTCATTACGAAGGTGAAGAAAAGGCAGTGAGGCAACTAACTTTTCAACTATGCCAGAGAGAATGTCAATGCCAATAACTGCCATGCATAACAAATGTTTCTTGCCTTCACACCTAGTTGAGATCAAGAGACCATATTAGGTATTTCTGTACAGATTTAAACATTAGACAGGACTTCAGATAAGGATTATTGTTTCAGACTGCTGAGATCCCCATCTGTTACCGGATATATGACCTTTGAAATCCAGTCCAGTGGCAGTAAACAGGAGGATGGAGTCGCCATCGTTAGTAAAACCTATAATACAGAAAATGTCAATAGATTGGTATTCCAGTACCCCCAGTCAGACAGCTGCTGTGAAATTGAACATCTCGATGACTCCTGACTTGTCATTAAATCCACAAGTTAATATTTCAGCAGACTGTCTGTGTTTTTCGAAATCATTACAAAGCTTGAAGTGTATTCTCTCATCTATAATGGCTTTGGTGACAAAAATCAACAGATAGTTCTGATCACATACTAAGTATCTTGATGGTGATACTCAAAGAGCTACCACCTAAATGTGCTGGGGTTATAAAGTTGAATCCTCCTGCATCCAGATTGGTAGAGACTGGTACGCAAATGGGTCTTTCTAGATTCAACTTCCAGGTGAAGGTAAAAAGGCATGATTCTTCAATAGAATTAACTCATCTAGAAGACCTTTTCAAAGAAGAAAATTCTAACTTAAAGTCTGCTAACAAAGAGATGGGGCCCCCTATTCATGTTCCTGATCTGGGGAAAAGCATGGAAGCATTTCCAATCTTTAAAAAAAGACAAGAGGGAAAATATAGTCCCTATTGCACAGGAAGATGCTCAGAAGTCTGGTATAAAAAAAAGTTAAGATAGAAAGAAGAAAGGCAAAAAGGAAATTAAGAAGGATAAATCAAAGAGGGATGGGAAAAACGATACTCCCTAAGATGTAAGTACAAATGGAAATTCAGACAGAAGGGTCCACTATTCAGCAATAGCATCCCATGGACTGGTGCAGGAGATACCATGTGAAGCAGAAGCAGAGGAAGACAGATGTTTATTCACAGGCAGAGAGCTTGATAGTCTTAATGTTAATATGCACAATTATTTATCAATGAATATTGCCTCTGAAATCAAGGGGACACATTGGACTGATTCTACATTATCTGTTTTAACTCAGAATGTAAAATCGTATGCCCCATTGTATTCTTCACCAAGTGGGTCCAGAAATAGGGACTCTTTTTTGATTAATAAGAGAGGTTCATCTGGCTACCAAAAGGGCAAAGAGGTGTCCATGATGTTGAAAACTCCTAATTTTATTGTGCTTTTTGTCAATGATGTTTCTGTTTTAAATAGATCTTATTTGCTGCATTTTGTGCATTTTGTGGCCCAAATAGAGCAGTTAAAGATGATAAAGAGCAGTGACATAAAACTGGTAGAATTGTTCAATATTTGTGATGAGATAAAATCAAGATTTACCTTCTATTTGCCCATAATTGCCAATTTAATAATGAATAACTGCGATTTGTTTTATCTCGAGAGGGGTTGATATAGTACAGTACTTTCCAAGATCTTGTAGGCCTAAGGTAAAAACCTACAATGACATGAATAGATAATGGCATAATTTTGGTTGAGGAGCTGGATCGTAATGCACAGTTGACTGTAATCTCTTGTAATCTCTTGTAAAGCGGGGAGTATAATGGTGTCCCTTGTAAAGCATAATTCAATCTTTGACTCGCGTGATGATGACTTGTTGCAGTGGCAGTGGTTGGCGGGAGACCTAAATGATTATAAGGGTTCTAGGCCAACCCCGTGCAGACAATCTATTTAACAATCAAATTAATATTTTGTCTTGGAACTTTGAGGGCTGCTCCAAAAATTTTGAGAACAATCTTGAATCTTGGCCTACTAAACCCAGATATTATATGTATACAGAAGACATGGGGAACCTGTACATTTGAGGTAAAAGATTACTTTGTTATTAGCAGGCCAGCACAGAAGTCCAGAAAAGGGCATGCTAGCGGTGGCATAGTCACACTGTTGAGCACCAATTGCTCATGGTCCTATAAAGTGTTTTATCATCCTTCAAATCTACCTCTGTGTATACTCTGCTGTAATAACAAAGGTAGAGCTTATTCCATGTCTCAGTTTGTTTTGGCAAACCTGCAAATACCTCCTGGAAAAGAGAAGAACTTACTTTTAAAAGATTGTTTCTATGCAATTAAATCAATTGCTGAGCAGGTACAGACCATTAATATAATAGCGATTGGTGACCTTATTGCCACTGTCACCAATCACTCAATAAGACTTTTTACTGATAATGAAAGGGAATATTCTGAGGGTGTCTTTTCTATTGAGGCCTAGAATAAACAAGAGAGGGTCCCTACTGCTGGAAACATCTAGGGAGTTTGACGCCATCATTGTAATTGATAGAATAGATATCAATATCCCAGCCCGCCTGACCCATACAACACCCAATGAAATTTGATAATTGACTACATCATAAGCTCTTATTCGGTTTTCTCCCTTATAATGGCATTTTATATTTTGCCATTAAGGGTAAAACGGAGGCTATTCTTTATTGGCAGGTTGGAGAGGAAGAGCAGGTGAAGTTAAAGGCTACTAATGGTAGTGTATTTTGAAATTCAGTTAAAAAACTATCCTTAATTTGCGATCTAAGAAGAGTAGTAGAGGAGATTCCCGCACAAGGTTGGATTTAAGAAGATTTTTTTACAAAAGATATGGAAAAATTCGTAAGAGCCAAATCAACTCTCTCAAAGAATAGTTTCAATAAATCCAAGATGCAGGGCCCTATTTTAAATAAGGGATTTACTCTCAACAGGTTGATAAATAAACTTCAAAGGTGACAATCCTTTATTCATATGAACAAAATAAAGTCATAAACTGTCTTAGAAGGAGGAGAACTAGATGGCTTTTGATACAAAAAAGGAATGAAGCTCATAGGAGATGGGTAGAAATCACAGAAGCTGTCAAACAAAACAATTGTAGATTCTTCTGGAAAATTAATGGGGAATGTAGTGGTAGCACATGTAAGCCCAAAATTCAAAACATCTCTACTGAGGAATGGTGTATCTATATCTCCTCACTGTATACTTTGAATAGCTCAGGGAACTTTTTAATTGATTGTAGCTTGTCGAACTCCAGTCTTAGTCATAGAGATGACGCAATCCCTCCTTATCCATCTAAGTCACAAATGAAAAAAATTCTTCTGGGTGCAAGGTGTACAGAGGCAAGAAGGCCTGATCAGTTGCCTATTACCGTTATTCAATTTGAGACTAACTTATGGGCGACTTATTTGGCTGCTTTGTTTCAATTCTGCTACATAGCTGGGGAGATACTCAATTCCTGGAGGGGCGGTATTGTACTCCCATTGCATAGAAAAGGCCCCAATAGCATTTGAGTAATTATTGACAAATTACGCTCCTAGACACAACTGGAGAAATCTTTTCAAAGTCTGTATTGAATCATCTACAGGACTGGAAAAGAAACACAAATCTTGCCCTTGGAACAGGCTGGCTTCCAACCAAACAGATCCACCCTAAATAATATAACCATACTACATCTTATTGTGAAAAAGTGTCTCAAGAAACGGGGTATGCCTGTTTACATGGCATTTATTGATTTCTCTACCGCCTTCAACCGCATGGACAGTCAAACACCTTGGAGGAAACGCAGGGATCTGGGAATTCCAGAACATCTATTAAAACTGATAATAGTGCTGCATACGACCCATGTGGTGTCAAGTAATTGGTTAACTGCGACCTTACACCAAACACTGAATCAAAAAAATTGCTTAAAACAAGACTGTTTATTAGCACCCCCCCGTTTTCATTATATGTCACTGACTTGCCACAGCAGATGGATCTTGTAGGAAGAGATGCCCTAGTGTTTGGGTCTTACCTGATAAGGACTATTGTACATGCAGATAATATCGTATTACTGGATCTGAACCCTAGAGGTTTGCAGAAATGCCTTCATTGTCTAACAGTTTATGTGGACAGACATTACCTAAAAGTCAACATTAACAAAAGTAAAGTAATTACATTTCATAGAAAGGGTTCCCATCCAAAGCCGAGCTACAGATAGCTCTTGGGCACCGTGCCCATAGAAATAGTAAAATCTTATTCAAACTTAGGAAAAATTGTTTCCAATGATTTAAGCGAGAAATGACACATTTTCCACCTGACAAACAAAGCATTGTCCCAAGCAAACACACTTAAAGCACTTTATGGAACTACAGGCTGAAGGCATTTCATTAATTTACAAACTGTCCACAAGATGAAAATTCTGCTTACACTATTATATTGATTTGAATCTATGAATACTGAGCAATAGCACTTTATGCACAAAATAGAAGGGAAAATCTTGTGATCAATATGTAATTTAAACACCATTGCACCAGTAGAGGCATATGCATTGAAATGGGGATAGCCAGCACCTTGTAAGGGGTTTGAGAGCTATAGTACGTGGGGCTATCATCTTATGCAGTAAAAGGAGAATTCTTAGAGGAAACATAAGTGTTGAATGTTGCACTTTGGCAAAGGGTGACCATACTTTGATATCAAACCTTATTCAAACACTTGAGCACTTTTGCCTGAAATTGCTAGATCTGTAAGATATATGCTATTGCAGCCTTAGAGGCTACCTGAAAAACTCCATGGAATTTACTTCTATGGAACAGGAAAGTTGCCACTGTGGGAGACTAAAAAGGTTGAGGAAAGTAACAAGGAAAGGAAGTGTTTCAGCTCCACAGCCCTATTTAAGATCGAAGTTGGAGCATGAGGTCCATTGCTGCATGCTTATGATCAGACTAAATTGCCTCCCTTCAAGTTGTGTTGTAGATTTTGGTGGCCAATAAGTTAGATTGACAGGAGGTGTAACTTGTGCAAGGGTGTAGTTCAAACAGGTGATCATGTATTGTTAGTTTGCCCTGTTTTAAAACTTGCTAGATGTTGTTTTTTAAAACACCTGTTTATGAAATATGGTATTAAATTGGCTAGGGCAGCTGTTCAGCTACTAGATAACCCAGTTAATGAAATTATGTGTTATAGAATTTTTAACTTTTTGAGTTTTTAAGCATGTATTACATTTTGACTTATGGATTCTAATTTAGAGAACATTATTGTATATGAATGTAACTCTATTGTATTACTTTATTTTTTTATGCTTTACTGTTGATCTCTTTGTAGATTTAAAAACATTAATAAAATCTTGGCATCCTGATTAGCAAAGGGATGCACTCCAGACATCTTTTGTCAGCACTGCTTTTTATCCTAGGGCTCAAATTAATCTCAGCACTTGTACCATATTCTAGTTATATCGACTCACCCACCCAATGGGGTCCAGTGAAATCATTCCTCTATGAGAATAATATTATGATGAAACTACTCAAGCCCAACACATCTTTAACAACTTTTATTTTAGTAATATTGTAAGTTTCAGCATTCTCCAGCTACAAAATTAACAGGGACAAATATGAAATGCTTCCTGTGCTGAAATTTAGAATGGGAGTTTATCTAAGCATGAATACAATGAGATGGCTTCAGGAGAAATGAAAATACCTGGTGTAAGAAAATGCCTCCCTTTGCCTGGTTACACCCATTTTTTGTGGACTAATGTTTCTGGGGTTTTTTATACACCAAGACACAGCTAACCGGGCCCCAGTGCATGGGCTCTGACTCCTAAAACATGGTGAACGTGTTTATACTCCTAATTAGCCTATTTATCTTACCTTTAAGTCCCCAGTAGATGAAGCAAAGTATACCCATGGCCTATAAGTTAAATATCACTGGTGTCCAACAGCACCAATTGTGCCAGCCACAACAGTGACATTGCAAACATGGCTGCAGGCCTACTTCTGGAGCCTCGCTGTCGCAGTTTCAACTGCAAATTCACTCTGTTGAGGTAGCCCCTTTTGAAAGGCCTAAACCCTCTTTGTAAAAATGGTAAATTACCCCTGTGTAGGATTTGCTGCTCTTAAGTCAAAGTGCATGGTTACAGGACATGTAAATGTTTTATTTTAAACATGTCCTTGCATTGAAGGGGCAGCAAAATATATTTTCCCAATAGCAAGGCTGGCTTTTCCATAGGATAACCCTGAGTTGCACTAAAACATTTAAAAAAATGCCAATTTTGGTTAGGAAACAACTAGAAATATAATTCAAATACTGGTTTTAATAGTTATCAAAAATCCAATTTAATGGCGATGAACATTTTTAATAACTACTAAGAAAAGATACTTTTAAGAAAGTCACATTTTTCCTACCTAAAACCTCTGGAGGCTTATTTGCATGTGATCCAACAGGCTCCTAGCAGCTAAAAAGCCCCCTTTATGAGGTGTGAACAATGCTCTTAGAGCAGGACAAATGCCTTGGATGACCATCTGGGCTGTGTCTAGGAACTTAATTATCTCTAAAGAGGTCTACCCTGTCATGGGAAAATGTTAGCTGACACCTAGGCAGGGCTCTTCCTTGTTGCACCAGCCAGCAGGCACTGATCTCAGTGAGAGAGGAGCTGCTCCCAGAACTAGGAGAGTATGGGTTGCTTATTTCCCTGACCACACTTCTGGGGTACACAAAGGTTCTGCCCAGAGGGGGGAGGGTCCTGCCATGTTTGATTTAAGCAGAGACGTGGAGTGCGGAATTTTCCAGGGTATCCCTAGGAACTTTCCTCCTATTGATCAGGGAGGGGCCAGGAGTCCCCCCCCCATGTACCAGCAAATAACTGTTATAAATGTGTCACCTTGGGTTCCTTCTTCAGAACACCACTGGGACTATGGAAGTCTTAAGTCCTGGACATGCCCCCACTTGTACCTAGGACAAAGAAGTGAACTCTGAGGGTCAGTTGACAGACACCCTGTTAAGCTACAGGACTACAAAAAGCTGTAAGAAAGAAGACCTATTTCTGAAGAGCTCAGCTGACCATTTCCAACTCGACCTGCTTTAGACCCTGCTGGTGGCTTCTGCTAGAGTGAGACCTGACTCCCCAGTTCTGTTCCTGAGGTCCTGTGTCTCTTAGATCTGTTAAGGTGTACTCTTTTTGACATCCTATTTGGCTTCAAGAACCTTTGGAGGACTGGAACAAACCTGCCAAGACAATCCAATGACAGTGCATTGCAGCTGGGCCAAGGATTCAGGTATCTCCCACTTACAGCTTCTGCAGCAACAACCCCATTTCAGTGAGATGTCATGGAGAGGGCATTTGGCCTTGTGGAGCCCTGTTTGGCTACAGCTTGCAGCCTTCCCCAGCTGGGGAAATCTGAGCATAAATGAGTGACTGAATCAGAATGTAGAATTATCACTGGGAGAAAGTATCAAAGTATCCACCCAGTGAAGGATCTTCCTTGAGCACAAGCTTTTAATTTCAGCTACTCAGAGTTTTCCACCAAATGTCAACAGCTTCACCAGTACCTTGTCCAATAGTTATGTGTCCTCATGAAGCCTTTCTTGGCCCTAGCCTCCTGCCTTGCCCCACTGAGGATTTTTGACTTCCCTTCCAGAGTCAAGGTCTGAATGTAAAATTGTAACTGGGTTAAACCTTTCTCTGACCCGCCCTCCATCACAGTCAGTCTCAAATTCACATCTAGTTCCTAATCAAGCATAACCAGATGACAGTGGTTGGTGCTTAATGCTTTTTCGGTGCTATTTTTATTTAAATCTTTAAATACTACTCTTGCTTTGCATACATGGGTCCCTGGGAACATACACACTGCATCCACACAGTACCAGTATCCCAAATCCGAGGATACATTACATCAAGCACTTATGAAAGAGTGGTCTCTGGACTGTACAGTGTGCTAGTGGAACATCTCTTTTTGAGTAAAACTTTACATAATGTGATACAGAACTGGCAGACACACAATACACTTCTTAGAGAATCAAATTCAAATTTCAATTGTTCAAAGTGCTGCATAATTAGGACTGGACCCTAACACAGTTTATAATGCAAACTGCCTCCTTATTTCACCTGCTGATGCTGTTCACAATTGGGGTGTGACTTAATGCTTGCCCTCTGGCTTTGTTCTAATATGTGTCGCTACTGGACAAGAGCCTGAAATATGATAAAGTCTGTCAGTGATGCACCAGTGCCTGGCTCAACACAATTAGGTGCATTTTATAACAAGACTAATCTCTCAGAACTATCACACTCTAGTTGATGATGGCTGACAAACTCACTGCCGTCAACATACCGTGAGCGGTGCGGTATTCCGCTACGGGTATTATGACCAACACTAAGAAAACTGCCACTATACAGACACCCACACATGTCCGCCAGACCAAAGGTCAGTGATAAACTGGCGATAGCAAAACCCACACCGTCACGCCAACAGGAATACGCCCACAGTATCACGACCCACGAATCAACGCGGCGGTCTTTCAACCGCGATAAACCATTGGTGGTACACACACACTTGCAAAACACAACCACATTGGACAATTCAAAATACACCCACCTGACACACATACACACACCACACCCACACACTCACACCACTATGAAAAACACACCCACATTACCCACAACCCCTTACAGCGAAATAATTTGAACAAGCAGAGAGAGAGAAAAGCAAAGACCACACCATCATCCAGAGGCACAGAACACATCACACATACACCATCCTCGCACCTCACAGCACACACCCTAACACATCACCCCACACATCACCTCACATATCACTCACATCACATCATGGCCCCTCAAAGACACCCCAGGTTTTCTGAGGAGGAGCTCAGGGTCATGGTGGAGGAAATCATCTGGGTAGAGCCACAGCTATTCGGATCACAGGTGCAGCAGACCTCCATTGCAAGGAAGATGAAGCTATGGTGGAGAATCGTCGACAGGGTCAACGCAGTGCGACGGCATCCCAGAACCAGAGATGACATAAGGAAGAGATGGAATGACCTATGGAGGGAAGGTACGTTCTGTGGTTTCAAGACACCAGTTTGCTGTACAGAGGACTGACGGTGGACCCCCATCTCCTCCCCCACAACTAACAACATGGGAGGAGCAAGTCTTGGCGATCATGCATCCTCAGGGCCTCGCAGGAGTAGCAGTAGGACTGGACTCTGGTAAGTCAAATCTTTACTACTTTATCCCCCACCCTACCTGCATGCCATCACAAACTCGTACCACTACCCTCACACCCATCACTCCACCACCTCACACATACCCCACTATCACAACCCACCCAACCCAATACCAAGCCCTGCATGCAACAACAATGCATGGGCACCCATCACAGACCTGCATGGACACCCATCACCACAGCATGCCCAGTAGAGAGACTCACCAAACCCACATAATTGCCAATCACACAAGGCCAAGGCGACAGTGCAACCACATTAATACAGGGAAACACACCCATTGCACAAGATGGCACACAATAACAATGCATTTCCATCCCAACAGGACCCCTACCCAACGTCACCAGACAGGAGGTGCCAGCCATCTCCAGTCCCCCCACAGAAGAGGTCCACAGTGATGACAGCAGCTCTGCACGCCTGGATCAGGATGACCAGCCTGGCCCATCTGGGACGTCTCGACAGTCGGTTCCCCTGCCACAGTCCCAAACCACCACAGAACCTTCCCCCTCAGGAAACACCAGCACAGCACCCACCCAGCGCACCAATGCCACTGTCCCCAGGACACGTCAATCAGCAGTGTGTCCACCACTACAGGGACACCAGGCAAACCCACTAACCCAGGACGATCAGGGACCTGGGGTCAGTGGCAGTGGGCACACAGTTCAGGGGACAGAGGCACAGGACAACAGGGAAGCTGGGAGGACTGCTGTGCGACGGGGAGGACAGGCCCAGGGAACCTACTCTCCACGGCACTCTCAACATCATGGGAGCATACCACCATTCCCAGGAGAACATGGGCACAGTACTGGCCACGTTTCAGGAGACCCAGTGGCTGCAGGAGGGACACTACATGGGGATCAGGGAGGACCTCACCAAAATCTACACCATCCTGGTCACTATTGTAGGGGTGCTGGCTGACATAGGCAAGACCACGAGGGAGGCAGTGGCACAACAAAGGGCCCCTGACACTAGCCAAACCGAGGAACAGCCTTCCACCTCCGCCGGTGCTAGTGCACAGGAGGCACCGACCCAGGAACAACAGGCCACCAGCACCCCACCCCCTGCAGAAGGAGAACCACCCCGCAAATGGTCCCTGCGATCCAGGCAGAAGACAGTGAACATTGCCAAAGACCCCCCGCCAGGAAATAAGACTCTCCTGATTATCACACTTCTGTCCCACTATGTCACCCTGTCCAATTTGAATTGCCATTACTCCCCCTCCTATGCCCCATTGGACAATGCACCCGTGATACCAAGAGACTGGACTCTATTATGGACCTTCCTCCACCATCACCCCAGGCCCCTGCACATACCCTTATACTCATTAGCCCCTAAATAAAAACCCTTTAATCACAAAACAATCTGGAGTCAGTCTGATCTTTCACAAATGTATTATGACAACATTAGCAACAAATAGCAATGTAAATGTTCATTTACTCATACCAATGTATTGCAGTTGTTGGTCAGCAGTACATATAGCATAAGGCAGAATGTGGTACCCAGATCTGCAAAAAGTAAATCCAAAGGGAACAATCAGTGTCCAGAGACATAGGTTAAGAGGCTGAAATGTACAATGTCCTACAGTATTCTGAAATGTGAGGAGTTACAGTCTCTTACCTTTGTGTCACTGGAAGTACTGCATGATGATTTTTGTTCTGTTGTCAATATCTTCTTCCTCTGCCTCCTCTTCCTCACTGTCCACAGGCTCCACCGCTGCCACAAGACCATCACCAGGCTCATCCTCCTGCAGAAAAGGCACCTGGCATCTCAATGCCAGGTTGTGCAGCATGCAGCATGCCACGATGATCTGGCACACGTTTTTCCGTGAGTAGTATAGGGAGCCACCTGTTAGATGGAGGCACCGGAATCTGGCCTTCAGGAGGCCGAACGTCCTCTCATTAATACGCCTAGTTTGGCCATGTGCCTCATTGTAGCGGTTCTCTGCCCTTGCCCTGGCATTCCTCACTGTGTTCAGTAGCCATGAGAGGTTGGGGTAACCAGAGTCACCTGCAAATTCTGAGGAATACCTGTTAGACACACACTAACCCTTAGGGACTACCCCATACCCAGACACCTACTCATACTGTGTGGGGACCTTGGCCTCACCTATTAGCCACACCGGTGCCTCTGAAGTTGGCCCATCACATATGGGATACTGCTATTCGGCAAGATATAGGCATCATGCACAGAGCCAGGATACTTGGCATTCACATGGGAGATGTACTGGTCCGCCAACCACACCATTTGCACATTCATCGAATGGTAGCTTTTCTATTTCTGTACACTTGTTCATTTCTGCGGGGGGGGACAAATGCCACATGTGTACCATCAATGGCACAAATTATGTTGGGGATATGTCCCAGGGCATAGAAGTCAGCTTTCACTGTGGCCAAGTCCTCCACCTGAGGGAAAACGATATAGCTCCGCATGTGTTTCAGAAAGGCAGACAACACTCTGTACAACACGTTGGAAAACATAGGCTGGGACATCCCTGATGCCATGGCCACTGTTGTTTGAAATGACCCACTTGCCAGGAAATGGAGCACTGATAGCACCTGCACTTGAGGGGGGATTCCTGTGGGATGGCGGATTGCTGACATCAGGTCAGGCTCCAACTGGGTACACAGTTCCTGGATTGTGGCACGGTCAAACCTGTAGGTGATGATCAAACTTCTTTCCTCCATTGTCGACAGGTCCACCAGCGGTCGGTACACCGGAGGATTCCGCCATCTCCTCACATGTCCCAGCGGACGGTGCCTAGGAAGGACAACAGCGACCACAGAGTCAAACTACTAAGAGGTGTGTACCCACAGTCTACACAGAACACCATTCATACACAATATGTAGCTTGTATTTGTGTTGTGAGACAAGGCCTAGGTATGTGTGACGCAGTTGGCAATTAGGCCATGTGGGCCCCTGAAATGGTGGCAGCCTGACCTCTAAACTGGGACAATGGGATGTGAGGTAACTGCGCTGGTGTTGTACACCGTCGCGGTAGGCGGTCGAAGACCGCGGCGCAATGCTGCATTGGTTAACATTGGACCCTATGGGTCCCAGGAGCCAAAGACGATGTACGCCGGTGGTGATGGTACGCACCGCCGCGGACGTGACCGCCGCGGACGTGACCGCCATTTTCTAACTGTTTAATCACTTGATACCTGATCTTCGACAGGAGAGGACCTACACTGCAAGTGCTGCTGTGACCTCGGTCTGGAAGAGACAATGGCTTGTGCGTCTGGGGAAAGGGCCCCTGCCTTCACTGCAGAGGAGTTGGAGAAGCTCGTCGACGGGTCCTCCCCCAGTACACGCTACTCTATGGTCCTCCAGACCAACAGGTAAGTACACAGGGAGCATGTTGTATGGGCTATGCCTGTGTGGAGAGGGCTGGTTGTAAGAAGGAAGGGGGCACAGTTCTGTGTGCATGAAGGACTGTGAATGCATGTGCCACATGGCAAGGGTAGGGATGTGGGCCACTCACTTAGACGGTGCAGTTGGTAATGGCTTCTCTTCTTCCCCTGTACATGTCATGTAGGTCAGCGCCCACCAGAAGAAGGATATTTGGCGTGCCATCGCCAAGGACGTCTGGACCCTGGGGGTCCACCACAGACGGAGCACCCACTGCCGGAAAAGATGGGAGGACATTCGCCGCTGGAGCAAGAAGACGGTGGAGGCTCAGCTGGGAATGGCCTCCCAACGTGGGAGAGGTGCCCGTCGAACCATGACCCCCCTGATATTCAGGATCCTGGCGGTGGCCTACCAGGAGTTGGATGGGCGCTTGAGGGCATCACAGCAGACACAAGCGGGTGAGTACAACATCATTCAGTGGACTTTGCGCGCAGTGAAGGTGTCTGGGTGGGGGAGGAGGGATGTGGGTTTCCCTAGGCCAGGGCGAGTTCCGTAGGCTAGGCCCCTCCGTAATGCAGGCCATGTGGCACCCCAACCCACCTCTGTAGAGTGCCAAGTACAGGTATTAATGCCCCTGTGTCATCTATGTGTGCAGATGTCGTCCATAGCCATGTAGCCCATATCCCAAGAATTGCATCTGTAGAGCCCAACAGCGCGACGTAGTGCAGAGGGCTGCTGTGTCTGTATTGTCCGCTAACGGTAGCGGTAAGCCATGCACTCAACCTGTCTTTCTTCTTTCGTCCCCCCCCCTTTTTGTGGTCTCCCTGTTCTTGTGTGCATTAGCATCATCAGGCAGAGGTACAGTGGCACCGGAGCACGAGGGAGCTGCATCCCACATGGCCATGGAGGGCCACACCACGGACTCAGAATACACCAGTGGGACGGAGGGCGAGGGGAGCACCACAGCGGTCAAAGGATCTGCAACCAGCAACACAGACTCGTCCTCCGATGGGAGCTCCCTTGTGGTGGCGGCAACATCTGTGCCCCCCACTTCTACAGGTACAGCCGCCACCCCCCCTACCAGCACCGCCCTCCCAGCAGCCCCTCAGCCTTTGCCCTGTGCCCGCTCACCCAGGAGGGTGGGCATCACTTTCGCCCCAGGCACCTCAGCCCCTGCCCCTGTCACCTCTGCTGCCCTGAGTGAGGAGGTCATTGATCTCCTCAGGCCCCTCACTGTTGGGCAGTCTACCATTTTGAATGCCATCCAAGGTGTAGAAAGGGAATTGCAACACACAAATGCATTCCTGGAGGGCATTCATTCTGGTCAGGCTGCCCTTCATCGAACCCTTCAAACTCTGGCCTCAGCACTGATGGCAGCCATTGTCCCTGTGTCTAGCCTCCCCCCTCCAACTTCCTCCACCCAGACCCAATCCCCTGTACCCCAGCCTATCCCAAGCACACTATCAGACCAGCCTGCACACACCTCACCACACAAGGGAAGCTCAGGCAAACATAAGCACCACACATCCCACAGGCACTCACGCAAGCATCACACACATACAGACACAGCAACATCCACTGCCTCCACTGTGTCCCCGTCCTTGTCGTCTCCCTCCTCCTCCCAGTCTCATCTACACTCACACCTGCATGCACTGCCACTACAGCCACTACGTCCCGCACCAGCACACCCACCACCACACCCCGCTCACGTGCAGTCACCACCCCCACTACCATTCACACATCCCCTGTGTCCTCTCCCAGTGTGTCTGTGACGCCCCCTCCAAAGATACACAAACGCAGGCACACACCCACCCAACAGCCATCCACCTCACGACAGCCTCCAGCACATGCACCTGCACCCAAATCCACAAAACTTACACCTCCTACAACCACTACCTCTTCCTCCACTCCTAAACCCCCTCCAGCTACCCATCCCAGTGTCTCTAAAAAACTTTTCCTGTCCAGCCTTAACCTATTTCCCCCACCCCCCCAACTCTGAGGTCCTGTACCAGCACCTCAACCAAAAAATCTCCGGGACCAGTGGTGCCTGTTGTTACAGGTATGTGGAGTGCACCGGCCACCAGGCCAGGCAGTGTGGCACGGAGCCACAGCCCAGCCAATCCCCACCCCTGTGAAGCACCAGAAGTTGGACAGTGCCCGGCGGGAGAGGGGGAAGACTCCAGCCAGCAAAGCCGCTCACAGGGGACCCGGGGGGAGTGTCGACTCAGCTGTAACTCCTCCCAAGGTGGGGAAGGGGCAGAGGAAATCTCCAAAGTCTGGGAGGAGCAGCACGGCAGAGAAGACCGCCATCATCCCCGCTGCCCAGGAGGCCACCGCCAGAGTCACTGCCCAGGAGGCCACCGCCAACCCCAGAGTCACTGCCCAGGAGGCCCCCGCCAGCCCCATCGTCACTGGCCAGGAGGCCACCGCCAGAGTCACTGCCCAGGAGGCCACCGCCAGCCCCAGAGTCACTGCCCAAGAGGCCCCCGCCAGTCCCATGGTCACTGGCCAGGAGGCCACCGCCAGAGTCACTGACCAGGAGGCCACCGCCAGAGTAACTGCCCAGGAGGCCACCGCCAGCCACAGCCCAGCTGGCCAGGAGGGCCCCGCAAGCCACAGCCCAGCTGACCCAAGAAGGACCGCCAGCCCCATTGTCACTGGCCAGGAGGCCACCGCCAGAGTCACTGCCCAGGAGGCCACCGCCAACCCCAGAGTCACTGCCCAGGAGGCCCCCGCCAGCCCCATCGTCACTGGCCAGGAGGCCTCCGCCAGAGTCACTGCCCAGGAGGCCACCGCCAGCCCCAGAGTCACTACCCAAGAGGCCCCCTCCAGTCCCCTCGTCACTGGCCAGGAGGCCAGAGTCACTGACCAGGAGGCCACCGCCAGAGTAACTGCCCAGGAGGCCACCGCCAGCCACAGCCCAGCTGGCCAGGAGGGCCCCGCAAGCCACAGCCCAGCTGACCCAAGAAGGACCGCCAGCCACAGCCCTGCTGGGCAATGAAGGACACCCTTGCCAAAGGGCCGCTGAACAGGGCAAAGACCGCCATGGAATGCACCGCTGAACAGGTCTGACACTGGCAACTCAAGCACCGCTGAACAGGCCAAGGACTGCTGAACAGGGCAAAGACTGCCACGGAATGCACCGCTGAACAGGTCTGACACTGGCAACTCAAGCACCGCTGAACAGGGCAAAGACCGCCATGGAATGCACCGCTGAACAGGTCTGACACTGGCAACTCAAGCACCGCTGAACAGGCCAAGGACCGCTGAACAGGGCAAAGACCGCCATGAAATGCACTGCTGAACAGGTCTGACACTGGCAACTCAAGCACCGCTGAACAGGCCAAGGACTGCTGAACAGGGCAAAGACCGCCATGGAATGCACCGCTGAACAGGTCTGACACTAGCAACTCAAGCACCGCTGAACAGGGCAAAGACCGCCATGGAATGCACCGCTGAACAGGTCTGACATTGGCAACTCAAGCACCGCTGAACAGGCCAAGGACCGCTGAACAGGGCAAAGACCGCCATGGAATGCACCGCTGAACAGGTCTGACACTGGCAACTCAAGCACCGCTGAACAGGCCAAGGACCGCTGAACATGGCAAAGACCGCGATGGAATGCACCGCTAGCCCATTTGCGGCAGTGGCAGTGACGCAACTGGGACCGTCACGGGGTGTGTGCTGCACTCTGGGCACCAGTCCCCCTCCAGAACCAGTGGAGAACAGCATCCACGACGTCTGTCCTTGGCAGGATGAAGCACTCTGGGCACCAGTCCCCCTCCAGAACCAGTGGAGAACAGCATTCACTCCGTCTGTCCTTGGCAGGATGAAGGACTCTGGGCACCGTGCCTCCTCCAGAACCAGTGGAGACTGTTATCCACTTGAGAGACTGTGGCTTTGCACTCCCCAGGATACATCAATGGGCATGGAGCCCCCTTATGGATCTGGCGTGGTGCACTCATCGGCTGAGGTGCCCCCCTTCCCTTCCCCATGAGGTGCCTGTTGTATTTCGATCTGATGCCCCTGCAGTGTTCTCTCCGTTTTGATCGGGTATTGAGTGTGGGCCTCGCCCATGCATTTTGGGCCCAGTGGTCCACGGACTATGAATGGTGCAATACCTACTAATCGTGGTGTATATTTTGTTTATTGTGTATATATATATATATATATATATATGTGTGTGTATATTTGCTTCCTGTATTTTGATATATTACAATGGTTCAACTCATTTCCTTTTGTCTTTGCATTCTTCCGGGGGGGTTGGTGGGTGTTACTGTAATGTATAGATATGCATTGGTGTGTGTGTTGTAGTGGGTGAGGGTCGGGGTGGGGGTTGGGATGTTGGTTGTGTGTGTCCCTGTGTTTTTGCCTCCCCCCTCCCCTATGTCGTAGGTGCAGTACTCACCGTAGTCTTCGCCGCCGGCGTTGATGCTTCTCGTAGATGAGCAGGAAGAGTAGCGCTGGCAGGATTTGGAGTTCCGGCTCCATGGTGTCGTCGTTCCTTGTGGAGTGTGTAGAGGTAAGCGTTTTCCCTTTGAAATTCCTGTTTCCGCCGTGTTTTTATCCGCGGTGAATCCGCCCCGGAAAAGGTGGCGGATTGGTAGGTTGTGATACTGTGAGTGGTACATTGTCTCCCGCCTGTCTGTTGGCGGTGACCGCCGCGCTGTTTGTCTGTACCACCGTGGCGGTCGGAGTGTTAAAGTGGCTGTCTTTGTTGGCGGTTTCCGCCATGGTCTTAATTGCAAAACAAATTACCGCCGGCCTGTTGCCGATCTTACCGCCGCTTTAAAACCGTCCGCCAGGGTTGTAATGACCCCCATTATAACTGAAAATAGGCATTTTTGTAATTCTTGCCGTACATCCCCCAGCCAATCGTAAATGTGAAGTGATAAATTTAAGTGATTCTCTTACGTATTTTATTGACATAAAGGAGCTTGTAAAATAAATGGGATCCAATTATGGGCAGACCATTTAGGACCATAAACAAAGCTGTTTGCAACTATCTTTCATCTTTAAACACATGTTACTTAGGAGTCATAGGTGAAGCTGGTCCAAGTGTGACTTTATTATTTAACAATTTTGAGCAGACTGACCAATATCCCATCAGCCATATAACCATGTGCTATCACTTTTGCAACAGAGTAACCCAACCTCCAAACTGTAATTCAGACCCTAATTTGTTGGGTTTCACTTCCAACATTACTTTAAAATAAATTTTGTATCAGACAAAGTCACTTAAGCTCCATGAAGAAATATGTCCTCCCCAGAGTGAAAAACCAGGGTCTCAGCTTTAGGGGCGGTGTTTGGGGTGGTACACCCCCTAATAAATGTATTTTTGGGCTAATAGTTGGGTGTTTTCAGTGGGATATGATGAGGTGTCTGTTGGATTTCACAAGGAATGTTTACATACACAGAAAAAAAAACACAAACACCCTCCCTCTGGTTTGAAAGTCTTCACAACTGTCAAATAGATTACAAAATATTGGGCCAGATGTTTCATCACGGCGCTTTGAGATTCGGAAATAGCAATTTTTAAGAAATCGCTATTTCCGACTCGCAAAGTGCCATGTATCACATTTGCGATTCGGTAATAGCGATTTCTTAAAAATAGCAGATGCTATTACTGAATCGCAAATTGCGATACCGGCCCCATTCGCAGCTATGGGCCTGTCAGGGGGCCCCTGCACTGCCCAGGCCAGTGGCATGGGCAGTGCAGAGGT
This sequence comes from Pleurodeles waltl, assembly GCF_031143425.1. Taxonomy (NCBI): domain Eukaryota; kingdom Metazoa; phylum Chordata; class Amphibia; order Caudata; family Salamandridae; genus Pleurodeles; species Pleurodeles waltl. The sequence goes on along the minus strand of NC_090439.1, from coordinate 1,033,025,995 downwards.
CCCCAGGGGCCCCACGACTCCCCGTACCGCCAGCCTTTTCCTGGCGGTTCAGACCGCCAGAAAAAGGCTGGCGGTCGGGGACTCGTAATCCCCTGGGCAGCGCTGCAAGCAGCGCTGCCCTGGCGGATTACATCCGCCGGGGCCATTGTGGCGGAAAACCGCCGGCCCCGGGGGTGCGACCGCAGCGCTACCGCCGCAGTCAAAATATGCCGGGAGGCACCGCCAGCCTGTTGGCGGTGCTCCCGTTGTTTTGGCCCTGCGGTTGTAATACCGCCAAGGTCATAATGACCACCTTAGTAACCTTACCAATGTGCATTTCTCACCATTTCCACTGCCCAGAAGCTCATCTCATGATGTGCCCTGCCCCCCTGTGCAATTTATTTTTACATTATATGCCGGTGTGATTATTGTAAAATCTGAAGCTCACACCCCCCCACAGTCTTACTGATCAAGCTACACCCTTGTAAAAATCATTAAAGAAAACGCCATTGTTAGTGTTAGCGAGAAACGCATAGAGCAGGAAGACCCTGTGGTGATGTAACGGAGGACCGACAGGAGCCAGATGTAGAAAGGAAGTGCAAGAGTTTTTTGGCGCATTGTCCCGGGAAGGTTTTCTTCCCACCTCGGGTACAGAAACCCCAAACGCGCTGGCGAGACACCATCACTATTCTCAGCACTATAGAGATCGGCTAGATCGTTGGCTTTGGAGAAGAGTGTAGTAGTCAGAATAATTCAATTACAAATTAATTACATTATACCATAAACAATTCTGTTTCAAAGCTTTATTATAATACCAAAATCAATGTCACATATATGGTATGCAAAACTAAGGTATAAACATGCATGAAAAGCATTGGCTTACCGAAACATCTGAAAAGATTTTAACCTACTAAACATCAATACTATTAAACACTGCAAAAGAATAATATAGATTAACAACACAATATGCACATTACTTTCAGATTTTGAAGCAGATGATGGTGACTTCAGTAAATCATCAAATACAGTGTTAACATTCAGAATTCTGGGCTGCGCCATTCATGATACTAACACGAATTTAGACTTGCAGGTGTGGCAACGGGCTAGGCAAAAGCAAAAGGAAAAGAAAGACAAAAATAATTTTGAAAATCATCTAACTAGGGCAGTTCACTATAAAAAATGCACTGGTGTAATTATCTAAACTGAAAAAGAACCAAAAAACTAAATATAAGTATCCCTGTCCTCATTGGACTGCAGACAGATATACCTATTCAGCCAGAATGGTCACTTTCTTCCAGCATCAGTTGACAGCAGGAACGGGACAATGCAGAACACGGGCTGCACATAGGACAGACCACCAATTCAGAATTAGTTGGGCTTATTAGTACTGAACCGCATAACTGATGGGAAAATTAAGACTAAGAGGAAACTCCTCATGCAACTTGAAGGAGAAAGATGGTGACAGCAGAAGACCAAGGACAGGAGTAGACAGATTCTGACAGGGTTCTAGACAGCTTCATGGCAGAAGTGGACTAACTCTCGAACTAACCAAGGTTTACTCCAGATTTCCACAGTTCCTCAATAATTAGAAATATGCATGATCCATTCATTGGTCCTTCAGGTGGGCTCCCTTCAGGTGTCACATTCAGCCCCTCATGATGACATTGGGGGTCTTTTTGGAAGAAACCGAAGACTGCCAGATTACAGCCACAAACCTGACACCGCCAGGCCGGCCGAGGGTGGGAGAGAGGCGGTTCCACCACCAGCACCCCCACACCACAAGGACCCTGCCCGCCATATTACGAGCAGTAATATGGCACTGCGGTCCTTGCACAGTGGTGCGGCATTGACGGTGGAAGCGCTGACATCCACCCCTTCCCAGATGACCACCTCAACAAGGGCTGCTGTGCGGCCTAGAAAGGTAGGTGGAGAGACCGAAAGAGTGTGTGTGTGTGTTGTGTGTGGTAGGTGCATGTGTGTGGTGTGTGTGTATGTGTGCGAGCATGTGTGTGTGTGTCTGAATGGCTGTGCGTGCATGTGTGCATGTATGCATGCATGAAGGGGGGAGTGTGTGCACGTATGCGTATGTGAAGGGGGAGTGTGTGCCTCCATGTGTGCGTGAAAGGGGAGTGTGTGCATGTATGCGTGCGTAAAGGGGGAGTGTGTGCATTTATTTGTGCATGAAGGGGGAGTGTGTGCATGTATGCATGTGTGAAGGCGGAGTGTACATATATGCATGCGTGGAGGGGGAGTGTGTGAATGAATGCGGATGGGGTGGGGGTGTGAATGAATACAGAGGGGTAGGTGGGCGTATGAATGCGGAAGGAGGAGCATATGTGTGCGAGCGAGTGGGGGTGTTTGTATGTCAGTGTGAGAGCGAGTAGGGGTGTTTGTATGTCTGTGTGAGAGCGAGTGGGGGTGTGTGCATGCCAGTGTGAAAGAGAGTGGGGGTGCGTGTATGTCAGTGTGAGAGTGAGGGGGGTGCTTGTATGTATGCGTGCCGTCACATGGGGGTATTTATATGTATGCGTGTGGTCGGGTGGGGGTGTTTGTATGTATGCATGCGGTCAGGTGTGGGTTGTGTCTGCAAATATGTGGACAGCCGGGGGTGTTTGCAAGTGTGTGGACGTGTGGGGGTGCATGTGCCGGCGACAGGACCATGGATTCCTGTCACTGGGTGCATTACCACCAGGGTTTTTGTGGCAGGTCCGACTGGACCAGCAGGACTGGCGGCATTGTGGCAGTTTGGCTTCGGCTAAATCGCAAGACTCGTAATGCGGCAGGCTTTACCGCCGGGTCCGTGGCGGTTGGACCACCACCGCAAGTGTGGACGTCTTAAGACCGCCATACTCATAATGAGGGCCTCAGTGTCCAATGGCTGTTGATGGCACCTTCAAATTTGCAACTATTATGGATTTTCTCAGCAAAAGTGCATTGTTATTTCAATGATTTCACACTGTTCTGACCAAATATTACATTATGTAATTGTGTGCAATATCAGGATCTTCTCTCACGGTACATATAATGAACTAAGTAATTTCTCATGGGAATCCTAAGTTTTTCTGTCTTGTTCAACAGCTCGAACGAATAATGCAACATTGTTATTGATGAACATGTTCTACATTTTCAATAGAATAGGACATTCAGCATCACATCCATAGCCTAGGGAAAATATTTTAGGTCAGAGAGAACAGAATAAACAAGTAATTTTCCTCTACTGCTTCAAAATGAATCTTTCAGGCCTAATCAAGCTAAGAAAGCCTTAATACACATTAATACAATTAATACATAAATAAACCTATTGTGCATCTTACATTTCAATTCAAATATGGAAAGTAAATATTGAATTGCAAACATTATTTGTAGCATATTAGAATAATTATAAACAGGCATTTATTTTCCTGCACACATGTAACTTGCATTATTAAAATTCATTTAAATCAATATAAGTACAATTAATTCATATTCTTTTAATATGTAAATTCTAATATTCATCTTAATAAGAACACTCTTAACCCCTTCGCTGCCAGGCCTTTTCCCCCTCAGGTGCAGGCCTTTTTTTGGCTATTTGGAGCTGTTCGCACTTAGGCACTCATAACTTTTTGTCCACATAAGCTACCCATGCCAAATTTGCGTCCTTTTTTTAAAACATCCTAAGGATTCTAGAGGTACCCAGAGTTTGTTTCGCATCCACATAAGGACCACGCTGATCTACCTCCAATGAGGCAGTCAACACACATTCTTCCTCTTCTGAACTCTCTCCCATGTTTTCTTCACTCATTTCATTATCACTGAAATCAGTCAATGGGTATTGTATGATTAAATGATTTACATTTGCATTTGCATTTGTTCTTTGGTTTGCATTCTCCTGAGGAACCATTAGCTGTTGCTGTGCCATCAGAGCTTGTGGTATCTGCATTTGCTGTAGGGCTTGAATTTGCTGTTGGGGAAATTGTACTCGTTGCTGCGGAAACTGCAAATGGACTGCTCCAGTAGGAACATTCATATTTTGATTTGAGGGCCTTTGAACTCTTTGATTTTGAAATTGACTGTTGTCAACCATCTGCACAACACCACCAACTTGCACCAAATTATTTACGTTACTAAAGTCCCATTTCCAATGTCTGACATTGCTGCACACATAACAAGAAAGCATTTTGTTCATGTTTGAACATCAGCCACATTTGCATTCAGATCTACTTGAATTCCACAACCTCTTCCTCTATACTGAGGCACCATATTTCCTTGTTGTTGTGTTTCCTGCATTTCTCCTGTGCTCACCTTTCCCTGCAATCCTGCATACCTGCTGCTTGAGCAGACTTGGGCCCATATTTATACTCTGTTTGCGCCGGATTTGCGTATTTTTTTTTTACCCAAATCCAGCGCGAACTTAACTCCATATTTATATTTTGACGCTAGACCCGTCTAGTGTAAAAAAATATGGAGTTAGCATCATTTTAAGTAGGTGTGACACCGCCTTGCATCAATGAGATGCAAGGTAGGCGTTCCTGTCAAAAAAATTACGCAAACACCTCAGCGCCATATTTATCCAACAGGGCAAAAATGACGCACGGGTGGGATGTGGACCTGAAAAATTACACAAAGCCCAATTTGCGTCACATTTTAACGCCTGGGTCAGGGCAGGAGTTAAAATGAGGCAAACACACCACTACTTAAGGAAAACACACACAAGCAACATCATTGCTCAATACCGACAACATTGAGGTGCTACTGATGCAGCATGCTATACGACGCAGATTACAGGACCAACAGCAGCAGCCACCACCACCCCAACGTTGCCCCCAAAGGCAATGCAGAAGGCAGGAGAGGGTCTTTAGGACAGGACAACCTTCCAGGGCCTCAGGGAACAGGATATCATCCGGAGGTATAGACTCAACTGGCAAGTCATACAGCAGCTGCTGTGCCAAATTGAGCCACATATAACAGCCAGCCTGCAGACACCACACAATATACCACCGATGACCAAGCTGCTAGCTGTCCTGCACATGTTGGCAAGTGGCTCCTTCCAAACAACTGGTGCCCTGGTCACTGGGGTATGACAGCCCTCATTCTCCACCTTCCGGTTGGATTACAACTGTTAATACCTGTGACTCGGACAAATGCGAGACCCTAGTGCATTGCAAATGCTTGTTTTTACAGCTGCCGACATGAATGCAGCAGACATCAGGGATTTACAGAGACGGGCAGTGAGGTACAGGCACATCTTGGATGTCGAGTCTAGGTTCTGGAGGATGGCAAGAAGCTAGCGGAGAAAGAGAGCCACAGGAGAATGGCGAGCTGTCAACCAAGGGGGACCGGCATTCGCCACAACAGGTGGAGCCACCACCACAACTGCAGCCAGTAGCACAGCGGCCACCAGAACATCAGCTCCACCTGCTGCACCCTCAACCTCGGGACCAACACCCACCACACCTGCTGCATCTTCCATTTCAGCACCACCGACCAAAACACCTGCAGGAGCAAGTTATATTTGTTTAGTATTAGTTAGTATCTGTTTAGGTTAGTATATGTTGTCCTACATGTGTCTTGTCACATAAGGGGGCTGGGGGCAAATGTTTAGAGTGTGACCATTGAAATGTTACATGTATCACAAATCTCCAGCAAAGTAGATGTGTCACATTACACAGAGACAACGTTGTTGTGTGGGTGCTGTTTATTTTTAAGTGGTGTAGTGCAATATTTACATAGTCCAAGTTTGTGAGCCCAGTAGTGTAAAGAATTCTATTGTGACACAACACAAGTGCAAGGTTGAGGGACATGTAATTGGACATGCTGAGATGAAGTGTCATTCAGTGCAGAGGAACATGAATTGCCAATTGAGTAGTGGGAAACAATTGCAGTCCATAGTGGTAAGGTTAACAGTGTGTCAGTAAAGAGTGCATGTCACCAACTGTAGCAACACTGGCATGCTGTCAAGCACGGGACAAAGAAAAATCAGTGCCCATGTGACATGGACTGGTGCGACTGGGTACTCCTATGGGTGAAAATAATCTGTTCCACATCTTCATCCTCTGATGTGTGTGTCGTCTTCTCTGTCCTTGATGGTGGTGGTGGTGGGTTTGAGGGGGCAACACACACTTCAGTGGTTGGAGAAGTGGACTCTGAATTCCCGCCAGCTGCCATTTGTGGAACTAGATATGGCATCACTGCAGCAAGGAGGAGCTGCTGACTACTGAGTGTGGCAGCAACATCCCTGTGGTAGACAGCCGTGTCTGCCCTGAGGGAGTCCAGCTTGTTGTCATGCCTGCAGATGCAAGATTGTGAGAGCAGGTGTTGTGGCAACTCCCTCACAGCAGTGGTGAGGTCCCTCTCACACTGTTGGACTCCTTGCAGTAGGGATTGTGGGACTTCTATGGCTGCTGACTGTTCTGCGGATGTCATCGTTCACATGCGCATCCCCTCAAAGCTGGCTGCCATAGTTTGCATCTCCACCCGCACCTCCTAGGCCAGCTCCCGCTGTACTCCCACTGCTGTCCTCTCAAAGGTCGTCCCAGTGTCATCAGAGTCCTCAGCTGTGTTTGAGCTGACAGGTCATATTATTGGGGTGGTGGGTGGGTCCTCTGTGATGGCTGCTACATGTGCGCTTCTCCTTGTGACTGGAGGTGGTGTCTAGAGGGTCCCCAGGACATCTTGAAGGGTTTCCTGGCTGATGGCTGTCAGCTGGTCATCCAGGTTATCAGGGTAGTCCAGGACAGACAGATCCACAGGAGAACCATCATCCTCTGCAATGAGATATGTACAATATGGCCCATATTTATATCTTTTTAGCGCTGCATTTGTGTCTTTTTTGACGCAAAAGCGGCGAAAACCTACAAAATACAATCACGTTTGCACTTTTGCGTTAAAAAGTGGTGCAAATGCGGCGTTGAAAAAAGTATAAATATGGGCCTTAGTATGTCTGTGTTGTGGCAGTTGTAATGTGACGTCACTGACTTCCTATTGGTGGTACATTGTAATCTCGGTTCCCATGCATTGTTCCTGTCATAAATGTTTGCAGTCTCTCAGGCCTATGCCCCACCTGCATGTCACATGTAGTATGGGCCATTTGGGGAATTGTATGTGTCACATCTTCTAGGTGTCAGTTCTGACCAAATTGTGGCTTGCCACCTTCTTGTCCGAATCAACCCTCCCTCTACTTCCATTAGCATGGTGAGGCCTTGCAATGATTGTTGGTGTGCTGATGCCACATGCACCACACATAACAATATGGCCCTGCCCCACTCATTTTTCACATACACCTATTCAGTGCTGAGACCTAGCACCATACCATGTATTTTATTTCCATGAAACAATACATGTGTCACCTTAGGAGTCTCTCATGTTGATGTTTTCATATGTGTGCTACATTGTATTGCACTGATGGGCCTGGCAGAGCTCAATTTCCTCTTATGACCCTGTGGGTGTGTTTGCCTAGTTACACACATATGTCCTCCCCCTCAATGCTGTTGTCTTGGCACTATGACACTTGAGATGTTGCATGATGGCATTGCAGCTATTGTGACACAGGCACAGGGGTAGACCCTGAAATGGGCAGCATGGGTATGAGATTACTGCTGTGTACTTCATAATGTATGTGACAGTGCCTGATGTTTATTGAGTCTATGGACATAGGCAGTTGACAGGAGTTGCACTTGGATAGGGATTGATCACGTAGTCGTACTTATCCCTCATTTTGAGTGTGTTTGTGCCATGGGCACCTAACTGCTATTTCCTAATTGACCAGCACACACAGCACAGGTAGTAGTGGCAAGTGTTATCAATGGTAAATGCCGCTTGAGCCAATGGCCTGAGACTGAGCATTGTCCTCTAGTTTACATTCTAACAATATCAGCTGTCCTGTGACAGCAGCCCAGTTTTATTTTCTACCCTACCCTCCTGGTATGCTTCAGCATTTCCAGCAGCCTTGACATGGCGGTGTACCCCTATGCAAAGGTTGTTGGTGTTGTGTTGTGCATCTGGATGCCCCTGCACAGCTCATGCACCCATGCCATGCCCCTTTGCCCTTTCCACTGACTGATTTTCAGGGCTGACATGCTGTGTGTAGTAGGAATGTGCCTCCCCCTTCTTGCACTTGACATTTAGGCATTTTTGTCCCACATGCAACTTACCCTGCATATGTGTTGTTTCCTGGTAGTTTGTGCTGTCCTGTCCTGCGATACCAGTAACGATTTCCTCCGGGATGACAGCTGCAACCATCTCCTCCATCTCGTCCAGGTCCTCTTGTGGTGCTGGACTCCCACGTCCGGTCTGCAGTGCTGCCTTCCTGTTCTTTGCCATTTTCTCCTTTGTAATGCGCTTACAGTCATGCCAGCATTTCTTGCACTCAATGACAGTTCTCCTGACCTCTGCCACACTGTTAATCTTGTCCACAATCTGTTGCCAAATTGCCTCTCTCCTCCCAATTGGCAATTTAGAGGTGATGAATAGTTGATGCTGGTGCTCCGTCACCTCTCTGACCAGGATTTCATGCTCCTCTGAGCTGAAGCGACACTTCCTCTTCTTCTTGTCCCTCCCCTGGGTTTTCTCTGTGTCCTCCTGGCTGGTTCCTCGTTGTGTCGGATCTCCCTGGTGTCTCTCCTGGCTTCTGGGATCTATTTTGGAGCTCCTTAGTACTGTTTTTTGCATTTGTGTCGCTTTTTGATGCTATTGCGGTGAAAAATGGAGCACATCCATTTTGCGATGTTTTTTCATGTCGCAAACCGGATTAGAGTCCTTTTTCCTGCGTTAAGTCATTTTACCCTACGACAAGGCGAAATGGTTAGCATTAGAAAATATGACTCTAACCTGTTCTTAGCGCCACTGTACGTCAAAGTATAAATATGAAGCATGGGTGGCGTTAAGAAATGATGCTAGCCAGTGCTAAAAGTTTTGACGCGTGTTTGCGCAGTATAGCGTTAAAAAGTATATATCTGGCCCTAGGTTTGCATCACCATTGCCTTCTCCCTTAACCTCTTCTGCTTTAACTACAGTATTTTGCCTAATGCAATATGTCATCAATCAGCTTTCCCTGCCAGCAAATCAAGTGATTCTGAATCATATTGCTAATCTCAGGCTTCAATCCTTGAATGATTCTAAACACAAAATAAAATCTCTCTCTTGGTTCAATAATTTCTGTACCACTGTATTGTTTGAAGGCTTGCACAAATCTCCCATCATAAGCATGAACAGACTTCTTTGTCTCCTGAGATGTCCTGTCAATCCTTTGCCAATCAATATCTCTAGGGGAAACCCTAGTTTTCAGAAACTCAATTACCTTGTAATAGGTTTTCATCACCTCTTCAGATGACGCACCTGTTAGTGCATCCCTTGGCAGCTCACGCATTGGCCATTCAACACTCCTCTTCCACTCAACCCATAAATCTGCTGGAACCACAATCTCAAAGAAAGTGTTCAAATCTTCCCACAAACATTTCATAAGCTTGACAAACCTTTTTGTTTGCTGGTACATTTCCACAGGTTTTTCCCTCAACTTTGGGTAATCATTTGTAAATGACAATATGTCACTTTTGCTCCATGGGACGTGAACAAAATTCCCTCCCGGAATTTCTCCCATTGGCATCATCTTTACAGCTCCCTCAGTCTGCTGTACACCATTTGAAGATGAAGTTGGCTTTTTTCCTCTGATCTCTTTTCTTTGCACAACTGTCTTCCCACGTATCTAATGCTCCCCATGTTTGAATGCTCTGACTCAACTCCTTGATGTGAATTTTCATTCCAGGTGATATCATGTTTGCAATGTCTTGCTAATCAAATTCTAATCTGTAACTCTTCTTCAATTGTTTGGATTTATTAATTGCGATTTCATATTTCTCAGACAAATTTGTTAATTTCTCATAAATCTGTCCTGCGTGAAGAGTAACATCCTTGCACATGAAACACAATTAATTTTCATTGTAAGAATCTAATCTGTCCAATTCAGTTTTTCACTCTATCATTTCATTTCATTTCAATTTTAATCTAGTCATGTTCAATGTCTTTTCTCCCTCTGGCATGTTACCTGGAACCGATGCTCCGCTCAAATTGTCTAACCATTCAGTCAATGGTTGTGCTGATAACCCTTGTAAATAGCCGTTATAAACTAATATTGTTACCTCACGTTAGGAGCTATAGATGAGTACAGGATGTTCTCATAACCTGCTCCTGAGCTAATACAGATGAACCTGTAGAGCATGGGGGACATTTCACATCAATCAGTGGACCCAGTCCACTTTGTGTCTGGTTCAAACCAAATGAATTCATAGGGGTCATAGCTGGCACAGTAGTGCTTAGTCTCTCTATTTCTGCACTAGTTCCAAAAGGTGAATTCATAGCTGATACTGGATTTGGAATCTGGAGACCACGCTCATTATTACCCTGGACATACAACGGGACTACTGGACCTATTGTCACAAGAGCTGTCAATGCTTCTGGTACTGAAAAGTTTGTTTGACTTGGCGGGAACATTAATCCTTTACTTTGGCCAGTTAATATGGTACCAAAAGCTTGATTTGACTGGGCAACATTCTGTGGTGTTGTTACTGGCGAATACATAGGCATTGTCTGTCTCTGGTTCATAAATTGTGCAGGTGTCTGTACATTAGGTGTGGACTCAAATTAAGACATTCCTGTATTCTGAACTGGCTGTGACAGATCTGTAACTGTAAGATTCTGAGCTGCATTAACATTTGGAACTGTCAGATAAACCGCTGACACCTGTGCAACATTAGCAGTAGGCACATTTGGAATTATCTGAAACTGGCTTTGTGCAGCTGTAGCTGTGGCAACACTCAGGACTGCATTCTGGCTTACTGGTGTGACTCCATTATACGGTGGGGGACGGTTCTACAACAACTGAGTTATAAATTCATCATTTAAATCACTTTCCATTTCTGTTATCCTTTTATTTTCATCCAATTTCTGTTCTGTATCTCCCTCAGATTTTGTTTTAGCTTTCGGTTTAACACTTCCATCACCTTACTGTGTAATTGCTGGAAATAACTTCACTGCATGTAATGTATCTGCTGTTAACATTCCCTGCTCTGTATCCCATCTAGCTTCCGCTAGTGCCTTTTCTTCTTTCCTCATTCTGCTTTCAAATTTCTGAGCCTATTTTTGTCTCGCAGCTAATTCCCAAATTGCAAGTGCTTCAAGTTGTGCAGGTCTAGGAACGGGTCCGTAACAGGGAAAATCTAATGTACCTTCCATCTCAGTTATTTTGCACCATTGATTTACCAAAGTCATGCTGAAACTCCTCTCTCCTCCATTACCTCGAATGCTGGTGTACCCTCAAAAGGAGTAGGATCTCCCCTCTACTTTGAATAAAAACATCTCCTCTCAATGCACTCATTAAAGCTTTAAAAAAACTTCATTTTTACACACATTTAATTCAGGAATACAAAATCTATGAAACCAGGAAGTAATTTTGATCCCACAATCCCTTTCACAAGTTGCTCTCAACATATAGCAGCAGTCTTGTCTACCAATCCATGCGCAGCTTTTCTCATCAACTGACTTATCCCAGCACGGACCAAATGACGTCACGCTCACTTCATGCAAATATTGTGAGCACAAAACCAAAACCTGTCTGCTCACTATGGGTAGGGCTCAAACACTGTATGGAACTTTCGACTGTGGCCTTTCGCACAAACAGCTACTCTTCCAGCTATGGCTTTCTCACAAACACAAGTTAGATTTGACCGGCAAACCTCACTTCGATTGATACGGATTCTCGCTGTACACTTAAGATCCATCTAATACCAACCAACAACACACACACTCAAGGGAAATCTACTGGTATTGTCAACAGCTCTCAATCAACTAACACATCACCATAAACAATAAATTAACCAAGTATCTTCATACACTTGTAAAATCCTCCGGAGCCTGAGGCCTTGTTCACCCCATCAACAACAACCACATGGGAAATTTTAAGCACAAAGTGCAACATTCACTTGACGTACACCAACTCCTCACTCTCTTACCTGAAGTATGTAAACTTCTCACTCAATTATCACAGTAAGTAAACTTCCTACTCACTTCATACATCAGACGTCACCACAATTTAGCCAAACTCATACCGTTTACTTCTAACTCAACATTGGAATTTCATCAATCCTTACACTACACCAAGAACAATTTCCAACATAGGCAAAATCTGACTCCTACTCTCAAGACAAAACCATAACTCTGCTACCAAAACTGTTGGTATGTTGTGCTGAGAAGGCTTTCTTCCTGCCTCGGGTTCAGAAACCACAAATGCGCTGGTGAGACACCATCACTATTCTCACTGACAGAGATCAACTAGATCTTTGGAATTGGCAAAGAGTGTAGTAGTCAGAATCATTCAATTACAAATTCATGACATTATACCATAAACAATTTTAGACACCACAAGAAATTTTTAACACTAAATCAAACTCCAAATTGAATAAAGTTTCAAAGCTTTATTACAATCCCAAAATCAATGGTACGCAAAACTAAGTAATAAACATAAATTAAAACCATAGGTTGACAGAATTGTCTGAAAAGATTTAACCTACTAACCATCAATACTGTTAAAAGAACAACACAATATGCACTTTACTTTCAGATTTTGAAACAGATGATGATGACATCAGTAAAACATCAAATGCAGCTTTAATATTCAGATTTCAGGGCTGGGCATTCCTATCACTAACACAAATTTAGACTTGCATGTGTGGGAATCGGCTAGGGCAAAAACAAAAGGAAAAAAAAAGACAAAAACTTTTGGAAAATCATCTAACTAGGACAACTCACTGTAGGAAGCTGGCCTGGTGTGTGGTTGACACTTATGGTGTTTGCACCTTATACCAGGTCCAGGCAACCCCTATTAGTTAGTGAACAGTGCCTAAGAAGCCAGGGCTCTCTAGCGGTAGCTGTGGTGAGCAGTCAAGACTTATGTAGAAGGAGTGTAAAGCACTTGCAATACCACAGAAGTCACACAGTAACTCATCTCACATGAAAGGAAACAAAAAGGTAATTTATTACAGCAACACTGAGCTAGATTATTTATAGGCAGTACCACAACTGGAGGTAAGTATACACTATAGATACTATATTAGGTAATATGAATTAGCATAGAAAAACAACAAACATTGGCAGGAAATAGCAGAAAATAGCTAGGCCCTAGAGGTGGGGAATACCATATACTAAAATAGTGTAATGCAAAGTCAGGTCCTCCACCCAAGGATGTAGAGTAGTTAGTAGGGAACCTGGAGAACTTGGAGCCCCAAGAGGTGAGTACCTAGAGGACCCCCAGCGACCAGGAGAGCAGAGGTTAATTTCCTGGGCTTCCCCTAGACTAACAAGGGGGTTTGGAAAAGGAAGTTTGCAAGCACAGGTCCAGCCCAGTGGAACCCAATGGTGGATTCCAGAAGAAGAGGATGTGCAAAAGAAGATGACAGAGTCCAGTCCATGCAGGAGTGTCCAGGTGAGGCAAGAGCCATGGTCCACTCTTCTGTGGGTGAAGATCAGGGTCAACAGTGGAGGATGAAGGTCAGCTGTGGAGCCCAGGAGCTGCAGAGGAGTCCCTGAAATTGTGCAGAAGTTGTCACACGATGGTCGCCGATGGGTCAGTGGTCAGGAGGACCACCAACAAGCCTTGGCAAGTGCAAATCAGGACAGAAGATGATTTGAAGACCTGAAGAGGACCAGTAAGGTCCAGGGGACTCAACCCTTGGAGAGGAGTCAAGGCTGACCCTCAGCAGTTGGGAGAGCCAGAAGAAGCAGTCGTGACCCCCACAGGCAACCCACTGACAGCAGGCACAGTAAGTTGCAGTGAGGTCCATTCAGCACACCTGGAGAGGAGTCCCACATCGCTGGAGCAGCAAAGAAGAGACTGTTGTTGCAAGCATGAAGTGCTTGAGGCCGGGGCTACTTGGAGCCTGAAGATCCCTCGGAGAAGGAGTCAACAAGCCTTGATTGCTGCAAGAGTTGTAGTGCAAAGGGATTCTGTCCTGCAATTAGAGGCAAGGGTTCAGCACCTCCCAAGTTGGACAGAAGGCAGACAGGGCTAAGAGGACCACGCAGTTCTAGCGGAGAGTAGATCCCAGCATCCACATGTCATTGCCTTAGGTGCCTGCGGATGCAGGGGAGTGACTCCTTCACTCCAAGGGAGATTCCTTCTTGCTTCTTTGGTGCAGCTGAAGTCTTGCTGACCCCAGAGGATGTACAGATGTGGAAATGTTGCAATTGCTGGAAGGAGCCAGAGAAACAATGTTGCAAGGTGAGGTCATTTCTGGAGTTTCAGGTGTGTTTGCTTCCTGTGAAGTCCAGCAGTGATTCTGGTGGCCAGAAGCACAAGAGGTTGATGCAGTGGAGTCCTGGTGGAGTCTTGCATGCTGAATCTGGGGACCCACCCACAAGGGAGTCCCTAAATAGCCCTAAGACACAGCTTGGTCACTCTGCAGGGTGACCACCTATTAGAGGGGGGTCACTGATGTCAGTCCCCTGTCCTGTCCTGACTACCCAGATGCTCCCAGGGCCCTATGCCCATCTTGTTGTCAAGAAGGCAGAATCAAGTGGAGGAGCTTGGGCACCATTCCTGGGGTGGTGATGGACAGGGGAGTGGTCACTCCCCTTCCCTTTGTGTGATTTCACACCAGAGCAGGGGGTCCCTGGACTAGTAGAAACCAGATTATGTAAGGAGGGCACCAAATATGCCCTTCAAAGCAATCCGGTGACGTTGGGAGGCTACCCCTTCCCAGCCCAGTAACACCTATTTCCAAGGGAGTGGGTGTCAGATCCCCTCTCCAACAGGATATCCTTTGTTCTGCCTTTCCCTGCTTGAGCTGGTCATGCAGCAGGCAGACAGAAAACAAAACTGACTGAGGGACTGCAGCAGCATGGGCTGCTTGCAACCCTGGAAGACTGGTAGTAGCAATACTGGGGGGTCCTCTAAGGAGCCCCCAGAGTGCATAGAATCATGCCACCAATACTGACATTGTTATTGGGGTATGATTCTGACATGTTTGATACCAAACATGCTTTGGTTTGGAGATACCATTATGTAGCTGGACCCCAAGTAGCTACAGTACATGGGTAAAATGACTTCCCTGCACTTACGAAGTCCAGTGCATTGGAACTGGGGGTTTTAGGGGCACCTCTGCTTGAATGGGTGCTCTCACACACAGGAACCTGCACCCCACCCTTTGGGCTGAAAGGTCCTATCATAGGGGTGTCTGGTGTAATGACCAGTAGTGAAAGGGTGTATGCACCTTTTTACACAGGCTGCAATGCCAGGCCTGAAGACACAGTTTGCATGGTCTCCCATGGGTGGCATAATACATGCTGCAGCCCATGCAAGATCCCTGGTGTACAAATGCCCTGAGTTCCTAAATACCATTTACAAGGGACTTTTCAGGGGTACACCAGTATGCCAATCGTGGGCTGTAAAGGGTACCAAAGCAACAACATTTAGAGGGGAGAGCACAATCACAGGGATCATGGCTAGCGGGATCCCAGTAAAAACAGTCTAAGCACACTGATAACATGCAAAACGTGGGGGTAACCATGCCAAAAAGAGTGACTTTCCAACACTCACTGTAAAATATATGCTGATATAATTATCTAAACTGAAAAGGAAACAAGAAACTATACATAGTTATACTTCTCCTCATGGGACAGCAGGCAGCTATACTTCGTCAGCCAGAATGTTAATTTCTTCCGGTGTCAGTCGACAGCAGCATCAGGACAGTGCAGAACATGGGCTGAACATAGGACAGTCCAGAAATTCAGAAATAGTTGGGCTTATTAGTGGTGAACAGCATAACAGATGGGGCAATTAAGGCTAAGAGGAAACTCCTCAGGCAACTTGAAGAAGAAAGAGGGTGACAGCAGCAGACCTAAGACAGGAGTAGATAGATTCTGTCAGGGTTCTGGACAGCTTTAAGGCAGAAGTGGACTAACTCTAGAGCTAACCAAGACTCACTCCAGATTTCCAAAGTTCCTCAATAATTAGAAATATTCACTATCCATTCATTGGTCTTTCAAGTGGGCTCACTTCAGGTGTCAGATTCAGGCCCTCATTGTGACACTGGCGGTAAATCCCACTTACCGCCACACTGATGGACCCCAACTTACCGTGGCGGTGGCAGATATCCGTTTACCATACTATGACACACACACACCAATCCGTCAGTATTCAGCCACATACACAATTCCGTCACACGAAAGGTCAGTGATAAACTGGCGGTATCAAAACCCACACCGTTACGCCAACAGAACAACGCCCATCACATTATGACCCACGAATCACCACGGCGGATGTTTAACGGCAGTAAACCATTGGCAGTACATACCGTTGCGCTGAAAATGGACACACACAAACAAAACAACACCACATTGGACAATTCAAACAACACACACCTGACACCCATACACATACCAAACCTACCCACCCACACCCCTATAAAACACCCACCCACATTACCCACAACCCTTTACCATTACAAACCATTGCCAGCAGAGAGACACCAAGACCACTGACACAACTAGAGCCACACACTATTCATACCTATACACCACTCACGCACCCCACATCACACACCCCAACACATTACCCAACACACCCTCACCAAAACACATCACTCAACACTCATGGCTCCACAAAGACACCCCCGTTTCACAGAGGAGGAGCTAAGGGTCATGGTGGAGGAAACTATCAGGGTAGAGCCACAGTCATTTGGAGCACAGGTGCAGCAGATATCGATAGCTAGGAAGATGGAGCTATGGCAGAGAATCGTGGACAGGGTCAATGCCGTGGGACAGCACCCAAGAACTAGTGATGACATCAGGAAAAGGTGGAACGAACTACGGTGGAAGGTACGTTCCATTGCAGCAAGACACCAGCTTGCCATCCAGAGGACTAGCAGTGGACCCCCACCTCCTCCCCCACAACTAACAGCATGGGAGGAGCAAGTCTTGGCAATCCTGTATCCTGAGTGCCTGGCCGGAGTAGGAGGAGGACTGGACTCTGGTAAGTCAACTCTCTACTACTACTACCCCCCTATCTGCATGTCATCACATACCCCCACCCTCACCCTCACTCCCACCACTCCACCACTTCCCACACACCCCACCATCACATCTCACTCATCCCAATGCCAAGCCCTGCATGCTCTATCAATGCATGGACACCACTCACATGCCCTGCATGGACACGCATCACTAAAGCATGCACACTATAGAGAACTAACTATCCCATCATACACCAAAGTACACAAGTGAAAGCTGCCAGGGCAAATCCAACCAAAGAGGGCAAGCCACGGATGCACAATATACCAGACACAGAAACCATAACACATCATATAAAATCCCCACTGCCAATGTCAGCAGAGAGGAGGTGCCAGCACTATCCAGTCCCCCAGCTGAAGAGGCCCACAGTGATGACAGCAACTCTGGTCTTCAGGATCTGGATGACCTACCTGGTCCATCAGGGACCTCTGGTTAGCGGGTTACCCAGGCCCAGTCACACACCACCACAGAGCTTCCCGAATCAGGAAACACCACCACATCACCCACCCAGCGTACCCACACCTCTGTCCCCACGACAAGTCAGTGTTCCAACATCTACAGGGACCCCAGGCCACACTTCATACCCAAGACAATGAGGTATCTGAGGTCAGTGGCAGTGGGCACACGGTTCAGGGGACAGAGGCACAGGCCAACAGGGAACTGGGAGGATTGCTGTGCGCCAGGGGGAGGACAGGCCCAGGGAACCGACTCTCCAGGAGGCACTTAAAGAGATCCTGGGAGCTTATCAACATTCCCAGGACACGATGGGCCAGATCCTGGACAATGTGCAGGAAAACAGGTGGCTGCAGGAGGGATAGTACCAGGGGATCAGGAAGGATTTGCAGGCCATCAACAACACCCTGATCTCCATAGCAGGGGTGCTGGCAGACATGGCCAATAATATGAGGGAGGCAGTCTCACACCAGCAGGCCCCTGCCACTAGCCAGACATCTGAACAGCCTTCCACTTCCGCTGCCTCTAGTGGCCAGGAGGCCCCACCACAGGACTCACAGGCCACCAGCACCCCTCACCCTGCAGAAGATGAACCACCCTGCAAACATTCCCTGAAATCCAGACAGAAGCCAGAGACACTTGCTGAGGCCACCGCCAGAAAATGAGACTCTCCTGATTGTCATCCTTGTGTCCCACTCAGTCACCCTGTCCACCTTGAACTGCCATTGCTCCCCTTCCTATGTCCCCTTGGACAATGCACCTGTGCTACAAACAGACTGGAACAATACCCTGGAATGTCCTCCATCATCACCCCATCCCATTGCACTTGCCCCTCCATATTTTAGCACTTCAATAAACACCCTTGGAAAAAAAAGAAGTTTGGAGTATGTCATGTATATCAAATATGAATTCATTGAAAAAGGTACAGACTTTGCAAATCATCTGTACAGGAAATTATCACAAATTAATGAACTGTAGCTGGCTGCAGTGATCACACTAGGAGTATATGTGAGGTAACCAGCATCTGCAAAATGAATTGCCAGAGGGAACTGTAAGTGGGCATATAAGTGGGAAATATCCGTATGTCATTGCCACACAAATTCAAACAAATGTCATTGAAATGTGAAGTAACACTGTTCTACCTGTGTGTCACTAGAAGTATGGTCAGATCACAGATGTTCTGTTGTCCTCATCCTCTGCCTCCTCATCCTCACTGTCCACAGGGTCCACTGCTGGCACACGGGCATCTCCAGCCTCCTCCTCCTGCAGGAATGGGACATGGCATCTGAAGGGCAGGTTATGCAACATGCAGCATGCCACCATTATCTGGAAGACATTATTTAGTGAATAGCACAGGGATCCACCTGTTAAATGGAGGCACCAGAACCTGGCCTTCAGGAGGCCAAAGGTCCTTTCAATTATCCTTCTGGTTCACCCATGGGCCTATTTATAATGTTCTTCTGCCCTTGTCCTGCCATTCCTCACAGGGGTCAGCAGCCATGGTAGGTTTGGGTAACCAGAGTCACCTGAAATATTGAGGGACAACATTTAGCCACACACTATCCCATATGGCCCACACCATACCCATACACCAACATATACTGGGTGGGAACCAGGGCTCACCTACTAGCCACACCCTGTGCCTCTGTAGTTGGGCCATCACATTTGGGATGCTGCTATTCCTCAGACAAAGGCACCATGCACAGACCCAGGATATTTAGCATTGACGTGGGATATGTACTGGTCCGCAAGGCACACCATCTGTACATTTATAGAGTGGAAACTCTTCCGATTCCTGAACACCTGTCCATTCTGACAGGGGTGGGACAAATGCAATATGTGTTCGATCAATCACCCCAATTATGTTGGGGATATGTCCCATTGCATAGAACTCGGCTTTCACTGTGGCCAAATCTTCAACCTGGTGGAAAACAATGTAGCTGCACATGTGTTTTATCAGGGCAGACAACACTCTTGTCGGCAGTATTGAGAACATTGGCTGTGATATTCCTGCTGCCAAGCCCACTGTCACTGGGAAAGAACCAGTTACCAGGAAATGGAGTACAGATAGCACTTGCACAAGAGGGGGGATCCCAGTGGGGTGACGGATAGCAGATATCAGGTCAGGCTCCAATTGGACACACAGCTCTGTGATTGCGTCCCTGTCCAGTCTATAGGGGAGAATAATGTGCCTGTTCTCCAGTGTTGCCAAGTCCACCAGGCGTCTGTACACGGGGGTATGTCTCCATTTCATATTCATCCGCACCAGTAGCAATCTAAGGGACACAAGAGTGAGGATGCGGTCACAAACTGAACAATGGAGCTACAACAGAACTTTGCAACCTGTAAACATGTAATGGGTCTTGTGATTTGTCCAGTATGTCCTAATATCTCCTGTGATACAGCATTATTCCAGGGCCTGCCCCCCCTCCCCTGAAATGGCGTCCGCCTGTCCTGAGTGGAGGGACAGGTGTAAATGAGGTAATTCCGCTGACGTTGTGTGCCATTGCGGATGTGACTGGCATTTTCTATTTGATTCCTCACTTGCTACCTGACCTTCCATAGGAGAGGACCTACACTGCATGTGCTGCTGTGACCTGTGTCTGGAACCTACCATGGCCCGTGTGACCGGGGAAAGGGCCCCGGCCTTCACTTCGGAGGAGTTGGAGAGACTGGTGGAAGGGGTCCTACCCCAGTACGGACTGCTGTATGGGCCTCCAGACCAACAGGTGAGTACACTGTGAGCACAATGCATGTGGCATGAATGCATGGAGTTGTGTGTGTGAAGGCCTCGTGTAAGGGAGGTGGGTGGATGTCCTCTGGGCAGCATACAGGTTGTGTGGTGGGCCATGTGTGTGTAAATGGTGATGGAAACCGGTATGGTGGGCCATATGTGTAATAGGCAGGACTGTTTGTCTAAATTTATTTTCCTGTGTGTATTGCCTCTGTTGGTCAGCACCCATCAAAAGAAGGGTATATGGTGTGCCATCGCCAAGGACGTGCAGACTCTGGGGGTCTATGGCAGGCGGAGCACCCACTGTCGCAAATGGTGGGAGGACCTGAGACACTGGGCACGGAAGACGGCGGAGGCCCAGCTGGGGATGGCCTCCCAACAAGGAAGGGGTGTCCGTCGAACCCTGACTCCCCTGATGGCCCACATACTGGCGTTGGCCTATCCTGAGCTGGATGGGCGCTTGAGGACATCACAGCAGCCTCAAGGGGGTGAGTACAGTGCCTATCATTACAACTTATGCATGGTAGGGTGGCATCCGGGTGGGGATGGTTGTCAGTGGGTGTCCCTAGGCCAGGCCTGACATTGCAGCATAGGTCCCCTAGGGTTCAGAAGGAAAAATCTTGCAACCTAGCTCGTAGGCATCCACTACTGGTCAGGGCTGCATGGGTCCCAGGTGTGCTGCATTTGGCGGTGTGTGTCCCTCCCCATGCCTTGGCCGCTAACTATTTCTCTGGTAGTGCAATGCATATTGCGTAGGGCTGTTCCCTTTGTGTGACGGTGCTGTGTACGCCGATGGTGGTGTTGGTGAAGCCATTGACCAAGTGTATCCTTTGTCTCTTCCCCCCGTTTTTATTTTGTCATCCTATCCTTATGTGCAATAGCATCATCTGGCTGAGGAGCTGAGACACCGGCGACGGAGGGAGCTGCATCCCACAGGACCCAGGAGGCAAAGTCCACCAACGGTGAGGGCACCAGTGGGACGGAGGGTGAGTGCAGCACCATGGCAGAGACTGGAGGGGACAGTTCTGATACACATACCCCCTCTGATGGAAGCTCCCTGGTGGTGGCGGACACTTCTGTGACGACCCCAGCAAAAGTACAGCTGCCACCCCATACCAGCACCGCCCTCCCAGCAGCCCCTCATTGAGTTGCCCATGCATGCTCACCCAGGAGGGTGGGCATCTCCTTCGCCCCAGGCTCCCAGGCCCTGCCCCAGTGAGCCCTGCTGCCCTGAGTGAGGAGGCTATTGACCTCCTGAGATCCATCTCTGTAGGGCAGTCATCCATTGTGAATGCCATCCAGGGGCTGGCAGCCCAGATGCAACAATCTTATGCATTCCTGGAGGGCATTCACACTGGATTGACGGCCCAACAGAGATTGATTCAGGCTCTGGCCGCCTCTCTGATGGCAGCCATTGTCCCTGTTCCTACCGCCACCCCTCCCGCTTCCACTGTCCAGACCCATTCCCCTTAACCCCAACTTTTCTCAAGCACACATACTGACGAGCATGCACACAATACAACACCAAAGAGTGCCACAGGCAAACACAAGCACCACACTTCATCCCACAGGCACTCACACAAACACCATCCACTTGCAGACACAACAACATCCACTATTTCCACTGTCTCCCCCTCCTCCTCCACATCCTGCCCAGTTACGTCCACACTCACACCTCATGCACTACATCATCATCCACTACCAGCATCACCACACCAAGCAGAACACACATCTCACTGGCAGACACCTCCACAACATCTATGCACACGTCCCCTGTGTCCTCTCCCACTGTGTCTGTCCCCCTTCCACCTCACAACAGCATACAGCCCATGCACCTGCACCCAAAGGCGGCAGACAGACACCTCCAACATCCACTCCCTCAACCTCCACTCCCATTTCTTCTTCCTCTTCCCACTCCAATGTCCCTAAACTTTTTTCCTATCCACCACTGACCTCTTCCCTACCCCTCTCCCCCATCCTGCACCAGGGTAGGAAGAACACAGCCACGCACCTCAGCCACACAGTCCACGGGCCCAGTCGTCACCGCACACACTCTTGGTGGAAAGGGAATAAGCCACATGTCCTGAAGGGGAAGGAGCCTGCACCAGCCAGCCTAAAGGGGAAGGAGACTGCCCCAGCAGGCAAGAAGGGAAAGGAGCCTGCACCTGCCACCCGAAAGGCCAAGGAGCCTGCACCAGCAGGCAGGAAGACCAAGGAGCCTGCCCCAGCAGGCAGGAAGACCAAGGAGCCTGCCCCAGCAGGCAGGAAAGCCAAGGGGCCTGGACCAGGAACTGTGACGGAGCCCCCACCACCAACCATGGTTGTGCAGCCATCCGAGGTTGCAGGGGATGGGCAGGAGCCTCCCCCCACCAGCAGCACCACCACTGTGCAGCCGTCTGAGGTTGCAGGGGATGGGCAGGAGCCTCCCACCACCAGCAGCACCACCACTGTGCTGGCGTACGAGGTTGCAAGGGATGGGCAGGAGCCTCCCACCACCAACAGCACCACTACTGTGCAGCCGTCACCGCTGGCAGACGGTATGTAATCCTGCCTCCATGGGCTGCTGTGCGGCCTGCCCCTTCCAAAACCAGTGGGCAAGCCACCCACCTGAGAGACTGTGGCCTTGCACTCCCCAGGATCAAGCACAGGGCAGGTTGCCCCCTCCAAAACCAGTGGGTATGACACCCACCTGAGAGACTGTGGCCCATCACTCCCCAGGATCAAGCACAGGGCATGTTGCCCCCTCCAGAACCAGTGGGTATGACACCCACCTGAGAGACTGTGGCCCATTACTCTCCAGGATCAAGCACAGGGCATGTTGCCCCCTCCAGAACCAGTGGGTGAAACACCCACCTGAGAGACTGTGGACCTTGCACTCCACAGGACCCCTGCAGTGTTCTCTCTGTATTGAAGCAGGTGACGTGTGGCCTTAGATTTTGGCCTGTGACCATGTGGCCTACGCAAATTGTGGACTGGGCTGTGTCCCTTTTCCCGTACAAATGTATATATCTATTATCTTGCCTAACTTATTTTTCATACTGTGTTGATCTCATTACATTCACTTTTGTGAAATTGTTTTGTCCTTGCATTATTCAGCCGAGTTATGGGGTCAAATTATTTTTGTAATGCATCTGGCTGTGTGTATGGTGTGTATGTATGGGGTGTGTGTTGTGCGTGTGTGTGTCACTCTCGTTTTCCCACCCTCCCCTTGTGTGCTAGGCGGCTGTACTCACCGTCGTCGTCTTCGCCGGCGTTGGAGTTCGTGGTGGAGCATAACATAGAATATTATCGGGAAGACATGCAGTTCTGGTTCCATGGCGGCGTGGTTCTTCCCTATGTCTCCAATGGTGAGTCCATTCCCTTCTGAGCTCTGTTTCCGCCAGGCTTTTGATGTTGTTGGTACCGCCCCGGAAAAGGTGGCAGTTTGCAGTGTCTTAATATGGTGGGCGGATCATTGACTTCCGACTGGCTGTAGGACCTTCATTTGCCATTCAGTAATCCTTTTGGGGAATGCGGAGCGTTCTATGCTGTCACTTTCACATTCTCCTTACAATCTTGGGATCTATTACATCAAGATATTTGTTCCATACTAGATTTTGAGCTTCCATCAGCACCATGGGCACAGTGTGTGTTCATTTTATCTCTTCACTGCTAAAATATTCAGTAGGACCATATTAAGCCTCTCCATCCAATAATAAATATTTGTTTATCTTTGTATGTATCAAATACCTTAAATGCGATAAGCTCACCAATCTTGCTACCTACCTCTGGTGGAACAAACCTTTTATCTTTAGTTAGAAATCTATTTTTTGAGAAGCAATTGTTCAATGGCTGCATTCAAAATAGTTTCTCTCCATTGCCAGCATATGTTCTGGTTTTGCTAGCTTTATGAAATAACAGCTACATCTCAGCAATGGCATCATACGCCGCCACTTGGCGATTAATCCCCCCTCCGGAGCTTAAATAATTAATCATCTCCATTGCTCCAACCAAATGCATTAGTGTTGCCCCAATCAAATTAAATTGCCATTGGTTTTGCTGGGTTTGCCTCCTAGCATTAAAACTCTATGGCTTTGTCTCTGTGACAATCTCCCCCTTTATTATCTCAACGTCCTCCTTACACTGTGCACTCTAGATAAACTCCACTCCTCTCTTCAATTTCTTTGATATTTGCCTCAAGCCACACAACAAATGAGGTATGGACAGCCATCCCTAAGAAAGGGCTTGGACTTGATGGTTTTCAATAGTTATTTTAAAATCTTAAACACGAATCTGACAATTTTCTGTTCTGCGTAGGCTATGAAACATCTACAGAATATATATTTGTTATTAATATTCTGTGTACCCAGAAGAGATGTTCATGCAAATGGACCCTGTTATGAAGACATAGGGGGTCATTCCAACCCTGGCGGTCATCGACCGCCAGGGTGGATGACCACGGAAGCACCGCCAACAGGCTGGCGGTGCTTCCCTGCCCATTCTGACCGCGGCGGTAAAGCCGCGGTCAGAAAAGGGGATCCGGTGGTTTCCCACCGGATTTCCCCTGTCTGGGCTGAATCTCCATGGCGGTGCTGCTGAGATTCCGACCCCCTTCCCGCCACCCTGTTTCTGGCGGTTTTTACCGCCAGGAACAGGATGGCGGGAACGGGTGTTGTGGGGCCCCTGGGGGCCCCTGCACTGCCCATGCCACTGGCATGGGCAGTGCAGGGGCCCCCTAACAGGGCCCCAGCATGATTTTCACTGTCTGCTTAGCAGACAGTGAAAATCGCGACGGGTGCAACTGCACCCGTCGCACCCCTGCAACACCGCCGGCTCCACTCGGAGCCGGCTTCTATGTTGCAGGGCCTTTCACGCTGGGCCGGCGGGCGCTCCTTTGGCGGGCGCCCGCCGGCCCAGCGGGAAAGCCAGAGTGGCCTCCGTGGTCTTTTGACCACGGAGCGGCCAAATGGTGGTGACCGCATGGCGGGCGGCGCGGTCAGAATGACCGCCATAATTCTTGCAGTATTGCACTAGATGGTGTAAGCCTAAATTGCTAATTATCACATTCTGTATGATGGCATTCATTGACACCAGGCAAAATGGTTTCCCAAAAAAAACTGAGAATCCCATCTGGTATGGCTATCAGAGTGAGATATCATGAATCTAGATGTAGCCTAGCCTGTCAATAGATTGACTCCAAATCCAGTGAGTGAAGCCACCCCTCTAAGCTCAAGAGGAGGAAATCTGTCACTATCACTGTCTCTACATGGTGTAAACCTCAATTGTTAATTATCACATTCTGTATGATGGCATTCACTGACACCAGGCAAAATGGTTTCCAGAAAAAAATCCCACCTGCTGTGGCTAACAGAGTGAGGTATTGTGAATCTAGATGTAGCCTAACCTGGTAATAGGTTGACTCCAAAGTTAGCTCCAAATCCAGCGTGGCAAATCCCTTTGTATCCCTTAGGAGTGCATCGATAACTCTTATATCAGGAGGAGGAAATCTGTCATTCTCACCCTTTTCTCAAACTTCTGAGGTAAATACAAAGCCTTGGTATGCCACTGGCTTTGTGTATAAACTATCATAAGAGCCACTCATTCTAAAACACTCATTGCTTCTCTCAATGCTTTGGGCAGTTTCCTCGGATTTAGTCCTACTGGTAACATTGAACCACATCTTATCTACATGTTCGTCAAAACATTGTAACACTTACTTCAACACTACCAGAAGCACCTGTATTTGCTTCTCTGTATCTGGCAGAGCAACACAAAGCTTAACTCTTTGTTGTATGACATTAAAAGTCTCTTCTCACCACACAAGCCCTCCTTTTTTGTTTTGGCATATTTGAGAGCCCCGAGCACGACTGGAGCATCCTCTGGTGGCGATATGCCCTGCAATGTATTTACAAGGTGGCATTTAGGGGGTTATTACAACTTTGGAGGAGGTGTTAATCCGTCCCAAAAGTGACGGATATACCACCAGCCGTATTACGAGTTGTTAGGATATAATGGACTCGTATTACGGCTGGTGGTATATCCGTCAATTTACCGTCACTTTTGGGACGGATTAACACCTCCTCCAAAGTTGTAATAACCCCCTAAGTCTCTTTTTGTGGCTTAACGCTACCTTGTAAATAAATATGGCCCCTTCACGCGCAGCACTTTGTGTGGAAGGGGCACGCAATCGGTGTTACTGAAGGCGTGCCACAGCAACACCAATTGCATTTTGGCTCTGCCTCAGATTTACAAGTTTTCATAAACCTGAGGCAGTGCCAAAATCTAACGCCATCCCAGGATTGGCATTAGAGTGGCACAAAATGGAGAAATGCATTCATTTCTCCTTGCTTTTTGCTCTTTCTATGTGTGCTGCATTTTGCGGCACTCATTCAAAGAATAAATCGCCATTTAAGATTGTTTTTGTGCAGGAAGGTGTTCCTTCCTGCACAAAAACAATCTCCCCCTGTTAAACTTTTTCATCCTTGGCGTGGTTTCCCCTAACTTTTTGCCTCTGTTTCCCAGGTTGTTGATGTGTGCTGGGCTCTGTTTTTGTTCCTATGGGCACTTTACCACTGCTAACCAGTGCTAAAGTGCAAGTGCTTCTATACAAAATGTGTATGTAATTTGCTTATCCATGATTGGCATATTTGATTTACTAGCAAGTCCCTAGTAAAGTGCACTAGAGCTGCCAGGGCCTGTAAATGAGATGCTACTAGTGGGCCTGAAGCACTGGTTGTGCCACCCACATAAGACGCTCTGTAATCATGTCTCAGCCCTGCCACTGTAGTATTTGTGTGTGCAGTTTTAACTGTAAATTCGACTTGGCAAGTTTACCCACTTGCCAGGCCTAAACCTTCCTTTTTCTTACATGTGAGACACCCCTAAGTTAGGCCCTAGGTAGCCCCAGGGGCAGGGTGCAGTGTATGGTTAAGGTAGGACATATAGGAATGTGTTTTATATGTCCTGACAGTGAAACATTGCTAAATTTGTTTTTCAATGTTGCAAGGCCTGTCCCTCTCATAGGTTAACATGGGGGATAACCTTTAAATCTGATTAAAGTTTAGATTCCCTTTTGGAGTGGATAGATATGTGGAGTTTGGGGTCTCAAAAATACATCTTTTAGTAAAGTTCATTTTAAGCTTGTGTGTTTGAAAATGCCACTTTTAGAAAGTGAACATATTCTTGCCTATACCATTTCTGTGACTCTGCCTGTTTGTGGATTCCCATTCTGGGTCAGTTTGGCAGTTGGGCTGGTTGCACCTCTCACTAGACAGTGACACAAAGGGAGCTGGGGTGTAGTCTGCATTCCCTGAAGAGCCATCTGTGCTAGGAGGGAGGGGAGGAGTGGCCACTCACACCTGAAAGGGCTGTGTCTGCCCTCACACAATGCAGTCTCCAACCCCCTGGTGAGTGTCTGGGGCCTGGCCTCGGCAAGGCAGGATTTCACAATCAAGAGATACTTTGCTTTGAAGTAGGCCTCCTTCAAAGGAGAAAATGGGTATAAGAAGGGCACCCAAAACCACAGACTTTAGAACACTTCTGGAAACCAAGAGGAACCTCTGCCTGGAGAAGAGCTGAAGAGCTGAGGAAGAGGAGCTGCCCTGCCTGTGACTCTGCTTTGTGGACCTATCCTGCAGTTGCTGCTTCTACCAGAGTAAGAGGGCAAAGACTGGACTTTGTGTGACTTCCATCTTGTGAAAATCTCCAAGGGCTTGATTTAGAGCTTGCCTCCTGTTGTTTGAAGTCTCAGGGATAGCAAAGACTTCTCTCTGCCAGCACCTGGAGTCTCTGGAGAGACTCCTACTCTGCCCTGTGGTGCCCATCCAGTTCCTGGGACCCTGAAAGGAGAAGCTGGCAGCCTAAGGGGAAGAAATCCATGCACAGGACGCCGTGTGGGGAAAAGATCGACGCAACTCTGATCTGCGGTTGAAAAATCAATGCGCCGCTGGCTTTGCAGCTAAAAATTGACACTCACCTGCAACGCAACCGGAAGATTGATGCACGGAGCTGGAGAAACGATGGGCAGCATCGTTGATGGAGGCTGGTGAGATCGCAACCCGCGCTGCGTGGTTTTCGGATCATTGTACGGCTGGATTTCTGACGCAAACACTGCTGGGCGGGTAAAAACAACGCAAGGCCTGCCCGGACCCGAGAGTGCTGACCGGATCGACGCATCACTCAAGAAACAACGCGCCCGACCCGACAAAGGAGAAACAATGCAAGTTCTCGCTCGTGAGTGAAGTCGACGCATCGCAAGCCCTTTTTGATGCACACTCGCCCGTGCAGGGTTATTTTTGAGGCACCCAAGGTAAATTTTCACACTAACAGTGTTAGTGTGTGTTTAAAGCTACATGAAGACTCTTTTTTCTTTTTAATTGATAACTTGACTTATGTATTGTGGATTTTTGTCGTTTTGGTCTTGTTTTGTTTAGATAAATATTTCATATTTTTCTAAACCTGTGTTGTGTCATTTTGTAGTGTTTTCATTAAGTTACTGTGTGTGTTGGTACAAATACTTTACACCTATCACTCTGAAGTTAAGCCTGCTGCTCGTTCCAAGCTACCAAGGGGATACGCAGGGTTTAGCTGAGGGTGATTCTCTTTTACCCTGACTAGAGTGAGGGATCTTGCTTGGACAGGGGGTAACCAGACTGCCAACCAAAGACCCCATTTCCAACATTGGTGGCAGCGGATGGGATTAGACTTGAATTTGTACTTGTGTGCCGTAATTAAGTGTACACTACTGTTTTGAGTGCAGACCACTACGTGACCACATACTGCTTGTCTTGTGATTTTTGCTTTTTCTCTTTTTGCTTGGATTTTTCCCTACATCCATTTTTGTGGTAATCTTTGATTGACTTCTGAACTTCATTTGGGAACTTGTTTTCTACCTTTTGGAACCTTGCACTTTTGTTGACTTTTCATCATGTCTCAATCTGGAGATGCATCAGTTGGAGCTGCTTTTGACCTAGAGAAATTGGATAGCTATACCAAGGCTCAGTTAAAGCAGTTCTGTAAATGTTTTGACTGTCCCATTAAGAGCTCACCCAAGAAGGAGGAGCTGCAAAAGGTGCTGAGGGCTTGGGTGACAGCCAAGAGCACTGAAGGGCACACAGAGGATGAGGAGGATGAGGAGGAGGAAGATCATTCCTTACACAATGGTATTGTGGGTGGGCTTGTTATACCCAGGGAGAGGGTCTCCAGGGCAGGTAGCAGTGTCTCATCTAAGGGTCTGACCCCTGAAGAATTGCAGGACAGACAGGCAGAGAGGGAGCACCAGAGGGAGTTGGAGAAAATGAGGACGGCCAATGAGGAGAAAAAGTTGTTGTTGGCTCATGAGCTCAGCTTGAGGGAGCTGGACTAGAGGAGCCAGTCTAGTAGGGTTGGTGGCAGCCACATCACAGTGCAGCCTGAAAGGAGGGTGCACATTCCTAAAGATCTTGTGAAGGATTATAAAAGGGAGGACGACATATACTCATGGTTTAAGGGGTATGAGTCACTCTCCACATGAATCTGGTCCCTGAAGCTCATTGGGGGCGGGCCTGTGGAAGCACTTTGAGGTAGAGATGAGGGATACACTGACAGCCTTAGGGGATGCTCAGAATCTCACCTACACTACCATGAAGGATGCCACACTCACATGGTATGGTCTCACCCGAGCAGTACAAGGATACGTTTAGGTCCTACAAGAAGAAGGAATCCCAAACATGGTTGGAGTGTGTTGATTCTTATTGTAGGTCACTGGATGGCTGAGTGAAGGGCAGTAAGGTAACTATGTATGAGGGGCTTTACAATTTGATTGCTTGGGAGCACTTGTACAGTTTATATTTTCCAGAGCTGCGCCAATACCTGATTGACAGCAAGCTGACTGATCCCAGGAAGCTTGAGCACGAAGCGGACCACTGGGAGAGCACCAGGGTCCAGAAGAGGTATGGGGGAGACCATGCCAAGGGTGGGCAGGGTCCCTTTCAGAAGAAAGGGGGGGGGTAAGGGCAAACAGGGGGAGTTCTCTAAAGGACCCCAAACTGATTCCCAGGGTAAGGATTCCCAACCCCCCAGTGAGAAGAAACCATGGTTCTCCAAAGGGAAGCCAGTGGCAGGGGGACCCCACGTAATTGTTATGCATGTGACGAGGTCGGTATTGTGAAGGGAGACCCCAAATGCCCCAAAAGTACACCGACAACCACTGGTGCGCCATCCCAGGGTTTGGCCAGTGTAGCGCTTGGGGAGGAGTTGGATCCAGGTGGGTGGGAGCCAGCTGAGATGACCCTTGTCTCACTAGGGGTCAGTGAGATGGTCCAGAGAACCCTTGCGCCTGAGAACACTAAGAAGTACAGGCAGTGGGTAACCATCAATGGACAGATGGTGGAGGCTCTGAGAGACACAGGAGCCACCTGGTGTCTGAAGAGTAGATTGATCCCCAGGTACTTCACCAAGTAGTTGCAGTGGACAACTCAGAGCACCTGTGCAGAGTGGCGCAAGTTCCCTTTGAATGGTGGGGTCTCAGGTTCCTTGAAGGTATCTGTGAGTCCAACCATGCCTGTTGATTGTTTGCTAGGCAATGACCTGGAGGATTCCCCTTGGAAGGAGGTGGAACACAGGTCTCACTTGGAGATGTTGGGTCTGCCTGGGTGGGTATGCATAGCTAGCCGGTCTATGGCAGCCTGTTGGGGTAGTCAAGAGCCCCTGGAGCCTGAAACAGTGGCACAGGGGGCCACCAAGAAGAGGAAGGGCAGGAAGCACCGGAAACCAGCCCCAAAAGTTCCCACGGTCCTGGAGGAGGCAGAGCCTGAGGGTAATGCCCCAGAGCCTACAGGGGAACAGGTGGCTGAACTGGGGGAGGTCCCTGAGCTGTTGCAGTGGCAGCAGGAAGGGGGACCCACCAGGGAGGCATTCTGTTAAGCACAGAAAACTTGCCCTACTCTAAAGGGTTTGCGGCAGCAGGCTGCAGACCAGGCAGCTGGCGAGGAGCCCAGCACTCACCTGATCTATTGGGAGGATGGCCTCCTGTATAGTGAGCCTAAGGTTCTTGAGCCTGGGCCAGCTTGTATGCTGGTGGTACCCCAGTGCTTCAGGGCCTTCCTACTGGGGTTGGCTCATGATGTACCTTTGGCAGGACATCTGGGGCTGGACAAGACCTATAAGAGGCTGGTCTCCCACTTCTATTGGCCCCAGATGCACAAGCATTCTGCTGCACACTGTAGGTCTTGCCCAACTTGTCAGGCAAGAGTGGGGGGAAATGTAAGGCTCCCCTCCAACCTTTACCTGTGGTTAGTACTCCCTTTGAGAGGGTATGTATTGACATTGTGGGGCCTCTGGACCCCAAGACAGCCTTGGGCAACAGGTTCATCCTGGTCTTGGTGGACCATGCCACCCAATACCCAGAAGCCATTCCTGTGAGGTCAGTCACTTCCCCTGTGGTGGGTCGTGCACTGATGGGGGGGTTTACCTGCATGGGGTTCCCCAAGGAAGTGGTATCTGATAGGGGTACCAACTTCATATCCACATATATGAAGTCTCCGTGGAAACTGTGTGGGGTGACCTACAAGTTCACCACACCTTACCACCCCCAAAGTAATGGGCTGGTTGAAAGATTCAACCGCACCTTGAAAGGCATGATCATGGGCCTGTCAGAGCCCTTGAGGCAGAAGTGGGAGGTCCTCTTGCTATGCCTTCTGTTTGCCTACAGGGAGGTGCCTCAAAAGGGACTTGGGTTTAGTCCCTTTGAGCTAAACTATGGCCACCCTGTGAGGGGACCTTTAAGTCTGGTCAAGGAGGCTTTGGAGAAAGCTCCTAGGAAACCCCCCAGGATGTATTCAGTTACATACTGGCTTTGGGAAACCAGACTGCCCACTTCAGGAGTCTCGCTCAGGAGAACCTGGAAGCAAGCCAGGAGGACATGAAACCCTGGTATGACCAGAATGCCACTCCCGTCGAGTTTCAACCAGGACAAAAAGTGGGGGTGATGGCACCAGTGGAGCCTAGGGCGCTCCAGGACAAGTGGACTGAGCCATTTGAGGTGGTGGAGCACAAGAGTGAAGTCACCTTCCTTGTGGACTTGCAGTTTCAAAGGAACCCTTTAAGGTTCCTGCATGTCAACCGCCTCAAGCCACACTTTGAGCGGACTGAATTGTCCATGCTCCTTGCAACAGATGATGGAGTAGAGGAGGAGAGTGAGCCTCTTCCTGACCTCCTGTCTGCAGGAGAAAAAGATGGGTCTGTGGAGGGAGTGATCCTCTCCCCCTCCCTGACTGAGAAGCAGAAGGGTGACTGTCGCCACATTTTGGGACAGTTTGCCTCACTGTTTTCCCTGATCCCAGGAGTCACACACTTGTGCACACATGATGTGGATACTGGGGACAGTACTCCCATTTAACAAAAAGTTTACAGGGTGACTGACAGGGTCAGGGCTTGCATTAAGGATGAAGTATCCATAATGCTAACCCTAGGGGTTATTGAGCACTCCAGCAGTCCTTGGGCCAGCCCAGTGGTATTGGTCCCAAAGGCTGCTGCACCTGGTGCCACTCCAGAACTCTGGTTCTGTGTGGACTACCAGGGACTCAATGCAGTCAGCAAGACTGATGAGTCCCTGCAGTCCCTGACCTGATGAGCTCATTGACCGGTTGGGAGCTGCCAAGTACCTCATTATGTTTGACTTAACATCTGGGTACTGGCAGATTGCCTTAACTGAGGGGGCCAAGGAGAGGTCAGCATTCTCTACCCCAGATGGACACTTTCAATTTAAAGTGATGCCATTTGGGATGAAGAATGCCCCTGCCATCTTTCAGAGGTTGGTCAACCAGGTGTTGGCTGGGCTGGATGAGTTCAGTGCCACCTACCTGGAAGACATTGCTGTGTTTAGTTCCACATGGGAGGAACACCAGCAACACCTCTGGAGAGTATAAGAGGCCCTTCAAAAGGCAGGCCTCACTATTAAGGTAAGTAAGTGCCAAACAGGGCAGGGTTATGTGGTGTACTTGGGACACCAGGTGGGGTGTGGTCAGGTGGCACCCCTACAGCCAACGATTGATACCATTCTGGCTTGGGAGCCTCCCAAGACCCAGACTGAAGTGAAAGCCTTCTTGGGTCTCAACGGATACTACAGGAGGTTTGTCAAGGGGTTGAGTTGACTTCTAAGAAGCAACCCAGGAAAGTGATCAGGACAGAGGCTTGCCAGAACGCTTTTGATTCCCTGAAGGGTGCCATGTGCACAGCACCTGTGCTGAAGGCACCTGACTACTCCAAGAAGTTGTTGTGCAAATAGATGCCTCAGAGCATGGTGTTGGAGCAGTACTCTCACAGCTTAATGAAGAGGGCCTAGATCAACCCGTAGCCTTCATTAGAAGGAGGTTACTTCCCAGGTAACGTAGGTGGAGTGCCATAAAACGTGAAGTGTTTGCTGTAGTCTGGGTGCTGAAGAAGCTAAGACCCTACTTGTTTGGGACTCACTTCTGGGTTCAGACCAACCACAGGACCCTCAGATGGTTAATGCAGATAAGGGGTGAGAATCCAAAACTGTTGAGGTTGTCCAATTAACCTACAGGGGATGGACTTTACGGTGGAACACCGTCCTGGTACAGAACACGCTAGTGCTGATGGTCTGTCCAGGTTCTTCCGCCTTAGTGATGAGAACTCCCATGAGGTTGGGTAGTTGCTCCCCACTTTCAGCTGGGGGGGACACGTTTTAGACTTTTTCATCCTTGGCATGGTTTCCCCTAACTTTTTGCCTCTGTTTCCCAGGTTGTTGATGTGTGCTGGACTCTGTTTTTGTTGTTTTTGTTACTCTGGGCACTTTACCACTGCTAACCAGTGCTAAAGTGCAAGTGCTACTATTCAAATTGTGTATGTAATTGGCTTATCCATGATTGGCATATTTGATTTACTAGAAAGTCCCTAGTAAAGTGCACTAGAGGTGGCCAGGGGCTGTAAATCAAATGCTCCTAGTGGGCCTGCAGCACTGGTTGTGTCACCCACATAAGTAGCTTTGTAATCATGTCTCAGACCTGCCACTGCAGTGTCTGTGTGTGCAGTTTTAACTGTAAATTTGTACCCACTTGCCAGGCCTAAACCTTCCTTTTTCTTACATGTGAGACACCCCTAAGGTAGGCCCTAGGTAGCCCCAAGGGCAGGGTGCAGTGTATGGTTAAAGTAGGACATAAATGTTTTAGTGTTTTAAATGTCCTGACAGTAAAATATTGCTAAATTCATTTTCCACTGTTGCAAGGCCAGTCCCTTTCATAGGTTAACATGGGGGCTACCTTTAAAACTGATTTAAGTGTAGATTGCCTTTGGGAGTGGATAGACATGAAGTTTGGGGTCTCTGAGCTCACACTTTAAAAATACATCTTTTAGTAAATTTCATTTTAAGATTGTGTGTTTGAAAATGCCACTTTTAGAAAGTGAGCATTTTCTTGCCTATACCATTTCTGTGACTCTGCCTGTTTGTGTATTCCCTGTCTGGGTCAGTTTGACAGTTGGGCTGGTTGTACCTCTCACTAGACAGTGACCAAAGGGAGCTGGGGTGTAGTCTGCATTTCCTCATGAGCCATCTGTGCTAGGAGGGAGGGGAGGGGAGGTCACTCACACCTGAAAGGGCTGTGCCTGCCCTCACACAATGCAGTCTCCAACCCCCTGATGAGTGTCTGAGGCCTGGCCTGGGCAAGGCAGGACTTCACAATCAAGAGACACTTTGCTTTGAAGTAGGCCTACTTCAAAGGAGAAAATAGGTATAAGAAGGGCAAGCAAAACCACAGACTTTAGAACACTTCTGGAAACCAAGAGGAACCTCTGCCTGGAGAAGAGCTGAAGAGCTGAGGAAGAAGAGCTGCCCTGCCTGTGACTGTGCTTTGTGGAGCTATCCTGCAGTTGCTGCTTCTACCAGAGTAAGAGGGCAAAGACTGGACTTTGTGTGCTTTCCATCTTGTGAAGATCTCCAAGGGCTTGATTTAGAGCCTGTTATTTGAAGTCTCAAGAACAGCAAAGACTTCTCTCTGCCAGCACCTGGAGTCTCTGGAGAGACTCCTACTCTGCCCTGTGGTGCCCATCCAGTTCCTGGGACCCTAAAACGAGAAGCTGGCAGCCTAAAATGAAATCCACGCACAGGACGCCGTGAAAATTCGGCGCGCCGCTGGCTTCACAGCTGAAAATCGACTCTCGCCTGCAACGCGACCGGAAGATCGACGCATGGACCTGGAGAAACGATGGGCAGCATCGCTGATGGAGGCTGGTGAGATTGCAACACGCGCTTCGTGGTTTTCGGATCATCATGCGGATGGATTTCCACCGCAAACTCCGCTGGGCATGTAAAAACGACACAAGGCCTGCCCCGACCCGAGAGTGCTGACCGGATCGATGCATCACTCTC
This sequence comes from Pleurodeles waltl, assembly GCF_031143425.1. Taxonomy (NCBI): domain Eukaryota; kingdom Metazoa; phylum Chordata; class Amphibia; order Caudata; family Salamandridae; genus Pleurodeles; species Pleurodeles waltl. The sequence goes on along the minus strand of NC_090439.1, from coordinate 1,032,990,452 downwards.
CCGCGGAAAGAAGAAATGATATGCCCCGACCCGACGAAAGGAGGAATGATGGAAGGTCTTGCTCATGAGTGAAATCGACGCATCGCAAGCCTTTTTTGACACACACTCGCCCGTGCGTGGTTATTTTTGATGCACCCAAGTTACATTTTCACGCTAAGAGTGTTAGTGTGTGTTTAAAGCTACATGAAGACTCTTTTTGCTTTTTAATTGATGACTTGTGTATTGTGGATTTTTGTCATTGTGGTCTTGTTTTGTTTAGATAAATATTTCCTATTTTTTCTAAACCTGCGTTGTGTCATTTTGTAGTGTTTTCATTAAGTTACTGTGTTTGTTGGTACAAATACTTTACACCTAGCACTCTGAAGTTAAGCCTGCTGCTCGGGCCAAGATACCAAGGGTGTAAGCAGGGTTTAGCTGAGGGTGATTCTCTTTTACCCTGAATAGAGTGAGGGTCCTTGCTTGGACAGGGGGTAACCTGATTGCCAACCAAAGACCTCATTTCTAACTCTGCCTCAACGCAGCCATCCTTGCACTACGGTGCAAGGGTGGCTGCGTTGCCACACAGATGCAAATTTTGCGCTGGCGCAGGGGGGGGGAAACACAGGGGTGCACCGTATTCTATTAAATACTGTGCATCCCTGCTTTTTGAAAATGATGTACACGATGCTGCCAAATTTGGTGCAAATTTGATTTTCCATTAAATCTGGCCCATATTGTTTTAAAAACATCCAAACTATGGTTCAAAAATGAAATAAAAAACAATATCATAGGAACCCAAAATTTTACATACGGGAGAAACAAAAAGACAAAAAACAACCACAAAATTATCTTGTTCAGCAATAGTGATCCGTCATCTCACTATACCGGATACATAGTATAAAAGTAACACTCTATTGTATCATGATGTTATATAGATTCAGTTAGTTTATGATGTCAACGCATTTTGGTGGTTTATCCAATTAGTTACCACTTTCCTCAGGACAAAAACAAATAGGCCCTCATTATGACTTTGGTGGTTTCAAACCGAGATCGCCAAAGCCAACGGGCGCCAGAAGACTGACAGTGCTGGCGGTCTTCCGCCCACCATAATACAGTTACTGCTGGATTTCTGCCAAATTTAGGGTGGAAATCCGGCAGTAATTATGCTGGTGGATGAGGCATCTGGGTGGTGCTACCACCTGCACCGCCCCGCCAGTAGGATGCCGTCAGCCGTATTTTGACTAAACAGACGGCCTGGCGGTGTCCTGCTGGCGGGGCGCTGCTGGCAGTAGCAGCACCCCTTACCGTTCCCTGCCGGACGACCTCCTCGCCGGACAAGGTAAGTCGGGCATCTGACAAGGGAGGAGGGTTGGGAGGGTGGGTGCGTTGTGTGTGAGTGTGTGGTGTCTGTGTGTGTGTATGAATGTGTGTGTTCGGTGTGTATGCGTCTGTGAGTGTTGTGGTGTATGCGTGGTTGTATGCATGTGAGTGAATGCGTGTATGTATGATACAGTGAGGGCATGTCTGTATGTCAGTGTGTATGTGTGTGAGTATGTGTGAGTGAATGTGTGTGAGTATGTGTGAGTGAATGCATGTATGGAAGTGGTGGTGCTTGGGTAAATGCCGCCTACCGCTGCGGCGACGGCCGCCAAAAGACCATCGCCGTGGCTACCATCCGTTCGTCAAATAATGACCACAGCTGGATTTTCCCCACAAGAAGGGCACAAATCCGGCTGTGGCCATACTGGCGGATGGTGGTATGGTGTCACTGTTACCACCAGTAGCGCCATGCCAGTAGACCGCTGCCAGCCGCATTAGGAAGAATAATACCGCATGGTGGTGTTCTGCTGCCGGGCGCTGCTGGTGGTAGCAGCGCCCCGTCCCGTCCCCTGCCGGAGGACCCCATGGATAGAGGTAAGTCGGGTTTCCGACAGGGTAGGGGGGGTGTTATGTGTGTGTGCATGTATGTGAGTGTGTGTGTGAAAGTGCATGTGTGTTTAGCGTTGTTTGCGTGCGTGTATGCATGTGTGTGAGTGTGTGTATGAATGAAATGTGAATGCATGTCTGCATGTGCGGATGTGTGCGTGAATGAATGGATGCATGCGTGTATGTATGTGTGTATGTCTGTGTGAATGAGTGTGTGTCTGCGTGTGTGTGTGTATGGTGGGTTGGAAGGGATGGGGAGCGTGGATGAAGGGGGGATGGGGAGCGTCTGAGGAGTGTTGAGGGGGAGGGGCCTCCTATCAGTGACAGGGAAGGAATTCCCTGTCACTGATAGGGCCTACTGCCATGGTTTTCGTGGCTTTACAAACATCACGAAAACCATGGTGGTAGGCAGGGTCATGATACCGCCAGCGGTACAATAGCAGCCGCCGGGCTGAAGATTGTTATCTCCAGCCCAGCAGCTGCTACCACCATGGCGGTCGGAGAGGTACATTGCCGGGTTGGCTTCAGCCAACCCGCCAATGTCTTAATGTGGCAGTAAGTACTGACAGCCTGTTGGCGGTACTACCGCCACATTATCTCCAACCGCCGAGGTCATAATGACCCCCATAATGTTGAGATAAAAAAAACTGTAACGACAATATGAAACGTACTATAATTGACATATACTAAGTAAGACGTACATATTTTATTAAGAAAGAAAATCTCATACAACGCTTTACAAATTGTACTAAGCATTTTTAAATCACAAATTCCAAAACATAAGGGACCTTACACCCAAGTGTACACATCATAAAAACATCATACAAACCTGGTGTCTCACATACTGCAGTGGCCCTGTCAATGAGCCATTTCATTTTTACCCAAACCAACTCACACTTCATATTATCCTTCCGCAAAATAGTCCATCATTCACCATAGAACTATTTTTGCATACCCTTTATATGCTGATGTTCAGCCAACATCATCCATCTTCCAACATTTCCCATATTCTCCAACATTTTCATCTCATTGTGCACTTACCAGTGGATACAACTCTAGATTTTCTTAAAGCAGCCTATCCATCTAAGTTTGCATCGTGAAGATCTTGAGAACCAGGAGGTAAGTTTCAGAACATTTGGAATCGAGGACTGGCGCTTGTGAACTATTTGGAAGATTTCAACATTTACCTTCAACAGTGTCTTTAGATACATGTACATTTATGCACAAGACTGACACTAGCTTTAAACAGAAAGCATTTCCTAAAAGGTTGCCCAGATGAAAACCATGTGCTGGGGCATTGCTTAGTTTCTGTGTCATAATGTACAATTCTGTGCTCCACATATCCTTTTTTGGAAAAATATTATTATGTTTTGCCTGACTAATGCTGTGTTGGTGTTGTGGCTGATATGGCACAAGTGCTTTCTCTGAGAGAATCCTAGCTGCTTGAGAAACAACTCACTACTTTTAGCAAAAGATCACTCTATGATATTGCATCAGGAAGCGGGTAATCAGGGAGCAGAGGGATAGCTGCTGACTAACTTCACGGGGAGTCCCTGAAAGGGATAAAGTAACTTAGATAGAACAGACATTTTTTTGGCATGAATATGTCCTAACCAAGAAATATACATAGGCCCCCGGCATTTGAGGTCCACTTTAACTTGATGTTGGAGTGAGGGATAATTAGCTTTGAATAGGTCTGAGATGTTTGGTGTAATTTTTATATTCAAATAGCTAACCTACTTTTTGGCCCATTTTAGTTCTCTCCCTTCAGGGCTTCTAAAGAAGACTGTGGAAAGGACAGAGTCAAGAGAACGTTGTCTGCAAAGAGGGAAATGTTGTTGGATCTGCGAGCCAAATGGCAATCCCTGAATATCGGACTTATCATGTACTGTAGCTGGCAGGGGTTCTATACTGAGAGCGAACAATAATGGGAACAGGGGGTGATAGCGCGTCCAGTCCTTATAAATTACTTATGCTTGGAAACGCCGGAGGTCGGTGAACCTTTTGACCGGGTTGAGTCCTCCTCATCCAAAGAATTTTCGTATCCCTCAAATCAATAATCAATAATCATTTATAACCAATAACCAATACTCAATTAGTAATCAAACAACAAATTAGATCAATGGAAAACAGTAATTTGACACACCATGACCTTTCAGTCATGAATAACCACGCCTGTTTATTAAGAGTTAATGAGTTTATTTCCCTATATTAACAAAGCTAATACGATGTAAGTAAGTCTCAAAATCAAATGATACATATATATGAACATTACTGGCTGTCCATAACGACGGAAGAAACGCAACCTACACAAAACTTGGATTATAATGCACTCAGATATAGCAGTGCAAATCACTAATAAAAGCAACTGAGATTGACTAATGGCATACATTGATCAGCATAACAAGGTTTCAATTCAGCACAGTGCATTAAATGAATACCTCAACTAACCTCTGATTAGCATCCACATGTGGGGCTTCATGTAAAACAAATTTAGTCAACATAAATTTAGAAAACTTCTAGCTTGGGCTCTGTCAAAATAAGCAGTTGGTATCTAAGAAGGAAAATACAATGAATAATACATTTATCCTTTTATAATTACCAAATACAATCAGCATTCAAGATAAGTCTTCATCCTTCAGGTACCGGTTCGATCAGCATGGGGCTTCTCCAAAGGGGGCAAAGTTAAAGTCAAGATTTCCATGCAGCGGCAAGGAAAAGGGGGCAAAAGTTATTGTATGGGCAAGACGGGGTAAAGTTAAAGTCTCTAGGGTGAGAATTCTTTAAAGTCTCTCTCTGTGATAGAGAAAAAGCATCAAAGTGTCATCAAAGTAAAAGTGGCAATGGCATAAAATGGCGTCAAAATGGCTTCTCAAAATATGGCTTCAAAAAAATGGCTGTCTTCTCTTTGTCCGGTGGGATTAAGTAAGAAAAGTTCCAAATTCTTCAGGTTCTTCCATTGGAGGGTCCATGGGGTGATTTCTCTTTGACCAATGAATAGTGTCTTTTCTCTTAATACTCATCTACGTGTAAGGTGTCCTTGGAGTTTTGGAACATAACTAGCAACAATGTTGCCAATTAATTCTGCATCAGTGTCTTCATTGTCTGCACCTGCAGAAACTGACCTTGAGCTTCAAAGGGGATGAAAGTTGCCTAGCACGCAACTTTGAGATAGGTGTATTAATCATTCTACTGGAAAATACAGCTTTTAAAGGTTTAAAACACGTCTTTGTTAATACAAGTGAAAACTACGCAGTTAAAATTGAGACCAGGCAACTAGGCCAAAGCCTCTGCTAAATTTAAGCTAAGCATGTAACAGTTTCAATGAGAAAATCATAAAGTACAACTTTAAATATGGTATACTAATACATTTTTACTGATTTTCATGATTAATTAAGCTTGTTTAAAACTAGTGGTGACCTACTTCGTGGGCACATTTCTCTACACATTTTATTTTTCTTTGCTAAAACACATTGCATATACGGTTTTTGTTACATGATATATAAATATTGTTAGTCTTTCTTTTTCTGCTTCATCAATCCCTCCTCTCATGACTAATTATGTCATCACATTAAATCTTCCATCACAAATTTTATTTCATTAAAATTCTGTTTCAATAATTCTGCATTTCAATCACTTCCCTTTTCCTTTTTACTCCCTTTGATTTTTCCCTGTATAATTTTACCATTTCTTTTTGTTCTTTCTTTTCAGTTCTTCTTTTGTTTCTTAATTTCAATATTTTAATAATTTTCCATATTCCCCAAATACTTATTAAGCAAATTAGTATTATTAATATTCCTTTTATTATTTTCAGTAATATTCTGTTCCAAATGTTGCTGAGCCAATTTCCCATGGAAGCAAAACCTTTTCCAACTTTTTCCCATACTCCTGGTTCTTTCAATTCTTTCAAATCTGTACTATCTTTAGTTAAATTTGTAAGCATATTTCTAATTTGTTTACTGTTGTCAAGCATATATGAGCAACAGTGGCGTCCACTAAGCATTTTGCAAATGCCGCCATTCTTTGCTAAAATAATGTCTAAAGCAAGCCGATTTTAAAGAGTCATAGCTCTTTCTGCAGCAAGTTCAGTATCCATCAGGATCATTGCTCCTGAAAAATTTGTCAGCATGTTATCCACAATAGTAGACAACTTTCGTATTTTGATTGAATTCAATATAACTCCTACTGAAGGAATTATTGCTCCAAATATGTCTCCTACCGCACCAGACGCTGTCTCCCTTTTCTGAATATGATGTAATTCAGACAGCTTTGGAAATTTCTTTAAGTCATCTAGTTGATAAATCTTTGGAAATACTATTCCCAAATAACATCTCCCATACCATCCCTTTGGAAGACGATAATAGACATTAAGGGGGTCATTCTGACCCTGGCGGTAAAAACCGCCAGGGCCAACGACCGCGGGAGCACCGCCAACAGGCTGGCGGTGCTCCCATGGGCATTCTGACCGCGGCGGTACAGCTGCGGTCAGAAACGGAAAACCGGCGGTGTACCGCCGGTTTCCCGCTGCCCTGGGGAATCCTCCATGGCGGCGCAGCTTGCTGCGCCGCCATAGGGATTCCGAGCCCCATAGCGCCATCCTGTTCCTGGCGGTTTTGGCCGCCAGGAAGAGAATGGCGGTATGGGGTGTCATGGGGCCCCTGGGGGCCTCTGAAGTGCCCATGCCAGTGGCATGGGCACTGCAGGGGCCCCCGTAACAGGGCCCCACAAAGATTTTCAGTGTCTGCCATGCCGACACTGAAAATCGCGACGGGTGCAACTGCACCCGTCGCACCCCTTCCACTCCGCCGGCTCCATTCGGAGCCGGCATCCTCATAGAAGGGTGTTTCCCGCTGGGCTGGCAGGCGGCCTTCTGGCGGTCACCCGCCAGCCCAGCGGGAAACCCAGAATACCACGGTCTTTTGACCGCGCAGCGGTATTCTGGCGGGCCCCACCATGCCGGCGGCTACCGCCGCCGGCCGGGATCAGAATGACCCCCTAAGTCCACAAATATAGTATACCCCTGGAGTAGCTGGATCTAGTACATTTAACATGAACGTCCATTTACTCTGGAATAAAAACACGTGTTTAGATTCACTCGTTCCCACAAAGATTGTGTCATAGTAAGTTTTCCTATATGTAATGCATCTAAAGCTAATTTCCCTTGTGTTTTTATTGCGGCAAAAGCATAGTTATCTACAGATGTCCTTTTATGTAATTCTTTTTCTAATTTTTCCTTTATCATTTTCCTTCTATCTTCAGTGTGATCTAAAAAGCTTTTCTCTACGGGTGAAAGTAAGCATGTGAGGTTTTCTTTATGAGCGTGAACTGTGGAAAAATGTGATAATGGTTCAAAGAAACCCCTAACTAATTTTATATAATAATCTCTTGCTACTTTACTCAAGTACTCAATTATAAGGACATATGAGAATACGACATCATGATTGGAATAGAAGTATTGAATATACTCCTGGCCATAAAATCTGGTTAGTAATAAACTACATGTTATTCCATACGTAAGGGGCATGCTATGATATGTCACCCCTTCTACTACTGAGGTAGGGATTTGTGTACATATATAACAATCCTTCGCGTCCATTGTCTGAACATACTCATTCAACAAGCGATAGAAGACATTAGATGAGAGTTCTTGCTTGTCTTTAGTATAATCATGTAAATATTTTTCGTCTTGTTTGAGTCTTTTTAAAGGAGTTAATTCAGTAGTAGTTTTAAAAGTAGAAGCATCATTCGCGTCTCTTTCATTCCCTCCATGCATTCCAAGAATTATTGCCATAATTATTAGTACACATGCAATTATCAAACCTATACACATGTATTTACAACACTTCATCCTACGTCCTTGTGTAGTATTGTCAGTCATGATCTATAGAGAATCAGAAAGTTGAAGATACTTTTTTTCAAATCAAATTTACAGATATATATATATATATATATATGTATATATATATATATATATATATATATATATATGTATATATATATATATATATGTATATATATATATATATATATGTATATATATATATATATATATATATCTATATGGGATCAACGAGGTCAAAGTTCACACGGTTTTCTTTAGCAGCTTAGTCTCTTATCGGTTTAGCAGCTTTGTCTCAAAATCGGTTTCAAAAGTCAATCAGGTTATCAATGTCTTATTCGGTAATGTTCATGAAATTTCACTTTTCAAATACCAAAGTATCGTTCTGCTTCTTCATTTTCAAGACTAAGAGATAGAAATTCGTCTGACCAATCATTAGTGGCTGTGTATGCCCATTCTGGACCAGAATATCTTCTGTTTTCTACTCTTTTTCTTTTCAATTTTACATCTCCTTTCGATTCTCCTTCGCTTATGTCTTGTTCTTTGGCTGTGTCTTTTTCTTCATTCAATGTGGTTACGATAGATACTTCTTTTCTTTTCTCTTTCGAGTCTGGTCTTTTGTCTTTATTTAATGTTTCTTTAGTCTTTAATTTCACTGGTGATATGCTTTGTCTCCGTTTCGCGTTGTTTTCACCTGATGGACCTGCAACCGGTTCTGGAAGAATTGGAACAATTTGACTTTGCTCCGTCTCGTCTCCTTCACCTGGTAGATCAGTCAATTTTTCTCCTTGTTCTCCTGTATCGTCTGCTTCTGGGAAAGCCCTCCTCTTATTAGGCTCTCCTGCTTCTTCACCTGAGAGAGGATCTTTGTCACCTCCTGAGGCTTCCTCTCTGTTGTCCTCAAAAGGATCGACTGCGTCTCCCTCAGAGAATATTTCTTCTGTCTCAATTTCTTCTTGTTCGCTTTCAGGCTCTCTTCGTTCTGTCTCAGTGCCTGGTACTTTCCTGTTAGCTGTTGGTAATTTCAGTGCTTCAATTTCCTCTTCTGTGGGACACGTCACCCTTTTCGCGTGACTGGCGTGTATCCAGTTGGGAACTCCCGCACACTTCACAGCAGTGGTAGTCATCAGAATCACTTGAAAAGGTCCTTTCCAACGGGGTTCCAAACACGACTTTCTCACGTGCTTCTTTACCTCAATCCAGTCACCTGCTTTCAGGGCGTGTCCTGGACCTTGGATCTGTGGCAAGGTGGTTGCCTCCACCTGGTGAGAAAAAGAGCGGACTACATCAGCCAGACCTTTGCAGTAGTCCAATACCATATCATCTATAATATTTACAAGGGCATTAACAGGAACTGCTGGAAGTCTCATGGCTCTGCCCATGAGAAATTCATGTGGTGATAGTCCTGTCTTTCTATCAGGTGTGTTTCTCATTGAAACAGTCAAAATGGGGAGCACCCTGTCTTCCATTCCAGCATTTGTGACCCCATGGCATCATGGTAAATGCAGTCATTAGCACGAATTTGAATAGAGTTTTGAATGTTTTTCACCATAAGTTGGTGCGGCGAGTGCCGTATCTTCGGACACGTGTTTCTGGCTATTTGGCCGTCATCAGCGAAGAGCAACGTGTAGCTGGCGGGGTTGCTTGAAATGCCGCCTTGAAAGTATTCACAGGTTTAAGTACCACTCAAGAAGGCGCACAGGTGCTTCACCCGAGCTCGTCAGCTCAGAGGCTCACGGGAGCCTTAATTACAACAGTCAAAATGGGGAGCACCCTGTCTTCCATTCCAGCATTTGTGACCCCAAGGCATCATGGTAAATGCAGTCATTAGCACGAATTTGAATAGAGTTTTGAATGTTTTTCACCATAAGTTGGTGCGGCGAGTGCCGTATCTTCGGACACGTGTTTCTGGCTATTTGGCCGTCATCAGCGAAGAGCAACGTGTAGCTGGCGGGGTTGCTTGAAATGCCGCCTTGAAAGTATTCACAGGTTTAAGTACCACTCAAGAAGGCGCACAGGTGCTTCACCCGAGCTCGTCAGCTCAGAGGCTCACGGGAGCCTTAATTACAACAGTCAAAATGGGGAGCACCCTGTCTTCCATTCCAGCATTTGTGACCCCAAGGCATCATGGTAAATGCAGTCATTAGCACGAATTTGAATAGAGTTTTGAATGTTTTTCACCATAAGTTGGTGCGGCGAGTGCCGTATCTTCGGACACGTGTTTCTGGCTATTTGGCCGTCATCAGCGAAGAGCAACGTGTAGCTGGCGGGGTTGCTTGAAATGCCGCCTTGAAAGTATTCACAGGTTTAAGTACCACTCAAGAAGGCGCACAGGTGCTTCACCCGAGCTCGTCAGCTCAGAGGCTCACGGGAGCCTTAATTACAACAGTCAAAATGGGGAGCACCCTGTCTTCCATTCCAGCATTTGTGACCCCAAGGCATCATGGTAAATGCAGTCATTAGCACGAATTTGAATAGAGTTTTGAATGTTTTTCACCATAAGTTGGTGCGGCGAGTGCCGTATCTTCGGACACGTGTTTCTGGCTATTTGGCCGTCATCAGCGAAGAGCAACGTGTAGCTGGCGGGGTTGCTTGAAATGCCGCCTTGAAAGTATTCACAGGTTTAAGTACCACTCAAGAAGGCGCACAGGTGCTTCACCCGAGCTCGTCAGCTCAGAGGCTCACGGGAGCCTTAATTACAACAGTCAAAATGGGGAGCACCCTCTCTTCCATTCCAGCGTTTGTGACCCCAAGGCATCATGGTAAATGCAGTCATTAGCACGAATTTGAATAGAGTTTTGAATGTTTTTCACCATAAGTTGGTGCAGCGAGTGCCGTATCTTCGGACACGTGTTTCTGGCTATTTGGCCGTCATCAGCGAAGAGCAACGTGTAGCTGGCGGGGTTGCGTGAAATGCCGCCTTGAAAGTATTCACAGGTTTAAGTACCACTCAAGAAGGCGCACAGGTGCTTCACCCGAGCTCGTCAGCTCAGAGGCTCACGGGAGCCTTAATTACAACAGTCAAAATGGGGAGCACCCTGTCTTCCATTCCAGCATTTGTGACCCCAAGGCATCATGGTAAATGCAGTCATTAGCACGAATTTGAATAGAGTTTTGAATGTTTTTCACCATAAGTTGGTGCGGCGAGTGCCGTATCTTCGGACACGTGTTTCTGGCTATTTGGCCGTCATCAGCGAAGAGCAACGTGTAGCTGGCGGGGTTGCTTGAAATGCCGCCTTGAAAGTATTCACAGGTTTAAGTACCACTCAAGAAGGCGCACAGGTGCTTCACCCGAGCTCGTCAGCTCAGAGGCTCACGGGAGCCTTAATTACAACAGTCAAAATGGGGAGCACCCTGTCTTCCATTCCAGCATTTGTGACCCCAAGGCATCATGGTAAATGCAGTCATTAGCACGAATTTGAATAGAGTTTTGAATGTTTTTCACCATAAGTTGGTGCGGCGAGTGCCGTATCTTCGGACACGTGTTTCTGGCTATTTGGCCGTCATCAGCGAAGAGCAACGTGTAGCTGGCGGGGTTGCTTGAAATGCCGCCTTGAAAGTATTCACAGGTTTAAGTACCACTCAAGAAGGCGCACAGGTGCTTCACCCGAGCTCGTCAGCTCAGAGGCTCACGGGAGCCTTAATTACAACAGTCAAAATGGGGAGCACCCTGTCTTCCATTCCAGCATTTGTGACCCCAAGGCATCATGGTAAATGCAGTCATTAGCACGAATTTGAATAGTGTTTTGAATGTTTTTCACCATAAGTTGGTGCGGCGAGTGCCGTATCTTCGGACACGTGTTTCTGGCTATTTGGCCGTCATCAGCGAAGAGCAACGTGTAGCTGGCGGGGTTGCTTGAAATGCCGCCTTGAAAGTATTCACAGGTTTAAGTACCACTCAAGAAGGCGCACAGGTGCTTCACCCGAGCTCGTCAGCTCAGAGGCTCACGGGAGCCTTAATTACAACAGTCAAAATGGGGAGCACCCTGTCTTCCATTCCAGCATTTGTGACCCCAAGGCATCATGGTAAATGCAGTCATTAGCACGAATTTGAATAGAGTTTTGAATGTTTTTCACCATAAGTTGGTGCGGCTCCCTTGAGCCACAGCTGACGAGCCTTGGGAGGCACCTGTGCGCAATGAGAGGTACATAAACCTGAGAAAACATTTGGCGGCATTTCAAGCAAGCCCCTATACCATGCTGCTCCCTGCTGATGATGGGCTAAACCCAGAAACACGTGTACAGGGATAAACAGCACTTGCTGCGCCTACAGAGGTGAAAGACTTTATTACTTTCGGAATGGACTACGAATTCGACTGCATTTACCATGATGCATTGGGGTTGGACTTTGTTGCTGGAGTGTAGGCAGTGTGCTCCCTTTCTTTGTAATTTTGTCTTTGGACGGCTCCCTTGAGCCACAGCTGACGAGCCTTGGGAGGCACCTGTGCGCCATGAGAGGTACATAAACCTGAGAAAACATTTGGCGGCATTTCAGCAAGCCCCTATACCATGCTGCTCCCTGCTGATGATGGGCTAAACCCAGAAACACGTGTACAGGGATAAACAGCACTTGCTGCGCCTACAGAGGTGAAAGACTTTATTACTTTCGGAATGGACTACGAATTCGACTGCATTTACCATGATGCATTGGGGTTGGACTTTGTTGCTGGAGTGTAGGCAGTGTGCTCCCTTTCTTTGTAATTTTGTCTTTGGACGGCTCCCTTGAGCCACAGCTGACGAGCCTTGGGAGGCACCTGTGCGCCATGAGAGGTACATAAACCTGAGAAAACATTTGGCGGCATTTCAAGCAAGCCCCTATACCATGCTGCTCCCTGCTGATGATGGGCTAAACCCAGAAACACGTGTACAGGGATAAACAGCACTTGCTGCGCCTACAGAGGTGAAAGACTTTATTACTTTCGGAATGGACTACGAATTCGACTGCATTTACCATGATGCATTGGGGTTGGACTTTGTTGCTGGAGTGTAGGCAGTGTGCTCCCTTTCTTTGTAATTTTGTCTTTGGACGGCTCCCTTGAGCCACAGCTGACGAGCCTTGGGAGGCACCTGTGCGCCATGAGAGGTACATAAACCTGAGAAAACATTTGGCGGCATTTCAAGCAAGCCCCTATACCATGCTGCTCCCTGCTGATGATGGGCTAAACCCAGAAACACGTGTACAGGGATAAACAGCACTTGCTGCGCCTACAGAGGTGAAAGACTTTATTACTTTCGGAATGGACTACGAATTCGACTGCATTTACCATGATGCATTGGGGTTGGACTTTGTTGCTGGAGTGTAGGCAGTGTGCTCCCTTTCTTTGTAATTTTGTCTTTGGACGGCTCCCTTGAGCCACAGCTGACGAGCCTTGGGAGGCACCTGTGCGCCATGAGAGGTACATAAACCTGAGAAAACATTTGGCGGCATTTCAAGCAAGCCCCTATACCATGCTGCTCCCTGCTGATGATGGGCTAAACCCAGAAACACGTGTACAGGGATAAACAGCACTTGCTGCGCCTACAGAGGTGAAAGACTTTATTACTTTCGGAATGGACTACGAATTCGACTGCATTTACCATGATGCATTGGGGTTGGACTTTGTTGCTGGAGTGTAGGCAGTGTGCTCCCTTTCTTTGTAATTTTGTCTTTGGACGGCTCCCTTGAGCCACAGCTGACGAGCCTTGGGAGGCACCTGTGCGCCATGAGAGGTACATAAACCTGAGAAAACATTTGGCGGCATTTCAAGCAAGCCCCTATACCATGCTGCTCCCTGCTGATGATGGGCTAAACCCAGAAACACGTGTACAGGGATAAACAGCACTTGCTGCGCCTACAGAGGTGAAAGACTTTATTACTTTCGGAATGGACTACGAATTCGACTGCATTTACCATGATGCATTGGGGTTGGACTTTGTTGCTGGAGTGTAGGCAGTGTGCTCCCTTTCTTTGTAATTTAGTGTTTCTCATTGACATTAACACCAAAGGCAACGCGTCAGGCCATTTCAAGTTTGTGGATGCGCATATTTTCGCCATTCTTGATTTTAGTGTGCCATTCATTTGCTCCACTAGTCCTGATGCTTCAGGGCGGTAGCTACAATGCAATTTTTGTTCATTGTTCAATGCTGCACATAATAATTTGATTACTTCGTTATTGAAGTGACTTCCCCTATCTGGTTCTAAAGAGATCGGAAATCCGAAATGTGGAATTAGCTCTCTCAACAGTAGTTTTGCAACTGTGAGACTGTCATTTCTGCGTGTAGGGTATGCTTCAATCCAGTAACAAAAAATACACACAATCACCAACACATATTTCAAGCCTGCATGCATAGGCATCTCAATTAAATCCATTTGCATCCTGCTGAACAGCCCACCTGCTCTTCCAATGTGGCTCAAATTTACTACGGTTCCCTTCCCTGCGTTCATTTGTTGGCAAATGACGCAACAATGCAAACTGCTTCAGCAACTTGGCAAAATTTGGGATTAAACCAATCAATTTTGAATAATCTAATCATGGCATCTCTTCCAATGTGTGCTTGTCCGTGATATAGCCTAGCTATTTGCGTCAAAAGACTGTCTGGCAAAACTAATCTCCCTTCACTTGAAACACACAAATCATCTGTTTTTTTTACGCATTGTAATTTACTCCATGAGAGTTTTTCATCCATACTAACATTATTTTGTAGGAATTTCAATTCTTCTATTGTGTCTACAACTTTTAGAGCAAAGGCTTCATTTGGTTCAAGTTCTGGCTCACTTATCAAATTCCATTTGTCTCTGAGCAATATACAGTTCAATGCGCAAAACCTTGCGACTTGATCTGCATATCCATTTCCCAAAGAAACGAAGTCTTGTGATTTCGAGTGTGCACTGCATTTTACCACTGCTTCTTCTCCTGGTAACTGGATAGCATGTAACAGTTCTCTTATTCTTTCACCATTTTTCACTGGTGATCCTGAAGAGGTCATAAAGCCTCTTTGTGACCACAATTGTCCAAAGTCATGCACTATTCCAAATCCGTACTGACTATCAGTGTAAATGGTGACTTTCATTAATGCCGAAAGTTGGCAAGCTCTAGTAAGGGCTACTAGTTCTGCTACTTGTGCAGAGTAAATTCCTTGAAGCCAAGATGCTTCTAGAACTCCAGTTATTGTACACACAGCATATCCTGCTTTCAATATTCCTAGTGCATCCCTCAAACATGAACCATCAACAAAAATAATCTGATCATTTTCTTCCAATCGAGTGTCTTTGATATCAGGTCTTAGTTTAGTACAAAATTCAGTCACCTGAAGACAGTTGTGTTCGATGTCTTCTGCATTCTCAATTTCAACATTTTCACTGGGAAACAAAGTTGCTGGATTCAATGTAGTGCACCTTTTTAATTGCACATTTGGTGATCTCAAAGTTATTGTTTCTTACCTTGTAAGCCTAGCACCAGTCATGTGCTGTGTTCGGGAACGTGTCAAAAGTATTTCGACTGAGTGAGGGACCATAACTGTTAAAGGATGTCCCATCACTATTCCTTCACTCTGATTCAGGCTCATACCAACTGCTGCTACAGCACGCAAGCATCCTGGTAAGGCTGCTGCGACTGGATCCAAAGTAGCTGAAAAATATGCTACTGGTCTGTTTACACCACCATGGGCTTGAGTCAAGACAGACAAGGAACATGCATCACGTTCATGACAAAACAATGTAAAAGGCTTTGTGTAATCAGGCACACCTAAAGCTGGAGCTCTGCACATGCATTCCTTCAATTCAATAAAGGCATCCATTTCATCTCTTTTCAACATTATTTCATCCTGCGCATCTTTCTGGTTCAGTTTCAGTAAAGGTTTGGCTAGAGTTGAGAAATTGGGAATCCATTGGCGACAGTAGCCCACCATTCCCAAAAACTTTCTCACCTCTTTTCTTGTTTTGGGTGGACTCATTTGAGGTACACTTGTTATTCCTTCTTTCAGGATTTTTCTCGACCCTTTTTCTATTTGGTGACCCAAATATTTCACTTTCTTTTGGCAGTATTGCAATTTCGAAGGAGACACTTAGGGGGTTATTACAACTTTGGAGGAGGTGTTAATTTGTCCCAAAAGTGACGGTAAAGTGACGGATATACCACCAGCCGTATTACGAGTTCCATAGGATATAATGGACTCGTAATACGGCTGGTGGTATATCCGTCACTTTACAGTCACTTTTGGGACGGATTAACACCTCCTCCAAAGTTGTAATAACCCCCTTTGTGTCCATTCCTTCCCAAATGATTCAGTAGAGCAATAGTGTCAACTGTACAGTCATTTTCTGTTTTGGATGCAATCAGTAAATCGTCAATATACTGTACTAAGGTTGATTCGAAAGGTAATTCCAATGATTCCAGATTTTTCTTTAGAATCTGATTGAAAATTGATGGTGACTCCGAAAACCCTTGAGGAATTCGACACCAACTGTAGACTCTGTCCAGGAATTTGAAACAAAAGAGAAATTGGCTGTCCTCATGAAGAGGCACAGAAAAGAATGCTTGTGACAAATCAATGACTGTGAACCACTCTGCATCACAGGGAATTTGAAACATTATTACAGCTGGATTTGGTACTATGGGACAACATTTGACTATTATGTCATTTATTTTTCTCAAATCTTGAACAATTCGGACCTTTCCACTTGGCTTTATTAGTCCCATGATTGGTGAATTACATGGACTACTCAGTACTTCAAATCAAATCAAAATCAAATCAAATCAAATCATAAATATTTATAAAGCGCGCTACTCACCCGTGCGGGTCTCAAGACGCTAGGGGGAAGGGGTTACTGCTGCTTGAAGAGCCAGGTCTTGAGTAGTCTCCGGAAAGGGGAGTGGTCCTGGGTGGTCCTGAGGATGGTGGGGAGGGAGTTCCATGTCTTGGCCACCAGGTAGGAGAAGGACCTCCCACCCGCCGTGGTGCGGCGGATGCGAGGGACGGCGGCGAGAGCGAGGTTGGCGGAGCGAAGAGGACGGGTGGGGGTGTAGAAGCTGAGGCGGCGGTTGAGGAGTTCGGGTCCCTTGTTGTGGAGGGCTTTGTGTGCGTGGGTGAGGAGTCGGAAGGTGATCCTTTTGTTGACGGGAAGCCAGTGCAGGTGTCTCAGGTAGGCGGAGATGTGGCTGTTGCGGGGTATGTTGAGGATGAGGCGGGCGGAGGCGTTTTGAATTCGTTGCAGACGTTTCTGGAGTTTAACGGTGGTTCCTGCGTATAGTGTGTTGCCGTAGTCCAGACGGCTCGCGACGAGGGCGTGGGTCACGGTCTTTCTGGTGTCGGCGGGGATCCAACGGAAGATCTTTCGGAGCATGCAGAGGGTGAGGAAGCAGGAGGATGATACGGCGTTGACTTGTTTGGTCATGGTGAGAAGTGGGTCCAAGATGAAACAGAGGTTGCGTGCATGGTCTGAGGGGGTCGGTGCGGTGGCAAGAGCCGTGGGCCACCAGGAGTCGTCCCAGGCGGTCGGGGTGTTTCTGAGGATGAGGACTTCTGTTTTGTCTGAGTTCAGTTTCAGACGGCTGAGTTTCATCCAATCTGCGACGTCTTTCATTCCATCTTGCAGGTTGGTCTTGGCGCTGGTGGGGTCCTTGGTGAGGGAAAGTATCAGTTGAGTGTCGTCGGCGTAGGAGGTGATGATGATGCTGTGTTTGCGTACGATGTCGGCGAGGGGGCTCATGTAGACATTGAAGAGTGTCGGGCTGAGCGAGGAGCCTTGTGGGACGCCGCAGATGATCTCGGTGGGGTCTGAGCGAAAAGGTGGGAGGTAGACTCTTTGGGAGCGGTTGGAGAGGAAGGAAGTGATCCAGTCCAGGGCCTGTCCTTGGATCCCGGTGGAGCGGAGGCGGGATATTAGGGTTCGGTGGCAGACGGTGTTGAAGGCAGCCGAGAGGTCGAGGAGGATGAGGGCGACTGTTTCTCCGTTGTCCATCAGGGGTCTGATGTCGTCTGTGACTGAGATGAGGGCGGTTTCTGTGCTGTGATTGGCTCGGAATCCGGACTGAGAGGGGTCGAGTAGGCTGTTGTCTTCAAGGAAGTTGGTAAGTTGCTTGTTGACGGTCTTCTCTATGACTTTGGCGGGGAATGGGAGGAGCGAGATGGGGCGGAAGTTCTTCAGGTCGCTTGGGTCCGCCGTAGGTTTTTTCAGTAGGGCGTTGACTTCAGCGTTTTTCCAGCTCTTGGGGAAGGTAGCAGACGAAAATGAGCTGTTGATGATGGTCTGGAGGTGCGGGGCGATGATGTTGTGGGCTTTGTTGAAGATGAAGTGTGGGCAGGGGTACGAGGGGGCACCGGAGTGGATGGAGTTCATGGTGGCTTTGGTCTCTTCCGTGTTGATGTGAATCCAGGCGTTGAGGGTGATGGCTGGGGTTGTAGGTTCTGTGGTGGTTGGCTGGGTCTGGTGTCCGAAGCTGTCGTGTAGGTCGGTGATCTTCCGATGGAAGAAGGTGGCGAGGGAGTTGCAGAGGTCTTGTGAGGGCGTGATGGCGTTAGGGTTGGAGAGCTCTTTGACAATGTTGAAGAGTTCTCTGCTGTTGTGGCTGTTTTTGTCCAGTCTTTCTGTGAAGAAATTTCTTTTGGCGGCGCGGATCAGTTGGTGGTGTTCGCGGGTAGCGTTCTTGAGGGCAGTCATGTTGTCTGCGGTGTGGTCCTTGCGCCAGGCTTTCTCGAGGGTGCGGCAGGTTTTCTTTGATTCCTTAAGGGTGTCGGTGACCCAGAGAGGTTTTTTGCTGTCTTGGGAGGCGTCTGAGGGGAGCGAGGTTGTCTGCGCAGTTGGTGATCCAATTCGTGAGGCTGAGGGCTGCGTCGTTGGGGTCGGAGGAGAAGGTGGGTTGGTTGTCGTTGAGAGTGGAGAGAAGCTGTTCCTCGGGGATTTTGTTCCACTGTCAACGTGGGATGGGTTGTGTGCGGAGGTGGCGAGTCTCGCGTCGGAAGGTGAAGTGGACACATCTGTGGTCGGTCCAGTGTATAGCTGAGGAGTGGCTGGGGTACTTTCTTTCTTCTTATCCTTTTTCTTAACCCACCTACTCTCCCATTTGTCTAAACATCTCCAAACCTGCGCGCTTTGCAATATTTCTTTAAGGTGTGTTTTCATTCCTGCAGACCTCATGTGTTAAAAATCTTTTGTCTCAAAGTCTAACCTGTAATTTCTGCTCAAGTGCTTGGTTTTGTTTATGTCTATTTTGTGTCTGTCTCCTATTTCTTGTAACCTCTTATGTATGCTTCGTACCTCTCTTGTAATTCTAGTGCAAATGTATCTCAGCTCTTCTTCTGTGTATGATTCTAACCTGTTCAGACCCATCGTTCCATCTACGAGTTCACCTGCTTCCATGCCCAATCTTATTTGATTCAAATATTCTTCTCCTTTCCCCTTGGGTGTACTCTGTGGGGTATTCAGACTGTTCAACCATTGTGTTAACTGTTGTGCGTTTAGTCCCATTAATGTAGCATCTACATCCACTGCTACTGATGATTTCTGTAATGTTTCTGTTTTTGAGGTTTGCGGTATTATTAGTGGTGGATTTGACCTTACCACGGTTGCCGGAACACAAATTGGAATTGGACTAAATTCCAACAAAGACCCAGATCTGTTTGACAGTGTTCCTACTGGAGTCATTTCTTGAGTATTTTCTATGTATCTCTTTCCTGTCTCATTCTGTGTCATTAAACCTTGATCGCATACACTTGGCTTTGCTTGTATATATAATGGTACTGGCGGACCTACAGTGATAGGCAAAGATATTGCGTCCGGATTCTGTCTGTTACCCAAATTCTGTGGCATGTTAATTCCCATATTATTTTTCATCATTGCTGACGTGTCTAACTGTGTTTCTGCTGTTTGAATGTACCTTGGCAATTCTTGTGTCTGCCTTTGAGGCATCACTAAATTAGAATTTATTTCCATTTTATGCTCATCATTATAGAGTCTTTGGACCTGTGGCTGATAATTATTAACAGGTTCCAGTTTAGTCATGTCAGGATATATTCTCTGAACTTGTGGTATTTCTTGTGTAAAAGGCATATCAGGACTACTTTGCCTCTGCAATTTTATCAATTTCGGTGCTACAATACCCTGTATTGGTTCTGGAGGGTCAGTACTAGTGCTTGGGCCATTTTTGTTTTCCACATATGGTGGTGGACGGTCATTTAACAATTGCAGAATGAACTCCTCATCATCTGATTCGTCTGACCTTTTCGAGGTTCTCTTATTTTCTCTATCTTTGGACTGACTCCTGTTTGTTTTATAGGTAGCTTTTTTCCCTTCCATCTCTGCTCCGTCAGTAATTGCTGGAAACAATTTGACTCCCTACAATATATCTGATCTCCAAACCTTTTGAGCACTATCCCATCTAGCATCCGCTCGTGTCTTTTCTACTCTTCTCACTCTTGTCTCAATTTTTTTTTGTAGTTGCTTTCTAGCTATCTGTTCCCAAATAGCTAATGCTTCAAATTGTGCTGGTCTTGGAGGTATTTCCATGTCATATAGCGCAAATCTTAAATTCTCCAAAACCTTCAGATTAAACGTCCCATGGATAGCAAACGCTACAATTCCATGCTTTTCTGTTAATTTACACCATTGCTTTAACCAAAGACATGGTGCGACACCCTTTTCTTCAATTACGATGTAAGCTGGTGTACCCTCAGGCGGTGTTTCTTCTCCTACATTTGCTTTAATATATACATCTCCCCTCAAGGTACTCTTAAATGCTTTGAAAAATGTCATCTTTCTGTCTTTTATTTTCTCAAAAATGTAATCAATAAGTGACTTTAATTCCCAGAATACTCTTCGCTTGCCTTTCCCCGCCAATTGCGCTTCACAGACTGCGTCCAATCCGTGCGCGACCCTTCTCACCAACCAACCTATCCCAGCTCGGCTCCTAGTGACGTCACACTCACACACTGCGGCTGACAAAGTCTTGCGGCTTGTCCTCCTTCATTCAGCTTCACTCAAAACTATTTTCTGCAATATATTGCGAGCACTAATTAAAAGAAGAAAACAAATCTGTCGGTTTACTACAGAGAAGGTAATACAGTTGCTTCAGAAACCTTAGGGATTTTTCACTAGCCTCGGCAGTTATTCCATCTTTCTCGGTTTCCCACTTTAGCAAGCAAAATTTGACCTGCAAACTTTACTCTCAACTGATCAATGAACTATTCTAGTGCACCTTAGAATTCCTCAAATCTCAAAGTCGTAGTTTTCTTTTATTCCTCAATTCGTACTTACTCGTTGACCACGCCCGATCAACCTATTAAACCGTACAAATTACAACATCAATCAAGTGTCTCATACACTTTTCAACATACTCCGGAGTCTCTTGACCTCGAAGGGCCCGTTTCAACATCAACAACCACGTGGACAATTTTTTTGCACAAAACGCTTCACACATATGAAGTTCAACGACTTCCCTACTTTCACACTTTGGAGTACAACTCCTCTAAAATTTTAATTGGAGTTTGTAACCCCCTAAAATCCTCACAAACTTCACAATTCATCTGCGGCATAAGCTTTGCAAACGCGAAACCCTAACCTCACTCATAACGTCACTAGAAACGCCGAGAACATCCTCACACTTCCATTTCCTCCATTCGCAAGCTCCGAGATTCCCGGAAAGTCATTGGGGATTTAGGGCATCCTCATTTCTCCAACTTGTTTTATTAAAAAAAATGTTTTACTTGAATCCGTCTATTGTTCGGATGGGGTCCCAAAGGGCCAAACCATCAAGCTCTGCTATCATCTACTGATAGTGCTTCCAGTCCCTATAAATTACTTATGCTTGGACACGCCGGAGGTCGGTGAACCTTTTGACCGGGTTGAGTCCTCCTCATCCAAATAATTTTTGGATCCCTCAAATCAATAATCAATAATCATTTATAACCAATAACCAATACTCAATTAGTAATCAAACAACAAATTAGATCAATGGAAAACAGTAATTTGACACACCATGACCTTTCAGTCATGAATAACCACACCTGTTTATTAAGAGTTAATGAGTTTATTTCCCTATATTAACAAAGTTAATACGATGTAAGTAAGTCTCAAAATCAAATGATACATATATATGAACATTACTGGCTGTCCATAACGATGGAAGAAACGCAACCTACACAAAGCTTGGATTATAATGCACTCAGATATAGCAGTGCAAATCACTAATAAAAGCAACTGAGATTGACTAATGGCATACATTGATCAGCATGACAAGATTTTAATTCAGCACGGTGCATTAAAATAATACCTCGACTAACCCCTGATTAGCATTGACATGTGGGGCTTCATGTAAAACGAATTTAGTCAACATAAATTTAGAAAACTTCTAGCTTGGGCTCTGTCAAAATAAGCAGTTGGTACCTAAGAAGGAAAATACAATGAATAATACATTTATCCTTTCATAATTACCAAATACTATCAGCATTCAAGATAAGTCTTCGTCCTTCAGGTACCGGTTCGATCAGCATGGGGCTTCTCCAAAGGGGGCAAAGTTAAAGTCAAGTTTTCCTTGCAGCAGCAAGGAAAAGGGGGCAAAAGTTATTGTATGGGCAAGACGGGGTAAAGTTAAAGTTAAAGTCTCTAGGGTGAGAATTCTTTAAAGTCTCTCTCTGGGATAGAGAAAAAAGCATCAAAGTGTCATCAAAGTAAAAGTGGCAATGGCATAAAATGGCGTCAAAATGGCTTCTCAAAATATGGCTTCAAAAAAATGGCTGTCTTCTCTTTGTCCGGTGGGATTAAGTAAGAAAAGTTCCAAATTCTTCAGGTTCTTCCATTGGAGGGTCCATGGGGTGATTTCTCTTTGACCAATGAATAGTGTCTTTTCTCTTAATACTCATCTACGTGTAAGGTGTCCTTAGAGTTTTGGAACATAACTAGCAACAATGTTGTCAAATAATTCTGCATCAGTGTCTTCATTGTCTGCACCTGCAGAAACTGACCTTGAGCTTCAAAGGGGATGAAAGTTGCCTAGCACGCAACTTTGGGATAAGTGTATTAATCATTCTACTGGAAAAATACAGCTTTTAAAGGTTTAAAACACGACTTTGTTAATACAAGTGAAAACTACGCAGTTAAAATTGAGACCAGGCAACTAGGCCAAAGCCTCTGCTAAATTTAAGCTAAGCATGTAACAGTTTCAATGAGAAAATCATAAAGTACAACTTTAAATATGGTATACTAATACATTTTTGCCAATTTTCATGATTAATTAAGCTTGTTTAAAACTAGTGGTGACCTATTTCGTGGGCACATTTCTCTACACATTTTATTTTTCTTTGCTGAAACACTTTGCATATACGGTTTTTGTTACATGATATATAAATGTTGTTAGTCTTTCCTTTTCTGCTTCATCAGGAGGACCCCTGTCGTGTTCCCCTTTGGAGCTTTGTGGTCATTTTTTAAGTTAGAAATGCTCCGACTTTCAATCAAGCTTCTAGCTTTCTACTTTGAATGAGGCTCATTGAAGCATATATGTAGCTTTCCTGAGTCAACCAACCAGATTAAACAATGTATCTTTCTGTGCAGGAATTTGATAGGGAATAATGTGATTGCCAGTTTTTATCTCTTCACTCAGACAGTTGCATAGGCTGTCAACCCTCTGCCCTGGCCTCCAGGTATAGGGCTCACTGAATTCGAAATGCTTGGCTGTGGGACCTCAGATAGAGGTTTCAAACATTCAAACCCTGCATCCTGGTAGAATTAAAATGCAGGAACAACCTTCTGAGAATCAGAAAATGTCTGCAAACTACATGGGTAGTGGGGATTGGGGGTACAACTTTTTTAGACCCGATATTACCTGCATAACTCAAAATTTACTTTCTGGTAGCTTGCGTGAAAATTTCCTGTGATTGAGTATCTTGCATACAAAGGTTACAGAAGATACTAATAGGGCACTGCTTCCAAGACAAAGGGGGTCATTACAACATTGGCGGTAAAAGCTGCTTACCGCCGTGCAGAAGATCGGCAACACACCGCCGCGGCCGTGGAATTCCGCCACAGCTATTATGACCCACAGCTCAGAATCCGCCAAAATCTAGGCACCCACACAAGTCCGCCACACCAAAGGTCAGTGATAAACTGGTGATAACGAAACTGACACCGTCACGCCAACAGGAATATGCCCACACTATCACGTCCCACGAATCCAAGCAGCAGTCTTTCAACCGTGGTATTCCATTGGCGGTACACACCGCCGCGCTCATAATACACACACATTTACAAAACAATACCACATTGGACAAATCGAAATACACACACCTGAGACACATACACACACCACTCCCACAAATCCAATACAATATAAAACACACACCCACATCACCCACAAACCTCTATGACAACAATTGCGACAGAAAGCCAGAGAGCGACACCACCAGAAACAACACTAGCATCCACAGGCACTCAACACCATCACTCACACAACATCCAGGCACCTCACACAACACACCTCTAAATATCACCCCACACATCACAACACATACCACCCCACACATCACCCACACCACCCCATGGCACCGCAAAGACACCCCAGGTTTTCTGAGGAGGACCTCAGGGTCATGGTGGAGGAAATCATCCGGGTAGAGCTGCAGCACACCACCATAGCTAGGAAGATGGAGCTATGGCGCAGAATCGTGGACAGGGTCAAAGCAGTGGAACAGCACCCAAGAACTAGAGATGACATCAGGAAGAGGTGAAACGACCTACAGGGGAAGGTGCGTTCTGTGGTCTCAAGACACCAGATTGCGGTTCAGAGGACTGGCGGCGGACCCCCACCTCCTCCCCATAACTAACAACATGGGAGGAGCAGGTCTTGGCTATACTGCATCCGGAGGGCCTCGCAGGAGTAGCTGGAGGAATGGACTCTGGTAAGTCAAACCTTTAACTACCATATCCCCCACCCTACCTGCATGCTATCACATACCCCCACCCTCGCCCTCACCCCCATCACTCCAACTCTTCACACATTTCCCACTATCACAAACCACACATCCCAAACCAAAGCCCTGCATGCAACACCAAAGCATGGACACCCATCACTAAAGCATGTCCACTGCACATACCCATACACCCCCCTAAACCATTATCACAGAAGGTCCCACACAAGAATGGAAGCACTGGGGTACAGGGTGACCCACCCATTGCACACCATGGCACACACAGATGCAATAATCATGCCTTTACACCCCTGCAGGACCCATACCCAAGGTCACCGGACAGGAGGGTCCAGACATGTCCACTCCACCCACAGAAGAGGCCCACAGTGATGACAACAGCTCTGTCCAACTGGATCTAGATGACCAGCCCGGCCCATCTGGGACCTCGGGACAGCCAGTTCCCCTCACACTGGCACAGGCCACTACAGAGCTTCCCCCCTCTGGAAACACCAGCACAGCACCCACCCAGCGGGCCCATCCCTGTGTCCCCAGGACACGTCAAGCAGCAGTGTGTCTACCACTACAGGGAACCCAGGCTAACCCACCACCCCAACAACACCAGGGACCTGGGGGCAGTGGTAGAGGGCACACAGTTCAGGGGACAGAGGCCCAGGAACACAGGGGAACTGGGAGGGCTGTTGTGCGACAGGGGGAGGACAGGCCCAGGGAACACACTCTCCACGAGGCCCTCTCCAACATCATGGGAGCCTACCACCATTCCCAGGAGACAATGGCAACGGTACTGGCCAAGTTTCAGGAGACCCAGCGGCTGCAGGAGGAACAGTATTTGGGGTTCAGGGAGGAACTCAAATCCATCAATTCCACCCTGGGCACCATTGTAGGGGTGCTGAAGGAACTCGTCAACACCAGGAGGGACACTGTGGCACAACAAGGGGCCCCTGGCACTAGCCTAGACGATGAACTGCCCACCACCTCCGCCGGCACTAGTGGACAGGAGGCACAGCCACAGGACCACGACACCAGCACCCCACCCCCAGCAGATGGAGAACCACCCCGCAAGCGGTCCCTGAGATCCAGGACAAAGACAGAGAACAATGCAAAAACCCCTGCCAAGAAATAAGACCACCCTGATTGTCAGCCTTCTGTCCCACTTTGCCACAGTGTCCATCCTTAAACTTCCCTAGCTCCACTTCCTATGCCCCTTTGGACAATGCACCTGTGAGACTAATAGACTGGACTCTGCCATAGACATTCCTCCACCATCACCCCTGACCATGTTACAACCCCCTCCACTATTTAGCACTTAAATAAACACCCTTAAATCACAAAACAATCTGGAGTCAGTCTGTGCTTTCGAAAATGTGTATTTGCAATAACTGTGGAAAAATGCTATATCCAATGTAATGTCAACATACCTATGTCACACAGCTCTAGTCCATGCGGAAACAAAGCAGAGGTCACACAGTGGGACCCACATCTGTGAAATTGAAAGGGAAAGTGACAACTCAGTGTCCATACACTGGGTGAAAATGACAGACAGATGAGAGGTAGAAGCATTAAATCAGATGTAGCAGGCAATGTTGTCTTCTTACCTGTATCTCACTGGAAGGATTGCTGGATCACTGTGTTCCTGTTGTCTATGTCCTCTTCTTCTGCTTCCTCATCTTCACTGTCCACAGGCTCCACAGCTGCCGCAACACCTCCATCTGGACCATCCTCCTGCAGAAAAGGCCCCTGTCGTCGCAAAGCCAAGTTGTGAAACATTCAGCAGGCCATGATGATCTGGCACACCTTCTTTGGTGAGTAGAATAGGGAACCACCTGTCATATGGAGGCACCGTAACCTGGCCTTCTGGAGGCCAAAGGTCCTCTCTATAATCCTCCTAGTTCGACCATGGACCTCATGGTAGCGTTCCTCTGCTCTTGTCCTGGGATTCCTCACTGGGGTCAGTAGCCATGACAGGTTGGGGTAACCAGAGTCACCTGCAAATGGTGAGGGACAACTGTTAGACACACACACTAACTCTTAGGGACATCCCCAGACCCAGGCATCTAGTCACACTGTATTGGATCCATGTCCTCACCTAATAGCCACACACGGTCCCTCTGGAGTTGCCCCATCACATAAGGGATGCTGCTATTACGCAGAATGTAAGCATCATGCACTGAGCCAGGAAACTTGGCATTTACATGGGAGATGTACTGGTCGGCCAAACACACCACCTGCACATTCATAGAATGGTAACTCTCCCGGTTTCTATACACCTGTTCACTCCTGCGGGGGGGACCAAGGTCACATGTGTCCCATCAATGGCACCTATGATGTTGGGGATATGTCCCAGGGCATAGAAGTCACCTTTCACTGTAGGCAAATCCTCCACCTGAGGGAAAACGATGTAGCTGCGCATGTGTTTCAGCAGGGCAGACAACACTCTGGACAACATGTTGGAAAACATAGGCTGGGACATCCCTGATGCTATGGCCTCTGTTGTTTGAAAAGACCCACTTGCTAGGAAATGGAGTACTGACAGGACCTGCACTAGAGGGGGGATTCCTGTGGGATGGCAGATAGCTGACATCAGGTCTGGCTCCAACTGGGCACACAGTTCCTGGATTGTGGTACGATCAAGTCTGTATGTGACAATTACATGTCGCTCCTCCATTGTCGACAGGTCCACCAGCGGTCTGTACACCGGAGGATGCCGACATCTCCTCACCTGCCCAATCAGACTTGCTCTATGGAGGAGAACAGCGAGCAGAGAGTCAACCAACACTGAGGTACGTAAACACAACTTTATAGCAAAATGTCTGAAAATCGATATATGGCTGTATTAGTGTTCAAGCAAGGCCTAGATATGTGTGACGCAGTCAAAATTAATGCCATGTGGCCCCCTGAAATGGCGGTTGCCTGACCTGTAATGTGGGACAAGGGGATATGAGGTAACTGCGCTGGCATTATACACCGTGGCGGTAGGCGGTCGAAGACTGAGGCGCAATCCTGCATTGGTTAACATTGGACCCTATGGGTCCCAGGAGCCAATGACGATGTACGCCGGCGGTGACAGTACGCACCGCCGCGGACGTCACCGCCATTTTCTCTCTGTTCAATCACTTGATACCTGTTCTTCGACAGGAGAGGACCTACACTGCAAGTGCTGTTGTGACCTCAGTCTGGGAGAGACAACGGCTCATGTGTCTGGGGAAAGGACCCCTGCCTTCAGCACGGAGGAGTTGGAGAAACTAGTGGATGGGGTCCTCCCCCAGTACACGCTACTCTACGGTCCTCCAGACAAACAGTTAAGTACACTGTGAGCATGCCGAATGGGCAATGCCTGTGTGGAGTGGTGTTGATGAAAGATAGGGGGGGGGGGGAGAATGAGGTGTGCATGATACGAAAGTGAGTGCATGTGTGTCATGGCAAGGGTAGGGATGCGGGCCAATTACTGTGACGGTGCCCGGCCTCGCAAAATGGGAATGAGCATCGCAATGTGCGTTTTGCATGGCGCAAACAGCAAAATTTGCTGTTTGCACCATGCAAAACGCTTGCTCCATCTGGCCCTTTGGGCCTATTTGTCCGATTCACCCTTTGTGCCTTTTTGTTTGTTTTCACCCTCTGCGCTTTTTTGCTCTTTTTCACAGTTTGTCCCATTTTGCTCTTTAGTTCTTTTGCTTTGTGACTCTCTTGCTCTCTTTGTGCCTTTTTGCCCATTTTCACCCTTTCTACCTTGTTCCTCTTTTTCATCTTTTGTGTCTTTTTAGCTAATTTTTACGCTCCTGCCTTTTTACCTTTTGAGAAACTCTGTGCTTTCTTCCCGAGCTCTGTTTCCAGTCTCCGGCCTCCCACCTCCCACCTCCCGCTCACTCTCCCTTCTCCCTCCTTATCTGTTACTTCCTGCACCATCACTCCTTCCTGCACTCCCATAAGCCCTGCCCACTGCCCCTGACGTCATCCCTCCTCCCAGGACCTTCTTGATGGCGTCATCAGCACCTCGAATCCTGAACCTTCTGTCCTGTCTGGCTACTCTGCAGCATTTTTCTAATCTCTTCACCTGGGACATCCATCCCCAACTGTTGCTGCACTGCAGCTCACTTTTCACTTACACCCACTGTCACTTCACGTGCAGTGTCCGACCCTCTACATTCACATCTTTCACACAGACTACACATAGCACTCATCACTGAACAGAACCTGCCACCACAAGCCTGGCTGGATGCCATTGGAGCAGTATCTTGGAATTCGTCTGGCCCGACACACTGCACCAGAACCAGACTGATCTCACCAGCTACCTAAACAGTGACATCAAACAGCACACCGAGTTGATCACAAAATGCGCAGGCTCCATGGCATCCTGTAAACATAACTCACAGATGAGGGCCCCGAAGCAGGCCAATTGGTACACTGAGGAACTAAGTGCAACCAAACAATATTGCAAACAAATTGAAAAAAGACAGAGAATGAACCACTATGAAAATGAGAAGGATACCTGCAAAGGAGCCCTAAGTCGCTACCACGACCAGATCAAAGATTTTTTTGAGTGCCAAAGCAGAGCGCATAGGACACAGCTACAATAGCTGCAAATACATTTTTGCGATCATCAATGATTTCACCTCACCAGCTTCCTTCATGGATAGCATCATCCCCTTGCAAGAGGTATGCGCTAAACTCTTGGAATTTTTCAGCCAAAAAAAATCAAATCCACGACTCCGATCCTCAACCCAAGCCATACACCCTCACCTCCAACCTACCCACAAATAACTATGGAAATTCCTTGGCTACCTGGGAATTAATCACCATGGAAGAAATAGCCAATATTAAGATGACCATCCATCCCTGAGGCACCAACAGACCCATGTCTCCACCCTATCTACAATATGAGAGGCTACCCTATAAGTGACGTTTTTGTCCGCATCCTGAATAGCTCCTTCACCACCATGGCATTCCTGAATGCCTGGAAACATCGAATGGTCAACACACCACTAAATAAAGCTTTGGCAGACCCTATTTAACTAGCAAACTACCACCCAATATCCCTTCTGTCCTACCCAGTCAAGGACATAGAGAAGGCCATTAACAAGCAACTTGCTCACTTCCTCAACACACACCAACTCCTAGACAAAATGCCATCAGGCTTCTGGCCCTAACACAGCATCAAGACTGCCCTCATAGCAACAACAGATGACAGCAGGTTGATCATTGACTGTGGAGCAACAGCAGCCCTCATATTACTCAACCTCTCAACTGCCTTCAACCTGGTATAACACTCTACCCTGTTTACAAGACGACATGAAAGTTGCATCCAACGACCTGCTATCAATGGGATCTGCTCCTTTTTCACAGGAAGAACACAAAATGACAGCCTCCCACCTTACACTTTGAAGGTCAAAAACTTAATCTGTGGAGTCCCCAAAGATCTTCTCTCAGGCTGACATTGTTGAATTTCTAAATGACCGTATCAGATTAGATGGCATCTGCATACTTTCCTATGCAGATGACATCCAACTGATACTCTTCCTGTCAGACAAGACACCCACAACAAAAAACAACTTTGCCACCTGCATGAACTTGGTAGTCACCTGAATGTGATCAAACTGCCTCAAACTCAACACAGACGAAACTGAAGTGGTGATCTTCAGAAAAAAAGTCTGCTTGGGACTTTACCTCATGGCCAGTAGATCTCAGCCCCACACCTACCTCCAACACCCACGGCAGAAATGTAGACGCTTGATGTGACAGACCAAGTAAACGTGGTGATCTCATCCTGCTTCTACATCCTAAGAATGCTGCTTAGGGTATACAAATGGCTACCAGGGAGATCTTCTGCTCTGTTTTTATCTTTTAGTGTCTCTGTGGACAACTACAAGCAATACATAAACTCATATTATTTCAGTGTTACATACTCTACCTTCTTAAAAAGACCATTGTTAAAAAGTAACTCATTTAGTCAATGAAACAAAAAAACATTATTATTGTTGTTGGCACGTGCAAGCTTCTCGGTACAAACACAGAGCTGGGCCTATTGTCATTCTGATTGCTTGTTCCTCTTTTATAGGGTAGAGCGCGTGCAAACCCTCTGGACTATGTTGTAATTTCTCTGTAGGCTTCTAACCATGGCCATTTCACACCTGTCACTTTCATTAGTTTGTGGGCTTGCCTTTTAAAAATCGATTGATTCCATTTGTGAAAGGTATGCTTGCGTGATGTCTTTTCTGGTGTTTAGCCGTCCTCGAGCACACCAGTAAACTACTGAAAACATACGAGGCTCCGTCTTTTCAGCTGGTTTCTGGACTACTTTATCGTTTCATTTCCAGCGCAGCACAATCTCGCTGGGCAGAAGTCAAGCACTTTGCATGACATCGACCATGTTACATGGATAATTGCACTTTTGCTGGTTACATGGATAATTGCCATTTTGCCGGTAACGTGGATAATTGCACTTTTGCCTATAAGTTACACTTCAAGCGAACCTCTGTTTCTTTTTCTGTGTCTCCTTCACACTAATGGCAGCCGTCGGCTCGCATATGTGAAACTGTTTTACTTTTCATTATCAGTTTATGTGGCAAGAAAGGTTCGGTTAGGAGTTTACAACGCTAATAGCTCGAACGCAAGCAAATGTGAGACCCGTTGCATTGCAAATGCTTGTTATTTCACTGCTTTGGCTCTTACTTAGCATTCTGTTCTTTACGTACAAACAAGTCCATGAAAAATTCAGGTCCAAGCTTTTTTTAAACATTTGTTTAGTTGCACTTATAATAATAAACATCCAGGGGTGTAGTCATTACCATGACATAACAGTACAATCAAATTATAACAGGTTCAGAATGAACAACAGGAGACAGTACATTGGTCAGCTGTATGAAATTCCACATGCCAGAATCATTACAGCACAGTATGTCAGCTGTCAGATTTGGCCCAGTAATATAGGCGAAAGGTGACTCAATAAGACCAAAAAATGTTAACTACAATGTCTGATACATATCCAGCATTATAACAGAGAGGAAAAATAAAAAGAAGAGGAGAGAAAGAAATCAGACCAAACAAAAAAAGCACAGGTCACCCAACTAAGGGCATGATCGCTCCAATATGTTACATCAGGTAAGGTCTATTCACAAATAAGAGTGGTAGGTGAGGGAATAGAGGAGGGGGGGAGTGAGGCAACAATCAGGAATTGTTGGGACTACCAGTATGGGTCCTCAGCAATAGGTGCCAAATCTCTGTAAATACAGCACATCCATGGTGTTGGTAGGGAATCGTTAGGCAGCACAAGAAAACTGGCACATCTAAGCTGATGAATCAGTTTCTTGTAAATGAGGTCCCAAGTGCGCACTTTTTGTGTGCAGTCTGAGGAACAGCCCATGTATACAGCCTCCACGCCCAGGCCCTATTTAAGGAATTTCAATTATCGCAAGATTTCTTTTCCATATCACTTCCGACTGCCCTCTGCCCACAATGACTTGATATTGGCAAAAAAAACTGGCACCTTTTTTTGAAGTTTTATATAGGATAATCTTGACCTGAAGGTATTGTGGGAATTCATGTGAGCACCAGTTACATTACACAAGGACATATTCCTTTTTGGGTTCAAGTTCCAAAGTCACACACTCTGGCTGTAAAGACATGAGGGCCATGCCGCAAGCAGGAGTTACTGGGCCCAACTGCTGGTGTTGAAGCTTTTTACTACTGGTGTCCTGAATCCCCCCCACTATGAATCCTGAGCAATTGGGCAAAGTACTTCTTCAGCACTTTGATTGCATGGGATTGCAAAGAGAACTGATTTTTTTGTTTTGTTTAGATAACTCAGACTTGCTAGAATGAAAAAGGGCATCATTTTAAATCACTTTTCACTGTATGACTATTGTAGATGTATTCAAAAAGTGATTTACAAGAAAAAAGGTAAGGTTGTAAAATAATCCTTGTTTCTTGGCGTGTGCTTGCGATCACTGTGGCCCTGCCTGGCTTTGCTTTCATCACATTTCATCCATTTAGCCATTCTCTCATAGTCTGTAGGGTCTAACGTGAAGTTTTCTGTTTCGTACCTTTGCTATGTTTCTCTGTGCGTAACTTTTAAGAAGTTTGTGGCTCTAAAAACAGTCACGTGGCCCTGGTTATGGTTATTGATTTGTTTAAACTGTAGTCTCGCAGGCACAAGTCTCTGGCCCCATCATTTCACACACACTGACACAATCATCTGGCTTTGTACACGATTTTATGTTGTGTGCCTGTATGTGCCTCAGTATGAACTTAAATAGCATGCCCCTGACTCTATATGACTCCACTCTATATAATGGGAGACGGCATAGTGAACGGAAACAGTGCAACAGGGGTGTCTCTAGAAGGGAGGCAGATGGGGGCCTGTGCCTTAGCTCTATTTAAAATATTTTTAAGTGGCCCCAGTAATTTGTTCTGTGGCGCAATGTGTGCCCCCCACACCCGCCAAAAATACATTTTTAAATACTTCATTGTAGTACAAAGCACTAGTAAAAAGTAGAGAACTAGGGTCAGAGGCACAAAGCATTTTTGCTGTCAAAAACTGCCCAATTCGTAGAATCAGGCCATTGGCAACTAAAAAAATGCTTTTTCAAATCTTTAAAATCACAAATTGTGATTTGTTAACGTTACACAATTGTATTTTATGTTAGAAATTCGGTATTTGAAAGGGGCCAGTTTAGGGCATCCGTTCCAACTACTGAATCAATATGGTATATACTACTGTTTTGTGACTGAAATCTGGTCACAAAACAGTAATAATTTACCACCAGTTTCAAACTGGTGGTAACCCATTTTGAAAAGGAAGAATGGGTCCCCTTCCTCTTTGAGACTGTTAAAAAGAAACCATCAAGGAAAATGGGCTGCATTTAAAAAAAGCAAGCATTTGCAATGCAAAGGGTCTCGCACTTGATTGAGTTAGAGCTGTTAGCATTGTAAATTCCTAACTGGACTTTTCTTGCCACATTAATTGAAAATAAAAAGTAAAAGAGTTGACAATTACTAAGCCGATTCAATTGCCGAGTCCACCTTGAGCATGAGCGTGAAGGAGAGCCACAACAGGAAAAAGAAGTTCACTCGAAGTCAGACATATCGGCAAACGTGCAATTATCCATGTAACAGGGTCGATGTCCAAGGTGGTAACAAAACTGCCCCAAGGAAGGACAAACTTAAAGCATTTACTAAAGATAACAAAGGATTTTTGAAAGGCAAGTCTATGAACGAGCAATAGTGATAGTGATGGGTGTGTGAGGGGTGTGGTTAAAAGCCCGCAAATAGATTACAACATGCCAGGGCGCTTGCACGCTCAACCTAATAATGGGTATAATGCAACAATATTTTTGGTCTCAAAGAGTTCTTGTTGCCATAGCTGTCCCGTGTGATAAAGATAATTACTTTAGTGTGAAAGTCAGAGTGCTGTCACTCAGGATAAAGTTAGTCAATTGCTGAAGAGAGTTGAACCATTGATCCCTGCTGTAAACATGTAGCAGACAAATGTAAATGACTCTGCAACGGACTAATGGAGAAGGCGGAAACGACTAAAAGTATGTATACATATAGAAGCCGCAGACATCATTGTGAGGGCAGAGAAGTTTGCAGGCTTGTTTACTCGAGGTGGCTGGTGCACACAGACCATAAGTGTGCCCACCGTGGGGGAGTGTGGTAGCCTGATACACAAATCTCTCTAATAAAAGTGACAGTAAACAGACTGTTATTGCCAGTCTGGCCCCATGTGATGAGATCGGAGCAAGAGTGGCTGTGTACGAGGGAGAATTTTTGATTGAGATTCAAAGAGTGAATGTGTGCGTGTGGGAATGAGCGAATGTGTGTGTGTAAGTATGTGTAGAATTGTGTGTTTGTGTATACCTCGGGCTCTGTTGTCCAATTCCGATTTAAAACAGTTGGTATTTCTTGTCTTGCTCAGAGACACTGCTTGTATTCATCTCTCAGGAAATAACATGGAATTTCAAACCATACACTAACACACTGCACTGTTTGTTTCCTTAACATAAGGGCGGGTGGGGACAGTGAAGAACTTGTGTTGTATTAAGGTTTGTGAGAACGCTTCACTCATAAATTTCTCATGTATCATTGATCGTTCAATTTCAACATGAAATCTGCACCATTTATTGAGAGGAGACAAGCAGATACCCCACCCCACCCACCCCCTCCAGTGATGGAAAATGTAGGGGCAGAAGGATCTATTCTGCCCCTAACATTCGACTGAACGTTGATACATTTGTTTCTGTCTCACTCGCTTCACACAGCGAAAAGGCAATTCTTAGGCAAGAGTGGCGTCCTAGCACTATGCTAATCTTAAAGTATATGTAATTCTCTAGATTTTCACCTGGTGGTCACTGCTCGTGGTGATATATGTTTTATGGTATAATTTGCGTTATATTGCAATGCAGCCTGGTCAAAAGATTATTGTGGGATGAAGCAGAAAGTACATAATACGCGTGCTATTCTTTTTAAGTCACTTAACAAAAATTTTGAAAAATGAAGAATGCTGAAATTTTTATTTTACATTTTCTTTGTACATGGTTACGTTTCTAATAAACAACAGCGATTTCTGAACTTAAGAACACTGTTGTATTTCTAATGTGACAGACACTAGTGAAAATGTGCATTTGCAGAATGGTTGCATTGCATGTCTCAGAGGGGTAATTGTACATGTATGTAGAATTACACATTGGGGAAATGGGAAACCCAGAAATGTATCACGTAACATTCCAGAGAGTGTGCCTGAAAGTCTGCTCCTGGTGCAGCTTTTCAGAAATACTACTAATGGAGATAGTTGTTATTCTAATTGTATTTATATACGCTTACTACAGGGCACAAGTTCTAAACAAGCATTTTGGCCTTGCATTTCAACAAAGTTCTAATGAAGTTAGCAGAGCAGCCTGAGAAGATTTATGGCCCCAATAAAGGAGATAAGCAATGACATGTGCGCAATGTTATGAGTGCTGGCAGGGAGGGGCCCTGAAGAGAGAGACTCTCGGCAATGCGATGCAAGGGAATATGGTGTTTGTTTAGTAAAATAAGCTTATTTTAGCAGCTGGGTAAACGAGGACAGCACTAGAATGAAGCCAGCCTAAAACACGCACAGTGGAAGAGGACCACCAAAGAAATGTAAAAAAATAGTCTGTCACAGCAACAGATAAAGAAACCAAAGTGGAACAATACAGTACATGGCTCTGGAACAGAAAAAAGTAGGGAGAAAAAGGCAGAACTGACCAATAGCGCGCACAAATTTTTGAAGGACACTGCAATCAACAAATGAAATTGCTTTAACCCACAATATTAGTATACTTAAGTATATACCAGGATGAATGCTTACATTCGACCTAATGAAGTTAAGTTTGCTTTATTAAAATTCAATCACAACATGGTGGTCTGCTGACCTCAGTAAGCCACCATCCCTGTGATGGCTGCAATATCTAATAGGTCACAAATTGTGAATGACCTCAATCAAATTCATGAGGTAGGTTGATTTGCGACCCACTAGGAATCGCTATTTCAAAGATTTGATAGCCCGATTAACACAGGGCCTTATGACTCATTAAGTTATGAGTGCGGGGTCTCCAAACTCATTGTGGCAGAATCTCCAATCCTCTGGCAGAATCGCTGCACTACAGTGCTCAGTGTGAAGGTTCCACCTGGAGTGTGGAAATCCCACCACAAGGTTGGAGATTTTACAAGTTGTAAGTCCCCTTGTGAATAGCGCCCATGTTTTCTTACATCAGGAATTTGGGGCCAGATGTATCAAGCTTTTTTGTATTCGCAAACGGTGCGAACTGCAAAATTTGGCCGTTTGTGAATGCAAAATTGCCTTTCCCAATGTATGAAAGGCATTCGTAGTGCAATTTTAAGGAATCGCTAAAATAGCGATTCCTTATTATTGCGACACCATTTAGAGAGTCGCAAATTGCGATTCGCTAAATAGGAAATCGCAAATAGAGAATTACTATTTGCGATTTCCAAAGCACATGTATCAAGCACTTCCTAAATGCGAATTGGACATTTAGGAAATGCAATTACCACAAACTTAAGTTTGGTGGTAACCATGTGCAAATTTTAAAAATGCATAAAAAATGCATTTTTAAAATTGGCATGTAGCACACACATGCCCCTAAGGCATGTGTATGCTTCACATGTCCGTAAATATTTTTTTGGGGTGCAGCAGAAGGGGCCTTAGGCTCCCAGCACTGTGGGATTTGCATTTCCTAAATTGCAAGTTCCTAACAGGAATTCGCAATTTGGGAAATGCAAAAACATTTGCAACAGGCCCATAGGTGCAAATGTGGTCAGATTCTCTATTTGCAATTTGGTAATAGCATTTTCAAATTTTAGGAAATCGATATTACCAAATCTTTAAAATTCATACATACCATTTTGTATTTCATAAATAGCGATTTCTTACAATTCTCTATTTAAGAAATGCAATTTGGTTTTTTGATACATCTGGCCATTGATTTCCTAACTGAATTCTAGAAAGCTAAAAAAGTCAGCTACTTATAATAATTTGAAGATGGTGGATACATTGTAAATGAAAGTTGTAACTATAACTTTTGAAGTTTTAAAAGTTTGTGTAGTTTAAACTTGGTTTGTACAGAGAAATTAGGTTTTCCAACAATAACTAAGCTTAAACTTAGTTTTTGCATTGAATTTCAATGTTCTTTGAAATTTTTTAATAAAAAAGTGTCCAGTGTTGCAAGTACAGACTGGGGAGTGTCGTACAGTAGCATGTAGGAGAGTGTTGTAAAGTCTATTGTCATAGACTGGAGTACTGTAGATTGGAATCTAATGGAATGGAGTAGATTACAGTATAGAAGTGTATTGCACAGCATGGTAAAGTGCTATATAGTGTAGTGGCATGGTGCCTCACATAGTGGAGTCAAGTATCATAGACTGTAGCAGTAAGTTGTACAGTGTAATGGCATGCAGAACAGTAGAGTAGGGCGTGGAGTAGAATGTTTTAGAGTGGAGTAGGGTGAATTAGAGTGTCATAGATAGGAGTATCATCAAGAGGAGTGTCATAGAGTACAGTGAAGGAGAGTGTGGTTGATGTGGAGTGCCCTGTCACATAGTGGAGTGGTATATCGTAGATGAAAGTTGAGTGGCATGTCATTGGGTATCATACAGTGTAGTACAATGGCTTAGACTGGATGAGCATTGAGTGGAGTAGGTTGTCATTAAGTGGCATAGAGTGTAGTACAGTGTCGTAGAGTAGAGTTGCAAATAGTAGAGTAGAATGTCAGACAGTGGAGCATTATAGAGTGGAGTATATTCAGTGGCGTGGAGTGGAATAACGTGTAGTAGAGTGGAGTATAGTGGTGGGGTAGTGTAGAGTGGATCAACATTTGATTCAGTGGAGTGGCGTGTGTAGGAGGCTGGCCTGGCTTGTAGTGGGTACCAATGGGTACTTACACTCTGTACCAGGACCAGTTATCCCTTATTAGTGTAGAAGAGGTGTTTCTAGCAGCTTAGGCTGATAGAAGGTAGCTATAGCTGAGCAGCTCACTGGTGTCATTTGCACAATATCATAAGAAAACACAATACACAGATATACTAAAAATAAAGGTACTTTATTTTTATGACAATATGCCAAAGTATCTCAGTGAGTACCCTCAGTATGAGAATGCCAAATATACACAATATATATGTACACAATACCAAAAATATGCAGTAATAGCAAAAGGAAGTAATGCACGCAATGTAGAATTACAGTAGATTGCAATAGGAGCACATAGGTATAGGGGCAACACAAACCATATACTCTAGAAGTGGAATGCGAACCACGTATGGACCCCAAACCTATGTGAGCTTGTAGAGGGTCGCTGGGACTGTAAGAAAACAGTGAGGGTTAGAAAAATAGCCCACCCCAAGACCCTGAAAAGTAGGTGTAAAGTGCACCTATATTCCCCAGAGAGCACAGAAGTCGTGATAGGGGAATTCTGCAAGGAAGACCAACACCAGCAATGCAACAAAGGTGGATTTCCAGACGAGAGTACCTGTGAAACAAGGGGACCAAGTCCAAGAGTCGCGACAAAGTCGTGATTGGGCAGATGCCAAGGAATCGCCAGCTGAGGGTGCAAAGAAGCTGCCACCGGATGGTAGAAGCTGTGGACTCTGCAAGAACGAAGAGGACTAGGAACTTCCCCTTTGGAGGATGGATGTCCCACGTCGTGAAGAAGCTTGCAGAGGTGTTCCCACAGAGAAAGACCGCAAACAAGCCTTGCTAGCTGCAAGGGTTGCGGTTAGGGTTTTTGGATGCTGCTGTGGCCCAGGAGGGACCAGGATGTCGCCACTTGCGTGAGGAGACAGAGGGGGCGCCTAGCAAGACAGGGAGCCCTCACAGAAGCAGGCAGCACCCACAGAAGTGCCAGAACAGGCACTAGAAAGAAGAGTGAACCAGAGCTTACCCGAAGTCACAAAAGGAGATCCCACGACGCCGGAGGACAACTCAGGAGGTTGTGCACTGCAGGTTGGAGTGTCGGGGACCCAGGCTTGGCTGTGCACAAAGGAAATCCTGGAAGAGTGCACAGGAGCCGGAGCAGCTGCAAATCACGTGGTACCCAGCAATGCAGTCTAGCGTGCGGAGGCATGGACTTACCTCCACCAAACTTGGACTGAAGAGTCACTGGACTGTGGGATTCACTTGGACAGAGTTGCTGAGTTCCAGGGACCACGCTCGTCGTGCTGAGAGGGGACCCAGAGGACCGGTGATGCAGTTCTTTTGGTGCCTGCGGTTGCAGGGGGAGGATTCCGTCATCCCACGGGAGATTTCTTCGGAGCTTCTAGTGCAGAGAGGAGGCAGACTAGCCCCATAGCATGCACCACCAGGAAAACAGTCAAGAAGGCGGTAGGATCAGCGATACAAGGTTGCAGTAGTTGTCTTTGCTACTTTGTTGCAGTTTTGCAGGTGTCCTGAGCAGTCAGAGGTCGATTCCTTTGCAGAAGGTGAAGAGAGAGATGCAGAGGAACTCTGATGAGCTCTTGCATTCGTTACCTAAAGAATTCCACAAAGTAGAGACCCTAAATAGCCAGAAAAGGAGGTTTGGCTACCTAGGAAAGAGGATAGGCTAGCAACACAAGTAAGAGCCTATCAGGAGGAGTCTCTGACGTCACCTGCTGGCACTGGCCACTCAGAGCAGTCCAGTGTGCCAGCAGCACCTCTGTTTCCAAGATGGCAGAGGTCTGGAGCACACTGGAGGAGCTCTGGGCACCTCCCCTGGGAGGTGCAGGTCAGGGGAGTGGTCACTCCCCTTTCCTTTGTCCAGTTTCGCGCCAGAGCAGGGCTGGGGGATCCCTAAACCGGTGTAGACTGGCTTATGCAGAGATGGGCACCATCTGTGCCCATCAAAGCATTTCCAGAGGCTAGGGGAGGCTACTCCTCCCCAGCCCTGACACCTTTTTCCAAAGGGAGAGGGTGTAACACCCTCTCTCTGAGGAAGTCCTTTGTTCTGCCTTCCTGGGCCAAGCGTGGCTGGACCCCAGGAGGGCAGAAACTTGTCTGAGGGGTTGGCAGCAGCAGCTGCAGTGAAACCCCGGGAAAGGCAGTTTGGCAGTATCCGGGTCTGTGCTAGAGACTCGGGGGATCATGGAATTGTCTCCCCAATGCCAGGATGGCATTGGGGTGGCAATTCCATGATCTTAGACATGTTACATGGCCATGTTCGGAGTTACCATTGTGACGCTATACATAGGTAGTGACCTATGTATAGTGCACGCGTGTAATGGTGTCCCCGCACTCACAAAGTCCGGGGAATTTGCCCTGAACGATGTGGGGGCACCTTGGCTAGTGCCAGGGTGCCCACACACTAAGTAACTTAGCACCCAACCTTTACCAGGTAAAGGTTAGACATATAGGTGACTTATAAGTTACTTAAGTGCAGTGGTAAATGGCTGTGAAATAACGTGAACGTTA
This sequence comes from Pleurodeles waltl, assembly GCF_031143425.1. Lineage (NCBI taxonomy): Eukaryota > Metazoa > Chordata > Amphibia > Caudata > Salamandridae > Pleurodeles > Pleurodeles waltl. The sequence continues at coordinate 1,032,949,902 of NC_090439.1, read as the reverse complement.
TTTCACTCAGGCTGCAGTGGCAGGCCTGTGTAAGAACTGTCAGAGCTCCCTATGGGTGGCAAAAGAATTGCTGAAGCCCATAGGGATCTCCTGGAACCCCAATACCCTGGGTACCTCAGTACCATATACTAGGGGATTATAAGGGTGTTCCAGTATGCCAATATGAATTGGTGAAATTGGTCACTAGCCTGTTAGTGACAATTTGTACAGAGAGAGCATAACCACTGAGGATCTGGTTAGCAGAGCCTCAGTGAGACAGTTAGGCATCACACAGGGAACACATACATATAGGTCACAAACTTATGAGCACTGGGGTCCTGGCTAGCAGGGTCCCAGTGACACATAACAAACATACTGAAAACATAGTGTTTTCACTATGAGCACTGGGCCCTGGCTAGCAGGATCCCAGTGAGACAGTGAAAACACCCTGACATATACTCACAAACAGGCCAAAAGTGGGGGTAACAAGGCTAGAAAGAGGCTACTTTCTCACACAACCCACCCCCCCCCCCCAAAACGAAGGACAATAAGGCTAATCTTGGTCAGTGGAGAGTTTATTGTCTAAGTGGTGATAAGTAGAGAGTAGCTCTGCAATAGACTGGATACTCCCTTTATCATCCACTATATGGTTACTTCCCTGTGGGGATGTAAACCACCCTGTTTGAGGTTTTTTAGCTAAGCAACAATGTGAAGATATATTTTCAGAGTTTCTATCAGTAAGTTTTAGTTTAGAACAGTGGGAATTGTCCACTGGACCTATTTCTAGTGATGAGAATGCCAGACAGGGATGCTGTCTCAGTAAAGCCATAGCTGGACAAAAACTTTCTCCATATGGCTGGAAGAGAGGACAGGAATGCCGTTTCTCTTGATTTGGAGCAGGGCAGGGATGCTGTCCTATGAGCTCCACTCTAGGGCAGGGTTTCTGTCCTAAGTGTTGTGAGGCAGTGCAGGGTTTCTGCACTAAAGTTTCTCTGGGAGGGTTGGAGGGATGCTCCATGTTAACTAAAATGGTGCTCTTTTTCTCACCAATATTAGTTATACCACAGAGAGGTACTTCCACCTCAGGGAGTACAGCTATGCCAGCTGATGATTCCCTTGGAACAGGTGCCACCCCAGGAGAGGTTTCTCCCACCACAGAAATGGTATCCTGAATGGCAGGGTGGTTAGGGGATACTGTGATACCCTTTTTACCTGTTGTTGGAGAGGGATCCTGAGTTCTCAGGCCTTCTCTTCTTTTGCTTTTTCATTTCAGTAGAAATGAGAGGGAACAATTCCTCAGGGATACCCAGCATGGCTGCATGGGTATAAAACTCTACATCAGCCCAACCTAAGGCCTCTAGGTCATTACCTAAGAGACAGTCTACAGGTAAGCTAGGTGATACTACCACCTGCTTAGGGCCAGTAACTCCACCCCAACTAAGTTGAACTATAGCTAAGGGAAGAAACTTAGTGGAGTTATGGACATCAATAATCTTATACTGTTGTCCAATGATGTGTTGTTAAGGAGCCACTAGGTTTTCAGTCACCAAATTGATACTGGTACCTGTGTCCATGTAGGCCTGGGCCTCAACACCATTTATTGAAACTGTCTGCCTGTACTTATCCATTGTAAGTGGACAAGCAGCCAGTGTAGAAAGGCCAATGCCACTAGGTGTGACAGAAACTGTCTTGGGACTGACTAGCCCAGGTTCTATGATGGACCCATAAGTGAACCCAACTACGCCCTTAGCTTGACTGTTGCCAGCAGTCCCACCACTAGTACCACTACTGCTAGGGGCACTAGAGATTGATGTATTAGTGGTGGTAGGCTCAGGGGGTTTACCTGGACAGGACTTATCCCCTGGTCTATGGCCTCTATTTTTACACACAAAGCACCAAGGCTTTTTATTGTGTGTAGGTTGTGAAGAAGAAGATGAAGAATTTGTTTTATCCCCACCCCCTGAAGAGTGTTTAGGATTTGAAGAAGGATCTTTGGTTTTACCCTTATCCCCATGCTTATCCTGAGATTTCTCACCATCTTTCTTCTTGCCATCCTTGTCACCACCTGTATGAACTTTTCTGTTCCCTCTTGTTCTGACCCATTTGTCTGCCTTCTTTCCCAATTCTTGGGGAGAGGTCAGATCTGAGTCCACTAGATATTGGTGTAACAAATCAGACACACAGTTATTCAGAATATGCTCTCTCAGGGTCAGATTATACAGGCTTTCATAGTCAGAAACTTTACTTACATGTAACCACCCCTCCAAGGCCTTCACTGAATGGTCAACAAGGTCTACCCAGTCTTGTGAAGACTCTTTTTTGTTTTCTCTTAACTTAATCCTGTATTGTTCAGTGGTTAAGCCATATCAATCCAAGAGTGCATTCTTTAAAACTGTAAAATTATTGGCATCACTTTCCTTCACAGTAAGGAGCCTATCCCTACCCTTTCCACTGAAAGATAGCCATAGGATAGCAGCCCACTGCCTTTGATAGACCCCCTGTACAACACAGGCCCTCTCAAGTGCAGCAAACCACTTGTTAATGTTATCCCCCTCCTTGTAAGGGGGAACTATCTTATGCAGATTCCTAGAATCATGCTGTTTTACAGGATTACTATCTGTAATACTGCTGCTGCCACCATGGGGTCCAAACCCCAACCTCTGTCTTTCTTTTTCTAAGTCTAAAGATTCCCTGTCTAGAGCCAGCTGTTGCTGTTTAAGCTTCAGTCTGGACTCTTCCACTCTCAATCTATTGAGCTCCCTTTCTAACATTCTGTCATCAGGGTGGGTGGGTTGGGCATGCTTTGACACAGAAGAATGGTGTGAATGAACAGAGGGAGAAATGTCCCTAATAGTTGGCACTCTAACAACTTTACCTGCAGGGATGACATCCCTACTGTGATGAGAACTCACATTAGTACCAGTTATGCTAGGTGGTCTGCTAAGGGGCAAGTTGGAAAGAATACCATCTAATATTCTTGTTGGGGCTGCCCCAGAATCAGAGTGTGAACCATCTCCTAACTTCTCAACAGATGTGCCAGTTAAGGCCTTATCATTTTCAATGAGCATGTTAATCAACAGTTCTCTAGAGGGATTCCTCCCTACCCCTAAATCTCTATCAATGCAGAGACTCCTCACACATTTCCAGCTAAGGTTGTCATAAGCAGTGCTGGCCCGATCAAGAGTAGGATCTGTACCAGACATGATAGAAAAAGGTTTAAGGGACAGAAAAAGAAAGAAAATGTTTCAGAACTTTTTAAGGAACAGAAAAAAAAAACGTTTTCAACTTCTTAGAAACTTTTTGAAAGTTTAGAGGTACTTTCAGCACTTAGTAATAGAGTAAGAGAAGAAAAGCAAAACTTTTTGGTTAGGTGTACATACACTGAACTTGTTTTGTCTCTTATGAAAAGTACAAAATGACAAAGTGGTAAGTAGTTGCAAGTACATATCCCACCGCTGCACAACCAATGTAGGAGGCTGGCCTGGCTTGTAGTGGGTACCAAGGGGTACTTACACTCTGTACCAGGTCCAGTTATCCCTTATTAGTGTAGAAGAGGTGTTTCTAGCAGCTTAGGCTGATAGAAGGTAGCTATAGCTGAGCAGCTTAGGCTGAACTGGGAGACATGCAAAGCTCCTACTATACCACTGGTGTCATATGCACAATATCATAAGAAAACACAATACACAGATATACTAAAAATAAAGGTACTTTATTTTTATGACAATATGCCAAAGTATCTCAGTGAGTACCCTCAGTATGAGGATGCCAAATATACACAAGATATATGTACACAATACCAACAATATGCAGTAATAGCAAAAGGAAGTAATGCAAGCAATGTAGAATTACAGTAGATTGCAATAGGAGCACATAGGTATAGGGGCAACCCAACCATATACTCTAGAAGTGGAATGCGAACCTTGTATGGACCCCAAACCTATGTGAGCTTGTAGAGGGTCGCTGGGACTGTAAGAAAACAGTGAGGGTTAGAAAAATAGCCCACCCCAAGACCCTGAAAAGTAGGTGTAAAGGGCACCTATATTCCCCAGAGAGCACAGAAGTCGTGATAGGGGAATTCTGCAAGGAAGACCAACACCAGCAATGCAACAAAGGTGGATTTCCAGACGAGAGTACCTGTGAAACAAGGGGACCAAGTCCAAGAGTCGCGACAAAGTCGAGATTGGGCAGATGCCCAGGAAAGGCCAGCTGAGGGTGCAAAGAAGCTGCCACCAGATGGTAGAAGCTGTTGATTCTGCAAGAACGAAGAGGACTAGGAACTTCCCCTTTGGAGGATGGATGTCCCACGTTGTGGAAAAGCTTGTAGAGGTGTTCCCACAGAGAAAGACCGCAAACAAGCCTTGCTAGCTGCAAGGGTCGCGGTTAGGGTTTTTGGATGCTGCTGTGGCTCAGGAGGGACCAGGATATTGCCACTTGCGTGAGGAGACAGAGGGGGCACCCAGCAAGACAGGGAGTCCTCACAGAAGCAGGCAGCAGCCGCAGAAGTGCCGGAACAGGCAATACAAAGAATAGTGAACCAGAGCTCACCCGAAGTCACAAAAGGAGATCCCACGCCGCTGGAGGACAACTCAGGAGGTTGTGCACTGCAGGTTAGAGTGTCGGGGACCCAGGCTTGGCTGTGCACAAAGGAAATCCTGGAAGAGTGCACAGGAGCCGGAGCAGCTGCAAATCACGTAGTACCCAGCAATGCAGTCTAGTGTGGGGAGGCAAGGACTTACCTCCACCAAACTTGGACTGAAGAGTCACTGGACTGTGGGAGTCACTTGGACAGAGTTGCTGAGTTCCAGGGACCACGCTCGTCGTGCTGAGAGGGGACCCAGAGGACCGGTGATGCAGTTCTTTTGGTGCCTGCGGTTGCAGGGGGAGGATTCCGTTGTCCCACGGGAGATTTCTTCGGAGCGTCTAGTGCAGAGAGGAGGCAGACTATCCCCACAGCATGCACCATCAGGACAACAGTCGAGAAGGCGGCAGGATCAGCGATACAAGGTTGCAGTAGTCGTCTTTGCTACTTTGTTGCTGTTTTGCAGGCGTCCTGAGCAGTCAGCGGTCGATTCCTTGGCAGAAGGGAAGAGAGAGATGCAGAGGAACTCTGATGAGCTCTTGCATTTGTTATCTAAATAATTCCCCAAAGCAGAGACCCTAAATATCCAGAAAAGGAGGTTTGGCTACCTAGGAAGGAGGATAGGCTAGCAACACAGGTAAGAGCCTATCAGGAGGAGTCTCTGACATCACCTGCTGGTACTGGCCACTCAGAGCAGTCCAGTGTGCCAGCAGCACCTCTGTTTCCAAGATGGCAGAGGTCTGGAGCACACTGGAGGAGCTCTGGGCACCTCCCCTGGGAGGTGCAGGTCAGGGGAGTGGTCACTCCTCTTTCCTTTGTCCTGTTTCACGCCAGAGCAGGGCTGGGGGATCCCTGAACCGGTGTAGACTGGGTTATGCAGACATGGGCACCATCTGTGCCCATCAAAGCATTTCCAGAGGCTGGGGGAGGCTACTCCTCCCCAGCCCTGACACCTTTTTCCAAAGGGAGAGGGTGTAACACCCTCTCTCTGAGGAAGTCCTTTGTTCTGCCTTCCTGGGCCAAGCCTGGCTGGACCCCAGGAGGGCAGAAACCTGTCTGAGGGGTTGGCAGCAGCAGCAGCTGCAGTGAAACCCCGGGAAAGGCAGTTTGGCAGTACCCGGGTCTGTGCTAGAGACTCAAGGGGTTAATGGAATTGTCTCCCCAATGCCAGGATGGCATTGGAGTGGCAATTCCATGATCTTAGACATGTTACATGGCCATGTTCGGAGTTACCATTGTGACGCTATACATAGGTAGTGACCTATGTATAGTGCATGCGTGTAATGGTGTCCCCGTACTCACAAAGTCCGGAGAATTTTCCCTGAACGATGTGGTGGCACCTTGGGTAGTGCCAGAATGCCCACACACTAAGTAACTTAGCACCCAACCTTTACCAGGTAAAGGTTAGACATAAAGGTGACTTATAAGTTACTTAAGTGTAGTGGTAAATGGCTGTGAAATAACGTGGACGTTATTTCACTCAGGCTGCAGTGGCAGGCCTGTGTAAGAATTGTCAGAGCTCCCTATGGGTGGCAAAATAATTGCTGCAGCCCATAGGGATCTCCTGGAACCCCAATACCCTGGGTACCTCAGTACCATATACTAGGGGATTATAAGGGTGTTCCAGTATGCCAATATGAACTGGTGAAATTGGCCACTAGCCAGTTAGTGACAATTTGTACAGAGAGAGCATAACCACTGAGGTGCTGGTTAGCAGAGCCTCAGTGAGACAGTTAGGCATCACACAGGGAATACATACATATAGGTCACAAACTTATGAGCACTGGGGTCCTGGCTAGCAGGGTCCCAGTGACACATAACAAACATACTGAAAACATAGGGTTTTCACTATGAGCACTGGGCCCTGGCTAGCAGGATCCCAATGAGACAGTGAAAACACCCTGACATATACTCACAAACAGGCCAAAAGTGGGCGTAACAAGGCTAGAAAGAGGCTACTTTCTCACAGCGTGTCGTAGGCCATAGTGGCATGGAGTGCAGTAGAGTGGAGTAACACTGCATACAGCCATGCAAAGTGTCATACATTGGAGTATTGTGTTGTACAGAAGAGTGTAGTGGGTGTTGCACAGTATTGAAAAGTGATGTAAGCTACAGTAGAGTAGAGTGGTGACTAGTCTAATTAATTTTTGTATAGTGGAGTAGTGCACAGTACAGTGTTTTAGAGTGCAGTACAGTGGATTGTCATGGAGTGTTATGGATTACAATGGCATTGAGTGGTGTACAGTGGAGTTGTGGAGTAGAGTGGTGTACTGTATCAGAGTAGAGTAGAATAAAGTGGGGTGCAGTAGCATACAAAGAGTTGTGTGCAGTGTTGTATAGTGACTAGAGTATCATAATGTAGAGTTGAGTAGAATGTTGTACAGTGGCATCTAGCATAGTACAGTGTTACTCAGTGGAACAAAGAGATATACTCAGGATTCAAGTGTCAGAGAGTGGCATTCTGTATAGTAGAATGGAGTTGCATAGAATACAGTAGTGTGTGCAAAAATGGAGCTGCACAGAGTGGATTGTTGTATAGTGGCATATAGTAAGGTAAAGTCTTGTACAGTGGAGTAGAATTGAGCGGTGTGTTATCACATAGTGTGGAGTAAAGTAAAACAGAGAGTGTGGGTGTGTCATAGAGAAGAGTGGCATGAAGTGGAGGGTAGTGGCATAGTGTAGGTAGCACATTTGTATAGATTGGGTTGGGGTCTCATACAGTAGAGTGGAGTGTGTGTTACTTAGAAAAGTATTGTATAGTGGAATAGAGTGTTGTGCATTGGAGTGTGCAAGCATAGAGAGGAGTATATAGTTGGACAGTGGAGAGTACAGGGATAGATTGGAGTAGAATGTCATACAGTGCCATGAAGTGTGGTAGACTTATATATAGTGGAGTTATATAGCGTGGAAGGGAGTCTCATACAAAGGAGCAGCGTAGAGTATAGTGGCATGTTCTTTAGTGGCAAACAGTGGATAACAATAAAGTGCAGTAGCATACAATTGAATAAAGTACAGTGGAATACTGTAGAGTGAAGTGTAGAAGAGTGGAGTGGAATAGAGTGGAGTAGCATAGAGTGGAGTGGTGTACAGTGGAATGGGATAGAGTGGAGTAGGGTTTGGTGGATTACCATAGAGTGGGATGTCATATATAGAAGTGGTGTAGCGTAGAGTAGATGACACTTATAAATTGGAGTGGTATCTCATAAAGTAGAGTGGAGTGCTCTGTTTTACTTTGTTGGAAACTGTCATAAAGTAGAGTGTTGTACAATAGAGTGTACGGGCATAAAGTCTAGTGCAAATTTGGACAGTGGTGTGTGTAGGGATAGAGTGGAGTAAAGTCTAGTAGAGTGGCATAGGGTCATGTGTATGAAGGCATTTTGCATTTTCTAATGGTGTGAATTGCAATTTTGTGCAGTTAGGAAATGCAAAATGCCATTTCACTGTTTACGTAAGGCTTTTGCATAGGTGCAAAATGTGATTCCTACCTTGTAGAAATCGCATTGTACAAATCACAAAATAGGAAGTCTCAAATAGGGATTTCCTGAATGTGATTTGCTAACCGTATGTACAATGAATTTCCTAATTGCGTCTAGTCACAAAATGGGTATTTAGAAATGTAATTACCATTGAATCAGACCAGGTGTTAACCAGGTGCAAAATATAAAAAGGCACCTAAAATTAATCAGGCTCTTTCACAGCTTTCTACCTTCTGGCGAGGAGGATGAGAATTTTGTCTGGGAGAGAGAGAAGGAGGAAGAAGGAGAGGATTATTAGAGTGAGGGCTACCCTGTCTGAACAGACTGAGTGTGGACTTAATAATTATACTCGTAAATTCCCTTTGTGAATTCCCAAAGTCGCAGACTTAGAAGTTTGGTCTCAGTTTAGAACAGACATTTAAGTTTACCTTTGTGAATCAGGCACTTTGTGTGTAGTTGTGTGAAGGTGTGAGTGGGTATATGAGAGGTCTGTATTGGTGTGAGTGGGATGTGAGAGTATTTCAGTAGATGATGTCATCAATGATGTCCCTGTAACGATTGTTTTTTTAGTGAATTTCTAAAGTTTTTTGATCTCTTTCCTGACTGTAACGTCCCTGTAATCTTTTTTTGTTGTTGTGAATTTCAAAGTATTTTAAAATCTATTTCCTAATGATAACGTCCCTGTAACCTTTGTTTTTTCAGATAATTTTTCTCAGATTCTTTTATTCTATTTCCTAATTATAACTTTCCTCTAACCTTATTTTTTTGTGAATTTCTAAGGCTTTTTATATTCTATTTACTAACTTTAACAGTCCCGGAAACCTTTGTTTTTTTAGAGAATTTCTAAGGTATTTTTAAATAATTTTTGCTAACTATAACATCCCGTTAACTTTTGTATTTTTTTAAATGAATTTCTAAGTTTTTGAAAATTATATTTCTTAACTATAACATCCCTGTAACCTTTGTTGTTTAAGTGAGTTTCTAAGTTTTTTAAATTCTATTTCCTAACTATAACCGCCCTGTAACCTTTAGTTTTTAATTGAATTGTTAATGTTTTTTATTGTATTTCCTAACTATAACGTCCCTGTAAAATCAGTTTTTTTCCAGTGAATTTCTATGTTTCTTTTAATGCAACAAGGGGATTGACCGCAAGGCCTGGCCCTGCGGCCAGCCCTTCATGTTCATCCTACCCGTGTGCATGCTTCTAACCACAAACATTGCACAGCATTTGAGGGAAAAGCAAGGAGAAGACACATGAACAATGGGGGTGTTATGCCCTGTAGTCTGCTGGTGTGCTGCTGGACTGTTCTTCCATCTTACCACTTTCTCCTCCCTCTCAAACCCATGGTAAGTGTCCCTGCTGCCTGCCTGCCCCTCCTTCTCACCACTTTCTCAGGGCTCTCAGTCCCATTGTCTGTGTGCCTGCTGCTGGCCTGTCCCTCCTACTCTCAAGAGAGTCAGTTTAGAAAGAATTAAAAAAACACATGTGGAGGTTTTTCTGATGCCAGTGTTCTATTGTATTTTGAATTCACACCAGATATACTTGAACAAAATTGCACATTTTCTCTTGAACTTAAAATAACCAGAATGCTGTTTATATCACATGCCATAGTGAATAACCACTTTTAAGCACCCAAAGTGAAAAATGGGCCATTATTATTGACTTTTACACATACTCAAAACTTTGGATTTTGTCCCAATGACCTATCCCTTAAAAACCTTATTAAGCTCTAGCATTGATGGTCCCACAAGCTTCTAATTTGCTTCAAATACTGATTTTTGTGCAGAAGGAACTCTTGTGCTTTAAATCATGCTTTATTTAAATCAAGTCAGAAATCAATAAAATTAGCATTATTTTTACTCTCCTAGTAATTATCCGCAATCTCCTTCCTCTCAGCCCTGTGGTCTGAGTGCCTGCTGCCTGCTTGTCGCTCCTTCTCAACCCTTTCTCCTTCCTCTCAGCCCCATGGTCTGTGTGCTTGCTGCCTGCCAGTCCCTCCTTTTCAGCACTTTCTCCTTCCTCTCAGCCATGTGGTCTGCGTGCCTCCTGCCTGCCTGCCCCTCCTTCTCACCACTTTCACTGAGCTCTCAGTCCAGTGGTCTGCATCCTTGCTGACTGTCTGTCCCTCTTTCTCACTGCTTTCTCCAGGCTCTCAGCCCCATGGTCTGCATACCTGCTGCCTGTCTGTCCCTCCTTCTCACCCATTTCTCCTTCCTCTCAGCCTCATGGTCTGCATGCCTGCTGCCTGCCAGTCTCACCTTCTCACTGATTTTCCCTTCCTCTCAGCCCTGTTTCCTGCATGACTGCTACCTTCCACTCACTTCTTCTCACCGATTTCTCCTTCCTCTCAGCTCTGTCGTCTGCATGCCTGTCCCTCTTTGTCACCTTTCTCTGTGCTCTCTGCTCTGTGGTTTGCATGCCTGCTACCTGCCTATTCCTCCTTTTTACTGCTTTCTCTTCCCTCTCAGCACCCTATTTCACGTGTCTGCTGCCTATGTGTGCCTCCTTTTCACAACTTTTTCCTTCTTCTCAGCCCTTTGGCCAGTGTGCCTGCTGCCTGCCTGCCCCTCCTCCTCAATGCTTTCTCCCCCTCTGAGCCCCATATTCTGTGTGCCTGCTGCCTGCTTGTCCCACCGCCCCACAACCTTTTCCTCCCTCTTAGACCTGTGGTCTGCATGTCTCCAGTCTTGTGGAACCTCCTTCAGACAGCTTTATTCTCCCTCTCAGCCCTGTGGTCTGTGAGCCTGACACCTGCCTGCCCTTCCTTCTCAATGCTTTCTCCAGGCTCTCAGCCCATGGTCTGTGTGCCTCATGACTGCCTGTCCACCGTTCTCACTGCTTTCTACTGGTTCTCAGCATGCCTATTCCCTGCCTGTCCCTCCTTCTCATCTCTTTCTACTTCCTCTCAGCTTGTTTTCCCCGTGCTTGCTGCTTGCCTGTCTCTCCCTCTCACCACTTTCTCCTCCATCTCAGCCCCATGGTCTGTGTGCCAGCTGCCTGGATGAACTCCATCTCACCGCTTTCTCTGGGCTCTCAGCCCTGTGGTCTGCATGCCTGCTGCCTGCATGTCCCTCCATCTCACTGTTCTCTCCGTGTTCCCATTCCTGTGGTCTGCTTGCCTGCTGCCTGCCTGTCCCTCCTTCTCACAGCTTTCTCTTTCCTATCAGCCCCATTGTCTGCATTCCTGCTGCCTCCTTGTCCCACCACTTACTAATCCCTCTTAGCCCCTTGGTCTGTTTGCCTGTCTCTCCTTCAGACCGCATTCATTTCCCTCTCAGCTCGTGATTGCTGTCCCTCCTTCTCACCTCTTTCTCCTTCCTTTCAGTCCCGTTTTATGCTTGCCTGCTGCCTGCCTGTTCTGTCTACTCACTGCCTACTCCCTCCACTCAGGCATGTGGTTTGAGTGCCTGCTGCCTACCTGTCCCTCCTTCTCACTGCTTTCTCCAGGCTCTGAGCCCCTTGTCTGCACACCTGCTTCCTACCTGTCCCTCCTTCTCAATTCATTCTCCTCCATCTCAGTCTCCTGCTCTCAGTACCTACTGCCTGCCTCTCCGTCCTTCTCACAGCTTTATTCCTTCCCCTCTGCCCCAGTGTCTGCATGTCTGCTGCCTGGCAGTCGCTCCTTCTCACTGCTTTCTCCTTCCTCTCAGCACCACAGTTTGCATGCCTGCTGACTGCCTGTCCCTCCTTCTCACTGCTTTCTCCTGGCTCTCAGCCCCATTGTCTGTGCCTCTGATGCCTGTCCCTTCTACTCAACACTTTCTCCGGGATCTCAACCTGTCCCTCTTTCTCACCACTCTTCCCTCACTCTCAGACCATTTGTTTGTGTGCCTGCTGCCTATCTGTCCCTCCTTATCACCTCTTTCAACTTCTTTCAGCCCAGGTTTATTGCATGCTTGCTGCCTGCCTGTCCCTTCTTCTCATTGCTTTCTCCTTCCTCTCAGTATTGTGGTCTGAGTACCTACTGTAGCCTCTCCCTCCTTTTCACCACTTTCTCCATACTCTCAGCCTCATGGTCTGCATACCGGCTGCCTGCCTGTCCCTCCTACTCACCACTTTCTCTGGTATCTCAGCCTGTCCCTCCCTCTCACCACTTTTTCCTACCTCTCAGACCTGTTCTTTGTATGCCTGCTGCCTGTCCATCTCTCTAATCACTTTCTCCTTCTCAGCACTGATTTGTGCGTACCTGTTGCATGCCTGTTTTTGCTTCTCACCTCTCAGCCCTATGGTCTGCATACCTGCTACCTGCCTGTCCCTCCTTCTCACCCATTTCTCCTTCCTCTCAGACTAATGGTCTGAGTACCTACTGCCTGCCTCGTTCTCCTTCTCACTGCTTTCTACTTCCTATCAGCCCCATGGTCTGCATGCCTGCTGCCTGAATGTCCGTCCATCTCATGGCTCAGCTCCGTGGTCTTCATACCTGCTGTCTGCCCGTCCCTCTTTTTCACCGCTTTCTCCTTCCTCTCATCCCTGTGCTCTGCATGCCTGCTGCCTGCCTTTCAATCCTTCTCACTGCTTTCTCCGGGCTCTCTGCCCTGTGGTCTGCAAGCCTCCTGCCTGCCTGTCCCTCCTTTTCACTGCTTTCCCCAGGCTCTCAGCCCAGTGGTCTGCTTGCCTGTTACATGCCTATCCCGTCTTCTCATCTCTTTCTATTTCCTCTCAGCTTGTTATCCATGTGCCTGCTGTTTGCCTGTCTCTCCTTCTCGGTGATTTATTCTCCCTCTCAGCCCTAGGGTCTGCGTTCCAGCTGCCTGGCTGAACTCCATGTCACTGCTTTCTCTGGGCCCTCAGCCCCATGGTCTGTGTGCCTGCTGCATGCTGCCTGCGTGTCTCTCCTTCTCAAAGCTTTCTCTGGGCTCTCAGCCCCTATGATCTGCATGCCAGCTGCCTGCCTGTCCCTCCTCCTCACTGTTCTCTCCGTGCTCCCATTCCCGGGGTCTGCATCCTTGCTGCCTGCCTGTACCGCCTTCTCACCACTTTCTCCTTTCTATCAGCCCTGTTGTCTGCATGCCTGCTGCCTTCTTGTCCCTCTGTCCCACCGCTTACTCCTTCCTCTCAGCCCCTTGGTCTGCATGCCTGCTACCTGCCTGTCTCTCCTTGACACCACTTTCTTCTCCCTCTCAGCCCGTGGTCTTTGTACCTACTGTCTGCCTTTCCCTCCTTCTCACCTTTTTCTCCTCCCTTTCAGTACAGTTTTATGCATGCCTGCTGCCTGCCTGCCCTGTCTTCTCACCGCTTACTCTGTTCTCTCAGCCATGTGGTTTGAGTGCCTGCTGCCTTGCTGTCCCTTCTTCTCACTGCTTTCTACAGGCTCTGAGCCTCATAGTCTGGACGCCTGCTCCGTGACTGAACCTCCTTCTCACTGCATTCTCCTCATTCTCTGCCTCCTGGTCTCAGTACCTACTGCCTCTCCCCCTTCTCTCAGTTTTCTCCTTCTCATCAGCCCTGTTGTCTGCATGCTTGCGGCCTGCCAGTCACTCCTTCTCACAGCTTTCTCCTTCCTCTCAGCACCACAGTCTGCTTGCCTGCAGGCCTGCCTGTCCCACCTTCTCACTGCTTTCTCCTGGCTCTCAGCCCCAGGGTCTGTGCGCCTGTGCCTGCCCATCCCTACTTCTCACTGCTTTCTCCATCTTCTCAGCCTCATGGTCTGCATGCCTGCTGCCTGCCTGTCCCTTCTACTCACCACTTTCTCTTTTTCTCTCAGCCTAGTGGTCTGCATCACTGCTGCCTGCCCATCCCTCCTTCTCACAGCTTTCTCCATGCTCTCAGCCCCATGGTCTGTCTGTCTGTCTGCTGCCTGCCTGTCCATCCTTCTCATCGATTTCTCCTTCCTCTCAGACCCGATTTGTGCAAACCTGCTGCTTGCCTGTTTCTGCTTCTCACCTCTTTCTCCTCCCTCTCAGCCCTGTTGCCTGCATGCCTGTAGCCTGCCTGTCCCTACTTCTCACTGCTTTGTCCTTCCTCTAAGCCCAGTTGTCTATATGGTTGCTGCCTGCCTGTCCCTCTTTCTCACCACTTTCTCCGGGCTCTCAGCCCCGTGGTATGTGTGCCTGCTGCCTGTCTGTCCCTCCTTCTCACAGTTTTCTCCAGGATCTCAGCCCTGTGGTTTGCATGCATGCTGCCTGCCCCCCCATCTCAGCATTCTTTCCATTCTTTCAGCCCCATAGTCTGCATGTCTCCTACTTACCTGTCTCTTCTTCCCAATGATGTCTACTCCCTCTCAGCCCTGTGGTCTGCGTTCCTGCTGCCTGCCAGTCTTTCTATCTTGCCACTTTCTTCTCCCTCTGAGCCCTGTGGACTGCGTGCCTGCTGCCTGTTCCTTCTTCCTACCTTTTTCTCTCCAATCTCATCCCTGAGGTCTGCATGCCTGTTGCCTGCCAGTCACTCCTCACCACGTTCTCCTTCCTCTCAGCCCCATTTTGTGGATAGTCACTGCCTGTCTGTCCTTTATGCTCACTACTTTCTCCTTCCTCTCTCCCCGATTAACTGCCTGCCTGCTGCCTGCATGTCTGTACTTCTCACCGCTTTCTCCTTACTCTCAGACCCGTTATCTGCGTTCCTACTGCCTGCCTGCCCCTCCTACTTCTGACTTTATTCTTTTTCTTAGCCCAGTATTTTGCGTCACTGCAGTCTGCCTATCCCTCCATCTCACTGCTTTCTATGTGCTCTCAGCCCCATGTTATGTGTGCCTGCTGTCGGCCTGTTCATTCTTCTCACTGCTTTCTCCATCCTATCAGCCCTGTGTTGTGTTTGCCTGCTCCCGGCCTGTTTCTCATGCTCACTGTTTTCTTCTCCATCTCAACCCCTTTGTCTGTGTGCCTGCTGCCTGCCTGTCCTTCCTTCTCACCACTTTCTCCTTCCTCCCAGCCGAGTGTTCTATGTGACTGCTTCCTGACTGTTCCACCTTCTCACTGCTTTTTCTGGGCTCTCAGACACATGACCTGGATCCCTGCTGCCTGCCTGTCCCTCCTTCTAACAGCTTTCTACAGTGTATCAGCCTCTTGGTCTGCAGGCCTACAGCCTACCTATCCCTCCATCTCAGTGTTCTCTCTGTGTTCCTCCTTCTCATTTCTTTCTCCAGACTCTCAGCCCGTGGTCTGCATGCCTGCTGCCTACCTGTCCATCTTTCTCGCTGCATTCTTGGGGCTCTCAGCCCCGTGGTCTGCGTGCCTGCTGCCTGTCTGTTCCTTCTTCTCACCACTTTCTCTGGTTTCTCAGCCCCATGGACTGCATGCCTGCTGCCTGTCTGTTCCTCTTTCTCACCGCTTTCTCCTTCCTCTCAGCCCTGTGGTCAGCATGCTTGCTGCCTGCCTGTCCTTCCTATTATCTGGAGAGTAAGTTTAGCGAGAATTTAAAAAGTACACAGGGAGGCTTTTCAGATGCCAGTGTTCTTTTTTTATTTTGAACTCACACTATATATACGTGAAAACAAGTGCACATTTTCCCTTGAACATAAAATAACCCTAATACTGTTTATATCACATTCTGTAGTTAATAACCTCTTTTAACCCCTAAAGTGAAAAAAATAGGTCACTATCAATAAGTCTTCCACATACACAAAACTTTGTATTTTGCTCCAATTAGAGCATTAATCTGTCTCTTAACATCCTTATTAAGCTCTATCCCTGATGGACCTACAAGCTTCTAATTCACTTCAAATACTGATTTTTGTGCAGAAGACAATCTTGTACTTCATATCAGGCTTTATTTAAATCAGGTCAGAAATCAGTAAAATTTGTGTTATTTTTACTTTTCTGTTAATTATATGCTTTTTCCTTCCTCTCATCCCTTTGGTATGCATGCCTGCTGCCTGACTGTCCCTCCTTCTCACCAGGGCTCCTTCCTCTCAGCCCTGTGGTCTGCGTGCCTGCTGCCTGCCTGC
Organism: Pleurodeles waltl; assembly: GCF_031143425.1. Lineage (NCBI taxonomy): Eukaryota > Metazoa > Chordata > Amphibia > Caudata > Salamandridae > Pleurodeles > Pleurodeles waltl. The sequence goes on along the minus strand of NC_090439.1, from coordinate 1,032,933,985 downwards.
CCCTCCCTCTCACCACATTCACTGGGCTTTACGTCCAGAGGTCTGCCTCCCTGTTGCCTGCCTGGCCCTCCTTCTCACTGCTTTCTCTATCCACCTAGCCCCATGCTCTGGGTGCCTGTTGCCTGTCTGCCCGTTCTTCTCACCGCTTCCTCCAGACTCTCAGTCCCTTGCTCTGCATGCCTGCTGCCTGCCTGTCCCTCCTTCTCACTGCTTTCTCCTTCTTATAAGCCTCATTGTCTGAGGGCCTGCTGTCTGCCTGTCCCTCCTTCTCACTACTTTCTTCTTTCTCTCAGCCGCGTGGTCTTCATGCCTGCTGTCTGCCTGTTCCTCTTTCTCAACGCTTACTCCTTCCTTTTGGCTGCATAATCTGCATGCCTACCACCTGAGTGTCCCTCCTTCTCATTGCTTTCTCCAGACTCTCAGCCCTTGGTCTGCGCACCTGCTGCCTGCCTGTCCATCTTTCTCACTGCATTCTCCAGGATCTCAGCCCCTGGTCTATGTGCCTGCTGCCTGTCTGTTTCTTCTTCTCAACATTTTCTCTGGTTTCTCAGCCCCGTATACTGAGTGCCTGCTGCCTGTCTGTTTCTCTTTCACACCTTTTTCTCCTTCCTCTCAGCCCTACCATGTGGAGAGTAAGTTTAGTGAGTACACAGGGAGACTTTTCTGATGACAGATATACTTGAAAACAAGTCCACATTTTCTCTTGAACATAAAATAACCCTAATGCTGTTTATATCACATTATATAGTTAATAAACTCTTTTAAGCCCCCAAAGTGAAAAAATAGGTAATTATCATTGAGTGTTACACATACACAATTGCCCCAATAAGAGCATGGATCTGTTCCTAAACATTCTTATTAAGCTCTAACACTGATGGACCTACAAGCTTCTAATTCGCTTCAAATACACATTTTTGTGCAGATGGCGATATTGTGCTTCAAATTATGCTTTATTTAAATCAGGTCAGAAATCAGTAAAATGAGTGTTATTTTTCCTTTCGTATTAATTATATGCTTGCTCCTTCATCTCATCCCTGTAGTATGCGTGCCTCCTGCCTACCTGTCCCTCCTTCTCACCACTTTCTCCTTCCTCTCAGCCCTGTGAACTGCGTGCCTCCTGAGTGACTGCCTGCCCCTCTTTCTCACCACTTTCACTGGGTTCTCAGTCCAGTGGTCTGTACCCCTGTGGCCTGCCTGTCCCTCTTTTTCACTGCTTTCTCTAACCTCCTAGCCCCATGCTCTGCGTGCCTGCTTCCTGTTTGTCCCTCCTTCTCACTGTTTCCTCCAGGCTCTAAGCCCCTTGCTCTGCATGCCTGCTGCCTGCCTGTCCCTCCTTATACCTTCTTTCTCCTTCTTATAAGCCTCATTGTTTGAGTGCGTACTGCCTGCCTGTCCGTCCTTCTCACTGCTTTATCCTTTCTCTCAGCCCTTTGGTATTCATGCCTGTTGTCTGCCTGTTCCTCCTTCTTCACACTTACTCCTTCCTTTTAGACACATTGGTGGTCATTCTGACCCTGGGGGTTGAAAACCGCCAGGGCAGAGTGCCGCGGAAGCACCACCAACAGGCTGGCGGTGCTTCATGGGCAATTCTGACCGCGGCGGTAAAGCCGCGGTCAGAAAAGGGCAACCGGCGGTTTCCCGACTGTTTACCCCTGCCCCAAAGAATCCTCCATGGCGGCGCTGCTCGCAGCACCGCCATGGGGATTCCGACCCCCTTCCCGCCATCCTGGTCCTTGCGGTAAAAACCGCCAGTAACAGGATGGCGGGAACGGGTGTCGTGGGGCCCCTGGAGGCCCCTGCACTGCCCATGCCACAGGCATGTGCAGTGCAGGGGCCCCCTAACAGGGCCCCATAATGATTTTCAGTGTCTGCCTAGCAGACACTGAAAATCGCGACGGGTGCCACTGCACCCGTCGTACACCAGCAACTCCGCCGGCTCCATTCGGAGCCGGCTTCATCGTTGCTGGGGCTTTCCCGCTGGGCGGGCGGGCAGTCGCCCGCCCGCCCAGCGGGAAAGTCAGAATGACCGCCGCGGTCATTTGACCGCAGTGCGGTCTTCTGGCGGGCGGTGCCCGCCGCCCGCCGGGGACGGAATGACCCCCATTATCTCCATGCCCGCTACCTGCATGTCCCTCCTTCTCACTGCTTTCTTCTCCCTCCCAGTCTCCCATGGCCTGCATGCCTGCTGTCTACCTGTCCCTCCTTCTCATTGCTTTCTCCTCCCTTTCAGCACTGTGGTCTGCGTGCCTGCTGTCTGCCTGCCCCCCCCTACTATCAGGAGAGTAGGTTTAGCGATAATTAGCAAAATACTTGAGGAGGTTTTTCTGATGCCAGTGCTCCACTTTATTTTAAACTCACACCAGATAGATTTGAACAACATTGCTAATTTTTCTTTTGAACTTAAAATAACCCTAATAATGTTTAAATCATGTCCCGTAGTCAATGACCAATTTTAAGCTCCCAAATGAAAATAGGCCGTTATCATTGACTTTTACACAGGTTCAAAACTTTGTACTTTGTCCCAGTTAGAGCATGGATCTGTCCCATAACATCCTTATTAATCTCTAACATTGATGGACTCACCAGCTTCTGATTTGCTTCAAATGCTGATTTTTGTGCAGAAGGCAATCATGTGCTTCAAATCATGATTTGTTCAAATCACTTCATAAATCAGCAAATGAGTGTTATTTTTACTCTCATAGTAGTTATCCCATTTCCCCTTCCTCTCAGCCCAGTGGTCTGCATTCCTGCTGCATGCTTGCCCCTCCCTCTTACCACACTCTCCTCCCTCTCAGCCCTGTTGCCTGCATGCCTGCTGCCTGCCGATCCCTCCTTCTCACCGCTTTCTCTGTGCTCTCAGTCTTGTGGTCTGCATGTCTTCTGCCTGTCTCTCTTTCTCACCGCTTTCACTATCATCTCGCCGCATGGTCTGCATGCCTGCTTCCTGCCTGTCGCTCCTTCTCACTGATTCCTCCAGGATCTTAGCCCATTGGTCTGTGTGCCTACTGCCTGCCTGTCTCATCTTCTCACCACTTTTTCCTTCTATTCAGACCTATTTTCTGCATGCCTGTTGCCTTCCTGTCCCTCCTTCTTACCGCTCTCTTCCCCCTCTCGGCCCTCTGTTCTTTATGCCTGCCGCCTGCCCATCCCTCCTTCTCACTGCATTTACATTTCTCTCAGCCCCATGGTCTGCGTGCCTGCTGCCTGCATGTCCCTCCTTGTCACCGCTTTTGCCTCCTTCTCAGTCCTGTGGCCTGCATCCCTGCTGCCTCCCTGCCCCTCTGTCTTACCTATTTCTCCTTCTTCTCAGTCCATGGCCTGCATGCCTTCTTGTCCCTCTTTCTCACTGCTTTCTCCATCATCGCAGCCCCCTGCTCTGCGTGCCTTTTGCCTGCCTGTCCTGCCTTTTCACCACTTTCTCTGTCCTCTGAGCACCGTGGTCTGCATGACTGCTGCTTCTCTGCCCTTCCTCCTCAACGCTTTCTCCTTCCCCTCAGCCCAGTGGGCTGCTGCACTCTGTCTGCCTGTCTCTCCTTCTCAAGGCTGTCTCCAGGCTCTGAGCCCCTTGGTCTGCATGTCTGCTACCTGCCTGTCCCTCCTTCTCACCACTTTCTCTGGGCTCTCAGCCCCCTTTGGTTTGCGTGCCTGCTGTCTCCCTGTCCCTCCTTCTCACCACTTTCTCTGGGCTCTCAGCCCCCTTTGGTATGCATGCCTGCCGTCTCCCTGTCCCTCCTTCTCACTTCTTTCTCCTCCCTCACAGCCCCATGGACTGTGTGCCTGCTGCCTGCCTGTCCCTCCTACTTTCAGGAGAGTAGGTTTAGCAAGAATTAGAAAAACACGACCAGAGGTGTTTCTGATGCCAGTGTTCTCTTTTATGTTTAACTCACACCAGACATACCTGAGAAAATTGCACATTTCCAATTGAAATTAAAATAACTCTAATGCTGTTTATATCAAATCACTTAGTGAATGACCAGTTTTAAGTCCCCAAAGTGAAAAAATAGGCCATTATCATTGAATTTTTATACTCAAAACTTTTAATTTTGTCCCAATTACAGCATGGATCTTTCCCTTAACATCATTATTAGGCTCTAACACTGATGGACCTACAAGCTTCTAATATACACCAAATACTGAGTTTTGTGGAGAAGGTAATCTTGTGCTTCAAATCATTTATTATTTTAATCAGGTCAGAAATCAGTAAAATGAATGTTAGTTTTATTTTCATATTAATTGTCTGCCTTCTCCTTCCTCTTAGCCCTGTGTTATGTGTGTCTCCTGCCTGCCTGTCCCTACTTCTCACCACTTTCTCCTTCCTCTGAGCCCTATGGTCTGCATGCCTGCTGCCTCCCGGTACCTCTTTCTCACCACTTTCACTGGGATCTCAGTCCAGTGGTCTGCATCCCTGCTGCCTGCCTGTCCTTCCTTCTCACTGCTTTCTCCTTCCTCTCAGCCCAGTTGTCAGCATCCCTGCTGCCTTCCTGTCCCTCTTTCTCACCGCTTTCTCCATCCTCCCAGCCCCATGCTTTGTGTGCCTGCTGCCTGCCTGTCACTCCTTCTCACTGCTTTCTGCATCTTCTCAGCCCCATGGCCTGGGTGCCTGCTGCCTGTCTGTCCCTCCTTCTCACCACTTTCTCCAGGCTCTTAACCCCTTGGTCTGCATGTCTGCCTGCCCCTCTTTCTAACTGCTTTCTCCTTCCTATAAGCCTTGTTGTCTAAGTGCCTGCTGTTCCTCCTTCTCCCAGCTTTCTCCTTTCTCTCAGCCCTGTGGTCTTCGTGCCTGCTGCCTGCCTGTTACTCCTTCTCAATGCTTTCTCCTTCCTCTTAGCCCCATAACCTGCATTCCAGTTACCTACCAGTACCTCCTTCTCACTGCTATCTCCTCCCTCTCAGCCGTCCTTGTCTGCTAACCTCATGTCTGCCTGCCACTCCTTCTCACCGCATTCTCCTTCCTCCTTGCCCTGTGGTCAGCATGTCTGCTGCCTGACTGTCCCTCCTACGATCTGGACAGGACGTTTAGCGACAATTTAAAAATACGCTTGGTGGCATTTCTGATGCCAGTGTGCTTTTTTTATTTTGAACTCACACCAGATATACTTGAAAAAATTGTACACTTTCCCTTGAACATAAAATTACCCTAGTGCTGTTTATATCCCATTCAGTAGTGTATAACCGCTTTTAAGCTCCAAAGTGAAAAAATAGGTAATTTAATTGAGTTTTAAAACGTTGTATTTTGTCCCCATTTTAGCATGGATCTGTCCCTTAATATCCTTACTAAGCTCTAACACTGATGGACCTGAAAGCTTCTAATTTGCTTCAAATACTGATTTTTTTGCAGGAGACAATCTTGTGCTTCAAATCATGCTTCACTTAAATCAGGTCAGAAATCAGTAAAATCACTGTTATTTCTTCTTTCATATTAATTATCTGCTTTCTCCTTCCTCTCAGCCCTGTTGTATGCGTGCCTCTTGCGTGCCCGTCCCTCCTGCTCACTCTTTTCTGCTTCCTCTCAGCCCCATGGTCTGTGTGCCTGCTGCCTGCCTGTCCTTCCTTCTCATTGCTTTCTCTTTCGTCTCAGCCCTTTGGTCTGCATGCCTGCTGTTGTCAGGATTTTCAATGGTCTTACCCCTGCAGCTGAGAGGTGTAGGGGAACGGTCTTTGTTCCGACGGGTTCTGCTCTGGCCGAGGTAGGGGCGACCCCTTCCGGTAGCCACGGTGCTGTTTGGTATGAGTGAACCACTACAGTCCGTGCCCTCCAGAAGGAGTCCCAGAGGAAAAACCCCAGTAGGGTAAAAAACCTCCACAGGAACTCCCTGAAACGAAAAGGAGGACACCAGGGTATTAGGACCGTAGATCAGGAAGGCAGGAAAACAAGGCAGATCAGGAACAGACAGGATTCGCAGAAGGATATCAAATAGGAGCGTGACTATCACGAAGGAGTGTTGCAACGCAATGAACAGGCAGTTGGAATCCCCTTAAATACCCCTGGACAGGAAACAGGAAACAGGAAGTAGAAACCCGCCATCTTGGATTGGGGAAAAGAAAACAGTAATGAATTAGGTATGTGTGTTAAACAATGCATGCTGGGTAGAGAGGAAGTGGTAAGCATGCTGGGAAGAGAAAAAGGCAAGTATAAAGAACCCCCAGTGTAAGGGTTCGGTTTGTCCTAGGAACATCGGTAAGTGGTGGTGGGCAGGTGAATACATGCAAGAAAAATAAATGTTAAGCGCATAATGCGCTGTGTGCGGCCATGCCTGAAACCCCCTCGGGGTTTCAGGCTCTGCCGCGTCTGCCTTTAAGGCAGAACTTGAAAAAAGGGGAGCGGCGAGCGCCGTGACCCCCAGACCGGCTCCCTGGAGCCTTCATGGCTCTCGCCGGAGCCGCGGCGACCCCCGCGACCTGGGTGTCTGCCGCGGCGTCTACCGCGGCCCGGGCGTCGGCCGCGCCAAAATTAACGTGCCGCGCCGCGGCAACCTGAGGCCGCGGCCGCGGCGAGCGCCGCGGTGTAACAGTATGCCCCCTCCCCGAGGCCCCGGGTTTGTGAGGGAAGAGCCGAAAAAAGCGGCGGATTAAAAGAGGAGCATGGACTGAAGAGGCATCCTCCCAGGAACACTCACTCAAAGGGTATCCCTTCCAATGAATAAGGTATTGGAGGCGCCCATGAAAAAATCGAGAGTCACAGACCTCCTGCACTTCGTATTCAGGCACATTGTCAACCAACAAAGGAGGGGGACAGGGCAACTGCCTATGAAAGAGATCAGGACGGTAAGGTTTCAGTTGCGAGACATGGAATACTGGGTGGATCTTCCATGTCCGAGGTAGGCGAAGACGCATAGACACTGGGTTGATCTTCTTGAGAATTAGAAAGGGACCATAAAAGCGGGGTTTGAATTTGTTTTGGGTAAGTCGGAGAGGTAGGAATCTAGAGGAGAGCCAGACTTTATCATGGACCTGATATAGAGGAGCTGCACAGCGTCTTCTATCTGCTATCTTCTTCATGCGGGACTTGGTGGACACGAGGTTGGAATGGACAATTCGTTGTATACCCTGTAGCTGTCGAACGAAGGAGGAGACAGCGGGAAGATTGGAGTTGTCTCTCAGGGGAGTTGGGAAGGCCCTGGGATGGAAACCATAAGAGCCATAAAAAGGAGAGACCTTAGAGGCACTGTGTAGAGAGTTATTATAGGAAAATTCTGCAAGCGGTAAGTAGGGAGCCCAATTACTCTGTGTAGCGTTACAGGAGCTACGTAAGTACTGTTCGAGACCCTGATTGAGTCGTTCCGTTTGTCCATTGGTTTGAGGGTGGAACCCGGATGATAAGGCCACCTGGATCCCCAAGGTCTTGCAGAATTGATTCCAGAAACGGGAGATATATTGAGGACCCCTGTCCGATATAATAACTTGGGGTAACCCATGTAGCCTGAAGATTTCTTGAGTAAAGATCTGACTTAACTCCTTTGCCGTTGGTAACTTTCTCAAGGCCGTGAAGTGGGCCATCTTAGTGAAGGAGTCCACGGTTACCATTATGACGTGGTTTCCCATTGAGGAAGGCAATGCGCACATAAAATCGGTGGAGATGGTATGCTATGGGCCTGGGGAACAGGTAATGGGCGGAGTAACCCCACAGGTCTGGTTCGGGGTGTCTTGGCTTGAGCACATGTGGGACAGGATAATACATATGCCTCAGTGTCAGCCTTGAGAGTTGGCCACCAGAAAGAGCGAAGCAAAAGATCTTGAGTCGTTTTCATCCCTCAATGACCTGCAATAGGGGAATCATGGCACATGCGTAAAGCTTCGATTTGCACTGTTTTAGTGGGTAAAAACAGGGCCTTATCACGATAATAGTAGTCATGATCTATGTGCAGCTGTGGACGTAACTTTTTTAGTTCTGTTTCGTGTAGACGGGCATATTCGGACTTGACTTGATCTAAAAAAGTCTGTGCTACCCCTATGATTTTTTTGTTGTCAAATAAGTTTTGAACCGCGGAATCACCGCACCAGGATAACGTCGGGACAGGGCATCTGCCAGGATGTTCTGAGAACCTGGGATGTAGGTGATATAGAAATCATATTGGCTGAAGAAGAAAGCCCATCGAGCCTGCCGGCTATTTTGGCACTGGAAATTTCTTAAGCACTGTAGATTTCGGTGATCGGTCCGAGCTTCAAAAGGCTCCTTGGATCCCATCAAAAAGTGTCTCCATTCGGTGCACGCGACCTTTAAGGCGAGTAATTCGCGTTCTAGCACGGAATAGTTTCGCTCAGACTCAGATAGAATATGTGAAAGATAAAATACAGGGTGTTCTAGGTCATCATCGTCTTGTTTTTGTAACAAGGCAGCCCCAATGGCTCTTTCTGAGGCGTCTGTGACAACAATTAATTGTTTGCTGGTGTCTGGGTGTCGAAGAATAGGGGCTTGAATAAAGGCTTTCTTTAAGTCCTGAAAAGCTGACTCAGCGCCTGGTGTCCAACAAAAACCTTTCTTTAGATGTTCCTTTTTGAGGGTTTGGGTAATGAAGCTGGTTCTCTGGGCAAAGTCTGCTATGAATTGTCGGTAGAAGTTGGCTAGTCCCAGAAAACATTGAGTCTCCTTGATGGAAGAAGGAGATGGCCAATTCAATATAGCCTGTACTTTGTCTGGGTCCATGGCAACTCCGGTTTGGTCTATACAGTACCCCAAGTATTTTACTTCTATCTGATCAAACTCGCATTTTTCAGGCTTACAGAACAAATGATGTTGTCGGAGTCTCTCTAAGACTTGGCGAACGTGCTTTGAATGTTCCTCTGGATGAACCGAATAAATTAGGATATCGTCAAGATACACTACCACTGTTTGTTGCAAAAGATCAGAAAAGATAGAATCCATGAATCTTTGAAAGATAGATGGGGCATTAGTGAGCCCGAAGGGCATTACTCTATATTCATAGTGACCAAAAGGTGTTCTAAAGGCGGTCTTCCACTCATCACCTTCTCTGACTCTTAGTAGATGGTAGGCTCCTCGGAGATCCAGCTTAGTGAATCTCTTGGCTCCTCTGACTGCTTCTAAGATGTCTTTGATGAGGGGTAACGGATACCGGTCTTTGATAGTGATCCTGTTTAACCCTCTGAAGTCGATACAGGGATGCAGATCTTTGGTTTTCTTTGGTACGAAGAAAAGAGGAGCCCCGGCGGGTGAAGAGGAGGGAGTTATTAACCCACTTTGTAGATTCTCATCTAGGTACTCCTTCAGAATTTGTTTCTCTGGTTCGGTGAGGGAGTACATCCGCCCAAAGGGAACTACAGTGTCTGGCTCTAAAGAAATGGCACAGTCGTATTCCCTGTGGGGTGGCAATTCAGGTCTTTCTGGCTTCTGGAATACATCGATATAGTCCTGATACTGTCTGGGAACTCCCTGTAGAACATTAATGGATCCTCCCACCTGGGCAGGTGCTGTTGAGAGACTTTTTGGGGACCAATAATCCCCGGCCGGATAGCAATGGTGTTGACAAAACTGGGAGGATAACGAAATGGTTTTTGTTTCCCAGTTGATGTAAGGATTGTGCCGTGTAAGCCATGGAATTCCCAGGATCATGACATGGTGTGGTGATGAGATTAAGTCAAACGAGAGAATTTCCTGATGTTTACCGAACTGTAAACAGAAGGTAGGGGTGGTGTATTGTACAGGCCCAGAGGCCAAGAGCGACCCATCAACGGTATGTACCTGTTCTGGTATTTCTTTGGGTATTTGTGTTATCTGTCGTTCTTTGGCCCAGGTTTCATCTAAATATAGGCCACTGGCTCCGCAGTCCAATAAGGCCAAAGTTCTTGCTTTGCGGCCATCAGTTAAATGGAGGGTAACTGGTAAGAGAAAAAGAGCAGTTCCTTCCTCCCTGGAAGAGCAAATAGAAGGTATATCACGATATCCCGTCCTCACCCTTCTTACTGGGGACGGGAGCTGGCGTTTCCCAAGGGCTTGGTTGGACGAATGGGGCAGGCGCGAATTAGGTGACCAGCTGCACCACAATATAGGCAAAGCCCCTTCCTTCGTCTATGTTCCCTTTCACTGGCGGATAGAGGTCCGCGAGCTGTATCAATCTGCATGGGCTCTTCTTCGGTATTTCCTTTGGATTCAGGGCGGACTTCCTCGGCGCGATGGGCAAAGGGACGAGATGGTACTGAGTGAGAAGGCAACCGACTCTTCTTTTTCTCCATTCTTCGTTCACTCAACCGATACTCTATTGTTAGTGCCTGGTCCATCAACCCTTTGAGGTTTTCTATCCTGGCAGAATGTACTAGTTCATCTTTGATGTCCTCTCTTAGACCTCTACGGAAGAGTGTCACCAAGGTACGTTCCACCCAGGTTGTTTCTGCAGCTAATTGTCTGAAACGGGTGATGTATTGTAATACATCTTGACTCCCTTGCTGGACTTCGCAAAGAGCCTCTTCTGCTGACGCCTCGAGTCCAGTGCGTTCAAACATCTGTTTAAAAGTAGTGATAAAGGTGGAATAATTAGATAAACAGGGATCGTTTCTAGTTACTAGAGGTGTGGCCCAGGCCAAGGCTGGTCCTGATAAGACACTAATCAAATACCCCACCTTGGTCTTATCTTGTACAAATTGCGAGGGGCGAAAGGCAAAGTACACCGTTAAGGCATCCAGGAATTCTTTTAATGTGGTAGGATCCCCGGAAAATCGAGGTGTAGAGGCGGCTACTGCAGGGACATCTGTGGTCCTGGAGGCAAAAGCTTGTCGATAAACAGTATTCTCTGTACGTAGTTGTTGGAGTTCTTGAGCCTGTTGTTGTATCGTCGCCAGTAGGTCCTGGTTAGTAGGTTCCGGGCTTGCCACCGGGTTATCCATAGTTCCGGACTGCAACTGGAATTTTGGGCGTTGCAATCTGTCAGGATTTTCAATGGTCTTACCCCTGCAGCTGAGAGGTGTAGGGGAACGGTCCTTGTTCCGACGGGTTCTGCTCTGGCCGAGGTAGGGGCGACCCCTTCCGGTAGCCACGGTGCTGTTTGGTATGAGTGAACCACTACAGTCCGTGCCCTCCAGAAGGAGTCCCAGAGGAAAAACCCCAGTAGGGTAAAAAACCTCCACAGGAACTCCCTGAAACGAAAAGGAGGACACCAGGGTATTAGGACCGTAGATCAGGAAGGCAGGAAAACAAGGCAGATCAGGAACAGACAGGATTCACAGAAGGATATCAAATAGGAGCGTGACTACCACCAAGGAGTGTTGCAACGCAATGAACAGGCAGTTGGAATCCCCTTAAATACCCCTGGACAGGAAACAGGAAACAGGAAGTAGAAACCCGCCATCTTGGATTGGGGAAAAGAAAACAGTAATGAATTAGGTATGTGTGTTAAACAATGCATGCTGGGTAGAGAGGAAGTGGTAAGCATGCTGGGAAGAGAAAAAGGCAAGTATAAAGAACCCCCAGTGTAAGGGTTCGGTTTGTCCTAGGAACATCGGTAAGTGGTGGTGGGCAGGTGAATACATGCAAGAAAAATAAATGTTAAGTGCATAATGCGCTGTGTGCGGCCATGCCTGAAACCCCCTCGGGGTTTCAGGCTCTGCCGCGTCTGCCTTTAAGGCAGAACTTGAAAAAAGGGGAGCGGCGAGCGCCGTGACCCCCAGACCGGCTCCCTGGAGCCTTCATGGCTCTCGCCGGAGCCGCGGCGACCCCCGCGACCTGGGTGTCTGCCGCGGCGTCTACCGCGGCCCGGGCGTCGGACGCGCCAAAATTAACGTGCCGCGCCGCGTCAACCTGAGGCCGCGGCCGCGGCGAGCGCCGCGGTGTAACAGCTGTTTGCCTGTCCCTCCTTTTCATCACTTTTGCTGGGCAATCAACCCAGTGGTCTGCATCCCTGCTGCCTGCTTGTCACTACTTTCTCCTCCCTCTCAGCCCCCCCGGTCTGCATGCCTAATGCCTGCCTGTTCCTCCTTCTAGCTGCTTTCTCCCCCCTCTCAGCCATGTGGCCTGCTTGCCTGCCTGTCCTACCTACTATCAGCAGAGTAGCTTTAATGAGAATTAGCAAAATACATTACAATGCTTTTTTGATGCCAGTAGTCTATTTATTTTGAACTCACACCAGATATACTTGAAAAAAATTGCACTTTTTATCTTGAAATTAAAATAACCCTAATGCTTTTATAACACATTGCATAGAGAATAACCACTTTAAAGCCCCCAAAGGGAAAACATAGTACTTTCTCATTGACTTTTACAGATAGTCAAAACCTTGTATTTTGTTTCAATGAAAGCATCGATCTGTCCCTTAGCAGCCTGATTAAGCTCTAACAGTGATGGACCCACAAGCGTCTAATACACTTTAAGTACTGATTTTTGTGCAGAAGGTAATATTGTGCTTCAAATCATGCTTTATTTAAATCAGATCAGAAGTCAGTAAAATGAGTGTTATTTTTGCTTTTCTATTAACTAGCTGCTTTCTCCTTCCTCTCAGTCCTGTAGTATGCGTGCCTCCTGCCTGCTTGCCCCTCATTTTCACTGATTTCTCCTTCCACACAGCCACGTAGTCTGTGTTCCAGCTGCCTGCCTCTCTCTCCTTCTCACTTCTTTCTTCTTCCTCCCAAACCTGTGGTCTATGTGCCTGCTGCCTGCTTGTCCCTACTTCTCACCACTTTTACTGGGCTCTCGGTCCAGTGGTATGCATCCCTGCTGCCTTCCTGTCCCTCCTTCTCACTTCTTTCTCTGTCCTCCTAGCCTTTTGCTCTGTGTGCCTGGCACCTACCTGTCACTCCTTCTCACCTCTTTCACCATCCCCTCACTTCCATGGTCTGGGTTCCTGCTGCCTGTCTGTTCCTCCTTCTCATCTCTGTCTCAGGGCTCTCACACCTTTGGCCTGCATGTCTGCTGCCTGCCTGTCTCTCCTTCTCACCGCTTTCTCCTCCCTCTCAGGCCCATTGTCTGCATGCCTGCTGTCTGCCTGTCCCTCATTCTTATTACTTTCTCTTTCCTCTCAGCCCTGTGGTCTGCATCCCTGCTGGCCTTCTGTCCCACCTACTATCAGGAGAGGAGGGTTAGCGAGAATTAGAAAAATACATGAGGTGGCTTTTCTGATGCCAGTGGTCTATTTTATTTTGAACTCACACCAGGTATACTTGATCAAAATTGCACATTTTCTTTCGAACTGAAAATAATCCTAATAATGTTTAAATCACATCCTGTAGTGAATGAGCACTTTTAAGCCCCCAAGTGAAAAATAGGCCATCATCATTGACCTTTACACATTCTGAAAACTTTGTATTTTTTCCCAATGAGAGCATGGATCCGTCCCTTAACATCCTTATTAAGCTCTAACATTGATGGACCAACAAGCTTCTAATTTGCTTCAAATACTGCTTTTTGTGCAGAAGGCAATCTGGTACTTCAAATCATGCTTTGTTTAAATCACATCATAAATCAGTAAAATGTGTGTTATTTTTACTCTCATAGTAATTATCTACTTTTTCCTTTCTCTCGGCCCAGTAGTCTGCATGCCTGCTTGTCCTTCCTTTTCACTGCTTTCTCTGTGCTCTCAGCCCTGTGGTCTGCATGCCTGCCTTTCTCTCCTTTTCACTGCTTTCTCCACCCTCTCAGCCCAAGGTTCTGCATGCCTGCCGCCTGCCCGTCCCTCCTTCTCACTGCTTTTACCTTCCTCTCACCCCCATACTCTGCGTGCCTGCTGCCTGCCTATCCCTCCATCTTGCCTGTTTCTCCTTCCTCTCAGCCCGTGGCCTGTGTGCCTGCTGCCTGCCTGTCCCTCCTTCTCACTGCTTGCCTGACTGCTGCCTCTTTGCCCTTCCTTCTCACTGTGTTCTCTTTCCTCTCAGTCCAGTGGCCTGCGTGCACTCTGTCTGCCTGTCCCTCCTTCTAACTGCTGTCTCCAAGCTCTCAGCATCGTTGTCTGCATGCCTGTTACCTGCCTGTCCCTTCTTCTCACATTTTCTCTGGGCTCTTTTCCCCAGGATCTGCATGCCAGGTGCCTCCCTGACCCTACTTCTCACTTCTTTCTCCTCCCTCTCAGCCCCTTGGTCTATGTGCCTGCTGCCTGCCTGTCCCTCTTACTATCAGGAGAGTAGGTTGAGCGAGCATTAGAAAAACACACCTGGAGGCTTTTCTAATGCCAGTCTTCTATTTCATTTTTAACTCATACCAGACATACTTGAAAAAATTTGCACATTTTCTCTTGAAATTAAAATAACCCTAATACTGTTTCTATCACATCCCATAGTGAATGACCACTTTTAAACCCCCAAAGTGAAAAAGGGGTCATTATCATTGAAATTATACCTACTCAAAACTTTGGTGGTCATTCTAACCCTGGCGGTCGGCGACCGCCAGGGCTAAAATGACGGAAGCACCGCCAACAGGCTGGTGGTGCTTCCTTGGCCATTCTGACCGCGGCGGTAAAGCCGCGGTCAGAAAAGGGCAACCGGCGGTTTCCAGCCGGTTTACCCCTGGCCCAGGGAATCCAAGCAGCGCCGCCATGGGGATTCCGACCACCTTACCGCCATCCTGTTCCTGGCGGTTTTCACCAGCAGGAACAGGATGGCGGTAACGGGTGTCGTGGGGCCCCCTAACAGGGCTCCACTAAGATTTTCAGTGTCTGCAAAGCAGACACTGAAAATCGCGACGGGTGCCACTGCACCCGTCGCACCCCTTCGACTCCGCCGGCTCCATTCGGAGCCGGCATCCTCGTAGAAGGGGGTTTTGCCACTGGGCCGGCGGGCGGCCTTCTGGCGGTCACCCGCCGGCCCAGCGGGAAAGCCAGAATGGTGCTTTAGTTAAATCAGGTCAAAAATCTGTGAACTGAGCATTATCTATTATTAGCAGTAATTATCTGCTTTCTCCTCCCTCTGATCCCCATGGTAAGTGTGCTTGCTGACTGCATGTCCCTCCTACACACCACTTTCTCCTTCTTCTCAGGCAGGGGGTCTAGGTGCCTTCTATCTGCATGTCCCTCCTTCTCACTGCTTTCTTATACATCTGAGCCCTGTTCTGCATGCCTGCTGCATGCTTGTCCCTCCTTCTCACTGCTTTTTCCTCCCTCTCAGCCCCATGGTCTGTGTGTCTGCTGCTAGTCTGTCCTTCCTTCTCCCTGCTTTCACTGGGATCTCAGCCCTGTGGTCTGCATGCCTGCTTCCAATCTGTCCCTCAGTTTCACCACTTTTTCATCCCTCTCTTTTTCATCCATCCCTGCTACGTCCCTGCATCTCACTGCTTTCTCCTTTCGTCTCACCCCCATTGATGGCATGTCTAATGCGTGCCTGTCTCTTTCTCAGTCCTCTCAGCCCCTTGCTCTACATGCCTGCACCCTGCACCCTGCCTGTCCTTCCTTCCCACCACTTTCTCTGTCCTCTTGGCCCTGTGGTCTGTGTGCCTGCTGAATGCTTGTCTCTTCTTTTCACCAGTCTCTTCTTCCTGTGGCCTGCATGCCTGCTGCCTGTCCCTCCTTTTCACCATCTTTCTCCTTTTTCTCAACCCTGTGGTCAGCGTGCCTGCTGCCTTCCTGTCCTTCCTTCTCAGTGCTCTGCCCAGGCTCTCAGCCCTGTGGTCTGTGTGCCTGCTACCTGCCTGTCCCTCCTTCTCACAGCTTTCTCCACCTTCTCAGCCCCATGGTTTGTGAGCCGGTTACCTGCCTGTCCCTCCTCCTCACCGTTCTCTCCATGCTCTCTGCTCTGTGACATGCATGCCTGCCTGTCCCTCCTTCTAAGTGCTTTCTCTTTCCTCTTAGCCCCATTGTCTGCATGTCTGCTACCTGCTTGTCCCTCCATCTCACTGCTTTTTCCTCCCTCTAAGCCCTTTGGTCTGAGTTCATGCTGCTTGCCTGTTCATCCTTCTTACTGCTTTCTCCTCCCTTTCAACCATGTTACCTGCATGCCTGCATGTCCCCTATTTTCACTGCTTTCTCTTTCCTCTCAGCCCGCGGTCTCCATGCCTGCTACTTGCCTGACCCTCCTTCTCACCTCTTTCTCCTCCCTCTCAACCTCATGGCCTCCATGCCTGCTGCTTGGCTATCCCTCTTTCTCAACACTTTCCCCTCCCGCTCAACCCCATGGTCTGCATGTAACTGCTTGGCTGTCCCTTCTCCTCACCGCTTTCTCTTCCCTCTCAGCCCTGTGGTCTGTGTGCCTACCTGTCCCTCCTTCTAACCAATTTTTCCTTTCTCTCAGCTCGTGGTTTTCATGCCTACTGCCTGACTGTCTCCTACCTCTCAGCCTGGTGGCCTGAGTGCCTGTGACCTAACTCTCACTCCTTCTCACTGCTTTCCCCGGGATCTCAGCCCCGTCATGTGGGTGCCTGCTGCTTGCCTGAACCCGAATCTCAAAATGGCTGCCAACACTTACTGGTTGAAGTGTTGGCAGACAATTAGACCTCATCAAGAGCTCTCCGGGATCTGCTGCCCTTGATATCCATATGTTTTTCCCTTTAATATTTCAAAAGCTACTGAACAGATTTACACCTAATAACAAAATACACTCTCTCTGGACCACGAGCTAACTTTCTACCACATTTGGTGTAATTCCGTCCTGCAATTCGAGCTGTAGTCATGTGTAAAATCTCTATGGGAATTAAAATATAAAATGCAGTTTCTCTGACCTCCCCTTTATCTCGACCCTCCTTGTCAGATCACTTGAGCACACTTTTTTGAGGAAAGTTTTGTGAAGATTAGGCAAACGGTGCCAAAGATAAAGGCAAGTCAAATACCCTCTTTAAATGGACACTGGGATTTCACTATAACTACCTACTGGCAACCGCAGTAGGATATATATATATATATATATATGCCCCTGGGACTTAGCTGTTTGCTGTGGATTACCTGCAGCTTTGAAGTTGCAGCCAAGCCACAGCAAACTCTTAGGGACAAGATTTTTAAAAAGTAGCGCTGCCCACAGTGCAGTGCTACTTTGCTTTTGCCCCTTAGCGCCCACTAAGCCACCATGTGTGCACTATATTTAAGATCTGGTGCACCATAGTGGTAGTGGTAGTTAGAGAAAAAAAAATTACCCACTCGCCCCCCTCCAACGTGAAGATTGCCACGGGGGTGGTGGTTCCCAGGGCCTGGAGATCCAAAACAGACCCCCTTTCAATTGTTTACTGTTTGCCCTGGAGGGGATGGTCCCCAGGGAATGGGGGGCCATGGCCCCCCCTGCAAATATCTATTTAGAAGCCCCAGGGGGTGATGGTCCCCAGAGCTCGGGGTCCCATATGGACCCCCTTTTGTTTTAAAGATTTGCCCCGGGGTGTGGTGGTCCCTTGTGACCGCCCTGCACAAAATTCAGTGTAGCCCAAGGGGGTGGTGGTCCCCAGAGTAAAAGGGGGGCTGCAGGCCCCCCCCGCATTTCATTTTTTAAATGTACCGGAGAGGTGGTGGTTACCTGGGCAGCGGGAGGAGGGTGGTCATCCCCTGCCTATCATAACAGCCCTGGGTAGGTGGCAGTCCCTGGGGCAGCGGGGGCACATGGCCCCCCACATAAACAGTATAAGCCCCAGGGGGGTGGCGGTCCCTGGGCAGTGGGAGGGGGCCAGGAGCCCCCCACGCACAAAAAAAAATTCTCCCCGCACTTGGCCCACCCGTGGACTTTATAATAAGGAACCACGGGAGACCGCACTTTGTTTATTATTTATTTTACTATGGATCCATGGATCCGCCATGGATCTGAATATACTTTTTAAAATAATGCTTTTTAGCCCTGGGGGGTCCCTTTGGGAACCCACCACGAGATCTAAGGGGTCAGGGTGTTCGTGTATTTTAATATTTTTTCTGGGACTCTGCTTCAGCTAAGCCCGAAGATGACTGACAACACTTCTGTTGTTGAAGTGTTATCAGCCAATCAGATCTCTGCACATGATCAGAGGCATTATGAAGCCTTTGCTTCCCTATATTTAAAAATTTTCATTTTCTTAAATTTCTCAAAAACTACTGACATTACTGAATATATGTACACCAAGTAACAAAAAGGCGCTTTCTGGACCAATAGCTACCTTTCTGGTCAGTTTGGTGTAATTCTGCCCAGTGGTTTTTGCCCTATCGCTGTTCAATTTGTCCTATGGGAATTAACATTGAATTAATTTCACACTTCTGTCATCTCAACCCCTGCTTGATGGATCAACCTGATATTTTCCAGACAGCAGTTCAATTAACTGTCAAAGTTTGTGTGAAAATTTAGTGAAAATTCGTCAAGCGACATTAAAGATATCGGCAAGCAGAAAACAGCTTTTTCTATAGAAACTAGGTCCTAAAAGTAACTACCTAATTGGCTTGGACGGTATTTGACCAGTCCAAATCTGTAATACTGTGCCTGGAGTGGTAAATGGCTTTTGTCATTTTACAGCTCGGCAAGGATGACACTGTGTCAATCCTATACTTAAAGATTTTTGCTGTCCAAATGGCAAAAGACTTTGGCCCTCATGACATTGGCAGTAACTGCCGCTTACTGCCATGCTGACTGCCCCCAACATACCGTGACCGCGGCGGTATACCGCTATGCGTATTATGACCCATACATAGAAATCCGTCACTATACAGACACACACACAAGTCCGCTACACCAAAGGTCAGTAATAAAATGACGGTACCAAAACCCACACCGTTATGCCAATAGAAATACGCCCACAGCATTATGACCCACGAATCACTGCGGCGGACATTCAACTGCGGTAAACCATTGGCGGTACATAGTGCTGAGCTCAAAATACACACACACATGCAAAACAACACCACATTGGGCAATTCAAAATACACACACCTGACACACACCACACACACACAACACTATAAAACACACACCACAATACCCACAACCCTTTACCACTACAAACAATTCACAACAGAGAGAGAGAAACACACGCCAGGAGCACCCACTGAATCAGAGCCACAGAACACTATCACCCATACACCATCCACACACCTGTCAGCAACACATCACCCCACACACCCTAACACAAACCACTCACACTACACCCATGGCACCACAAAGGCACCCCAGGTTCTCAGAGGAGGAGCTAAGGCTCATGGTGGAGGAAATCATCCAGGTAGAGCCACAGCTATTCGGATCACAGGTGCAGCAGACGTCCATAGCTAGGAAGAATGAGCTATGGCGGAGAGTCGTGGACAGGGTCAACGCTGTGGGACAGCACCACAGAACAAGGGATGACATCAGGAAGAGGTACCTACGGGGGATGGTGCGCTCCGTGGTTGCAAGACACCAGATAGCTGTACAGAGGACTGGCGGTGGACCCCCACCCCCTCACACACAACTAACAACATGGGAGGAGCAAGTCTTGGCGATCATGCCTCCTGAGGACCTGGCAGGAGTAGCAGGAGGAATGGACTCTGGTAAGTCAAATCTTTACTACTTCCCCCCTACCTGCATGCCATCACAAACTCCAACTCCAACCCCTACCCTCACCCCCATCACCCCACCACCTCACATATACCCCACCATCACAACCCACCCATCCCAATGCCAATCCCTGCATGCAACACCAATGCATGGACCCCCATCACAGACCTGCGTGGACACCCATCACCACAGCATGCACACTAGTGACAATCACTAATCACAACTCACACAAGCCAAAGCTGCCTTGGTAATAACAACCATAGAGGGAAACATACCCATGCACAAGATGTCTCATGCAGAAACAATAACAATGCATTTAGATCCCCTCAGGACCCCTACACAACGTCACCGGAGAGGAGGTGCCAGCAACATCTAGTCCCCCCCCAGAAGAGGTCCACAGTGATGACAGCAGCTCTGCACACCTGGATCAGGACGATCAAGCTGGCCCATCAGGGTCCTCTGGACAGTCTGTGACCCAGCCACAGTCCCAAACCACCACCGAGCCTCCCCCTCAGGAAACACCACCACAGCACCTAACCAGTGGGCCCATACCTCTGTCCCCAGGACATGTCAGTCTGCAGTGTGTCCACCACTACAGGGACCCCAGGCAACCCCACAAACACAGGACAATCAGGGACTTGGGGTCAGAGGCAGTGGGCACACGGTTCAGGGGAGGACAGGGAAGCTGGGGGGACTGCTGGGCGACAGGGGGAGGACAGGCTAAGGGAACTGACTCTCCACGAGGCATTCACCAACATCCTGGGAGCATACCACCATTCCCAGGAGACCATGGGCCAGATACTGGACAAGTTGCACGAGACCCAGCAGCTGCAGGAGGGTCAGTACCTGGGGGTCAGGGAGGACCTGAGGGACATCCACACCACCCTGGTCACCATTGCAGGGGTGCTGGCAGACATGGCCAACACCATGAGGGAGGCAGTGGCACACCAACGGGCCCCTGACACTAGCCACACCGATGAACAGCCGTCCACCTCCGCTGCCCCTAGTGGACAGGAGGCCCCGCCACAGGAACAACAGGCCACCAGCACCCCTCCCCCTGCAGAAGGAGAACCACCCCCACAAAAGGGCAGTGCGATCCAGGCAGAAGCCAGAGAACATTTCCAAGACTCCCACCAGGAAATAAGACTCCTTGTGTCCCACTCAGTCACCATGTCCACCTTGAACTGCCATTGCCCCACTCCCTATGCCCCCTTGGACAATGCATCTGTGATACCAATAGACTGGACTCTATCCTGGACATTCCTCCACCATCAACCCAGCCCATTGCAATACCCCCTACACTTATTATCACAGAAATAAACACCCTTGGAACTAATACAAGTATGGAGTTTATCAATTGATTGAAAAATGCATTAGCTTAACAAGCTGTAAACATTGCAATTAAAATGTACAGTTATATATACATAGGTATGACCTGTAGAGGGCAGCAGTAAACACACCAGAAGCCAGAGTGGGGCACAGATATCTGATTCACAAATACTGTTCACTCAGTTGCTCCGTTACCTTCAACAGGAGAGGACCTACACTGCAAGTGCTGCTGTGAACTGTGTCTGGAAGTGACCATGGTTCGAGTGTCTGGGGAAGGGCCCCTCCCTTCACTTCGGAGGAGTTGGAGAGACTGGTGGATGGGGTCCCACCCCAGTACCGTTTACTTTATGGTCCTCCAGACCAACAAGTGAGTACACTGTGAGCACGATGCGTGGGAAATGAATGTATGGAGTGTTATGTGTGTAAGCCTCGTGTGGGGGGGGCTGAGGGGTCTTGGGAAGAGTGCTGCATGTTCAGTGGGCAATGTCTGTGCATAAGGGGATGGGAGGGATATGGTGGGCCATGAGTATAACAGTCCGGACGGTATGAATAATACCTTTTCTCATGTATCTTTTTCTGCAGGTCAGCGCCCATTAGAAAAAGGGTATTTGGCGTGCCTTCGCCAAGGAGGTGGGGACCCTGGGGGTCTTTGACAAGTGGAGCACCCACTGTCACAAACGGTGGAAGGACCTGCACCGCTGGGCAAGATAAGATAGCGGAAGCCCAGCTGGGGTTGGCTTCCCAACAAGGAAGGGGTGCCCGTCGTACCCTGACCCCCCTGACGTTCTGCATCCTGGCAGTGTCCTATCCGGAGTTGGATGGGCGCTTGAAAGCATCACAGCAGCCACAAGGGGGTGAGTACAGATTCAGAATCATGAATTTGCACGTGTTAAGGTGTTACCTGGATGGGGGATGTGGGTCTGTGGATGCCCCTAGGCAAGGGTGAACATGGCAGGGTAGGTTCCATGATAGGCAAGCTCAGATGCACTCCAACCCTAATAATGCTAGTGGGCATCAACTACTGGGCAGGGTCCTGTGGGTTTCAGGTGTGCAGCTAATGGCGTTAGGCATTGTATCCCATGGCCTGGTGGCTAGCATTGTAACTGGTAGTGCATTGCCTAGTGCATAGGGCTGTTCCCTGTGAGTTGTGTACGCCAACAGTGGTGTTGTTGCTGGCACTGACCAAGTGTATCCTCTGTCTCCCCCACCCTTTTTGTTTGGTCACCTTGTCCTTGTGTGCATTAGCATCATCTGACGGAGGAGCAGAGGCAGAGGGAGCTGCATCCCACATGGGCCTAGAGAACAAATCCACTGACGGTGAGGGCACTACTGGGACAGAAGGCAAGGGGGAGCACCACGACTGAAACAGGAGGGGACAGTTCTGACAGCGACACCTCCTCCAATGTAAGCTCCCTGGTGGTGGTGGGCTCCTCTGTGCCCACCCCAACTGCAGGTACAGCCGCCACCCCAGTACCAGCACCGCCCTCCCAGCAGCCCCTCAGTGAGTTTCCAATACTCGCTCACCCAGAAGGGTGGGCATCTCCTTCGCCCCAGGCACCTCAGGGCCTGCCCCAGTCAGCCCTGCTGCCCTCAGTGAGGAGGCTATTGACCTCCTGAGATCCCTCTCTGTTGGGTAGTCAACCTTACTGAATGTCATCCAGGGTCTAGCAGGGCATTAGCAACAAACAAATGCATACCTGGAGGGCATTCACTCTGGCGTGGCGGCCCAACAGAGAGCATTCCAGGCTCTGGCCAACTCACTGATGGCAGCCATTGTCCCTGTCTCTAGCCTCCCCCCTCCAACTTTCTCTACCCAGTCCCATTCCCCTCCACCCCAGCCTATCCCAGGCAGACCTTCAGACCTGCATGCACCCCAATCAACACACATAAGTGGCTCAGGCAAACACAAGCACCACACTTCATCCCACAGGCACTCACACAAGCACCATCCAGATGCAGACACAGCAACATCCACTGCCTCCACTGTGTCCCCCTCTTCCTCCTCGTCCACCTCCCTCCCAGTTGCGTCTCCACTCACACTTTCATGCACTGCATCCTCATCCACTACCTCCACCAGCACACTCATCACAACACGCCCCTCACTGGCAGTCACCACCCCCACATCCATATGCACGTCCCCTGTGTCCTCTCCCACTGTGTCAGTGCCCCCTCCTCCCAAAGTACCCAAACGCAAGCACTCACACACCCAACAGCCATCCACCTCACAACAGCATCCAGCCCATGCACCTGCACCCAAGCACAGCAGACAGACACCTCTTACAACCACTCCCTCTTTCTCCACTCCCAAACCTTCACCCTCTTCCAGCCCCAGTGTCCTAAAAAGGCTTTTCCTTGCCACCGTTGACCTATTCCCTGCCCCCCCAATCCTTCACTTCGGGCCAGGGTGGGCAGAACCCAGCCCAGCACCTGAGCCATCCAGTCCACGGCCACTGTAGTTACTGCAGCTACTGCATGTGTCAGAGGCTCCAAGGAGGCAACCGTCTGCACTGCCAGTGTGCCTGCAACACCTGCCAAGGACAAGAAGGGGCCACCAGCTAGCAAGAGCAAGAAGGGGCCGCCAGCTAGCAAGGGCAAGGAGGAGCCACCAGATAGCAAGGGCAAGGAGAGGACACCAGCCAGCAAGGGGAAGGAGGCACCACCAGCCAGCAAGGGCAGGAAGGGAACACCAGCTGGCAGAAGCAAGGAGGCACCACCGTCTGCAAAGGGCAGGAAGGGGACAACAGCTGGCAAGGCCAATGTCAAAGGAACTGACGCTGCAGGCAGGATGGATCTGGTGCTTGGGGATGGAGCAGCATCTGGGCATAAAACACCAGCCATGGCATTTCAGCTGTCCGAGGCTGCAGGGGAAGAGCTGGAACCTCCCCCCACCACTGCCAGCACCACTACCTGCACCGCCAGCAGCACAACTGCCAGCAGCAGCAGCCCCAGTGGGCAGCTGTCCGAGGCTGCAGGGGATGGGCTGGAGCCTCCCCCCACCACTGACAGCACCGCCACCTGCACCGCAACTGCCATCCACTGAGCAGCCGTCACCGCCAGGGAGCAGTGTGTAGCTGCTCTCCACCTACATTTGGGAACTATCCAGAGTTCTCTCTTGTGTTTTATATATATATATATATATATATATATATATATATATATATATAGGTGTAGTTAGAGCCATGTTTCAATAGGAAAAGCATTTTTTGACTTGCCTATATCTTTGGTGTCGTTTGACGAATCTTCACAAAATTTCCCCAAAAGAAGTGTGCCGGTGATTCTTTTTGAGCATGGAAAGTTTCAGGGTGACCTGTCAAGCGGGGGCTGTGGAAGGGGGGGGTCAAAAGTTTTGAACACAACTACTGTCTGAACTGCTGGATGGAATTACACCTAGGTGGTCATTATGAACCAGTTGCGCCGCGAGCCGCTGCCGCGCAACCTAGGGAAACCGGCAGGCCTGGGTCAAGGGTCACGGCACCCGCAGCGGCCCTTTTCTCTGGCTGCGCGCTGTCTTTAAAGCACGGCAGGGCCGTAGACCCAGAATCGGGTCGCGGTCCTCGCCGCGCTCAGCGCGCAAGGTTAATGCTGTTCTAGGGTGCCCGGGCCCTCCTCCATAATACCACTCACCTGTCACACACACAAGCTCCTCTGATTACACATGCCTAAGTTTATAAAGCATTCCTTTCTCCTTCCCAGCATGCTGTGCACTTCCCTTCTTCCCTGCATGCATTGTTTCTCTTACACAGGAGCATGTTTTCTATTTTTAGTTATGGTTTCTTCCCAAACCAAGATGGTGGTGTTACTTCTTCCTGTTTCTCACTTCCTGTCTAGGGGTATATAAGGGGAATCTTTCTTTCATCTCATTACGTTGCAACACTTATGCGGTGGTAGTCACGCTCCGGCTGGTTTTCTTTTGAGACGCCAGTCATTCTTGTTCTGTCTTCAGTCTTCCAGACTTCCAGGATCTTGAGTTCTAATCCTTGTGTCCTCCATCTGTTTCAGGGAGTTCATGTTGGAGGTTTTTTCCCCTTGGGGTTTTTCCTCTGGGACTCCTTCTGGAGGGCACTGACTGTAGTTGCTTACTATTGTCAAACAGCACCGTGGCTACCGGAAGGGGTCGCCCCTACCTTGGCCAGAGCAGGACTTGCAGGAACCGGGGCCGCTCACCACCTCTCTCCAGTATCGACGGTAAGCCCAGGGTGAATCGTGACAGATTGCATCGCCCAAAACTCCAGTCACCGTCCGGAACCATGGAGAATCCTGTGATGAGTACAGAACCAACAAGTCAAACCTTGCTCCTGACGATCCAACAACAGGCCCAAGAACTCCAACAGCTACGTACCGAAAATACAGCCTTCCGACAAGCCTTCGCCTCTAGAGCCACCGATGTTCCTACTGTCTCCCCAAGCACGCCTCGCTTCTCTGGGGACCCTAACAAATTGCTAGAGTTCCTGGATGCCTTGACGGTCTACTTCTCATTCCGTCCTTCACAGTTCATGCAAGGCAAGACCAAGGTTGGGTATTTGATCAGTGCCCTATCTGGACCAGCCTTCGCATGGGCAACCCCTTTGGTGACAAGCAACGACTCTAGCCTGTCTAATTATTCAAGCTTTGTCACTGCCTTTAAACAGATGTTTGAGCGTCCTGGACTGGAGTCTTCAGCAGAGGAAGCTCTATGCGATATTCAACAAGGAAATCAGGACGTCTTACAATATATCACATGATTCAGACAGTTGGCAGCTGAGACTTCCTGGGTGGAGCGTACTTTGGTGACCCTGTTTCGCAGGGGTCTCAGGGATGACATTAAGGACGAACTAGTGCACTCTGCCAGAGTGGAGAATCTTAAGGGTTTAATGGATCAGACCCTAGCAATAGAATATTGTTTAAATGAGTGAAGGGTGGAGAAAAAGAAGAGTCGAATACCATCACACTCGATGACGTCCCGCACCCTTCCTCATCATTCCGAGGAGACTCGTTCTGAACCTAAGGGCGCTACTGATGAAGAGCCTATGCAAATTGACATGGCACGAGGGCCATTATCATCTAGTGAGCGGGAAAACAGACGAAGAAAGGGACTTTGCCTTTATTGTGGTGCTGCTGGTCATCTAATTCGTACCTGTCCCGTCTGTCCAGCCAAGCCCTTGGGAAACGCCAACTCCCGTCCTCAGTGAGAAGGGTGAGGACGGGATATTTCAAAATACCTTCCATCTGTTCCTCAAGGGAAGAAGGAACTGCTCTTTTCCTCTTACCTGTTATCCTCCACTTAACAGACGGCCGTGAAGAAAGAGCACTGGCCTTGCTGGATTGTGGAGCCAGTGGTATCTACCTAGACGAGACCTGGGCCAGGGAAAGACAGATTCTGCAAACACCTAAGGAAGTACCAGAACAAGTCCACACGGTGGATGGTTCACTCTTGGCCTCTGGACCTGTCCAATATACCACTCCTACCCTATGTCTACAATTTGGGAAACATCAAGAAAACATTTCTTTTGATTTAATCTCCTCGCCACATCACGTTATGATCCTGGGGATTCCATGGCTAACTCAGCATAATCCCTACATTAATTGGGAGACAAGAACTATTTCTCTATCCTCTCACTTTTGCCAACACCACTGTTATTTAGCCGGAAACTATTGGTCCCCGAAGAGTCTCTTACTTACACCACCTAAGGTGGGATGTTCCATTAACGTTCTACAAGGAGTACCCAGACATTACCTAGAATATGCCGATGTATTCCAGAAACCAGAAAGACATGAACTACCACCCCACAGAGAATACGATTGCGCCATTCCTTTGGAACCAGATGCCGTGGTTCCTTTTGGGCGAATGTACTTTCTATAAGAGCCTGAGAAGAAGATCCTCAAGGAATACCTAGAGGAAAACATACAGAGTGGTTTGATTGCCCCTTCCTCCTCACCTGCAGGGGCTACTCTCTTTTTCGTACCAAAAAAGACGAAAGACTTGCATCCCTGTATAGACTTTAGAGGATGAAATAAGATTACTACTAAGGATCGATACCCTCTACCTCTTTATTAAGGACATCTTAGAAGCCGTCAGAGGGGCAAAGAAATTCACCAAGTTAGATCTTAGAGGAGCATACCATCTTTTAAGAATAAAGGAAGGTGACGAATGGAAGACCGCCTTCAGAACACCTTTCAGTCATTATGAATACCGGGTGATGCCTTTTGGACTAACCAATGCCCCCTCCATCTTTCAAAGATTCATGGACGCTATATTTAATGATCTTCTACACCAAACGGTGGTCGTTTATCTGGACGGCATTCTAATATTCTCTGTCCATCCAGAACAACACACTAAACATGTACTCCAAGTATTAGATAGACTCAGACAACATCATCTATTCTGCAAGCCAGAAAAATGCGAATTTGACCAAACTGAGGTAAAATACCTGGGATATTGCATTAACCAAGTAGGTGTTGCCATGGATTCAGATAAGATTCAAGCTATTCTGGATTGGCCATCCCCCTCTTCCATCAAAGAAACTCAGTGCTTTTTGGGATTGGCCAATTTCTATTGACAATTTATAGCGGACTTTGCCCAGAGAACCAGTTCTATTACACAAACCCTTAAGAAAGACAACCTAAGGAAAGGTTTTTGTTGGACACAAGACGCTGAGTTTGCCTTTCAAGAATTAAAAAAGGCCTTCATTCAAGCTCCCATTCTACGGCACCCAGACACCACCAAACAGGTAATCGTTGTTGCATACGCCTCAGAAAGAGCCATAGGGGCTGCCTTGCTACAAAAACAAGATGATGATGGGTTAGAGCATCCTGTATTCTATCTTTCACACATATTATCCGACTCCGAACTGAACTATCCAGTGTTAGAACGAGAACTACTCGCCTTGAAGACAGCGTGCATGGAATGGAGGCACTTCCTGATGGGCTCGAAAGAACCCTTTGAGGCACGGACAGATCATCAAAATTTACAATGCTTGAGAATCTTTCAGTGTCAAAATAGCCGGCAGGCTCGATGGGCTTTCTTTTTTAGTCAATATGATTTTTACATTACATATATCCCTGGTTCTCAGAATATCTTGGCAGATGCCCTGTCCTGTCGTTACCCTGAGTGTAGCGATTCTCTTGTACAAAACCTATTTGAAAATAATAAGATAATTGGCCTAGTACAGACATTCCTAGACAAGGTTAAATTTGAATATTCCAACCTTGAAACAACAGAGATGAACAATTTATGCCCACAGCTTCATACAGACCAGGAATACTATTACCACAACAAAGCCCTGTTCCTACCTACTAAGATAGTCCAGACAGAAGCCCTACGTATGTGCCACGACTCCCCCATCGCAGGTCATCGCGGAATGAAAGCTACCCAAGAGCTCCTATTTCGCTCTTTCTGGTGGCCCACTATCAAGGCTGATACTGAGGACTATGTGACTTCCTGTCCCATATGTGCACAAGCCAAGACACCTCGTACTAAACCAGTAGGATTACTCCATCCATTATCTGTTCCCCCAGGTCCATGGCACACTATCTACACTGATTTTATGTGCTCTTTGCCCTCTTCAGTTGGATATCGAGTGATAATGGTAACCATTGATTCCTTCACAAAGATGGCACATTTCACAGCATTAAGAAAACTACCTACGGCTCAGGAACTAAGCCAAATCTTTATTCAGGAGATCTTTCGGCTTCATTGACTACCACAAGTCGTTATATCAGATCGGGGTCCTCAATATATCTCCCGGTTTTGGAGACAATTCTGTAAGACGCTAGGAATAGAGGTGGCCTTATCATCAGGGTTCCATCCTCAAACGAATGGATAGACAGAACGGCTGAATCAAGGCCTCGAACAATATTTACGCAGCTTCTGCAATGCTACGCAGAGTAATTGGTCTACGTGTTTACCACTTGCAGAATTCTCCTACAACAACTCAGTACACAGTGCCTCGAAAGTCTCCCCTTTCTATTGTTCTTATGGCTTCCATCCAAGAGCCTTTCCTACTCCTCTGAAAGAAACTTCCAATCTTCCTGCCATTACCTCATATGTCCGGCAACTACGGGGTATCCAACGTGTCATCCATTCAAATCTTGTAGCCACTAAAACACGCATGAAAAGGATGGCTGATAAGAAGCGTTGTGAGGCCTGCGTTATCAGGTCCACAATAAGGTCTGGCTTTACTCTAAATTCTTACCTCTCTGACTAACCCAGAATAAATTTAAACCTCGATATTATGGTCCATTCCTGATTCTCCAAAGGATCAACCCTGTTCATCTTCGCCTGCCTCTGACTTGGAAAATACATCCTGTATTCCATGTCTCACAACTCAAACCTTACATCCCTGATCCTTTTCACAGACAATTCACCTGCCCTCCTCCTCTGTTGATTGATAACGTGCCCGAATACGAGGTCCAGGAAATCTGTGACTCTCGGGTATTCCATGGTCGTCTCCAATACCTCATTCATTGGAAGGGCTACCCTATGAGTGAATGCTTCTGGGAAGATGCACTTTCGGTTCATGCCCCTCTTTTGATCCGACGTTTCTTCCGTCTTTTTCCTCACAAACCTGGGTCCTCGGGGGGGACCTACTGTTGCGCCGCGAGCCGCTGCGGCGCAACCTAGGGAAACCGCGGCAGCCCGCGAGGGGGAGCCGTGGCCCGGGTCAAGGGTTATGGCACCCGCGGCGGCCCTTTTCTCCGGCCGCGCGCTGTCTTTAAAGCACGGCAGGGCCGTAGACCCAGAATCGGGTTGCGGTCCTCGCCGCGCTCAGCACGCACGGTTAATGCTGTTCTAGGGTGCCCGGGCCCTCCTCCATAATACCACTCACCTGTCACGCGCACGAGCTCTCCTGAATACACATGCCTAAGTTTATAAAGCATGCCTTTCTCCTTCCCAGCATGCTGTGCACTTCACTTCTTCCCTGAATGCATTGTTTCTCTTACACAGGAGCATGTTTTCTATTTTTAGTTATGGTTTCTTCCCAAACCAAGATGGTGGTGTTACTTCTTCCTGTTTCTCACTTCCTGTCTAGGGGTATATAAGGGGAATCTTTATTTCTTCTCAAAGCGTTGCAACACTTCTGTGGTGGTAGTCATGCTCCGGCTTTTTTTCTTTTGAGACGCCAGTCGTTTTTGTTCTGTCTTCAGTCTACCAGACTTCCAGGATCTTGAGTTCTAATCCTTGTGTCCTCCATCTGTTTCAGGGAGTTCCTGTTGGAGGTTTTTTCCCCTTGGGGTTTTTCCTCTGTGACTCTTTCTGGAGGGCACGGACTGTAGTGGCTTACTATTGTCAAACAGCACCGTGGCTACCGGAAGGGGTCGCCCCTACCTCGGCCAGAGCAGGACTTACAGGAACCGGGGCCGCTCACCATTTCTCTCCAGTATCGACGGTAAGCCCAGGGTGAATTGTGAAAGAACCTGGCGGGAAAGACCGCCCGCTGGCAGTTGCGGTAACTACCGCCAACAGGCAGGCGGTCCAGTCCGCCATATAATAAGGTACATAAACAACAGCCAGCAGCCCATCCACTTACCACCATTTTGGTAGCGCTGCCGACGACGGCAGAGACCATCTTCAGCCCGGTGGAAAGGCCCTTCCCACCCACCATATAATGAAACACCACACCACCATCAGTTATGGGGGGGGAACCACCACCACGCAAAGCTTGGCAGAAATGACCCACATAAAAGGAAACACTCCCCAGAGGCACACAGAACACGCTGACACCGACATGGAGCGAGAGTTCGAAATAATGCCAGTGCTTCTCCTTGCCATGTTTCTCCAGGACCACGACCGCAGACGAAGACGACGACGGAAAGTACTGCATAGCCTAGCACACATGGAAGGAAAGGGCACAATTACACAGCCACCCATACCGCAACGCACACCCAACCCCTCCCATCCTTCCCAAGCCATACATACCCTAACGAAATGTACTTACCAGACATAAGCCAACATATACCTGCACCAATGCACACACCTGTGCACACCACACCCCCACAGTGAAACGCTGCACAACGGGTCAATATAGCACCAACAGGTCTGCTGGACACTAACATTTATTTATGAGAAATAATAATAAATGTCCAAACAAGGCCATAGGCCAGTCCAAATTGAAGTCCCAGATGGGCAAATATAGCCCACACTTGACTCCCATGATGAAAAAAATCCTCCACTGAGAAGGGTCCTCAATGGGGCAGCCAGACATCTCAGGGATCAGGGGCAAAGAGTGGTGGGGCTGGGGACTCAGGTTTAGAAGGGGGGGTCTTGGGTGTAGGTTCTGGAGGTGGAGAGGGTTTGGGCTTGCCCTTGGAAGGAGGAGGAGTGGGCCTTGACCGGGGGGGTGGCAGAGGGATCAGGGGCAACACAAGCCTTCTTCCTACCGGGGGAAGGGGCATGGGAATGGGTAGGGTGGACTGGAGAGGACTTTGCTGGTGCCTCAGATCCCTCGCCAGATGATGCTAAATCCCACAAGGACACAAGAGCACAGTGGAGGGACAAAAGAAGAAAGAAATATGTCAATTCCAGGAAAAATATACATGTTGGCACATATACACTCCCACCCATCTCAGGCATTATCCCTCAGCAGACACAATATATGATATGAATGTGCCCCTGACTAGTAGGCATGATCCCACAGTACACTATATTACGATCCAGGCCCTCTACTCTGCTACACTTTATAATGGGAAACAATGAGAGACAACAAATTTGCAAATCCATGAGGCTACATTACAAACCAATAGTCCAAACAGGCTACGGTCCTGGCCATATCTACCTAAGGAGACTATCCCACGGATGTAGAGGGAGGCAGGACTGCAGGGACACACCTCTCTATGGGCCTGGCACTACAATGCATGCACCCCATAGCACCTAACTACACTCATCATAGTAGCATCACAACAATGTTGGTACTCACCGCCCTGTGGCTGCTGTGCTGCCTTCAAGCGCCCAACAAAATCCGGAAAGGCCACTGCCAGAATGTGGGCCATTAGAGGGGTCGTAGTCCGACAGGCACCCCTCCCTCGTTGGGAGGCCTTCCCCAGCTGGGCCTCTCCGGTCTTCCATGCCCAGTGCCTCAGGTGCTCCCACTGCTTCCTGCAGTGGGTGCTCTGCCAGTTGTAGACCCCCAGGGTCCGCACTTCCTTGGCTATGGGTTGCCACAATCCTTTCTTCTGATGGGTGCTGACCTGATGGGACACACAGAGTAGAAAAACAGATGTCAGATGTCAGTATGAGTGCCCCATACACAAATGCCATGCCAGTTCAACGTGACATAGCCCATGGAGACATTTAAATAGCCAATAGCCAAGCCAAAAACTGCCAGACACACTATGGGTAAGCATTCGCACAGCCAACAAAAATGCCTACAAGCATCCACCACATTTGCACACATTCAAGGAGGACAAATAGCAACTCACCTGGGCCTCTGGTCACCCATACAGCTTTGCATACAGGGGCAGGACCCCGTCCACCAGCTTCTCCAGCTCCTCCGTGATGAAGGCCGGGGCCCATTCCCCTGTAGCACGTGCCATCTCAAGGACCAGTGTTAGGACACAGCAGCACATGCAGTGGAGTTCTTCCCTACTCGAGGTGCAGGAGTCAAGTGGCAAGGGCATGGCAAAATGGTGGTATATACTGCGGCGGTATGCACCGTCACTGCCGGCGGTGATCATGATTGGCCCTGCTTCCCCATTGACAACAATGTTATCCAATGATCAGATGCACGGCGGTGAACACTGCCAACCGCCATGACGACTAACGCCAGCGGAATGAGGTCACTTTGTACACTACACTACCTGTAGAGCAGAGGGCTGCCAATTTACATCCACCATGCCTTCATAGTCTGGCCGGGGTCCTACTCCATGGCTCCATTCCCTCTCCCCTTCGTCAAGTGCTGTTATGAATACTGGTCCTCCTCATAGAATCATGGTGGGAAGTGTGCCTGCACTGTGATGCAAGAAAACATACATACCTCGCCACACTTTACCCTGACAGGTTTACCACGTTCTTTGTGTCTGTGTGAGGGACAATTATGTCGCATGTACAACATGAATAGTGGAATCTTGTTATAGAAGTGTATGTCCCACCTGAATGTGTCTCTCTTCCTCCCCCATAGGTACAGACCCATGTGGCGAGGGAGGGCCCCACCTGTTTACAGACCCCTGGTTGATCTGGCCACCATGGAGGAACATCACATCATCATCAATTACCGCCTGAATTGAGCCACAATCATGGAACTCTGTGCACAAATAGAGCCTGTTCTGATGCCAGCTAATCGGAATCCCCATGCCATACCTACAACTGTGCAGGTACTATCTTTGCAAAATTTTTTGGCCACAGGCTCATTCCAAGTGACAGTGGGCATGGCAGCCATTGTATCTCAGCCAATGTTCAGCCACATCCTGTCTAATTTTTTTAATTAATTTGTGCAACACCTGCAAAGTTATTTCCAGTTTCCCCAAAGGGCGGATCTCACCACCATCAAATCAGGATTCTATGCTTTTGCAAATATCCCACATTTGATAGGTGCCATTGATGGTACCCACATAGCCCTCATACCCCCAAGAGTAAATGAACAGGTAATCATAAAAACTTTCAATCCATGAATGTCCAATTGGTGTGTTCTGCTCATCAGTCCATTTCTCATGTCAATGCAAGGTTCACAGGATCAGTCCATGACTCCTTTGTCCTGAGAAACAGCAGTGTGCCACACATGATGGGACAACTACAGGGGTATAGAGCTTGGCTCATACGTGAGTGTGCATAACACTGTATTAATTACATACCTGACAGGCAGGCTATATGCAAGTAGAAAGTATGTGTTTTAAACCTCTTTCACCTACATTTCCAGGGGATTCTAGCTACCCAAACATGCAATGGCTCTTGACACCCGTGAGAAATCCCAGGACAGATGCAAAAATACAGTATAATGAGGCACATGGTCACACTAGGAGGGTGATTGAGCAGACCAAAGGAATCCTGAAGGCAAGATTTTGTTGCCTGCTTCTCTCTGGAGTATCCCTGTGCTATGTCCCTGACAAGGTGTGTCAGATAGTGGTGGCTTGCTGCATGCAGCACAACTTGGCTGTGAGGAAAGCTATCCAACTTCTGGAAGAGGAGGATGCTGTCCAACCACCCTGGCCACCTCAGAGGGTGGATGAGAGTGATGGATAACAATAGGGGGAAGACATCAACTCCAGAACCCAGCTAATCCGGCTATTATTCCAGTGACTCTCAGGTACATTCTCTATCATGCAAATGGATTCACTGCATTGTTTCACGGTCACTTATGTACTAAGTGCTGTGCTGTTCCTTACCAGTGATGTGGCAACTTTACGAATGAAGAAACAGATGTGTGTTACAGCAATGGAATGTACAGTGTGACATACTTTAAACACTACAGTCTGTTAGACCCCGTCCTGCAATAAAAGCGGCATTATGATGGCTACTGGCCATTACATACGCAATAAAATTTGATTGCTAATATTAAGTAAGGACAGATATTTTGTGTGTACACGTGTATTTATTTGAAAATAAAACATAAATGAGTGATGGGACAATGGAAGGTAGTCGGCATATGGTGAACAATATACTCAGGTACATTTCCACAGCTGTTGGTAGCACAGGGGCATAGTCCATAGGGCCATTGGAAGATGGTGAAATGGCAGTGGCATGTCAACAAGGTAGCTCAGTGGCACACAAGGGGGACCGTTCAGGGCAGAGTTACTTCCTGGCAGTGGGCTTGGTCTTGGCTGGTGTTTCACTGGGATGTCTGGGTCTGAGGCCACATTTGGGAGGAGGGACCTGGGCTGCAGGGGAATGGGTGCTAGTGTCCTGTGAGTCCTCTAGCAGTGCCACCAGTACACTAGCTGATGCAGATGTAGATGGCAGGGCAGTGTCCTGGCTAGTGGAAGGGG
Organism: Pleurodeles waltl; assembly: GCF_031143425.1. Lineage (NCBI taxonomy): Eukaryota > Metazoa > Chordata > Amphibia > Caudata > Salamandridae > Pleurodeles > Pleurodeles waltl. The sequence continues at coordinate 1,032,899,434 of NC_090439.1, read as the reverse complement.
CCTGCAGGTGGGTGGAGGACTCAGGCTGGATGTTGGTCTGGTGATACAGCAATCCTGCAATGGAGGCCATGGTAACATTGAGCTGTTTCCATTGCTCCATGGCCTCCTGCTGGTGTGCTACCTGTAGCATTTTCTTCTCCTCCAACGTGGCCAGGATCGTGCCAATCCTGTCCTGGGAATGGTGTTTTGGTCCCAGGACCTCTGCAATGACCTCCTGAGTAGCAGCATCCCTCCTTGGCCTATCCCCCTGGCCCACTGATACCCTCCCACTGGCCCTAGCCCCCTGTGCCTGTGTTCCCTGCACAGGTCTGGCAGTCCCACTTGCACTGGGCCCTTCGTCATCCTGCCTGTTGATGGGTGGAGAATTGGGCCTCTTTATATGTGGGCACACAGTCCGTGGCCTGGAGACACTGGTCTGGGGGCATTGGGCCAGAGCTGATTGTGGTGGATAAGTGGTAGAGGTGTCAGTGGTGTCCTGGGTGGGGCTTCTGGAGGGTGACTGTCCAGGACTATGGGATGGCCCAGGGATTTCCTCTGTGTCCAGGCATCCCTCTACACTCTCCTGAGTGGGGCCTTCATCTTCAAGTCGAAGACTGGCACTCCTTGACGTCTCCATCAGGGTGGCATGGGTGGTGGTGCCTGTGTGTGAGAGAATAGAGATGTGGGTGTCCTGCACTTTCTTGTTCCTTGCATCACTGCTCACCAGTACTTGGTGGTTACATTCTCATGAAGTAGCATGCAGGGTCCCTTTGTGTTCTTTTTGATGCATTTAGTGAGGGTGGTGGTGGTGTATTCTGGGTGTTGTAATGCTCCTGACATCTCATGCATGGGTTGGTGACTGTGCACAGGGGGCTGGATAGTGATTTGTATGGGGGGTTGTGGGTATGCAGGAAACATGGATAGGAGTGTCTGGGTGTTGTGGGCTGGGTAGGGGATAGGGCATGGTGGTAGTGAGAGGGATGGGATAATACATGCAGTACAGGTGTGGTGACTGTTAGGGTATTGTAATTGACTTACCCAAGTTCAGTCTTACAGGGAGTCCAGTCATGCCCTCCGGGTGCAGGATAGCCAAGACCCTCTCCTCCCAGTCGGTGTATTCGGGGGCTGGAGGAGGGGGACCACTGCCAGTCTTCTGTACCACGATGTTGTGGCGTGATGCCATGGAACACACCTTCTCCGCAGGTCGTTCCATCTCTTCCTGATGTCATCCTTTGTGTGTGGATGGTTTCCCACAGCATTGACCTTGTTTACTATCCTCTGCCTTACCTCCATCTTCTTGGCCAAGGGCGTCTGCTGCACCTGTGCCCAGAATAGCTGTGGCTCGACCCTGAATATTTCATCCACCATGGTCCTCAGCTTTCTGTCGGTGAAGCGGGGGTGCCATGCTGTGTGTTGTCGGTGGTGTGTTGTAGGTGAGTTGGTGACAGTGCTGCTGTGTGGTTGGGAGTGTGGTATGAGATGCCACAATCCTTTCTTCTGATGGGTGCTGACCTGATGGGACACACAGAGTAGAAAAACAGATGTCAGATGTCAGTATGAGTGCCCCATACACAAATGCCATGCCAGTTCAACGTGACATAGCCCATGGAGACATTTAAATAGCCAATAGCCAAGCCAAAAACTGCCAGACACACTATGGGTAAGCATTCGCACAGCCAACAAAAATGCCTACAAGCATCCACCACATTTGCACACATTCAAGGAGGACAAATAGCAACTCACCTGGGCCTCTGGTCACCCATACAGCGTGTGTGCAGTGTTTGAGTTTTGGTTGTGGTTTTGTGTGTGTGACTTGTGTGATGGTTAGTTCAATGTATGGGTGTTGAGGTGTCAATATCTGTTGTGCTATTGGCATTACAAACAATTGAGGGGTGTGTACGTTTGTGTTTTATAGTGGTGTGGATTTGCGTCAGGTGTGTGCTTTTCAAATTTGCCAATGTGTGCATTTGTTGTTGGCGGTTCCCATTGCTGACCGCGGCGTTCGGTACTGCCAATGGTCGTTCGACATTGACTGACTGCCGTGCTGATTTGTGCATCATTATTTGGTGGGCGGGGGTTGTATGTGTGGCGGGGTGATGTGTACTGCGCTTCCTCCATCGTTGGCCCTGGCGATGGGTGGAGGTTGTCTTTTTTACATCATTGTACGGCGGTGTGCAATCCACCGCCACTGGCAGTCTTTTGTTGGCCGTCAGCACGGCGGTCGGCGGTATTTGCCGCCTAGTTCATAATAAGGGCCCAAATTTGGACGAAAACAAATGTTTTCTGCAGATTGAGCTTTTTGTTATTTGGTGTAAATCCGCTCAATAGTTTGAAAGTTGTTCCAGGAAATCCTGAGGTCGCAAAGCCTTTGCGAAGAATAACAAGCTTGTGCAATAAAAAGCAGAGTTTTGATTGGCTGCCAACACTTCAACCTGGAAGGGTTGGCAGCCATCTTGGAACTTAGCTTCAACCAAGTCCCACAAAAAAACAGAAAAAGAAGAAAAGGGGGCAGAGTAAGAATACCCTGACCTCCAGACCTTGATCTTGGGGTCCCAGAGGGACTCCGCCATGGCAAAAAAGTACTTAAAAAATACAAAAAAAATGCCACAAATGCACAGCAGAAATTAAAATAAAAAAGTGCTGTCTCCCCTGCTTGTTTATACTAAAGGCCCTGGCTGGGGGCATGTAAACATATTTTAAAACTATGGCATGTTTATGCCCGGGGACCACCACCTCCCCGGGGCTTATGTAATTGATCACAGGGGGCGTCACAACCCTCCCTACACCCCAGTGACCACCACCTCCCTAGGGCTTTGGATTTTTTTTAGAAGGAAGGGACCCACGTGGGCCACCTCCTGGAACCAATACTAGCCCTAGGGACCACCAGCCCCCAGAGCCGGCCCCTGCTTTGTTCTGGGGGCCCAAGCTCAGGACATAGCTGTTTGAAAATATTCTGGTTCCAGCAGGCTGGAGCTGTCAAACTGTTCCTGCCAGCTAGAAGCAGGAATGCAGGCAGGGAAAGAGATGAAACGATTTCTCTTGCACACAGGGAGCTGCATGTTTAGCAGCTCCATGTGTTCAATAGCAATGCCGGTTTTCGCAGGAGGCCTAGAGGCTCCGCCTTGTGGTCTCATTGCACACTGGGTCCCTTGGGTGCAGCCAGGAGACATGGCCGGGCCCTGGAGAATTAGGTCCCTGGAGCAGAAATAGACCAGAGGAGGGGTGATGCATGGCCCCCTCACCTATTGAGTTATGGCAGGACCCTGGGGGATGGGATCCCCAGTGCCAAAATCAGGCTAGGGAAGGGGGGCAAACGGCCCACCCTCCCCCATAAAAAAAAAGGTATTTAAAGACCGGGCACTGGGTGATGGGGTACCATGGATCGATGTCAGCCTAGGGAAGGGGCTTTGTGGCCATTCTGGCCATGATGCTCATTTTACAGAAATTAAAACCAACCAGGAAGCACTTACAATTATAAACATAACAGGTGCCCCTGTTGAAACTCCACTTCTGTAAAGGACAAATAATCCTAACTTCTGGGCTTGGCAAAGCAGGTATGTTTCCTCTTTGATTCCATATTGATAAATGATCTAAAAGCCTTTGTGGAGGTGAATGCATTGTTGATCTATCGGAGCGCAATCTGTATGTGACTGTGACAAGTGGGTTCTTTCTTGTCCTCTCCTGGTGAGAGGAGAGTCCACTGTTCTCCCTTCGAATTGCTATGGGTATGCAAATGTGTAAATCACCTGGAAGCTTTGCCCGTTTGGGCCTGGCCTGCCCACCTTAGTAGCATCCAAAGGTCTTCCTGCCTTTTGCCAGGATTATGGCGAGCTTAACAAGTGGCCCCCAAGTTCATTACCCACCAAGTTTGGTGAAGAATTCTTGATGCCAAGGAGTAGGAGGACATCGCCACTAAATAAAGAAGCACTTAATTCATATAGTGAAGAAGGACCCTTGTTTGGTGGAGATTTACCTCTTTGTACTCTTGTTGTCTTCTCTGTAGGAGGATTCATGTTATCACATATTTGTGGATAAAGATGCACCAGGAACAATCATATTGCCAAAATGCACACAAGGTCACTTTCATTATGCTCCATAACGCAGCTATGGTGTGGAATACATACTGGATATTTACCCAAGGAGGCAGAAAGAACTGCACTTGCATAGATATTTTGTGCAAACTGTGGACTCCTGTTGGATAAAAGGGCAGGAGCAGTTCCTTTGTGGCTGAGTCACTCACACAGCTACTGACACACCCACACAGACACTTACACACCCACTCACAGACACACTCAGACACTCACACAGATACATGCATCCACTCACAGACCTACTCAGACGATCATGTACCCACTCAAAGACCCATTCAGGCTCACACACCCACTCACAGACGCACATAAAGACTTATGCACTCCCTCACAGGCACACTCAGAAGCTCATGTACTCACTCACATATGCACTCAGAAACACATGTATCCACTCACAGACCTACTCAGACACTCATGCACCCACTCACAGACACACATAGACACGGACGCACCCACTCACAGACCCACTCAAAAGACACACACCCGCTCACAGACCCACTCAGAGACTCACACACTCACTCATAGACACTCAGAGACTCACACACCCACTCACAGGCCCACTCGAAGACTCACACACTCCTCACAGACCCATTTAGACATTTATGCACCCACTCACAGACCCACTCAGACATTCACTAACCCACTCACAGACCAACGCACACATTCATACACCCACTCACATACCCACTCAGACACTTATGCATGACTCACATGGAGCTCCAATATAGAGCACCCTACACCGGTGAAAATCTAAATTTGATCACCTCAAATGTCTGATTTTCTAGCAAACGTTTTAAGCATAGGATTAGCACAGAGCCATCCATGCTCAACTATAAAATTAGAAAAGCATTTCAGAATTCCAGGCACAGTATTACAGCGTTGGACTGGTAAAATACCATCCAAACAAAATTGGAATGAGCAAAAGCAACCCCTGACATGTGTATCATTATGTGTATTATTATATATATCCTATATGGAAAAACATAACTTGCATAATTTATGCAGCACAGTAAACGTGAAAGGGTTTTGTTTTGATTTATATTGGGCGCTCCCTTGTGCCTGGACCAATAGTTCTGCATCTCTAGGTATCTTTTTTCTTTATTAAATCCAACACTACTGAACAAATTTACACTAACTTACAAAAAGATCAAGCTTTCTGCCAATTTAGTGTAAATCATTTCACTGGTTTGGGCTGTAGTGATATCTAAAGTTCCTATATAAAAATGAATGAGAAAAGCACATTTTCGGACTCTATTTTATCCGGTACCGCTTGACAGATCAACCCAAAATCCAGGCAGTAGCTGAAAGCAAACAAGTTGTGAAAATTCTGTTAAGATTCTTCAAAAGGTGCTAAATTTTCCCATAGAGGTTTTAGACACATCCACAGCCCAATATGATGAACGTATTTGCACCAATCTGATAGAAAACTAGGTCATGGTCAAGAAAGAGTGCCTTTTGTGTTCTGGTGTAAATCCGTTAAATAGTTTTGAAAAAATTAAGGGTCAAATAAATTGTATATTTCACACCTTGAAGCATCTGCTGAGCCAACAGATCTCAAAGTGAGATCTGATTGGCTGCCACCACCTCAACGAGAAGGCAGCCTTATTAGGACTTGGTCTTCTCTGAAATGATGAATAGCATGCGCACCCATCATCTCAGAGAGAGGCCTCAGCGGAGAGGCTAGTCTCTCCCCTCACAGTACTATGCACATCTATTATCTGAGAGAGGGGTATTATCGGGGAGGCCAGTCCCTCCACGCACCCTTCTATGCACAGTAGTCATTTGAAAGAGAAGTCTCAAAGGACAGGACAGTCCCTCTCTGCAACCTAGTATGCATATTTGTCATCTGACAGAGAGGTCTCAGTGGAGTAGCCAGTCCCTCCCTACACCCTACTATTCAGACCCGTCATCTAAGAGAGGTGTATAAGTAGAAAGGCCAATCCCTTCACAAACCCTACTATGGTCACCCATCATCTGAGAGAGAGGTCTCAAAAATGGTTAATCCCTCTGAATGCCCCATTATGCACACCCACCATCCAAGAGAGGGGTCTCAGTCGAGAGGCCAATCCATTCACTGCACATCCATCATCTGCGAGAATTGTGTGAAAGGGAAGGCCAGTCTCTCCTCACTCCCAACTAAGCACATCTTTCATCTAAAACCAGGGTCTCAATGGATAGGCTAATCCTGCCATGCACAATACTACACATGCTTGTCACATTGTGGAGTTGAGTTAGTGGAGAGGTTAGACCCTCCCTATACTCTACTACATACACCTGATACCTTGGGAAAAGCTGTCAGTAGCTAGGCCAGTTTCCCACACACCATACAATGCTCAACCATTATCCTAGAGAAAGGTCTTAGCGCAGTGGTCAGTTCCTCTTTACAAGCTACTATGCACTTTTGTCATTCCAGAGAGAGGTCTCAGCAGAAAAAACAGTCCCTCCATATGCTTAACAATGCACAGATGTCAGCCCAGAGAGAGGTCCCAGAGGAGAGTAGAGCCTCTCCCTTAACCCTACTATGCACACCTGTTATCTGAGAGAGAGAGCTTTCAGTGGAGAGGCCAGTCCCTTCATACACCATGCTATGCTATGCACATTTGTCATCTGACAGAGAGGTCTCAAAGAAGAGGCCAGTCCCTTTCCATATCCTACCAAGCATACTCATCATGAGGCAGAGAGGTCTAAGCGGAGAGGGTAGTTCCTCCCTCTCCCTACTGTGCACACCTGTAATCTGAGAGAGAAAGAGGTTTCAGTGAAAAAGCCAGTCCCTTCACACATCCTACTATGTACACTTGTCAGCTGACAGAGAGGTCTCAAAAGGGAGGCCAGTACCTCTCCATATCCTACTACGCATATTCATCATCAAACAGAGAGGGGTTTCCACAGGGAGGACAGGCTCATCCTGGACATCCCCTTCACACTCCCTACAATGGTCATCCATCATCTGTGATAGAGACCTCAGCGGAAAAGCTAGTCCCTCCAACACCCTGCTATGCATACTAGGCTCCCCGAGCAGCGATGTCAGCAGAGATGGCAGTCACTTCTTAAACTACTCTGCACACTGGTCACCTTCAGGAGATGTCTCAGCAGAGAGGCCAGGCCGTACCCACACCCTATTATAGACAGTTGTTGCCCTGGAAAGAGGTGTCCATCAACAACCTAGTCACTCCTTACACCCTAGTATACACTCCTGGTTATACTATGGAAAGCTGTGAGTGGAGAGGTCAGTTTCTCCCCACACCCTAGTAATGGCAACTATAAAGTGTAAGTACTGTAATCAAAGAGAGTGTACATTTCTTCACCAAAAAGTAAATTACAATCTCACAAGACTCACAGGATTGCAAAAAATGTAGAGAGAATTAAAGAAAATCTGTCTGAGGAGAGAGATTTCAGTTCAGAGGTGTTTGTATTTGCATACTCTACTTCCCACACCCAAGAATACAGGACTGTTATATGTGAGATACATGCTAAATGTGGCTAGTGGGAATTGGACAAACATACAAGTCAAGATATTCCTGTTCTCGCAAGAGTCTTGTGGGTGTCAGAATTCCAAACAAAAAGGGAGTTATGGCATGAAACAATCATATAATGTAGGAATATTGTGGCTTTGACATGCGACTTTGTGTTTACAACATACAGTATTTAGTTACACACAGACCTGGATGCATTCCTTGATGCTATTAATAAAGATCCTTTTCCCTTTTGCACTCCATCTCGCCTATAGACACCTGGCATATCAAACCAGATATTGTTTTGATAAATAGCGCCCATGCAATGTTCAAGAAGAAATACAGAAATTGGTTCCTCAAATACTTCTGAGACTTCTCAATCTTAGGACAAACCTCTTTGGACCATTTTCATTTTTGCCTCTGCCTTATATTAGAATATGGAAAGTATATGAGAGGAAACAGAGATATCAATTGTGAAAAGATCTCCTTCATTTGGATTTCAGGTGCAACCCCAATGATTCTGCCTTAGTCATTTCCACCACAGTGCACTATCATCGAATCTGGGTCCTCAAAATCCAAAATGCTCTCAGCCATTAGTAGAAATTGATGCCACATCATACCTCTATGGCTAATCAAAATAATATTCAAGTTAGGAAGTATACGATTCTTTTCATTATCACAATTAATGGCATATTCTCTAGCCCATTGGATAAAGCTGTGTCCTAGAAACTGTAGATTAGTGGTTCCCAACCTGTGGGCCAGGGACCCCTGGGGGTCCGCGAAGCCTCCTCAGGGGGTCCGTGACTGCTTAGAAAATGTAATATTATTAATAGGTTAAGTCCCCAGCTTAAAGTAATGGCTTACTGGGGGGTCCGCGGCTTCCAATAATGATTCAGTGGGGGTCCCCAATTTCCAGTACTGATAATAGTGGGGGTCCACAGAAGTCAAAAGGTTGGGAACCACTGCTGTAGATGATGGTGCAGTATGGAGATGTCAGTCACAAGAGGAGTGCTTAGCAGAATGAGTAAGCTTCAAGAGGAATTTGGAGTTGCAAGAGTAGGCAACAAACATTGGCAAAACCAAAAGGTCTCACTTTTGCAAGAGTTAGAGTTATTGGTATTGTAAATGACAATGGGCCTGATTTAGAACTTGGCGGATGGGTTACTCCACCACAAAGGTGATTGATATCGCATCCACCAAAATCTAAATCCCATTATAGGAATTCTGTATTGTGGATTGGAAGTATGTGGTGTGTTGTGTAATTGTGTTGTTGAGTTGAATTATGTATTTTGTTGTAGAGTTATGTGGTGTGAAATGGAACTGTGTGGAGTTGAGTGAAATTTAGTTGATTGGAATTATGTGGCATGGTGTGAAGTGTATTCATGTGGATTGTTGCTATGTGGCATAGAGTGGTTTTATGTGGGGTGTAGTTATGTGATATTGAATAGAGTGCATAAATGTGTAGTGGAATCATGCTGCGTTGTTATTATGTTAGGTGGTGATTTTGGAGAACATGCTGTTAGACCCAGGGTGTAAAACCTCTCGAGTTTTAAACACAGTTTTTGAGGTTCTGTACAAAGACTATGTTTTGCACCTCCCTACTATGAAATGTTTTATAAATAATAGAAAGAAACCTGTAATTGTTCTTTGTACCAATGTAAAATAACAGTTTGCTAATGATCTGACAAATACACATGTGCCGAAGAGAGGAGGGAGTACAGAGATGAGACCAACTACATTTTATTATCAGAAGTGTTTAAGAAGGCCTCTTCCTCAGCCCTGGAAACCATGAATATTATATTACATTTGTACTGGTCTATATCAGCACAAATGCCACCCTCCACTCCTACACACAGTGACAACATGAATCTTTGAAAACACAACATCACACAAGTCTGCATGTTCCCTTTGTTCGGACACATAGGGGGTTATTCTGACTTTGGAGGAGTGTTAATCTGTCCCAAAAGTGACGGTAAAGTGACGTATATACCACCAGCCGTATTACGAGTTCCATAGGATATAATGGACTCGTAATACGGCTGGTGGTAAATCCGTCACTTTTCCGTCACTTTTGGGACGGATTAACACCTCCTCCAAAGTTAGAATAACCCCCATAATGTAGCATGAAAATATGAACACCCAACATCACAGGAGCCTGTATAGAGGCCACTACTGACTAGAGACACTTACTTCATTTGTATTTGAATTCCAATATGACAGGAGCCTGCAGTTTGACATATACATATTTAATATCAGCATCTGAAGGCTGACACCACTGGAGCCTTAGTGAAATGCAAGGGCAGAGTAGACAGGCATCTATACAACATCATGTGAGTTCCTAGCAGCACACAGATGCACACAGATGTAGCCACACAGGATTAGTAACACATTCAGCCAGCAAAGAAAGGCATGTGGCATTCTGTGTCATTTTTTAGTTTTAGTTTTTAACAATTACTAGGCTCAAAAATCTCAGCCTGCAAAGTTCTGTTGGTGAACGGGGACAGAACTGGCAAAAAAGGACATTCATTACACTGGCCCTCCTGGCAGCAATGCAAACACATCATGTGCAATAAACATCCAATGTCACAGTAGTGCAAGCTACCTCACACACGCCACAAAAGCATTTGATCTTCACTATCACAGATGCCTGAATAGACTGCAGTCCAGCTCACTCACACACACAAAGCAAAACATACATACACACGCAGGCATAACATAGGATTCAGAACCCGAACATCACCGAAGGCAGCATGGAACCCTTACTGCAATACAATAAGGAGAAATTAAATTCCTCGACCCACCCCGTGTGCATTCACATCAGCACTAGGTCTGTGGCAAGGCATTTGAAGGGCAGGGAGGTGTACTTCTCTTCCCACACAATAGCGCCTAAATCTAAAAGATTTTTTAATATTCGTTCACCAGCACCTCAAGACAGACTGGTGGCTAAAGGAGTTATGTGAGGCCAGGGCTTTCCAACCTTTTTCCCATGCACCTAACCACTTTTAGGCAGATGAGGTTAGGGGATGGGAGGAAGATGCCAGCACTCTATACCGGAATAACCAAGAAACTTCAATCAAGACTACAAAGAGTCCAGAATGCAGCAGTAAGACTCATCCTGGACATCCCCGACACAACCAACTCTCCTCCCACCTCAGAGACCTACACTGGCTCCCAGTCAACAAGCACATCACTTACAAACTCCTGATCCACACCTTCAAGACACTGCACAACATAGGACCGGCAAACTTCAACCACTGCCTCTCCTTCTACATACCTAACACATGTGTCCATTCCACCCAGCTTACCCTTGCAGCCATCCCCAGGATCCAAAAAAGTTCAGCAGGAGGAAGATCCTTCTCCTACTTAGCAGCCCGGACATGGAACACACTACCCCTCAAGCTCACACTGACCGCATTACTGAAGCAGTTCAGGAAGGACCTTAAGACCTGGCTCTTTGACTGAGCAGCACGCCTACATCCAGTGCCTTGTGTCCCTATGGGTGATTAGCCGTGCTTTACCTATCCATGATTGATCGATTTGATTGAAGAGAGATGTGTGCAAATAAAGAAAGGGGAGGGAGCTGGGTGCCCAAAGGCATAACAGAGAACAACAGAACACAACTGTTAGACCGGGGCATTAACCCCTTCGCTGCCAGGTCTTTTCCCCCTCAGGTACCAGGCCTTCTTTTGGCTATTTGGGGCAGTTTGTGCTTAGACCCTCATAACTTGTTGTCCACATAAGCTACCCACACCAAATTTGCATCCTTTTTTCCAACATCTTACGGATTCTAGAGGTACCCAGAGTTTGTGGGTTTCCCTGGAGGAGACCAAGAAATTAGCCAAAACACAGCGAAAATTAAATTTTTTTCAAGAAATGGAAACAAAAGGGCTGTGGTTTTTTCTCTGAAAATGACCATCTTCCCAGCTTTCAGGAACAGGCAGACTTGAATCAGAACACTACATTTTTCAACACAATTTTGGCATTTTACTGGGATATACCCCATTTTTACTATTCTTTGTGCTTTTAGCCTCCTTAAGTTAGTGACAGAAATGGGTGTGAAAACAATGCTGGATCCCGGAAAGCTAAACATTTCTAAAACGTAGACAAAATTCTGAATCAGAGGGTCATTTGTGTAGATCCTACAAGGTTTCCCTACAGAAAATAACAGCTGAAATAAAAAAGAAATATTGAAATTGAGGTGAAAAAAAGCTGCCTTTTTTCTCCACATTTTACTCTGTAACTTTTTCCTGCGATGTCAGAATTTTAAAGCAATATACTGTGACGTCTGCTGGACTCTTCTGGTTGTGGTGATATATAGGGTTTGTAGGTTGATCAAGAACCCTAGGTACCCAGAGCCAGTAAATGAGCTGCACCTTGCAATGGATTTTCATTGTATACCGGGTATACAGCAATTCATTTGGTGAAATATAAAGACTGAAAAATAGGTATCAAGGAAGCCTTTGTATTTCCAAAATGGGGAAAGGATAGGGTGTTGAGTAGCAGTAGTTATTTGCACATCTCTTAATTCTGGGGTCCCCATACTAGCATGTGAATTACAGGGCATTTCTCAAATACACGTCTTTTTTTACACACTGTCTTACATTTGGAAGGAAAAAATGTAGAGAAAGACAAGGGGCAATAACACTTGTTCTGCTATTCTGTGTTCCCCCAAGTCTCCCGATAAAAATGGTACATCACTTGCGTGGGTAGGCCTAATGCCTGTGATAGGAAATGCAACATGGACACGTCACATTTTTGCATTGAAAACTGACTTGTTTTTTGGAAAGTGTCTAGCTGTGGATTTTTTTATCTCTAGCTCAGACGGCACCTAGGGAAACCTACAAAACCTGTGCATTTTTTTACACTATACACCTAGGGGAATCCATGATGGGGTGACTTGTGGGGCTCTTACCAGGTTCTGTTACCCAGAATCCTTTGCAAACCTCAAAATTCGGCCAAAAAAACACTTTATCTCACATTTCGGTCACAGAAAGTTCTGGAATCTGAGAGGATCCCCAAATTTCCTTTCATCCAGTGTTTCCCCAAGTCTCCCAATAAAAATGGTACCTCACTTGTGTGGGTAGGCCTAGCGCCCATGAAAGGAAATGCCCCAAAACACTATGTGGACACATCAAAATTATCAAATACAAAACTACCTATTTTTGAGGGGGCACCTGCATTTTTGGTCCTGGGCTCAGCATATAGGGAAACCTACCAAACCCAAACATTTCTGAAAACTAGGCACTCGAGGGAGTCTTGGAGGTGTGACTTGCCAGGATCCCCCAGTGTTTTCTTACCCAGAATCCTCAGCAAACCTCAAATTTAGCTAAAAAATAAAAAAATTCCCACATTTCTGTGTGGGATCACTGCACCAGGACACAATTCCCACCTCCCAATGTTCTCTTCCCTCTCCCGGTAAAAATGATGCCTCACTTTTGTAGGTGGGCAAGTGCATATAACAGGGTAGAGCCAAAAATATATCAAAATTGAGGGGGAACCAAAGCGGGTCCAAAAGGGCAGTTTGAAAAAAAAAACATTTTTAGGCTGACAAGTGGGGCAGAATTTATATTGGTATAGTTGCAACAATGCTGGGTGGTAGGAATTTTGCAGATACCTGCAGATTCTGGAAGGTTCTATCACAAAAATGTGGGAAAAATGTGTGATTTCCAGCAAAGTTGAAGGTTTGCAGGGCATTGTGAGTAAGGAAATGGTGTGGGGTGCATGTGAAGCACACCACCCTGGACTCACCCATATGTTTAGTTTTCAGATGTGTCTAGGCCTTGTGGATTTTTCTACATGGCAGTGTCCCAAAGTCCAAAAAGTGCAGCCCTCACCATTCCAAGTGGGAGGATTTTGAGAGTTAGACAAGCTCTCATGGCCCAAATGTAAAACCAAAATCCAAAATAATCAAATGTCCTCTTGCTTGCTGTGGGATAAGATGTTTTAGTGTGCTGGGGAGTGCTGAAAGACTGTTACCCCATTCAGTCGGGTTGGGGGCAGAACCATGCCCATACTAGTTTGTAGCCACCACCCCACATTTTTTTAAATTCCTTGGCATTTTATAGGCTTTTTGCCCCCCCCCCCGGGAGTGGATCAGGCGTAATTACCCCATCTGCCCACCGGTGGGCACAACAACTTTGGCCCCATTTATTTGGGGTGCGGGTTCCCTGGACTCTGGTGGGCTTTCTGCAGGGGAGTGACCCTTGCCCAAGTGGCTGCCCCCAAACAGAACACACACATACACACACCAATCCCTAGTGCCTAAGAGGTTTCTGCCCCCCCGGGATCAGATTGGCCTAATAAAAACAGGTTGATCTTCCCCCAAGGGGGGCAGAAATGACCTAGAGTTAATTTTGCCCCCAGGGGAGCGACCCTTGCCTAAAAAATCCCTGGTGTCTAGCAGTTTCTGCCCCCACCTAGGGGCAGATCAGCCGAATTATAATAGGCCGATCTGCCCCCGGGGGTGGGGGCAGAAATGGCCTTAAATTAATTTGCCCACTTGGGAAGCGACCCTTGCCTAAAGGGCAGCTCCCCTTATTCAATAACCTAAAAAGAAGAAATTCCGTGGTGTCTAGTGGGCATTTCTGCTGCCCGATCACACAGAAATGCAGAGAGAGACATAAAAGGAAAGGAAAGGCCTTTTGTTTCCTTTCAGGCCTCTCTCGCCCTCTCCACATGATCAGAAAGCATTTCTCCTCCGATCCGCTCTGGAAGCTGAGCTTCCATCACGGAGGGGGCAGCCTCTGATGAGGTCAGCGCGCGATTGCGTGCTGATGTCATAAGACACCACGGGGTGTCAGGGGGGTGCGAGGCCATCGCCATACCAGGGCGTAACGGTTACGTCCTCGGCACCCAAGAGGTGCAAATGAGAACGTAACCATTATGTCCAGGGATCCCAAGGGGTTAAGAAACAGAAGATTTGATAACATGTCCCACCTGGGCATTCATTGGCATAGGGCATGATAGCCTATTTTTACAAGGTATTAAATACTGACTGACCTTAAAATTCTCGCTGAAAGGAGCTGCCACTATGGTAAGCCCATTCCAATCCTGTTTGTTTCCAGAAATGTATTTCGTTTTAAAATTACTGCCATTTTTTCACTAGTAAGGGACTCACCCAATGTTTCTCCAGTTCAAACTAATATTCCAAACAAGAGAGCAAATGAAAAAAAGGGACGTGATGATGATGTAATGAAACAGGGTCTAGGGGAATTTTTATGCGATTTGGCCTCTTTCTTTTCCTCAGCGAAGTATGACAGACAGGGCACACATTCACTTGACCTGCCACTTTGGGCTGTTCCAAGGAATGCGGCATCCAGATAATGCATTTCTCTACTGGAGCAGAAATGGGGTAGTACTTGGTGCAGAAGCAATGGGCATGAGAATGCACAATTGTGTATTACTAAAAGCAGCAACAAGAAATTAAACATATATGCTGGTTCTGTGTGTTCTTATTGTTGCTTATCTATACATTTTAGGACTCTAACCCATATTCTTGTTCTCTTGTAAAGCCCTTGGACCTAGTTAGCACTTTTTAAAACCGCACAGATAAAACAAGATGACACAAATCCAGGGAGGGTTGCAGAAGAAGGGAGTGAAAGGGGGCTTCAGTAGTCAAATGAAACCAGCTATTGTAGTTGCTAGGTGGTGTTCATGATCTGGCGAGTGGGGACTGGGTGAAGCTGCCCCATCCAACCTGGCCAGACAGAACCAGGAAAGGGGGACTTGTGCCAAGGGAGCAAATAAACGCTCTCTGGAGCCAGGGAAGGACTGCAGCTGTTCTCGCAAGTTCTCTTTGTCCTAGCCCTGGGTGACGGAGCATGGAGAGGGAGTGTGCCCGCTCTGCCTGGCTCAGTCCTGGGGGGTGGGGGGCAGGGGCAGGATTGGGAAGGAAAGGGAGTTTAGCCAGGCTTCCTTCGACCAGAATCCTTCCCTTCTCTCCAGTCTGAGGTTGAGCTGGAAGTAAGTGACGGGAAATATGGATGGCTGCTGCTGGCTGCAGGACTCGTATCAATGTGGGGAATGGAGGACAGAAAGGACAAGACAAAGAGAGCAAGGGCAGTTTCAATGGACCTGTTAAAGAGGCAAAGTTAGTTATGTCCTTGTGGGGCCCAGAGCTGCCATTTCAGTATTACTGTATTGTGAACTTTTTTGTGACAGTTTCTTGTTATGCACAAGAAATATTTGTCTAAATAGACTGTGAGTTGCATTTTAGGTGTGGTGTTTTAATACAGTCTCGTAGGATCATGCTTATACAAACATTGCACCTGCAGTCACAAAGCAGCAGAGCACCCTTTCACAGCAGCTATGATTGGAGCACAACAGCTGGTCTTTTCCAACTACAACCAACGAGGGAATTAAAGGAAGCAGAGTTAAAGCCACAGGAATTATTTGCTCTCCATTCCAAATCAGGATGAATATAAAACAATATCAGCAATATGGGAGGAGGTGGAAGGGACAAATGATGCAATAAAATAAAAGCAGCTATGGGCCTGAAGCTGAACACACACCTACAGTGCAACACGAGCAGGTAAAAAATAAAGAAATAGTCCCCAAATGAACAGATAAAGATCCAAAGCATAAAGAAATAGTACTTAGTCCCTGCTTCATGAGAGGAAACGAAAGACAAAAAGCAGGGACAAAGAGGAAGGACTGACCACTAGCAAGCAGTGATTTTTTAAGGACACTGAGCCAAACAAATGAAAAACAGTGGGTGGGATTTAAGCCCACAAGGAAGCATATTAAAGTATACAAGAGGTCTTGAAAACTCAATCTAAAAAATGAGAGGGTGGCCGTTAAAAAAGTAGGTTAGTTTGGGTAAAAAGCATGAGCTTTTCTATTGGGTGATTTTTGCTATAGTTTTGCGAGAGTCTTGCAAGAGTCATCTAGAAGCTTACCATGGGGAGTTTGTGCAATCCTGTGGGACTTTCATGAGTGTTGCATGGAATTGTATTGAGTGATCCTGCCATGAGGTTTTTGTACGATCTTGCAAGAGTCTCCTGAGCTTGATTGTGTAAGGAAGAAAAAAGACTGTGTATTACCACAGTACAAGTGATATTAACTGGTTAAAACAACCATGAAGCAAGACAAATAAAGCAGATGTTGACAATGTCAATAATTAAGCTAAAATAAAAGCTTAAAAGACCATAAGGGGACTATGGTAGATGAAGCACATGTACTTCAAAAGAGGTAAATTTGTTGTGTGAAGAATGCAAGAGCGATGTTATATCACGGTCAACCAATAGTTGACATTCCCTCTACAAAATTTCTAAAAAACTACAATGTGATTGGCTGTAAGGCTTGAGGGTTCAGATACGTATATATGTTGCATTACCTCAAACACCAGAGATTGCACTGGGTAGTTTGGAGTGGAAGCAAGCGTGATCTCTTTGACTTGTGCTCAGCACAGGTCATTATTTATTTTGTGTAAAGTAGATTGGTCTATTCAACTACCTTCAACATACAGCTTCATTTGCACGTAGTTAAAGCATAGTGTAATTCAAGTATGATGCCTATGAGTAAATATGTAAATAATTTAATATATTTAGAAAACAATTTCAGTACATTTGTTGATTATGACAGTACTAATAATTTAGATGTTTAAAATGCCAAACACAAATTAAGTGCTTGCTATTGAATCTTAGCTGATTCTATCTTCAAAATATCATTGAATTCATAGGTGGCTATGCAGATACTCTTTGTTTTGAGACCTAGGTATTTCTCAGAAATGGTTAATGTATAGTTCAACTATCATATTTACTATATATGATTTTGGGCAGTGGGTCTCATAAACATAGTCAGAAAGTGTGTTTACTAATATAAATGTTGTTTGAAGGGGAGAGACGCACACACTGGAGGTTATAGTACATATGTATCAGTTAGTAGAGGAGTGTCAGCTAAGAGGATATGTTGTCACAAAAATGAATTATTCACCAAGTAGTCACTACTAAGGTAAGAGTCTAATGCATGAAAATGTACAGTAGAGATTGTGTACTCTGTTATAATAGGAGAAATAGGGGTTAGTGATTCTCCTACACAGCATACACAGGAGGTTTATACTGTAGTGATATGTTAGTGTTGAGGCTGTTCTTTCAAACTACAGTATTAACCGTGTTTACTGAAAGTAAGGTGTGTGAAGAGAGCTTACTTTGTCAGTAACCTTCCACCCCCCCACAGCCTGGCTATTGTCACTGACAACCTGGGCACGTGCAGAGAGTATAGCCCTACACAGGTAAGATAACCTGGGGCTTTGCAAATATCCCAAAACCACCAACTGGGATGCCATCACGGCTGACTTGCAGGCCACCACATACAATACTTCGGTGCCATTGCATGTACCGCTACCTGAGAGTTATACTGGGGAAGGGGGAGCTAACCCGTGCCCTTCCCTCTGGAAGAACCCTACTGAATAACATATTGTGAAGCCACATACTCAAACCCAGTATCCAATAAAGTAACAGAGACTACTAGAACATCTCTATATGGTTGTCCTTATGATTACCTGCACTGTAAATGATAGAACATGGGGGGGCAGATTCACTATAGGCTTGAACATTTCTTAGTTTTCTTATTAATATTAACACTATTGTTACTTTTACAGTTCTTTACAGAAATGGTCTGCTTACTTCTGACATTGTGAGTTGTACACTCCTGTGACCCTAATACACCTGCAGCTGATTTGTACTCCCTAGACACAGCATTATAATTGTCCAAAAAACTAGACACGCATATCTCAACTCCTGCGTTCTTTGAATCGTATTGTAATATGAGTCCCACCTCTACTATCAAAGCACTGTATCCCCAGTTGCATAGCTGAAGTGAAGTTACTATCACTGAAGCACTGTAACTCATTGTTATCTGTGCCTACGAAATGTAAAAAAATTAAAAATTTCAATAAAGATATTTTTTTAATATCATTAGACACTGTGCTGGCTGTGAACCCTTTCACACAGATTGTTATCTCAGAGGAGAAATCTTTATACAGGGCTGGGTTACTCACTAAAGTCTAATAGAGCCAGTCTTTGTTATGATATGTTATTTACATTGCTAAAACAAGCAAATCATCCCCAAGGTGATCTCTCTGAGCTTGTGCAGCCTACACAGGTCACAGTTCTTGATAACGTTAGAGGTTAGATAGCCATGTTTGCAAAATAAATTTGAAAATAAATTTGGGCAAGAATGTAGCTTCAAAGGTAACTGATTTCAATGTTGAGGGGCCAGGAAAGAGAAGGAGTGGTCTCGATGCCTGGCTCTCTGAATACGTCTCGTACATATGAACAGTAACTCACTGGATCTAAGATGGCGGTCTGGAATATATGGTTGCAGTTTGTTTCTCAAGTTGCATCGACCAAATGCAAAGATTTAAAAACCAGACAAAGCAATTTAAATAGAGCATGATTTTATGGGAAGCCGATGGAGGAATTGTATTGTAGGTTCAGATGGAGAACACGTTGGGAGATTGCAGACCAGTTGGGCAGCCATGTTCTCAACAACTTGGAATTTGGAAAAGAAGCCTTTGTTTGCTGTAACCATTAGGGCGTACCCGTAGTCCAGACGACTCACTATAAGTATCCTTTGAAATACTTTTTTAAGCGTATGCACCAACCCAAAGCATATTCCAGCAGTTGTGTTTACATGCTCTTTCATGGAGAGGTTGTCATCTATTAGTGTACCCATGTTTTTGACCACTTTTTGTGGGGTTGGAGTCGGCTCCAATTCAATCGACTACCAGTTGTTTGACCAGATGGCATGTTCCTTCCCAAAGAGCAAAATTTCAGTTGTACTGAAATTCAGCTGAGGAAAATGTACTGACATCCAGGAAGCAATCTTTATTATGCACTCCCTGAATCTGTATTTAGTAGACTCAGAGTTAGGCCTCATGGTGATGACAGGTAGTGTGACACTTGCATACGAAATGACACCTAAGCCACATGATAATAACTTTACCCAATGGGGCCACATATATATTGAAAAGAGTTGAGAGTTATGGGGGATCCATAATCTGGGAGTGTTGAAAAGAGCTGAGAACAGTTTCATGAGATCAGTTGTGGATTTACCTCAGAATACACCCCTAACACCCTTATGGTGGGATCTTGGCTTGCATAACATTGACATACTGAATAAGAATATGGGTTAATAAAATGCCCCTCCTGTTGCCAGAGTCATTGTCTGAAATCTTGGAGCTTAATTGCAGAGATAGTATCCCCTGGCTGAAACGTGATAGTATCCCCTGGCTGAAACGTGAAATTATGGCTAAATACCTTGGATATGGGTGATTTGTGGATTAACCCACTTACTATCAGCAAAAATGACACGTTGTTTCTCAAGGAGAGGTACTGGGGTTATACATGCAATTCATGGCTGCATAAGGCCAGCAGGGGGAACTTGATTAATAGATTTGTGGTTTCAAAGATATCCTGCAATATGAGGATTTTATGAGCATGATTGAATTTCATCAATCCGAATCTTTGTATCTCAAATTTAGATATAGCATCCTGCCACTAAGTGGTTTTTTTCATAGCAGTTTGAATGGGTTATACATTTCTCCTTTGTGCACACTCTGCCAAAGGAGAAACTGAAGAACATTTTTTTTTAGTTGAGGTTTACTATCCAAATCCTCCGAAGTGACACTAGAGATTGGCTGGTTTTTGCCATAACCTGATGAATGCTTGGAGAGTTAGATGCGGGTTATATCATCTATATAAGTGAAACTTGAGTATGTTGCTACTCAGCATATGGTTAGTGAATGGTGGGTTTCACACATAGATGAATTGTTTTAACTCAATTTTAGCATTTGACTGCACTTGTTTCTAATTTATTGATGATTATAATTGCATATATGTGCATTGTTGTAAGATTAATATTAGGATTGGGTATTTACTGGGGTTTTATAGTTAATTTTATTCCGATACCTATGGGAATGTATATGTACTTTATTTGTGTTTGTCCTTTTATGAAGCTGAAAAAATAAATTACTATTACTACTAGTCAAAAGAGTGAGGCTTAAGGTGGATCACTGTTGAACCCCCTTATCTAAGCCCATGATTCTGGTGTTAAAGAGATCGAGCTGTACCTCATTTGTCCGATCCAACAGAAAGTTTTTCAGCCATCCCAGTGCTTTGCCGCCAACACCAATCTCTATTAGGGTTAGATGAGATATGGTGTCGAAAGTTGTCGATAGATCCAGAAGAACCAGCATGGCTGAGTTTCCCTGTTCCAAGGCAAGTCTGATTGTATCAGTTTTTAACCTCCACAGACCTATTAGTAGAGAGCAATATTCTGATGGATGTGAGCCAATCACTCTGTATAGAATTGTATTACAAGCCTGCACATTTACATCAAACTTTACTATTCCTAACTGCTCTATAGAAACTTTGAGTAGAGCGGGGGTTAGTGTTTGCCTAAGGCCTTGTACACACACCCTTTACTCTGCTGAAAGATAATTGTCGAGAGTTTGCTCTTTTTAAAGCCATGTAACACAGGAGGTACTAGTTTGCTAAGGCCTTCTACACAAAGCATTAGCTCTCTGTTGAGCTGTCACTGAGAGAGACTGCTGTTATAGTGTAGTATGAAATAGGATCACTGTTTGATCTAACCTTTCCATGCAAAACCCTATTCACTCAGTCAAAACATTTTTAGAGAGGGATGACTATCTCAGAAAAGCCTTTCACACAAAGCCTTCAATGTGAAGGGAAATTACAACAGAAAGCTATATTATCATAGAAAAAGAGAAGCATTTAGCCTGTTTACACTTATAAGAAAAGGACCACCTCTCTCCTGAAACGGAACCATAAAGAATCTGTGCAGAAAGCCTAGTGGTTACATGGATCCTTGTACATTCATCCTTTATCCTTTTCAGAAGTGTCAGCAGAGGGAGAGCGGTTTGTAAGCTGAACCAAAAACTTTCTTAACTCTGAAAAAAACATCTGGAGATATAGATAGCTTCTTTACTCAAGCCCTTCACACCCACTGTTTAACCTGTAGAGGGTTATCAGGAGAAATGGTGTGCTGTTATAAACCTGCACCCACCATTCACTCTGTATAAACTTGTTTATACTTACAAAAAGAAGCTCCTCTAACATTAGCATAACAATTCTGAACTGTTTCAAGATGTGATAATACAAGTGCAGTGTTTAGGTAAGTTATTATCCAAAAAGGTCTGGGTCTATTTAAAGATGTCAATTAAAATGCTGTTTTGAGGGAAATGGAGCATACTATAATAAAATTCTGTAAGCTGAAGCAAATATAACATGTGCTTATTTTGTCTGTACACCTTGCAGTCGATTGAAGATGCCAACAAAAGAGCAGAGAAAGAAGAAGAAAAAACAAAGCTACCACAAAGAAGTCTCTAAACATGGAACAGAGCCTCAACAAGAAAAATATGGTAAAAAAAGATTGCAATCAAATAAGAGAGCTCAGTGTTTTATAAAAAGAAATTAATATAATCATGTAAACATTCTTCAACAGGTGTAAGTAGTAATGAAGATTTGTCAACATGTGAGAAAATATCCTATTCCTTTACGAAAAAACCTAATGCCAGAAAAAAGAGACCATGCGGTTACCATCGAATGACCGCTCCGCGGTCAGGAGACCGCGGTGGCCATTCTGGCTTTCCCGCTGAGCCGGTGGGCGACCGCCAAAAGGCCGCCCGCCGGCCCAGCGGGAAAGCCCCTGCAACGAGGAAGCCGGCTCCGAATGGAGCCGGCGGAGTTGCAGGGGTGCGACGGGTGCAGTGGCACCCGTCGCGATTTTCACTGTCTGCAAAGCAGACAGTGAAAATCTGTATGGGCCCTGTTAGGGGGCCCCTGCACTGCCCATGCCAGTGGCATGGGCAGTGCAGGGGCCCCCAGGGGCCCCACGACACCCGTTCCCGCCATCCTGGTTCTGGCGGTGAAAACCGCCAGAAACAGGCTGGCGGGAAGGGGGTCGGAATCCCCATGGCGGCGCTGCAAGCAGCGCCGCCATGGAGGATTCCCTGGGCCAGGGGAAAACCGGCGGGAAACCGCCGGTTCCCCTTTTCTGACCGCGGCTTTACCGCCACGGTCAGAATAGCCCAGGAAGCACAGCCAGCCTGTTGGCGGTGCTTCCGGTGCCCTCCGCCCTGGCAGTCAGAGACCGCCAGGGTTGGAATGAGGGCCTGAAACTTGTAACACTAGCACAGTTTAAGTGATTTCGAAAAAAGGAAATTAATGCATTTGTAAGTGCAACTGCAGATAGACCAGACAAAGTGTGTGTTTGTTGCAGAAAAACTCAAAGCAGATCAAAAGTCAAAAAAATTTATATTTGTGAAAAAATAGAAGAGACAGATCTAGTGAATTGGTTTAAACTTGGTCTTTAGTTCACAATTGAGGAGCAATTTAAATTGTGCATAAGCCATATTGTCTGTAAATATTGTATTGACAAGCTGGAAGATAATAACATGCCTGCTAGAAGTGTCCATAATAAATTAGAAGTGTTTTCAATTCTTCCAGAGCTTCAAAACCTCAATGTCTAGGAATGTATTCTCATACAAACAGTACATCAATTCTAAACTGTTAAAATGGAGACCAAGAATAAAAAAATAACCTCATTCTGAACTGCTGAAAGATCTGAAAGGTAAAGTTGTGTATTTGCCTTTGAATATGAAGGAGAATATTGAAAATATATGAGTAGATAGATAAGAAGAAGAATCACTAGTGGTTCTAATAAATGGAGTACCTACGAAAGAGAAACAATGGCAGGGACTTGTAAGCACTGATAGGGTCAAGAGAAAAAGAAAATGTGTTTTCAAAGATGTTGATATGAGGAACACGTTACCTGTCTTAAAACAGTTCAATGTCCCCTCCTTCTGCTCAGTTTAAAAAGTTGACTTAAGTAAAGCAGAAGAAATATGTGAACATTACAGCATTCCTCCTCTATATTCAAGAGATATGATGGGTGATGCTTTGGAAATGTACGAAGTGAAGCAAGGAAAAGGAGTACTGGTAAGTATGTGGGAAAAGAGCTTAGAAGCACAGTGTTTTCCAATTGTGCTTACTAAAAAAGAAGGTGGTCATTATGATGAACTTCCAGTACTGATTCCTGTATCAGTATATAGGGCCAGATTTACAACCATTTCTTGTTGCAGCTCGCAAATTGTGAATTTTTGTGACTCGCAAATTACACAGACACAAATGTGGCAAATAGTGTTGATGGAGATATCCAACAAAAGATAAATACTATACTATGGTGGTCATTCCAACCTCGGCGGTAAAAGGCGCCTACCGCCGTTCGGAAGACCGCCATAACACTGCCGCGGCCGTGGTAAACCGCCACGGTCATTCCGACCCACAACAGGCAAACCGCCAAAATACAGACATCCACAAAAGTCCGCCACACCAAAGGGCAGCGAGAAACTGGCGATGACCAAACCTCCACCGTCACGCCAACAGAAATACGCCCACACTATCACGACACACGAATCCACGCGGCGGTCTTTCAACCGCGGTATTCCATTGGCGGTACACACTGCCGCAGTCAAAATACACACACACTTACAAAATACAACCACATTGGACAATTCAAAATACACACACCTGAGACACATACACACACCACTCCCACACACCCAATTAAATATAAAATACACACCCACATCACCCACATGTCACGGTTTCGGGCGGGTCTGATCAGGACTTTGGTTGGGACACCCCTTGAGGTCACCGAATATCCTAAAGAGGTTGTACACTGGGGCAGAGGAGCAGCTAAAGGCATACACGGAAAGGACAGTTATGGATAGGCACAGGAAACAGGAAAGTAAAAGCAGAGCAACCCTTGTGTGAACAAACAGGAAACGGATTACCAGTGGACAAACACGCTGGGGTTGTACACAGAGTAAGGCGCAGAACCTCCCACAGTGACAGGGAATCTCAATGCCTCTGTGCAGTTTGCTCTTACAGATAGTCACCCTGCCAGCCCCATAGAAAGGAGGCAGCAGAAGTGATTCTGTCTCTGGACCCTAGAGCACAAACAAGGATAGTACTTACATACACAGGACACGTTCTTGTGGGTCCAGCTCGAAACACAGTGGCGATTCCTGAGAAAACAGCAATAGCACACTGTCACTGTTAGGCACGAAATACAACGTATAACACTGGACAAGGATGGGGGCTGGAATTGCCTCCTGGAAACCAGGAGCCAACCCCAGTACACAGGAGGACACGTATACACTGGTGAAGACTGATAGAACACTTACCAGACACAAAGAACCAAGAAGAAACAGAAACAGAAGGGAACAAACAAAGAGGCAGAGGCAAGAACTAGGAACAGGCTCAGGCTGAAGCAAAGGCGGGACTAGGACTTGAAAACAGGGCGCAAACTTCTGGCTGGGACAAACAGAGACAGGACTGGGAAACTGAGAACAGGCTCTGGCTGGAACAGGCAAGGACAGGACTGGAACACAGGGAGTTGGAAATGAGCAGTAAACAGGACTGGGAAACAGAGAGAAGGTTCAGGCTGAAGCAAGGCAGGAGCAGGGCAGAGAAACAGGGAGCAGGCTCTGGAAGAAACAAACAGGTACAAGGCTAAGAGATAGGGAGCAGACTCTGGCTGGAACAATCAGGAGCAGGGCAGAGAAACAGGAAACAGGATCAGGCTGGAACAGAACAGGAACAAAACTGGAACACCATCCGACAAGGGGTCTGTAACACAAAGGAATTGAAGTCCGATGCACGACGGGGAGCTTGAGGAAATGGCTGCTTATAAGCAGTTCCAAGCTGGGCTGCACAGGAGAGGTTTCAGGTGTGTGTGGTTTCGGACACTTGCAAGTCCTGGAGGAGAGGATCCAGTGAAAAGGAGCAACTGGACTTCTCCCATTGAAAACAATGGGAAACAGAATCCGGGTTTTCCTGACTACCAAGCTGTGCATTATGGGATTTGCAGTCCCAAGAAGCAAATGTAGTCCTACACAAGTGTACCATGGAGAAAAGAGAAACAAACAGGAGTCAGCAAGGGACTCTAGATAGGTGTTCAAGGTGATTCCCAGGCTTCTGACAGTCCCCTTACAGCGCCCCCTGGAAATGGGACGACCGAGTCGTAACAGTATACCCCCTCCCACCAGTCTGCTCAAGAAGAGAAGGCGATCCTTTGGCTGAAAAAAGTTGAAGAGGAACAGCCACAGCAAGAAAATCCAACACCAACCTTGGTGGATAAGTTTACAGTCCTGCCATAGGTGAAACTTCCAATGAGCAAAGCATGTATTAATACCCATATGGGCTCCGATGTCTTTCCTCTCTATTGTTCGATTGATATGGGAGGAGTGCATGGAGTTGGTTTCTGGTGAAGTAGATTCAGGAGCAAGGAGATCTGGAATGGCATTACGGGCAGTTATCTTTATGACATTAGTTTCCTGTTCAATACTTTCCTCTTTGGAGGAGCTGATTGGTGTATTAGTAACTGTCAGGTCTGTAACACCTTCTGACAAGCAGGATTTGTCTGTTTCTGCAGCAGTATTTGCATCGATTGTGGTCTGAGGCTTGCAAAGCATAGAGACTTGGGAGACATGGGTAACTGGTGTTCTCAAGGTAAACATGAAAAAGTCAGAATTTTCTTTCATCTTGGATGACTTCGGAGTATCAAATTCAGGAGGAACAAGAGTTTTCATGTCTTTAGAAACTGGATTAACATCTGAAAATGTAGAAGTTCCACAAACTAATTCTTTAGGGTGATCTTCAGACAAGACTGGGATTTCTTCATTGCAAGTGCTCTGTGGCGTGTTCGTGGTATCAGAAATGGTTTCTTTGCAAGGTGTTTCTACTACAGGTAGTTGATCTTCAACTCTGTTAACATTGAAAGGTTGTTCTTTGGAAAGAAATAGAACTGGAGTCTCTTCAGAAATCACCTTTACACTGTTACCTACATTTTCAGCTCTAGCCTTTGAATTGATGATGGTTTCTTGCAATAAAACACTAAGAACAGTACTTATCATCAGATCTTCGAATACAAGATTCAAATTCAAGTCTTTAGTTTTAGTGGGACATATTATATCTTTCAGTACTTGAGCTTCGGTTTCAGATTGCTGGTTTTCTTCCTTGTCTGAAATCTCCACGGTTTGCTTTGACACAGAAGAGATTTTTAAACTTTCTGAGAAGTCCATTACATTCTTAGTAATTGCGGGTATTTCTTCACGGTCAGAAAAATCCATTAATTCACTTGAAACAGAAACTGTCTCTTCATTATCTGAAAATTCTATGATATTGTTTGAAAGGGCAGGAGTATCCCCACAATCTGAAAATTCTGGTGTGTGCGCCATTTGAACAGCACTATCTGCAGGTTTGTTCACGGCAAGGCAGGAACCACTGTCATCACTAGATTCAGATTCTTCAACACTGTTGCACAACTTGCCATTAATCTCCAGTAAAGTCATATCTTGGTTTCTTAAGGTGCAGCTATTGGAGTCTGCATCAGAACTCTCTTCTTCCTTTGGCTTTATTTGTTCTGATAGAGGGGCTGAGACACTTCCTTCTGAAGACTCTGATCCATCCTTTGAATCAAGAGGTGTCAAATCTCTCAGAGATGTCAGAGATTCAGTCAACTGTACAGGAATTTTCACTGGAGAACTACAGGCTGAGAGAGAGTCTGAGGAAGAGGCTGATATATTTATAACTGGAGCTGTCTTTTGACTGTCATAAATAGAAGGGACAATCTGCTCGATAGAAGTCTTTGGAGAGGCACACAAAGTAGCATACTGTTCTTTAAGCCAAAGCTGGTGATCATTTTCTTTTTTCAGGTTTTCAAATTGCCTTGCAGTAGTTTCCATCAGCTGCTCTGTTACTTCTTCTACCTTACAGATAAACAGAATGTCTGGTTCTGCCAACAGTGAAATATGCATTGATGAAAAGAGCCCATGTGCAAGATTTCTTGTGTATGTTACAACATATTCATCATAGAAGTCTGATATCTGCCTTTTAATCTGCCAAAACTGCTCTTTTAGTTTGTGTATGTCCATATTGTTATCAAACCCACTCAGAATAGAAAAGGGTTTAGCAGAGCTTTTAGGGATTGAGACTGGTATATTATCATCCAGTTTGGGAAGAGCACAAGCTTTTTGAATTGAACTAAGGAATCCCACAGTCTTTACTGATCCCTTTGATACAGGGTCTAGCCTGCTGACTTGAAAACTCTGAGGGACTGATAGGTCTTTATAAGAGTCAGCACTGCACTTTGAATTCTGAGAAACTGGCCTAGATGGGCTGAAGCACTCAACAGAAAACAAGGGAATCGGTAGTGTGGCTTCTTGAACAGTGTCAGGGTTCTTTGTTTTGGCAGAGTGCTGGAAGTGAATCTGGGATGCACTAGCATGAGGCAAGGAATTAACCAGGTTTTCTTGAGAGTAAATGTCTTGTGCAGAAGTAGCAAAAGCACTTTCACTGTTAGGAACATTCTCCCCTGTTTGAGGTAATAGAACCTCCAAAAACTCATTATTACTTTGTAATTCTTCTACAGACAGGGATTGGGGGTCATAATCACATATATTATAATAGCTGAACATTGAGGAATCAGCAAGCCACGCAATGTAGTACTGCATTTGCAATCTTTGATTTTCTTTAACAAGTCTATCCTTTAAACTAAGGCCTTTTTTAGAGGTCTTCTGAGAAAGTCTAGGTTTAGAAAGGGGTGTCTTAACATGATAGGAAAGCATTTTAGGTTTGTGTGTGCCTTTACTGCCAGGGGAGCTTGAAATGTTTGGGTCGTGCATTCTGTCACGGTTTCGGGCGGGTCTGATCAGGACTTTGGTTGGGACACCCCTTGAGGTCACCGAATATCCTAAAGAGGTTGTACACTGGGGCAGAGGAGCAGCTAAAGGCATACACGGAAAGGACAGCTATGGATAGGCACAGGAAACAGGAAAGTAAAAGCAGAGCAACCCTTGTGTGAACAAACAGGAAACGGATTACCAGTGGACAAACACGCTGGGGTTGTACACAGAGTAAGGCGCAGAACCTCCCACAGTGACAGGGAATCTCAATGCCTCTGTGCAGTTTGCTCTTACAGATAGTCACCCTGCCAGCCCCATAGAAAGGAGGCAGCAGAAGTGATTCTGTCTCTGGACCCTAGAGCACAAACAAGGATAGTACTTACATACGAAGGACACGCTCTTGTGGGTCCAGCTCGAAACACAGTGGCGATTCCTGAGAAAACAGCAATAGCACACTGTCACTGTTAGGCACGAAATACAACGTATAACACTGGACAAGGATGGGGGCTGGAATTGCCTCCTGGAAACCAGGAGCCAACCCCAGTACACAGGAGGACACGTATACACTGGTGAAGACTGATAGAACACTTACCAGACACAAAGAACCAAGAAGAAACAGAAACAGAAGGGAACAAACAAAGAGGCAGAGGCAAGAACTAGGAACAGGCTCAGGCTGAAGCAAAGGCGGGACTAGGACTTGAAAACAGGGCGCAAACTTCTGGCTGGGACAAACAGAGACAGGACTGGGAAACTGAGAACAGGCTCTGGCTGGAACAGGCAAGGACAGGACTGGAACACAGGGAGTTGGAAATGAGCAGTAAACAGGACTGGGAAACAGAGAGAAGGTTCAGGCTGAAGCAAGGCAGGAGCAGGGCAGAGAAACAGGGAGCAGGCTCTGGAAGAAACAAACAGGTACAAGGCTAAGAGATAGGGAGCAGACTCTGGCTGGAACAATCAGGAGCAGGGCAGAGAAACAGGAAACAGGATCAGGCTGGAACAGAACAGGAACAAAACTGGAACACCATCCGACAAGGGGTCTGTAACACAAAGGAATTGAAGTCCGATACACGACGGGGAGCTTGAGGAAATGGCTGCTTATAAGCAGTTCCAAGCTGGGCTGCACAGGAGAGGTTTCAGGTGTGTGTGGTTTCGGACACTTGCAAGTCCTGGAGGAGAGGATCCAGTGAAAAGGAGCAACTGGACTTCTCCCATTGAAAACAATGGGAAACAGAATCCGGGTTTTCCTGACTACCAAGCTGTGCATTATGGGATTTGCAGTCCCAAGAAGCAAATGTAGTCCTACACAAGTGTACCATGGAGAAAAGAGAAACAAACAGGAGTCAGCAAGGGACTCTAGATAGGTGTTCAAGGTGATTCCCAGGCTTCTGACAGTCCCCTTACAGCGCCCCCTGGAAATGGGACGACTGAGTCGTAACACCACAAACCTCCACTCCTAGAGATTCATGAACACGCACCGAGAAAAGACATTCGAGCACCCAGATGCCCAATTCACTGTCACCCAGCAATATTTGCACGCACTTCACACAACACAGCAATACACATCACCACACTTAGCACCACACAATCCACCCTACACATCACCCACACCACCCCATGGCACCGCAAAGACACCCCAGGTTCTCTGGTGATGAACTCAGGGTCATGGTGGAGGAAATTGTACGAGTAGAGCCACAGCTGTTCGGGGCACAGGTGCAGCACACCACCATTGCCAGGAAGATGGAGCTATGGAGCAGAATAGTGGACAGGGTCAACGCTGTGGGACAGCACCCAAGAAATCGGGACGACATCAGGAAGAGGTGGAACGACCTACGGGGGAAGGTGCGTTCCATGGTATCCAGGCACAACATCGCAGTGCAGCGGACTGGCAGCGGACCCCCACCTCCTCCCCCAGAATTTACAACATGGGAGGAGCAAGTCTTGAACATCCTGCATCCTGAGGGCCTCGCTGGAGTAGGCGGAGGAATGGACTCTGGTAAGGCAAATCTTAACTACTTCTTCCACCCACCACACCTGCATGCCAACTCATACCCCCACCCTCACCCTCACCCCATCACATCCTACTCCTTGCAACTGTCTCACCATCACAACCCACCCATCCCAACACCTAGCCCTGCATGCGTCCACAAAGCATGGACACCCATCACCTAAGCATGCCCACTGCACATACACATACAACCCCCCCCCAACAACCGTCACAACAGCCCCCACAAAGGAATGCCAGCACTGGGGTACACAGGCACCCACCCATTGCACACTATGACACACACAGAAGCAATAACCATACTTTTATACCCCTGCAGGACCCGAACGCCACGTCACCGCGCAGGAGGATCCACAAATGTCCACTCCACCCCCAGAAGAGGCCCACAGCGAGGACAGCACCTCTGTCGACCTGGATCTAGATGACCAGCCCGGTCCATCGGGGACCTCGGGACAGTCGGTTCCCCTCACACAGCCACAGGCCACAGTAGACCTTCCCCCCTCTGGGAACACCAGCACAGCACCCACCCAGCGGGCCCATACCTCTGTCCCCAGGACACGTCAATCAGCGGTGTGTCAACCACTACAGGGAACCCAGGATAACCCACCACCCCAACAACAACAGGGACCTGGGGCAGTGGTAGTGGGCACACGGTCCAGGGGACAGAGGCCCAGGGAAACAGGGGAACTGGGAGGGCTGCTGTGCAACAGGGGGGGACAGGCCCAGGGAACCCACTCTCCACGAGGCCCTCTCCACCATCATGGGAGCATACCACCGCTCCCAGGAGACGATGGCGACGGTCCTGGCCAGGTTTCAGGAGATCCAGCTTCTGCAGGAGCAACAGTATATGGGGTTCAGGGATGAAATAAGAAACATCAGTTCCGGCATGGGTACCATCGTATAGCCCTGAATGAGGTAGTCACCACATTGCGGGACACTGTGGCACCTCAAAGGGACCCTGACACTAGCATGCACCAAGAACTGCCTACCACCTCTGCCGGCCCTAGTGGACAGGAGGCCCCGACACAAGACCAACAGGCCACCAGAACCCCACCCCCTGCAGAAGGAGAACCACCCCGCAAGCGGGCCCTGAGATCCAGGAAGAAGACAGAGTAAGATGTCAAGACCCCCGCCAGCAAAGGATACCGCCCTGATTGTCATCCCACTGTCCCACATTGTCACCCTGTCCAACCTTAAACTGTCCCTGCTCCACTTCCCACAGGCATTTGGACAATGCACCTGTGAAACTGATAGTCTGGACTCTGCCATGGACAGTCCTCCACCATCACCCCTCACCGATTTGCAACCACCCATCCAATGTAGAGCACTTGAATAAAAACACATAGGGCCATATTCATACTTTTTGACGCAAAACTGCGCTAACGCAGTTTTGCGTCAAAAAAATTAGCGCCGGCTAACGCCATTGTGAAGCGCCATGCGGGCGCTGTATTTATTCAATGACGTTAGCCGGCGTTAGCCGCCGGCGCTGCCTGGTGTGCGTGAAAAAAACCGACGTACACCAGGCAGCGCCGGCGTAGGGGGATATGGAGCTTGGGCGCCAAAAAAATGGGGCAAGTCAGGCTGAGGCAAATTTTTCGCCTCAACCCGATTTGCGCCATTTTTTTCGACTCTCAACCCCCATAGAAATGACTCCTGTCTTAGCAAAGACAGGAGTCATGCCCCCTTGCCCAATGGCCATGCCCAGGGGACTTCTGTCCCCTGGGCATGGTCATTGGGCATAGTGGCATGTAGGGGGGCACAAATCAGGCCCCCCATGCCACAAAAACAAAAACAAAAAAACACTTACCTGAACTTACCTTAATGTCCCTGGGATGGGTCCCTCCAGCCTTGGGTGTCCTCCTGGGGTGGGCAAGGGTGGCAGGGGGTGTCCCTGGGGGCTTGGGAGGGCACCTCTGGGCTCCTTCCGAGCCCACAGGTCCCTTAACGCCTGCCCTGACCAGGCGCTAAAAAACGGCGCAAAAGCGGCCGTACGTCATTTTTTTTGACCCGCCCACTCCCGGGCGTGAATTTTGCCCGGGAGTATAAAGACGGCGCACATGCCTCGGAGTCAATTTTTAGACGGGAACGCCTACCTTGCATATCATTAACGCAAAGTAGGTGTCCACAATAAAAAATGACGCGAACTCCATGGACTTTGGCGCTAGACGCGTCTAACGCTAAAGTATAAATATGGAGTTAGTTTTGCGTCGGAATTGCGTAAAAAAAAACGACGCAATTCCGGCGCAAACAGAGTATAAATATGCCCCTTATTGCACAAAACAATCTGGAGTCTGGCTGTGATTTAGAACAAATGTATTAGACATGACGGTGCCAAAATGTTCATTCACATTGTGATGCTAACAAACCGGTGTCACACAGCTGTAGTCCATGGGGAAACAAAGCAGATGTCACGCAGTGGGGCCCACATCCCTGAAAACGGAAGGGAAAGTCACAACACAGTTACCATACACTGGGGGGAAAAAGTCAGACAGTAGAGAGGTAGGAGTCATTAAGTAAATGTAATATGCCGGTGTCTACTCTTACCTGTGTGTCACTGAAAATACTGCTGTATTACTGTGTTCCTGTTCTCTATGTCGTCCTCTTCGGCTTCCTCCTCTTCACTCTCCACAGGCTCCACAGCTGCTACAACACCTCCATCTGGACCATCCTCCTGCAGAAAAGGCACCTGGCGGCACAAAGCCAGGTTGTGAAGCATACAGCAGGCCACGATGATCTGGCACACCTTCTTTGGTGAGTACATTAGGGATCCACCTGTCATATGGAGGCACCTGAACCTGGCCTTCAGGAGGCCGAAGGTTCGCTCGATCACCCACCTAGTCCGCCCATGGGCCTCATTGTACCGTTCCTCTGCCCTTGTCCTGGGATTCCTCACTGGGGTCAATAGCCATGACAGGTTGGGGTAACCAGAGTCCCCTAATAGCCACACCCGATGCCTCTGGAGTTGACCCATCACATACGGGATGCTGCTATTCCGCAGGATGTAGGCGTCATGCACTGACCCAGGGAACTTGGCATTCACATGGGAGATGTACTGGTCAGCCAAACACACCATCTGTACATTCATGGAATGATAACTCTTCCGGTTCCTGTATACCTGTTCACTCCTGCTGGGGGGGACCACAGCAACATGTGTCCCATCAATGGCACCAATGATGTTGGGAATATGTCCAAGGGCATAGAAGTCTCCTTTCACTGTAACCAAATCCCCCACCTCAGGGAAAATGATGTAGCTCCTCATGTGTTTGAGCAGGGCAGACAACACTCTGGACAACACCTTGGAAAACATAGGCTGGGACATCCCTGATGATATGGCCACTGTTGTTTGAACTTACCCACTTGCTAAGAAATGGAGTACTGACAGCACCTGCACTAGAGGGGGGATCCCTGTGGGTTGGCGGATGGGTGACATCAGGTCTGGCTCCAGCTGGGCACACAGTTCCTGTATAGTGGCTCGGTCAAGCCTGTATGTCAGTATGACATGTCGTTCCTCCATTGTCGACAAGGTCCACCAGCGGTCTGTACACGGGAAGATTCCTCCATCTCCTCGCATGTCCCAGCGGACGGTGCCTATGAAGGACAACAGCGAGCACAGAGTCAAGCAACCCACAGGTACGTAACCACAGCTTGCACATAACACGATTCCCAATGCATTGAATGGCTTGTGTGAGTGTTGGTGCATGGCCTAGGTATGTGTGACGCAGTTGGTAATTAGGCCATGTGGGCCCTTGAAATGGCGGCTGCCTGACCTGTGAAGTGCGACAGTGGGATGTGAGGTCAATGCGCTGGCGTGGCACACTGCGGCGGTAGGCGGTCGAAGACCGCGGCGCCAAGCCGCATTGGTTAACATTGAACCCTATGGGTCTCAGGAGCCAATGACGATGTGCGCTGGAGGTCGCGGTACGCACCGTCGCGGTACGCACCGCCGCGGGTGTGACCGTCATTTTCTCTCTGCTTAATCACTCGATACCTGATCTTCGACAGGAGAGGACCTACACTGCAAGTGCTGCTGTGACCTCGGTCTGGAAGAGACAATGGCTCATGCGACTGGGGAAAGAGCCCCTGCCTTCACTGCGGAGGAGTTGGAGAAACTTGTGGATGGGGTCCTCCCCCAGTATGCGCTACTCTACGGTCCTCCAGACCAACAGGTAAGTACACTGGGACCATGCTTAGTGGGAAATGCCTGGGTTGAGTGGGGTGGATGAAAGATGGTGGGGAGGGGAGCGATTGAGGCATGCATCAAACGACAGATGAGAGCATGTGCCACATGGCAAGGGTGGGGATGGGAGGCCACTCACATCGAGCATGCAGAAGGTGATGACAATTTTTCTCTCCCTGTACATGTCACATAGGTCAGCGCCCACCAGAAAGTCGCGATTTGGCGTGCCATAGCCAAGGACGTCCGGACCCTGGGGGTCCACAACAGACGGGGCACCCACTGCCGGAAGAGGTGGGAGGACATCCGATGCTGGAGCAGGAACACGGCGGAGGCTCAGCTGGGGATGGCCTCCCAACGTAGGAGGGGTGCCAGTCGTCATTTGTCCCCCCTGATGTCCCGGATCCTGGCGGTGGCCTACCCCGATTTGGATGGGCGCGTGAGGACATCACAGCAGACACAAGGGGGTGAGTACAAATACATTCTGCTGACTTTGCGCGCAGTGGAGGTGTCTGGGTGGGGGAGGAGGGCTGTGGGTATCCCTAGGCCAGGGCGATTTCTGTAGGCTAGGCCCCTCCGTAAGGCATGGCCCTGTGCCCCCGCCCCCCACCTCTGTAGGGTGCCAAGTACAGGTATCCATGGCCCTGTGTCATCTATGTGTGCAGTTGTCGTCCATAGGCTTGTAGGCCATGTCCCACGGATTGCGTAGTGGACCCCAAGTGCGCGGCATAGTTCAGGGGGCTTCTGTGTCTGTCTTGTCCGCCAACAGTAGCGGTAATCCATGCACTCAACATGTCTTTATTTCTCCTCCCCCCCTTTTTTGTGGTCTTCCTGTTCATGTGTGCATTAGCATCATCAGGCGGAGGAGAAGTGGCATCAGAGCACGAGGGAGCTGCATCTCACATGGCCATGGCGGGCCATGCAACTGACTCGGATTTCACCAGTGAGACGGAGGGCGAGGGGAGCTCCACAGCAGGGACTCGTGCTGATGTCAGTGACAGCGACTCGTCCTCTGAAGGGAGCTCCCTTGTGGTGGCGGCAACATCCGTGCCCCCCGCAACAACAGGTACAGCCGCCACCCAGCGCACCAGCACCGCCCTCCCAGCAGCCCCTCAGCGTTTGCCCCGTGCCCGCTCACCCAGGAAGGTGGGCATCTCCTTCGCCCCAGGCACCTCAGGCCCTGCCCCTGTCACCCCTGCTGCCCTCAGTGAGGAGGTCATTGACCTCCTAAGGACCATCATTGTTGGGCAGTCTACCCTTTTGAATGCCATCCAGGGTGTACAAAGAGAGGTGCACCAGAGTAATGCATA
This sequence comes from Pleurodeles waltl, assembly GCF_031143425.1. NCBI lineage: Eukaryota > Metazoa > Chordata > Amphibia > Caudata > Salamandridae > Pleurodeles > Pleurodeles waltl. Next base: position 1,032,863,716 of record NC_090439.1, on the reverse strand, counting down.
CCTGGAGGGCATTCATTCGGGTCAGGCTGCCCATCAGCGATCGTTCAACGCTCTGGCCTCAGCACTGACGGCAGCAATTGTCCCTGTCTCTAGCCTCCCCCCTCCAACTTCCTCCACCCAGACCCAATCCCCTGTACCTCTGCCTATCCCAGACACACCTACAGACCAGCCTGCACACACCTCAACACCCAAGGGAAGCTCATCCAGACATAAGCACCACACATCACACAAGCAATCACACAAGCAACATCCACATGCAGACATACCAACAGCCACTGCCTCCACTGTGTCCCCCTCCTCCTCGTCTCCCTCCTCCCTCCCTGTGACGTCTCCACTCACACTTGCATGCACAACATCTTCAGCCACTACGTCCATCACCAGCACACCCACCAGAACACTCCGCACACGTGCAGTCACCACCCCCACTACCATTAACACGTCCCCTGTGTCCTCTCCAAGTGTGTCTGTCACCCCCTCCTCCAAACTACACAAACGCAGGCAGCCACCCACCCAACAGCCATCCACCTCACGACAGCCTCCAGCCCAAGCACCTGCACCCAAAGACACCAGACTTCACACTCCTACAACCACATCCTCTTTCTCCACTCCCATACCCACTACACCTACCCGTCCCTCTCTTTCCAAATTGCTTTTCTTTTCCAAACTTGACCTCTTTCCTACAACTCCCCCACCCCGTCCATCTAATAAGACTCCAATCAGCACCTCAGCCACCACAAAACCGGGACCTGTGAAGACTGTTGTCCATGGACTGTGGAGTCCCCCACCCTCAAGGGCATCCAGTTCAGCTAGGAGCCAAGGCACGGCCAGCCCACCACCGGAAAAGCACCCTAAGATTGCCAGTGCCGGGCGCGAGCGACCAAAGACCCCAGGGACAAAAATCCCTACATTGGCTCTGGCAGGAAGTCAGGTGCCACCTGGCACACCGCCAAAGGTGGGAAAGGGCCACAAGCGTGCAGGGAAGGGTGGGAAGGGCAGCACGCCCAACAAGTCCAGCAGCAGGCCAGCTGGCCAGGAGGGCCCCACCAGCCCCATCCCAGGTGTGCAGGAGGACACACACAGGCCCGGTACTGCAGCCCAGGAGGGCCCCGCAAGCCACGTCCCAGGTGGGCAGGAGGACACCCACAGGCCGAGAACTGCAGCCCAGGAGGGCCCCGCAAGCCACCAGACAGATGGGCAGGAAGGCCCCGCCAGCCACATGTCAGGTGGCGAGTGACATCCATGCCTGGCCCGGATCCGCTGACCAGGACACTCATCTCAAGCACCGCTCCGCTGGGCACCACCGTCTCAAGCACCGCTGAACAGGGCCCTTCATCTCAAGCACCGCTGAACAGGGCAACGCCGTCTCAAGCACCGCTGAACTGGGCCCTTCATCTCAAGCACCGCTCCGCTGGGCCCTTCATCTCAAGCACCGCTGAACAGGGCACCGCCGTCTCAAGCACCGCTGAACTGGGCCCTTCATCTCAAGCACCGCTGAACAGGGCACCGCCGTCTCAAGCACCGCTGAACTGGGCCCTTCATCTCAAGCACCGCTCCGCTGGGCACCGCCGTCTCAAGCACCACTGAACTGGGCCCTTCATCTCAAGCACCGCTCCGCTGGGCCCTTCATCTCAAGCACCGCTGAACAGGGCACTGCCGTCTCAAGCACCGCTGAACTGGGCCCTTCATCTCAAGCACCGCTCCGCTGGGCCCTTCATCTCAAGCACCGCTGAACAGGGCACCGCCGTCTCAAGCACCGCTGAACTGGGCCCTTCATCTCAAGCACCGCTCCGCTGGGCACCGCCGTCTCAAGAACCGCTGAACTGGGCCCTTCATCTCAAACACCGCTCCGCTGGGCCCTTCATCTCAAGCACCGCTGAACTGGGCCCTTCATCTCAAGCACCGCTCCGCTGAGCCCTTCATCTCAAGCACCGCTGAACAGGGCACCGCCGTCTCAAGCACCGCTGAACTGGGCCCTTCATCTCAAGCACTGCTGAACAGGGCACCGCCGTCTCAAGCGCCGCTGAACTGGGCCCTTCATCTCAAGCACCGCTCCGCTGGGCCCTTCATCTCAAGCACCGCTGAACAGGGCACTGCCGTCTCAAGCACCGCTGAACTGGGCCCTTCATCTCAAGCACCGCTGAACAGGGCACCGCCGTCTCAAGCACCGCTGAACTGGGCCCTTCATCTCAAGCACCGCTCCGCTGGGCCCTTCATCTCAAGCACCGCTGAACTGGGCTTTTGTGAGGATGCGTCAAACGATGCCAAAGATATAGGCAAGTCAAAAAAAAAAATTCCTTTGGAAACTGTCAACATCAGGGCAGCGAGAGCTCTACGGGCGACTAAAATGCAAAAACCCAGTCTTTATGCAAGAGAATAATTCATGCATTGTGTTTATATGCAGCTTGTTAACCTTTTGCATTGCAGAGTTTTACCTTGAAACCACTATTAATGATGTTTGCAAATAATGTTCATTTGCAAGGTATTGCTGCAGGCTTACAGAGTGTATCAGCGTGTGGTCCCTTTCTAGGACCTTCTAGAAGCTTTCCCTGCAGCTTGACTGGGTGTGGTTTGTGGGCAGGGCCAGACTCTATATAAGGGAGCCAGCCCAGCTCCACGTGCTCACTATTCAGAGGTCCTGGTGCAGAGCAGCAGCAACTTCTTGAGCTCCTGTTCCGGAGGCCTATTTTGAATTTCCAGGCCTTACCCTTCATTGTATTGGTGATCCTTGAACAGGGCGGTAAGACGGAGGACGGGCTGGGCCCCTGATCCCGTTTTCGATGGCATTCGAGTTTTTGGGTCTAGTTTTCATGTTGAAAGATTTTTCCTTGTGCGTGTGAATGTGCTTGTGGTTTCTGGCATTTACATGTTGATATTCGAATCGGCAAGACATGTGATTCATTCCTTGCATTTAACTCTTGATACTCATTATGCGCTACCATTTCCTGGCATTTGCATGGTGGCATGCGAATCGGCAAGACGCGTGATTCATTCCGTGCATTTAACTCTTGATATTCATTGTGCGTGACCATTTCTAAACATTTGCATATTGACATTCGAATTGGCTAGACGCGCGATTCATTCCTTGCATTTAACTCTTGATACTCATTGTGCGCTACCATTCCTTGCCATTTGCATGGTGGCATTCGAATCGGCAAGACGTGCAATTCATTCCTTGCATTTAACTCTTGATATTCATTGTGCGCAACCATTTCTTGGCATTTGCATGGTGGCATTCAAATCAGCAAGACGCGCGATTCATTCCTTGCATTTAATTCTTGATATTCATTGTGCGCAACCATTTCTTGGCATTTGCATGGTGACATTCGAATCGGCAAGACGCGCAATTTATTTCCCGCACTTAAATCTAGATGTTCAGATCGCTTACCTCGTGCGCGATCATTTCATGGCATTTGCATGTACTTGTTGGAATCGGCAGTGTGCGCGATTCATCTCCTGCATTTAAATCTTGATGTTCAGATCGCTTACAGTGTGCGCGATCATTTCATGGCATTTGCATGTACTTCTTGGAATTGGCAGTGTGCGAGATTCATTTCCCGCATTTAAATCTAGATGTTCAAATCGCTTAGAGTGTGCGCAATCATTTCATGACAATCAAAACTTTGATGTATAGTGTTTCCTGAAGTGCACACAATTATCCAGGGCTTTTGAATTTTCTGCAAAGGTGTTAAATTCAAGATGTTACATTCTATGTGCATGTTAAGTCCTTAGTACCATTCCTATTGTTTTCCAGGGAATGTTTAGATTACCTTTTGTCCTCGTGTAAAGAGGCAATGTTTGTTCTGACATTATTCAAGAAGGTTCTTATATTCCTAGACAGTATGTAACAACTCATGAAAAGTCTATATGAAACATTGTATTAACCATTCTTGATTCCTTTTGAGGTACCTAGATTTCTTGAGGCCTAGTTAGAGTCTAGTTCTAGGCCATTCATGTTTCTTCAGTCTAAGTGTTATTTCATGTTCCAAATATAATTGAACTTTAGATCCAACAGAGTGTTATTTCATGTTCCGAGTATCATTGAACTCTAGATTCAACAGAGTGTTATTTCATGCTCCAAGTACCATTGAACTCTAGATTCAACAGAGTGTTATTTCATGTTCCGAGTACCATTGAACCCTAGATTCAAAACAGTGTTATTTCATGTTCCAAGTATCATTGAATTCTAGATTCAACAGAGTGTTATTTCATGTTCCAAGTATCATTGAACCCTAGATTTCAACAGAGAGTTTTACTGAACCTCAATGTGATAATATTTTGATTTTGTATTGTTTAACCTTTTGCTTCCTACAGGTCTCCTTCCCAGCTGTTCCCATCCTAATCCCCTTTTCCCCACTTGGACTCTCTTAGGCTCTGTGATAATTCTATCAGAGTTTTGGAGCTGTCTTGTGGTGGGCATGTTGGGAACGTGCGCAGACCCCGAGGATCTGGTCTCCCTGACAGAAACATGGACCTAACTATAACTACCTATTGGCGACCATCAATAGTTTATACATATATATATATATTTATATATATATATATATATGTACATATTCGTGTGTGTTTTTAAGGTAGTCATATCTGTTTTGTTATTAGGAGATCAAGAAAGAAGAGTTTGTACTCAAGCTCTTATCTATGGGAGTGTTTTAGGAGCATTATAATATTTGTTATGAAGTGTTTGTTCATTTTCATTATCAATCCGCTATATTTTCAGGTGAGAGACTGGTCCTTGTGACTGTGACAACTGCTCCATCTGCAAAGAACTCAACTCCCATGTTACCGGATATAATAGATTCTTTATTGCCAACTTGCTGAGTTCTGGGCATTGCTACTTCTACCTATTCCAAAAGGTCAATGAGTCTTGACCCTGGCACACCTCTGTTGGGTCATCCAAATAGTCTTGGATCATCTTCTAAATTGTCATTGCGGCTGCCACTTGCTGTGCCTGCATTACCTGCACCTGTACTCTTGGCTTATGTCATATAATATGAAACAAACCCTTTTCAAGTGAGTATTCAGCTGTTGTTGCTTTTGACGTTAGTAGCCAGCAAAGGCATTTTTTGCTATTGCACAGACTGTGAGCCAACAGCACTGCTCTCTCTGCAGGGTGAATGCTGCATTTCAGTTATGCTCTTGCCTCAAATTTATAGTCATGTTTCTCCTAGATCAACCATTTTCCTGATGGTCCAAGTACTGTAAATTGAGGCATTCAATTCTGATGATGAAATTCAACTAAACAGCACTTTCTTGGACTATGGATCCAATATTGTTGCACTGATGTACTCTTGGGAGGACACAATCCCTTTTGGCAACATTTGATTAGTGTCCAAGTAAAGGAATAAGATGCTGACCACAGGAACTGTTTCTTCATTAACATTACTGAATGTCTGTTCGCCTTTTACAAATGTTTCTGCTGGTATGCAACAATGGGATCATTTGGCTTACTGTACTCGCATCCTTGCTGATTTCCTATGCCATAATCTCAGAAAGGAGCAGCCTCCGGATCAACCAATTACAGCACTTGATTGTGTAGCATTGCAACAGTAACAGTGGGAAAATTAATCCAGCTTGGAACTTTCCATTTGGGGCAGAGAGCCACCACAAATCCAAGAAATCCCTTTTCTTCTATCAAAGAAATAGGGAGGAGGTTAAGCATTAACATTTTTGCTAACTTCTCATCGCCTAATTGGACTTTCTCATGGGTTTGGTGATACAGTGACTCTTTGCAAAGACAGCCTTGTTACTTGTTTATTGTGACTGTTTTCTTTGTGATGCCTCAAATAGTAGTGACCAACAGAGAGCAGGTAGCCTCCTTGGGCACTTTGAGATGAGTACAGCCCCCTGTCACTTGAGTCATTTTAAATTTGATGCAGGTTGTAACTGCACACTATGTGCAACAGTTGCATGGCTGTTTTGCGTGACATCAACATCTTCTTCTTGTTCCTTACCACCACCCCCTTCTATCAGCTTAACTTTCACAGCTCCAGCAGCTATGTTTTTGAGGTGCTCTTCTCACATGAGTGCATGTTAATATTTCGGATGGGCCAGTTGGCCCCCAGTACCATAATGTCCAGCTGGCTTCCCACAATACACTTTTTTGCAAATTGAGCATTCTTTGATGTGCGCCTCCTGTGGCCTGAGTGTAAAGAAGTCCCAAACAGCGCAAGGGAGAGCTAGGCAACTGTATTTGCCTTTCCCTAGGGCAGGCTGTGACTGTGGGACATGGTGGTGGTTGCTGCAGATTTAGGGGTCTTGGAAAGATGGAAGCAGGCGGTGCTACTGGAAATACATGACAAAGAGTAGGTTGAATGGTGTTGAGCTCTACCTCCTCCATGCACCTCTCCACATTAATAATCACCCGCTCATCATCTTCCTCACTTCCAAAGCTTTCAGGAACCTTTCTTTTCCCTCATCTTTTGTGGCGGGTTTCTGTTGGTTTCAAATCTATATCCAGATCATCGAAAGGGGAGATTGGAGAGTCTTTCCTTTTCTTACCTTGCCAGAGATTGTAAATCTGATATGTCCAGTTGATAAGCAGCCACAACAACATCCTCCTCTGCTGTGAGCTTAACTTTCTGCAGTGGTCCTAATTCCAGAAGATCAGGAGGTGAAAGCTGTGGTTCCTGTTGTTGACTTTCCTGTGGTTTTCTGCTGGGCCAATTCAATTTCAGACTTGTTGCTCCTCATGATTGCAATCACTGTTGTGCTGAGAAACTTGGGCTTTGGTTTTGCTGGTGGTGTAGTTGATCCCCGGTCCTCTCAGCTTGTTCCTGCCCAAAGGAGGGAGCAGCAGGTACATTGCATTTTCCAGGAAAATCAGAAAGGCTTGATGTCAGTGGTGGTATTGGCCTTAGACCTTTCCTTCTCTTCACCGGCCACTTTCTTGGAAGGAACCTCCCTCGTTGGGTCTTCTTTACTTTTAATATGGATTAGCACTTAGCACAATCAGAAGCACACCTCAGAGGACTCCAGTGTTGCTGTCAGCTGATTTGCAGACTACTCTCCATATCAGTATTGTGCATAATGTGACTTTGTGTGCACCTGCAGGCAATAAAAATGAAGCAGGAAGTCAGTGAGACTTGGGCCATCTAGCCAGTGCAATACAAATCATCATCATTATCACAAATGCTAAATAGTAGTGTTCCCATTCATGAATTAATTTTCATTAGACATTAAACAGGAAAGGTTATTATGGTGTCCCTCCAGAGCCTTATGGGGACTTCATTAAATAATTACTGGGGTCCTTCAAGGGCCTATGGGGACCCTATGGGAGAGGGGTGACAGTCAGAAATGGAATAAATTAATGAAATACCTTCTGGTGTACCTCCAGGGCTCTTGGGGACTCTATGGGTGGTGAGGGCAAGCAAAAATCAAATAAATGAATTACAAAATTGCTTGTGTACCGCCAGGGCTAATGGGAGGTGTGAGCAGGTAAATTAATCAAAAACAGAAACTTTGTACTACAATCATCAATAAATATATGGGATAAAAGAAAAACTGAACACAAATGTGAGGGACTTCTTCTATCACTGTTCCTAGAAAATGGCTTTTAAAAGTGAATAAAATGATTGAAACACATAATATCTGCACACAATGGTGGTAGCTAGCTCATCTACTAGATAGCCAACAAAGAAGGAGGCATGGAAAGCAAAGAGAAGGTTCCACTGCACAGGCACACTCACTCATTCCTCATAATGGTGGTCACCATATGGCCATCAAAGAAAGAGGGTTAGAAAGTAAGGAGAAAATGGCCACCACATTCACACACGCACAAATGCACACACACACACACACACACACACACACACACACACACACACACACATACACACACACACACACAGACTCTCACACATACACACACTCAAACACACACAGGATTCAACAAAATGGGCATGACCACAAGACCAACAAAGTAGGAGGCATGGAAAACAAAGGAAAATGGTGGCCAATGACAAAGATACACATTGACTACACAAAATGGCCACTGCCACGCGGCCAGCTACAATGGAGGCATGGAGAACATAGAACATGTTTTACCTTAACACCCTGGAGCATTTCACTAAAACAAATCCTGGAGCATTTCACACATTGGAATAATTGCATACATATGTATCATGTGTCCAAACTATGCTTGAGCCCACATATGAGAATGCCTTTTACCCACTGTAGTGCTTTCCTCTTAGCTAGTTTCTAAGCACTAACATAACACACCAGAAATGCACTACTGAGTTCAAAGAAGACTTTTATTGTTGTTAATTCTTCCCCAACCACACTTTTTATGAATGACGAATTAGTAGCTTTCATGCCCGCGTTAATCAAACAAAATATATCAGTTTGCAATATACACAGCAGGTTATATTGAATGCAAAGCAAAACAAATACTTCACCGTGTGGGAAACTATTTACAGCTTCATCTTTCTAAGGTCTGCAAGCTGATGACCACCTGTCAGCCGCGAGAAAGAGATTCATCTACCCACACGGGATTGCTGGCAGCTGGCGCCAAGCTCCAGCACGAGGTCCGGCAGATTCGAATCTGAATCTCTGCAGCCTGTGTCATTCGTTACAAAGGTGTGCCCCCTCCTCTCAGACCTGGGAAACTGAGCAAGCCTTTTGGAGACTGGCCAGGTCTCCAAGGCTACTCCTGTTCCCAAGCTCAAGCGAAGAAAAACAACACCCATGTACTCTCTCTTATCATGTCTAGTCTACTGTGAGAAAAACATCTTGTGCAAAAACACAGCTTGGAAAAATACAGCTTGGATTCTCAACTGCAATGTCTAACTCCACGTTAAAGGCAATGGGCAGCTAACCTAAATATCAAATGCAATGTCTAGTGTCATGTCAAAGCCAATAAGCATCTAAGCTGAATACAAAATGCAATGTCTTATATCATGTCAAAGCCCATAGGCAGCTGAGCTGAATATAAAATGCAATGTATCAAAGCCAATAGGCAGCTGAGCTGAATATAAAATGTAATATATGATATCATGTCAAAGCCAATAGGCAGCGGAGCTGAATACAAAATGTAATATATGATATCATGTCAAAGCCAATAGGCAGCGGAGCTGAATACAAAATGTAATATATGATATCATGTCAAAGCCAATAGGCAGAATATCTAATAGCATGTCAAAGTCAATAGGCAGCTAAACTGAATACATCATGTCAAAGTCAATAGGCATGCAATGTCAAAGCCAATAGGCGGCTAGACTGGATACAGCATGTCAAAGCCAATAGGCAGAATACAGAATGTAATGACTAATGCAATGTCAAAGCCCATAGGCGGCTAAACTGGATACAGAAAGTAATGGCTAATGCAATGTCAAAGCCCATAGGCGGCTAAACTGAACAAAACATACAATGTGAACATTGAGCAACTAATATGCGCAAAGGTGAAACACAAAGTCATTGGTCAAAACAAAACTTATCAAATGGCAGTACATTCCGCCCTTTGACCAATGAATTTTTGTTTCACATATCTCTTGTTTCAAACAAAAACAAAAAACAAAAAACATCAGCACAAAAAAAAACATTATCAGCAAGTCAGATTTGAATGATCAAAGCAATCCCTGTAAAGCAATAGAAGTGGATTAACACATTGATTTCATAACCTTTCACATCAGATACATCTATACAGAAAAGACTGAGCAATTTGTACTCTGAATGAGTCTCTAATTCAACAGTGTTAGCAATTTGATGTGGCATGAGTTCTACTCATGTAAAGGTGCACGGTCCACCTGAAAGGTTTGCTGGAAGATAAGCAAAAGTCAGAGTTCCATATGAGAGGGAAAAAAAAAAAATCACGGCTTAGTTCCAGTGGAAGAATGCAATCAAACAAGTTGAACTTGAACTGAAGGCGCAGTTTGCGCAAAATGGATCCATGGTGCTGGCACTTTACTCAGCCAGGTTCAGGTTGGGGATTCGGACCCTTCCCCGACCCCACACGCACACACCGGAAGGGGGACCACACAGCACACTCAGGGACAGTGGCGAAACGTGGTAGGATCTGCAAAAGAAACAAGTATGACTTTTCTTGCAAATAACATTTTTCATTTAAACTGCACCCTTCCTCTTTCTTTCCCTGTTTTATAATCAGCAGGACGTTTTTGGGGCCCTTTGTTACATTCGCTGCAGGTTCTGGAGGATCACTTGGGGCTTCAGCCCACACATCAGCACTGAGGTTTTTATCTGCTGCATCACAGCTTCCCTTTTCTTGCACTGTCAGAAGGGCTGGGGCAGACTCCTTCTTTAACAAACCTCCATTCACTGCACTTTTGCCAATTTGGGCCATTCTGTCTCCAATTTGTATGAATGAATCAGATTCTTTTCTAGGTATCAGCATAATTTCGATTTTTCCTTGGTAATCTGCAGCAATCACTCTCCCTAAAACCTGATCAATTTGCCATTTCTGTTCTGGTAACTTTCCTCTCCCCAACTGCTCTGTGACTGCTTGCATGACAGATTGCTTTTGTGCGTGCTGCACAGTTTTGATCAAATCTAGGGGAATGTGCATCTCTCTCATCTCTGCCCACCTGTAAGTGGCTTTTTCTCTCAGCTGTTCACATTTCTGGGGCACCCACTTAGCCATCCCCACTAAGGCAGACACTTCTCTCTCTGCATTTTTCTCATTAACATCTGCAAGGTAATTGAACCAGTTAGGTGAGCTCTTGCTTTAAAATCTGACACACATTATACAACTCCATTCCTTCTCCTGTGCCAGAAAACAACATTTCAGTCAATGAATCATTAGTAAAACAAACATGCTTTTTATCTTCAGTGGACACGAGTTCAAATGGTGCACTCAACTTCATTGGTAACTCTTTTACCTGTGGTACTCTAGCCCTGTCTTGCAAGTACCAGATCCATTGTATGATTCTAGCTAGGGGCACTATTTTCTTCCCTTGTTCTTGAATTACATGTACATAAGTATTTCCTTCTTGCACTGCGCAGAAACCTAAAGTCTGCATTATTTCATTTGCCAAATCACAAGCGCGCAACTGCATATAATTTTTCACAGTGACCATATACAAAAGTGTTAGGATTTCTCTCAAATGAGGGCTATTCTTTTTCCAAAAATCAAACAAGCTAATGAAAGTCGGCTCTTGCTCTAAAGTCTTTGGTTTTACTTGTGCATTTTGCAACGGTAACTCGTAAATCACATTCTGGTCTCTCTCGTCCATGTTATCAGTTAAGGAATGCATTTTGGCTGCCAAAAACCCTGGCTCACACGGATACTCAGTGCAGCTCGGAGCTGTCTTAACCCCCTCATTACTGGAATGGGACAAGAAAGATTCTTCTACAACAGCATTTTTATAACTTTCAGTCTGGATAATTTGCTCACGTAAATTCCTATTTTCATGTTCCAACTGCCTACATTTCTCCTGCATTTCTCTATAAGCAGATAAAGGTATCCAGACCTTTCTGTCATCATTACTTCCAAAAGACACGCTTTCTACATATGTACAACAGAAATTATTTCTCAAAGCAATATCAGGCAGTTTAGCTACACATGCATTTTCAAACATGGTCTGCCGTGCTTCTGTAATTCTCCAAACAGAAAACAATTCACAGTTTTTCTTAGCACCATCGGGCAGTTTAACAACACATGCATTCACAGACATGGTCTGCCGTGCTTCTGTGATTCTCCAAACAGAAAACAACTCACAGTTTTTCTTAGCACCATCGGGCAGTTTAACAACACATGCATTCCCAGACACGGTCTGCCGTGCTACTGTGATTCTCCAAACAAAAAAACAATTTCTGTAATTCTCCAAACAACAGAAACAATTACACTTTTAAAGTGTGCACTTCGAAATCTACCAATTCGTCAATACCCTCTTAATCACCTCTTAATGACCTACCCCACTCCTGGTACCAATTGTAGTGCTTTCCTCTTAGCTAGTTTCTAAGCACTAACATAACACACCAGAAATGCACTTCTGAGTTCAAAGAAGACTTTTATTGTTGTTAATTCTTCCCCAACCACACTTTTTATGAATGACGAATTAGTAGCTTTCAAGCCCGCGTTAATCAAACAAAATATATCAGTTTGCAATATACACCGCAGGTTATATTGAATGCAAAGCAAAACAAATACTTCACCGTGTGGGAAACTATTTACAGCTTCATCTTTCTAAGGTCTGCAAGCTGATGACCCCCTGTCAGCCGCGAGAAAGAGATTCATCTACCCACACGGGATTGCTGGCAGCTGGCGCCAAGCTCCAGCACGAGGTCCGGCAGATTCGAATCTGAATCTCTGCAGCCTGTGTCATTCGTTACAAAGGTGTGCCCCCTCCTCTCAGACCTGGGAAACTGAGCAAGCCTTTTGGAGACTGGCCAGGTCTCCAAGACTACTCCTGTTCCAAAGCTCAAGCGAAGAAAAACAACACCCATGTACTCTCTCTTATCATGTCTAGTCTACTGTGAGAAAAACATCTTGTGCAAAAACACAGCTTGGAAAAATACAGCTTGGATTCTCAACTGCAATGTCTAACTCCACGTTAAAGGCAATGGGCAGCTAACCTAAATATCAAATGCAATGTCTAGTGTCATGTCAAAGCCAATAAGCATCTAAGCTGAATACAAAATGCAATGTCTTATATCATGTCAAAGCCCATAGGCAGCTGAGCTGAATATAAAATGCAATGTATCAAAGCCAATAGGCAGCTGAGCTGAATATAAAATGTAATATATGATATCATGTCAAAGCCAATAGGCAGCGGAGCTGAATACAAAATGTAATATATGATATCATGTCAAAGCCAATAGGCAGCGGAGCTGAATACAAAATGTAATATATGATATCATGTCAAAGCCAATAGGCAGAATATCTAATAGCATGTCAAAGTCAATAGGCAGCTAAACTGAATACATCATGTCAAAGTCAATAGGCATGCAATGTCAAAGCCAATAGGCGGCTAGACTGGATACAGCATGTCAAAGCCAATAGGCAGAATACAGAATGTAATGACTAATGCAATGTCAAAGCCCATAGGCGGCTAAACTGAATACAGAAAGTAATGGCTAATGCAATGTCAAAGCCCATAGGCGGCTAAACTGAACAAAACATACAATGTGAACATTGAGCAACTAATATGCGCAGTGGTGAAACACAAAGTCATTGGTCTAAACAAAACTTATCAAATGGCAGTACACCCACCACCAATAAATCAGCAATGTCAAGAAAGAAAATGTTATAAACTTAAAAAATTCCCCAATCCCAAACAGCCTTGGGTAACGTCAATTGCAAAAAAACACAAGGAAATGGATAAAATGTATTTATAACCCCAAGCCTGCAACATTCCAAAATTGTGTTCCTTAAAAGAACGTAATCCCACAAGGGCCTCTCTACTTCTAACTGCAGGCTCTCAAACAACAAACAAAATTAAAAGAAAAATGGAACAAAAGTAGTGGTGCCTGCATTCCATCAAACAACAACCTTTTTGCAAGGTACTTGTAACAAATTGGGTGATAGGTTGAGAGGGGTGGAAGCTCCACTAAAGCAACAACCACATTCCTTGTTAGGGTGAACTACAAGGTTCACTAAATGAATAAGCGCTTAACCCTTAGGCAGCTTGACACAAGGGACTCAGGCTTAACTTAGAGGTAATGTATAAAGTATCTATGCAGCACACAAATAGTAATAAAGTGAAAAAACAACACAAGAAAAATCCCAAACCAATTTAGAAAAACACAGTCATTTATAATAAATAAAATGATACCAGAACAACAAAAATCCAGTCAGTAGGATCAGTGATATTGATGTTTAGATTTTTAGGCAAAAATAACATCAAGAAGCACAAAGCCCTACTTGCGGTTATCTGGCTGCTCTAGCCTGGGAAAAAGTCACAAGCTCAGGCTGACTGCGAGGGAGTGTGGGTCAAATACAGGGACCAGGTTAGTCCCACTGAAGAGTTCCCTTCTCAAGGCACTGCAAAGTGTATGGTTTGCATCGGAGGGAGTCATGAAAAGGAGGTTATAGGGGAGAAGGCTGGGTGTTGTAGATGGTCCTTTCTGTAGCAAAAAGATCAGATTCCACTGGAACCTTGCAATGGCTTTCATCACAGGTGGCCATTTCTCAACACAAAGCGATCACTTTGCAGTCACGAAGAGCTCAAACTTCAGGATGTCCACCTTGTCTAGAAGCGGATTTCTCATTGGCACTAGGGTCCTGGACTTGGGGGGCACATCTTGGGGATCAAGGTTAACTTCAGCAGAGGCCAGCAGCAGGGTTCAGGCTAGGTTAGGTAGTGCTGGTCAGCTGCCCAGTTGCAGGAATGCTGTTGGAACTTGTTGTTTCCCTGATGCTCACACAGGAAATCAGGCAAGCAGTTCTAACCTGCCTTCTTCAATTAGCAAGGCAGTCTTTCCAGCAGCAGGGCAGTCTTCTTCTGCATCCAGGAGTATTCTGATGAGAGGTTCTCTGAGGGTCTTATTTTGTACCAGGTGCCAGCCTTTGGTAGGGAATGTCCACACCTTTCCCTGAAACTGGTTCCGGTCAGTTCAGGGCAGGGTACAGCTCCTCCACAGCCCTTTCTCCTCACACTTAGGTTTCCTTTATTTCCATGTCTAGAAGCAATACACAACAGCAGTACCAAATACACTGATATGACTCAGGACACTGACAGGAAGGCTTAATTGATTTGGGAAGAAAAATGACAAATTTCTTGCAGTGGTATTTTCTAAATTGTATCTTAAAATCTGACTTCAACATTAAAGAGGATATCAAATTACAATTCAGGTGAGTGTAAAGAGCATACCCTTATGTGCTGCCAGACTGAAGATAGCACTTACTAAAAGTAGTGTAAGAAGGTCAGCCAATGTCAGCCTATGGGAGACACAGCCGTATAGCAGTGCAAAACAACTCTGGGAGTTTTCCCCAACCAGGAATAGTGACATTTAAATGCACATGCCCTACTTTTTAAATACCATGAATCCTGCCCTATGAGCCTATAGAGTTTACCTTAGGAGTGAGTTATAAGTATTAAAAATTAATGTTTAGTCCTAGCAAAAGGGTTTATTTTGTCAGATCAAAATTGCAGTTTAAACCTGCACTCCAAGCTGCAGTGGCAGATCTGAGATGTTTTAAAAGGCTACTTCAGTGGGTGGCACCATGCGTACTGCAGCCCACTACTAGCATATAATCTAGGTTGACCCTGCAGAGACGGCCAGGGCCAACAGTAATACCTTGAACATACTTGATTTTCATAAAAGGAAAAATTCCAGTGGAGTGGATGCAGCAGAGATTGCATACAATAGTCAGTGATTCTTTTCCTCCAAAATCCAAGTCCAAAATGACCTTGGAGTGAAGAAAGCAGATGGAGGTTTCTTCAGGACAGGAAAAGGAAGTTGCTACTTTGTGTTTATGCTCAAAACATTACCCATCAGCGTTGAACAGTTTTCTTTACTCAATATGGTGTAATGGTGTAATCTTCGTCAATTTTGTTATGCATACCTACTTTTAACCTTGTCATCGAATTTCTTATCATTCATTCAATAATGAAGGACTATGTTATTAACACAGACAGAAGCTAACTTAGAATAATACACCATTTTCTAACAAGCACTGGCAAAGCCAATAGAAAGGGAATAGCTGAACCTTTGCCTCTGCCAATGTTTACTGCTGAGTATCAGTAAAAATAATGGAATGGGTTACTGCCATCTACAAAAGAAACAACAAAAAAAGCTAACCTTAGCATGCATGATGACACTTGCAGTCACTGACTTGAAGATGTGGAGGCAATTTGAGCTTTATGCACCAGACCAATGATATATATGTGCACAGGCATCACCACTTGTGTCACTGGAACCAAGCTATACCCAACTGATGGGCCCTAATAAAGGCAAAACCAGTCTTGGGTTGATTGTGTTCCTGTTCAGGGAGCACTTAAGCCTGTAATTTAGGCTTAATTGTTCCCATTGGAGCAGGGACAAGACCATATATATCTGGATTCAAACTGAGGTGGCATGGTGGGCAAAATAAGGATTGACTGGGATGTAGTGCTGAGTAATTACTAGTGGCCCAGATTAGTTCAAGCACCTTTTTTTGTATACTTCACATTATCGAACATAAAAACCAAATATCCCTCTACTATAGGTGTGACTCTTTCTAAAAAAGAGGTTACATTACACACCGATACACCACTTACTAAAAAGGTGGGAGTAAGGACACAGGAATTCCTTTTTAGATATGAACCTCACACACTCTAATAGTGACATGCTTCATCATCTGGTTCACCCTAATCCCTATAAATCAGGGTGGGCTCAACCATATTCCAGGGAGCTCTCAGAATATTTCTACTCGGGGGTGTAACAATTAAAAATTCCTCATGCACGCCCTAGGTGTCCCTTTAACAGCGGGCTGGATGGAAAAGATAAAAATAACTATATGTAGGTTCTTGAAGATATGATGGTCCTCTGACCTATTTATTCCACCAACATGTTTCAGCCCTATGCTACTGGCCTGTCTGGTCCGGGGCTTTCATCACGGTGGGTAGAATAAGTTATAGTCATCCTATGACATATGATTTATGCATGCATGTAGTCACGTGGCATGCTTATCATTTCTAAGCATGCACCAAGCAGAATTCTACTTGCCAGACACCGGCTGCATCTGTAAAGAAAAACTAATTGTCATATACAACTTAAGTGATAGTGAATGTGACTCCTGGCCGTGTCGCTCACACCTCCCAAATGCATGTATTTCTTCGCATTCATACATATTGTGACTAAGGTGTTCTCTCTCCTGGTACAGTACCTCATTCTGTAGAGTGCATGTAAATTTCTATTTTTTGCAGTGTAGAAACAACTCATCCAGGTGAGTTTGCTGCCTTTTACTTATCAAAACAGTGTGATCATATGCCAAATGATATTATGAGGAAGTGGGCTTGTGTACTCCACAGTGCTTCCACACACTCACACATACACAGAAACACCCAAAAAAGGGTAAGGGGTTGTGAGAATTATCCTGTCATCTGTGACCTGTTGCTTCTGCTGTCACTTACCCTCTAAACCGGAACTTGTTTCCCCTCAGAGGGTGGGGTAGGTTGGGCCTGTAGTCACACTCTAATGGCCAGATGTAGCAAGAAAAAAATTTGCGACTTGCAAATTGCAAGTCATACCGACTCGCAAATTGTAAATCGCAAAACTGCATGCAGAAAGGTGTCTCAGACTGCTCTGAAAAAATATTTTCAGCGACAGTCACAAAGGGGAAGGAGTTCCATGGGGAGCCCTACCCGTTTGCGAATGCGTTACCACCCACTTCAAGTGGGTGGTAACTGCGAGTTGGTTTGCGACCGCTTTCGCGGTCACAAAGCAACTCAGCATGGCGATGCGGTCGCAAATAGGAAGGGAATACCCCTTCCTATTTGCGAGTCAGAATCACATTTTGCGAGTCGGTACCGACTCGCAAAATGGGACTCTGCATCGCGATGGCCGTTGCGTCATGCAAACCTGTTGCTACATCTGGCCCTAAGTCCCAACATCACAAATGCAAAACAAGGGGAACTAAGGAAAAAGAACAAGCACTGGCAAAGCCAATAGCTCTCACCTATGGGCAAGCTATGCTATTAGCTTTGTCAGTCTGGTAGGGGTGGTGAATGGGAAAGCAGATACATTGGTGGAGAGCAGGATGGTTAAAAAAAGCAAAAAAAGCTATGAAGTGGCCTGCGCTGGCCATGTCATAGCATTATTTTTTCCTTTTGTCTGTTGGTAGGGGAAGAATAAATGGATGGGGTGGGTGGGGAAGGAGAAGAAACAGTGACAGGGTGGGTGGGGGTTAGGTGAAACAGGGACTGGGCGGGTGAGGGGCTCCTATGCCAAACAGCTATCTGTCAAATGTTGCTTTCATCATGGAAAATGATAATAAGAGCAAGAAAACATACACCCAGCTGAAATTAATTAAAAGAAAACTACGCTTTATAACACTTTATTAAATTACTATTTTTGCATGTGCATTATAGGTGTAGCTCAAACCAATGAAAGCACAATACCCTTATGCAAAAAGACGTAGTAACACTAAACAAACAAATTACAATATGTGGTTCTGTGCCAAGGTCAGAGTTCTTATTCAGTGACAAATGCCAGTTTAGCCATGATTTTTCCGAAGTATGCAAGGTTGTCACCAATTTTATGTTAAGATATCATCTACATGTATGCCCCCCTACTGATACATGTGCTAGTGGCATTATTCTATACAGTTATCATGTGGTGTGTCTGATCTGTTTCTTCTAATTTCTGATCTATTTTGGAGTGCGTGGAATGTAAAAGACGAACAAGCTGCCAAACTTTGCTTTCAGAGCGGAGCGGAACCACTAGAAATGCTGCAGCACGTTCCCTGGGAACAAGTTGTCATTCACAGGTCTACATCTGGTTCCTGACATGCTTCTCTGGATTGCAACAACCGCTGCCAATGAGAAGGATGTGGTGCTATGGGCAGTGTAGGCAGACGGGGTACCGACTGTTGAAATCAGGAACCAGGTTCGAGTCTCTGTGTCACCTCAACAGCCTGGGATTCTGGCCAAATCACTTCATCTCCCCTGCTGTAAATGAATGAACTTGTGTAATACTGGTACTCATGTACTGCGTCCTTTACCTTTCTGTTGAGTTTGAGTTATTTTAAAAATGCATAAAAAAAGGCAATAATATCTCATTCTCAGAGCGAAGGGAGACTAGTTGAGCTAAATTAATGTATACTTGGTCCATGTGCCACAGAGGCAAAGAAGTGACAACATCGCACAGGCAGCTGAATCAGAAGGCAGCAAACAAGAATGATGATGGTGCCAACGAATGGTAAGTGAGGGCGGGCTCAAAGACCCTTTTTGGAGAGATATTTTTTTCAGGTATAAAGAAAGATTGCCACCTTAGCGACAGCGCATGTAAGCTGCCTCCAGGCTCAACCTAAATATCACCTTGCTAGTATACTGTAAGTCTCACAAATTGGTCCAAGAAAATTACAAAAACCTAAAAATGCACGAAATTAAAATTCGTTAAATGATGGCCTAGTAACAAATTGAAAGTGTTGTACTCTCCTCAAAGGTTTTAACAAATTTAAATAAAAAACTGGAAAGGGAGATAAAAAGAGGAAGAGTGGATGGATGGGTTCATTTTTAGGTCATGATGATCATTTTTAGCAAGGTGGGCCAGACCACAAGGCCTTTCTGGCTGGAGATATTACATGTAACTGCAATTAATTTAAGCTGTGCTTGGTGCAACAATGTTTTTCTACAGTATTATTAAAGCAGGTTCCTGGAGGTGGTATTGTGTGACAAGAATACATGTCCATACTTAAGCAGACAGGCTACAGAAATATCACCATGGGATATCATATTAACATGCCAGAGTAACAGCAATGCAGCAAAAGAAAACAACTCTACAATGTAACAAATACACAGCACCACAACACAATACAATGCAACAACAAAGCAACAACACAAACTACATCTCAACAATATATTAAAACATAAGTTCAGGAGAGCATAAAACACAAAGCACAAAGATTACTCAATATTACACAGGAACAAAATATCATAAAAGCACAAATGTGTATTTATGTAGTGTTAAGTTGTGTTGCATTTTGATGTTCTTGTGCTATTGCACCGTTGTGGTTGCACCTTTGTGCACTTTTATTGTGTATTTATGTTGTGCCTGTTTAGTTTTTGTTGTGTTTGTCATTTTGCTTAGTATTATGTAATTATGTTGTATTATGCTCAATAGTTACTTTAGAAATTGAAGAAATGCTTGTAGTTTCCACCCTAAATCAACACTTTTTTAAAAAGGCTTACAATGGCAAACAACCATTAACACTGGCTAATATGACAATATACCACTGCTCCAGCTCCCCAGCTATTTAAGACACTTATCAGCACAAACCTGTGCAAAGTACAATGGATCATATCCCATAAAGTGCTCCAGAAGCACTCTCCTTCTTGTTCTCTCTTTCTGTGTCATTACTCTACGACCCCTGAGGGTTCCATCAAAAGCCCCAAAATAGATTTCCAATCTACACAAGTTTCATCATTTGAGAATCCTTAGAAAAAGTGTAACTGTACCTTGTTTGATTCTTGCCTAACACACAATTTCATGGCCAGCCCGAAAATTGAAGAGGGGTTTTGTTCTATTTTTGCCTTGTCCAAACTGCTGCAAAATATGAACCCAAAGTAGGCTGTAATTTTCTTCTAATACTCATATGCAGCTACCTCGCTTCAGCATCATTGATTATCTCCCTTGTAATCTAAGAATTGCATTAGAAAATTAATATATTCTGTTGCTGAAATCAAAGTTCCACTTCAGTAGACACGGTGAAATTGCCCGTGTAAATTAAAAGTTTTTTTCTCTGTAAAATGATACATCCCCTGCTGCTATAAGTAGCAGGACAATGAGGATTACGAGTTTTATGGATTTATCAATAGGACCCTGATTGTTACTTTGGATAATGAAACTTTGGGATTAATCAGCGCAAGAGCTAATGACAGAGTACATAATGGAACTGATGTCGAAGAAATTAGTTTTTTAAAGCCAACTAAGTAAGAAAAGAAGGCTACATTCAATCCTATTACTACGGGACTTTCTGTTTTAATTGTTTTCATCTCAGTGATTTGTTCCTTTCTCTTTGCATCAGCGGCACTAGCAGGAGTTATGTGTGGAAATAAATTTGCCCTCGACATATGGACAGCATGGAGAAGTAATTACACATTGGTCTCTTGGAAGCAGCTCGTGTTTTTTAAAATCACATTTCCACATCGTGCTACAATACATTTTCTGGTCAAGAGGATTGAAGTAAATATTCTTAAAATCTGCTTCGTTGCTGACCTTCACGGTGGGTATTGTGGTAAAGGTCAAAGGATTGGTCTAAACCGATGATGTATGGGACTTGCACCTAGCACAAAAGCAGAAGAGTTATGTACGCAGCAGTCGGGTAGGGTCGGCCTGAGATGTTATGCAGATGCTGGGGCTTGAGGGCAGCAGTTTACAAATCTGACCGATGGGGGTGTACTAGTTGGGAGATCACTGCACTGTGGCACGCGAGGCTCGCCTTAAATAGATTACTTTGCAGCAACTCTCTGAAATGAAGGAGAAACTGAGGCCCATATTTATACTTTTTAGCGCCGCATTTGCGTCATTTTTTGACGCAAAAACGGCGCAAACTTGCAAAATACAATTTGGCCGTATTTATACTTTTTTTAGCGCCGCATTTGCGCCGCTTTTTGATGCAAAACGGCGCAACCCTACAAAATACAATGGTATTTTGCAAGTTTGCGCCGTTTTTGCGTCACAAAACGACGTAAATGCGGCGCAAAAAAAGTATAAATACGGGCCAATTGTATTTTGTAAGTTTGCGCCGTTTTTGCGTCAAAAAGCAAACCATGACCATGGTCTGTGTGGTGGGATGAGAGTAGCTTCAGCACTGCTGCATGTAGATTGAGAAGTGTATCTTATTGTATTTTCTTTTCACACAGTCATAAACATGTTTATCTAGAGCGTGGTATTTAAAGCATTTGCACGTTTATATCTATACAGTTTATTCTAATTAAAAAGTATTTACCTCATGAATCCATTCATTGTTTCCCTGGTAGGTAAACAAATAAAAAATCTGCCCAAAGCACAATTCACGTTTAAATTTGCATGTTCTAGAAAAACCTTATAGCATCTTACCGAGTCTTGGCCAGATGTACGTAGTGACTAGTTTGCGATGACCAAATAGCACATTTTTTAGATTTGCTCTTAGGTAATCACAGCCCCCCCATGTACTAATGTGTGTTTCACACATTGCGCTTGTCCCAGTGGCTCCGGAATATACCTACCTCATTAATATTTATGAGGTAGTCCTTGCTTCGCGACCCATTGGGAATCACTAAAATCACAGAAATTGTGGCCTGCTGGGGTCAGCAGACCACCATGTCTGTGACTGCTTTTAAAGAAAGTAATTTTTTTTTTTTTAAAGTGCAGTTTGTTTTCCTTAAAGGAAAATGAGGCGTGTTTCAAAGTGAAAAATTAAAGGTTTCTTTTAATTTTGTAAGAGTAGACAGTGGTCCGTGGTTTCACTGCCTACTCTCAAAAAATGTTTTTACAAACATTCTCAAAGGGGAATTGGTCCCTTGGGGACCCCTTCACATTTGTGAATGGGTTACCACCAACTTTAAGTTTGTGGTAAAATGCAAATGTTTTGTGACCGCATTTCATTCGCAAAATATTCACACATACCACTGCGATTCCATATTAGGAAGGGGCCTAAACACACCCCTTCCTAATACTGAATCACAAACCCAACTTGTGATTCGGTAATAGATTACTGAATTGCAAATAGGGCTTGGTACATCAAAAAATGTTTTTTTTTCAGTCACAAATGGCCTGATTTTTCAAATTTGTACATCTGGTCCTTAGTCCTTTATTTAATTAGAACAGGTTTTAAAAGATAACGCCTTAGTACTAAAAGATGTAAACAATCACAAGATAAATGCACTGTAAGACATCTTACTCTGAGGCTGTGATAGCAGTTTACCTTCTCCTCAAACAAATGCTTCAATGCGTCACCAGGGTTATAAAACAGGTTTAACCCTATTCTAAATCTTAGCAAAGCTGCACCTATTCCATTGTTTGGTAGATTTGCCAGATAAGGGAACATTGTTGCATTTTGCTAAGAGGATCTCAACACACACTCAAGATCCCTGTCCATGGATTCCACTAACACTAACTGTCATTTAGTTCCTTTTACAATGGAAGACTTGGCACTTCAATATGGAAGTTAAAGTTAAAGTCTCTCACAATCAGAGGTAGATGCTCCCTGTTGAGATAGAAAAGTCCTTTGAATGTGCACCCCTGTACTGATGTCTGGATACCTAATGCTGATTTTTTTCTGTCATAGGCAAACACGGATCATGCATGTGTGTCATGAAATAGGCTTGTCTCATGGATTGATGTCTTGTTGGACTGAGAGGGGCACACAAAATATAAATGTTGGTGAAAGGCTACTGCCTTTACCAGGCGTTAAGCAGCAAGGGTGCAGTGGTGGAAGCATACCATGTAATGATAAGTAAGAGTAAATTGGTCCTTTTTACCTGTGTCACTGAGTAAGGCCTACAGACTCAATCATTTAGGCCCTCATTAGAACACTTGCGGTCGGTGATAAAGCGGCGGTAATACCGCCAACAGGCCGGCGGTAAAAAAAATGGGATCACGACCACGGTGGAAACCGCTAACACAGACAGCCACTTTAACACACCGACTGCCATGGCTTGGTCCTGGGGAGTGCAAAGCCACAGTCTCTCAAGTCTCTAAAGTGGGTGGTTTGCCCACTGCTTGGTCCTGGGGAGTGCAAAGCCACAGTCTCACAAGTGGGTGACATGTTCTACTGGTTCTGGAGGGGGCCTTGTGCCCAGTCTGATTCATCCTGCCAAGGATAGTGATAGTGGATGCATATTTCCACTGGTTCTGGAGGGGGCTTTGTGCCCAGTCTGCTTTATCCTGCCAAGGATAGTGATAGTGGATGCATATCTCCACTGGTTCTAGAGGGGGCCCTGTTCCCAGTGATGCTGCACCTGAGGTGTGGCAGTTCCCATTCCCTCACCTGGGTGTCTGAGGCACATGATGTGCAGGGAACAGGTAGCATGATATTCCATGTAGGCAGAGCCACACTCCATCCTGTGGCGACTTAGGCTGCAAACTGCTGGTAGTGCCGGTGCTGATGGTGATGCTTCAAGTGGTGGGTGGAGGGTCCAAGCCGTCTCCTGCAGCCTCGGACAGCTGCCCACTGGGGATGCTGCTGCTGACAGATGTAGTGGCACCGGCTGGGCATGTGGCGGTGCATATGGCGGTGCAGGTGGCGGTGCCTGCGGCGGTGTCTGCGGCGGAGATGCTGCCGGTGATGCCCGTGGAGCAGGTGCTGGTAGTAGTGGAGGGAGACACCAGGCAGTCTCCTGCAGCCTCAGACGGCTGCCCACTGGGTATGGTGCTGCTGACTGTTGTTGTGGCAGTGGCGGTGCAGGTGGCGGTGCAGATGGCGGGGCAGGTGGCGGTGCCTGTGGCAGTGCTTTCCGCAGTACAGGTTGCTGGGCTGTCAGGACTAATGGTGGGCACCAGTCCCTCACCTGGAGGCTCCGAGGCCTGAAGTGCCTTGCATTTGGTTTTCTTGCCCTTCCCCACCTTGGCAGACGCTGCTGGGACCTTGGCACTGGCAGATGCAGTTTTTGTGGAGCCCTTGCTGGGTGGGACGTGCTTCTTGGCATGCTGGCCCCTTCTTCACCTTGGCAGGTGGCAGAATCAGTTGGTCTTTTGCATTGGTCGGTGGCACACTGCTAGCCCTGAAGTGTGCCCCCTTTGATCTCCTGGGACTTGCAGGTACCACAGCAGACGCTGAGTTGGTGGCTGAGGTGCTCAGTTGGGATCTTGACACCCTGGCCCTAGGGGAGTGATGGGGGAGGCGTAGGGAAGAGGTCAGTGTTAGCCAGGAAAATCTTTTTAGACACACTGGGACGGAAAGATGGAGGGGGTTTGGGAGTGGAGGAAGAGGGAGTGGTTGTAGGAGTTGTACGTCTGCTGAGTTTGGGTGAAGATGCATAGGCTGGATGCTGTTGTGAGGTGGATGGCTGTTGGGTGGGTGTGTGCTTGCGTTTGTGTATTTTGGGAGGAGGGCTCACAGACACACTGGGAGAGGACACAGGGGACGTGTGCATAGTTGTGGGGATGGTGACTGCCCGTGAGGGGTGTGTAGTGTTGGGTGTGCTGGTGATGGAGGTAGTGGATGATGATGTAGTGCATGCAGGTGTGAGGGGAGATGCTACTGGGAGGGAGGTGGACGAAGAGGAGGAGGGGGACACAGTGGAGGCAGTGGATGTTGGTATGTTTGCATGGGTATGGTGCTTGTGTGAGTGCCTGTGAGATGTGTGTTGCTTATGTTTTCCTGAGCCACTTTTGTGTTTTGATTTGTGTGCATGCTGGTCTGGAGGTGTGCTTGGGATAGGGTGAGGTAGAGGGGATTGGGTCTGGGTAGTGGAAGTTGGAGGGGGGAGGCTGGACACAGGGACAATGGCTGCCATCAGTGCTGAGGCCAGAGCCTGAAATGCTCTCTGTTGGGCCGCCACACCAGAATGAATGACCTCCAGGTATGCATTTGTTTGTTGCAAATGCCTCTCGACACCCTGAATGGCATTCAGAATGGTTGACTGCCCAACAGTGAGGGATCTCAGGAGGTCAATAGCCTCCTCACTGAGGACAGCAGGGCTGACTGGGGCAGAGCCTTAGGTGCCTGGGGCAAAGGAGATGCCCACCCTCCTGGGTGAGCGGACACCGGAAACACACTGAGGGGCTGCTGGGAGGGCGGTGCTGGTGGGGGGGTGGTGGCTGTACTCGTTGTTGGGGTGGGCACAGAGGTGTCCGCCACCGCCAGGGAGCTTCCATCGGAGGAAGAATCGCTGTCACTGGTCTCCCCTCCTGTCCCCGTCATGGAGCTCCCCTCACCCTCCGTCCCACTGGTGCCTTCACCCTCAGTGGACTTGGCCTCCAGGCCCATGTGGGATGCAGCTCCCTCCATCGCTGGTGCCTCTGCTCCTCCGCCAAATGATGCTAATGCACACAAGGACAGGGTGACAAAACAAAAAGGGGGGGGGGCGACAGAGGATACACTTGGACAGTGCCAGCAACAACACTACCGTTGGTATTCACAACACACAGGGAGCAGCCCTATGCACTAGGCCATGCCCAACCAGTCACTAAGATAGTCACCAGCCCATGGGGTACAATGCCTAACGCCACCATCTGCACACCTGACACCAACAGGACCCTGCCCTGTAGTAGCTGGCCACTTGTACCATTGGGGTAGGAGAGCTTCAGAGGGTGCACACAAGGGACCTACCCTGCCATGATCGCCCTGGACTAGGGGCACCCACCACCCCCATCCTCCACCCTGCTAGCTCCTAAAGCGCGCAAAGTCAGCTTTCAGAATCTGTACTCACCCCCTTGTGGCTGCTGTGATGCCCTCAAGCGCCCATCCAACTCCGGATAGGCCACCGCCAGGATGCAGAACATCAGGAGGGTCATGGTGCGACAGGCACCCCTTCCACGTTGGGAGGCCTCCGCTGTTTTCCTGATCCAGTGGCGCAGGTCCTCCCATCTCTGGCAGCAGTGGGTGCTCCGCCTGTGATAGACCCCCAGGGTCTGCACCTCCTTAGCGATGGCACGCCAAATACCCTTTTTCTGGTGGGCGCTGACCTAGAGGGAAAAGACAGCGGAAAAGGAAATTAGTCACCCGTCCGGACCGTCATACTCATTGCCCTCCAGTTCCCACCCATGCCCTGACGCACAAACACTGACCACCTCTCATGCAGCACTCAGGCCAGGGGGCCTTAGCACCCCCCAACATGTGGCTTACATCCACACCACTCCAAACATGCATTGCCCATACATCATGCTCACAGTGTACTCACCTGTTTGTCTGGAGGACCGTAGAGTAATGTGTACTGGGGTAGGACCCCATCCACTAGTTTCTCCAACTCCTCCGCAGTGAAGGCAGGGGCCCTTTCCCCAGACACTCTAGCCATTGTCGTTTCCAGACTCAGGTCACAGCAGCACATGCAGTGTAGGTCCTCTCCTGTTGGTTGTCAGGTAGCAAGTGAGTGAATAGCTAGAAAATGGTGGTGACGTCCACGGCGGTGCGTACCGTCACCGCCGGTGTACATCGCCATTGGCTCCTGGGACCCATAGGGCCCAATAATAACCAATGCGAAGTTGCGTGGCGGTCATCAACTGCCTACCACGACACAGCACAACGCCAGCGCACTTACCTCATTCCCCTTGTCCCTCCTCACAGGTCAGGCAGCCGCCATTTCAGGGAGGCACATGGCATGGCACCTAACTGCATCACAGCAGACATTGGCACATCAACTGACTCTCGACTTCACACACTGCTTCTGTGATATAAATTCAACAACAGTTGTGCCATCTATGTGGAAATATGACCTTCTGCCACCGTTCTCCTCCATAGGCTACAACCGCTGAGGCAGATGATGAGATGGCGGCATCCTCCGGTGTACAGACCCCTGGTGGACCTGTCGACAATGGAGGACAGACACATTATCATCACATACATACTTGATCGTTCCACAATCCAAGAACTGTGTGCCCAATTGGAGCCAGTCCTGATGTCAGCTATCCATCAGCCCACAGGAGTACCCCCTCTAGTGCAGGTTCTGTCAGTGCTCCATTTCCTGGCAAGTGGTTCCTTTCAAACTACAGTGGCCATGGCATCAGGAATGTCTCAGCCAATGTTCTCTAACGTGTTAACCAGAGTGTTGTCTGCCCTACTGAAGCACATGCGCAGCTACATCGTGTTCCCCCAGGTGGATGATTTGGCCACAGTGAAAGCTGACCTCTATGCTTGGGACATGTCCCCAACATCATTGGTGCCATTGACGGTACACATGTGGCATTTGTCCAACCCCGAAGAAATGAACAGGTTTACAGGAATAGAAAAAGCTATCACTCGATGAATGTGCAAATGGTGTGTTTGGCGGACCAGTACATCTCCCATGTGAAAGCCAAATATCCTGGGTCTGTGCATGACGCCTATATCTTGAGGAATAGCAGCATCCCTTATGTGATGGGGCAACTCCAGAGGCACCGGTGTGGCTAATAGGTGAGTCCAAGGTCCCCACACAGTATATTTTGGGGTCTGAGTATGGGGTTGTCTCTAAGGGTTAGTGTGAGTCTCACAGTTGTCCCTCACTATTTTCAGGTGACTCTGGTTATCCCAACCTCTCATGGCTATTGACCCAAGTGAGGAATCCCAGGACAAGGGCAGAGGAACATTACAAGGAGGCACATGGGCGTACAAGGAGGATTATTGAGAGAACCTTCGGCCTCCTGAAGGCCAGGTTCCGGTGCCTCCATCTGACAGTTGGATCCCTGTACTGCTCACCCAAGAAGGTGTGCCAGATCCTCGTGGCATGCTGTATGTTGCACAACCTGGCCTTGAGACACCAGGTGCCTTTTCTGCAGGAGGATGAGCCTGGAGATGGTCTTGTGGCAGCGGTGGAGCCTGTGGACAGTGAGGAAGAGGAGGCAGATGAAGAAGATGTGGACAACAGAATAGACATTATACAGCTGTTCTTCCAGTGACACACAGGTAAGAGACTGTAACTCAACTTTACATTACAGTAATCGTTTGGACATTGTACAAGGCAGGCTCTTACCCTCTGTCTATGAACACTGACTGTTCCCTTTGGATTCTCTATTTTCAGGTCTGTGTACCCCATTCTGGCTCCTGCTATATGTACTACCGCCCACCAAAGGACATCCTGTAGTATATTTCACTGAACATGAACGTTGCAATGCTTTGATAATGTTGTAATAATACATTTTTCTAATCATTACATTGACTCCAGTATGGTATATGTTTTAAGGGTGTTTATTTGTGTGCAAATAAGTATGGGGTAAGTGCAAGAGGCAGGGGTGATGATGGAGAAATGTCCAGTTAGAGTCCAGTCTATTGGTATCACAGGTGCATTGTCCAAGGGGGCATTGGAAGTGTAGCAATGGCAGGTCAAGGTGGACTGGGTAACAGAGTGGGACAGAAGGGTGACTATCAGGAGAGTCCTATTTCTTGGCGGGGGACTTTGCAATGTTCTCTGTCTTCTGCCTGGATTGCAGGGACCGTTTGCAGGGTGGTTCTCCTTCTGCAGGGGGTGGGGTGCTGGTGGCCTGTTGGTCCTGTGGCGGGGCCTCCTGTCCACTAGCGCCGGCGGAGGTGGAAGGCTGTTCCTCGGTTTGGCTAGTGTCAGGGGCCCTTTGTTGTGCCACTGCATCCCTCATGGTCTTGCCCATGTCAGCCAGCACCCCTGCAATGGTGACCAGGTTGATGTATATTTTCGTTAGGTCCTCTCTGATCCCCAGGTACTGTCCCTCGTGCAGCCACTGGGTCTCCTGTAACTTGGCCAGTACCTGGCCCATGGTCTCCTGGGAATGGTGGTATGCTCCCATGATGTTTGAGAGTGCCTTGTGGAGGGTCGGTTCCCTGGGCCTGTCCTCCCCCTGTTGCACAGCAGTGCTTCCAGCTTCCCTGTTGTCCTGTGCCTCTGTCCCCTGAACCGTGTGCCCACTGCCACTGACCCCAGGTCCCTGATCATCCTGTGTTTGTGGGGTTGCCTGGGGTCCCTGTAGTGGTGGACACACTGCTGATTGATGTGTCCTGGGAACAGAGGTATGGGCCCACTGGGTCGGTGCTGTGGTGGTTTCCTGAGGGGGAAGGCTCTGTGGTGGTTTGGGACTGTGGCAGGGTAACCAACTGTCCAGAGGTCCCTGATGGGCCAGGTTGGTCATCGTGATCCATGCGTGCAGAGCTGCTGTAATCACTGTGGGCCTCTTCTGGGGGGGGCTGGATGTAGCTGGCATCTCCTCTCTGGCGACGTTGGGTAGGGGTCCTGTTGGGATACAAATGCATTGTTAATGTATCTGCGTGTGCCATCTTGTGCATAGGTGTGTTTCCCTGTATGTTTGTGCTTTCCCTGTCGGCTTGGCCTTGTGTGAGTTTTGATTTTGTGGGTTGGGTGAGTCTCTCTATTGGGCATGCTGGGGTGATGGGTGCCCATGCAGGTCAGGGTAAGAGTGGGGGTATGTGATGGCATGCAGGTAGGGTGGGGGATGTAGTAATAGAGATTTGCCTTACCAAAGTTCAGTCCTCCTGCTACTCCTGTGAGACCCTCAGGTTGCATGATCGCCAAGACCTGCTCCTCCCATGTTGTTAGTTGTGGGGGAAGAGATGGGGGACCACCGCCAGTCCTCTGTACAACAATCTGGTGTCTTGAAACCACGGAATGCACCTTCCCCCATGGGTCGTTCCACCTCTTCCTGATGTCATCCCTTGCTCTTGGGTGCTGTCCCACGGCGTTGACCCTGTCCACTATTCTTCGCCATAGCTCCATCTTCCTAGCAATGGAAGTCTGCTGCACCTGTGAACCGAATAGCTATGGCTCTACCCGGATGATTTCCTCCACTATGACCCTTAGCTACTCCTCAGAAAACCTGGGGTGTCTTTGGGGTGCCATGGATGTGGTGTGAGAAATAAGTGTGAGGATGTGTGAGGTGATGTGTGGGGTGATGTGTTGGGTTGTATGCTGTGAGTGCGTGAATGGTGTATGGGTGATGGTGTTCTGTGCCTCTGATTGAGTGGGTGCTCTTTGCTTGTCTCTCTGTGCTTGGTCTCTTTTTTTGTCGTTGTAAGGGGTTGTTGGTAATGTGGGTGTGTTTTTTTTAGTGGTATGTGTGTGAGGGTGTGGTGTGTGTATGTGTGTCA
This sequence comes from Pleurodeles waltl, assembly GCF_031143425.1. Lineage (NCBI taxonomy): Eukaryota > Metazoa > Chordata > Amphibia > Caudata > Salamandridae > Pleurodeles > Pleurodeles waltl. The sequence goes on along the minus strand of NC_090439.1, from coordinate 1,032,833,436 downwards.
TGTGTGTGTATTTTGAATTGTCCAATGTGGTGTAGTTTTGTGTATGTGCATTTTGAGTGCAGCAGTGTGTACCACCAATGGTTTACCGCGGTTGAAAGACCGCTGCGTTGATTCATGGGTTGTGATACTGTGGGTGTATTCCTATTGGCGTAACGGTGTGGGTTTTGCTATTGCCAGTTCATCACTGACCTTTGGTGTGGCGGACTTGTGTGGGTGTCTGTATTGTGACGGAATTCTCTGTGTGGGTCATAATACCCGTGGCGGATTACCGCCGTGGTCACGGTATGTTGCCGGCCGTCGGCACGGCGGTAGGCGGCTTTTACCGCCAGGGTTGTAATGAGGGCCTTAATGTTCTGCAGCTGTGTGCTTTACTCACCATTGGCAGATCTATTTGGAGTGTAGTGCTATGCAGTGCAAGTGTGGTGTACATATGCTGGGTGTATGTACGCTCGGGAATGCTACAATACAGGGATAATGCAGTACAGTGCAGCGGTTGTATGTTATATGAATGTACTGGGTTTGCGTGTGCCTGTGAGTGGTACAATACATGAATGATGTAGTGCCATTCAGTGTATGTATGTAATATGCATGTGTGGAGTGCATGTGTGCCTGCGAGTGGTAAAATACATGGCACACTCTGTGTTCCAATTTGTATATTACTGCATTCAATAAGCTTGATGGGACACACTGAAGAGAGGGAGAGCCAGTCTTCCCCAGTGCAACTAAAGAGACTGGTCATAAAGAAGGGTTCCTGGACACATCTCAGGAAGGAAGTGGTGCTAATAAGGGAATCATAAAAAGTATTGCTGAGGTACTGTGGTAACCTTTTGAAACACATATCACTGTGACTGATATCCAAGTGTGAATTCTGAGTCAGACTCTCATAGCCTGTTTTGTCGGTCTATCAGCTTTGGAGTCGCTTCTGTTGTGACAGACTGCTTTCTAGAGGGAGAGAGGGCAGAGAAGAGGGCACGTCAAAAGGAAGCAAACCCCCAACATAAACTTCAAAGATTCAGACTCTAAATCACACTTGGTGTCTGGAAATTTACTACAAGTAAAGGAGCTTGAGACATCAAAAATTGTCAACTGTCAACCAGCCAGTCAGGCTGTGCAAGGAGGAGAATCTCTGCAAGACTTCTGCCTCCAGCTGGTTAAGAAGACATCACACAGGGAATCCAAGACCATCTGCCCCAGAGCATGGTCTGCTTGCTTGCTAAGACTAGTGTACTGTGTGAGAAACAGGACAGCACTGGAGGGAACAAGGACAAGTGAGTAATCCTGTTGAGTGGATTCCCTTAGCAAGATGTGAGGAGATGGCTGCTGCACTGATTGTGTCATTGCCCATGTGCAGGGAACGTTGGCGACTCTCATATGCCAGAGGAGTGCCTGCTCAAAGTGAGCCATGATTGACGCTGTGCCTAACGGGTCATTGCCAATGTGCAGTAAGGAATTGGCAACACTGTGTTCTAGGAGGGGCCGTTGTCATGAAAGTACAATCCTGAGAGGGCAGTCGTCAGTGTGCAGTGGTGAGCCGGTGACCCTGTATGTCAGGAGGGGCTGCCGTGCAGATGTTTTATGTGCCATTCAGGTCGAGCGCATGTGCAATGGAGAGACGGTGAACCAATTGCCAGAGGGCCCGGCGGGACCCAGCAAGAAGTTTGACCTGTATCGGGATCATCCCCAGAGGTGAGAGGCTGCCATGGGGACCACTAGGAACCTGCATCATGACTGAGGATCAGCGTTAAGACTTTTGCACTACTCGCCATGGGAAGGACCAAAATATTTATCCAGCTTGGAGGAGCCACCAAGAATCTCCGGTCACTGTGATAGCATGAACACGTGTGAGGAAGTTGAAGACCGTCAAGCACACCCCACCTGGACCTCGTGCAGACAACGGACCGGAGACCACTGCTATAACTCCAGCACCCATGGAGGGGACATACTTAGTGATTCTGGTCACTCAAATCCTGCAGGTGTGGATAAGACTGATTTTGCTTGCCAGAGAGCACCTGCGCTGGCGCACTTTCGACTTTAGTACAGAGTCAAAGTGGAACTCCTGAGACTTCCCCTGAATGTCACCTATAGCGAATGGAGAATAACCACTATTGCTAGGACAAGGAGAGAGTGGGATTCAGGGAACTATCTAAAAAAACACTAGAGCCCTGGGCTCTTGTAAGTTGTTTATGAATGTCGTATTTCTTTTTGAGTTAGTAGCTTTAAATGAAATACTTATTTTTTCAATAAAAGTAAATATCTGGACAATTCTTTATTGCTGCAGCTGTACATATTCAGGGTTTTCAGTCTGTGTTCATTCCTTGTATCAAACTACCAATGGAGAAAATTTGTACTGCTCAACTTTAACTAGGAATCAAGTGCTGAAGGATCCATAGTAGGCCGGTCCCCGGGACATCAAGAGTAAAAGGCGACAGCAGTTGGGCCCAGAGACCCCTGTTTGCCCCCTGGCCCCTCTGAATGGGTTCTGGCACTCCCTTACTTGTCTAGCCCATATTAGTTCACTATCAATGTAATACAGTAGCATTAATTTTTTAGAGATTTGCCATGTAATTGTTCATACCAGCATCATATACGCATAAAGTGGCTATTTAATTCTGGGTTTTCAGGTTGGGTTCTAGTCTTCTTACTTGGACTATTACACAGTTAGGAAGGCCAAGTATGTTTTAAGGCAATGCCTATCTTCCTTTTCCCAGTCGTTTGTCCCTAAACACAGTCCTTCTATCCAACGTAACATTTATGGGGGAATCATTGTCTTAAATGCTTTCAACACTGGTTGTAATGAGGGTCCCCCAAATTGCCCTTTCAATTCTTTTAGCCCTCCTAGAATGGAAGATCCACAGATTTTTAACTATCCAAATGCATTTTCCACAACAGCTTATTATTGAAGATCATACCCAGAAATCTATATGTTAAGACTTCATCAACCACTAAGGTGCATGTTTATACTCTGTTTGCACCAAATTAGCATCATTTATTTTTACTCTAATTCGGTGCAAAACTAACTCTATATTTATACTTTCGGTGCTAGACCCATATAGCGCCATATTTATGAAGTTAAAGTCATTTTTTGGAAGTGGAAACCTACCTTGCCTTAATGAGATGCAAGGTAGGCGTTCGAATGCAAAAAATGACTCTATGGCCTTAACGCCATATTTATACTCTTGTGCAAAAATTGTGCACGGGAGGGAGGAGGGGTCAAAAAATGGAGCAAAGCTTGGGTCAGGGCAGGCATTAGGGGACCTGTGGGCCTATTTCCATGTTGGAACACTATGCAATAAGCCCACAGGTGCCCTCCCCAGGCCCCAGGGATGCCCCCACCCACACCAGAGGGACGGCTGAGGATGGGGGACCCCATCCTAGGTAAGTACAGGTAAGTATTTTATTTTTTGAAGTGCCTTTGGGGGCCCTGAAATGGGCCCCCATACATGGCACTGGGTGCATTGGCCATGCCCAGGAGACCGTGGTCCCCTGTGCTGGCCATTGGGGTGGTGGGCATGACTCCTGTCTTTTCTAAGACAGGAGTCATGTGGTATGGATGGTGTTGCATCAGAAAATGACTCTAGGCAGGTAAGAGTCATTTGTTTTTACTCTAACCTGCCTACCGTCATTTTTGGTGCAAAAACCCCTTCTTCCATACTGCCAGCCAAACCCGACTAAAGTCTTTTTTTTTTTGCAGCTAGCCTACCCTTTGCATCGGCTTGCACCATTCCATAAATATGGTGCCCGGCTGGTGCACAGAAATGGTGCAAGCCGGTGCTAAACATTTTGGTGCAAAACTGAGTTGGTGCAGTTTTGCACCAAAAAGTATAAATCAGGGCCTTAGTGAAGAAATATAGGGTTAGCTTTTATTCCATATGGCTAATATGTTTGTCTTTTCCATACAGATTGCGATATGATTAGCCTCACTATAGTTATTGCAGGTCCTTAATTTTTTGAAGGCCTATTTGTGTCAAGTCTAGTAGGGCTAGGTCATCGGCGTACAGTAAACTTGGAACGTGATGACCCCTCCATTTTCAGTGAAAAGGATTGTGTATTCTAATTTATTTCACAGAGGTTTGCAAGGTGTGGTGCAAAGAGAGTGGGTGACAATTCTCACCCTTGACGATTCTCATTTGGAATTTTACATGAAAGAAGTACTCTTCTATCTCTCTGTAGCCCAATTACCTCTATGTAATTCTTCAAAAAACACTTGGAGTCTCCTCAGTATTTTCATACCTTCCAGCTTATGCCAGAGAGTCTCCCTGTTTCAGAGGTCAAAGGCCCAGCTGAAATCAACGAAACAGCAATATAAATTACCCTTGATTACATTGCTTTTGGGGCCATTAGCCAGATACTTAAGTAGTGCTCCAGTGCTCTAAGGCTCTCTTTGAACCCTCACTGCTCAAAAGGGGTAAGGTTGCTCTGGTAAATCCAATCTGTCATGTATTGGGGGAGTGCTTTGGCATAGATTTGTGCCCCAACATCAATGAGGCTGATCAAACAATAGTTTTTTTCCGATCATAAGGATAGTTTTTCCTAAATAAGCGCTTGATAATTTCCCCTTTTCAGGTATTGAAAAATGTTCCTGTCATTGTATAATGTATATGAATGCTGGACTGAGTATTTTGATCCACTAGTCAATATTACTTTAAATTATTATTGCAGGTGCATCATCTGGCCCAACAGCTTTAGGTAAAATGATGGAGAGCATTATTTTCTTAAGGGGTTTGTTGATACATAAGCCAATAGGCCCTCCTCTACTATGAGCTCATTATTCTGCATACATTATATCTGTCCTCATGAAGTTTGATCAGACAATTTACCCAAGCTTGTTCAGGAATTATAGAACGGTGAACACATTAATCTTTCATATTCCATTTCTGCACCAACCTCCAAAATATACACATATCTTTGGAGGATATTGCTCTGATCATTTCCTACCAAATTTCCTTATCATAGTTTGCTTTATTTCTTTTGATCCGTGCAGTATATTCTGCCTTTATTTTACAATAATTAGTTTGAGTCATGAAATTCCAATTTTTACACATTTAATGTCCCAATTGTCTCGCCTCACTTTTTAATACTCAGCATTCATGCCATTTTGCTCTCTTATTCAACCTTATTGGTCCCAGGTACATGATACCAATCCTTTTCAAGCAATTCGAAAAAAAATCACTATACCTGCTATAGCTTCTGTATACTCTTTACCAAATTTGTTTATACAATCATCCAACTTTCCAGATTATGCTCATACTGAGAAAACAGTTCAAGGTTTATATTATCAACTCAAGTTGACACTCCCTTGGAATATGTTACCTGCAAATGTAATACCTGTTTTTGCTTTAGCATTGTCAGGTTAATTTCCACTCTTAGAGGCCAATGGGCACTGCCACCTTCTTTAGCTATCTCAAAATACATAAAGGGTTCAAAATGACAACAATGTGTGATGATGTAATCTATCGGTCTATTCTGGTACCCTTGTATAAATATTTGCAAGGCTGGGGAATCAATTAAAAAGTTACGGTTAAGATTGATAGAGCTCCTGTCGGACAAGCACTTCTGCATTTGTCAGTTCCGCTTTGTTTTGACACACTTTGGAATTACAGACTGTGGATGTTGTATGCTGCCAGCATATCATCCTGAACAAGAGCCTCTTAATTTGGATTCAAGTTTGGGTTAAAATCGCCCATTAGAATTATCATTATATTATTTATCCATACGTTATATACAGATGTATGCAAGATAAAATAACATGCTTGCAACCAGTCACGTTCAGTATTTAATTGTTTTAATTCTTGTGTGAGACTGGTGGAAATCAAGGTAATTAAGCTGCCAGACTGATACCCAGTACTCAATGATCTTCCATCAGTATTAATTTGTGTAAAGTCTTCAAAGTTAGAAATTGCACCACACAACCAGGTCTCCTGTAAACAGATAATTATATTCTCCATTAATGCATTGTTAAAACATTCATGATCAAGAATCTGTTTACAACATTGAGACCCTTAGGATATCTAGTATCCTTTCATCCTAGTCTATATAACTCATACTTCTATTTCCCAAACCCAACTTGAGTTCAGATAAACACGTTGATTTTCCTTAGACAAACTTGTATTTTCTCAAGCCTCATGAGTTTGTGGGATGGTTACATTGTAAATTAATCCCAATACTCCCTACTATACTCCTTTGGTCTCCCATACACCATCATTGAGGAACAGCTTGATGTGGTTATAGGTTAGCGCTGCATGGGCATTCACAAGTATGTTTTTTTAAACTTTTGTCAAACTCTTCATCTGGTACTAACCTTATCCCTTGAGCGGTTTGTTATTTTATGGAACTCTGAATTATTTTTTTACAGCAAGGGTATGACGCTCTACTCTTGAAACCTTTTTTCCTTCTGTATTTGTGACAATATAGTCACCAGACACCCAACTCATTGGGAAATTGACAAAGGTTACAGATCTATCTTATTGTTATTTTAGTGAAATATGTGATATTATTATGAGATTTATTATGGAAAGGATTAAACACATGTATTTTTATGTATTTTATTTAATGGCTCTTTTATTGTAATGAATATTTTTATTATTTTTATACAATAAACTTTCACACATGCGCATCTCGGTGGCAAATACTACTTGCTTAATATCTTTTGAAGCAATCTCTAGGAGGAAGGAGAAACATTAAAAATCCTGTAGCAAATGAGATCTATTGTGGGATCTCCATTTCCTGTTTTTTGCCTGATATTGAAAAGTCAAAATATAATAGCGAGCACTTGGTCAGTCCCCTATCTCAGTCTCAGTATATTTTTTTATCTTTAGCCTGGGGATTATTTTTTATTCCCACCTACTCAAATGAACCCCTGAATTTTTTTAAATCAAATGCTACTACTGTTCTGTTTTTATTTAAGTATTTAAGAACTCCTGATCTGCTGATCTACTTTGGGCTGTCAAAGTTTTCCCAAGTTCCCCTAGTCCCGACTCTTCTATGTCTGCTTTCAGAGACACACTATTCGCTGTCTTCCGACTAGCCTTCCTTTTGCCATTCTGTCAGAGGACAGCTCTCTTTTTGACAACCATCTTTTTGATGATTCTTGGTAGACCCCTAATTGGGAAATGTATTTGTCTGTAGAATGGAGGATTGCTTCTTCTTACAATAAACATTGCCATTTTAGAAACATAAACTCAATGATTCATGGCAGATGCCATCACCTTTGTGGAGACATCAATGACTTGTGCCTGCAATCTTACATCTAGGCCATAATAGGGCTTTTTATAGGATTTACCAGTGAAAGTATACAACTATTGATTGATTTTAACTCATGGTCTATTGATCTAAATAAAATGCTGTAAGACTTTAGGATATTATTCAGGACTTTCATTAAAAAAATACCATGTGCAGTTTTTTTCAAGAAGAACACTACATCCAACATAAATGAAGAACTGGTTGCTGAGGGTTCTAGGTTAAGTAGTGGCTTTTGGCTTTTTTGACTGGGCACTGTTGCACCATGCACCTTTGCAAACCTTTCCTTCCTTTAGGTGATTTATTCATGGGGGAGTCTATCTGGAAAGGTTGAATATTGTCTATTGTATTCATTATAGAAGCAGAATGTATGTATGAAATGTTGCCTCACAAAATCCCTAATAGAGCCAACTATTTTTGCAGCATATGTAAACTCTTTCAGTCCTGCTAATGGCCTGTCTCGTTAGGCCCCTCCTTCGCCTCTGTGGGAATGCTTAACCCAGTTTGGGGTGATAAGGCCAATGCTCTCCATTCTATTTTTTCTGTGAAATATCACCTGTTTTTCTGATTCCTCTGGGTATTATTTTTACTCCTTGCCCCTTCTGGACTTGATCTTTTGACTGAAAGCCTTTTTCCGCTCTTGGCCCTCTGATTTGGTACATTTTCTGCCACACTTTGTTTGCTGCTGAAGCACTGAAGGAAAACAAGCAGGTCTTGAATACGTTTGGTCCTGGAAGGCCAACAAGCCCATGTGCAACAGGGTGGGAGTCATGTATAACAGTTGTTGCACAACAGAGTACAGGATGCATCAAAATGAAACCAAGTAAGTGACAAGACACCGCACAGCACATAGGGCATTGTTGCCATCATGGTGGGAAAAGAGCAAGGCATTGAAGGTGGGTCTGGCTTAGTGTCTATGAAGGTAGTATTTTGATCTATGAAGAAGCAATAGTTGATATGTTTTCATTTCAATGATGCTTCTGAAGGGGAGGGTGCTGATGATTATTAATGCTAGTGATTTGGCATGTATGGCAAGTTCTATTCATCCTCATCTCCAAGGTTCAGTATAGCATTTTAGTTGGTTTGCTGCAGATGGTGAATTTGGTCATTATGCTCATCAGTTGGAGGTAAACGCCCTACAATAATGTATCAATGTTTTTGCTAGTGGACTATTTCAGGTAGAATTCCTTGTGTTGTTATAGTGGTAGATCTTCACTTTCTGCCTGTACAGGAGAACCAACCAAGAATGTCATGTATGGCTTTGATGTTCACTGGGGGAGAAAATTGATTATTTGGGGTATTCCACAATATACTTGTAGCTTTTAGGATTTTTAGCTTCCCATTTATGTAAGGTAGTGTTGATTATAGAGGAAAGGAGCACAGGACCATCATGTTGTCATCAAACCTCAATGCATGCTAATGAGGAGAAATTCACTGCCAATGGTGCAGACGTCTGATAAGAGTTGAGCTAAACAATAAAACATATAATTCACAATTTTCTGTGTGAGAAACATTTCTTACACAACATGCACCGTAAGTAGTGATGTGAGCGGTTCTTTGACCCCTAAAACAAACAAAAAAAAATGTTTCACCTGCTCTAAAACACAGAGAGCATTGTACACTTTGTACCACCTTTAACAATATATTAGTACATGAACAATGCCACATCTGCAGTAGTGCATACTAAAAAAACTATGCACAGATTTTTATGCAGGTATTGCTGTTTTATATGTGTTATTCAGAGCTATCTGGCAGCAATTAAAGCATTTCCAAGTACTGGCCATGAGACAAACGGCTGATAACATAGATTTCTCAGATCACAAAATGTGATTGATTATAAAAGATTGAAGTGGCATCCGAGGAGGACATTTACTAAACTTTCATGCAATGCAGGGTAGCAAGCAAAATTGCTGTACTGCATGGCATGAAAAGGAGAAGACACAAATGTTCCATATTTACATAGATATGGAGCATTTCTGCTCTCTACTTGTGCTGGTAGCTTAGTGCCAGTGCAGATACTCTTTCACGATAGTTCAAGGGTGCCTGCATTACAGGCAGGATTGTTTTTGTGCAGGAAGATACACCTTCCTGCACAAAAAAATCCTTAAATGCATTTTCCTCTTTCAATGTGTGTTGCAGAATGCAGCATATGTTGAAAGAGGAAATTACGAGGAAAAATAAACATATGTCTCCTTGTTACGTCTCTCCTGGGAAGTCGTAGCATTTTGATGCGTTCCCAGGTTTACTGGTCTTAGTGTATCTGGAAATGTGCCAAAAACAATGGGTGGTTGCGTGGGAAAGCCCACATTGCAGCCATACAATGTCTTCCACACGCAGACAAACACAAGGTAGCTACTTGCTCTACTTTGCATTACTCCAGATTTACAATGCCATGCAGAGTCATGCAAGGCGACTCTGAGTGTCATAGTAAATCTGACCTACAGGCTTGCTTTGCCTTGCAATACAATCCTTTAACAAATTGGAACCACGTCCCCACAATATATTTAAAAAACTATGGGGCATATTTATGGCCAAGTCACGCAGCACAGCCAGTCATCTTGCTGCGGTGCACTGCATGTCAGGTAAAGGGCAGGAATGCACTGTATTGAACGCATACATCGCTTTTCTGATTTTTCGCCCTGCCCTGGCACACAACTGACTGCCTAGCTCCAGCGCAGGTACCCTTGCACTGTGGTGCAAGGGTGCCTGCATTGCATGCAGGATTGTTTTTGTGCAGGAAGGGACACATTCCTGCACAATAAGAATCCTGAGAGCCATATTCCTCTATCTATGGGTGCTGCAGAACAAAAATATTTCTCCTCATTATGCTTCTCCTGGTGAGGTAAATCTTTTTGGCGCATTTCCATGTTTACAAGGTCTGTAAATCTGTAAATGTTTCAAAAATCATGGGAGTTGTGAACATTCTGAGGTCGGCTGATTGGTCCAATGACAATGTTTTCAGAATGTTTCATTACAAACCAATTTAAACAAACTGCGGAAACGTTGTCCATACGGAGAAGAATGGAGCATTGCACTTTGTGTTTTGCAAGGCTTTTGATTGCAAAGGAGCCTGCAAGCATCTCTAAACAATTCATGTGCAATTTGGACTCCTCTTGAGACCATGTACCTCCAGTCGATATTTGACCACAACGGGCGCCCCAACCTGTTAGGCTTGCATCTGATTCTAATACAAGATCAGGCACTGAGTGGAAGATGGTCCTGCCGTTCCAGGCGTCTAAATGATGTATCCACCATTGGATTTCTAAGCGAGAGTTTGTGTCTAATTTTATTAGATCGGAGAAGGCCAAGCTTTTGCAGGGATGGAGGATTTTTAGACGTTGGAGAGCTCGGCAGTGAAGAGAACTGGGAAATATGGCTTTGATAGAGGAGGAAAGAAGACCTACTATCCTTGTTAGTAGTCTGAGAGAGATTTGGTCTCTGAGGAGAACGTGGCAAAGTTCTTTTTTTATGGAAATTACTTTGGAAGGAGGAAGATGGAGGGTAGCAGAGGAAGAATCTATTATGAAACCTAAGAACTCTATTTGTTGTGAGGGAATCATTCGGGATTTTTCTGAATTTATGAAGAAACCTAGGTCCTAAAGAAGAGAGCAGGTGAGTTGAAGATGAGAATGAAGAGTTTGAACATTTTGATTCATGAGTAAGATGTCGTCCAGATAGATTATCAATCTGATACCTAGATATCTGAGATAAGTGACAATTGGTTTCATGGTTTTCATAAGGCACCAAGGGGCTGAGGAAAGACCGAAAGGAAGGGAAGAAAATTGATAGGTTTTGGATTGCCACTGGAAATGAAGGAATTTCCTGTGAGAAGGATGAATAGGAATGGCTAGGTAGGCATCTTGTAAATCTAATCTCACGAGCCAATCGTGTTGGAGCAAAATATCCCTGAGATGGATTACAGTTTCCATTTTGAAGTGACGATAAATGACAAATTGATTGAAGGATTTGAGGTTGATTACAGGTCTTAACTTTTTGTTTTTCTTTTGGACGAGGAAGAGAGAGCTCATGAACCCTGTGGGATCAGGTAGAGTGAGTTGGATAGCTTTTTTGTGTAAAAGAACCTGGATTTCTGTAGAAATAAGATTGGACATTTCCCCCGAGAATCTTGGGGGAGGAGAGGGAGCGTCTTGAAAAGGAAGGGAGTAGAATTCTATGGAAGAACCCTGAACAGTATTCAGTACCCAAGGGTCTGTTGTGATAGAACGCCATTTTCGAAGGAAGAACCGGAGGCGCCCTCCTACGGGAAGGCCAAAAAATTGGCTTACCTTGGGGATTGTTGGTCCTGACATATCGTTGTCCGCGGCCACGGAAACCTCGGGATCTTTGAGGGTACAACTGGGGTTTATAATCCTAGGTGTTGTAGGACGAATTGAAGGAAGAATTGTAGGAGCCTCGTGATCCCTTTTTACGATAGGGATGGCCGGTGAAGCGGCTCCTATCTCTACTGGCCCTTGCAAAAACCCGTTGGTTAAACACTTTTGTTGAACTTTGTCAATGGACGAAAAAGTGGAAACGTAGCAGCTAAGTTCCTTAATGAAAGAATCGCCAAAACGTTGCCCTTCAGTAGGTATTGTAGGATCAAGGGTAGCCAGATTTGTGAGCTTGGGGTCTAATTTCAAGAGTAAGCCTTTCTTTCTTTCATGAATGATGGCTGAATTTGCATTGCCCAGGAGACAGAAAGCCCTTTGAACCCAAAGGGAAAGGTCTGTAGGGTTTACTTCAGAATTGTTGAGTCTGGCCGATTCCGCCAGGTCGAATATCCGGATGAGAGGCCCAACCACATCCAGTAACATGTCTTGGCAAGTTGCCCAAGCTTTATCTACCCCTTTGCAGGGATCTCTGCCACATTTTGAGAAGAAAGTGAGAAAAGATTGATCAATAGAAGGATTTGTAGTGATGTGAGAAGGTAAAGAACGTCTGTGGCATTCAGACTTTAGCTTTGCATGAGTTTGTTTGTCTAGGGGAAGACGGAGACGTGAAGAATGTAATCACCGACATGGAAAGCAGGAAGCCATTCTGTAGAATTGGGATGGTGGATGAGCGTGGGATCAAACATGGGTATACCATCAGAATCCAGAATGGAATGAGGATCAGAATTGGAACATTTTATTTCCTTTGGGGGAGGAGGGGAGGAAGTGGTGTCCGAGGCGTCGGAATGGATTAATTCATCTTAGTCATCGTCAGAGTCCAATATCTTAGATATTATTATCTTTTTGGGCGCATTATCAATATTTTTTGCTTTGAGTTTACATTTAGAATGTAAGACTCCAGTCTTTGTATTAGTAGAGGTGTTCCCCTCCTTTCGAGGAGGCATTGGAGGAAGTAAATCCTCAATCTGTGGGGAGGAAGACTCACCTATCAATTGTGCGCCATTGGAAGATTTATTTTTTGGTGTAGGAGACAGTTTATGTTTTCTGCTTTCCCCCACAGAATGGGCCATTAGAGTATTGGACATAGCTTGTTGTACTGAAGAATGAATAAAATCAGTCAAATCCTGGTTAAGAGCTTCGCTGTCATCAGTATTAATAGGTGTTGGAGGAGAACTGTCAATCTCCATTGAAAACGATAACATTTTTGTAGGTGTTTAGGAAAAACCAGCAGATAACAGGTTAATCAGCAAAAAGGGAAATGTGGGCGGGAAAGAAGTAAGATAGACACTTCCCTGAGACGTGTTCTGTCAAAGCAGAGAGTTCGGAGTATGCCAAAGGCAAGACACGCCCCTTTGAAGAGGAATGGGCGTGTCACAGGGCTTGTTGACAAGACCGGCAGAAAGCAGTTGTCGGAGGAAAAACAAGGAATCGCTAATGAATAGCGACTGCCATATGGTGAGCGAAAGGCATCGGAGGAAAACAAGGTAGCGCTAATGAAGCGCTTCTGATGTACGGTGAGCGAAAGGCAACAGAATGGAGAAAACAGGCCTGAGGCAGACAGCGAGCGCAACGGTTTATGCCGTTGGAACGAGTGCGCGAGAGCTGTCGAGGGAGGAAGGAGGGGGGAGCGGTTGAGAGGTTGTAGTAGCGAAAGGCTTAGAGACCAGAGATAATGCACAAAGTGCAGAATACATTAAGAAACTAATTAGAACGTTCTTATAATAATGTAAACAAACAATGAAAGTATAAGTCTATAAGAAAAATATTGTGACAGAAATATAAAAGAGCACTCATCTTGACTGCGAGCAGCAAGAAAAGAGGGCTGCTTGCAGTCAAGGGTGTACTCTATACCTCTAGCTGGTATCCTATTGGTGCTTACTGTTTCTACGTTTTTTTCTCCCCACTGGCTAGCTTGTTGCTAATCCCATTGGGATTTGTAGTTTCTTGACTGCTGCTATTTTAATAAAGCAAGTTAAGAATGCATAATAGGAGCCTCCGGTCTTGACATAAAATTTGTTGAGCGTGCTGACGTGCTGCTGACGTGCTGCGTTGACTGCGATTCCTGGTCTCCCACTGGTCTCTGGACCCCTTCGTTTCTGCTCCTGTGAGAGCTCGGCAAGGTCAAAGGGCTCAGACTGGAGTGGCTCAAAGCTTGAAGCCACTCGAAGCAGCAATGCAGCTTAGCGGCCTGGCTTGGTGAGGTGCTTGTATCACTGCGCATCACCTGGTTTTGTTTCTGGTTTTGCTTTACACGCCTGCCACCTGCTGACTCACCACCTCCGACCGTTGTCAACCGTTGCCGCTGCCATCTGTTGTTTCACCACTCTGCCCACTCCACTCTGCTCACTATGCTTTACACATGACCCCTCATCCTCTTGTGTCGGTTACCAACTATCGATTGTTGGCTGGCCAAGCTGAAGGGCTGAAGGGCTGAGTGACGGCTATCATTATTGTGAGCTCTAGGCTTCAGCCCCCCTGCTGCTGGTGAGCCTGGGGGACCTAGGAAGGTAAGGGGGCTGTGCTGCTCAATGACTGGGACACTGTGAGAAAGCTCTTAACTTCTCACAGACATGTACACTTCCGGGCACCCGATACTGGACGAGTGTGATGAGTGGTGCACCCACTGTTCCAAGTGCAGTAGACATTGAGACACTGAGTTTGATGTTGAGTAGTGAGTAAAGGGAGCAAAGGCTGGGAGCTTCAGCATTATTGCCCACTGCGCAGGAAGCACAGCAACAGTCGGTGCTGGGCAGTCAGCATGAACTACCCCTACAGCATTGCAGCAACCTTGCCCAGCGCCAATACTCATTGCAACCCCTGAACTTTTCAACAACTTTTTTTTTGCTTGTTTGCACCGACAAGGACAAGGACTTGCTTGAGTGTCGTTCTCAACCATTCTCAGCTTCACTCAATATAAATCATGTATAGACCAACTGCAGACCAACATAACTTGTAGCAGCAGTTCTGCATGGTGTGCTGATGGACCCCTCCATACTTTGTTTCCAGTGCAAGTACAATATCTTCCAGGAGGGATAAGGCGGCGCTGGTGGAGGAAGCCCTAGCATGGGACAACTGGCAGCCACAGCATGCTCGTGACCTCCCTCTGTACTTTGGACTTGTGAAAATATCATCTTCCAGAAGGGGCGAGGCAGCATTGCTGAAGGGGGCTCTACCTGGGAAAAGGCACAGGAACAATTGGCTGTCTTACAAAGCACTATTTGCATTTGCATTTATAGCAATGCAGAAACAAAGATCTAAGGAGTCCCAGCACCTAGAGAAGAGCACCGGAGGATCCTGTGCAGGGATTAGTCTCTAAAGGAAAAAAAACATCTGTCCACCATGTGCCTTTGATACCTCTTGGCCTTTCATGAGCATCCCAGGGGGGCTACCACTGCTAGAGGGGAGAGATCACAGTGAGCTGTGCAGTAGAAGCAGCCACTCTAGGCGGTAGTGTGGCTTGCTACCCTGCTATTTCCTGCTTGTCAGTGCTGTTGCAGCTACTACTACTGCTTGTTACTGTCTGCTGTGCCTAGGTTCCAGCTAAAAACCTTCCAGAATAGCCCCCAACCGCAACACACAAAAAAGGGAATAGGAATAGGCTTTAACCAAATTGTTCAACATGAGATCAGGGAGAGTGAGACAGCAGTCCTAATCCAAAATGACCAAAAAAAAGGTTCTGTAAAGAGATGAATGATAAAACAGTAAAGGCAGAGGATGGTCTTCTAGCCTCACCCCTTTACTCTACCACTCACTCCAGCCTGGGGACTGCTCAATTTGTCACAACTTTAGGGCACCAACCAAAGATATACACTAGGTTCTCCTTCATGAAAGGTGCTAGGTCTGTGCTCTGCTCAAGCAATGAAAGGGTGAATGGCCTCCCATCCCCCATACAGCCAGTGTTAGTGGAACAGCGCAATGTGACATGTGAAAGAATGTTGAGTGCAAAGGGTAATAGTGCAGCAGTCATAACAGAATCGAAAGGCGACAGAGGTCAAGGTGACTTTGAAGGGCCCATAAGGCAAGAGAGCAATGGGATCCCTAAAGAAACAAATGAACAACTGGTAAGGTGGAGATGTGTGCAACTAGCAACGGCAGAAGCCGCAAAAAAAAAAAAATTAAAGACAAACAGATTTGGGGGTGTTTCCCCAAAATATGCCCCCCAATACATTCACAGTGATCCCACCAGTATCTCAAAGTGTTAGCTCTCATAATAGAATAACTAGCAGGTATGTGCAGACCACCGCTATGTCTCTCCCAGAAGAACCTGGGCTAATTGCAAATCTTAATGGTCAAACAACAGCTGAACCCTCCACCTTTGGAATAGCGCACTGTAAAACAAAACAACTCCCCCACCCAGAACGCAAAACTAGCATTTTCCATTTGGCAACATCCAGCTTCCCAAGCAAATTTCCTCACAATTCCACCAACAAAGATTCAGCATCACTCAGGCCAGACATGCAGGTCACTGACTGTGATATCTCCTATCTCACAGTGAAGGAATGGGGAGAACTGGTAGCCTCATATACCCCCGATTTTTCATTGGAGGGAGAAAATAAGACTCTTAAAAATGTCAAAACTCAAGACAAATCAATTGGGTCCGACAACATATGACATCTATACTGAACACTATGCAATTAACAGTCAATGCAATGCAATACCAAGATGATAAAATGGACATTCAATTATCACTTCTCACTTCACTGGCCACCTATGTTTCCAACATTGAAGTCAAGTTAGGTGATTTAAATCAACTGATAAGGAGGGCCCAAACATAAACCCAGCTCACACAAGCAAGATGTACCTGTCTCACAATGGTAGAAAAACTGTCAACATTGCCACGTGCGATGGGGAATCTACTGTCGGCCATTAAGCATTAAGAAAGCTACCAGCATTCCAATGGCAGGCCCACTAGGAAGGCCCCCTTCTGGCGATGGTCTAAGTAGGAGACCAAATGGCTGTGGAGCAACAAAGCAAATAACCTTATTCAAGATGGGAACTCGCAGACGGGTGAAAGTATGAAGGACCTAGTGCCCCAAGGGTTGTTAATGCCATACTTGAGGGAGCCTGCTGCAACAACGTGCCTCACCACTACAAACAGGTATTCACATATCATTGAGGATGGCATCGAGCCTACTGCCCCACTCGATTCAAAACAACAAGTCAACTGATAACAGGCACTCTTTCAGTAGAGAAGAACCCTGGCAAGAACCACCTACCTTAAACACAAAGGACAGGGACAGCTCCCTAGGGGAGGAGGTCACATCTCATGAGGATTCATATGGTCAGTGCTCTAGGGGTAGCTCTATAACTTATTACAGACCAACTTCGAGGAGAGGAGAAACTCTGAATGGAATATAATGACCTCCTCTGGAATGAGGCAACAAAAGTGGTCTGGATGTCATCAGGAATAGCAAAGAGGATTCTGGATTAGAAAGAGCAATTAAGCTTGTGGGTAATTTAGTTGTTGCCTTATGAAAAGCAGGGCTATCCAGAGCCTTTTATAGCCAGGCATAGTGATCACTCAAGACCTTGCCCAGAGCAAATCATGACACAGACATACTCCGTATTAAGAGGGGCGAGAAGTGTATCATGAATGTATAAGCCCAAACAACTTATTTGAAGGCAACTACGAAAAGATTGGAACCTCAGTACCACAAGACTGGGACAACTGGCTAGCATCATAATTACTCTGTGCAGTAACTCATGACTTAATGAGAACCTCTCTCCCAGTGGCCAACAGACCATACATGTGTGCTCCTGGAACATAAATGGCCTGGGGAACAAAACAACGGACCCTCAACTGTTGCTATAACTGCAATCCTTTGATATAGCTTTGTTGTAAGAGACCTTGCTACAACAACCATTTCACCTGCAAGGCTACAAGTTTTACCAATATCCAGTCAAAAAAAGGCACCAAATTTAGCTACCTCAAAGGAGTAATCAAAATATACAGCTCTATAACTACTGCTTATGCGGTCAATGAGCTGGACTCTATCCTAGTTCTGTATAACGCAACACAACCTCTCAGAGTGACAATTAGAAACGTCAAAGAAGATAAATGTACATCTTCATCCATGAGACCAGGCCAAGGGCATCAACTTGTTGGGAGGGGAGCTCACCAGGTTGCTAACAGAGGAGCAAACTTCATAATTACTGGTGATTTCAATCTGCACATGCTGGGTACAGCAGAATAGCATGATATGCTGGGAAGCCAAACTTCAACATGGCATATCCTACAACAGGATGGTAACAACTGGGGAAGACAAACTAAGCTTGCCAAGAAACCTTTGAAGGACCTTGAACACCTTAGCTTCTGGGCACTAAATGGTTGGTTCCCTGGAGAGTGCTCCCCAGCCGCCACTTATCATACATTCTGTAAAATTGCAGATTATCACCTGTGGGTGAAATATATCAGCGATCATATCCCACAAGAAATTACACTGACTTCCCAGGTAAAAATGCCAACCCGGGTGGTGGAGGGGCCCTGCTCCATACACACAGTAAACAATAAAAGGATTAACCCTTTTGGTACGTGCGTCGGACACTGGCCGACCTCACACTACCTCCCTGGTGCGGATCACGACCAGTGGCCGACACCAGGGAGGGGGTTAAAAAATCCTCAGGTCTGTTGCACTCGGGGATTTTTTATTTTTTATTTTTAAACCAGGAGACGCAGAAGATCCTCCATGTCTCCCCCGCCCCTTTGTGACGTCAGCACGCCACGAGGCACTGATTTGTTTTACGCTGATGTCACTGTTTTGTTTTCCCCATCGGAACAGGAAGCAGCCTTATGGCCACTTCCTGCTCCAATGGGGAATACGGCCCCAAATGTCCCGAGCGTTTGAAAGGGGAGACTCTCCCCTTTCAAACGAGGCCTTCCTGAACAGGTTTCCTGGCCTGCTGCGATCGAGGGCCAGGAAACCCCACTAGACACCAGGGATTTCACTTGGGGGGGTTGTCCCCCCTCGGCAAATGGGCCGCCCCCCGGTAGCATCTTTTTTTAAATAAAGGTAGGTATTCCCTGGGGGGGGCGAGATCGCACCCAACCGTGCTCCCCCCATGGGCTAAATTGTGTTTTTTTTTAAATAAAGAAATTGACAGGGGGTTGCCCGTGGGCAGAGCGACCCTCTGTGGGGGCAATAATTTTTTTATAAGTTGTATGGTTTCCCTGAGGGTCATTATGGCCCCCAAGGAAACCATACAACTACTAAAAAAATATATAGATCTATATATATTTATAAATCTATAGATATAGCTATCTATGTAAATAGATCTAACTATCTGCATAGATAGATATATCTATATATATATATATATATCACTTTTGTCAATGCATGTGTGCATGTGTGGTTTCCATGGGGACTACAATCGGCCCCCAGGAAAACCAGACCCACATATAAAAGTGATTCATATATATATATATATATATATATATATATATATATATATATATATATATATATGTGTCTACATGATACATGTGTGTGTGAGCTAGAGGCCAAAATCTACAGCTAGGCACTTTGCAAAAAAACACATCAGATTTCAATGTAAAAATGGTATGTGTCCATGTGCGTTTCCTGTCGTGAGCATTAGGCCTACTCATGCAAGTAAGGTACCATTTTTATCGGGAGACTTGGGGAACACAGAATAGCAAAACAAGTGTTATTGTTCCTTGTCTTTCTCTACAGTTTTTCCTTCCAAATGTAAGACAGTGTCTGAAAAAGACATCTATTTGAGAAATGGCATGTAATTAGCATGCTAGTGTGGGCACCCCGGAATTCAGAGATGTGCAAATAACCAATGCTTCTCAACACCTTATCTTATGCCCCATTTGGAAATACACAGGTTTTCTTGATACCTATTTTTCACTCTTTATATTTCAGTGAATGAATTGCTGTATACCCACTATAGAATGAAAACCCATTGCAAGGTGCAGCTCATTTATTGGCTCTGGGTACCTAGGGATCTTGATGAACCTACAAGCCCTATATATCCCCGCAACCAGAAGAGTCCAGCAAATGTAACGTTATCTTGCTTTCAAAAATCTGACATTGCAGGAAATAGTTACAGAGTAAAACGTGGAGAAAAATGGCTGTTTTTTTCAGCTCAATTTCAATATTTGTTTTATTTCAGCTATTTTCTGTAGGAAAACCTTGTAGGATCTACACAAATGACCCCATGCTGAATTCAGAATTTTGTCTACATTTCAGAAATGTTTAGCCTTCCAGGATCCAGCATTGGTTTCACAGCCATTGCTGTCACTAACTGGAAGGAGGCTGAAAGCACAGACAATAGTTAACATGGGGTATGTTACAGTAAAATGCCAAAATTGTGTTGAACAATGTGGTTTTCTGATTCAAGTCTGTCTGTTACTGAAAGCTGGGAAGATGGTGATTTTAGCACTGCAAACTCTTTGTTGATGCCTTCTTCGGCAGCCCTTTTTTCCCATTTCCCAAAAACACAAACTTTTTGCTGTATTTTGGCTAATTTCTTGGTGTCCTCCAGGGGAACCCACAAACTCTGGGTACCTTTAGAATCCCTAGGATGTTGGAAAAAAAGGATGCAAACTTGGTGTGGATAGCTTATGTGGACAAAAAGTTATGAAGGCCTAAGCATGAACTACCCCAAATAGCCAAAAAAGGGCTCAGCACTGGGGAAGGAGGGGGGGAAGGCCCAGCAGCTAAGAGGTTAAATGTAAAACGTACTGCCCTGAAAATGTGCTGGCCTTTGCAAAGATCCTTCTGCAAGACAATCAATTGAAGGCATCAAATGCCTTAGCAGGCTGGGAAAGCTTCACAAAAAGCACTAGGGGAAGCACATTCAGTAAATGAAGATTTAGGACAAAGGAGAAACTCACCACAGGAGCTCCTTTAGCAAACAGAATGTGCATATTATGCTCCTCAAGAAGGTAATAAACAAAACACTATGGAAGCTTCAACAACATGGCCAGGATAATAATATACAAAAGGAGCTGAGGCAATTAAAAGCAGCCAACAAAAAGCTAGCTTGGCAATTAAAAAGAGAGCCAGAAGAGGCGTTATGGACCAAACTTCTTAATGACATACTGTGCAATAATAGTGTGCGTTTTTGGCACACAATTAACAGGTTACAAAAACCTACATAATACGGTGTCAGTTCACACATGACTTAAGAGACTTAGGCAAGCTTCCTTCGGGACCATATTAATAGTAATCATGATTATAAAGCAAATGTGGGAACTAAATTAAACCACTCTGATGAAGAGGTAGCTCCTGGTATGTGCAATAACGAGGCAGTATGCTCAATTACAATTTCGACATAACAAATCTCCAAGAGGATTGCCAACGGCAGAGGGGAGGGGACGCCAGGCTCAAATGAGATCCTACTGGTTCTGTTCAAACTAGATCGAGACTACTTGGCGGAATCACTAAAAACCAGTCTTTGAGCATATTTTGCAAACAGAGATAATCCCATCCTCTTGGAAGGGCTCTACTATTTCTCCAATCTATAAAAAGGGTGACAAGAACAAGACTAAAATGTATGGATTTGTAGCCCGATAGACAACAAAGCCAGATACTACATTGGTCTTATTTTAGAGGAGCTATCATCCTGGGCAATGGAAAATGGAGTAATCCCTCTCAATCAAACAGACTTCAGTAAGCACATGGGAACTACGAAAAATATTTGAACTCTTTCTTTATTGATTGACGCTGTGAAAGCAGCTAAACTACCACTGCATCTATGTTTTATTGATTACAGTTTGGCCTTTGACTGTATTGACAGAGGAAAACTGTGGGATAAACTTGCGAAACTGAATATCCCAGTACCCCTTCTGAATCAACTAATTCTCTTCCACATGGATACCTGGGTACAAGTGAAGCTGGGTACAGGAGACTATCTGTCAAGAAGAATTCCAACTACAAACAGGATGAAACAGGGTTGCGTCTTAGCCTCAACCCTGTTTAATCTTTTTATGGCAGACCTATCTCCTAGGTTCGACAAATGCAACTCACATGCCCTAAAGATGGGCGGCCTCGCCCTGTCTAATCTGCTATATGCTGCTGACTTAGTACTCATCGGTGAGATTCCGGTTGGCCTTCAGCACTTATTAGATATAACACAAAGGTTTTTGGCTGAAACAGTTTGAGCATAAACCTAGACAAGACCAAGATTATGCACCCGAACCAAAGTAGGAAGTCAGGAGTTTGGTCCTGGTACTGGCAGAACAACAGCTTGAAACCATCCATGAATACAAATACTTAGGTGTTCTGATAGATATCAGAGGCTCATTCACTGCCCAAAAGGAAGCAATTAAAAAGGAGAGGTATAGCAACAGGGGTAGCACCAAAAAAACTAAAAAACAAGATCGCTTGTCTAAATTTCTCTCCACTGGTCCAAGTGATTCAGACGGAAGGCATTCCAACAATCCCCTGTGATAGTGAGTCAATGAGGGGGAGAGACGTAAGCACTTTAGATGGCATAGTAACAGATGGGTTACAAATAACCTTCAGCTTACCAAGTTGCATGTCAATAGCCAAAATAAGACTGGAATTTGGTAAGCAGAAGCAAGGGCTGGTTCACAGAGGTGCCTACATTAAGTGCTGGTACAAGATCATGAGAGCTGAGCCAGGGACCATGAAAGCTCACTTATAATCCAAGCTAACAGCTAAGGAGAAAAGTGAAGCAAAGACCTATTTGCAAGACTAAATAGATCAACTAGGTCTGTGGGGTCACTGGTAGGCATCAGGGACATATGACAGCTTCAAGCAGCTAGTTAACAAAACCATCAAACAAATTTCCCTTCAGAGGACAAAGCATCATTGTTGAGGAGGGTGCATGGATGATCCACCCTGCACAGCTATACCAAGGCAGTACCTTGGCATCCTCCTCTCCCTGGTTCATCTAGCACCATGGAAGCGCTTATCGGCAATATTCTTTTATCGTTTATGTGTGGAGGCAAAAGAAGATATAATCCATCTGCTCTGTGTATGCAAAGAGCTCATGTGTGAACGCAGAGCACTGCTATGACCTCCCTTTAAACAGGAAAGCATCAAATCAAGCAGACAAGTGTTAAATGTGTTCTTCCTAGGGTGCTGCAAAGTGGCACCTTGCAGGATTTTTAACTATAGCTGTAAAGAAATTAAATAACAAGGTCCCCATCGAGAGTTATGAGGCATCCAGAGGTGGTCAGGTGGCAGTTCGAACAGAAACTGCAATGAACTAATGGCACTAGGGCTTCTGGATATTTTTTCAGTTTTCAATGCATATTTCCCAGATACCGGCCACCTGGCAAGTAATTTCCTATGCACTTTATTTTGAAGGGGACTGTGAGACGAAGGTCAGGAGATATACAAGTGGTTAGATATCCACTGTAAGCTTTATTGTCAATAATAAGTTAAACTATACCTATGATAGGTTCTTATCCATGCACAAAAGGGATGTATTAATTAAACGTAGATGTCTTTTTTTCACAACAATTACCATTAATTAATTATGAGGACTGCTATGAGCTTGTTGACAAAAAACTCATACTGCTGGCTTATGTTTTCCATGCTGAACTGACATGAGCGTACTATAGTTTGCACTCGCCCAGCAGCCTATGGATTGCCGCTTCCAGTAGTCAGGGATTGCTATGAATTTGCTGACAATCTTTTTTTAAAGTGCCATCAGTTAATAGAAGTTTCTGTCGTTCACGGAATTATATCTCATTATGCTGCATAAGGTGACATAATGTAATCTAACCTCGGCATGTGAGAAGCATAGAGATTTTGTGTAACACATTGTCAGTTATTAACTGCTGTTTTTTTTGTGGGTGGGTTAGATGTGCGAACCATCCCCTGTGGTTTTATCATCACTTGCGTCCGTTAGTGATGCATGGTTCAAGGTGCATGCTGCTTATGTTGCATATTTGACTGGTATGTTTTTTATTCTTCATATTATAAATACTTTTGCAGTGGTTTTAATTAATCATACAGATAAAGAAATTGCTTACTTACAACGTGAAAAGATACATTTTGAATTTGAGGTTGTCATTTTCCAGTTTCAAATGAAAAGGAAAGGAGTTTCACCGTGTTCAACCCTAAGCGTGGAGAGAAGGAGAGCATTAGAGACTCTGTTTATATGCTCAGATGACAAAAGGCAGGATTGGCAGATCAAATTCTTCTTGTAATGTTATAAGGGACAAATCATTTGAGATTCAGTTCAGTGGATGACAGTTTAGTGGCTTTTTAAATGAAGCAGAGTCTTTTAAGCCATTTTTTCAGGGTCGAGCGTGCACAAGTGCTCTGGAACATGTTGTGATCTCTATGTGGGTTTCTAACCACGCCCATGTCACGTCCGTCACTCTCATTAGTTCCCGGGCTTGCCTTTTAAAAATTGATTGATTCAATTTGTGAAAGGCATGCATACCTCATGCCTTTTCCAGTGTTTAGCCCTCCTCGGGTACACAGGTAAACTACTGAAAACGTACGAGGCTCTGTGTTTTCAGCTGGTTTCTGGACTACTTTATCTTTTAATTTCCTGCGCGATCTCGAAGCAGAAGTTGAGCGCCATGCATGACATCAACCCTGCTTCATGGATAATTGCATTTTTGCTGGTAACATGGATAATTGCACTTTTGCCAGTAACATGAATAATTGCACTTTTGCCGATAAGTTTCACTCCGAGCGAACTTCTGTTTCCTTTTCTGTGTCTCCTTCACGCTAATGGCGGCCGTCAGCTCGCATATGTGAAACCGTTTTACTTTTCATTATCAGTTCATCTGGCAAGAAAAGTGCAGTTAGGAGTTGCATTGCAAATATTTGTCTTTGTTTGGGAGGATATAAAGGTTCTTTGGTGGTGACATGTTCATACCCTTTCAGACCGGATAACAGCCAGGCTGCATAATTTTGAGCTCTGTGCAGTTTTGAGAGAGATGTATTTGGGAGACCAGTATACAAAGTTTTTCAATAATTGAACAAAGTGAGGAATAGGGGATTTTTTGAGAGCAATGTGCCACTGGTAGAATCCCTTTTACTTGGTGAAGATGATTAAGATGGTGGAATACTGTTTTTCTGATTGCATTTACATGGACGGTGCTTGGATTGTTTGGTTTCCCAGTTTGTGTTCGCCAAAGAAGGAAAAGGTAGCAGGATTGAAGGGGGCAATGAGCATAATATATGTTTCGTAGTTGCTAACTCCGAGATATGATCCCCAAATCCATCGATAAATCTGAGAAAAACAGTGAGATAAAATTAGATTACTTGTCTTATCTTTAAGCTTTAGTAGGAACTGGGTGTCATCAGCATATGGGCCATTTTCAAGCTTGTAGGAGCCAAGGGTGCCAGGCAGTGGGGACAAAAATGCATTACACATTGTAGGAGACAATACATATCTCTAAAAAACTCCACAGTTGGTGGCAGATTTACTAACAAGTCTCACAATGTTGCAAGACAACTTGCTGTGCTGCGATGAATGATGGAGAGAGGACAGAAGTGCATGATATCTACTGAGATGTGGCCCATTCCCGCTCTTCTCCCTGTGCTGGCCCCTCTGAGTGCAGCCTAGTGCCAAAGAAGATACCATTGCGCCACGGTGCAAAGGTGCCTGAGTTACAGTCGGACAGTTTTTGTGCAGGAAGGAAGACCTTCTTGCAGAAAAACAATCCTCTGAGACTTTTTCTTCTTTCTATGTGAGCTGTGAAAGAAGAAAAAAACAAGGAGAAACAAACATATTTCTTCTTGTTACGCCTCCCCAGGGAAGATGTAGCATTTTGACGCATTCCCAGATTTACTAGGCATCACCATATACATAACGTGGTTCAGGAAGGTGTTACTCTCGTTGTGACGTTGTGCTCTAAATTGTCGCTTCTAAGAGAAATCTGGCTGTTTCCAACTTTCAAGATGTGCAATGTACATACTTTTGGGGGGCAGTACAATTTTTCATGCTGGGGAAAATGTTCACAGATTCTCATTGGAAGTAATTTGGAGAGACTAAATGACATCACTTATTGTCTTACTAATGGCTAAAACCTGTAAACGATGCTGTTTCTCAGCTTGATATGCAGACATGCTGCTCAAACTGCAGAGGAACAATCCCGACAAAAAAGAATTCTTGATTAATGGAATTTCTCCTTATTACAGTAATTTCTCCTTCAAATATTAATGTTTAGTGATAAATTTCAATATAAGTAACATACATGCAGAAATATTTAGTCCTTTGAACATATGAAGAAAGGAAAGTGAACAATGTTAATTCACATTTTTATGAAATGTAGCTTCTTTGCTCATATCATAGCCATTGTTACGCTCAGTACTCCACTCCATTGTATTTGCCCTTCTTCAGGGAGAAAGAAACTGACACAATACACCATTAAAAGGAGAAAAATATAGTGGATCTCAAAATCTCCCGAAAAATATTCTCAAATACGTAAATTTAGCTATTGAGAAGTAAACACAGAACTCCCAATAACAGCTGTATTCAATCAACTATAATAAATATAGACGATGAGACAAAACATCATGGTAAAACACCTTCCAACAGCGTGACCAAAGTTTATCTGTACCTAAAAATCTTAAAGGTACCTTACAAAAAACCATTTGTAGAACCATGACCCTGAAATAAAATGGGCGCATAAATCATCCGAGAGACGAATCCGAAGTAAACCGTGCATTCGAGGCCATAGGAAGTAAAACACAGAAAATAAATGTGACCGCTGACAAAAAGAAAACTGCCGGTGAATTCGTCGATTAGAAAAACGTTTGAGTACATATCTATTGCTTTAATGAGTGCAAGACAGGAACGTTCTTTCTTTTTGAAAGCCTTGCTACTGGTTGAAACATACTGTGCCATTATGGTTTGTTTCTAGAATAATGTTGGGGTTTACTCATTTTTATTCTGAATATATAGTTTATGCTTTATTTTCAATGTGTTGTTCTAAAAACCTAATGACACATGCTCCCTGCACCATTATGTAACACACAAGCAGTAAACATGGTGCAGTCTGGAATTTCTCAATTTTTTTCAGGGGTACAAAACAAAATGGTAGTGCCCAAAAAGTCCCAAATAGAATAAAACACAAAATCAATGTTCAACATGAGATGACTTAGTGACCTGCTTGTGACGGCTTTGTTTATAATGCGTTGTTGTTTTGGAATATGTTTTTAGTTCTCTGAGACCCATTGCTTGCCATTCGTTGGCTTTCTCATCAGTCTCGTTTACTTGCTTCTTATTCAATGGCTTTCCTTCCTTTGCTTGTTTTTGTCTTTTCCCTGGAGCATAGTTTTGATACCATTGTTTAGACTGAATTACTTTAATCCATTGGAGTTCCTGTGCTTTCTTTCTCTCTCTTTTGTGCTGTTTTCTACATCGGATCCATGACCCCCTCACGCTCTATCTTCAAAGCATGTGGGAAGCTCCATCCCGCTTAACTTTCTTTGCTGTTATTAGGTCGCAGCCTACCAAACAGCAGAGATGTCTGGTTTGCCAGAGACATCTTGGAGACATTCAGAAAGCTGACCTAGGAATGCATTCTGCCCTTGCTCGCCACTGGCTTTGTGGTTTACAACTCACATTTTCTTGCTTTCCATTTGCTGGATGTCTTTTTTTAAGGCTGGCCAGATTGCATTCAGTCCTTCCCTCACCAAAACCTTATTCACAGAACGCGTTTGAGTTGTCCCTTTCTGTAAATAAGATGGTAAATCTTGGTCTTATCTTGTTGTATTTGCTGTGCATTTAAAGACAGATATCAAATCGCAAGCGCTGTCTTCCAGGGGCACTTGTTTTCTTTTCCTTCTCTGACTTCAATGTGAGAGGATTTATATGACAATCTTGCTAGAGAGTAGGGGTACAAAAGAGTTTTTTCTAGAACATAACAACTTTTAAATGAGCTGTGCAAATATATCAGAATATATTGGAATTATGAATGTACAAATGCAGCAAATTTTTTGTTATTTCTGAAGCGTGTTGGAAACAAATAGTTTAACATGTTCAAAACAAATCATTAAACTAGATAATGCACTTGCCACACATTTCCGTCTGTGCGCTGTATAGGTTTATAAGTAAAATGGTATGTCTGTGCAAACGTATTGGTCATGTCACTAGAAAATGTGTTGTCTGTAATGTTAGTGTGCTACCTCACCATGAATGCTCCACTCTACGCTACTTGACTCTACTCTGCACCACTTCACACTACTGCACTCTAATCAGCACCACACCACACCACTGCACTCAGCACCACTCCACTCTACACTACTGCACACTATGCCACTGCACGCTACACCTCTCTACTCTACCCTATACCACTCTACTCTGTGCCAATGCAATCTTCACCACTATACTCTACATCACTGCACTTTTTCATGGTTGGCATTCTACAGCATTTCAGTCTAGGCCACACCAATCTACTCTGCACAACACCACTCTATGCCGCTGCACTCTATGACACTCTGCAATACTACACTCTATGCCACTGCACTCTATGCCAATGCACTTTATTCTGTGCTAAGTGCTATGCTCAATGGGCTTCAATGCTATGCCCCTGCACTCTACACCAATCCACTGTATCCAACTCTATGCTACTCCACCATACACCATAGCACTCTATGCCACTGCAGTGTGTGTCGCTATTCTCCACTCTGCACCATGCTACTCTACTCTGCACTCTACACCACTGCACTCTATGCCACTCGACTCCACTCTGCACTCTATGCCACTGCACTCTGCCACTCAACTCTACTCTCCACCCCGGCCCTCTGCATCACTCAACTCTACGCCACTTCACTCTACACCACTCTACTCCACTCTTCTCTATGCCACTGCGCTCAATGCCACTGCACTCTCTGCCACTCTACCCTACTCTAATCTGTGTCACTCTAATCTGTGCCTTTCTACTCTGCGCCACTTCACTCTGCAGTGCTCCACTCTCCGCTACTCCACCTTGTACCACTCCCCTCTGTACCACTCCACTCTGTGCCACTCCACTCTACGACTGCATTATACACAGCTGAATTCAATAGCACTCCACTCTACGCTACTATGCTCTGCAACACTCTAGGCCAATGCACTCTACACTAGTCCAGTGTTCTCTATGGCAATCTATGTGACCCCGCACATTGCCACCCCTTAATACACCGCACTCTCTGACCATCCACTCTAAACTACTCTACTCTACTCCACTCTTCGCTATTCCACTCTACGACTCTCCACACCACTCTTCTCCATGCCACTAACGTTTAGCCATGCTAAACAGCAGCCCGGCTTGTGGACAACATGGCTAAACTACATT
The DNA here is from genome assembly GCF_031143425.1 of Pleurodeles waltl. Taxonomy (NCBI): domain Eukaryota; kingdom Metazoa; phylum Chordata; class Amphibia; order Caudata; family Salamandridae; genus Pleurodeles; species Pleurodeles waltl. The sequence continues at coordinate 1,032,804,567 of NC_090439.1, read as the reverse complement.
GGCAAAGCCAATAGCTCTTGCATAGGCGAGACCTATCGGCTTTGCCAATGCCTGTTTAAAATGAATTTCAATTACATTCTCCATTACTCCCCCAACTTGTTCACAACATCCCTGGCTGATGAGTGGCATTTACCTTTCAGCATACCTTCACCACCATTGCGCATGTCACAACACATGATCGAGTTACATCATTGATCTTTTTAATTTTTATGCCAATGCTGTTTAGCATCAGCAGTCAGCATGTTGTTTTTGGTTTTGACAATGCTATGGACCAATAGCACTGGCAAAGTTAATAGGTCTGCAGTGCCCAAAGACAAAACCGAGACCAATGGCTTTGTCAATGCTTGCTCTTCTGTGCTTTTGTTTAGGCGTGAGGAGTTTCACTTTTCCTTTTTATATTCCCCGCGTTCATTGCCGGTGCTAAGAGCAAGTGAAATGTCTTTTTGTGCGGCAATTATACTTAAAAAGTTTCGGATTGCCTTGAAAACTTGCATTTATAGAAGCTACGCTGACACTTGTAATAGCAGCTGTTCTGTGTATGTCAGCGCAAGGTGGAATAATGCACCCCAGCCTGACATCTAAAAGATGCCTGTGTGACATCTGGAGTTAAGAAATAGATGGTGAATTATAATATAGTTCACTGAAAAGTATTTTTATTAAAAATCACTAACAGAAAGTTGTAGTTTGCTAGTCCATGCAGACCCCGCAACCACTTGCTATTAAAATAATGGTAGAGAAGTTTTAGAACCGATTTATGTTACAGGCTGGGTATTCAATCCATTTGCTCTTGTAAAGTTAGGTAAGAAGTGCAAATAGTTTTGTTACAACCATAATGCCACCTTTGCCATCCCCAAAAGTGGGTCCCTACTGTGATAAAAGCAGCAATGCTCAAAGTATTTACTGTGAGCAAATGTATTCCAAGTGGCGGGGAATTGGGAAGGAGTGACTATTTCAAGGCTGGGATGACCTGAAAGTTTTGCATGTCTCGAAAAAAAATCCTCTGACTTAGTCCCACAGACTCACCAAAGACAGAATTATATTCATTTCGAGCGTAAATGACTCCAATATTAGCGAAATGTTATGGAAAGGATTTCTCCACTTATGTACGAAAAATCCTATTGCATAAATGCGAAGGAATTTCTGGACAGTAGATAGAATTAAGCAAGTGCCTCCAACATAGCCGCAGATGCAAATGACCAAACATTTCCTAGGCGAACGCCTGCAAATGTTGCAGGTTTTTAGGTTTAACCTAGTTAGGCCTTTGTGAACTGCCAAGAAGAGCAAACAACTTCCAGGGGACGCTGTAAATCCCCAAGTACAGATTTACTCATCTATCAATGCGCCTATGAGGCTATTTATATTAGGAGTGCTAACTTTATTTTCTAAATATGCTAGTCACTTGCTCCTCTTCATCCGGGTGCTCAGCTTCCACCCACCTATCTGTCCGTTCAGAGCTAGAGGTGTGAGACTTTGCTGCGACTATTAACGCTGATTCTACTGATTAATATTCGTGCATTCCGAGTGTTGACTTTGCTACAAAATGTAAAAATATAGAGACAAATAATGCACGCATTATTAGACAAATCAGTCATAGTCTAACTGAAAGGGCAATGCCGCTCTCACTGGAAATGATGTGAAACTATATTTAAAATCCCGAAGATGATTAAGATTTGTGCCTGTTCGTTAGCTGACTCTATTTTGAAGCCAGTGTTCTATACAGTGCAAATTATATAAAAAGAGGCTTTTTTGGTCTAAAGTTATTATTGACTTACACCAATTGACATTGCTCAAGTTTATAATCACACAGGGTCTAGATTGGAGTTGTCTGAGGGTATGAACAATGTGAATCAACACTTTTCTTACATAGGCGAAACCATCTCAAGAATTTGATAATGATGTATGTTGATGTCCGTTGCATGTTTTCTAAATGAAGGTTCAGGGTGTTTCTATAGGTTAATTTTGATCTAATAATGTGTTGTTTTCTGTTGTGTTTTTGGGAATGGTGACGGAGTTGAAGCAGGAGGCACATTTTTAAACAACACCCCCATTTTTCCTAATTCATTTTGCTGATTTTACAAATTTTAGCTTTACCATTGCTAAAAAGTAACAAACCACATATGGACCCCCTAATACATGTCCTATACAGCAGAACTCCCTGTATGGTCTATTTAACTGCTGCATAAGTTATTCAGAAATGGTTCCTTAAATGCATTAAATGCATCTATGTCAAGGTAGATGTAAAGGCACGTATGTACCACAGTGTGTTTACACCAGCTACATATTTAACAAAAATATATGCCTGCCAGGAGCACCACTGTATTCTGACTGTGGTTCATTTGAATGAACTGCAGTGACGCATGGTCGAGAAATGCGCTTGGCCATGTAAGAAAAGATGATTTATACATATTCATAAGTCACATCTAAAAAGAGCCTAATACCCCCACATGGTATGCTGCAATTATATAAAAATAGAAAATATTACAAATTGAGGTTAATGTGATCTTCAATTAAAATAAAACGCAAACCAATTTTACTGTCTAGGCCTTGTTAGAAGTTTACTTTTCGAAGTCTAAATGCATTAAAATTGTTTTTTCCTGTCTCCGTTTGGGAAATGCTATTAGAAGGCTTTAAAGGTATTTCATACTTACTTTTGAAAATATGTTTAAATGGTGACATCAGACTTTTGATAACAATAGTGGATAAATAGTTTTGTCTGAGATAGAACTGCTGTAAAAACAGTTCTTCCAATCATCACACCTCAAGGGCTGGAATACACATTCTTGGCTGGGAGAATTAACAACTCTGGTTGATGGGACAACAACCTGCCTCTGACCTCAAGAACAGGACATAGGTTTTAACTGCTGGACACTTCATAAGGATTAATTATCTGTGAGTAGACAGGAGAAGCTGGTAGAACACAAGGCAGGTTTAGCACTACTTCCTTTGACTTATTGACGGCAAGGAGTACTTATTCTTTCACAGCACTCTTTATGACATGCAGGATCCAGTCACCATAGGAGGAAGAAGCAACTTTGATCCAGTAAGATGGGAGAGTGTATTTAGATAGGAGAGTGGCTAAGGTGCTAAAGGCTGGTCTACCTGGTGGCAGCTAGGTTATGCCATCTTGAGGTAGAGGATCTTGGGTAACTTAACAGTAAGAAAAGGAGGATGAGCTACAAAATGTTGGTGGAAGGTCTGCGACACAATAGTTATGATTGGGTGGTAGATTTCTCCAATCTTTGGCTAGTTCACAGGATAACACTGGCACCTTAACAACCACTTCCCCATCACATCCCTGGCCTGGGCAAGACTCCAATTGAAGAAGAAGGCCATTCTGAAAGAAGATTCCTAATTTTGTATTACTTTGGCCTTCTCTTTCCCTGATTCAGAGATATATACAGCTAACAGATTCTTGACTCCAAGATGGCCCTGCTGACCACTGAGTTCAGGAGTTCTTGATGCTGTAGGAGGCCTGAACTGAGAGAGTCCTGGTTTCTAGAAGCCTTCCTGGGGAGACAGCGGATGCAGGACAGACCAGAAGGAACTGTTCCATAACTTTAGAAAAGTAAGGTCAAGGAAAACAGATTTTTTCAACTCTGAGTTTTATTTCACACTGGAAGCTGGTTCAGTCGGACCTCGAGATGAAGGTATCCAGCCTTGTGGAGCCCAGCTGAACCTCGGAGTGGGCTCAGGCAGCAGTGTATCCAAACCGCACAGCAGCCTTGACAGCTACAAAATAAAGGGTTATCCTGCTCATATCTTTTGGTAGCAAAGCCAGAACCTTCAATGGGAAATGGCGTTAAGGTGGCATTTTTCACGTGCCATATTTAGAAAGTGGTGCACTGCTTGCATTGCGCTACTTTATAAACCACTTTATAAACCCTTGAGCCACATTATGCCTGCATCAAGCATACTATATAAAAAGGGGGTGTTCCCCCGTTCGGATGGTTGAAAAAATGGCGCAAAGACATATATGAGATTTCCTTGCGTCATTGTTTTGGCACTTTTAACACCTGCTCAGGCCTTCCGTTATTAATAATGGGCCCCTCTGTACTCTGAAGGTGAGGCACCAACATTTTGGCGCTACTTCTGTACATTAATAGCGTCACATAGAATGACACTATTGCCCCCTACGCTGCGCCATGGTGCGCTGTATTTTAAATATGGTGCAAACATGGTTAAGGTAGGGGGCACTATAGGGGGCAGGGAAACTGGCTCTGCCCTCGGTGCAGCAGCTCTTTCCATAAATGTGCCCCAAATTCCAGTGATTCTACCTTAGAAAGTTAAGCCTTCCGCCAAAACCTGTGGGTGTTTGCACTGATCTCCCCCTGGCCATTCACACAAAGCAGTGACAATTAGATTTGACACTATGAAAAGGGTGCTTTTTTTTAGCTCAAAACACCGTGTTTGTCAGCAGTAAAAATATAACATAAAACCATCTTTAGGTGGAGATGTAAATCTCAGCCCACCTTTCTGTGTTTTTTTTCATGAATTAGGCCCGTTAAAATGCATTTCATATTTTAGATTTCAAAACGTTTTATGGCATATAATTATACATCAACCTGAATGCTTTTTCAGTTAATGATGCATTTCCTCATGAGTGCATTTTACCATATTTCCAAATTGATGAGCGTTATGAATACCTTATTATGGTGTTCATGTGATAAAGACTATAAGCTCTTTGAATGCACACTAGGGACCGAACGTTTGTATGGAAAATTTCCCAGGACCATTTTGATGATAAGAATGGAGATTAGTATTATATGATATAGTGCATGTTTGAGAAATATAACGTTAGCTTTATAAGTAAATACATGCCCTGTTTTGTTTCATTATTGCCATTCCCACTTATTTCAGACCACTCATTTTGAATTGACATTTTGAAATATGGTATGAGGAAAATATTCTTGTAACTTCATATATGTTGTGCCCCATCAACAAACATACTGGAGCTCTGAATTCATATTTTACTCCTGCCCCACAGCACTACTATGTGTTTTCAATACAGCATCACTCATCTAATGGCATGTTATTAGATACCCTCGATTGAATCAACGAGATGGAATTTGAACTTTTATCCATGGGCAGTGTTCATCTAGATCCATCATTAATCATACAGCAACTATGATTAAGTTACGAGCTCTCTATAGAGTACTTTCTTCCCCTATAGAATTACTCATATGGCCTTCCCCTAAACCGGACTCTAAATTATTCTTGAAGGGGAACCTAATGTTGTCTTCCATACTCTTTCGACAATGCCACAAGCATGCCTGTGACTAAGCAGTGGACTCTGGAAAATCATTACATCCAGAAAAATGAAGCCCTTGAACTGTATTTAATAACATAATTGCCTAAGATTCAAAAGATGCACAAAACATACACACAAAAATGGGACAGTGTTGTGACAATATTATTCAAAGTCGATACATGAATGGAGAACCGACAGGTACCTACTCATTATCAAACGCTGATGATAAAATGTTTAAATGCCTCATACAGATCTATATTTTATAGGCGACGGGGCTACAGTCTCACCTTCCCCCATTAGCTCTTCGTCTTTCTTTTGCCCAAGTAAATTTTGTCAACAATCGTCCGTTAAGTGGCACTTTAAACATATGGATTGATAGTCACAGTGAGATCAGATCAAAGATCATCAGAATGGAAGGGATCAAAATAGGTCAAAAGTATAAAAGCACTGACAGGTATTAGAAAACCACGCCACCTGCTGGGTCACGCGCTAAATTTTCACTCATCAAAATGCAATGGTTAAACTTCAGAAATGATTGCACCATTTCCTTATGACTTTGCAACTCTTTAATATCGTACTACCCTCACATACCAAAATAGAAGAGCAAAAACTAGGGGTCTGCAAAATGTGCATGGTTCCCAGAAATTGGGCAAAATGACATGAAACTACTTGAAATGCATCTCACGGCCATTTTAAGCCTGTAGTTCCACTGACTCTGGCCTTCTCTTGGTGACTAGCTGTGCTCCTTAATCCAACCCCACCTATCCCAATGTTGCCTATCTTAATTATTTTTTATCTGTATTTTTACTTTTTTGTTTCCTTTCTGCACCCCTCTGCGTTAACTTTAATTTTTGCTTGTTTTTTATTATCCCGGTCCCCACAGCTATGGCAGGGTCAGTGAACGTGGCAGTGCCAAAGCAGGCCTGCTCCAGAAGAGCTAGGCATGAAGGGGTTACCCCACGGAGTTTTGTTTTCGAGGAGAAGGTGGCATCACTTATGGTTTTTAGTGGTGAGAGGTGGCAGTCCTAGAAAGGGTTCCACCTTTCAGGGAAGGAGGTATGCTGGTGACAAATGTGGCATAAGCTGTGTCACCTCATTGGGATCTTAAGTACTGAGTGACAGACGACTGACTGACCACTAGCAGGACGTGTTGAACCTGTTCTAATTCAGTTTCTGGAGCTGACAAGTAAGTAAACTTAACAAAAGTAACATTATTTTGATTTGTTTAGTGGCATTACATAGTGGTAAACTTAATGGTTCGTTACCTCCATTATTTATTTGGGACATTGCTGCAGTACTAGTGGTTGGCCATGTGTGGTGCTGGACCTATTCCAGTTCTGACCTAGAGTACATTTGTGGGTTTATGTTTTGGGTCATTTTTGGCTACAGCAACTTTAGAAGTACAGTTTGTGAATTGGACTGGACTTGTTCTTTTCTGGGTGGGTGCACATCCATCCCTAAACCCCACTGCAACCTTCCATCAATCCCTCCTTATGTTTCCCTTAACCCCTCCCCTTTAGTAGTAAGTATTCCCCCATTACTCCCTGCCCCACCCACATTTACTTCTAAAATGTGTACTTACACATGTGGAGACTCCACAGTCAGGGCCGATGTCTCCATACAGAAAAAGGAAAAGAAGAACACGCATGTGGGGTAAGAATAACATTTTGTAGTAGGCTACTTCCTTTCATCCATCTGTGCAGAAAGTGACAACACTGAATTTCCCATAATACATCTGTGCGGGAAGTGACATCACTCGTTTCACACCAAAACTGTCTTTAAAAGAAGCAGATAAGCAAGAGTACTAATTTCCCATGATCCATCTCCACAGGAAGAGACATCACTGAATTTCCCATAATCCATCTGCTCAGGAATTTACATCACATGTTACCCACCAAGACTGTCTTCACTCAATAGAGGCGGCAGCGCAGAAGTGCAACAGATGTGCACAGGAGTTCGCCGTTGGCATGGTGAATGCATGCCAAAGGCAAGCCCTTCTGTACCCTACCTGCACTAACCCTGGTCTTCTACCACCCTCTCCCCTGGTGCTAATCCATCACAACTCTTCATGCCCTAAACCTCAGTTGCATCTCCAAGCTCTGCTGCCACAATTCTCAACCCAAAACATAAGGTGTATTCTCATGCACAAACTGCATTTCACATGCATACTTCTGTACCCACTTCATTTCTCCATGAACCCCACACACCCGACACACTCATCTCACACAACCACATAAACTTGTCCTAAACTACACCCCACTCTTCCCTATTGTGCACACTCCTCACCACTTGCCTCTCTCAAAACATGCACCAAAATTTGGGATCTGCTACACAACCGCCCACCAGACATGCTCATTCTGACCTGGCTGACTCCCTCGCTGACCCCTACCATCACCACAGCAACATCGTGCAAGAGTGATGGAAACCTTAAGTTAGATTTTAGAGGCCACGCAAAGCCACTTTGTGTGGCTTTGGATGGCTTTACAAATTTGAAGTAGTGCAACCCAGGGTAAATCCCTATGTAGCATTACTCTGCACAAGGAAGGAATTCCATTGGCATTGCATGGGTGTTCCCATGCAACTCACATGGATTTTGACACCCGGTAACCCTGGGAATGTATCTGTATTTGTCTTCTTTTTGCCTCTTTATGCAGCACTCAGCGAAAAGGGGAAAAAACATCTTAGGATTTTTATGTGCAGTAAGGTGCCCTTTCCTGCACAAAAACAATCCTGCTTACAACAAAGGCACCCTTACTCCATGGTGCAAGGGTGCCTGCATTGCCGCCAGGCTGTCAAAGTGGCACCAGCACAAGGGACAATCACAGGAATGGGCCATATTGTATAAATATAGTGCATTCCTGCCCTTTCTCTGTAAGGCAGGGTAGCACAGAAAGGTTTCTTGTTGCATTGCCCTGGGCCGTAAACGTCATGAATATGCCCCTTAGTTTTTCCATTTGTTGTATTTTAATGATAATACCTGTAAAGCAAGATGCTTCAGCTACCTACCATCACAGCACACGCTGAGCCATGAATGTGGACCATCACAAATAAATTGTCTAGTTATTCACTTTTATCATGCTCCAACTCGTCCACTCTCTAGTTGTGAATTCATGGTGCTAACCTTTCCTTTCTTCCTCAAGTTGTGCAATCCAGTAGAAGCAAGATGCGATCACAGAAGCAAGTTGCCAACATGATCTAATCATTGACTCCACTTCAAATCTGACAGAAGATTCAAATTGCATCAGTACTCAGGGGAAAGGGGGAAGTGGATTAAAAAAGAAGAGACAATGTTCTCTGTTAGTCTGGTACTTCTGCACATAGTTACTTCACACTGGTTCTCTCTCAGGCCACTACAGAATTTGTCTGTGTGTATTTAAAAAAATTAAAGAAAGATGGATAAGTATAGGGTTTTCGGATACAGAGTCTAAAGGATAACCCTGTTTACCTCCCCTAAATCCATCTTATTAAAGACCTCCCTCTTTTCCACTTAAGACTTTGGTGTTAGGAAAAACAGTATATATGTTTGATGATCCCTAGAGAAAATATGCAATACTATCACATGAGGTGATTCCATAAGTGAATACCCTTATGGAAACATTCATATTATTTATTAGGCCACAAAGGGAAGACCTTAAAGAAAGTTAAGGATCCTGGTGATTATATTATTATTCCATACATAATTCTATTTGGAAGTTACTTCTGAGAAATACACCAGAGAATGTACTCTATAGTCTATAAAAAAGACTGAATAAAACATTTGCAATAAATAACTTTTCATCATTCCATATACAGTGTCTTTCATTTTCACGTATTTTCAGGAGCTTCCAAAATCCAGAAGAGGGGATGCTTAGTAACAGAAATCCGTTACAGTAAGTCTTTGTCCAAATCACTTTACCAATTTTGTAGAACAGTCCTTTGTTGGTAAGTGCTTTACTTTCCTTTCGTAGGTTTCCTGAGGTCTTACTGCGGAGCGGTGATGCCATCAACAAAATGAACAAGCACCAGTGCTCAGTGAAAGGCAGGAGTCAAGCAGGTACCAGGAAAGCAAGCAGGCACCTGGGCCTCAGGTCAGACTAAACAGCATGGTAGCATGTGAGAAAACAAGGCCTCAGCAAACAGGTGTCAGCATGTAAGTAATACAGGTATTTTTTTCACAATACCAGGCAAATGCTGGCCTCCCCACATAGTTTTTAATTTTTCCCACGTTGGAACATGGGGTATACAGACTTCCTGAATGGGGGTGACCTCTCACACAGAGGAATACTAGGCCACATCCTGCGTGATGACAACTGTTTCCTGGTCATGGCTGCGGCAGCACATTCCCAGTGAAGCCGCACTTGGCCTGAGCTTCATCAACCCCAGGCTAGCCAGAAGGCATGCCTTTAGTCCACCCTGCTACAATCATTTTTGGAACATTGATGATGCATTGTTTTCTCTCTCCCTTTTATGTCATGCTGTCAACTGAGATCGCCCACCCATCAGTCAGTAGTAGCAACATCTGTAAACTGCCCTACTCTCCATACCTATTCTCCACTCATAACTAATGAGGAATACTACAACATCAATCAAATACAGAATATGTTTTTATATATATTATGTATAATAGGTATAGCTCTGCCCATCATTATTATGTCCAAAGGTTGACAGTAACTTAGGATTTGCCACTGAAGTCAGTAGTGTAACTCATGTAATTCTGTGTAGCGTAATCATACAGAATTACCACAGAATTCCACAAAATGATGTTTGAATAATGCAAGAACTCTGTTTTTGGCATTATTTCTTAGCACAAAATGCTCTCTTGCTTTCAAAATGAATGCAAGGACGAATCTTGCACAAAGAAGAGCTAAATAAAAGACAACGAGAATAGCAAGTGCAAGTGGATGCACGCTAAATGTACTTTTGGGGTAGGATTTCCCCCCAAATTTCTACTACCATTTAATCCTATTTTCTGAGAGCAAAATGCACTCATGTCCAAAATGGATGCAAGTATGATTTTGAGCTACATGCAGCAGAACATATATAGTGAGTGTTAGAAATGGGGTTTTTGGTTGGCAGTCAGGTTGCCCTCTGTCCAAGCAAGAACCCTCACTGTACAAGTGGCCATTTGTGCTTGCTGTATGTGCTCTTGCTGTAGATTGATTCCCCCAAAATTGGTATTAATTACACATCGAAAGCTATCAGTAATTCTGCGTCAAAAAGAAAAGCGGAATTATCGATTTGGCGCTGCCTCAGGTTTAGGAAAACTCGTAAATCTGAAGCAGTGTCAAAATTCACCAATTGCACGCTTCCATGCAAAGTGCTGCCTGTGAAGGTGCTGTATTAATAAGGTGGCTTTAAGCCACAAAAAGTGGCTTAACGCCCCCTTGTAAACATGATGCAGGGCATTGCGCCACCGGAGCATCACAAAAAGTGACGCTCCGGTGGTGCTAGGGGCTCTTAAGTATGCCCCTTTGTTTTCAACTCCTCCAATATACTGAAAATATGCTCTATTGTTTCTGTTTCTTCTCTACCTTGTAGCCCTTTATAGCCTATGCTTGATGTGTTATGTACTACACCATGCTGGCTACATCCGGAATTCAGAGACAATTTAAAGCATGCACAAAGTGGACAATTACCCAGGAACCTCATTGATCAAGGGTCCCCTGGTCAAGTTGTCACTTTTCCACTCCATCTCACCTCTGTTGATTTCTATATCAGAACCTCTCTCCTCTCTGTGCCTGTCACTTCCTCTGACTCTGTCTCTCTATTCGCTATCCTTATAGCCTGGCTTAACAGTGTAGCTTTTGTCAGAAAATTATTTGTGCATCACTAAAGAGGGGCTTTGGCTCCACCCATGTGCTTGGCTACAGGAGTACATGTTTTGATTGGGCAGAAGCTGTGCGTTTTCACAAAAAATGTGTGCCCTCCAAGCAGCTGTGAAGATTTTGTTCACTTATCAAGCTGCCAAAGCTTGAACTTCCAGGTGCACACACATGACACTTGAATGTTATTAAAGTGTCTTGGATAACTAGATGATGTATGTTTTTTTTTTCCTGCTAGCAGCACATATGGGAGGAGGGCAATCATTCATCTACATGGATCTGTAGGTAAGGCTTGACAGTGCAACTGCCATCTGACCTTTTACCATTCACAAGCATTATTCTACAGGGTTTTTTCTGCTTCCACACAAATGCACAGCTATCCCCATGCTATGTACTTGTAATGCATCAATTAACCACACAACATTCTTGTAAAGCCAAACCGAATGGCATTGTCAACCAGGCCTAATGACATTGCCAATGCTTGCTTTAATGATTTTTGGCCCAGTGCAAGCCATATATGCGCTGCTTTTGAGTGAACGTTTAAGTATAATTGAATAGCATTTGAAATCGCGCATGTTTGAAATAGCAGCAAGAAGATCACATAATTCGAAGTTGTTCAGTACAGGAGGCCCCAAAATGTGTCCTGCCGGGGGTCCCAAAAATCCCTAAAATCACACTGTCTGTATTAAGTAGAAAATAATAAAAGAAAAACATTGAACTGGCAGCTCGCTATTGCATTTTCATGAGAACCCTACACTTAATAGAGCATATTTTAGGCCAATCGTACAGTTTCATATGCAACACTATTTCAGCTGCAAATAGTAAATGTTTGGGGATTTTATGGCACCTTGCAGTTTGCAAGAGCTGGTTTGTGGGAATGCAAGTATATTTAATGGTGGATTACGCATTATTCACAGTCACAACTGTAAGGTAATAAAAAGTGTCTAAAGTTGTGTGGCTGAATTCTGATTAACCAAACGCGTGAACATTAGCATTGAAGGTTGAACAAACTCGTGAACATTAAAACTAAAGTGAAGCCACTGCAAGAACTGACCAGCGGGAGACATTCATGATAAACTAACTCCCTCCTAGCATACCCAGAGTGCAGATGCAGGGCGGCTGTCACAGCTGAAAACCACTGAATGATACATTAGGATGATGAGAACTGAAAGCAATGCACCCATCAGTTGATGCACCTGGGTGTAAAGGAGATGCTACTTAGTTATTTAGCAAGGCAGGAAGTAGCATCTCAGAAAACAATGTCTTCTTGGATTTATAGATAAATAGGTCACTTTCTAACCCCTTCGGCTTCAAATGTCGCAGCCACAAAGAGCACCACAATCTTGGTTCATGCATAGAGTAATGAGCGGCCGATCACAATGAATAACGTATACCTGCTGATTTAGAGTTTTTCCCTTCGACAAGTACTTGTTTCCTCTACTTAAAGCTAGGCTCACATTTCAAATGTACCAAACCATAAAATTCACATGCTATAGTTAGAGTTATCTCATGTAACTATAACCAGTGCCCCAAGGTAACTGTAAATCGCGCCCCTGCCATGCACAGTTTTTTCATCAAAAACTTTACTGCAAATGTTACTTTGTATTATTAGTGACATTATCAAAGATGTCATGAGTGCTGTAATTTGTGCAGTAATTAGCTGTGCAAGACGAGGGTGCAAGTTATAGTTACCTTAGGGCATTAAGTTATAGTTGCTTGAGCTAAATCTAATTATAACGTGAATTTCTGTGATTTGGTACATTTAAAATGTTAGCCTAACTATAAAGTCCCTGTAACCTTTGTTTTTTTCAGTGAATTTCTATGTTTTTTTTAACGTAAAGTAATTTTCATTATGCGCGGATCCCTTCCTTGGGTTGGTTTTGACACCAGTCCTCCTCCCCCGGGACCTCTTCCCCAGGCTGCTCTCGGCCTGGGGACCCCATCCCCCAGGCCGAACGTAAACATTTAATTTTAATTTCTGGGGTGGGGCTGTGTGGCCCCCCTCCCCAGGCCGATCTCGGCCCTAGAGACCTCATCCCCTGGGGCCAGGCCATGTAGCTGGGTGCCCCTCAGGGCATCCAGTCACAATGCTGAAGGTCCCCGCGGTCCTTGACAGATTCACACCTCCTGTGGGAGCCGGCATGCTGTCACAGACATGGAACTGCTAAACTTGCAGCTCCATGTCTGTGAGAGCTATTGTTTCATCTGTTTCCCTGCCTGCATCTTTGCAGGCAGAGAAACAGAGGAAACCTCTGCTGGCAGTAAGTGAGAACTGTTTGACAGCTTTCACTTGCTGTGAGCGGAGTATTTGCCCTGACTTGGTGGGAGCTGTCAAAGCACCCACTAAGTCAGAGTAAACAGCTATGTCCTGGGAGTGGGCACCCTGGGACATAGCAGAAGCTGGGCCTGTGGTATGGCGGTCCCCAGGGTCATTATTGGCTCCACAAAGTGGGGCCATGTGGCCCCCTCCAAAGTTTCTAATAGCCCCAGGGAGGTGGGGGCATCCAGGGCTTTTCTTTACACACATTATCCCCTGGGGAGGTGTTGGTACCTAGGGCTGCTGGGAGGCCAATCGGCCCCCCGTATTTAAAATTCCAATGCCCCCAGGACCTGGCCCACCCAGAGGCTGCATTTAAACAAGCGCAGGAGTCCTTCCTTGTTTTTTTTATAAACATTTTCGGTGGATCCGTGGATCTACCACATCTATCACCGAAAATTAAAAAAATATATGCTTGTTTGCTCTGTGGTGGTCCCTCAGGGACCCTATCACCAGAGCTAGGGTGTCAGGGTGGCTCTACCCTACCCCTTTTCTTTTTTTAATCTGTTTTTTGGGACTGTGCTTCAGCAGAGTTCCAACATGGCTGCCAACACTTTCTTGTTGACATGTTGGAAGCCAATCAGATCTCAGCACGAGGTCAGAAGGGTTAAACAGAGCCTTTGTGTCCCTACCTATGCAAATTTGGATTTCTTTAATTTCTCCAAAACTACTGAATGGAATTACACCAAATAACAAAAAGGTCGCTTTCTGGATCAAGAGCTACCTTTGAGCCAAATTTGGTGTAATTCAATCTAGTGGTTCAGGCACTATTCCTGAAAAAATCCCTATGGAAAAATGCAAGGGGAAAAAGTGTTTTGGGGCCCCCTTTTTCTCGACACCTGCTAGACAGATCATCCAGAAACTTTCCAGACGGATGCTGAACTGAGTAACATATTTGTTTGGAAAAATTTGAGAGGATTCATAAACAGCGCCAAAGTTATTAGCAAAACAAAAAACACTTTTTCTATAGAACCTAGGTCCTGACTCTACCTACCTAGTGGCAACCGCCACTAAGTATTATTATTATATCTATCCATCTATCTATCTATCTATCTATCTATCTATCTATCTATCTATCTATCTATCTATCTATCTATCTATCTATCTATCTATCTATCTATCTATCTATCTATCGGTAGATAGATAGCTATAGATAGATAAATATATATGTGTGTGTGTTTGTGTGTGTGTGTGTGTGTGCATATATATATATATATTCATATATTTTCATAGGTATATATATTATGAATATATATATATATATATATGAGGCAAGGTGAATTCCTGGAAGAAGGTGACGCCAGACACATTCATTCTGCTGGACATGATGTCTGTTCTGCTCATCTTTTGTATAATATATATTGTTTATGGTGTATATAATTAGCATTAAGTAAAGTACTGTATAGTATTAAGTATACTGTAGTGGGTATATCAAAAGCGCCTCTTATTTGTCGCATTGCTTTACGTAATGGTGTCTCAACAAGCAATGTGCTTCCTTTTTTACTGTGAAAAGAAAGTGTCTGTATCACCTCTTGGAGAGCTTCTAGAAAGATTGAGAAAGATACATTCATTTGGAGCAGAATTTAAAATTGTTTCTTTCAACATGTTTACATCCACAAATTGCATGCATATTTCTCAACCAGGTATATTCCTTAAAATCATGCATGAAAAGTTGACCCTCCATCGCTTATGTTTTTTTAAATCGACCTCTGCTTCTTTGTACCTTCTGTTTCCCTCTTCTGTATACAAGTTACTATAAAATCTCATACCTATCTGCCTTAAAGCTCTTTTGAAACCATAACATAATCTATTAATTCTAGCTACCAATTATTTCTCACGTAGCTCCTTCTAATTAATCACATCTATGCCATCAATGTGCCACAAAGAAACTGGATTGAATTAATTCAATGAGCATGCTAAACAAACCCAAAAACCCAATGGACTGACCGTGAACATTATGCACCCGGGTAGTGTTCTGCTTGCTGGAAAGTGCTTTGATGCTTTAACACCTCATCAGGGGTAGTAAGCGCTAAACAAATACAATTTATAACATCATTGTATGTATAAATTTAAATATATATATATATAATATTATATATGTGTGTGCGTGTGTGTGTGTGTGTGAGTGTGTGTTCTTACTTTTCTGTGTGCATAAAATCTCTTAAATGATTGTTCTCACACAGGCAGTATCTTTTAGTAGTTTACATCAGTGCTTCTCATGCTCCCACATGATCACACACACTCGATAAGGATGGGTCAAACAAATCATAGCTCCATGCATTTCTATTTGCATTTGAAAGTATTTATCCTTCTGCTGGTTACCTGACCAAATTTCGAGTAGGACCTGCAACAGAATCCTCTGATACAGTAGACTTCATCCAATGTAATTGGAAACTTTGCAAATTTGACTTCTACCAATTGATGGATCCAAACCCTTGTAAAGAGGAAAGTACTCTGTATTGGCAGTTTGTTCAGAAAGATGTTGCATCTGTACAATGTCTCCTAGGAAGTATTGGCAAAAAGGTAAAGGGCTAGTGAAACACTGAATTACTAAAAACTGTTACCTTAATAGGCAGAACATTATTAAATAGAAATAGACTGCAACTGCAGCATCCGTGGACACATTTTCAACAAAATGTCAAGGCCATGAAAAGTCACCACTATCTGTGCCAAAAATTGATCACTGAAAAAATACCATCCTAAAACACTTACCCCATTAACATAGCCACAGATAGCAGCAGAGCATTCATCAAAACCAGCAAGAATTGCATATGTCACACATGAAATCCTACAATAGAACTTTCCACAAGCAATTGCAATAAGATTCACTTCTTCTTAAAAAAAATGGACAAGCTCAGGAAGCTCAGCATAGATGAGCAAGCAGCAACCACTCCTTTCTTTGCACAATGTAGGCAAATAGATACATTTCACCTTCGCCACTTGCTGGCTTGACCATTTACCTTAAAGCCTTTGAAGACCAGTGATGCACTCAAGATACTACTACCCAACAGCAGCTTCCTTGGTAGCCTTAAAGCTGGACAGATCCATACTCTCATTGAATAAACATCAAATCCTGAAGTAGCTGACCTTTCTACTGCCTCCAAATCACCAATATCCTCTACCTCATGAAGATGATTGAGAAGGGAGCTGCATACATGCTACAGATGCAAATCAATGTCCTCCTCCAAGACTATCAGTTAGGATTCAGAACACAGTTCAGCGCACAGCCAAACCCCTTCAAAATGTTGGACAACATCTTGTTCATCATAAATAGTGACAATCTCTGGCTCCTCATTAGATAAAAAGTCTGAGAGAAAATAAGCAGGAGCTGTGGTTTTACCCAGGCCAGGGTGAAAAACTCTGATCAGCTGGTGGAGTTTGCCAAATTCTGCAACTTCGCGTTCTGGGGAGATCACGGAGTTGCTGATAGACTCCACAACGCAGCAGAGTTTTATCTGTATTTCCCTGTTGGCACAAGCTTAATGTCAATTTGCATGGATGAGAACCGAGACAACCAACTTCCGGTCACTTACGATTTTTTACCCATCTGTGAGATTTAGCATCATGCCAGCGACTTTCGGCATGTCTTTTGTGACACAGGCGCGTGTGAGTGAGCGCGATTGACTGTGGCTGCAACCTGGCAAAGCTGAAGCAGCTAAAATCCACAACTTCAAGTTAAAACTCTTCTCTAATGGACCGTTCGCATTGATTTTTTTGTGCAAGGAGTACAGGAACAGGAAGTGCCCCAGAGACTCCAACTTCCTGTTCCTGTCCATCAGGCTCCTCCCAGTGCTTTGTCCATATCCTGGTCACTTTTCACTTGGATTTCGAGCTGGAAGGATCGCTTTCTTTGTCTCCTGGATGTATCATTGGATTTAAGGACTGTGAGATTTCACAAGTTTAGCTTAACAAGCATTGGCAAAGCCAATAGGTTTTGCCTCTACGAAATCTAATGTATTTGTCAATGTTTTTAGACATGTGACACAGCAGTGATAGCTGCTGCACAGCATGTCTTAAAGTTGAAAAAAACCACTATGATGTGGTCACCACTAAACTGTAATGCGGACAATGCTGGCCACATTAAGACATGTTGCACAGCAGCTAGAGCTGCTGTGTGACATTTCTAAAAAAAACAAGACCAATATATCTCGTGGAGACTAAACCTATTGGCTTTGCCAATGCTTGTTGAAATTAGTGTTTTCATCTTTTAACATAGATGGATTAAAATCTTTGGTAGAAAAGTGTACAACACAAACTTGGAAATATGAACAGACATTTAAAAAGAGCTTAGTTTTTGTGACAGGTCAAACGTTCATCGCTGAGCACTTCAAACCTGTGTCTGATTCTCAGGCTGAAAGGATAGCATTTCTGTAGAAGTTGCACAGACTAGAGACAGGGGACACAATGTTAATGGGAGGCGAATCTTTGCTTGTATCTCAGTTTTGTTTCTTTAAATCTTTAAATTGGCAGTTCTTAGAGACCACATTGCAGCTGTTGAATGCAGTGCATGCGAGACACCTTCATCCCAGGGAATTCCGTGTGTTCTGATGACAGGTTCAAAGCATAAAATACAGTGCAAACACCATTTACGCTTCTTAACTCAGTAGATAATACTGGAATCGAACTGACACTTTTTGTCTCAGAGGTTAGAAAAATTCCAGCAGTGCCTGTCAGCATGATATGCACTCTCCCAGGAAATGATCACTGCCACGTCCTGGGAGCTGATGGGTCTCTGGTATGACCCCCTCCAAAGCCCACCTCCCACTAAAACTCACCCAATGGGGCTTCCAGACTCTGCTCACATGCAAGAATCATCACCCCCCACCCTCAATTAACCAGGGAAAGTAACAACAGAACATAAGCAACATCTCCAACAGCTCACAGGGGCTGGCCCATGATTTCCGGATTACAGGGCAGTTGTCTTCCAGTGCGTCAGCAAACAAGGTCATTTCCGGTGTAGCAAGGGTTTACTCAGGAATGGTTTGAATGTCTTTTTGTGTGTGGTTTGTTTTTTTCTAACTAATAGTTGGTCCCACTAGGAAGTACAACCAGGCGCAACATAAAAAAGGGCAAACAAAAAAAGAAACGAAAATGCGAATCAAGGAGCATGACGGACAAAAGGAGGAAGTATGACAAAGAAGGTAGAAGGATCACAGAAGTGAGAGAAGGAGGGAACGTTCCGTGAAAAAACAACAAATTACTTGCACATATTCTTGAGAAAGTGTGCAGCAAGAGGGGGTGGGTAAAGCAGCACAATAGTGCCAAAAGAGGGCAAGAAGTGAACAAATGATGATGCAGACACACTGATGGCCAGGAAGAAAGTAAAATAGTACCTGAGAAGCGTGCAGCCAGTGGAAGGATATAGACCATCAGCCACTCATCACCAGCCAGAAAGAGTCCTTGGTCCAAGCGCCAGAGAACAGCCGACGACAGAGAAGAGAGGAAGTGCAACCTGATGACATTTGGAATCCTGCTGACCAATGACAAGCAAGGAAAGGAGAGTGAACAGAGAAGACAACCAACCATAAGTACAGGGAAGGCTGTGGGCGGATTGTAAGGTGGGCCCCCTTTCAGATGTTTTTTTCAGCTACTGAAGATTTCAACACAGCGCAAGCGCTGTGCAGGCGAAACCTAAAACAGACTTGTATATGGGCGTTGCACAATTTGTTTGTTTGATGGAGAGTATGCACCAGGATTTATCTGTACTTTTATTCAATTTTTAGAATTAATTGTGGTGAGTGGCTTGCAATGGGGCCCAGTTATAGTATTATCTGTAATTTGTGTTCTATAAAGGAAAATGTTTTACAGTTCACTATATTTTCTCCATGTTTTGTTTTGTAAATGTGTAATATTCATTTAATTGACTATGTTAATGTTAAATGGCCTAGTTTGCTAATGGAATAGGCCTTCCAGCTGTAGGTCGAGTACTAGTCATGGGTGAATGGTGAAACAACTGTTTGTGGTGTCTGTTGAACCAAAACACCATGGATGGCATTGGATTAAATATAACAAAATGTTGTTAGGCAGTATTTCACAGTGTATGGTGGGGTAATACTTGAAACCTTTGTACGATTTGTGTTTTTGTAGTAAAATAGCCCCTTTGGAATTACTGACTGAATGCTGTTTTTTTCTCCTGTACCAATGCCTTCTTTGTCTGGCCAGTGCGTGAGAGTGTTTTTTGTCATAAGCATCTGTTTGTCTTTGTTCCCCATGCCATGTGGCCTGGGGACCTTTTTTTATAGTCATTTATAGTCCTATTCATATATGTGTTTTTTGCTTTCTATTCATCATTCTTGTTGTTTGACCATGTGGCTGGTGACCATTTTATGTAGGCAGTCAGTAGTCCTGCATGTCTTCTTCTTTGTTGTGGCGGCAATGCCTCCTTGCTGTTGATGTTTGACCATGTGACTGGTGCCCATTTTGTGTAGGCAGCCAGTGTGCTTTTAGGCCTGCATGTGTTCTTCTTTGTTGTGATGGCAATGCCTCCTTGCTGGTTGTTGTTTGATCATGTGGCTGGAGGCCATTTTGTGTAGGCAGCCAGTGTGCTTTTAGGCCTGCAATGGTGGCCATTTTGTGTGTTATGGTTCGGGCCGAGTCGGTCAATGCTTATTATTAAATGTACTGTATGAGCAGTGTGTTATATTTTATTATATACTTTTTTTGCATCTTTCATCCGCACTAGTTCTTGCCTCCCAAATCCATGTGGTTTTTCTTGGTAGTCCCCTTCTCCTAGTACATCATCAATTGAATTCTTTTTTTAAATTGTATTCTTTTTTTGTAATAATTTGTTTTACAAACTTAATTTTAGTTACTTTTATAATAATAGTATAATAATATTTACTTTTTCTTAAAAAAAATCTTTTCTTGGTTTCAGATTTTATGTTTTTGAATAAATTGCATTTTTTCTTTATTATTTCATTTGTTTCCCATTTTCCGGACTAGCCCCATGTCTGCCATAGGTGTACAGTTGCACTACATTACATTATTTAAGGACTATTCAATTTGTTACCAGCGCCTCCCTGGGTGCCTCATGCCAACTTGATGCACATAAAGCTAACAGCTGCATTCTGTATGTTGTAGTTGTTGCTCTTTCCTATCCTTCATGAGTTTTAATGATAATGAAGGTTAATGTTGGTGTGGTTTTACGAATGGAAACACTGTATTATTATTTCATAATTATTTATACGTTAGGTAAGTATTAAATGATGTTGTTTCTACTATTAATGCCACTGCAACAATGCCACATTTCACTGATCCTTTTCACATGTTTGGTTTTAGATGCACCAATAGAAAGAGACATCGCCTACAGTACTGCCAGACAGAAGGCCTGTGCATGACTAGATGTGTGACCACATGGACATCTCTTTAGCTTGTGAAGCTAAGTGCTACTGCCAACTGACAGCTTCAAGCTGGCCCCAAAGAAAGCCGATACTAAGAAAGCGGCCAGTGATAAGAAGAAGCTTCCCACCACTGGTATGTCGCCCAAGACCTTTTGTGGGCAAAAACCTGTGCCTGCCACATCAGCCTCTGGGGAGCAAGCACTCCTGCATCAGTGGCCCCATTCCAAACTAGGCCCAAGCCCATGTCTGACACACAGGCAGCCTCTCTAATCACAGTAACGCCAATGAGCAGTGAAGTTGAATTGGATTTATCTGTTTCTCAAAGTAGTACCCAATCGCTGCTGGAAACTCAGGCTAGTGGACAAGAACAGCTGCAGCCAGCAATAGCAGTTCCCCCTGAAGTAGGAGCACATCAGGATATTGAGCTTCATGCTGAGGAAGCTGAAGAAGCCACTCTTTCACAAGATCCACTGTCTTCTAGATCTCCTCCAACTTCTTCTTCAAGCCCCCCCTCTGATGATCAAAACTCCAGTTGAATGTCACCTCAGTCTGAGGCACACCAGGAGAGGCAAGGAGTGAAAAGGAAGGTTCCTGAAAGCCTTTAAGTTATGGATGAAGAAGAGGGGGTGGCGAGTCTGATGATGAGCCAGTTATCATGGATGCTAGCCCAGCCCCAGTGGAGTTAAACATTACCCAATCATCTCAACCTGCTCCGAGGGATGTGGCACACATACCACTACCTCCATTTCCATCAGCTCCCATATTTACAAGGCCACAGTTGCAACCTACATATACAGCCACCTCAGTAGAAGAAGGCACTTAAGAGAGGCAAATATCATCAAACAACATCCACCTACTACCACTTCGTTAGACACTGGCCCCAGTGTTAGAGCGCTGACCTCCCCATTTTGGGACTTCTTTACAGTTAGTGAAAAGGAGCCAAACATTGCCATAGGCTCCATTTGTTGAGCAACTGTTAGTCGGAGTAAGCTTTGTGCAAACTCTGGAACCGGAGGCCAAACAGCCCATTTGAGAAAACACCATGCAATCTACTGGGAGGCTCACGTTTGCAGCCAGAAGTCTGCAAGTGGTGCTGGTGAAGGTGTTTAAAGCAGGGAATCTGATCTGAACATGGTGGAAGGTGAAGGTGAAGAAGAGGGTGACATTTCCATTACACAAATCAGTCCTGTCCCCAGCAGTGCAGTGATATTGTCACCCACATTAGCAACATCGCAATGGCAAGGAAAGACTCAGAGTCAGGTCGAAACACCAAGGAAAGAACATGCAATCGCTGCCCCCTGAGACACACATTGAGCCAACCACCACCTTCTGCTTTGAAGTAGCCTGCATCAGTGGCACAAGTAAAGAAAAAAATCCAGGCTACTATTTCTGCCATATTTAGGCAGGAAAGGCACTATGAACGCAACCACCCAATGGCACATTTGTACAACAGCAAGCTGGCTAAAATGTTAGCGTTGGACCTCCTCCCTTTTTCGTTTGTGGAAGGAGTGGGTTTTCTAGAATTTGTGGCAACCATCTGCCCAAAATGGAAGATTCCTAGCCGGACCTATTTCGCCAGAGTTGCTGTTCCAGTGCTGGAATTGGTTGGACAATTTTTGTAGCAGAGTTCTGTCCACACAATCCAAATGATGACAGACATGTGCACTAGTTGCCAAGCCACTGATTACATGTGCATCAATGCACACTGGATCTCCGTTGTGGGGATTAGAGAAATGATATCTGCAGGTGTTGACACTGCTAACATTTTTAATGATGCTCGGAAGCATCCAACAGCAGCTATGTTCACCAAGGAGAACTTCCATACAGCTGCAAACCTCTTGGATGACTTTAACAACAAGGTCTTTGAATGTCTCTGCCCCAGAGGGCTTAACATTGGATTTGTTGCAACGGACAGTGGCAGTAATATTGTTAAGGCCATGTCAGATGGTGGCTATTTCAGGGTACTGTGTCTGGCGCACTGCATAAACATCATTGTACAGGACTTTCTCAAAAAGAACCCCAAGTCAGGAACTTACTGTCCACATGCTGAAAAATCTGCACTAATTTTAGAAATTCTTTTAAAGCCTGCAAGCTGTGGAGGATTAATCAGCGTCATAATAGGATGCCAGTTAAAGCCCTCATACAGTAGGTGACAACAAATTGGTATTCAACTTATTACATGTTGCAAAGTCTGTTTGAGCAGTACAGAGATCAATGAATATGTCATGCAAAGAGTGGATGCACCTCTGAAAGGCATGATCATTTTAGGTGAACCGATTGGGCCTGATCAAATACCTAACAGAGATTCTGCTTCCTTTTGAAATTTTCAAACAGAAAGTCAGCAAGGCGGACTGTACTATGGGTCAAGCATTCCCATTGGTGGATATGCTGTGGAAACAGCTAAAGGAAATGTCTGAAACTTACACAGGTGTGGATGAAAAAACAAATGTGTAGGAGTTGGCGGAGAGCTTCATTCTTTGCTTATCTGTTAACACAAGGCTGAAAAGAGATATTGTGTCATCAAAACATTACATGTGTGCCACAATTCTTGACCCACGGTACCAATTACTGGCCACTTTCATTCCTTTTTCACAGGGGGATGTTTCAATCTATATGACATGGATTGCTGAGCAAGCCAAAGACCTAGAAAAAGAAAGGCTGGAAATTAGAGGCACACTCAAAGGCAGAAGTTCTGGGGTGCCGCCTACAACTTCCATAGAGCCTATGGACAGGGTAGTGTTGTTGGCTCACAGCAGCCAAAATCAACAGCAGCAACAGGAACAGGAGCAACAGCCCCAAAATCTGCATTTGATTGGTTTCTAAAGGCAGTGCTTCAGTCCACTGCAGATGCGAAGGCAAAAGAGATTGAGCAAGATAGGGCACCAATGACTATTGAGACAATGGTCTAGGCCTACCTGGATGACCCAGTGGAGGTCTAGCTGGATCAAAACTCATTGGTGTATTGGTATGGGAAAAGGTGCCAGTGGCCGGTGCTCAACAGGCTGGCAATAAAGTATCTGGGTTGCCTTGTAGCCAGTGTGTCTGCTGAGTGTGTTCAGTGCAGCTGGTGCAGTTGTCACAGTGAGAAGGACTAATCTCTTGCCCCAAAATGTTGAAAGATTGACTATGATGAAAGTGAAACAGCACTTTATACCCCCATATTACAGCATACCTGAAGTACAACAGGAGGTGGATGAGGGTGATTGGTCAGACTCAGGTCATGGTAGTGTGTTAGCTGACCAGCTTTGGGTGAACCACCTGAGTTTGAGGATAAACTCTACTTCCCTGACTAGACCTGGAGCACCATAGAACTTTGTACTTTCTTCTATTGATAAATTGCTTTGAGAAAAACAAGAATTTAGCTAGCAGGGGGAACATCATTATTTTATAATGTTTGTTTCTGTCTAAATGACTAATGAATCACAACTATTTTAGGCACATGTTTTGCTGGATTGGAGTTGGACCAGTGTGCACTGAAGAACCCCACCACATCCATTCTGTGCCTATCCTTCCTTTTGAATCACAACTATTTTAGGCACATGTGTTGGTGGATTGGAGTTGGACCAGTGTGCACTGAAGAAGCCCACCACATCCATTCTGTGCCTATCCTTCCTTTTTGTCCCCTAGCAGGACTGCCCCAGTTATTTGATTTAGAACGTACTGGCTAATGGTGATTTGTTTCATGAATAGAAGAGGATCAGCAATGTGCCACTATGCTTGATTGGGACAGGTAAGTAATGATATATGCCCCAACGAGTGATACGAGGGGTACTTGTTTCAATGTTGAGATGGTTCATGTGACTCATGTCTATTGGTGGCAGATAGTGAACTGGGTGTTTATTTTTTAACTATATTATTGCACTTGCATGTGTTTGTGTTGTGATTGATTTACAATGTTGGTGGCCTAATAATGGTTGATAATTTTTGTTCCTGAAGGTGATTTTTTTTCCTTCCCCTTTAACACTTAGCGAAGTTTGTTGGTCGATGTTTTCACACTGCTTTGTTTTCTAGTGCTTTGTTTTCTGGTTCACACATGCCAAAGAAGACGTAACCAGTCCACTTAGCTGAGAAACAAAAATCTAGTCTAGAAAAAATAACTACTCAATGTTTCTTTTGTCATTAAACACAGCTAAGTGCTACAGGTCGATCTATGTCAACTGGGTCGGGAGACTGTGACTCTCAGGAGCAATTGGTATGGAGTTGGATATAACAATCTTTAATCAGAGTATGGAGGATCATGGAAGGACTCAGAGTGTAAATTGACAACTTAAACAATTGCCAGAAGATCCACTTCATAGAAATCAACATGGATGATGATGAGTCTAAGAGGCCTTCTCCAATCTGTGGACTGGTGGTGAGAGGTGCGCTGATTACCTGATTTGGAAAATGGAATGCTGCTGCGTGTGTGTGCAGGCCGGCTCAAAACCTGAAACTATGTGGTTGGGCGGAGACCTGTTTTTGTAGGTAACTGGAGTAGACAGACATGTGATGGATGATGTCACATTATGCACATGATCTACGCTAAATGTTATGATGGTCATGGCAGTTGCGAGTTTGATCATCCCGATGCATGCAGACACTTGTCTGTGATTTCTGTTTGTTGTAATTGCTCTCACTTAATTAATCACACATCAGTCATAAAATAAAAGGTCTTTGCTCATGCTCTGCCACCTCTAAGACTTCTTGGTACACTACTCCTCATGAAGCTTACCTTCCATTCAATCCTCCTTGATTCTACAATATCATGATAATCATTTCTGTTTTACAATCCGCAGGCCTTCTCTTCTCCTGCACTATAACACTCACGCTTTCCTTATCAGTCCGCTTCAGGCAGGCACCCAAAAAGATTGGCGGGGCAATCCAAGAAGAATGCAGATGCACCACCCAATTTAGCAATACAGACCTAGCATCATTCTTATTTTAATAATCTTTTTTAGAACTGTGTGTGTTAGCTTCACCGCAACATTATTTCTATATACTTGTTTGCAAATGTAGGTGACTAATCATTTTTAGATATATATTAGAACAACGTTGGGTCTCACTGGAGCTGACAGAACGTAAAGTTATCGGTATCACACATAATCATTTTTTCTATTCTTCCCACAGAAGGCTGCTGATCATTTCCCAGATGCATATTGTGTCTGTGTAGTGATTTTCTTTCTGTCACACCTTTATCCAAATCCCTTTCCATCCATTCATCAAATCCCTAACCCTCTTCCCCCGGGCTGTGTGATTTATTGAGGTGTTACTAAATAATTTACACTATTGATTAATCACACACTTGTAGTGTAGTGGAAGCAGCGTCAACTCAGTGTGCAGGATCTTCATTTGAGTTCACCTAAGTGGAGTGGGACCTTGCATCCAATGCCTTCAATGCAATATTAGTGCACTATCATGCAACTACTACTCAACCATGGTACCTTGAGAAACCATGCAGCCCTCTCTTCATCTATTCAGGTAAGAGAATTATGGAGCATTGTTGTACTTTTAGTTTAGGCAGTATAATTTGCAATGGCAAATCTCTCCGCCCCACTCCTATGGGTCAAATGCCCTGCAGAGACTAGGAGAGTATAAGGGCATGGCAATACAAGGCAATACCAGCTGATTTAAAAACATGCTGCACTAAAAGGAATACACTCTCAGCAGATTTGAAAAACATGCTGCGTAAAGGATGAAGTAAAACACCCCAAAAAATATTTTAGCCATGAACAACTGTAAATAAATATTTATTTTCCCCCCATCCCTAACAAAAATAATAAATGTCCACCTCTACCACCCACAACTGGCCCACACCTATCACCAAACAAATGTCCCTTTCCCCAACTAATGTCCCTACAAAAACTGTCCGATTGTCCATATAACACAAAACAAAGTTCCAAGCCCATTCCCACCCTCTCCACCCACAACAAGTCCCACCCATCAAAATATAAGGTTAAAAAAGGGCCAGAAGAGGGCACTACAGACAGGCCAGGATTTACCTGAGGAGCCCCTCCATGCATGCCTGCCAGGCCTCTAATAGCGCCAGCCTTCGAAGGACGCGGAATTGGAAAGCGGTGTCTGAGGGGGGCAGCAGTGATGGTATGGTGGCAGACGGCTGCCCTGGAACTACTGCACTGGTGCTGTTGGGCTGGAGGTGCTAGGGCCTGGCTGGGGCCCTGAGTACTGGCAGTAACTGGTGCTGCTACCTTCTCTTCCTCGAGGACCACTAGCCACTGAATCTCGGCCCATATGGCCTCCAGCTTCTGCTGCGATTTCCTGCCGTGATGGTGGACCCGCAAGAATAGCTATATCAAGAAAGAAAAAAGAGAAATTGTAAGCAATGCTCTGAGCAAAACACTTGTTTAAAATTGTGTAGTGTAGTGACACAGTATCAGTACATTTGGTGGTCACCTCAGACCATTACATTTTAAGGTGATTAGAATCACAGCCATTATGCACTATGTAGTACAAGTATTCTTCTCTCTCCTGTTGTGCTAAATTAATAGTGGCATTGCTAGCTCAGCTGGCACCCTAGTCATACTTGTTACTGTCTGCAGATGGGGCAGCTGTACTAGAAAATTATCTTATTCCAATGGCCATATTCTTCGCCAAAATTAATGCCTTTCAATTGTACGTGGACTACAAGGCTGATGAATACTAAGAATGCACCATGCCATGTAGTATAATAAAATCAATCATGCAGACATCTGTAGACGATGGGAAAAGCAATGCACTGCAGTACAGTGAAAGAACTAAGGAATGGGAAATATATATACATAGATTTTATTTCGCACATTTGTCACAGACTATCCCATTAAGCAAAATCAAGGCACTTACTTAGTATCACTTTACTTACTGTCCTCATGATCCTCCTCCACCACACTTTGTAATAACTACTTTTTCCGAAAATATACTTCTGCTTTGCATTAAGGAAAGGAATCTTCTTAACTTATTTAACTCCAGGGTAAGGTAGAGGGGGTTAGGATGGGTGGGTAGAGTACACACTTTATTGATCAGTCAATTCCTCATCATCATCATGTGTCTAAGGTTTGGCTAGTAGTGTGACTCACTGTGGTTGGCGAATGCTGAAAGGGAAAAATTTGAACAGAAGTAAATCTGTTATGAAAGCCATAGTGAATTATATTATAGTTGATTACATTATATCACTTGGCTAGAAAAATGTGGTGCAAACAAAGATTGAACTTTTCAAATTATTCGGAAGACAGGGACAGATCTTAAGAAAGATTGAAGTACTAGGAAGCTAAAGACACAGTGGGCACTGGGAGAGAAGGAAACACACTTTGTTTTTGCATTGTCATCCATTGAAAAGTATTTGACACATTAACGTAACTGAAGCAGATAGATGCACATTGCACAGCTAACATTTCAGTGTCGATTCTTCCAGATTGAACCATGCAGCTGTTACATCATCATGGGTGGCACTGATGATGGGCCATAGGGAAGGAGAGAGGTGATGGTTAATGGAAGACAGGAAGTCAAGTAAAAAAAAAAAACCTTTTGGTAATGGAGGGGCAGAACTAGCTCTTGATGAATATGAGTTTTTCAAGAGAAATAAAAGGGTGCATGAATTGGTCAATGAAGGACATATGGTCTTTGTTGGCTAATGCAATGGGTCCATCCGTCTCATACTTCCAGCCATGGTGCATGGTCATCAACTGCTAGCATACTAATAATACATACACAACATTAGAGGGTCCAAAAAAATACATGACCATGTTCAAAAACACCTTTTTTTCCTTTTTTCAAATGATCGAGCTGGAGCAAGAAAAATAAAGCCTTCTCATAAAACATGCGTAGAATACCTTACATGGGCATGCCATCTTCAGTACATGGGTTCTCTATGTCTTCCCACCACCCCACAAGATACAGTATATAAGGGGAGAGGAAAATCTCAGTGACAAAGCAGAAGAAAAGAAGCTACAGACAGACTAGTACAGCCAGACAGTTTGAAGTAAAGAAGCTTGAAATATAGAAAATACGTAAATAGGATAATGCAGGGATAAGAAGACTTTATGAAATAGATAAATCGTTGTGAATTTGGAAAAAAATTGTAAGACAGGCACAGTAAAAAGGTAGAAAATAATTCTAAATGTGGAGCGCTAAAAGTTAGAGAAATAAATATTAAAATTAACAACAACAGGAGGACTTACAGGGACTTACCGGAGCCATCCGCCCCAGCACCTGTGGAGGGGCCACCTTCACTTCGCTCACCCACCTTACCAGCCCTCTTCCTGCTCCTGGATGCTGGATGATGTAAGAAAAAATACTAAAAAAGATTGGTGGTACTGTTAATAAATAATCTCTCCAAGAATGTTAATTGTTTTTAAAGGAAAAGGCAAACGCAGTAACATTTTCACATCAGAGGTTCAGAGCGCCTGTATAATAATAATACTAGTATCATGAACCATCCTATGCCAAATATCCTAAACCTATTTCAAATTTCTTAAACTACATTTTGGAATTACTGATAAATTGCAATGAATGATTTCTACAGATCTCATGTCATTCTCAATCTCTGAATGCATAGATTGGATGCATGCATGCAAGACTGTTTCATATCACTGTGAAATAGCTTGGCAGTTGGCACTGTACGAGCTACAAAAAATAAAGGCACAAAGAAGTAAAAGAACATGCTAACTCACTAATACTAATATTAACTATGACTTTCTTAGACAGGGCTCAGAAGGAGTCTCTGAATTACAACCTAATCAGCCCAAGCAAGCACCAAAAACAAGTACAATTAGGTTGCACTGAGCACCTGTCTAGATGATGATCACATCCAAACCCACACCATTACGCCAACAGAACAACTCCCAAAACATTATGACCCACAAATCACTGTGGCGGACATTCAATGGCAGTAAACCATTGGCGGTAGATACTGCTGCACTCAAAATACACATATTCAAACAAAACAACACTACATTGGACAATTCAAACTACACACACCTGACACACATACACACGCCACAAACACACCAATATAAAACTCACACCCACATTACCCACAACCCTTTATGACTACAAACAAGTGCCAGCAGAGAGACAGCAAGAGCACTCACACAACCAGAGCCACATACCACCATCAACTATACACCACACATGCACCTCACATCACACACCCCAACATGTCACCTCACACACCCTTACCCACACCACTCACACATGGCACCACAACAACACCCCAGATTCTCTGAGGAGGAGCTGAGGGTCATGGTGGAGGAACTCCTCTGGGTAAAGCCTCAGCTATTTGGATCACAGGTGCAGCAGATCTCCAT
This sequence comes from Pleurodeles waltl, assembly GCF_031143425.1. Classification (NCBI taxonomy): domain Eukaryota; kingdom Metazoa; phylum Chordata; class Amphibia; order Caudata; family Salamandridae; genus Pleurodeles; species Pleurodeles waltl. Next base: position 1,032,774,583 of record NC_090439.1, on the reverse strand, counting down.
TGCTAGGAAGATGGAGCTATGGCGGAGAATCGTGGACAGGGTAAAAGCAGTGGGACAGCACCTTAGAACAAGTGATGACATCGGGAAGAGTTGGAACGACCTACTGGACAAGGTACGTTCCATAGCAGCAAGACATCAGCTCGCAGTACAGAGGACTGGTGGTGGACCTCCACCTCCTCCCCACAACTAACAACATGGGAGGAGCAAGTCTTGGCAATCATGCATCCTGAGGGCCTGGCAGGAGTACGAGGACTGGACTCTGGTAAGTCAACTCTATACTACTATCACCTGCATGCCAATACATACCACCACCCTCACCGTCACTCCCATCACTCCACCACTTCCCACACACCCCACCGTCACATCTCACTTATCCCAATGCCAAGCCCTGCATGCAACACCAATGCATGGACACCCCTCACAGACCTGCATGGACACCTATCACCACTGCATGCACACTAGAGACAATCACCTAGCCCACCAAACAACAACTCACACAAGGCAAAGCTGCGAGGGCAATAACAGCCATAGAGGGCAACACACCCCTGCACAATATGTCACACGCAGAAACAATAACACTGAATTTACATCCCCACAGGTAACCCACCCAATGTCACCAGCAAAGAGGTGCCACCAACATCCAGCCCCCCTCCCCAGAAGAGGCCCACAGAGATGACAGCAGCTCTGGTCGCCTAGATGAGGATGACCAACCAGGCCCATCAGGGATCTCCAGACAGTTGTTTACTCAGGCACAGTCCCATACCAGCACAGAGCCTCCCCCCTCAGGAAACACCACCACTGCACCCACCCAGCGGGCCAATACCTCCGTCCCCAGGACACGTCAATCAGCAGGGGACCCCAGGCCACCCCACAAACACAGGATGATCAAGGACCTGGGGTCAGTGGCAGTAGGCACACGTTCAGGGGACAGAGGCACAGGACAACAGGGAAGCTGGGAGGACTGCTGTGCGACAGGGGGAAGACAGACCCAGGGAACCGATTATCCAGGAGGCACTCACTTCGATCCTGGGAGCATACCAACATTCCCAGGATACGCTGGGCCAGAGACTGGACAAGTTGCAGGAGAACATGGTGATGATCACATAATATTATATTTGTAACATAAAGTTAAGTTGCCTGCGTGTGAGCAGCATGCTTACTATTTGGGAAGAAACTATTAGCATAGAATGCAATTAATAGTTAATTATTACTCACGAGCCCCGCAGCCTTTTACCTTTTTGAGTGTGGACTTCTAAAAGACCCATTGGACAAACTGTTAAGTATAACACTGTCAAGCAGTTCAGGGTGGCTGCTAGGTCAATGCAAGCAAGACAAATCTTTTAATTCATGACCAACAAGGCTTTGCATAAACATAAGAAAACAGCTTGACACCCCTCAAATGCATGCATGATACAGCTGCATTGTTGCATTGCATCATGGTCAAAACCAAAAACCTACCTAGTGTCACACCAATCCTCATGAAAGTGTGCCTGCACAAAGGGGCCGCACTCAGGATGTGATTGAGTACCAATCGTGACACAGTCTGGGAACCAGGCATAGTATGTGAGTTCGGAGCATCTTTGGAGCCAGAAACCAGAAGGGTGGGGCAGAAGGAAAATACTTGATGAACAGATGGAAATGCTATTTCCTGGGGTGAACAAACACAAAACAAACTCCCTGTGAATTCCAAAATTTCAACTGGTAAAAACTACTTTATGGAATAACATACTTACAAAATGTTGTGTAGTGACACCTTAAAAAGAAATAAAAAAGACATCAAGACATTAAGCACAGAACAAAAGAGATACAAAATAAAAAAAAAGTTGGAGCTCATAACAGGTAGTGGAGGAGCATCCCAGGAAAGAGTAAGTGCAAGTAAAGAAACGGTGACACAAACATATTGAAATGGATTTTTAAGAAAGGGACGCTTTTGAGGTGGAGGAGGAATGTACACTACTGACAATGTGATGTTTAAACAACAAATCCGACAGCCAGACAGTTGTAAAGTAGTACCTGGCTAAAGGCTTCTCACATATTTTAACCATTGTGCTTTCTTTCTTACACTTATTCCTAAAATGACTGAGGCCCATATTTATACTTTTTGACGCAAAACTGCGCTAACGCAGTTTTGCGCCAAAAAAATTTGCGCCGGCTAACGCCATTCTGAAGCGCCATGCGGGCGCCGTATTTATTGAATGGTGTTAGCCGGCGTTAGCCGACCGGCGCTGCCTGGTGTGCGTGAAAAAAAAACACGTACACCAGGCAGCGCCGGCGTAGGGAAAAATGGCGTTTGGGCGTCTAAAAATGGGGCAAGTCAGGCTGAGGCAAAAAAAACGTCTTGACCCGATTTGCGCCATGTTTTTACGACGCCCATCCCCCATTGAAATGACTCCTGTCTTAGCAAAGACAGGAGTCATGCCCCCTTGCCCAATGGCCATGCCCAGGGGACTTCTGTCCCCTGGGCATGGTCATTGGGCATAGTGGCATGTAGGGGGCACAAATCAGGCCCCCCTATGCCACAATTTTTTTTTTTTTAAATACTTACCTGGACTTACCTTTCTGTCCCTGGGGTGGGTCCCTCCATCCTTGGGTGTCCTCCTGGGGTGGGCAAGGGTGGCAGGGGGTGTCCCTGTGGGCAGGGGAGGGCACCTCTGGGCTCATTCTGAGCCCACAGGTCCCTTAACGCCTGCCCTGACCCAGGTGCAAAAATCCGGCGCAAATGCGGGTTTTTTAGACCCACCCACTCCCGGGCGTCATTTTTGCCCGGGAATATAAATCCGACGCAATAGCATTGGAGTCATTTTTTAAGACGGGAACGCCTACCTTGCATATCATTAACGCAAGGAAGGTGTTCACGCAAAAAAATGACGCTAATTCCAGGAACTTTGGCGCTTGACGCGATTAACGCCAAAGTATAAATATGGAGTTAGTTTTGCGTCGAATTTGCGTCGAAAAAAACGACGCAAATTCGGCGCAAACGGAGTATAAATATGCCCCTGAATGTTTCCAATGGTTATCACTGGGCCCTATGGAGTACAGTGGCCAATGGTGATGTACGCCGGCGGTGACAGTACGCACCGCTGCAGACGTGACCGCCATTTTCTAGCTGTGCACTCACTTGCTACCTGATCTTCAACAGGAGAGGACCTACACTGCAAGTGCTGCTGTGACCTGTGTCTAGAACTGACCATGACTCATGTGACTGGGGAAAGGGCCCCTGCCTTCACCTCGGCGGAGTAGGAGCGACTGGTGGATGGGGTCCTACCCCAGTACCGACTGCTGTATGGGCCTCCAGACCAACAGGTGAGTACACCGTGAGTAGGATGCATGGAGTGAGAATTCATGGAGTGCTGTGTGTGAAGGCCTCATGTGGGGGGGTTGGTGGATGGGCCCTGGGCAGTGTGTAGCATGTATGATGGGCCATGTATGTGCTAATGGGGATTGGAAGGGGCATTGTGGGCCATGAGTGTAACAGGCAGGATGGTCGTAATAATACATTTCTCCGTGTCTATTTCCCTGCAAGTCAGCACCCATCAAAAGAAGGGTATATGGTGTGCCATCGCCAAGGATGTGTGGACCCTGGGGGTCTATGGCAGGCGGAGCACCCACTGTTGGAAACAGTGGGAAGACCTGAGATGCTGGGCACAGAAGACCATGGAGACCCAGCTGGGGATGGCCTCCCAATGAGGAAGAGGTGCCTGTCGAATCCTGACCCCCCTGCTGGCCCGCATACTGGCGGTGGCCTATCCAGGGCTAGATTGGCGCTATTGGGCATCACAGCAGCCACAAGGGGGTGAGTACAGTGCCCATCATTACAACTTACGCCTGGTGGGGTGGTATCTGGGTGGGGGGGGGGGCCTGTGGGTGCCCCTAGCCCAGGCCTGGCATTGCAGGGCAGGTCCCATGTAGGGAAGTGTTCTGATGTGAAAGTACACCTACCAAGCTAGGAGGCATCCACTACTGGGCAGGGGTCTGTGGGTCTCAGGTATGCTGCAATTTGCGTTAGGTGTCCCTATCTATGACTTGGTGATTAGCATTGTGACTGGTGGTGCATTGCCTACTGCGTAGGTCTGTTCCCTGTATGTGAGTGTGTAGTGTACACCAATGGTGGTGTTGGTGGCGCCACTGACCAAGTGTATCCTTTGTCTCTCCCCCCCTTTTGTTTTGTCACCCTGTCCTTATCTGCATTAACATCATCTGGCGGAGGAGCAGGGGCAACGGCGATGGAGGGAGCTGCATCCCACAGGACCCAGGAGGCCGAATCCACCGAAGGTGAGGGCACCAGTGGGACGGAGGACGTGGGGAGTACCACAGTGGAGACAGGAGGGGACAGTTCTGACATGGATACCTCCTCCCATGGAAGCTCCCTGTGCCCACCCCAGCTACCGGTACAGCCCCTGCCCCCCATACCAGCACCGCCCTCCCAGCAGCCCATCAGTGAGATTCCTGTGCCCACTCTCCCAGGAGTGTGGGCATTTCCTTCGCCCCAAGATCCTCAGGCCCTGCCCCAGTTGGCCCTGCTGCCCTGAGTAAGGAGGCTATTGACCTCCCGCAATCCATCTCTATTGGGCAATCAACCATTGTGAATGCCATCCAGGGGCTGGCAGCCCAAATGCAACAGACAAATGCATTCCCTGGAGGGAATTGACACTGGATTGGTGGCCCAACTTAGATCAATCCATGCTCTGGCCTCCTCTCTGATGGTAGCCATTGTCCCTGTATCCATCCTCTGTCCTCCAACTTCCTCTTCCCAATCCCATTCCCCTCATCCCCAACCTATCCCAAGCACACAGTCAGACCAGCTTGCACCCAGGACAACATCAAGAGTGGACATGGCAAACACAAGCACCACACATCATCTCACAGGCACTCACACAAACACCATCCAGAAGCAGACATACCAACATCCACTGCCTCCACTGTGGCCCCCTCCTCCTCATCACCCCCCTCCCTCCCTGTTGCGTCTCCACTCACACCTGCATGCGCTACATCCTCATCCACTACCACCAGCACACCTATCAGTACATGCCCCTCACTGGCAGTCACCATCCCCACATCCATGCACACGTCCCCTGTGTCTGTGTCCCCTCCTCCCAAAGTACGCAAACGCAAGCAGTCAGACACCCAACAACCATCCACCTCACAAAAGCATCCAGCGCATGCACCTGCACCCAAACACAGCAGACCGACACCTCCTAAAACCACTCCCTCTTCCTCCACTCCCAAACCATCTCCCTCTTCCTGCCCCAATGTTCCTACCAAGGTTTTCCTCGCCAACATTGACCTCTTCCCTACCCAACCCCCCCATCCCTCACGTCAGGGTGGCCAAAACTCAGGCAAGTACCTCAGCCACCCAGTCCAAGGGCACAGTAGTGCCTACAGCTACTCTGGGTGGGAGAGTATCCCGGGCACCAGGCAGCCACACTGAAAGGGTGCCTACACCAAGTGCTGCAAGGAAGGGCAAGGAGGCACCCCCAGCTGCTGCAAGGAAGCGCAAGGAGGCACCCCAGCTGCAAAAAGGAAGGACAAGGAGGCATCCCCAGCTGCCAAAAGGAAGGCAAGGAGCGATCCCCGGCTGTTGCCAAAAGGAGCAAGGAGCCATCCCCAGCTGCTGGCAGGAAGTGCAAGGGGCCTGCACCAGCAGGCAGAATGGACAAAAGGCCTGGTGCTGGGACTCAGTCAGAGCCTCCCACCACCAACCATGGTGGTGCAGCCATCCGAGGCTCCAGGGGAAGGGCGGGAGCCTCCCCCACCACTGCCAGCACTGCCACCAGCACCGCCACCAGCACCGCCACCAGCAGCAGCAGCCCCAGTGGGCAGCCATCCGAGGCTGCAGGGGAAGGGCTGGAGCCTCCCTCCACCATTGCCAGCACCGCCACCAGCACCACTGCGAACAGCAGCAGCCCCAGTCGGCAGTCGGCCGAGGCTGCAGGGGAAGGGCTGGAGTCTCCCTCACCACTGCCAGAACCGCCACCAACACCGCCACCAGCACCGTCACCAGGAGCAGAAGCCCCAGTGGGCAGCCGTCCGAGGCTGTAGGGGAAGGGCTGGAGCCTCCCCCGATCACTGCCAGCACCGCCACCTGCAGCACTGCCAGCAGCAGCAACCCCAGTGGGCAGCCGTCTGAGGCTGCAGGGGAAAGGCTGGAGCCTCCCTCCATCACTGCCAACTCCACCATTAGGAGCACCACTGCCACCACTGAGCAGCCATCACCGCTGGCGGACAGTGTGTAGTCCTGCGTCCATGGGCTGCGTCCATGGGCTGGCCCCGGCAAATCCTATGGGTTTGACACCCAGGTGAGAGACTGTGACCCTGCACTCCCCAAGATCTGCAACACAGGGCACAATGCCCCCTCCAAAACCAATGGAGAAGCCATCCAATCACCCCATCCTCCCCAGGATGAAGCTCACTGGGCACAATGCCCCCCCCCCCCCCCCCAGAACCAGTGGAGAAGCCATCCACTCACCCCATCCTCCACAGGATGAAGCTCACTGGGCACAATGCCCCCCCCCAGAACCAGTGGAGAAGCCATCCACTCACCCCATCCTCCACAGGATGAAGCTCACTGGGCACAATGCCCCCTTCAGAACCAATGGAAGAAGTCACCCTCTTGAGAGACTGTGGCCTGGCACTCCCCAGGACCAAGCAGTGGGCAAATCACCCACTTGAAAGACTGTGGGCTTGCACTCTCCAGGATCATGCACAGGGTAAATTGCCCCCTCCAGGACCAGTGGTGCTGTACCATCTTCTGGCTGAGGTGCCCCCCCCCCATTTCCTGTCCCCCTGAGGTGCCTGGCTATTTTCGACCTGATGCCCCTGCAGTGTTCTCTTCATTTGGTTGCAGGAGTAATGTGGGGCCTTGACTATGTGATGTGGCCCTGTGGCCCACGGACATTGAGGACTGGGCAGTGTCCCTACATTTGTAAATATGTATATACTTTTTGATTTGGATGCACGTATTTATACTATTTTATCTTGTTACGCCGACTTTAATCAATTTCTTTTGTCCTTGCATTATTACTGGGGGGTACGGGGTGAACATATAACGTTACTGCATCTGTTTGTGTTTGTGGGGGTGGGGGTGTTGCGTGTGTGTGTGTCACTCTCTTTTTCCTCCCTCCCTTGTGTACTAGGCGGCAGTACTCACTGTGGTCGTCTTCGCCGACGTTGGTGTTCGTAGTGGAGCAGAAGGTAGAAGAGCATGGGGAACACATGCAACTTAGGCTCCATGGTGGTGTGGTTGTTCCCTGATTCTCCACAGGTGAGTCCTTTGACTTCTGAAATCTGTTTCCGCCATTCATGTTGTTGGTACTACCCCAGAAACAGAGGCGGATTGGTGTCACATAATACAGTGGGCGGAACATTGTCTTCCGCCTGGCTGTAAGCGGTTACCACCGTGGTGCCTATTGGTTTCGCCCTGGTGGTCGGTGTGTTAAAGTGGCTGTCTGTATGAGCAGTTTCCCCTGTGGTCATAATTTCATATTTATTTCCGCTGGCCTGTTGGCGGTATTACCGCCACTTTATCACTGACCACCAGGGTCGTAATGAGGGCCTAAATGCCTTGTGCACAGGAGGAAACAAACACAAATGATGGACGGAATGCAGAACCAATCAAACATTCACCCCCAGTCACAGATCTGGGTTTAATCCATCAATTCTTTTGCTCACCATACCACCCCAGTTTGGACCCAACCATATGCAAATCAGTCTTGACCCTGTTCCCCATGGGAACAGTCCAGCCCGAACTGCCAGGCCAAGTCCTCCCTAGACCAGAAAAAGCCTCTCTGGACCGGTTTCAGGGTATCACTCTTTATCAGCCAGGCTAGCTTGAATCCAGTGGCTCAGTGAGCCTGTGACCCATGTCTGGGCATACCTGGCGCACTTATGGAGACATAAGCAAACAAACACAAATGATGGATGGATTGCAGAACCAATCAAACATTCACCCCCAGTCACAGATCTGGGTTTAATCCATCAATTCTTTTGCTCACCATGCCACCCTAGTTTGGACCCAGCCATATGCAAATCAATCTTGACCCTGTTCAGTGTCAGGAGGGCCACTGAAAAACAAGCATTGGCAAAGTCTATAAAAGGGTCAATAGAATGGCGAAATATATTGGCTTCGCCAATCCTTGTTCATAATATGTATTTGTGCAATTTAGTGAATCAAATTCATGAGTGGATCACTTTAAAGGAAATACTGACAAATAGACAGTCGGTTCTTAGAGGGACAGTGTGTAGTTTCAAGCTGTCCTTTTTCCTGTATGTAGGTTGGTTGAAATAAGACATAACATTCCCTCTAGATTTGACTTTTATTAATGTCCACCATAAATTTAATTCTACTGATCATCCCGAATTGTGGATAATCCATCACAGTCAAGACTTGAATGTGTCCCTACTTGTAGGCTAGTGTGAAAATCCAACCCAAAAACGGTTCAGATGCTTAACTCACCATCTTCCATCATTATTCATAGCTGTGCTGTGAAACACTGACAATAAAGGAAAACGCTATTTTTATTTCCATCTTAACAGGATGGCTTTCGGGGGTGGGACTGGTGCCATTGTAAGGGGAGCTAAGGACAGGATGAACAAGATCAAAATGGCCTGCAGAGATCTTTGTGCGTGTGCCACTTTTCAGAAGACAATTACAATGGCATTGTGGTTAATGCAGTTGAGGGAGAGATCTGTAATTTGTCTTGACAATTTTTGTAGGTAGGCATGTATTTCATTATTCTAAGATTGCTTAAAGGGTTCCTTTGGATAGCAATACAATTTTATTAGTTTAACTCCCCAATCATTGTGTTTCTTTCCCATGCATTCAACCATGGATTTTGACACTAATCTCTGTCTTCTAACTTTGGAAGAAACCGAATTTAATAAAACAAAAATATGCCTGTTCAAGGCAAGCATAAAGTTGGAGATAGGATTAAGGGCGAGATGTACGAAGCATTTTTCAAGTCGCAAAGGGGCCGATTTGCAGAATTGGCCCATTTGCGACTTGAAAAATGTTTTTGGGGTTGTACAAAGCCCAAACTGTGATTCGGTAACTTGTTACCGAATCACAGTTTGGGTTTTGCGATTTGGTATTAGGAAGAGACGTGTCAAGGACTTCCCTTCCTCATACCAAATCCAAATGGTACGTCTGAATCTTTTGTGACCGCAAATGCGGTCGCAAAATAATCGCAGTTAGCATCAGTTTCAAACTGGTGCAAACCATTCGCAAACGGGAAGGGGTCCCATGCCCTTTGTGAATGGCAGCGAAAATATTTTTTCAGAGTAGGCAGTGGTCTCAAGGACCATTGCCTGCTCTGAAAAAATTAAAAGAAAATGGTTTATTTTTGTTTTTCAAATGCATCTCGTTTTCCTTTAAGGAAAACGTGCTGCATTTAAAAAAAATAAAATGCTTTATTTAAAAGCAGTCACAGACATGGTGGTCTGCTGTCTCCAGCAGGCCACCATCCCTGTGAGGGCGGCCATTCCCAATGGTGTCGCAAATTGCGACCTACCTCATGAATATTCATGAGGTAGGTAATTTGCGACCCCAGTGGGAATCGCAAACATTGTAAAGTACACTTTTGTACATCCAGTTTTGCGAGTCGCAAATTGCGAGTCTCTAAGATTCGCAGTTTATGAGTCGCAAAACCGGATATTTGTACATGTGGCCCTTAGTTTCTCCAAATCCTCCAAACCTTTCTAACTTTACATGTATGCTGGACCATGCAGCACACATATAAAGTGTTAAAGTGTTAAAGTTTGTCAGAGCTTAGAATTTTGTGCGGGAAGGCTACCCTTCCAGTATAAAACTTATTTCACACCAAGCAAGTTCCCTTTCACTATGATGCAAGGGTGTGTGCATTTTTGCAAGGCACCCTAAGGTATGCCAGCACTAGAAAAGAGAGCAACAGCACTATATCATAGTAGATATTGTGCTTGTGCTCTCTTGGGCCCTGATTTATACTTTTTGACGCAAACCTGAGTTAGCGCAGGTTTGCGTCAAAAAGTGTACCGCCGGCTACCGCCACTAACCGCCGCTAACCGGGTGGGAAAACGTAGGGGAAACTGGAGGCTGTGCGTGAAAAAATGGTGCTAGTCAGGTTAGAATAAAAAAAATGACTCTAACCTGATTAGCATCATTATTTCCACGCACAACCCCCATGGACATGACTCCTGCCTAAGTCAAGACAGAAGTCATGCCCCTCAGCCCAATGGCCATTGGGCACAGTGCCATGTAGGGGGGCCCAAGTTAGGCCCCTCATGACACTTTGCAAAAAAAATAAAAAATACTTACCTGGACATATCTGGGATGGGTCCCCCCATCCTTAGGTGTCCTCCAGGTGTGGGTGCGGGTGGGTGGGGTTGTCCCTGGGGATAGGGAAGGGCACCTGTGGGCTGTTTCCATGGTCTGTTCCACTGCCCTGACCCAGGAATAAAATAATGGTGCTAAGCAGGGTTAGCGCCATTATTTAAGGCCCTCCATCTCCCGTGCGTGATTTTTGCACAGGAGGATAAATAAGGAGCTAGGTCCTTTGAGTATTTTTTTCCCTGGGAACTCCTACCTTGCATCTCATTGACCCAAGGTAGTTTTCTGCAGGCAAAAAATGACTTTAACTCCAATATTTTGATGCTATACATGTCTAGCGACAAAATATAAATATGGACTTCAGTTTGTGCCGGATTTGGGTTAAACAAAATTACGCAAATCTGGTGCAAACAGAGTATAAATATGCCCCTTGGTGTAATACAATACAGTGCACCAACTTTGTTTACTGCACATTGAAAAAAGTTAGTTAATCTGCCCCTTTGTTTTTTTCAGGAAAAGCACTCTTAACATATAATGCTTACCAGTATGGAAAACTGGATTTCATTGTCTTAAGTAACATTTCCTATAAATTGATTTAGACACCTGTATGACACATTGTCTCTGTATAATGTTTATGATATAAGGTGCCCTGACAGCCTAAATTGGGATGTGTAGTGATATCAATTAGAGAAATGTGAGAGAGGGGCTAAGAAGAGTGGTAGTGATGGAATCCATAAAGACGGAGATTAACCGGGGCGCCAACAAAAGCTTCTTGAATGAAACCTTAATTAAAATGAATTGGAAGTTACAGTTTCCAACCCCTGACGCACCCCATCTTGATACTCTTCAGTCTCAACAAATTAAAAAAAGTTATGACTGCTAACCTTCCAGAACACTCCTCTCTTCAACCTGCATAGTTTGTCCCAAGCTTTCTTATTTTTCAAGCACAATGAGCTTCTTGGTGACTCCATCTCCTCGACTAACAACTGCATCTTGAAAGAAACATGTAAGAAAAAACAACTCCAGAATGTTAAATGGAAAAAGAAAATTATATGTGTAGGCCTTCACTTCAGACAAGTTAATAAAACACAAATATATTTTCAAATTACATAAATTCTAAACACTACATATAAAAACATACGAGACGGGTAAGCAAAATAATACTATTAAAACGTTACCCTCAAGAAAATAATCATAAAATGTTGATTATATGCCATAAACAAAAAGGCACTCCACTCACATGTTTTTCAGTGCAGGAATTAAATGAATAGTATTAAATGTTACACAAAATGTGGCCACCATCTTGTGAACACCAAAAAAATGATCACCCCTTCATGTTCTTTTACCCAGAGACATAGTGGCACAGCTAAGTTATGCTATTTTACCACCCAAGCTAATTATTTGAATGTGCACAAGAACAGGACATCCTAAACTTTGAACCAGTAAATGATATCAGTGGATTTTTTTTCGATACGTTTTTATACTATGCAAACTCTTGATCCTTTCTTAAACTACAAATTACAGAGAATTGCAAAATGTGGATTCTGTCAACATGTCAGACTAACCAAGGCAAACAACCAGGACTACGACAAATTCACATAGTTTAAAAGACAATTTAAAAGTTTGTGCTTTGCAATATTTTGAAATGAAAAAAGACTAGATTGCTTGCAAATCAATTTGAATTCATTAAACAAATGGCTTTGGCGCCAAGGAATTGGCCATTTAAAAATGTAGATAGGTACCATTGATGAGGTTTATGATTACCATAAGATTTTATGAGCCTGATTGAGAATTTGGCAGACAGGGTACTCGGTCATGTTTGTGACTGAGTACCCTGTCTGCCTGCCGTCCATAGATCTGGGAGCAATGTCAGCTTTTCGATGGACATGCCCCAGTTGGCTCTGTCAGAATGGTACTTCGATGGACTGATGGAATGCAGGTCATTTAAATAAAGGCATCAGACCACCTGCCCTATTTATGGTGTATGATCTGATGTCCTTTTTTTCTGTCCATTACCAGGGTAAACCTGGTGGTGACAAGCAGAAAGATAAGAATAATGACCCTCGAATTCTGGGTTAAATGGGCTGTTATTTAGATGCCTTTAAAACACAAAAAACCCTCTTTTCGAAACAGGTTTTTGAAAAATTAAACTTTTGGTTGAGAGCTGTCAAAACCAATGACGGCCATTCACATAACGTTTTGTAACTTCAGTGGGGACTGATGTCACATACAGAGATCACCACATGGCTGGGGTTGATCTCACAGTTTGACAGAAGCAGTAGTCCCTTCATAAATCTGGATAGGGTGCACCCCTGCCTTGAAGTTCCCATAGCAAGCTGTAAACGTTTTAACGCCTGTCTCAGCATACATGATGGTCATGTGTGTGCATCGAGGCCTTCATGCGAGGAGGAATGAGACCCAAATTGGGGCTCTGCGGTTGAGGGGACACACGAGGTGCACCCCCATTATATAGTTCCTCTGCCAGAGCTGCAGAGGGCTGACATGTGGCAGTGAAATTGTTATGATGAAGGGCTAGCTTTTCCCTGTTACTTGCTTTTGAATAGCAGTCTCTGGCTCCTTCCACATTTCAAATTGCTCTGACAGTTCCTTGTAAGTGGGTTTTTAAGCCATCCATAAAGGAATGGATTCTGTATGTGTACTACAGACATATATATGTTGCATGTACCTGCATTGCCTACTTGTGAAGAATGCATTTGGAGAGCGAGATAGCGAATGTGGCTATGGCCACAGGGGGTTCTATTTTATAGGAGACATACTCTGATTGGTACCTAAGATTGAAGTTTTGAGGGAGAGCTCCAACAGCCAATGTATAATGCAGGGCTTCCACCTGTATGTTCTTAGGATTTGTTTCAATAGGTTGGACACTGAGGTGTTACTGAAATTAAGAAAGGAGATTTCATTTGAAGATGGGGAGTTCCTCCTGCCCCTTCCTTGCCCATTGTTCTCTAAGAGGGGTTACCACCAGGGGTGGTACTCTCATATGGGCACAGGGGCTCCGCCCCTTTATTTTTATCCCAAATGTGCTTTTATTTACCTAGTATTGCCAATGTTATATTAAAAAATAATAAAGATAAACTGAGGGCAAAGCTTTAAAAGCAGTCACATCATTTGTATTCTCCTTCTGTTTTCAACCTTGTCTTTGCATTGGCAGGCTGTCAGGCAGACTGCAATCAATCACCAATTGCCTGGCTGATGAGATCACAGCTCTTATGCCTGTGAGGTCATCAGCTCGGCAAAATCACCACCTTCTGCATTTACCTCCACACCCAGGAAAAGATAGCCTCTGGGCAGGTCAGACTGAAGCCCTGTAGCACCAGGGGGTGCACAACCATCAGGAGTTGGAGCCAAGCCAGCACACTCTTTCACAACTCATCACAGGATGGCGTGGGTCAGAAATCTCACTGACTCCACCTCATCCTGTGATGAGGTGTGAAGTGAAAGGGGGAATCAGAGGCTATAGGCAGCAAGAAGGACATTGTAGTCTGCACAGCTTGTCATCACATGTTTTGTGTTTGATGACAGAGTTTGCTGGTTCCGGTGTCCTGCTTCCCATGCTTCCCTTAAGTATCATACATTGAGTGTTAAATGTCCATATCAACGCGGGGTGCAAGACTTGTCACACAAATAAGTTGATTGAGTTTAGCAGAGTGACATTGCGAAAAATGGTTCTTTAATTTTGTCAGTTTCAGATTTGTGCCCTGTGCTGTGACTGCTTGTAGCATGTACTTGTGAGAGCGCTCACGGAGGTATTCTTCTAACCTTGGGTTCAGAAACCTTGGGTGAGACACTATCCCAATCTCTCACCCTCACAGGTCGACTAAATTTTGTACTTGATGACAAAGTCAGTAGTTAGGATCAAACAACCCACAAATCAATAACATAAAACCCCAAAAATAATATTAAACACCATGAATACTTTTACATTAAGACAAACTCCAAACTGAATGAAGTTTCAATGCTTTATTACAATTCCAAAATCAATGTCACATGAATGGTGCCAAAACTAAATTATAAATATACATCAAGATCATAGGCTGACCAAAGCATTTCATTCAACTAAACATCAATACTGTTAGACATTCTAAAAGAATAGCGTAGAATAACAACACAGTATGAGTATTACTATCAAAGCATATGATGGTGACATCAGAAAACATCAAAATACTGTTTAGCAATTTAATTTCTGGTTTCAGAGCTGGGCCATTCCCAACACTGAGCAGAACTAAGACTTGCATGTGTGAGACAGACTAACACATGCGGGCAACGGCAAAAATGAAGATGGCAAAAATAATGTGGAAAACATACATACATACTATAAAAAAATATGCTGGTGTAAGTTACTAACTGAAAAAGTGAAAGCAAGAAACCACACTTAGTTAACCTTCTCCTCATGGGACAGCAATAAGCGCTGATTTGTCGTGCATGGCATTCACCTTTTTCTGAAGTCAGTTGGCAGCAGCATCAGTATGGTGTAGAACACGAGCTGCACATATGACAGCTCAGCAGTTCAGAGTTTGTTGGCCTTATTAGTACTGAACCACATAACAGGATAGGGTAGTTAGGACTATGATGAGTAAAGTCATCAGGAAACCCAGAGTAGAAATGTGAGCTGGCAGACTTTAGCAACATAGGCAAAGTCCAACAGAGTTTTAAATAGTACCAAGCAGGGGAGAAGACTGGAGCTTTTCTGTATGTTGGTAATCTAAAGCTAAGCGTCCTTGTGTGTCAGGTGTATTGTGAAATGTTTTCTTCTTGCTAACTATTCCCTTATCTATCCTTTCTTATTGCTTTTTTTTCTATCATCTGCCTGATTGATGAACTTCTTTTCTACGTGTGCGAGAATATGTCAGGTCATTCCTGTGTGCACAAGATCTGCCAAACATCAGTGTAGGCTCAACAAATCCTCCTACTATGTCTATGTTTCTAGCATTTGTAATGCTGCTCAAAAGCTGATTAATGGGAACAAAAAGAGATAACAACATCAAAATTTGAATAAAAATACTGAATGTACGCCTGGTTATACAAACGTATTAAAAATAGGCTACAACTAATCCCATAGATTAGTGGTAAATTGTGATGAGTAATTCCTTCTTATACTGACAAAGGAATTTGTGTACACACATAACAATCACACACATTCATTGTGTCCACATACTCATACAGCAAGCTATAATAAACACTGGAAGTCAAATGTCCCTTTGTGTCATCAAAATGAAGCAATCCCTCATCTTTATAGAACTTATCCTGCTCCGAAGTTGTCATTCCTAGCACTAGAGTTGCTGTGCATTGCGTCTCTCTTTTAATGTAAACACTCATTCCTGCAATCAATAAAATGCACGCAATCATATATACGTTTATCAAACCAATACACCCATATTAACACCTACTGTGTTTGCCCTGTCAAGGATTCATGGCTTCTATAGAATCAGAGGAGAAAAGAAAAAGAAAAGTATAAGTGAGCAAAATCAAAAGAACATTTTCTTTTCAAAGTCTCTTTGCACTATTTACAGCAGTTCTTGATCTTCAAAAAAATTCTTGAGTTCAGCAAAAATCATCAAAAATCATTTCAAATGTTTGTTTTCAATAGAACACAGTATTATGATCAGTGATTAGTATTTCCAGAGTATAATGTCTTTGTTGGTCGATTGGCAAGGTTATTTCAAATTTCAAGTTCCAAAATATTCAGCTGAATTCTCACTGTCAAAACAAAAGGACGTAAACTTCTTCACCCATTCATTTGTGACAAGATAGATCCATTCAGGTGAAGAGTATCTGGAACTTAGCACTCTCTTCCTTTCTGTTCTCCCTACAGCACCATCTTCACCTTCACTCTGATTTGAATCTTCAACTGCTTCTGTTACTGATGGGACTGCTACCTGTTCATGTGCAGCTGCAGGTCATTTGTCTCCTTTCACAGTTCTTTTCCCGGTTGTAATTGCTTTCAAAATGTTTATTGCACTCAGTTGATTTCGACTTTGAATTTGACTTGGTTCTCCTGAATTTTGTCTGTTTGCAGGCTGTTTGCACCTTTGTCTGCGCTTTCATGTGTGCCTTTGTTTGCATGCAGAACGCTAGTGCCTTCAGCACTTTGTATGTTTTCTTCTTCAACTACAGGTTCCGTCCTCACAGCCTGGTCACACCGAACATCTTCTTCATCAGCATTCGCTCTTCCAGGATCAGACTCTGTGAGCCCCATAATGAGTTTGGCAGATGGCAAATTCTGCCAGCCAAACTCCAGACAGGGTAGCTGCCACCTACTTGGCGACCTCCCCACCAGAGCTATCAAAGGTTTCCTGCTAGGTCGGCGGGCGGAAACCTAAGTTTCTACCCACCAGCCTAGCAGGAGATAGGCCACAGCACTATCTCCGGCATGTAATTGAGCCGGAGGCAATGCTGTGGCCTCCAGGGTACACTAGCGCCCTCGCAATGTTCACTGTCTACAGGTGAACATCGCAATGGTGCTGGCCAGGGGGCCCTGCACTGCCCATGCCAAGTGCATGGGCAGTGCAAGGGCCCCCTGGGGACCGCTGCACCCATTCTCTACCAGCCTTTTCATGGCAGTGCTAATGCCAGGAAACCTCTGGCAGAGAAGATGGTCGTAATTCTCAGGGCAGCATTCCCCTAGCTGATTGGGACCACTACCATCCTCCAGACAACTGGATCCGAGATCCTGGCAGAGCTGGCGGTTCCCCCAGGATTGTAATGTAGTGATCAGACCGCCACACTCGTAATAAGGCCCTGTGTTTTTAAGAGGACACAGAACTTTGCACGTGTGTCTTGCACAAATCTATTATGGATAGCTAGCACACTTTACAACTGTTGTCGTTACCAAGATGATTTGAAACAGACCTTTCGACCTTGCCTCCAGGCAAGTTTCCTCACGTGCTTCTTAACCAAAACCCACTTCCCAGCTTTCAGGCTGTGGCACTGCTCTTGGTCTGGTTGAACTGTTGCTGCTTCAACCTGATGGGACAAAGAGCGAACCACATCAGCTAGACCTTTGCAATAATTCAGCACTACGTCATCTGTTATGTTCACAAGTGCACTTGCAGGTATTGCTGGCAGACTCATTACACAAAACATTAGCACTTCGTGAGGGGACAGTCCTGTCTTCCTGTCAGGGGTGCTATGCATACACATCATGACAAGTGGCAATGCATAAGGCCATTTCAATGTTGTTGACGCACAAACCTTTGCCAAATGAGCTTTCAGTGTTCAATTCATTTGCTCCACCAATCCAGATACCTCTGGTCTGTAGCTGCAGTGCAATTTTCAATGCTGCACACAACAACTTTATAATCTCATTACTAAAGTGTGTTCATTGACTCCAAAGAAGTCGGGAATCCATAATGCAGTATTAGTTCCCAGAGCAGCAGGTTAGCTTGAGTGAGACGATCATTCCTACTTGTTGGATAAGCCTCCATCCACTTAGAGAAGACACACACAATGACAAACACATACTTCAATCCGTTACAAGCACGCGTCTCAATGACGTCAAGTTGGATAGTTAAATGGACCTCGAGAACTACCTATGTGGCTCCAATTACCCACTGTCCATTTCCCTACATTCATTTGCTGGCATGTAATTCATCTGTAAAAAACCACTTCTGCAACCAATCTAATTCTGCGGTTGTACCATGTCTGTTTAAATGTGCAGCCAGAGGATGGAATTCTCTCCCACAGAATATTAGGCAAGAATCAGGTTATATGAAATTTAGGAAAATGGTGAAAACTTGGCTCTTTCCTCGTTAAGTTTTTGGTACATCAAGATCAGGGTCTTTGATTCAGTTTGTTTCAGTTTCTTCTATTGGATGTTTTTCTATCTTCATTATTTCTGTTATTTTTCTTATCCTCTGTCTATTTTTTACTACATGCTTTCTTCCCAGCGCTTCGATGCTCTTTGAGTAGGAACGCGCTTTATAAATCTCAAATTACATTACATTACATTACACATCATTGCTTCACTGCCAAGATTAATCTCACCATGATAATACCTAGCCATCTAATTCAGCAAGCAATCTGGCAACACAAATTCCCCTTCATTTGAAATCCAGACATCATCTCCCTTTCTTTGGGCACAAATTGCTTTTCTCCAACCTCTGTCTTATTCCTCTGTTGTCCCTTCCTGCAAGCTCTCAATTTCATCCCAGGTATCAACTACTGATAACAAGAAACTTTGATTTGTTTTACTGGTGTCACTTTAACTGCTCCACTCTTCATAGAAGGTGATGCAATAAAATGCACAATATCTGGCAATTTGGTCAGTATAGACATTACCCAATCTTACATAGTCATTTGACCTCTGGTGGTTCACACATTTAACAATGGAAATCTTCTCAGGCAACTTTAATGCATTTAACAGCTCATGAAGTTTCTCGTCATTTCAAATAGGACCCCCAGATGAGGTCATAAAGCCTTGTCGGTGCCCTAACTGCCCAAAATTGTGCACAACACCAAATCCATACTGACTATCTGCGAATATTGTCACTTTGAGCTGCTAGGACACACAGCATGCTCTTGTAAGAGCAACCAATTTAGCTACTTGGGCTGAAACGACTCCTTGAAACCATGAAGCTTCAACTACTCCTGAGATTGTGCAGACTGCATAGGGTGCTCTCAGGGTCCCTCCACTGTCTCTCAAACAGGAGCCATCAACAAAGACAACTTGGTCATGTTCTTCTAGAGGAGTATCCTGAATATCAGGTCTGGGTTTGGTGCACAGCTCAGTAACATCAAATCAGTTATGTTCCATTTCATGAACATCAATTGTATCATCAACATTTACAGGCATTAATGTGGCAAGGCTCAAACGTGAACATTTCTTTACATTAGAGGAACCAATAATCACTAGTTCATACCTAGTAAGCGAGGCACTGTGCAAATATTGGGGTTTGGATCAAGTCAGGAGAATTTCAACTGAATGAGGGATGAAGACAGTTAAAGGATGTCCCATCATAATGCCTTCACATTGGCTAATACTCACACTGGCAAAGGACACAGCTTTTAAACAGCTGGGCAAAGATGCAGCTACAGGATCCAATGTTGTGGAAAAATATGCCACTTGCCTGTTTGTTCCTCTGTGTGACTGCGTTAAAACAGAAAGAGCACAGCCATCACATTTATGACAAAACAAAGCAAAACCTTTCGTGTAATCAGGCATTCCCCAAACTGGAGCTCTGCACACATTTTCTCTTAATTCAGGAAACGCTTTCATGCACTCATCATTGAAGGGGACTGGACCTGTGACTTCTTTGTGTGTCAAATTACTGAAAAATTTGGGATCCATTGGTGACAGTAGCTCATCATTACCAAAAACATTCTGACATCTCCCTGTGTAACTGGGGGATTAATTTGTATAATTGCTGAAACTTTCTCTCAGGACACTTTTCTCATACTTTTCTTAATTTGGTGACCCAAAAACTTCACTGCACTAAAGCAGACTGAAACAGCATGTTCAAATACTCTAAATTCTTCATCGGGAGCTGATTAAAAATGGACAGTGATTCTGAAAACCCCTGTGGAGTACGACACCATGAATATATACGGTTGCTGAATCGGGAATAAAAGAGGAACTAGCCATCCTCGTGCAAGGGCACTAAGAGAAATGCTTGTAAGAAAATAATCACTGAAAACCACTCTGCTTCACATAGAATCTGAAATAGAATTACTGATGGATTTGGCACTAAGGGACAACAGGATCCCACAATTTAATTCACTTTTCGCAAATCCTGAACTATGTGATATTTCCCACTTCGCTTTCGCTAATCGGAGAATTGCATGGGCTGCCCATCACTTCTTTTTTACACACCCTGCTCAACAAAATGCACAATTACTGGGGTAATACCTTCAATCACTTCTGGAGTCAGGTTACTGTGGCATTCTGGGGGAAACTGCATTTGGCTTCACTTTCACCTTAACTGGCTCAACACCTCGAATGACTCCAATATATTTTCCAAAAATATACCAAACTCTCAGTGTTACCGTCCTTTGTAATTCTTTTGGCAAGTCTTTAACTGTCATGACAGGAAACAATGTAATGAGAGGATACATCTCATCTGTTTGACTGAAAATCATCATCACTATTTGTCTGAATTTCTATTCCTTCCTTTGTAAAATGTATGGAACATTTTATCTTGCATAGTAAGTCTCTTGCTCAGACTCACAGGACTTGAATCGCAAACTACAAATCAATGCAGACCTTCAAAGGTTCCAGTCTTAACTGGAATGGGATCTGTAATGGGGTTCTCCAAATGCTGGTTTGCTACTACTGCCACCTGAACTGCCCTTCCAGAAAGGGGCACATCTGGGACCTCTGCAGATCTAGCACAGGAGCAAGTTACTCCTTTGTCAACCAAGAATGAAACATCATGACCCATAACACCTGCATTCACATAGGGACCATTCTGACCTACCTTGAATGAGGCAGCCAACACACATTCTTCTTTTTCCGAGCTCCCACTCATACATTCTTCACTCGCTTCACTGAAAACAATCAATGGGTACTGTGGTATTAACTTGTTCACATTTTTATTTACTTTTTGGTTCACGTTCCACTGAGGAACCTTAACCTGTGGTTGTGCCATCAGAGCTTGTGGTATCTGCATCTGCTGGGGGACCTGAATTTGCCATTGTGGGAATTGCACTTGTTGCTGGGGAACTAGCATTTGGACTGCTCCATTAGGGACACTCATGGTTTGGTTTTGGGGGTCTGTGGACTCTGTGATTTTGAAATTGATTATTGTCGACCATCTGCGCAACACCACCATCTTGCACCAAATAATTTAAATTTTTAAAAGGACAATCCCGCTTCCAAGGTCTGATGTCGCTGCATGCATTACAAGGCAGCATTTTCTTCATGTTATGAATATCAGCCACAGGCGCATTTGGATCTACTTGAACTCTATGACCTCTACCTCTAAACTGAGGCACCATATTGCCTTGCTGCTACTTCCCTTGCATTCCTGCTGTGCTCACCACACCCTGCAATCTCTGTATGCTGCTGCTTGAGCTGACTTGATCTGCATCACGATTACCTTTTCCTTCAACCTTTTCTTGGTCATGTCAATCTAATCACTACAGTATTTAGCATATTGCGGCACTTCATCAATCGGCTTTCCTTGCCAGCAAATCAAATGACTTGCAATCATATTGCTTATTTCAGGCTTCAATCCTTCAACAACTCTGAACACAAAATTAATCATGTCTCTCAGCTCAATAATTTCTGTGCCGCTGTATTGTCTGACTGCTTTCAGCAATCTTCCATAATATGCATGAACAGACTCCTTTTCTTCCTGAGATGTCCTGTAAATCTTTGCCAGTCAATATCTTTAAAGGAAACTCTAGTTTTCAGAAACGTAATCACTTTGTAAGAAGCCTTCATCGCCTCTTCAGAAGACGCACCTGTTACTGGATCTCTTAGCGGTTCACGCGTTGGCCAATCAACACTCCTCTTACACTCAACCCACAAATCTGTGGAAACCACAATCTCAAATGAAGTATTTAAATCTTGCCATAGGCACTTCGCAAGCTTAACAAACCTCTCTGTTTGCTGGCACCAGGCTACTGGTTTCTCCCTCAACTTTGGGTAAACATTTGTAAATGACAGTATGCCACTTCTACTCCAAGGGACATGTACAAAGTTCCCTCCCACAATTTCGCCCTCTGGCACTATTTTTACAGCACTCTCAACCTGCTGTATATCATTTGAAGATGAAGTCAGCTTTTTCTTCTGATGTCTTTTCTTTGCCCATCTACCTTCCCATTTATCTAATGCTCCCCATATGTGAATATTCTGGATTAATTCCTCAATGTGAATTTTCGTTCCATGTGTTCTCATGTTGCAATGTCTCTTGCATCAAATTTCAATCTGCAGATCCTCTTCTATTGTTTGGATTTATCCATTTCGATTTCATATTTCTCAGCCAAATTAGCTCATTTTTCATAAGCATGTCCTGGTCTAAGAGTAACATCTTTGCACATGAAGCACAATTAATTTTCATTGTATGAATCTAATCTGTCTAATTCAAGGCTTCCCTCAATAATTTCATTGCATTACAATTTTAATCTATCCATGTTTAATGTCCTTTCTCCCTCAGGGATATTTCCTGAAACTGAAGTTCCACTCAAATTATCTAACCATTCAATCATTTGTTGGGCTGACAAACATTTAGGACTAAATGCTGATTTACTGATTAAACTGCATTATACGGTGGGAGACGATTCTGCAACAACTGTGTTATAAATTCATCATCTGACTCACTCTCGACATCTGCTACCCTTTTTTTGTACCCAATTCCTGTTCTGTATATTTCTCTGATTTCTTTATAGCTTTAGGCTGAACACTATCATCACCTTCCTGTATGATTGCTAGAAATAATTTCAATGCATGTATTTTCTCACCACATTTTCTGCTCTGCATCTCACCTAGATTCTGCAAGCGTCTTTTCTGCTTTCCTCATTTTCCTTCTCTTTCGAATTTTTGATCTTCTTTATGTCTTGCAACTAATTCCCAAATAGCAACTGTGCAGGCTAGGAAGGGGCTTTCGCTCACACATCACCCTCCTCAGATTCTCTAAAAATCTAAAATTAAAGTTCTATAACTAGGAAAAGCTAAATTGCCTTCGTTCTCAGTTAATTTGCACATTTTATTTATCCAAAGACATGCTAAAATCCCCTCTCAACGCACTCCTTAAAGCTTTGAAAAACATTTTTACACAAATATAATTCACATACACAAAATCTATGAAACTAGGAAGTAATTTGCAAACCCACTATCCAATTCACGAGCCTATAACTGCACAGTCCTATCTACTAATCCACGCACAGTTTTTCTCACCAACCAACCTATCTTAGCATGGACCAAATAGCGTCACATTCACTCCGTTCAGCAGCTGCGACTCACTTCAGAGATGTCTCATGCACCTCTTACGCAAGGCCTAATGCAAATAATGTGTGCACAAAAACCAAAAACCTGTCTGCTCACTACAGGTAGGACTCAAACACTTCGGAAGCTGTATGGAGATTTAGACTGTGGCTTTTTGCACCTACAGCTACTCTTCCAGCTTTGGCTTTCTCACAAACGCAAGTAAGATTTGACCCGCAAATCTCACTTCGATTATTACGGATCCTCCATGTGCACACAGGATTCACCCAATACCAACCAACAACACACACACTCAATAGAAATACTGCTACTGGTGTTCTCAACTGCGCTCAATCGAACAGCACCTTTAACTGCAGACAATAAATTAACCAAGTGTCTCCATACACTTATTCAAAAAGCCAGGGCACTCGTATGAAATAAGATAAGAGTCTGTGCATTTGGACAGGGGTCCATGGAACCAGTGCCTACACATAAAAATATTGTTCAAACCATTCTCAAAAGGTAAGGAGTCTTCAGGACTCCATTCCATTTGCAAATGGCTTAATACCAACTCAAAGTTGATGGTAAAATGCAAATGTAATGTGTAAGGAAATGCCTCCTTGGCATGGTTACCCCCTGACTTTTTGCCTTTGCTGATGCTATGTTTTGAATTGAAAGTGTGCTGAGGCCTGCTAACCAGGCCCCAGCACCAGTGTTCTTTCCCTAACCTGTACTTTTGATTCCACAATTGGCACACCCTGGCACCCAGATAAGCCCCTTGTAACTGGTACCTCTGGTACCAAGGGCCCTGATGCCAGGGAAGGTCTCTAAGGGCTGCAGCATGTATTATGCCACCCTAGAGACCCCTCACCCAGCACAGACACACTGCTTACCAGCTTGTGTGTGCTAGTGAGAACAAAATGAGTAAGTCGACATGGCACTCCCCTCAGGGTGCCATGCCAGCCTCTCACTGCCTATGCAGTATAGGTAAGACACCCCTCTAGCAGGCCTTACAGCCCTAAGGCAGGGTGCACTATACCATGGGTGAGGGTACCAGTGCATGAGCACTGTGCCCCTACAGTGTCTAAGCAAAACCTTAGACATTGTAAGTGCAGGGTAGCCATAAGAGTATATGGTCTGGGAGTCTGTTTTACACGAACTCCACAGCACCATAATGGCTACACTGAAAACTGGGAAGTTTGGTATCAAACTTCTCAGCACAATAAATGCACACTGATGCCAGTGTACATTTTATTGTAAAATACACCACAGAGGGCACCTTAGAGGTGCCCCCTGAAACTTAACCGACTATCTGTGTAGGCTGACTGGTTCCAGCAGCCTGCCACACTAGAGACATGTTGCTGGCCCCATGGGGAGAGTGCCTTTGTCACTCTGAGGCCAGTAACAAAGCCTGCACTGGGTGGAGATGCTAACACCTCCCCCAGGCAGGAGCTGTAACACCTGGCGGTGAGCCTCAAAGGCTCACCCCTTTGTCACAGCACCGCAGGACACTCCAGCTAGTGGAGTTGCCCGCCCCCTCCGGCCCCGGCCCCCACTTTTGGCGGCAAGGCCGGAGAAAATAATGAGAATAACAAGGAGGAGTCACTGACCAGTCAGGACAGCCCCTAAGGTGTCCTGAGCTGAGGTGGCTCTAACTTTTAGAAATCCTCCATCTTGCAGATGGAGGATTCCCCCAATAGGATTAGGGATGTGACCCCCTCACCTTGGGAGGAGGCACAAAGAGGGTGTACCCACCCTCAGGGCTAGTAGCCATTGGCTACTAACCCCCCAGACCTAAACACGCCCTTAAATTTAGTATTTAAGGGCTTCCCTGAACCTAAAGATTTAGATTCCTGCAACAACAAGAAGAAGGACTGCCTAGCTGAAAACCCCTGCAGAGGAAGACCAGAAGACAACAACTGCCTTGGCTCCAGAAACTCACCGGCCTGTCTCCTGCCTTCCAAAGAACTCTGCTCCAGCGACGCCTTCCAAAGGGACCAGCGACCTCTGAATCCTCTGAGGACTGCCCTGCTTCGACGACGACAAGAAACTCCCGAGGACAGCGGACCTGCTCCAAAAAGACTGCAACTTTATCCAAAGGAGCAGCTTTAAAAGAACCCTGCAATCTCCCCGCAAGAAGCGTGAGACTTGCAACACTGCACCCGGCGACCCCGACTCGGCTGGTGGAGAACCAACACCTCAGGGAGGACCCCCGGACTACTCTACGACTGTGAGTACCAAAACCTGTCCCCCCTGAGCCCCCACAGCGCCGCCTGCAGAGGGAATCCCGAGGCTTCCCCTGACCGCGACTCTCTGAAACCTAAGTCCCGACGCCTGGAAAAGACCCTGCACCCGCAGCCCCCAGAATCTGAAGGACCGGACTTTCACTGCAGAAGTGACCCCCAGGAGTCCCTCTCCCTTGCCCAAGTGGAGGTTTCCCCGAGGAAGCCCCCCCTTGCCTGCCTGCAGCGCTGAAGAGATCCCTTGATCTCTCATTGACTTCCATTGCGAACCCGACGCTTGCTCTAACACTGCACCCGGCCGCCCCCGCGCCGCTGAGGGTGAAATTTCTGTGTGGGCTTGTGTCCCCCCCGGTGCCCTACAAAACCCCCCTGGTCTGCCCCCCGAAGACGCGGGTACTTACCTGCTGGCAGACTGGAACCGGGGCACCCCCTTCTCTCCATTGAAGCCTATGCGTTTTGGGCACCACTTTGAACTCTGCACCTGACCGGCCCTGAGCTGCTGGTGTGGTAACTTTGGGGTTGCTCTGAACCCCCAATGGTGGGCTACCTTGGACCAAGAACTGAACCCTGTAAGTGTCTTACTTACCTGGTAAAACTAACAAAAACTTACCTCCCCCAGGAACTGTGAAAATTGCACTGTGTCCACTTTTAAAATAGCTATTTGTGAATAACTTGAAAAGTATACATGCAATTGAAATGATTCAAAGTTCCTAATGTACTTACCTGCAATACCTTTCAAACAAGATATTACATGTTAAATTTGAACCTGTGGTTCTTAAAATAAACTAAGAAAAGATATTTTTCTATACAAAACCTATTGGCTGGATTTGTCTCTGAGTGTGTGTACCTCATTTATTGTCTAGGTGTATGTACAACAAATGCTTAACACTACTCCTTGGATAAGCCTACTGCTCGACCACACTACCACAAAATAGAGCATTAGTATTATCTCTTTTTACCACTATTTTACCTCTAAGGGGAACCCTTGGACTCTGTGCATGCTATTCCTTACTTTGAAATAGCACATACAGAGCCAACTTCCTACATAATGTGACCGCATTTGGGTTACAAAACATTCATACATACCACTGCAATTCAGTATTAGGAAGGGATGCCCTAAACACACCCTTTCCTAATACCAAATCGCAAACCCAATTTGTTATTCGGTAGTAGTTTACCAAATCACAAATAGGGCTTGGTATATACCAAAAAGCATTTTTTTGTTTGCAAATGGTCCAATTCTGTGAATCTAACCTCTTACAACCAGAAAAATCTTTTATACCTCTGGCCCTAGATGTGGTTCTGACATGTCTAACGCAAGGTAAAAGTCAAGATAGACTACCTAGCAATCCTTGTCTTACTCATACATTGATGAATAGTATACTCTTGGAAACAGCCCGTGCACCTAAACAGCTGCAACCAACATGTACCAACATATATGCCCAAAGATCCTCACAATAGCAGGGCTCAATGCATTCGAATCCTTAATATGGTTAAGAAATATTTATTACAGTTTAGTGGAGTAGGCACAAAATACTCTTGGGATTGGCTAGTATTATCAAATTGAAACAGCAACACATATAAGTGAATCAGAATTAAAAGAAATCAAAGCTCCAGAGAGAGAAATTATAGGTGACCCCACCATTCAAGAAGTCAAACAGTTACTAGACAGTATGGAAAAAACCATAGCTCATTTAAAAAACTTTACTGTCAATCAAAAAACACCAAAGTTTCAAGAGACATAAATAACTTTAGGATAGGGAACGTCTACCTCTACCCAAAGGAGAATTTTTACAAAATAACAATCCCAGTAATTTTAACACTCAGTACCAAGGGAGGTCGCAATGGCATTTTACATCATTTTTAGATAACTCATCAGACTCAGGGCAAGAAGCTCCAGGACCCCACAGCTCAAGTTTTCCCCACCAGGAGTCCAACCTTTCTACAGCAGAGAAGGCAGAAGGGCAAGGGCGGCAGAAGTACATCCTTAGAACAAGGCAAGTTCAGAACAAGGAGGCGGATATACAGGATAAACAATTCAGCAGCAAACATTTATAATGAATCCTTTCCTATCCAAAAGTTATCTAAGTAGTAACTAACAGAAATTGAAAAGCAAGTAACGAATAAAGGTCTCGCTTTTGTAACCATGAGTATTGAAGATCCAATCAACATTAAGACAAAAGTATTATAATTCTAACGTAAAGTACAACTTAAAACATTCTTTGCTGGCAACAAAAAAGTAGGAGAGATGAACGTGAGCGGACTCAAATATAAATCCACATTCTATTCAGCCGGTCCAAGTATACCACCACTAATTATAATATTTCAACAGAATGTGTTAAGGGAAATTGACTTACTAAACTCTAAACACTAAGAAAGTGTTTTCCTAACAGAAGTGTAGCAGAGAGGAAACACAGGCTTTTCAAAATCTTGCCAGAAACAATTCCTTCATGACAAAGCCACTCAATAAAGGTGGAAGCATAGAAGTGTTAGACAGAAATAAATACAGATAGCAAATTCTGCTGCAACTAAGTAATCCAGCTCACTACCGATTGATTAAAGCGAACTCCTTGACTCGTTAGCAGGTAGAATTAAAGGGCTCATTCATAAAGCAGTGAACGAAGGCTGGATCTGTTAAAAAATAATTAGAATTCCTTAATGGGAAGGACCCTAGAACTTCAGTCATATGTGTCCTTCCCAAAATTCATAAGGATTCTGAGAATCCTTCAGGCAGGCCTATAATCTTAGGCTGTGGAGCCCTTCTTGAACTGTTGGCTCAATGTATTGATTTTTTCCTGAAACCCTTTGTAACTGGCTTTTGGAAATGGCCCTCTCTACATGGTCACCCCCGAACCTTCCTCCTCCTACCTTATGCTGGATTTTTGCTTGCTGGCTTTAGGACTGCTAACCAGTGCTAAAGTGCTTGTGCTCACTCCCCTAAACATGGTTTGACTGGCATATACCTGATTGGCATATTTAATTTACATGTAAGTCCCTTGTAGCGTGGTACACCATATAACCATGACCTGTAAATTAAACACTAACATTGGGCCTGCAGCACATATTGGGCCACTAACTGAAGTAGCACCTTAATATTGTCCCAGGCCTGCTATTGCTGCATCCCACTCCCATGTCGACTTGACATTTAAAACCCCTTGCCAAGCCTAAAACTCTCCTTTTATTACTGGTAAGTTACCCCCTAAGGTACTCCTCAGATAGCACATAGGGCAGGGTGCTGTGTATTTAATAGGTAGGACATTCACCTTTAAGATTTATATGTCCTAGTAGTGAAAAACTCCCAAATGCATTTTTCTCTACTGTGAGGCCTATCCCTCTCATAGGATAATATTGGGGATCCCTTGTTATATTTAATGAGCTGTAATTCCTAAACCAGTAGGAGGTAGCTATGTCATGTTTGGTACCTACGAATGTGTGATGATAAACTCTCTTTGAACTGTGAAGTCAAAATTATCTTTACAAGTTTGGAAATGCCACTTTTAGAAAGTTGGCATTTTCCTGCCCCATGTCCTTTGTGCCTACAGCCTGTCCTAGGTCACATGACAGGGTGTAACTGACAGGACTTTGTGAATTCTCTCCAGACAATTACACAGTAGTGGAATTCACTGACTCTGAATGACCCATTAACTGGCTTGATGGGGGTAGAGCTAAGCACTGCCCTACTTGCACCTGAATGGGCTGTGTTCTGCTAACACTTAACAACCCTGTATTGTCATTGGAGCCAGCTATGAGGCAGGGCAGGGTAGGCAGGTAACTCCTGGAACTTCAAAGAACCCTTCTGGAAACGAATCCCAACTTCTAGGAGTAGAGCACCAGGGTATAAAAATAAGGCTATCAGACTCACTCTTCAGTTCACTACTGGACCTGTGGAATGACTCTCAGAGGACTGTCTGCTGCTGTAATCTGCTGCACACTCTGACAGACTACTGCTGTACCTAGAAGGACTACTTTGCTTCCTGGAGCCTTCCTTGAACCGTCAGAGGCCAGCCCTGCTGTGAAGCCCTGCCGCTTCACCTCTACTCAGGATTTCCAGAAGTGACTTCTCTCATGTTAATAAAATCATTTTTGAAGGTGTAAATGGTTGTAATACAATTTCCAAATGTTCTACTTATATGTTAATAATGTTTTGATATGTGTCCTAGTGTGTAATTTTGTGTATTCGTATTTTTACCATTTTTCATAATGACCCTCATGTCATTCAGTGTTGTCATCTCCCATACATTGTGAAATCCTTCTAGGCATTTTAACAATGTATGGATGATTGTAGTAGCCTCTTATGCATTAAGACGTGTTGTGCAAGAATTTTTTTTTTTTATTGTTTATTTATACATAGAAAGGAACACATATAACTATGCACTACATCATAGCATATTACATTTAAGGAAAAATTCAGTCAGTCGACCAACCAATGGCAGTAACCATTCGAGGCCCCCATCCGGATTCACACATTGTGCTCTGACCTAGTAGGCATAGAGAAATAAACATTTATAGTACTAAACTAGGTCAAACCAACCACCACAAATGTATTGGGTACATTGATTAGTGTCTCCAGCCACTACATATTCAGTGCAGTACATTTCAATACATCAACTATCAAACAAACAGGACCAAGGGGGGGTATGGAGCGCCCGGGGGGGGCAACTGTAAAACAGCCCATATACAAATCAGGGACAAGGATGAGGAGGAGTTCCACTCATGATGACCCACAGATCAATAGCCAACCCTGGAGTCACACCCACCATGATATCTCAAAACTCACAGCCATGCCTCTATAACCGCCAACCTTATTCCATGAGTGGACTAACTATGTCCAAAGCTCAGCAGATGGAAGTGTCTGTTAAGGGGTCCTCCCCCTCACTCTCTCGCACACCAGATAACTCATTAATCATGTCATGCCAGAGCTCCAAGTCGCAGTCAGCATGTTCATCCACTCGAACCCTTCTCAGGCGACATTCCTCTGCATTGGCCCATTCGTGCAAGAACATTTGAATACATTATGAGATGGGGGCCTCAGGTCTGTTTTGGATCATGTGACCTAATGCCGATGCTGGGCGGTGGTCCTATTTTCAGGACTGGAATGATGGCAATCAGTATCAGATGCCCGCGACTAGAAGAGAATGTTTGAATTGCAGCACTTCTAATTTAGGTAACTGATTTTAGGAGCATATGCACAGTTCTAGCAGCTCCTCTTGTATAAACAGTGACAGCCACTAGCGTTTGAACCTATTATGAGATGGTTGCCTCAGTTTTGCTTTAGGACATGCATGCTGGTGTTCAGTGATCATGCAATTTGCGGGATTGGGAACAGCATTTTGCATCAGACACCCGTGACTAGAGGAGTTTGTTTGAATTAATCCACCAGCAAGGTGTAACATGTAAGATGACTTCACAAACTCACTTACTGGGGAACCTCAGTTTTTTAATATTAGTTAGAAGACCATCTGTTTGATTTTTATTTGTCTAGTGTCAGTCACACTGTTGTGAGGTGGTCAGTTCGTGAACTGTACTGATTTGAGGTATGGTACTTCTGGAATGGGTTTTCATGGTGATGCAATACGCTGGAGAGTTTGCTTAATTTGTGGTGATAATTTAGTAGCATTAACATGCACACTGTTTTTCACCAAGGCGGTTAGTCACTCTATCCCCCAGTGCTTGTCACTTGAATGGCAGATGATGGTCATTATAATTTTCATTGATTTTAAGGAGTGGTTTGACATGTACAACAAACTTACATGTCAAGTCTTGGTTTTGAACTATAGGTGTTAAGGTATGCAAATGTATTGCTGTGTTTTATTGACTGAATGATCTATTCGATTAATAGGTACTTTGATCTTCCTTAGTCTTGAAGAGGCCTATGAACAAAGTGTGGCTGAAACGTGTCAACAATATTCTTTGGAGGAGCGATCTGTATAAAGTTAAAAAGCAAAACAGTTATTCGGACTTGCAAACAGTGGACAGGGCATGATTGCCTATGAATGTGATGTTGTGTAAGGACCACTTCGTTGTGGATTGCACATTAAGTGATTGGTGCAACCACACTTTGTTAGAATACAAGGAAGACTGAAGACATGATGCACTATGTCTTCTATCTGATTTAGTGTCTGTAAGAAATGGTGATTCTTTTCTTTTGAAAGTGCTCCAGGTACTTATGTGAAGTGGTAAATAACACACAGAAATCTATTGAATGAACTATTGGATGTTATTGATGCTGATGTTCCGGTGTTAAATGAATGTTTCACTGTGGTAGAAAGTAATTTTGTAATTAATCCCCACCGGATACCATGTTAATGTTTTGAATGCGTATAGCCAGGAATGGTGGAGTTATTTGGGCATAACCCTATATGTTTGGGCATAAAAATCTTAAATGTTGCTTTCTGTATGCACTTGCTTGAGTGTGAGTAACTGAAGATACATGGACAATGGTGTAATGGCTAAAACACAACTTGTGAGCAGCGGTGTAACAGAGGTCCCCATAGTCTCCGCATTGTAGGGATACACAGCCTTACCCATACTGGAGGGGACTCCTTCAGCCCCTACTGATCTGAGTACGGGAGAGCTCCTTTAGCATATCTCGCAGGGTGGGCCCTCTCACACTTTTTGTTACACCACTGCTTGTGAGACAAGCTATTACATTTTTACTAGAGACCCATTAAATGACCAGACATTCCAAATGGATGTTGTTTGAAGACCAGCAGCAAGTGAGTCAACAACTTACATGCAGTGCTTGATTTGTACAAGAAAAAGAAAGGGGCCCAATGTTTTGCTCAGAAGCCTGCCGCAAGCACTATTCCATGTGAGTGAAATATGTACCGAAGGCCTTGATTCTAACTCATGTCTCCTTAATCTACCACCAGATGTGCTTCCTGCCCCCTGACCACACTCTTGCTGGTTCTTATTCATATCTGGTTTAACCCTTTGTCAAATTTTTCCCATCCTTCTCTTTCTCCTTCTTTAGCACTTGCGTGTTTTCCCACAAAAATAAGTCTCTCTTGTCCCACTTGCAACCACCAGGTTAAATTAAGCATTGCCTACATCAGAAGATACTTCTGTAATTGATATTCCTTAGTGTGTAATATCTAAATACAGTCATTTTATTACCCACCACAGAATCGCATTCGGGGAAACTCTGCCTCTGTTGAATTAAAATAAATGCTGGTCTGGTAAAATTACATATGTTTGTAGGATCCTCGGGTACCCTGCTACTTGGGTGCGAGCATTCAGAATCTGGGTTGTGTGTTTGCGCAGTACCAGCTTTGTATTGGAAGCTCGCTTGCTTTCATGCCAGCAACATGCGTTGTGCATAAAAAGGCATATTGAACTAAATCAATAGATTATTCTGATAGATCATATAAATAGATTTTCTATTACAGTACACAATACAGACTGACAGTGCTGTAGGTGCTCCTATCAGTAAGAGAACGGAGGGCACAATTTATAAGCTGGCAGTAAGCATATAAATGTCCTAACAGCAATGGAGTATTCAAACAGCCAACATAATGGCCCTCCCACCAAATTTAAATACAGGGAGACCTTTGGCTTAAACACAGTGGAGACTACACCATCTCTGCCGTGATTGCACTCCCCGACTGCCCTATGAAGTAAGGGCCGTCAGAGGCAGACATATAATTCTGCCCATCTAATTTAGATGGGTGGAACTAGAGGCCAGATTTTACTGCCTGTCATTGCTGGGAGAACACTGCTGGAAAGGGGCAGTGATACGGGGTATATATGTGAAGTGATTCTATCCCATTGTTGTACTTCTATCATGGTCTCTAGTTCTGTTTGCCATTTCAGTCTAAGCTTATCTAGTGGAGTAAGAGTGTTTTGTGTAGTGCTTTGTATAATATAGAAACCAACCCTCTATCTCCTACTAGGGTACAAATACCTCTGCAGCCCTCATGTATAGGTGGTTCTTGTAATCCCAATTTCCAAGTTCTCTGGATAATCCTAGTTATTGCGGAATGTATTATGAATGTCCCTGGTGGAATCTCAAAGCGCGCTCGTAATTCAGCGAAGGTCCTAAGTTGCCCATTATGATATAAGTCTCCCAGTGAGGTAATATTATACCCGATTAGTTTATTTAGACCGGTTAAAGCCGGATTTCCAATTACATTTAATGGGCTCATTATTGGTATGTCTGGTGCATATGGGGTGCGTGAGTGCGAACGTCTAAGTGCTCTCTCCCAAGTGTATTTAACTGCTTGCCAATCTGGATACAGTGATAGTTGTTTCCCTCCCGGGGATATCAGTACTCCCAACAGAGTATGAGAAAATGACCTGGAACTGTTCTGTAGTTCCAAGATTGTTGAATCTTCGTTTAGGAATCTTTCCAACCATTGTAGTTGGCCTGCCCAGTAGTAGGTTTCCATATCAGGGGCTGCAAGGCCTCCTTCCTAAGTAGGTTTCTTAAGCGTGTTCAGAGCTAGTCTATGTCTGCCTGTTCCCCATATAAAGTTAAACATGATAGAGTTCAAGTCATTGAATACTGATTTGGGTATGAGTAGGGCTTTGGTGGAGAAAAAATACAGAAACCTTGGGAGCACTATCATTTTTACTATTGCTACTCCTCCCATAACTGCCAGGGGTAGTGTCCTCCAGAATTGTATATCGGTTTTAAGTTTCCTGATTGCAGTGTATATATTTCCGTCTAATAGATCTGTGGGTTTATGACAGATGTTGACGCCTAGATAGCGAAATGTGGTAGGTGTCCAGGGGAGGCCTCTAGTATCGGTTACCGTTTGGACTCCCTCTGTTAACAGGAAGATTGACGATTTCCTCCAGTTTATCTTAAGAGCTGAGGCCTCGCCGAAGCCCTCCAACATGGACATAGCTCCAGGAAGTTCTCTGTCCGCGTATAGTACGATATGGTGTCTATGTGCTCCCACTTGAAGCCCCTCAAAATGTAACCCTGATCTAGCCATTCTGGCCAATTGTTCCACTGCGATAGCGAAGAGTAATGGTAAGAGTAATGGTGGGCACCCTTGTCTGGTGTCTCTGCCAATTATATAGGGGTCTGAGATTGTTCAACCTGTTCGAACACGTGCTGTACGTTTCGTGTAAAGTAACTGCGTCCATTTCACAAATTCAGGTCCAAGACTTAATTTCAGCATTACTTTTTCAAGGTAGTCCCACCGGAGACTATCAAATGCTTTCTCTATGTCTACTGAGATTATCGCGGCCCATTGTAGGGATGGTGATCCTGATTGGATAACGGATACTAGTCTCCGTATATTCTGCGCGGTACTATGCTGTGGGATGAATCCAGCTTGATCTTTATGGCTTAGTTTTGTCATAAAGGGTAACAGTCAGGAGGCTAGTATTTTGCTAAGTATTTTATAATCTATATTTAACATGGAGAGAGGGCAGTATGAGCGTACATCTCTCATTGGTTTATTGGGTTTTAGAAGAGGGATTATAATTGCCTCATTGGTGGTTAGAGGGAGGGCTTTCTTTTCTTTGGCTTCTACATATAGGTTACATAAGTGTGGGGCTAGTTGTTCGAGGAACGCACTGTAAAACTCCACCGGGAGCCCATCTGCCCCGGGTACTTTCCCTCTGGCCATGTTTTGTACTGCAGTTCTGATCTCGGGTATCGAAACAGGTTCAGCTAGGGTTAATGTTTCTCTCTCTTCTAGGTGTGGGAGGTCGAGATTCTCTAAGGACTTCACTTGAGTGGGGGTTAACAACTCTGGGAGAGGGGCGTAAAGCTGAGCGTAATAATTTGCAAATCTTTGATTAATTCATTTTTGTTCAAATAAATGCCTCCCGTCTATATCTTCTATCTCCATTATCACTGATTGCTGTCTCAGTGGGGCCGCCATCCATGCCAAGAGTGAGCTCGCTCTGTCTCCCTCTGTGTGTTGTCTGTCTAGAAATTTCTTATAGTCAAATTTGCATAATATTTCTGTGGCTTCCACTGCTTTCCCTTTAATAATTGTGATGTCAGAGGCTACCTCCGGGTGATCGGGTCTCTGGCGCTCTAATTCTCTAAGAGTTTCCCCAAGTTTTAGGATATCTTGTTCCAACGATCTCCGCATTCCAAAATTGTCTGCTATACACTTCCCTCGAATTAAAGATTTAAAAGTCTCCCATTCTATCGCCCTACTAGATGCTGTTCCTGTATTGAGAGTGAAAAAATCCTTAATGGATTCGGATATGGAGCATTTGAATGCTTCATCTTCCAACGTTTCCGCTCTATGTCACCAGGTTGGAATGAGTAGTCCTTAGTGGTAGAATGGACATGTCTCCAGCAGTCGCTAAATCCCCATTGGCATTGCCATTCAGAGAATTGTTTAGCCGTTTTAATGGTTGGTGATCCCTGTAAGGGAGGGTGAGATCTATCAAGAGCGGGGTTTGCAACGCAATTAAAATCCCCCCTATTAGGGTAGCTTGGGTAAAGTTAGAGCCTAATTCCCTTGAGGCTAGTTAGGAAGGAACCCTGTTCTTGGTTTGGGGCATACACTCCTCCTATTGTAATATCTCTACCCGCCAGTCTCCAGTGATCAGGACATATCGGCCTTCTTTATCTAGTATCTCTTGTTTTTTTTAGAAGGGGACCCCAGAGCGTATCCAGTTCAATACCCCCCTAGCGAAGGCTGAGTAGGTTGTCGCAAACACCCGGCCACGCCATCGTTTTGCTAGAGCTCTGACTTCTTGCTCCAGTAAGTGGGTTTTCTGTAATATTGCTAAATGGGTGCATCTCCTTTTGAGTTGGTTATACAATTTTTATCTTTTGATCATATTGTTCAGGCCTCTAACATTCCAAGTGAGAATTTTGTATTTCAGGGGGGAATCCATATTATACAGTCATAGATGTTCTCTTTCTGCCCTTCCTTCCAATCCCCTCCTAGGTTTCTCCTTCCTCTTGCTTCTATATGGTGTAATGTGGTTAACATATTGGTGCTGGATGAAACTCCCCTATTACTCAACAGATTACTTCCCCAACTCCCCCCCTCCCCGCCCCAGGACCGGTATTTAGAACTATCCCCATTCAAACTATTAGGTCTGAGACTAGTAACTATTGGGTAAGGCAGTGTACCAGGGACTCAGAGCCTGTCTCCAGGCTGGTCCACTAAGTCCATACACATTATATTATAGCCCATTATCAATTTAAAACATAGTTCTTTATCCCATTTAGATTAGTGACTCTTAGCTCTTGGTTTACGAGTCTTGCGTAATTCAGTCCGTTGCAGAAAGAAGTCATCTGGTTATAGTTGTACCTAATTGGGATTCTCGATTGTTGTAAGCAGTTCTCACAGTTTGTTAGTTTCTTTGGGAACATCTGGGTTATCCTTTTTTCTCGCGTTCTTGGTTTTTCGAGGTCAAATGTTCCAAAAAGAGTTACTTTTGGCATGCTAACTGAAGTGCCTTGGGAAGAAATGGACGTGCGACCCGAGTTGGAGTCATGATCTGAGAGTGATTCCAGTGACCTCGTAATGGTCAAGTCTCCTCCACTTATTATAGCCATGTTGGACACCGCTTCTTGTCTCTCTTTAGATGGCAGATGGTCCAGCAGTGTTCTTCTTGGGTCGTGGTTGCTTGCACCAGTCCGCTGCTTTTTGGTTGTCGTCTGTCTCTTTTTATGTGGAGTGGACGTAGGCTGCTCCACTGATTCCAACCAGTCCCTTACCAGTTGAGGTGATGTAAAAAAGTGAGTTCTATCTCCGTGTGCCACTCTCAACTTAGCTGTGAAAAGTATGACGTGTTGGATTCCCATGTCTCGGAGCCATTTTTTGGCGTCTCTAAAGGATGCTCTTTGCTTCTGTGTTTCCCTGGTGAAGTCTGGGAAAAGCATTATTCATTGATTGTCAAGATTAGTTTCCCCTTTGAGTCTTGCCTGTGAGAGGATGTAGTCTCTATCTTTAAAATGAAGTAGTTTAGCGACTACTGGTCTTGGTCCTGCTCCTGGTGGGGGGAGTCTAGTTGGCACTCTATGTGCTCTTTTGACTACAAAAAATGGGGACAGCCCCTCTGGTGGGATTATTTGTTTTACCAAGCCTTCAAGGAATGACTCCATGCTGTGTGCTCCAAGCTCTGATTTTTCAGGGAGTCCCACTATACAAACGTTACTCCTCCAGGTGCGGTTTTCAGCATCTTTGGCTCTGTTTTCGAGGTGTCTCACTCTGGCAGCAAGTTTGTGCAGGTCAGCAGTGTTGATTTTATGACCTGGGATCAGTTGTTCAAGTGTTCTCTCATTTGCACATACTCTATCTGTCAATTTCCTATGGTTGTCTCTTAGAAGGGACAGATCCGTTGTCAGAGAGTCTATTTTTTGGTCCAGAGCTTCCCGGGATTCTTGTATCGCTAACAGTATCATGTCCAGCGTGGTTTCTGTGGAAGGTGAGTCGGTGTTTGCTGTTCCCGCTTGCAGATGAGACAGGGGTTTTACCAAGTTAGTGTCCTCTCGTTCTGGTCCTTCTCTCTTCTTGGGTTTACCCATTGTGCAGTGTTTGGTGAGCCAACTGTTATTATTAGGGTTTCCGTTTGTCCTAACTCTGGATCCACCAGTAGTGCAGCTACAGATCGTTAGTGTGAGGGTTGCTGGTCAGAGGTAGCCAGTGGTCGCGCTATCCTTCAGCCCAGTGAGCACTCTCTCCAAGTGTTAGTCAATTTCGTTACCCCTATTCAGTCATATCCACCTCCCTGAATGCTGGGCCATGGGCTGCTGCGTGGCGATCCTGCTTCTCCTACTGGAGGCAGAGTCATCAGGGCCTGCCACCCCTTGTGTCACCAGAACCAAAGAGGATAGCGGTGTCCCAGTTTCTCCGCCCCTCTCCTGACTCTCTTGGTCTTAGCCGATCGCCTCGCTCCTCCGCCTGCGTCTCGCTCCCTCCCCAACCCCTCAGTAAGTCCGTCTTTCTTTCTTTTGTGTTTTTACCCCCCTTTTCTTATAAAGAGGGCGGTGAGGGGGTGTAGGGGCTTGTACCTACTGCGGGTTGTTTGGTGCTGCTCCGAACGCCGCGGGTCCTTCGTTCCGCTTCATCGTGGACTCGCTGCCACCATCTTGGATTCACCAAACGGGTTTTTCTTTACGACTTTTCTCTACATTCCAGTGCTTGTTTGGACGAGCTATCCTCCCTATTCATGCTCTGGATATTCCGGATATTCCGGTGGACGCTGCTCTGAGCTCCGCGTTAAGCATGCAGCTCCATCGGTCGCCGGCCACGCCCCCCTGCTGTTGTTGGGTCTGATACCAGATTATGAGGGGTCCAGCTGTTTGTTCACAGTGAAGACATTGGCCAGTCTGACATTGATGAGCTTCTCCAAGACCTTGGCTGTATAGAAGTGAAAGGAGAGGGAGGGGAGCCGTAGGTGGGGGAGTGTCTCAGTGGAGAGGTGTCACCAGCTGCCACAACTCTGGGAGTCCAGCGATACCAAACTCTGCAAACCTTAAACTCTGTAAACCTGAGGATCACGTTGCCTGCCTCACTTGCTGCCCCAAGGTCCCAAAACAGTTAATAAGCTAAATATATTAACATATAGAAATATAATCCTGAGAAATGAACAAAAGAAAGTGCCTACCAGTAAACAATTCAAACTATTGGGGTTCTACCCTGAACGGATCTGGGGATACCTCATAGGAGTTCAACAAAGGGGGTTTAGCCCAACAGGAGGGCAAAGGGACATAGGCCACTTCTGGAGTACATCACATATGGTGGAGAGACCTTAGTACCAAGACCTCAGCATAAAGAAGAGGGTAACTGAGGCAGACCACCCAGGGTCCATCAGTTTGACAATATACCCCATTACCTGGCAGTTCAGTAGGCACCTGATGTGAGGACAGGGTCAGGGAGAATCCACGCACCTCATGCATCAGGGGATACAAAAAGCAAGATGCAACTAGAGGAGCACAGGTCACCATCACCATCGACTCAAGTCTTAAGAGGCGATCTGAACTTATCTGTGAGCAGAGGTGTTTTTCAAGAGCAATGTTTGTTGTTGTCTGCTGACATCTATGTCACTCTTTCCCAGTGGAGACAGTTCATTTGCCGGCCAGAATCTTCTCGGTCTCTGAAGTCTGAATCCTGTCCCAGCAGCATCAATGTAGAAGGCTCTATCTACAACCATCTGCGTACCATCAAGATCGGGCAAAAAATATTTAAAGTTCTGAGGCAATTGAAATTCTGTTCTGCGCCCGTTGATCATGACAGGCTTTGTGGCCGATTGCAGTAGTTCAAACTTGATGTCCTTGCTCACTGCTGTGGATGTGTTGCCAGGAACTGTTTCCTTTTGGCAATAGTATCCACTGAGAAGTCAGTCACTAAGAATACTTTTTGGCCGCCATTCTGAAAGGGTCCATGTTTTTTTGCAGTCAAATAGATTTGACTAGCCTGTTGGTGACAAACAAAAAATATGAGGAGGGCGGACAGTTGAGGGGGTGAGCTCAAGCAATGCAGGTGGTGAAAATCCAGGGAGAGGTCTAAGGTAACCTTGAGCATCGCAGGTATGAATGTAGTCATTGAGGCTTTGAAGTTGTCTTTCTCAGCTTGTTTTGGCACCTTTGAAATGAGTACACAGTTTTAACAGCTGCTGTCTTTAAGGACAATAATTTTTTGGGGGAGGTGCCACAGTCCCATGCCCGATCCGGCTGCAGATCTAAATAAGTTTTGACATCCAAAATCATTTGTTTTGCTGATAAAAAATGTACTGAAGTAGTGGAGATGTGCAAGTAGGGCAGGCGGTTACCTATTTTCAGTTCTGAAAAAGCCTTAGTGAGCTGTAACCCTTGTAAATATTGAGAGGCCCTGCCCAACTCAATATGTGCGTCATTGGTAAAGTCACTAGGTCTGCATTGTCTCAGTGCTAACCTAGGGTTGGTCCCAGTAAAGTACTCACTCCTTGACAGGGTGGTGTGTCCAGCAGAGTAATTCTGAGCCCCCT
Organism: Pleurodeles waltl; assembly: GCF_031143425.1. Taxonomy (NCBI): domain Eukaryota; kingdom Metazoa; phylum Chordata; class Amphibia; order Caudata; family Salamandridae; genus Pleurodeles; species Pleurodeles waltl. The sequence continues at coordinate 1,032,734,259 of NC_090439.1, read as the reverse complement.
CATCACCATCCAGTCCTCCTCACTGCCTCATCGACATTGGTCATCGTTGGCAATGGAAGCCAAGAGCATGAGATTCTGAATGTAGGCAGAGGGGCCTTTACACTAAAGTAAGTGACCACAGCCTGAGGGGAGCGTGGATGGAGCTCTGTCCTGGGGTCTGTCACCTGTTCTATTTATGCTGAGCATGGTAACATACCTCAAGGCTACCATGACCAATGATCCTTCCCACACTTCACCACCTCACAATGGGACAATCCTCACTGCTGGTAATAGACATCAGTAACCCCCACATCAGTAATTTCTAAGGGCAGATGCCTATGCACAGGCAGGTGTGGTTGGCAGAATCACTCCCCTCAGTCCTTCATCTTCTCAGCAGGCATCTGGTTTCAGGTGGTACAGAAATTAAACCCCCAGCTGACACACCCCACACACTTCGATTAGAAGTGATCATCATCACCAACCATGGAGCAGCAACGCCTGGGACTTTGGACACCAAGGAACTGTCTCAGGGCCCCCAAGGCCACCTTTATGGGTAACAATGCAATACATCACTAATGGAGAGTCCCTTACGTGCAGGAAGCCCTTGAGGCCATGGCTGGGACTTTGCCAGCCATTAACAATCTCTGTGATAACTGGTATTGGTGCATCTATACACCTGCATCAGTCATCATACAGGTTGCACTGCCCTCCCCTTGCCTGTTGTTCGAAATTCCTATTGAAGGTCAGCACTGTGTTTTATTATACCAAAAACAGATTAATATTTACTTTTGGCATAACATAATAGGAGCAGAAATGGGAAGGGTGGTTCATCAATGTCCATAAGTGCCAGCTTTCTCTGATTAGTTTTAAATCACATTGGATTTTTAACATTGGTGAAAACTGTAAAGAATTTTTAGACAATTTGTCAGAAAGGTTTTTTAACTGAAATGGTTTGTCAAAAAAAGTGACTAGTTTGTTAGTCTACCTCTCATAGTATTTTCAGCACTGGAACAATTCTTCATGACCTACCTTGACAGCATTGTTGTTTACAGTAACTTGTGGGAGGGTCACATAGAGTACTCTGAGCAGGGGACTAAACTGGCTAGGGGATGTAGTGCCAGGCTACAGTCATCTGTGATCTGTCTTTGCTATAAGGTAGGGAAAAAGATTTGCCTATCAGAAGCCTAGTTTCTGGATGTGTTGGATTCGTCAGTGGCCATCATATTTATCCTAGTGAGAAACGTTTTAGGACTCACCAACTACTACATTAAGTTTGTGGCCAATCATTTGATCATAGTTGCCTCTTAAACAACCCTGACCTACAGGAATCAGCTGTGGAAAGTGATCTGGACTGCAGAGTGTCGGAAGCCTTTCAATGACCTAAAGGCAACAATGTGTAGTGACACAATCAACACTTCATTGTGCTGATGAATAATTCTGACAGAACTGGGGCAGTTCTCACCCAGATCGATGTCAAGGGGAGGAGTTTTTCAGTTGCCTTTATCAGTCACAGACTGCCTTTTAGGGAACAAAACCAGGTTGCGATGAAAAGGAATGCTTTCCCATAGTGTGCTCCATATAGTAGGAGGCAGTGCCTAATTGATGAAATAATAGGTTCTGGTGTCCAAAAGCTTTCTCAAAGCCAGGAGACATCACTGACATTTGTTAGGATTGCTGAATACTATGAATGGGTAGTCTGGATTTCACCTCATGGGACATTCTGCTACCACCAGCCAAGCTCACTATTGTAGATTCTTTTTCATCCTTGCATTCACCTTGGTCAGTCTCTTTCCATCTTTTTCTCTCTCTTCCTTTATTCTGTTTGTAAGTTCTGTCTTGTTCTGGGTGAAAGTCTGATGAGTAAAAGTAAATGTTGGTCCTCAAATATAAGTGTTGGTAAGCCCCACCTGCAATCACTGGCTCAAACTAAGCAATAATTAGGCAACACAAGCTTTACTTGATTGCCACCAAGAATATGCATCAGGAGGGTCACAAACCTGACAAATGGTACATACACATGAAGAGTGGGATCCTTAAGTTGTTCCAGTGATCAATCTCCTTACAGGAAGACTTTACAATGTAATACATGGGAATGAAGATGGACCGAAAAATTTTAGCAATCTGCCATGCAACCTTCTCTATTTGAGTATTGATTTCCTTGTAGTAAAATCTGGTAGGAGGATCTGTAGGGGCAGTAGAGCCCGCTGTATGACTTTGCAAGAGTATGCCCATACCCCTGTCCTGAGTTACCCAAAGAGTGAAGCTCTGGTATTCCTGTCTCTTTTGCCTCAGCACACACAACAATCATGCATGCTTTGAAATATACTTAGATTTCTTGTTATGGAGTACCAGTGATCGTAGTCAGACACCCCCGATGCCCAAGGGACATCAATAATGTATCAGAACCATTGATCCTGGACTTTTAGCTTCATTCTGCCCTGACTACAGACACTCCTCATGGCAAAGTACAGGAAAAATTGAAAACATGTATTTAACTCGGAAACAAATTGTAAAAATAAATTTATGTTACATATTATTCTAAATTCATTTCACATATGTAGTTCAAATGTAGAACAGCATCAAATACTATGACATTATTAAATTATTTGTAATTAAAAATAAATAATTACAGTATATTACATGGAATTAAACTTATTTGGCTCAATTACAAATTATAAAATACATTTCCAATTAAACAAAAAAGATAATATACTTTGATAATTATTAAAAAATATGTATAGAATGAATTTAAATTGATTTATATTTCTTTTATGGACATTTACTGTCACATTGTTTCAAATTCAAAATAGGCTATCCAAATATTGTAGAATTAAATAATAAATAAGTACTCTTTTTAACTTGTTTATTAACATTCATATATATTTATATTTTTAAATAATTTAATTTGATTTAACATTTTTTCTATGGAGTTCATTTATATACCTTTCTTCATTATTTTCTATACATTTGTGTTGCAAATGATCATGTGTAGTGCTGGATTTACTACTGCTTTTTAGAAGGAAAGAACAATGAAAGTTTGTGAATTACAAAAAGTAGAGAACTTACTCAAAAGTTTAAAAGCACTCAAAAGCGAAAGATACCTTTATGAGTAAGGTTAAAAGACTTTAACTGGTTGTTTTTGGAAGGAATAAACAAAAGGAACAGAACCGTGTCAAACCAGTCGCAGTACTATGCCTGTAGAAATCACAAACCCTGAAAACATAGTATAAAAAATAATGTTGAATCCCCAAGATAGCGCTCCATGACTTCTCACTGCATGGTGTTTCTGTGATACAGGGTTAGGGTCTCTTAGCCGGATTTCAAGCAAAGTGAGAGGACTTCATCTGAGGTTCAGGGATTCCAGCTGAAAAAATAAACTGGTGTAGGGCAGATGACTGGGGGAGATGAATGATTACTGGAATTTTGCCAACAGACAAAAGCATGACAGTAGCAGGACTTTGTGGGCCCATGAAAAGACTCATGGAAGAGCTTGCTGACTTCCCACCCTTTGTGTACAAAGGACAACCTCAGTATATTTCAAATGCCAAAAATGCATATTTATATATCTTACAATATACATTCCTTCTTGACATGCTGTAATATTTCACAGGTACAGGGGAAATCACTAGCTATGCATAGGGACAACAAAACGTATGAAGAAACTAAAAAGAGATTGCATAAACTCTAATGGATAAAACCTGTAATGGTTTATGAAATTATAGCAGGATGAGAGTTGGATGATTCATTGTGATTCATTATGATATAGAGGTTAGAAATTAACTGAAGTGGAATCACACTACGTAAAAGGATAGTAAAACATTAATAAGATTAGAATTGATAATGCTGTATACAGAGAAGACGATTAAGAAACACAATAAACAAAATTCACAATCCTTTTACTAATCTGTGTGCTATGCACTAGAGAAGGAATTCATCAAGCTTTAGGCGGCTCTAATTTCAATCAAAGGTCATGATTATCTTATCAGTTTCCTTTAAAGTGTAATTCTGAGTACAATAGGATGCAATTGATTAAACCCACTGCAAAAAAACAAATTAAAACAGTTTCCTGACCCCTTTAGGGACTGTCAGGGACTGTCAGGCATCGTCTATGATACTTAAAAAGATCAACATTATTTAATGACTAGAATATAGAATATTTAGGCATTTTAAACACTTAGTCCCTCATTACGACCCTGGCGGACGGGGGAGAAGTGGCGGCAAAACTGGCAACAGGCCGGCGGCAAAAAAATTGAATTATGACCATGGCGGTTACCGCCATGGTCATCCGCCACTTCTCCACTCCGACCGCCAGGGTGGTGACGATCGCTGGGCTGGAGACTACGGACTCAAGTCCGGCAGCAGTCACCAGACCGCCGGCGGTATCAGGACCCTGCATACCGCCATGGATTTCGGGTGGTTTGGAACCGCCACGAAATCCATGGCGGTAGGCACTATCAGTGCCAGGGAATTCCTTCCCTGACACTGATAGGGGTCTCCCCCAACCTCCTCCCCCACCCGAGTCCTCCCCCCACATGGGCCACCCCCCAAAGGTGGCAGGACCCTCGTGCCCACCCCCAACATGCACATACACACACCCCTACACACACACATACACTACAACAACACATACCCGCACACATACAAACAGACATGCACCCAGACTGACCCGCACACATTTCCCATACACACAACACACCCCTGCACCATACAAGCACTGACACACCTCCGCTACATACTCACACACATACCCCCATGCACGCACACAACTCCCCCCCACCCCCATCCCCTTATGGACGATCAACTTACCTTGTCCGTTGATCCTCCGGGAGGGGACGGGCTCAATGGAGGCTGCTCCGCCGCCAGCTCCCCATCACCAGAACACCACCACACCGAATCATGTGACGTGATTTGGTGGGCAGTGTTCTGATGACGGGGTGGTGGAGCAGCCTCCACTTCCCCGCCGACCGCCAGTATGGCTGCTGGCGGCTCTCCGTCTGAAAAAGGACGGAGGGCTGCCAGCAGTCATAATACGCTGCGCGGAAAACCACCTGCACTGGCGGTCTTCTGCACGGCGGTACCTCAGCAGTCTTTACAAAAGACCACAGAGGTCGAAATGAGGGCCTTAATGCCAGATTTAAAAGGCCCTAGCGCCACCGGAGCATCACTGAAAGTTTTTCACTGCTCCCTATTTACAAGGAGGTGTAACGCCACTTTTTGTGTCTTTACGCCTCCTTGTAAATATGGGCCCCTCCGACTCAGTTTTCTGTGTCAGAGGGGTGTGCAATGTGACCACCCATTGTTTTTGAAGCTGCCCCAGATTTACAAGAAATCGTAAATTTGCGACAGCGCCAAAAACTAATGCCACCCCAGGGGCATGGCAAAACAAGGAGAAATGCTTTTATTGCTCCTCGTTTTTTGCTTTTTCTATAGAAGACGCAAAATGCATGGATTATTGTTTATGCGCAGAAATATGTCCCTTCCTGCACATAAACAATCATTCAAAAATGACACTTTGGTACATTCTGCAGCACACATAGAAATGCCAAATCGCCACTGTAGTTTGTTTACGTGCACTATGGTGCAAGGATGACTGCATTGACGCAGGCAGCTTAATTTAGCGTTTGCGCAGGGAGAAATACAGGGCTGCAATTTACTCTTGTGAATACAGCCCTGCGTTTCAAAACTGGTACAGTGCGGCGCTGTTGATTTTGGTGCTGCACAGCGCTGCGCCAGTTTCTTTTAAATCTGCCCCTTAAAGTATGATCCAAGATATGGCTGTTTACCATAAATCTAGTTCAATTAGCCGGTATATCCCCTGTATATCCCCTTGTGGGCTGAATCCTACTCACCTGTTGTTTTTTCAAGACCTTTCATACTTAATAAAACAGTCATCACTTAAATAGAAGATCTGTGCCAAGATGAGCAATTAATAACCAAGGGCCACATGTACGTACCTTTTTTCTCGTCGCAAACAGCCTGATTTTTTGAATTGGGCTGTTTGTGATGAGAAAAAAGCATTTTGGTATGTACAGACCCATTTTTGCAATTCGGTAATCTATTTACCGAATCGCAAAATGGGTTTGCGAGTCGCAATTAGGAAGGGAAAGGGGCGTTCCCTTCCTAATTGCAATTCGTAGTCCGATGCATGATTGTTTTGTGACCGTGAATGCACAAAGCAATCGCAGTTAGCACCAGTCTCAAACTGGTGCTAACCCATTCGCAAAAAGACCACTGCCTGCTCTGAAAAAATGAAAAGAAAACTTTTCATTTTTGTTTTCGAAATGCATTCCATTCTCCTTCAAGGGAAACGGGTGGCATTTAAAAATAAAATACTGCTTTATTTAAAAGCAGTCACAGACATGGTGGTCTGCTGACCCCATCAGGCCACCATCGCGGTGAGTGCCACCATTCCCAATGGGGTCGCAAATAATGACCTACCTCATGAATATTCATGAGGTAGGTCATTTGTGACTCCATTGGGAATCGCACACATTGTGTAGTACACTGTTGTACATATGGTTTTGCGACTCGCAATTCTCGACTCGCAAATGAGTTGCAAATTTTGAGCAAAACTTGGGGTCGTACATCAGGCCCTAAGAGCTGCACACACAACAACTAAGGGTGTGTCCTCACTTCGCTGCCTCTGTAGAAAGTCCTACTTTGGGAAACGAAGAAAACATGAAATTCGGTTGGAAAATGCTTACACTATGCCACAACCAGATGTCTTGTCTCTCAGAATTGCACACTTTTGAACGTTAAAAGGGAAGTGGTTAGATCCATATGAAGGAATGAGTTGGGCATAGATGAGGGGAGTGATTTCTTAGAAAGGGTGACATAACATTTTTACATCAGAAATATGTAGTATTCTGTGCATTACGGTGTATAAACTCTGTTAAAATCCTGAAAGGTTTAATAGGTTTCAAAACAGCCACAAAAATAATAGTGATTAAAAACGTGCTGGGAATTATCGGAATATGCAGATGGAATTCTCTGAACGAAGTAAATTTTGGACTACGATTGACTGTTTTTCCGCACCTGCTCATGATCATGGCGGTGCTGTCCAAGAATCAGCAAGAAGACAAATTAATGGAAGCTTCATTCCAAATTATGCTGTGGTTACTGTAAACATGTGATTGTACCAGTCAGCCTAAAAAACTGGCAAAAGCTAGGGGCCAGATCGCAAAACATTTTAACTGGTGCTATTAAGGTAGTTCTAGCTACAATCAGCTTTCACCAAAGTATTATGAGAGCAGGAGTCAGGAGGTGGTAATGTGTGACAAGAACGTTTGTGTATATTTGACATGTGGCATTTTGTTGTAGTGGTGATGTATTCTGTTGTTGCTTTTGCTTCTTTCTATTGGTGATGCATTACTGCTATGTGATTGTGTGGTGTTGTACTGCGGTTGTATTCTGATTCGACTTTCAGTCTTTATATTTTAGCAAATGACTTGCTGTATACTCGGTATACAATAAAAACCTATTGCAAGGTGCAGCTCATTTATTGGCTCTGGGTACCTAGGGTTCTTGATGAACCCACAAGCCCTATATATCCCCGTAACCAGAAGAGTCCAGCAGATGTAATGGTATATTGTTTTAAAATATCCAACATTGCAGGAAAATGTTACAGAGTAAAACCTGGAGAAAAATGGCTGGTCTTTTCACCTCAGTTTCAATATTTTTTAAATTCAGCTGTTATTTTCTGTAGGAAAACCTGTAGGATCTACACAAATGACTCCTTGCCTGAATTCAGAATTGTATCTACTTTTCAGAAATGTTTTGCTTTCCAGGATCCAGTATTGGTTTCATACCCATTTCTGTCACTAACTGGAAGGAGGCTAAAAGCACCAAATATAGTATAAATGGGGCATGTCCCAGTAAAATGCCACAATTGTGTTGAAAAATGTGGTTTTCTGATCCAAGTATGCCTGTTCCTGAAAACTGGGAAGATGGTGATTTTAGCACCACAAATGCTTTGTTGATGCCATTTTTATGGAAAAAACCACACGCCTTCGTCTGCAGCCCTTTTTTCCCATTTTTTTTTTTAAATGAGAACTTTGCTGTATTTTGGTTAATTTCTTGGTCTCCTCCAGGGAAACCCATCAGCTCTGGGTACCTCTAGAATCCCCACGATGTTGGAAAGAAAGGACGCTTATGTGGACAAAAAGTTATGAGGACCTAAGCGCAAACTGTGCTAAATAGCCAAAAAAAGGCCTGCCACCTGAGGAAGAAAAGGCTGGCAGCGAAGGGGTTGATAAAGGAATATCAAATGTAACTGACTAGATGTGGACAGTGGTGTCATCAGTGATCTAATTAGTGTCTCTGAACCTCTTTTTTTGCAGTTTTATATAGCGCAAACTTGAAGGTTTTGGAGCAATTACAAGAGGTAGGTAAAACCCTGTCCCATTTTTGCATTTTACACCTTAATATTTGCTTCCCTTTTTATTAAAAAGAAGTAAAGAAATATCATAATCAAAATAATCTTATTTTAAAAGTGAAAGGTTTGGGAAAGTGAACAAAAGGAGTGACATATAATGTAACTATAAAGCACACTTTAACTTCGTGGAGCATCTTGGTGGTGATTTTTACTGTCAGCCAACTCAACAGTCCTTATATTATACTATGAGGATGAAAGGCGGGTGGACCTGTTAGGATTCAAACCTGTGACCAGGATATAAAACCCAGATTTTTGCGGGTGTCTCACATGTGTGGCACTAACGGTTACACCACACTCTACCATCTCCTTTCTTCTGTTATCCAAGTCCATGGTTAAGTTCAATGAGGTAGGCTCTTCATTAACGAGACTGCGTGGGGAGTGTTTCGTGGAAGCACACATCCTCTCTGGCTGTGCACTGGGCCCCATTCTCCCGCTTTGGTGAAGACAACATTAGGTCTCGAGAGCAACCTGAAGACCTAGGTAGTATCTCAAGACGTATTAGTCTACTGACAACCTCAAGATGTAGGTTATGTCTCAAGATGCATTAGTCTGCTGACAACCCGAAGACCTAGGTTATATCTCAAGATGCTTTAGTGCACTGACGCTTGACAACTGGACAGGTCAAATGTAAAGCACTTTTTGACCTTATGAAGGTGATGTTCTGCCTCACATTACACATGGCAATATAATCTCATCCAGACAGTCCATCATCTATTCCGATGAGCAAACATTTGACTTCACTTTCATTAAAATTGTTTACGGATTTAGTCCTCATACACAGATGAAGAAGAGAATAACATTGCAACAGCCTATAATTTCCACGAATGGTTTACACATCCTTGCCTGGTTGTCTCCCCTGATTAGTTTTGCTCTACACTAATCCATTCAGGCACTAATGGTCTTCCTCATAATTGGAAATTAACTTCATTATCCTGCGCTCACTCTTGGTGTACCTCATCTGGCTGCTCCTGGCCTGTGTCCCGAGAGTTTCTAAATCTCATTGCGGTATGAATTTGATTCATCCTGTTATTGTTCCAGACGAAGTTTCAGTCAACACTGGAGGTACGAAAAAAATGAAATGAAAAATACATTTGTCAGAACAAACAAAAACCTGCAATAGCCCTCTTTTTTAAACCTTACTGTGTTATCGCCAATCTTTTTTTTCCTTTCAATTAAATATGCAGCAGATCCAAATACTGTCACAAACAGGTACGTTTTAGTGGCAGTGATAACCTTCAGCATATGCGGTGGGCTGTACACCTGTGGCACCCCAGCTCTTGTGACTAACGAAGTAAACGAAATGACAGCACAACCCACATGTGTCTGCTTATTTCATCTTTATGCTATAACAAGGAAGGAGAAGGGATATAGTTTTTCTGAGAACCAATAAAACACTTTTGAAGATCTTTGCAATCGAAATGATGGAAGGAAAATTAGAATCCACACAGGTAGTAGGCGTGTAAGTTTAGGGAGCACAAAACTCATATTATCAAAAACAGTAATAAATGACACTTATTATGAGTTCTTAGCATGTACCATGTAATTGTTCTTAAGCACATTTGTTAAGTACTGAATGTGTACTAAATAGAGCATGTGGGCAATACTGCACCATAGAACTGGCACATGCACAAAACATCAGGAAGTGCCCATTTTCCAACATTGGATGTTCCTGGAGTGAGAAAATGAATCCCCAGAGAACAGAAGCAGCCAGAGCAATACACAAAAGGACCATAGGACACCACAAAAGTACACCAAAACTCTTTCATGTGTGTTGGTGAGCAGAAATTGCTTTTGTGTGCCCAAAACACCTTGAAACAAGACAAACAGAATCCACTGCCATCCTCTGATATCACTCAGTCATCACAAGCTGAAATCTATCAGACTGTTCCGTCATGCATCTAGGTAAGGTAATGAAGTACACATTTTGGATATTGAGCTGTAGGTTCTGACTGGCGATGTGATAAGACACCATGACCATCTAATGTGCCATTGTATGCAGAAGATACCACCACGAACAAACAAAACATGCATGTGGAAGGAGATTATGTGGAAGGAGTCAAAAATCAATACTGAATCAACACAGCCACATTAACAACCAGTTCAAATCTTGAAATTCCAGGTACTTAGGAGAGTTGTCAAGCATAGCAACTGGTAGTAGAAAAAATGTATGACCATCCTCAATATGTCTGGAGTGGAAGACATGAAAGAAGGTCTTTAGGTCAGCGGAATCCTGGGTAAGAGACATGAGAGATGTAATGGAAGTACATATAGTTGTTAAAAAGTTGACTTGGTTGGCAATAATCATCATCGTGAACAGTGATGTAATTTGTGACTCACGTTCACGTTGATCCATGTATGTGATCACATAGAGGCTAACAACTCTCTAATGGTACTGCTGACATGTATTGAGATTGGACTACAACAATCAGAGTGCAGTGTAATCTTGATGAAGAAGGTTGGATTTGTCTGTTCAGTACCTTAAGAACTAACATCGCTTCTCATCGGATCATGCATTCTGTGTTTTCCAGAGCACTTAACAAAACAGTTCAGTATACAAATGTCCACATAATACAGCATTTGCACATCCAAAGTTGCTTCATGTTATGATTTCAGCACTCTTGTTCCGGTCTACACGAAGCCACTAGGTGTAGAGTGCAATTAATTGTCATTAGGATGTCAGACAATCCTGCTGAAGCATTGATGTTTTCTTTGCTGGCATTAGCCATTTTGGTGTCCAAGGAGAATGATTTTTGCTGCTTATTCACTTTCTGCAAAGCAACCAGGTATTTGTGGATGGTATTTCCACTGGTATTTAATGGCCTCTAATACTGGTAATTGGGTGTTATTTATCACAAGTGTTATTTTTGCATGTGGTAAATAGCACATGCAGTAAATAGCACATGCATAGACAGCATACATGGACTACAAGCATGCGGTGCTTAGCACATGTTAAAAATCACGTGTGTTTTTTAACTCATGATTAGATGATTTGTTAAAGGTGTGATATTTATCCTAAAATGTTGGAATTATCACTGACTAACGCAAAATTTAGGACCAATACAAAAGAATGTCTTATGTCATTGTGATCTGTTTGCATGCACATGTCTAGCGATTCATTGTCATTGACAAAGCCAAAACAAGTGTGAGCTTGATTAGTGCAACCTTATAAGACACATTATATATCCATATATTCAAGCATAGCTCTTACCTACATGCACACACCCATCCAGACAAAAAAAGATATCAGTTTACACTGACAAACAGTCATAGAGGTATTCATATACATAGGCTAATAAACATGTAGATAGTCATGCAGCTAGACACACAGACACTGATGCACACAGACTGAAGCCATACAGACACTGTGCACAAGGAACAAATAAATATAAAATTTCCCATGCCCATAGAAAGATATTCATGCACAAGTGCACACAAGCCCACATCTGAAAGGTGTAGAGTCACCCACACAAGCAGACCAGCAGACATACGGGTATCCATGAAAGCCAAGCAGTGAGCATCTAAAATATTACCCTACATATCTCTCTCCTTTCCTGTGCTATCACGGGCATAGCACAATTCCAATGTTCTCTCAGAAGGAAATATGCAGTGTAAAAGTGGGTGTGAAAGAACAAGACAAGCCTCAATGGCGCACACCACTTGATGTTATTTTCATTTGTGGTGGAGAATATCAGGGATACACACATTATAACAGACATCACTGACACCATGGCTGGTGCATTTTTTAAGACATATTCCGTGAACTGTCCTCTCAATTTCTGCGTCTCCATGTGCCCACACTGACTCTCCACTGGTAACCTCACCACACCTGCATGGAGCAAACAAGCTTTGGAAAAGCCAATAGGTCTGGCTGGTGACCAAAAGTGCATCTTCATTCAAGCATTTGTGTGTGAATGCCAAATAGATTAATGGGGGAATCATTCCATTGTTGGTTGAATGGATAGAAGCATGAATGCATTGAATGTATGGATGGAAGAGTGAGTAGGTGGATGAATGGCAAGAACAAAGGATAAGCAAATGACTAAATGAAGGACCAAAGGCAGTGTGTTTGGGTAAAGGTAATGTGTGAGGAAAGGATGGTGTGGATTAGCAAAGCTAGTGTGTGGACAAGAATAGGATGAATGGCCGGGGCTGTCAGGGGAGCAGTGTGCAAGAAAGTATAATATATGAAAAGGCAGTGAATGGCTGTGTCAGTAAGTGAATGGAATAAAAAATGAGGGCCAGGTAAATGGTTGGAGGGTGAGTCAGTACACAGTTGAAAAGCAATAATTGCATTAATTGCTGAGTGAATTGATTAATGAAGGTGTCAGGGGTAGTGTGTGCTGGCAAGACTAGTGTGACAGAAAGCAGTGTGGGAGAAGGATCAGTGTATGGAGAAGTCAACATGGGAGAAGAATCAGTATGGGGTCAGGGTCAGCGTTTCATTAGTAGACAGCCCAGTTAATCTAAACTCAATATGAAGTGGCACAAGGAGCTCCATATTAATGAATGTTCCATTACTTTGGGCAATTAACCCCTTTGCTTCCAGGCATTTTCCCCCCCTGTGCCGAGCCTTTTTTTGGTTATTTGGGGCAGTTCGCGCTTAGGCCCATATAACTTTTTGTTCACATAAGCTACCCATGCCAAATTTGCGTCCTTTTTTTCCAACATCCTAGGGATTCTACAGGTCCCCAGACTTTGTGGGTTCCCCTGAAGGAGACCAAGAAATTAGGCAAAATACAGCAACAATTTTTTTTTTTATTTTAAATGGGAAAAAAAGAGCTGCAGAAGAAGGCTCGTGATTTTTCCCCTGAAAATGGCATCAACAAAGGGTTTGTGGTGGTAAAATCATCATCTTCCCAGCTTTCAGGAACAGGCAGACTTGAATGAGAAACCCCATTTTTCAACACAATTTTGACATTTTACTGGGACATACCCCATTTTTACTATTTTTTGTGCTTTCAGCCTGCTTCCAGTTAGTGACAGAAATGGGTAAGAAACCAATGCTGGATCCCGGAAAGCTAAACATTTCTGAAAAGTAGATACAATTCTGAATTCAGCAAGGGGTCATTTGTGTAGATCCTACAAGTGTTTTCTATAGAAAATAACAGCTGAAATAAAAGAATATTGAAATTCAGGTGAAAAAACGGCCATTTTTCTCCATGTTTTACTCTGTAACTTTTTCCTGTGATGTTAGATTTTTGAAAGAAATATACCGTTACATCTGCTGGACTCTTCTGGTTGCGGGGATATATAGGGCTTGTGCGTTCATCAAGAACACTAGGTCCAGAGCCAATAAATGAGCTGCACCTTGCAATGGGTTTTCATTGTATACCGGGTGTAAATCAATTAATTGCTGAAATATAAAAAATGAAAAATAGGTATCAAGAAAACCTTTGCATTTCCAAAATGGCCACAAGATAAGGTGTTGAGAAGCAGTGGTTATTTGCACATCTCTGAATTCCGGGGTGCCCATACTGGCATGTGAATTACATGGCATTTCTCAAATAGACATCTTTTTTACACACTGTCTTACATTTGAAGGAAAAAATGTAGAGAAAGACAAGGGGCAATAACACTTGTTTTGCTGTTCTGTGTTCCCCCATGTCTCTTGATAAAAATGGTACCTCACTTGTGGGGGTAGGCCTAGCGCCCGCGACAGGAACTGCCCCAAAACACAACATGGACACATCACATTTTCACAAAGAAAACAGAACTGTTTTTTGCAAAGCACCTAGCTGTGGATTTTGGCCTCTAGCTCAGCTGGCACCTAGGGAAACCTAGCAAACCTGTGCAGTTTTGAAAACTGGACACGTATGGGAATCCATGATGGGGTGACTTGTGGGGCTCTGACCAGAATCTGTTACCCAGAATTCTTTGCAAACCTCAAAATTTGGCCAAAAAAACACTTTTACCTTTCATTTCGGTGACAGAAAGTTCTCTAATCAGAGAGGAGCCACAAATTTCCTTCCACCCAGCTTTCCCCCAAGTCTCCCAATCAAAATGGTACCTCACTTGTGGGGGTAGGCCTAGTGCCCGCAACAGGAAAAGCCCCAAAACACAACGTGGACACATCACATTTTCACAAAGAAAACAGAGCTGTTTTTTGCAAAGTGCCTAGCTGTGGATTTTGGCCTGTAGCTCAGACGGCACCTAGGGAAACCTAGCAAACCTGCACAGTTTTGAAAACTAGACACCTAGGGGAATCCAAGATGGGGTGACTTGTGGGGCTCTGACCAGGTTCTGTTACCCAGAATCCTTTGCAAACCTCAAACTTTGGCCAAAAAACACTTTTCCCCTCATTTCAGTGACAGAAAGTTCTGGAATCAGAGAGGAGTCACAAATTTCCTTCCACCCAGCGTTCCCCCATGTCTCCCGATAAAAATGGTACCTCACTTGTGGGCGTAGGCCTAGCGCCCGGGACGGGAAAAGCCCCAAAACACAACGTGGGCACATCACATTTTCACAAAGAAAACAGAGCTGTTTTTTGCAAAGTGCCTAGCTGTGGATTTTGGCCCCTAGCTCAGCCGGCACCTGGGGAAACCTAGCAAACCTGCACAGTTTTAAAAACTAGACACCTAGGGGAATCCAAGATTGGATGACTTGTGGGGCTCTGACTAGGTTCTGTCACCCAGAATCCTTTGCAAACATCGAAATTTGGCCAAAAAAATAGTTTTTCCTCTCATTTCGGTGACAGAAAGTTCTGGAATCAGAGAGGAGCCACAAATTTCCTTCCACCCAGCGTTCCTCCATGTCTCCCGATAAAAACGGTTCCTCACTTGTGGGGGTAGGCCTAGCGCCCGCGACAGGAAAAGCCCCAAAACACAATGAGGACACATCAAATTTTCACAAAGAAAACAGAGCTGTTTTTTGCAAAGCACCTAGCTGCGGATTTTGGTCTCTAGCTCAGCAGGCACCTAGGGAAACCTAGCAAAACTGCACAGTTTTGAAAACTAGACACCTAGGGGAATCCAAGATGGGGTGACTTGTGGGGCTCTGACCAGGTTCTGTTACCCAGAATCCTTTGCAAACCTCAAACTTTGGCCAAAAAACACTTTTCCCCTCATTTCAGTGACAGAAAGTTCTGGAATCAGAGAGGAGCCACCAATTTCCTTCCACCCAGCGTTCCCCCATGTCTCCCGATAAAAATGGTACCTCACTTGTGGGGGTAGGCCTAGCGCCCGCGACGGGAAAAGCCCCAAAACACAACGTGGGCACATCACATTTTCACAAAGAAAACAGAGCTGTTTTTTGCAAAGTGCCTAGCTGTGGATTTTGGCCCCTAGCTCAGCCGGCACCTGGGGAAACCTAGCAACCCTAGCAAACCTGCGCAGTTTTAAAAACTAGACACCTAGGGGAATCCAAGATTGGTTGACTTGTGGGGCTCTGACTAGGTTCTGTCACCCAGAATCCTTTGCAAACATCGAAATTTGGCCCAAAAAATAGTTTTTCCTCTCATTTCGGTGACAGAAAGTTCTGGAATCAGAGAAGAGCCACAAATTTCCTTCCACCCAGCGTTCCTCAATGTCTCCCGATACAAATGGTTCCTCACTTGTGGGGGTAGGCCTAGCGCCCGCGACAGGAAAAGCCCCAAAACACAATGAGGACACATCAAATTTTCACAAAGAAAACAGAGCTGTTTTTTGCAAAGCACCTAGCTGCGGATTTTGGCCTCTAGCTCAGCAGGCACCTAGGGAAACCTAGCAAACCTGCACAGTTTTGAAAACTAGACATCTAGGGGAATCCAAGATGGGGTGACTTGTGGGGCTCTGACCAGGTTCTGTTACCCAGAATCCTTTGCAAACCTCAATATTTGGCCAAAAAACACCTTTTCCTCGCATTTCAGTGACAGAAAGTTCTGGAATCAGAGAGCAGCCACAAATGTCCTTCCACCCAGCGTTCCCCCAAGTCTCCCGATAAAAATGGTACCTCACTTTTGTGGGTGGGCCTACTGCCCGCGAAAGGAAATGCCCCAAAACACTATCTGGACACATCAAAATTATCAAATACAAAACAACCTGTTTTTGCAGGGGGGGCACCTGCGTTTTTGGTCCTGGGCTAAGCAGCCTTCTAGTGAAACCTACCAAACCCAGACATTTCTGAAAACTAGACACCTGAGGGAGTCCAGTGAGGTGTGACTTGCGTGGATCCCCCAATGTTTTCTTTCCCAGAATCCTCAGCAAACCTCAAATTTAACTAAAATATCACATTTTCCCATATTTCTGTGTGGGATCACCGCACTGGGACACATTTCATACCACCCAATGTTCCCCTCAGTCTCCCGGTAAAAATTATACCTCATTTGTGTAGGTGGGCCAAGTGCTTGTGAAAGGGAAGAGGCAAAAACATGTTGATATTGAGGGGGAACCAAAGGGGGTCCAAAAGGGCAGTTTGCAAAAAAACATTTTTAGGCTGGCAAGTGCAGCAGAATTTTTATCGGTATAGATGAGACAATGCTGGGTGGTAGGATTTTTGTGGATTCCTGCAGATTCCGGAAGGTTCCATCACAAAAACGTGGGAAAAATGTGTGATTTCCAGCAAAGATGAAGGTTTGCAGGGGGATTGTGGGTACAAAAATGGTGCAGGTGCATGTGAAACACACCACCCTGGAATCACCCAGATGTTTAGTTTTCAGATGTGTCTAGGTCTTGTGGATTTTTCTACATGGCAGTGTCCCAAAGTCCATAAAGTGCAGCCCTCACCATTCCAAGTTTGACGATTTTGAGAGTTAGCCAAGCTCCCATGGCCCAAATGTAAAACTAAAACCCAAAATAATCAAATGTCTTCTTGCTTGCTGTGGGATAAGATGTTTTAGAGTGTGGGGGAGAGCTGAAAGACTGTTACCCCCTTCAGTTGGGGTGGGGGCGTAACCAGGGCCATACTGGTTGGTAGCCACCACCCCAATATTTTTTGTTTTTTTTAAATTCCCTGGCATCTAGAAGACTTTTTGCCCCCCCGGGGTGTGGATCAAGGGGGGCAGATATGGCCAACAGTAATGTCCCCCCATGGGGAGCAACCCTTACCCAAGGGGCTGCCCCCCTAAAGAAAACACACACGTGCACACACACCAATCCCTGGTGCCTAAGTGGTTTCTGGCCGAACAAAAATTGACCGATATGCCCCCAAGGGGGGCAGAAATGGTGTAAATACAATGTGCCCCCCAGGGGAGCGACCCTTGACTAAGGGACCGCTTCCCACCTCTAAAAAACAAAACACAAAAAAAACAAGTTGTTTTATCCCTGGCACCTAGAGGTTTCTGCCACACCTGGGGGCAGATCGGCCTAAAAACAATAGGCCGATCTGCCCCCAGGGGGGCAGAAATGGCCTAAAATAAATTTGTCCCCCACGCCCCCCGGGGAGCGACCCTTGGCTAAGGGGTCGCTCCCGACCTCTTAAAAAAAAAACATAATAATTATCCCTGGCTCCTAGAGGCTTCTGCCCCCCCTGGGGGCAGATCGGCCTAGAAACAATAGGCCGATCTGCCCCCGGGGGGGCAGAAAAGGCCTAAAATAAATTTGCCCCCCCGCTCCCCCGGGAGCAACCCTTGCCGAAGGGGTCGCTCCCCACCTCTAAAAAACAAAAACTATTTTTTTTTTATCCCTGCCGCCTAGAGGCTTCTGCCCCCGGGGAGGCAGAAATGGCCTAAAATAAATTTGCCCCCCACACCCCTCCCGGGGGTCGCTCCCCTTGCGTGACATTGGAGCAAAAAAAGATTCCCGGTGCCTAGTGGTTTCTGCCCCCCTTGGGGGCAGATTGACCTAACACAAATCAGCTGATCTGCCCCCCTTGTCTAAATACAATGTGCCCCCAGGGGAGTGACCCTTGGCTAAGGGGTCACTCCCCACCTCTAAAAAACAAAAAACAAAAAGAAAATCCCAATTTTTTTTTAGCCCTGGCGCCTAGTGGATTCTGCCCCCCCCGGGGGTAGATCGGCCTAAGAACAATAGCCTGATCTGCCCCCGGGGGGCAGAAATGGCCTAAAATAAATTTGCACCCCACCCCTCGGAGAGCGACCCTTGGCTAAGGGGTCGCTCCCTACCTCTAAAAAATAAAACAAAATAAAAAAAAAAAAAAAGATTTATCCCTGGCGCCTAGAGGCTTCTACCTCCCGTGGGGGCAGATCGGCCTAGTAACAATAGGCCGATCTGCCCCCGGGGGGGGGCAGAAATGGCCTAAAATAAATTTGCCCCCCGGGGAGTGACCCTTGCCTAAGGGGTCTTTCCCCTTCCATGAATTTGGCGTAAAAAAAAAAACTCCCTGGTGTCTAGTGGTTGCTGCCACCCTTGGGGGCAGACTGGCCTCGTAAAAATTGAAAAATAGAAATAAAAAGAAATGGCCTAAATATAATTTGCCCCCTAGGGAGCGAACCTTGCAAGGGGTCGCTCCCCAACTAAAAAACAAAACAAAAGAAACACACACCAAAAAAAAAAAAATGATCCCTTGCGCCTAGTAGATTCTGCCCCCCCGGGGGCAAATCGGCCTAACAATAGGCCGATCTGCCCCCAGGGGTGGTAGAAAAGGCCTTGATAAATATTTCCTCCCCGGGGAGCGACCCTTGCCCAAGGGGTCACCCCCCTTATGCCAATTTCAAATAAAAAATAAATCCCTGGTGTCTAGTGGGCATTTCAAAAGCCGGATTGCTTTACAATCCGGCTTTTGAAATGCTCTGAGAGACTTCAAAGGGAAGGAAATTCCCAGTCATGATACTGGTGGCGTTCAACTGGTGTGGCGGTGTTGGTGGTAGCAACGTCAGCTTCCCACCGGCCGCCAGTATGATCAATGCCGGATTTCCACCCTTCTTGTGGTGGAAGTCTGGCAGCGATCATAATATGGCAGGGGGATGGTAGCAGCGGTGATGGTACTTTGGCAGCCTCACCGCAGCGGTAGGCGGTTTTTACCACCAATGACAAAATGACGGCCTATGTGTCTCCATGTTCTTCCTAAATAATGCACTTACACTATTCCCAATTAACTGAACTTTATTAAACAGTTATGTGAATAATGAAATATTGGATAGAGACAGAGAATATTTGAGTGGTTGAGTGAATGGAAGAGGGGAGTGCATGGCTATAAGACTGGAGGATTAAGGCTGTATGGATGGATAAGGTGAACAAGCAAACTTTGTGATGGCCTTGTGCCAAAGAAGATTTGTGCACATGGCAATCTGAAAGGGTTTATTAACAAATGAAAAACAAAATCATCTGTCAATATCCAGATTCAGTTGATAAGGCAGTCATCCAACCAATCGTGATCGGAGTTATCTTGGTAAGAAGATGCAAAGCACACATTTCGAATGAAAATCACATACCTCTGTAAAACAGGTAGAAAACACAGCTTCCCAAGTCTAAAATCACTAGAAAGGATCCTTCATTTGTAATGAGAATGAAAATCTGTACAGCTGTGCAAGCTAAGCTTTCTTAGGATCCAAGATGTGAAAGAGAGACTTGAAGCCTAATATACAGGCACTTCCTTTAGACATCAAAGCATGACTGCAGCAGTTACAGTTACGCTAAGGCAATAATTCACATTTTAAATTTCCTCTCACTTACACTACTTATTGGCTCACATTAAGACACATCAATGATTATTAAATAACCATATCATGATTAAACCTTTCTGAAGAACCATAGTTAGATCTCCAATCCAGTTTATATTCATCATCCAGCATTTGCAGTAGGTAAAATTAGAGCTTCTGGTAAGACTGTTGATGAAGAAAAAACTTGAATTGGGCAATAATGTAAAACAAGATAAGGATGACAAACAAAACACAATTTTGAGAATCTAAACTGCAGACTCTCCAATAACACTTGTCAACTAAGACCAAATATTCCACTTATTTTATGTAAGCTTTTAATTCTTTCATGTATTTGTGCAATCAATTAATGTGTGAATAGAGGAAAGTTTGGAATGAAAGTACAGCATTATTCATCTATGATTGAAAAAAACAGTACAAACAATAATAAGAGCAATCCAGATGTGCAAAATCACATTTTTTTGGGCTACAAGTTGGTCAGAGAGCAACCAAAATGCTATTGCAGTTGAATTTGCTACTTTCTCCAACACATTAGACAGTGTTAGAAATTGGGTCTCTAGTTGGCAGATGTATGTACCTTGTCCAAGTAGATACCACAATCCTAGTCAGGGTAAGTCACAACACAACCTAAATTATCCTGTGCTGACCCTTCAGTATCTGGCAAAACAACCCAATATACTTGCTTTTCCTTGCGGTTGGGAGTCTCGCATCATTTCTGGGACATTATACTGTACACAAACCTCGGAATGTCTTTACCTCTGTATACATTACTCCTTCTACCTTATCTCACTGTTTTCAAAGAGGGCCTCACTTAAGGTTTATAACAGATTGCATGCTCTAACGCATGTTTGACATCACCTTTTGGTTGCTGCTTTGTGACAGATGGGTTACAGGCCCACCTATTCGGGACACTTTTACTTATCTTGCTTGCACATGAGTTCCTAAGGGTTCATTGGTCAGCATTTTCCAGCACGAATATGACACACCACTATGGATATGCATGGCACTATTAGATCTGTTCTCTTCTGCATGATATTATGACCTGTATGGCTTGAAGGGACGTATGTATTTTTGTCTCCCCCCTCTTATTCTTCTGGTTGTAAAAATTTGGGCTGACGATTGAAAAACATGTACGGGCCTTGATGTGTGTTGAAACAACAATCAGATTCCCTGTTATCAACTAGTTACCTGACTGCATTCCCTTTTGTATGTCCACCTTGCAGCCTTGAGAAAGTTTTGTTAACGAAACACGTGTCGGCTGATGTTCATTGGATTCATGATGTATTGGATGAATAACATTTCTACTGTATACAGACGCGTATTTGGAATTTTGATTTAAACAGTGCACTAAGAAATTGACTTTATGGACTACTGTGGTGTGCCTTGGTAAACCAGTATTGACCTTCTTCGCGTTGATTGATCCATCAACCAACACAACTGCACTGAGGTGGTTTGGTGTTGTACCAGTTTAGCACCCTCTGAGTACTTTCTGTGACATATGGACATTATTTCCCAAATATGTTATACATACGCATAGGAGGTGCAAACCTGTAGCATAGCCACTCTATTCTGCAGCACCAGTCAGACCCATAGAGGTAAGGAGTAGCTGGGATACTTCTCACTAAAGGGATAAGAGACTGAATCAATAAGCAGATGTAAGTGCACTCTGGTGACATCAATGCAATACATCAGCTGGAGCAGAGGTACTTTAAGTTAAGGGTGAGATTTGGCTTTCTGGAGGTGATTCAGAGCCCAAATAACTTGAATTTGAGTAGTAATGTTTCCAGCAGGGGGTGCAGGAATGCTTTGGGACACTGGTGCAGGAATAAATCGAGTTTCAATTCAAGTATCCTCTTCAGTGCGATGCCTGGATCATGGCTGGCAGTCCATGGAAGTTAATAGCGGTGCTTGATTGCAAAAAACTTGAGACATTGGAGGTGTAGAAGGAAGTATCACTGAGCATCTCATTACTAGTCTGTTGATTGGGAGTAAGCTGAATCAACCAGGATGACAAAGGTAGAGCACTAGGCTCCTCAAGCCCCGCTTCACTACAAATCCTGCTTATCTTGTTCTCCAAAGTTGTGTTAAACCTCTCTACTTTTCCTCGAGATTGGGGGCTGAAAAGCACAATAAAAATGTTCTTCTATTCTTAATGCTTTACATAGATCTTCAACCAATGAGGAAATAAAATGAGTACCCTAGCACTCTCCACCTGAAGAGGATCGCCAAACGTTTGCTTCAATAATTGCACCAGCTTTGGCATATAAGTAGGATTCTATCCATCCAGAAAGCATACATCCGAGAACCAAAACATACTCAAAGGAACAACACTGAGGCATTTGAATGAAATTCATTTGGTTGTGGTTGTGTATGGAGGTGGGTGGTCAGCAGGGATGGTGATGATGTCATTTTCCAATGGGCTTTGTAAGTATCACAGATATGGCAGTACTGCTGGGCAATAGAAGGGAAGGGAGCAAACCAGTGAGTTCCTGTGACATGGATCATGCTGTCACTGCTACGTTGGCAACACCATGATACATCCAGAGAAGATCCATAGGGTTACTTTTGGGACAACCCTCTCCCTATTATTCCTTCACACAACCGAGTACCTGCACAGTACAGCGTTCGTTTAAACAAGCACTCTTTTCAATAGTGGGGGCCGTTTTTTTTTAATTCAGCAAGCTCCTTTAAAGTGGTCATTAGAGGCTCATATATATGAATCTGTTAACAGAGGGGCTATTTTCCTGGTCTATGCAGTGGAGGCATTTCCTCTAGATGCCCCATCTTGCACATATTGACGAGCATCACATTAAACAATAGTCATTTTAGAAGGCAGTTGAACAAGCATCAACCAAAACATTTATGCACACTAACCTTGTGATTCTTTGAATCCAGACAGGGGTGATGTGAATCCTTCCACACTACACGTGGCAAGGACTCCTCCACGTTAATGAAGAGCTCAGAGTCAATTGGGCGAAAGGGAATGGAATGGCAAGCCAGGGAGAAGCCAGGAGGTAAAATACCCTCCACTTGGAGTCACATGACAATAAAATAATAGATCAAAGTGAGCGATCCCGAATTTTCCTATGAAAGCCAATGAGAATTGCTTAACCAAGGAAAATTTGCAAAACATGGTGCAAAATAATGCATTTTCAGCATATTTGGTCAAAAGCTGCATTTACGTGTTTGACTTCTTTCTTTCTTTATTGTCTTCTTTCCATCTTCTATCTTTCATTGTGTTCTTCTTTCATCCTGTCCTGTCTAGCCATCTTTCTTTCTGCGTTCTATTATTCTTTCTTTGTCTTCTGTCCATTCTCCTTTCATTCTTCTTTCCATCTTTTTTCCATCTGCTCATACTTCTTTAACCCCATCTCTTATTCTTTCTATATTTCTGATATTCTTTATACTGCTATTTCATTGTCATACTTTCCATATCCTGTTTTTCAATTCTTTTATTTTCCTTCATCTCTTCTTATCATGCTCTCATCCTTCTTTCTCCCCCTCATTTTTGTATTTCTTGCAATTGTTAAACCTTTTTCTTCTTTCCTTCCATCACCTTACCTTCTGTCTCCCATTTCTCCTTTCCATTATTTCATTCCCTCTCTCCTATTTTTTCCCTCCCACCAGTTTCCATTTTATGTATTTGTTCTTTCAATCTTATATGTTTGTCGGCCTTCTGCCCATTCTTTATTTTCTTTCTTTCCTCCTTTCTTTTTTCCATTTTTCCATTTTTCTTTCATTATTTCCATTCTTCTTTTAAGCTTATTCGATCCTGCCTCTTTTTGTTTTCCATCTTTCTCTCACTTAAGCTGATAAAGTGGATACTGCACTGCGGCCTTGGGAAAGAGAGATGGATAAACAATACTGTGCTCTATCCATCACTGGTACAACTTTCTGTACTTCTAGTGCATAGCTAGCTTGAGATGTGTGCTTGAGTTTCAAGATGCTTCTACTATTACCGCTAGCTTTTCTGGTCACTATTGTCACAAATATAAAGATTTGGCATTAGTTTTAAATCTTCCTTAAACCTATATTTGTTTTTACTTAGAAACCATTCCTAACTAAGTTATTCTCGTATTAAGTGCAGTCTTCTCTCTTGGCTTCAGTCCAGAAAAGTTTTTCAGCATCCTGAAAGATCATAGGCTATGCAAGAAAAACAATTTTAAAACATGGTTGTAATCACATTTGTCTGTACATTACTTAGGGTGTTATTTAGAGCTAGGCAGACATGACACTGTCAAAATGAGGGAGAAATTCTGCCCGCTGTATTGCAAATGCCAAAGGCTATAATGCACAAATAGTAGGATGGATGAGACATCTGCAACATTTGTGAGAATGTACCCTATCAACAAATTGTAAATAAGGCCTTTAGTCTTTGACTACTGTGCTTTTCTCACTCATGATTTCCTAAAGGGAGTATTTCTCACTATACAAGTTGACTACACGTACAATTGTGTTGTTCACCCATCTTGTGCGATTATCAATAGACCCTTGTATACTACTCTCAGGATGTTCTTAACAAAAGTGATGACTCAAAAAGCACCAATACAAATAATGTTTTGTTTTGTTTTCAAAATTGTTCTAACACAAACATTGCTCCATTGCTCAAAATGCTTTAACACAATGTTGTTCTATGACTCTAGTCAGACAGTCTCTGCTTTCTGGCAGTTTACTCAGAAAGGCTTGCTTGTTCTATTCCTAAGGTCCAGCTTGATTCTGATTTCACTGCTCTTTCTGATTTCTTCACATGTTCATTCTAAGGTAAACAGTTTGTGCAAAGTATATTCTCAGTCCATTAACTCTCAATCTTCCGCTGTTCTTTTCTTAAACAGGAAGGACAAAGGTGGCAATGACAGTTTAAGTTGACAAAAAAACAGCTCTGTGGAGAATCAACACACGGTTCGGCTAAGATCAGGTTGCTATGACTATGGATCAAAACACTGGATTTCTGAAGCATATCTTGGCTGACCTCCTCCCATTGCAAAATCTCTCAAGAATGGGCAGCCATCATGCCCAGCACCTATCCGCCTGGATGAAGGACAACTGCCTGAAGCTCAACATGGACAAGACTGAAATGCTGATCTTTGGCAACCATACCTCCCTCTGGAACGACACCTGGTGGCCCACAGAACTTGGACCCACCCTTGAACCCAAGACCATGCCTGCAACTTCTGTGTCATCCTGGACTGGAAAGTCACCATGAAATGACAGATCAAAATGGTCTCCATCGCTTTCTTCCACACTCTCTCTATGTTCTGAAGAATCTTTAAATGGCTGTCCACAATCACCATCAAGCCTTTATCACCAGCCGTCTGGACAACGGAAATGCATTGTATGCAGGGACCGCCAGCAAACTCATGAGAAGGCTCCAGACAATACAGAACGCAGCAGGCAGACTGATCGCCAACCTGCTCAAAAGGACCCACATCACCCAGCACCTAAGAGACCTCCACTGGCTCCCCATCCAGAAAAGATGCCTATTGAAAATACTGACACATGCCTACAAAGCCCTCCACGACTAGGGACAAGCATACTTGAACCACCGCCTGAATTTCCACTAACTATCCAGGAACCCCTTGCTCCGCCTCACTTGCAATGGCACAGAATCTGTACACACAATGTAGCCACAGCAGAGGACTCTCTTTCTCCCATCACGCCATCAAGTCATGGAGTGCCCTACCCCTCCGAAGATCTCCCTCACTGGCGGACTTCAGGAAGAAGCTCAATACCTTCCTCGTCGACTAGCCCAGCATCACAGAAACTCATGGGTGTTAAGCCACACTCTACATGTATTGATTGATTGACTGATATGCTTATCTTGAAGACAAGCTCACTATCTCTGGTGATCTTACCTCATCGGCAGCCAGGACACCATCAGTCTGTGGAATAAGAAGTGTTGGAAAGAAAAAAAACAAGGCAGTAAGCCTTTTCCATCTATCCACCCAGGACCTGGTCTTATCCAGGACTTAGAGTGGTGTGTGATTGTTCCTCATTATTTTTTGGTCTCTGTTGGACTTTTTTTGCTTATGCAGGGTCATCCCCAATCATTTTGCCTCCTGCCTCCAATTTTTTCTGACCTGTTGCTGTTGGCTTTTGAACTCTGAGCACTTTACCACTGCTAACCAGTGCTAAAGTGCACATGCTCTCTGTGTAAATTGTATGTAATTAGTTTATCCATGATTGCCATGTTTGATTTACTAGTAGGTCCCTAGTAAAGTGCACAAGAGGTGCCAGGGCCTGTAAATCAAATGGTACTAGTGGGCCTGCAGCACTGGTTGTGCCACCCACATAAGTAGCTCTGTAATCATGCCTCAGACCTGCCACTGCAGTGTCTGTGTGTGCAGTTTTAACTGAAAATTCGACTTCGCAAGTGTACCCACTTGCCAGGCCTAAACCTTACCTTTTCTTACATGTCAGACGCCCCTAAGGTAGGCTTTAGGTAGCCCCAAGGGCAGGGTGCAGTGTATGGTTAAGGTAGGACATATAGTAATGAGTTTTATATGTCTTGACAGTGAAATATTGCTAAATGCGTTTTTCACTGTTGCAAGGCCTGTCCCTCTCATAGGTTAACATGGGGGCAACCTTAAAATCTGATTAAAGTGTAGATTCCGTTTGGGAGGGGAAGGACATGTGGAGTTTGGGGTCTCTGAGCTCACAATTTAAAAATACATCTTTTAGTAAAGTTGATTTTAAGATTGTGTGTTTGAAAATGCCGCTTTTAGAAAGTGGGCATTTTCTTACTTCTACAATTTCTGTGACTCTGCCTGTTTGTGGTTTCTCTGTCTGGGTCAGGTTGCACCTCACACTAGACAGTGACACAAGGGAGCTGGGGTGTAACCTGCATATCCTGATGAGCCATCTGTGCTAGGAGGGAGGGGAGGAGTGGTCACTCACACCTGAAAGGGCTGTGCCTGCCCACACACAATGCAGATTCCAACCCCCTGGTGTGTGTCTGGGGCCTGGCCTGGGCAAGGCAGGATTTCACATTCAAAAGAGACTTTACTTTGAAGTAGGCCTACTTCAAAGGAGAAATTGGGTATAAGAAGGGCAACCAAAACCACAGACTTGAGAAACACTTCTGGAAACAAGAGGAACCTCTGCCTGGTGAAGAGCTGAGGAAGAAGAGCAGCCCTGCCTGTGTCTGTGCTTTGTGGAGCTATCCTGCAGTTGTGGCTTCTGCCAGAGTAAGAGGGCAAAGACTGGACTTTGTGTGCCTTCCATCTTGAGAAGAACTCTCCAAGGGCTTGATTTAGAGCTTGCCTCCTGTTGTTTGAAGTCTCAGGGACAGCAAAGACTTCTCTCTGCCAGCACCTGGAGTCTCTGGAGAGAATCCTACTCTGCCCTGTGGTGCCCATCCAGTTCTGGGACCATACACAGAGCGCCGTGCGGGGAAAAGATCGACGCGACTTCGATCTGCGGCTGAAGAAAGGACGCACCGCCAGCTCCGCGGCTGAAAATCGACGCTCGCCAGAAATGCGACCGAAGAATCGGCGCATGGAACAGGAGAAACACTGCGCAGCATCGCTGACGGAGACTGGGAGATCGCAACCAGCGCTGCATGGTTTTCGGATCATCGTGCGGCTGGATTTCTGCTGAAAGTACCGCTGGGCGTGTAAAAAGAAAGCAAGGCCTGCCCGGACCCGAGAGTGCTGATCGGATCAACGCATCGCTCTCCTTCGGAGAGAAGAAACCCCGACCCAGCAAAAGGAGAAATGACGCAAGGTCCCGCTCGTGAATGGAATTAATGCATCACAAGCCCTTTTTGACACGCACTCGCCCATGCAGGTTATTTTTGATGCACCCAAGGTACTTTTTCACGCTAACAGGGTTAGTGTGTGTTTTAAACTATATAAAGACTATTTTTGCTTTTTCATTGATAACTTGACTTGTGTATTGTGGATTTTTGTCGTTTTGGTCTTGTTTTGTTTAGATAAATATATCCTATTTTTCTAAACATATGTTGTGTCATTTTGTAGTGTTTTCATTAAGTTACTGTGTGTGTTGGTACAAATACTTTACACTTAGCACTCTGAAGTTAAGCCTACTGCTCTGCCAAGCCACCAAGGGGGTAAGCAGGGGTTAGCTGAGGGTGATTCTCTTTTACCCTGACTAGAGTGAGGGTCCTTGCTTGAACAAGGAATAACATGACTGTCAACTAAAGACCCAATTTCTAACAGTCTCCATTAATGGAATGGAATCATCCAGGGCCCAATTTAAAGACTCCGTTCACAGCTGATGAAGCGCTGTTATACAGGGTATAGAATTTAAGAAACAAACTCAAAAGTAACCACTTTCACTGCCATCAATTTTGATTTTGTTACTGCCATGGTGTCTGTTCTTGAAATGGATCCGAAGCTTACTGTCCACTTACCAATGGGCACCTCACAAACCTACTCTCCCATGTATGCTGGACAGGCGCTATAAATGATCACATACTCATCTGCTCCTGAATTATTTCTCTACATTTATTAAAATATGTTCTCAGGAGAAAACGAAAATAGACTCCATAGGTTTGCTTCTTGTACATTACAAGAAACACTAAGCAATTGAAATGGGTTGTACAAGCAGAAGAAATATCTTCATTGGTTAATTCATCCTTCATCAAACTGGAGAAAAACACATGCACATTCAATCAATCAATCACGTAATTTATAAAGTGCGCTACTCACCCGTCAGGGTCTTAAGGTGCTGGGGGGAAGCTACTGGTCGAATAGCCATGTCTTGAGGCGTTTACCGAAAGTCAGGAGGTCCTGGGTCTGGCATAGGTGGAGAGGTAGGGAGTTCCAGGTCTTGGCGGTGAGGTGAGAGAAGGATTTTCCTCCAGTGGTGGTGCGGCGAATGCGGGGGACGGAGGCGAGGGCGAGGCTGGCGGAGCTGGCGGACGGGAGTGTGGAAGGTTAGTCTGTCGTTGAGGTAGGCTGGACCTGTGTTGTGGAGGGCTTTGTGTACATGGGTGAGTAGTTTAAAGGTAATCCTCTTTGATACGGGTAGCCAGTGTAGGTCTCTGAGGTGGGCAGAGATGTGGTCGTGGAGTGGGACTTTGAGGATGAGTCGGGCGGAGGCGTTTTGGATACGTTGCATTTTCATTTGTAGTTTGGCCGTGGTTCCTGCATAGAGTGCGTTGCTGTAGTCCAGTCGGCTGCTGACCAGGGCGTGGGTGACTGTCTTTCTGGTTTCAACGGGAATCCACTTGAAAATCTTGCAGAGCATGCGAAGGGTGTTGTAGCAGGAAGAGGAGACTGCGTTGACCTGCAGAGTCATGCAGAGTGCTGAGTCCAAGATGATTCCCAGGTTTCGTACTTGGGTGGTGGGTGTGGGTGCGGCTCCTAGGGAGGTAGGCCACCAGGAGTCGTTCCAAGCGGAGGGGTTGCTGCCGAAGATGAGGATCTCTGTTTTGTCTGTGTTTAACCTGAGGCGGCTTGATTCCATCCAGTTGGAAATGGCATGAAGTTCATTGTGGAGGTTGTTTCTTGCAGTTGTAGGGTCTTACATGAGGGAGATGATCAGCTGGGTGTCATCTTCGTAGGATAATATGTTGATGTGTTGGGATTGTGCGATGTTGGCGAGAGGAGCCATGTAAACGTTGAAGAGTGTTGGGTTGAGGGAGGATCCCTGGGGGACGCCACTGACGGTTTTGGAGGATTCGGAAAGGTAAGGTGGTAGGCGGACTCTCTGGGTTCTGCTGGAGAGGAATGAAGAGATCCAGTCGAGGGCCTTGCCACAGATCCCGGCGCTGTGGAGGCGTGTTGAAAGGGTGTGGTGACAAACGGTGTCAAAGGATGCGTAGAGGTCCAGGAGGATGAGCGCTGCGGTTTCACCTTCGTCGAGCATGGTCATGATGTCATCTGTAGCAGCAATGAGCGGTCTCAGTGCTGTGGTTCTTGAGAAATCTGGATTGGGAGGTATTGAGCGCTTTGCTGTCTTCCAAGAAGCGGGATAGTTGGCTGTTCATGGTTTTCTCAATGACCTTCGCTGGGAAGGGGAGGAGGGAGATGGGCCTGTAGTTTTTGGGGTCATCTGGGTCTGCCTTGGGTTTCTTCAACAGGGCTTTGACATCAGCATGTTTCCAGCTCTCCAGGACAGTGGCTGTCTCGAAGGAGCTGTTGATGATGGCGCGGAGGTGGGGGGCGATGATGTCGCTGGCTTTGTTGAAGATCTGGTGTGGGCAGGGTTCCGAGGGGAAGCAGGAGTGGATGGAGGCCATGGTGTTGATGGTGTCTTCATTGTTGACGTGGGTCCAGGCTCATAGAGGGTTGATGTTGCTTGGTGCGTCGGGTTCGTGGCTGTCTGTGGTTGGCTGGTGGGTCTGGGGTTTTAGGCTGTTGTGGATGTCTTCGATCTTTCGAAGGAAGTAAGTGGCGAGGGAGTTGCAGAGCTCCTGTGATGGTGGGGGTTCGTAGGAGCAGGGCCTGGGGTTGGAGAGTTCTTTGATGATGCTGAAGAGCTCTCTGTTGTTGTGAGCGTTAGTGTCTATGCAGCTTTTGCAGAAGGTTCTTTTGGTGGTGCGGGTCAGCTGGTGATGTTTGCGGATGGAAGTCTTGAGGGCGATGTGGTTGTATGCGGTAGGTACAAGGCGCCAGGTCTTCTCCATTCTTCGGCATTCCCATTTGGAGGCCTGTAGGTCGGGGGTGAACCAGCTGGCCTTGGCTCTCTGGTGTATGTCCAAGGGTTATTTGAGTGGCGCGAGGGTGTTGGCGCAGTCGTCTATCCATTGATGCGGGTTGGTGGCAGCTGTGTTGGGGTCCCGGGTCCTAGGAGAAGGTGCCTGGGCAAGGGTGGAGATCAGCTGTTCTGTCGAGATTCTGTTCCAATAGTGGCGGGGGGTTGAGTGGTGAAGTGGTGAGTGACCGGCTTCTGGAAGGAGAAATGGATGCAGCGATGGTCGGTCCAGTGGAGTTTGGTGGTGTGGCTGAAGGAGACGTGGTTGCTGGCTGAGAAGATGGGGTTTAGTGTGTGTCCTGCAGTGTGGGTGGGCGACGTGACGAGTTGCTTGAGGCCGAGGTTGGCGAGGTTGTCGAGTAGGTTGGTGGTGTTGATATCGTTGTTGTTTTCTAGGTGGAAGTTCAGGTCGCCGAGGAAGATATAGTCAGTTGAGGCGAAGGCTTGGGCACTGATGATGTCGGCGATGTCATCGCAGAAGTTAGGTCAGGGGCCCGGGGGTCTGTAGACCAGTGTTACTCTGAGGGTGGTGTTGACGTTGACGTGGATTTTGAAATGGAGGTGCTTGGCGGAGTTGATGGTGTCGTGGGAGCTGGTGGAGACTCTGATGGTGCTTTTGTGGACTATGGCGATTCCTCCTCCTGGTTTGTTGGTGCGGTCTCTTCTAGTGATCTTGTAATCTTCAGGTATGTCTATGGCTTTGTCCGGTACCCAGGCCGAATACATCCAGGTTTCGGTGAGAAATGTGACGTCAGGTGATAATGAAGTCAGTAGGTCCCAGAGTTCGATTGCGTGCTTGTGGACGGAGCGGGTGTTGAGCAGAAAGCAGCTGAGGTGGTTGTCTGCAGCTCTGTATCGGAGCTTGGTGGTTAGGGTGCAGGTGAAGTTGCAGGCTCTACAGGAGAAGGGTCCCTTGGTGTGCTTCGAAGTGGAGTGGAAGCAGATGGAGGAGCGTCTTGGATTGAGGGCGTGGAGGTCATTGGCTGTGTAGCGGTGATTGGTGGTGTGGGGGGCGCGTGGGCCAGGGGGACTGGCGCTGGGCGCGGTCTGGGCGCGGACGGGCGCAGACAGGCTTGCCTTAGGCGCACCATACTGAAAAGCAAATATACTTCATGTCGTGAAACTAAGGTGTATTAGTTGAGTCTGTCTACACACAACTTTATTCGGTTACTTGACCATCAAAGCATAAATACAATCCGAATATAATAAAAGCATAAAAAGAGTAAAAGCAATATTATAAACATATACATAGAAAAATAGACATTAGAGTACTATATACATGATACCAATTCATAAAAACTACCATTTAAAAAATTCTTCTTATGTGCCTTGTGGTTCCAGGGATTTGCTAATACAAGTGTAAAATACAATATAATAATAGAAGTTAAAATACTATGCAAAGGAAAGAAAATCGTAGAGCTACTGTTTAAGAAAACTCTTTCTTATATGCCATGCGGCCACAAGGAACTTGCTAACCGCAACAAACAGGGACTTTGAAGTATTACTCCTTAAAATTCTCATCGTCACCTTATATTGGGTCACCCCTAGAGCACAACAAATGGTGCAAATCCATTTGGATCGAGGAGCAGAATAAGCTGGACAAAAAAACAAAAAGTGCTCCTCGGTTTCCGGACTACAAGAACAAGCGGGACACAAATCTGACAAGGGATCAGACCCCTATTTGCTGACCAGGGATAACAAAGGGAGACTCTCAAATCGAAAACGAGCATGCAGCCCTTTCCCCCGCAAGTCAGAAATAAGGCCCAAATAAGATTCAAAGTGAGGGATCGATTTGAAATTCAAGAATGAGGCAGTCAAACGGCCATCTAGATTACTACAGATTAGCTCATTCCTTACATAGGACCAATAGGATGTTTTCACAATAGAACTGTGTGACTTCTCCAAACCCTGGGGGTTATCCCACACGCTTTTCAGTCCCAAAATGTGAAACCATTTGGATACATGTTTGACCCATGGGATGGAAGTCACATTTGGTCTCTTCAGAAGGTCACGGAATGAATCTCTATACATAACAAGTTCTGGTACCGTCCAAATTCTCACCCAATATAGAAGCGGTTTGAGAATAATCAAATCCATTATACGTTTAAAACCCAAATCTAAGAACAGGGGTTTTAACGGGGCGCTCTTAGGACAGGCAACTCTGGCAAAATTATTTTTGCCTACCAATATTTTGCTGCCATCTGAGAATCCCCATATTTCCGCACTGTAAGCAGCTGCCTCCTGTGCTTTGGCCAAGTAGATTTTAATAGCATGAGAAACAGCTTAGACACAGAGCTTTTATAAAAGCGCAGGATAGCAGCTGCTCTGTTTTGAAGGAGCCCCATACTCTTACCGGTCTGATCCTTCCAGAGCATATTGCTTGAAATCGTTACTCCTAGATAGTCGATAGAATTAACCCTGATCAATGCAGACCCATCTAAGCTAATTGTACATCTGCCCTGGTGTCCCAAACCAAAGACCATTAGCCTAGTTTTGTCAACATTCAGTTCTAATCCATATTCCATACAAAAGGATTTAAAGTGGTCGACTAGCGTTTGGAGTCCTATCGGGGTCTTAGAAATAAGGAGAGAGTCATCAGCAAAAAGTAAGATGGGTATCTTTTGGGAATTCAATGTAGGAGCATCATTCTGGCAAGCAAGCAATTTGGGGACTACCTCGTTAATAAAAAGAGAAAACAACAGTGGAGCCAAGACACATCCTTGGTGTACTCCCCTGAAAATGGTAATTTTATCTGTCAGTTCACCTTGGTCTCCCCACCTCACCTGTGCATAGGTGTTTTCATGCAGTCATCTCAAAAGTTCAACTATTTCGTAAGGAATTCTCTGCCTCAATAGTACTTCCCACAACTTCTTCCTTGGAACCAGATCAAAAGCTGTTCGCAAATCCACGAACACAACATATAAAGGTTGTTTATCAAGGACCACATACTTCAAATGCAAGAGCACCAATCTAAATACCTGGTCTATTGTACTACTTTTTGGGCAGAAACCCGCCTGCAAAGGCGAGAGGACCTGATTGTTGTGTACCCATTCCATCAGTCCATTCAATAGTTGTTTTGCAAATACTTTTTGTATATTATCGATCAAACTAATTGGTCGATAATCGATCAAACTAATTGGTCTATAATTTACAGGTAGATTGGCATTCCCTTTTTTATATACTGGGATAATTTCTGCACCTTTGCAGGTGCCAGGGATTGCACCCCCTGCAGCAATTTTGTTGGAAAGCAAGTTTATATACCAGGACCATATCATCAACTCTGATTTATATAAGTCCCCTGGGATCTTATCAGGTCCTGGAGCCTTAAAAGATTTTAAAGATTGCATTGCTTTTGTAGTCTCCTCCACAGAAAAATTGATAATATCCGCAGATGCTAGAGGGTCCTGCCTAAATCGCTTGGGGCTATCATTAGAAGTAGCTCGAGGTGAAAGAACAGAATCGCACTCATTGCTGGTTAACGTATCCGGAGGGGCGGCATAAAGTTGGGAGAAGTGAGTCACCCAAACCACTGGTTGAATATGATTCCTGGGGTTACTCCTATTCCCCCTATATCTTTTAGATTTTTATTAGTTGAGTCATTAGGAAAATTGGTTGCATAATAGTCAATGAAGAGCCCATGTTTTGAAATTATAAACCGTGTTCTATGAGCACACAGGTTTTATGAATAATAATAAAAAGTAATATTGACATTTTAAAAGGTCCTTATTTGCGACGTGACGCATAGTCTCGTCAGACTATGTATTCCTCAAACAAACCATGATATTTACACACAATGAGGCTTTTATTCAGCAGGTGTCACTCATTTGTCAGTTAAACTGCGATTTCTGAAGAATAGCAAAATTGCATGTTCTTTCTGGATACATTTAAGTATAGAATTGGCTGGCATGTCAAATTCGAGAATGTAAATAATAAAGTATCAATTTAATAAAATTTGCTCCTACTGTTTGTGACAGCAAAAAGGCCTTTTGGATTCACTAATTTGTTAAGCACAATTTAAGCTACTGTCAAATTTGACATATATGTAAGTAGTGTTTGAAATAAGACTTCAATTAGCAGAAAATAGGTAATAAAGTTATATATTTTTTCCAACCAGCGCCTCTCAAAATATGTCTTGTCTTGTGCCCCCAAAATCCTTAAAATGACATTGGCTCCATATTATTTTATTACCTCCAAAGCTTCCTGGCCTGAATGTTGCTTTCCAGATAGACAAATCTAACAAATCATATCAAAGGTGACGGAGTTTTCTCTCTCACCTTAAGGAATTGTACCGTTTACAAATTGGGCTGAAACTACTAAGAATACCTGCGTGAATATTCTCTTAAATTGCTATCTTGGAATATGTGCATTACTGTGGGTTCTGCCAATAGGAAACCAGAAAATGCCAAATTCGAAAACATTCCAAGAGAGTATCTGGAGAGAAGATTGGAAATTGCCTACATAAAATCAGGTATTTGGCCCCTTCAAATGCAGTTCATAGCCCAACTTCTGTACACTTGCAGAGCATCTGTCCTTCACAAAAGCTGTGTTTGAAAGAAAATAGGAGACAGAGCATGTATAACCCTTGTGCCTTTTTTGTTAGCTATTGTCCTTCTTTCCGGCTGTGATTCTGAATTAAAACCACACACTTTGCGCGTGGAAACTGCTGAGGAAGTCCTGCTTGAAATAAATTGGTCTCAGAAAATGTTGAGGACGTCCTGCTTGAGGTAAATTGGCCCGGGAAAATTGCTTGGTATTTTTTAAGGTTTAAATTGGTTTATTGCTGGATTAATTAAGGCCATTGCAATGCATAAACACATTATAGCTCATACAATTAGTCCACAGATCAAATACAACATTTTTTGCCATGGGGAGCCAGCTAGTTCTATGCCCAAACAGGTTAGCACGTGTGTCCTTACAGCTTTTTTGACTGGCATTGGATAAAGGCATCACTGCTCCCAGTGTAGAGTTCATGCTAATATTAAAACAAGAATCGCTTAGAATATAAAAAAAGAAAAAGAAAAATACTAGTTGAGCAACATTAAAAGACCTATAGCTCAACCTCACAATAACAGTTTTTGAAAAGGTAGTGATACCGCTCATTGTGTTTTCCTTTGGCTGAGTATAGAATTTCTGCTGACAAGCAGGAGATGGTAGAGTTATGCTGCCAGAAGTATCCCTGTGGTAAGGTCCTGTCAAGTCAACACGCCCCCCAGTTCCTATTCATTAAATACTTTTTTGGATGTCCACTGCTACTCGATATGACTAAGTTAGGGTCATAATCATTAGCTTTTAAAGTGCTAGTGCCTTTACTTCTTTCCCTGTTTAAAGGTCCATTGATTAAATTGCAGCTGTGACTGGGTATCTAACAACTCTCTTGTTGTATGGTTAGTCTTTATGCTGCAGCGTGCTGGCCTTTTGAACCAGCTTTTAAAGTGTTTGTGCCTTGGTTGAGAAAAGTGCTAGTGCTCATGCAGCTCGTCTGATCTGATCTCGTGTTCAGGGTAGGTAATGTAAGGTGGTGCCAGGACATTGACTGATTTCAGTGCTTGGTGGTTAATCCTGAAGCTGCCTTGTAAGGTGCTTGTGTCTTAGTTGGTAAAGTGCTCGTGCTCTTTCAGCCCGGGCAGTTTCACCTCCAAGGGGGTGACCTTATGCTCTTTCTTGAAATTTTATCTTTAAGCCATCTGGTGCACCTCATTTCTGCTGAGTGCCTATGCTTTAATTGGTAAAATGGCTTGGTAAAATGATTTCAAAAGGAATGTTGAAGCCAAAAGGTCCGGTGTTGTTTTGACATTTTTTTTTAAAAACATTATTGATGGGTAGTTGCTGAAACCTTGAGAGTATTAAAAATAAAAACAGTAAAAACATATTTTTTAGTCTCAAAAGCACGCATTGTATTAGACGTCCCTAGTAATGAATGGACTTACTTTGTGACCAGAATGACTCAAACTGAACATAGCCAGTGGCTCAAGTGGCTGACCCTTTGACCCATGCTGTATGCTGTAGTACGCAGAAGAAAAATGTGAATGACACACCAAAGGAGCAATGGATGAAGAGGCACGGCTGAAAGGATGGTTATTTTATTTATAACTTTAATGAAATCAAGAGGCCTTGGCTGAGGCTAGATTTAAAAAGATCTCAGAGGAGATCAGTAAAACGAACAATGACAGAGAATGTATGCCGGTCCTCTCAAGAGGATATGTCATTCCAATCAGTCCTTCTACTTCACTAAAAATACATTTACTTACACTTTCACATGAGACTATGGGCCAGATGTACGAAATTCTTGAATTGCAACTCGCAAGGGGGTCACAAAGGCCAACCTCATTAATGTTAATGAGGTGGGTCGCAATTTGCGACCCCCTTTCGACTCGCAGCACTCACTGGGATGGTGGCCTGCTGGAGACAGCAGACCACCATGTCTGTGACTGCTTTTAACCTGTTCTGTGCCTTGGACGAGGTGACCTCGTCCAAGGCTACAGTTCCAGTGTGCCTTGGACGAGGTCACCTCGTCCAAGGCACAGGAACTGGGGGGAGCGCTAGCGCATCCCCCCTGTGCACCCCACCCACCCCCCCCAAGGCGGGGAAGGAAGGGGAAGCCCTTCCCCTTCCACCCCAACCCCCCCTGTGACGTCAGCACGCGAGCGCACGCTGATTAGTCACAAGGTCTCCCCATCGCGCTGGAAGCATTGAAAGAGAAATGCTCAGCATTTCTCTTTCAATCACGTGGGGGAGGCCCGGAGAGGCTTCAAAGGGAAGGAAATGTACTTCCTTCCCTTTGAAGTCTCTCCCAGGGTATCAAAAGCCGGATTGCTTGCAATCCGGCTTTTGAAACCCCACTAGACACCAGGGTTTTTTTTTTTTTTCGGTTATGGACATAAGGGAGCGACCCCTTGGGCAAGGGTCGCTCCCGGGGGGGGCATTTTTTTGGGAAGGCCTTTTCTGCCCCCCCTGGGGGCAGATCGGCCTGTTATTAAGCCGATCTGCCCCCAGGGGGGGGGGCAGAAACCTCTAGGGAACCAGGGATCTTTTTTTTTTTTTTCTATTTGTTTTGTTTTTTGTTTTTTTTAGGTGGGGAGCGACCCCTTAGGCAAGGGTCGCTCCCCTAGGGGCTAGGGGGCAAATTATATTTAGGCCATTTCTGCCCCCCTTGGGGGCAAATTGGCCTATTTTGATGAGGCCAATCTGCCCCCAAGGGGGGCAGAAACCACTAGGCACCGGGGATTTGTTTTTTTTTTTTGTTTTACAGATGGGGAGCCACCCCTTGGACAAGGGTCGCTCCCCTGGAGGGGAAAATTGTATTTAGGCCATCGGCCATTTTTTGCTACGCCAATCTGCCCCCAAGGGGGGCAGAAACCACTAGGTGCCGGGGATTTAATTTTTTGCGCCAATGTCACGCAGGGGGTGCGACCCCGTAGGTGAAGGGTTGCTCCCGGGGTGGGGGGGGTTTGGGGGGCAAATTTATTTTAGGCCATTTCTATTATTAGGTCAATCTGCCCCCAAGGGGGCAGAAACCACTAGGCACCGGGGATTTTTTTTTGGCGCCAATGTCACGCAGGGGGAGCGACCCCGTAGGCAAAGGTCGTTCCCGGGGGGGGGGGGGGGGTGTTGGCAGAAACCTCTAGGCGCCAGAGCAATTTTTTTTTTTTTTTTTTTTTTTTGTTTGTTTGTTTTTTTAGAGATGGGGAGCGACCCATTAGGCAAGGGTCGCTCCCCTGGGGGGCAAATTGGATTTAGACCATTTCTGCCCCCCTTGGCAGAAACCACTAGGCACCGGGGATTTGTTTTTTGGCACCAATGTCACGCAGGGGGAGCGACCCCGTAGGCAAGGGTGCTCCCGGGGGTGGCGGGGGTTGGGGGGCAAATTTATTTTAGGCCATTTCTGCCCCCTCTGGGGCCGGCTGAGCTAGAGGCCAAAATCCACAGGTAGGCACTTTGCAAAAAACACCTCTGTTTTCTTTAAAAAAATGTGATGTGTGCACGTCGCGTTTTGGGGCATTCCCTGTCATGGGCGCTAGGCCTACCCACACAAGTGAGGTATAATTTTTATCGGGAGACTTGGGGGAACGCTGGGTGGAAGGAAATTTGTGGCTCCTCTCTGATTCCAGAACTTTCTGTCACCAAAATGTGATGAAAATGTGCTTTTTTAGCCAAATTTTGAGGTTTGCAAAGGATTCTGGGTAGCAAAACCTGGTCAGAGCCCAACAAGTCACCCCATCTTGGATTCCCCTAGGTCTCTAGTTTTTAAAAACGCATAGGTGTGGTAGGTTTCCCTAGGTGCCGGCTGAGCTAGAGGCCAAAATCTACAGGTGGGCACTTTGCAAAAAACACCTCTGTTTTCTTTCAAAAAATGTGATGTGTCCACGTTGCGTTTCGGGGCATTTCCTGTCGCGGGCGCTAGGCCTACCCACACAAGTGAGGTATCATTTTTATCGGGAGACGGGGGAATGCTGGGTGGAAGGAAAGTTGTGGCTCCTCTCTGATTCCAGAACTTTCTGTCACCAAAATGTGAGGAAAATGTGTTTTTTTAGCCAAATTGTGAGGTTTGCAAAGGATTCTGGGTAACAGAACCT
Source organism: Pleurodeles waltl (assembly GCF_031143425.1). NCBI lineage: Eukaryota > Metazoa > Chordata > Amphibia > Caudata > Salamandridae > Pleurodeles > Pleurodeles waltl. The sequence goes on along the minus strand of NC_090439.1, from coordinate 1,032,695,084 downwards.
GGTCAGAGCCCCACCAGTCACCTCATATTGGATTCCCCTAGGTCTCTAGTTTTCAGAAATGCACAGGTTTGGTAGGTTTCCCTAGGTGCTGGCTGAGCTAGAGGCCAAAATCTACAGGAAGGCACTTTGCAAAAAACACCTCTGTTTTCTTTCAAAAAATGTGATGTGTGCACGTTGCGTTTTGGGGCATTTCCTGTCACGGGCGCTAGACCTACCCACACAAGTGAGGTATCATTTTTATCGGGAGACGGGGGAACACTGGGTGGAAGGAAATTTGTGGCTCCTCTCTGATTCCAGAACTTTCTGTCACCAAAATGTGAGGAAAATGTGTTTTTTTAGCCAAATGTTGAGGTTTGCAAAGGATTCTGGGTAACAAAACCTGGTCAGAGCCCCACAAGTCACCCCATCTTGGATTCCCCTAGGTCTTTAGTTTTTAAAAACGCATAGGTTTGGTAGGTTTCCCTAGGTGCCGGCTGAGCTAGAGGCCAAAATCTACAGGTGGGCACTTTGCAAAAAACACCTCTGTTTTCTTTCAAAAAATGTGATGTGTCCACGTTGCGTTTCGGGGCATTTCCTGTCGCGGGCGCTAGGCCTACCCACACAAGTGAGGTATCATTTTTATCGGGAGACGGGGGAACGCTGGGTGGAAGGAAAGTTGTGGCTCCTCTCTGATTCCAGAACTTTCTGTCACCAAAATGTGAGGAAAATGTGTTTTTTTAGCCAAATTGTGAGGTTTGCAAAGGATTCTGGGTAACAGAACCTGGTCAGAGCCCCACCAGTCACCTCATATTGGATTCCCCTAGGTCTCTAGTTTTCAGAAATGCACAGGTTTGGTAGGTTTCCCTAGGTGCTGGCTGAGCGAGAGGACAAAATCTACAGGAAGGCACTTTGCAAAAAACACCTCTGTTTTCTTTCAAAAAATGTGATGTGTGCACGTTGCGTTTTGGGGCATTTCCTGTCACGGGCGCTAGACCTACCCACACAAGTGAGGTATCATTTTTATCGGGAGACGGGGGAACACTGGGTGGAAGGAAATTTGTGGCTCCTCTCTGATTCCAGAACTTTCTGTCACCAAAATGTGAGGAAAATGTGTTTTTTAGCCAAATGTTGAGGTTTGCAAAGGATTCTGGGTAACAAAACCTGGTCAGAGCCCCACAAGTCACCCCATCTTGGATTCCCCTAGGTCTCTAGTTTTCAGAAATGCACAGGTTTGGTAGGTTTCCCTAGGTGCCGCCTGAGCTAGAGGCCAAAATCTACAGGTAGGAGCTTTGCAAAAAACACCTCTGTTTTCTTTCAAAAAATGTAATGTGTGCACGTTGCGTTTTGGGGCATTTCCTGTCGTGGGCGCTAGGCCTACCCACACAAGTGAGGTATCATTTTTATCGGGAGACGGGGGAACACTGGGTGGAAGGAAATTTGTGGCTCCTCTCTGATTCCAGAACTTTCTGTCACCAAAATGTGAGGAAAATGTGTTTTTTTAGCCACATTTTGAGGTTTGCAAAGGATTCTGGGTAACAGAACCTGGTCAGAGCCCCACAAGTCACCCCATCTTGGATTCCCCTAGATCTTTAGTTTTCAGAAATACACAGGTTTGGTAGGTTTCCCTAGGTGCTGGCTGAGCTAGAGGCCAAAATCTACAGGAAGGCACTTAGCAAAAAACACCTCTGTTTTCTTTAAAAAAATGTGATGTGTGCACGTTGCGTTTTGGGGCATTTCCTGTCGCGGGCGCTAGGCCTACCCACACAAGTGAGGTATCATTTTTATCGGGAGACGGGGGAACGCTGGGTGGAAGGAAATTTGTGGCTCCTCTCTGATTCCAGAACTTTCTGTCACCAAAATGTGAGGAAAATTTGTTTTTTTAGCCAAATTTTAAGGTTTGCAAAGGATTCTGGGTAACAGAACCTGGTCAGAGCCCCACAAGTCACCCCATCTTGGATTCCCCTAGGTCTCTAGTTTTCAAAAATGCATAGGTTTGTGCCCATTTTGGAAATACAAAGGTTTTCTTGATCGCTATTTTTGACTCTTTATATTTCAGCAAATGAATTGCTGTACACCCGGTATAGAATGAAAACGCACTGCAGGGTGCAGCTCATTTATTGGCTCTGGGTACCTTGGGTTCTTGATGAACCTACAAGCCCTATATATCCCCGCAACCAGAGGAGTCCAGCAGACGTAACGGTATATTGCTTTCGAAGATCTGACATTGCAGGAAAAAGTTACAGAGTAAAACGTAGAGAAAAATTGTTGTTTTTTTCACCTCAATTTCAATATTTTTCTTTTTCAGTTGTTATTTTCAGTAGGAACCCCTTGTAGGATCTACACAAATGACCCCTTGCTGAATTCAGAATTGTGCCTACTTTTCAGAAATGTTTAGGTTTCTGGGATCCAGCATTGGTTTCAGACCCATTTCTGCCACTGACTGGAAGGAGGCTGAAAGCACAAAAAATTGTAAAAATGGGGTATGTACCAGTAAAATGCCAAATTTGTGTTGAAAAATTGGGTTTTATTTTATGATAAGGGCACCTTTCTTCTTCATAAGCAGGAGTCACACACAAAGGCAACAGTTGTTTTTTCCAAACTTTAAAGAGAACTATGGTCAGGCCAATCCACTCTGCTAAAGGTTGTTGCAGCTAAGTAATACCCCACTTAAACATATGGCAGTGAAGCCCTCCATAGGTGGGACGCCTTGCCCCTTGAAATAATGACATCACAAATATATAGGCAGCTTTTTAACTTACCAGCAAGTGCATCACCTGCCCAAATACGGTTGGAGTTGGGATTAATACGACAGTCAATTGTCAGAAAGGGGGTCTAACTAAAGAAATTGAAGTCCATTCCTGATAAAACCCTAAGAAAATCCTTGGCTTTAGAAATATCAAGACGCCGCTTCACCCTGACCAGAAAATGTATTGAATCTGACATTGACACCCTGTGTGTCCTCAACCCTACCACCGCTATTTTTAAAAAGACAACTAACCACTCAATGAAGAGGTTCTCGGCGGCGGAAGACAGCTGAATTGGCAAAAAGAATCAATGAGTGAACAATAATACACAACTATAAAGTTCTTAAGCTTCAGCAATGCCTTTCTGTGGGGTTCCTTATTCTAAATGTATGAATCTTTATTTTGGCTATCTGTGCACACAGTACCCCACTCCGGCACAACAAACACATGCTGCCTATGAAGGGCAAGCAGTAAAGATTTGGCTAATTTCGTAGGCACCTGCCCCAAACTTTTAACAGAAAGGAGAGTCTTCCTAAAACACAATTTACTAGAAGGGGTATAAGGTAATGCAGACAGGTAGTAATTGTCTATTTTGACCCATTGGATACACCTTTAAACTGCTGTTTTACGAAACTTTTAAATCCGGTGGATCAAATGCTCAAGTCATTAGAAATCCCTCTTATCAGTTGACTACTAGGGAGTGTTTAATTAATTCAGTTTTTCAATTATCGTATTTTTCTTTTGATTGGAAAATATCGGCTCTGCTTTGTGTTTTGTACTATACCCGAAAATGTCTCTTTTTTATTCAATGATTTTAATGAATTATGTGTAATACGATTTTTTACTTACTTACTAGTGCACACATAACTTAATAAACATCTTACAAGGCAGGCCGTCATCAAAGAAGGTGACTGTTATATCCTACGTGCCTCTAAGTATGCACTTGTGTGTATTTATACAGCCTTCTTGTTAAATCAACCACTTTTTGTTACACTAAACCAGTTTGTTACTTCATTGTTGCATGTTACATATTTCAAGTCTGTTACATACAGACATATGTTTCAAAGTGCTTGCTTTGTTACATTAATACAATTTTCTACTCAACTCAATCTGTTACAATATACCTGCACATTACATCATGCCTTCTTTTTACATCATGTCCATTGAGGCATTATGCCTGAGGGTAACAGCATGTATGTTGCATCGGGTCCTTATTTTTTTTGTGAAGCCTGTTACATCGTTCTTGTGTGTTCCACAATGCCCTCATGTTGCGTTGTGCCACTTTGTTACACAGTGGCTGCTTGCTAAATTATGCACGTTTAAAGCCTTGTTGGCAAATCTTATAATGTTATTTTTTTGATTCTGCCCACCTCAGCACACATCATAGAGACAATGGGTCAGCCCACTTCACCCCTTGCCTCCATTCTCTTTGAATGACTGGACAAATCCTGTACTCATATGCCTACAAATAGCTCCTTTCTCTTTACCTATAATGCTGGTTCAGATTGTGAGTTTTATTTTAGTGTTTTTATTTTTTATATTAACTTTAAGTACCAGGTATTTATTTTGTCTGCACTTGCTTTTAAAGTTTATGTTATAAAGTGTTTAAGAGACATTGTAACATTGTAGCTGTCTGCAATTTGAGTGGTTCATTAAATGGTGATTTAGTCTAGCCTCTATCACAAATAATAATAATAACAATAATAATAATAATAATAATAATAATAATAATAATAATAATAATAATAATAATAACAATAGTAATTATTATTATTATTATTATTTCGAAAAGATTTTCTAACGTGGGTGGTTGCAAGCATTCATGGTTAGAGGGCTGCTTCTCGAGTAGATTTTCTACCCAAGCGGCAGCAAAATAAAGTTGAATGGAAGTGCACTGTTGCGCACTGCATAGCACTAATTCTCAGCTCTAGCAGCACAATGTGTATATTCCACCCATTGGCCAGACTCCGTGGAACTTTTCAGAGTGAAATTCTGCAATCTCCACCCACTCATAATTGTAAGTATAAGGCAGCCACATTTAGATAAGTGTATATTTTTGTTTTTGTTTTCCTTTTCATTTTTATGCTTGCAATAAAAACTTAAAAACATTTTCTCATCTTGCCAAGAAAATCCTGTTAGATTTGTCAGTATGCATGTATTAATGTGCAAACCTAAATACAATTATTAATCAAAGTGTAGATAACCATAAAGTAGCAATTTAATCTGCACTACAGTAAAACACAGCATCAAGGAAAAGTCACTTAAACAAAGAAGACAAGATTGTCTCTCTCAAAAGCAGAACCTTAAAGCAACCATAAGTACACAAAATGGTCAATAAGTATTAATTGCCCTAACAACCCAAATAAGCAAAATACATTTCTAGGGCAAGAAATACAAACAAACTAAAATACCAAAGCAGTCCCAAAGAGACCTTCAGATTCCAGCAACCCAAAACCAAAATGCATACAGATAAATAATTAGGACAAAGCTGAGTCTAAAACATCAAGCCCAAAATTCTTATGAGGATGCAAAATATTCTGATGGTGATAATGTTGAGCAGAGGTATTTGGACCCGCTCAAGTAGCTGCTCTACAAATTTGTGGGACTCGTGTACAAAACCTCTGATGTTGAGCATTGATTTGGGAAGCAAAAACATTCAGAAAAGGAACCCAAAACCTCTGACAGATTTCCATAAATACAGACACCTTCAGAGATCATTTTTGTGAGGGAGGGAAACTCTGACTGAGAGAGTCAGCAATCACATTGTCCAACCCCCTGATGTTGGAAACTGAAATTGAAAGAAGACTAGCCACTAAATTCAGGGATCTCAATTTGTTTGGCTGCCTAGCGCCAATGCAGGCACCCTTGCACAATGGTGCAAGGTTCTGCGTTGTAGGCAGGACAATCCTAGGAGGCTTTTTCCTCTTTCTGCAGCACACGTAGAACGAGGGGAGGCGTAAGGTTTTGGCACATCCCTATATTTACAAGGTCTTGTAAATCTGGTGATGCGTCAATGTCCATGGGTTTTGCATGGGAACATACACCGCAATGCCCATGTAACTCCTTCCTTGCAATTTGCGCTATCTTGCCTTTCTCCATACCTATGAGGCCATTCAAAGCAATGCAAAGTGGCCTTGTGTGGCCTCATAGATAGTTCAAAGTTTGCAGAGTCCTGGCTATTGACTCTGAAAGAAAAATCTTGTTCAAATCTGTCCTGAAACAAGCCCCTATGAATATCCTCCCCCATGGAGGCTAAGACTGACACTAGTCCCAATTCAGCAGGAATCATTGTTCCTGAACCAGCACTAGCACTGTCCCCAAGATCCGCAGAAGCTGATGTTCAGTGGGAGTATGCAGAAGTCAATCATCCAGATATGGATACAGGCAGACACTCTGGAGATGGATAGACACCACCAGAGGGGTCTCCTCCTAGGTGATGACCCAGGGAACTGACTTCAGACCGAATGGCAGAACATTGAACTGATGATGAAAGTTGTTGTCTTGATGGATTGGCACATGGAAGTAGGCATCCTGAAGATCCAAGGTGACCATCCGATGGTTCCTGCACACCAACTGAATAAACCTTTGATGTGCCTTCATTTTGAATGGAATGGTTTGAACAACTTGTTCAGAAACGTGAAGTCTAGCACCATCCAGAACACATTCATGACTTTCTGCACCAGAAAGATGATGGAATAGGAACCCCAACAACTAGACAACAGAGAAACATCTGAAATTGCTGCGTTCTAAAATAGTGCTGAAACTCCCTCCTGAATTGAAAGCCTCTTTCTCTTGCGGGATGTCCAAGGGATCAGTCTTATTCCGGAATCTGGAGGAAGGGACACAAACTCTACCCGCTAGCTAGCCAGATCAGATTACCTGGAGCACACAAGAGTCTGAAGTGAATTTTCTCCAGGCAGTCAGAAAGGATCAAAGCCTATTTCCAACCACAGTGAGCAGGCCATCTCCTAGATAGTCAGGAGCACTGTTTCTATGGAGATTTTGGCTTCTTCTCCTGCTTCTTTCTGGGGTGAATTAAGCCTTGTTGGTCTGGATACTGGCCACGAGAGGACTGATAAACCGAGAAAGCCCTAGCTGGAGGGGGGAAACAATGGTTGCTTGAGAGAGGAGAAGTGCTTCTTCTCCTTAAAGAGTTTGTGCAACTTGGACTCCAGCTTCTCTGCAAATAGGTGGGGCCCCTCAAAGGGCAGGCACAGTGCCAAGGACCTTTGGCTGAAATCCAGGCGACAAGCAAAAACTGACACCCCAGCAGAAAAACCAGTGGCCTGGACCACATAGAGATAAATGTCTAACATGTTCAACTTACCTTTCAATGCCATGTAGCAAGGAAGAACATTCAGCCCCTTCTTACACACCCTTAGAATGTTGCTAACAATCAGAGATCAAGGACTGTGACATATGAGTGTCACAGATGCCAGCTGTCAAGGCAAGTTGGGCTCCAGAGTACACCTTTTTTAAAAGAGGAATCAACCTTCTTCTCAGTCTGATCCAGAATAAAAGGGCCATATATATAATTGGATACAAGTTAGCCATAAATCTCACCATGAAAATCCAATCTGGGTCCTTCCATAGACTGCACAAAATCTGCATGATATCCAGATGCACAGGCAAATCCATCTGCACAGATTGCTGGAACTGGCACAAAAGGCCACAACCTGACAAAGAGGGTTGAGGAGCTACCTCATCCTGAAACCCCATATTTGGTTTTACTTGTGCCAAAAGCTCAGGGAGAAAGTTTTTACTGATGTACTTCTCTTTATGTTCATCCAGAACTCCAAGCTGCTGCTCGTCAGAGAAGACACATCAGCAGAACCTTCCACCAAAAACAGGCTTTGTTGATACCTTTGCAACATTAAGTTCCAGGAGTGTCTCCTTTTTTAAGCATCCTGAGGCTCTCCCCCTCCCACTCCCCAGCAGCACGCTTCTGAGGAGGGGAGGTCGAAGCATCACTGGTGGAGGAGGACTCCACTTCTCTTGCAGAAATGTTCATCCATTCTAGAGAGTAAATGTCCAGCACCCAGAGCTGAAAACCAATGAAATGGCAACCATCCACCAACCGCTTAGCAAAAATCCACCAAACTGCTATGTGGACTTACCATGACTAGTAGCCTGAAGTATTCTCGCTGCTCCGATGTCCTAGAGAGAAGCCACTGTCCAATGCGTGCGCATTCATGGTAAATCACCGAGAAGCAGCCCAGCTCCTTACGTGTGCATTCCTGATAGTGTCCAACAACACCCAATGAGACCGTAAAACTGTGGAAAAACTCCAGGATGTCAGTCAGACAAAGCACCATAATCCAACAATCCTCATGTGGTGCCTAATCCAAGAAGAGGCCACCACTGGGTGAGTTATTTCCAATACACGCTCCACCCAGCAGGAGCTGACCATGCTTAGTCCCCGTCTTGAGAGAGACAGAAAAAAATAACAAGAGGAATGCTGGATGAAGTGTACCTTTATAGACTACTGCCTATGGGAAAGGGACACTTTTTTCATACATTTCCTGTTCTTTTTTTCTGTCTAGGGAGGTGGATTCACCTCGAGAGTAATGCATGGGATGAGGACATAAGAGCATAGAGTTAATGAACTTGGATCTTCTTCGGTGTAAAGCCCAATATTGTATGGCTCGTGAGGAAAGGGTCAGAAGCCTAGCAGCTAAAGTTGTCAATATTTCAATTGTTATGGCTGATGCAATGGATCTGCCTCTAAAGCAGATTGATTGAAGTTGGGCCAAATAGGTAGTTTCCTGGGGGAAGTTCTAGTGGGTTTTAATTTAGTATTTTTGTATGGTCCAACTAGGGAATAGCCTGACTTTTTAATTGGGGAATCCTAATTTGTGAACCTGGGTATTATTATCATGAGCATGTCTTACTAGTATTTCTGTGATCTTGTAAATAAAGCGCATGTCGCAGACATTCTGTCTCGTGTATAAAGTATTGTGGTGCATTCACATAAAGAATATGTATTTAGAGTGCTTGTTAGGCCTTCATTTTTTAAGGTAAGGCCTATGACGGTAGACATTAAATTGAGTCCAGACACTCTTGTCGCACGCCTGTGGTTCTTTCTTCTCTACTGATGGCTCTTTTGTTTTACACCATTCTTGGCTAGTGACTTGCGGGGTTGGCAAGAAGGGTATTAATACCAAATGAAAGGCAGTGTGGATGGACTGTTCCTATTGTACCAGGGCCGACGCTGATGTGTACACCGCAGGTCTCTTCCTATAGTGAGCACAAAATAGTGATCTAGAATGTGATCCGAGCGCCCGGGATTAACTCAAGCAGTCCTTCCGTCACTTTACTGTTTGTTCCAATTTCCCACGGGAAGTTATGATGTGATTCAATTATGCACATCATTTCCTATACCGGAAACTATTCCTATATTTGGATATCGTGTCGGATCAAACAGGATGGTTCCACATGGGAAGGAAGGGCCATTACACCAAAGCGTTCCATATGCAGAAGCTGATTTGCAGCTGATGAATGGCTGTTTTGGTTTTAACATCTCTAACCCAAACAAATTACAGCCAATAAACCACAAACAAAATAAATGAATATTGTTAAAAGCAACTAGGAGTAATTAGACGCAGGGAGAATGTTTGGAAACGATGCCTTGGGAACAGACACATCTATTGTAAGATATATCAATGTGAGCGGTGCTCTCCGGACTCACATAAAAATAAAAAAAACACATCTGGGAAGCAGCCTCAAAGTACAAGTTGTGCAAAGTTATATCATCGAAATGCAAAAGAATATAAAGATGACAAGGATACTGAACCACAATTACAACAAACAGCCAGAAATCACAAATCAACGGAAGACAGGGTATGATTAAAAACATCACAGAAAGAACTGAATTTGTAGAATGGCACCGGATTCTCAGAGACCCTGAGGCCTAATTTCGTGTAACTGGGATCCAGATGTTTGGAATGTCGATGCTTGTGCTTTAGAGAGATTCCATAAATATGACTTGACATAACAATTATGCAACACAGATCCAAACGTAACCATGTAGCACACGCTTGCAATTCTCAGTGAGGGCTAACAAGAACCACCAAGAAACATGGAGCCTTTGATTGCAATTGGTGAGTAATCACAGCTAACTAAACGAGAACTCAGAACTTTACCATCCTAGAAGCTGCAAAAAACAACACACACACTTAGGGCAAAGAAGAGGCACTAAGTCCAGAGGAAGGACTGGCGTTTAATCCTATCTGCATCAAACTGCTGCAGTTTGAGGCATGGACAGTGGTCTATAGGAGTCTCAGTAGTGCAGGGACTTGTCCGGTTTCAATATAGTACCAGTAAGAGCCTCCCGGAGGGTCGGTGTCAATACACTGTGCACAAGGGATTCCTCGTACATGGGCAGAATGTGGGCAGCAGGGCTGGTTTTAGCGCTGGTGGTGCCCTGTGCAACAGTCTTTTTTGGGCACATATGCCCACCTCCTCAGATTCCCTCACTACCATCTACAAGTGTGCCCCTCATCTCTTCATAGCACCCCTTTCACATACATTTATTTGTTTTAAAGCACTTGTAAAGGCTGGCTTTACTAATCCACTCAGCCTATCAACACAAAAATATAGTTCTGTTCTTTGCAGCACGCACATTAACCCTCTGTGAGACTTTATGGTGAGTCAAAGCTGCCACTGGACAAAGGCCCATCTCTCTCCCTAGCAGGAATATTAATCACAAAAGGTATCTTGACATTTTAATTGCTTCCTGAAGGTTGGACGCACAAGGAACTTTTCAGCAGGTGCTTTTAAATCGTATGTTTCGTACGTCTTTGGTAAACACAGCGCCCCCCAATCCAGGTCAGCACCCGGTGCGGCCGCACAGCTCGCACAGCCGTAAAGCCGGCCCTGGTGGGCAGCATATTATTTATAAAAGGGTACAGTTAAGCCACACATCCCTGTGCCTTTTCTTCAGGTATGCCTGGGAAGACCTGCACAATATCCACAGTCATAAAAGCACACTTAGGAACTGGAACATTGTGTTTTTTAATATTAATTGCAAGTATTTTTCATGTCAATGTTTTTTAGGTTATATGATTTTTTTTTCAAAATTTTCTTAAGTTCTTTTGTACATATTTCATAATTGGGTTTCTTAGGCTTTACAAGAGTTTTGTGTCGTGTTTTAAACCAGTGTTTTTGATGTATTACATTTTCAGCGTATTTTATATGTTTTAATAAATTTTAAAATATATGTATAATTGCATGTAAGTATATCAAGGGAAAACCCTTTCAGATTTAGAGTGATGCATAAATTATGCAAATAAAGAAGAAAGATCTCTGCGTAGTTGTCATGTGTAGGTGGACAGCAGCTAAATTAAGGAGCACCCTGCAACACCAGCAACACTAGATTTGCTCACCTCAAAAGTCTGTTTTTCTAGCAAAGGTTAAGCACAGAATTAGCACAGTGCCATTCACTCGAGCTAGAAAGAGTTAAAGTCTTCTGCCATTTATAAAGCAAAATTTGTAAGTTTTGGATTGGCAGAGTGCTATCCTCGCCGAGATGTAAAATGGCAAAAGTATTTTACCACTCCAGGCACCGAATTACAGCTTTGGATTGGTACAATACCATCCAAGCCAAACTGGAATGAGCAAAAGCAACCACTGACACATGTTCGACTATCATTATAGCTCATCAGAGAGGTTTAGCTTTGTCCAGACACAAGGGATCACCCTGTATAAATCAAAACAAAGCCCTTTCAGCGTTGGTGTGATGCATAAATTATGCAAAATAGAAGAGATCATTCTGAGTAGTTTCCAGTAAGGAGCACCCTGTAACACCAGTGACACTCTAGATTTGCTCAACTCAAATGTCTGTTTTTCAAACAAGGTTTTTAAGCATAGGATTAGCACAGTGCCATCCATGCCAGGCTAGAAATGGACAATATATTTTGCTATCTGTCCAGCAAAAACTTTAAGCATAGGAATGGCACAGTGATATCCTCACTAAGCGGTAAAATGACAAAAGTCTTTCACCACTTCAGGTTCAGTATTACAGCTTTGGATCGGTTACATACCATCAAAGCCAACCTAGAAAGAGCAAAAGCATACTCTGACACATGTTGCACTAACATTACAGCTCATCAGAGAGGTTTAGCTTTGTCCAGACACAAGGGAGCACCCAGTATAAGTTTAAAAAAAAACTTTCAGGGTTAGAGTGATGCATACATTATGCAAAAAAGAAGAGAAAACGCTTGGTGGTTCCCGAGTTTAGGTGATAGCAGCTCCAGGAAGGAGCACCCTGCAACACCAGCGTCACTCTAGATTACCTCACTGCAAATGTCTGTACCATGGATTCACCTTTGTCTCTAGTTTTCAAACATTTCTGATGTTGGAAGGGTATCATAAATGGTACCCAACTCCAGAACAAAACACTACAGCTGTCCAACAAGGATTTTTAGTACCATTTCGAGCCCTGTAAATCATGCTAGGCTTGGAAGGAATTTTTACTCTTTTCCAGCCACATATCCAGTACTAATGGCCCACGCACATAGGTAGGCTACCATATTTATTGAGAGAAGTGTTAGAATGTTTAATGATAGGACTAATTCTGTTCACTGCAAATCCTGGAATGTTCTGTTCCAAAAGTGAATGTGGGTGTTGAAAGTGATGGGATTCATATAAGCCCCACTGCCTTGGTTTGTTAAGAATTGTTGCATGCTGTCCTACCTCGGCCAAAAACTGTGCCTCACAAGGTTTTTAACTGATTTCTAATCCAGTGAATCACCCTCAGCATACTTGTGGTTTTGGCCCTTTTCCCATCATGGATCATGCCACTGCCTTCATATGAGCGTTATTGCTTTAGCAATAGAAATGTGGGAATGTTGGGTGGCAGGACAGTTGCCACATGTCACAAATTTCTGGACTCCTGAGGACATTTTGCCATGGAAGCTGGGTAAGGAAAAGTTGTGGTAGCCACCTTGGTTTTGTTTAGTTTTATATTGTTAATACATTTCTAGAGTGGTTAGGTTTCCCTGGGTGCTGGCTGACATCATACAAACACTGCATTTATCTGACATGAGCTTGTGTTACCAATCCTATTTCTGTGAATCACCCTAGTCACGTTTGGTATATCTATATGTTTTTTCACTGAGTTGAGTTGGTCACAGAAACAGACCAATCAGGGTAAAATAAAGCAGGAGGATCCTCACAAATCAATCGCTCCAAAATGGATTTTTGCTAGTCATCTCATTATCATATATGTTTAGGATTCATAGGATTCACTGTGTGCGTCCTAACCCTGGAAACAAATACTGTAGCCATTTTCAGTCGTAAAGTTCTACTCTGACATGTATGCACATTTGGGTATTTCGTTGTCTTTGCTATTCACCAAACCCCTAGTGGGCGTACTATGTTTATTGGGAATTATTTTGAAACATGATATGGTAGGATATTTGCTGTTATGCATTATTTTTAAATGTTTGCTTCTTTTTGTATGTGATGAAAAAAAAGAGAGGGACTGGGAGAATTGTGGTCCAGTGTACGATCTCCCTGAACACGAACCTAAAAAAAGACTGAGTACACTGTTCCAAAAGATCTATATGCAGGGACGAGAGGTGTCAGTACTTTAGCAGGAGAGCCCTCAAGCATCGACTAGGACGCTGAGCATCATCATTGGGCTATCTCCTCGTCAGACCGGCACTGCAATGTCTGGCGGACCACCACACATGTAGTGGTGGCACTCAACCGGAGATGGTATAGCAGATCCAATCGGGTCTGCAGTACGTACTGACAAAGAGAAGGGAGGAGAGTGAAAGATAGGTTAAAATTGGCTCTGAGCCCCCGGCATCATAATTTAATCACTCAAAATGAGGATCAGGCCAAGATTAAAAAACAAATGAAGGAGTTCATGAAGGGAATAATGTCCCACTGTACTCCTAAAAAAACGGAAAGGAGCAGATGTACCCTGTCCTAACATAATGTGGTCAACATGTTTCGCGCCTCTACGGTCAGAAATTGATCCTATGGCGCTTCATCAGGACCATGAACTATAACTTCTCCTATAAAGACAAACGGTAAGTGCTGAAAGGTCACTTACTGGACGTAGACTATTTGTCACTGTCAGTTGGTTGGTAGGTCGCCCTGTGTAAGAAATAGAAACAGAGACATACATTGGTGTCTATGAAATAAAAATGTAAAGAACGTGATAGATAATAACCCCGATAACAAAGTCTGGCACAATGGACATGACAAAGAAGGCTTACCATCCCACGTGGAGAAAGAGCATCATAGGGAAACGTAAATCTCAAACCAAAGTAGAGTTCACTACATATAGAAAAAATAACATTAAAGTATATTGACGAAGTGAGTGATCTCAGTTGGCGCATAAAAACATATACTTCCAATCACTGGGTTGTGCTCCCAAATATATTCCAAGTCTGAAGGTATTAATCTAATGTCACTAGATATAAAAATATAAAGGAATACCAGAAAACACCATATTCCCCTGATATTACCAGTATTGTGACATATAGTTTATGTAAAAAAGTAAAACTTGTAAATGTGACGAAGTACAATTAATGTAAATTGGATTCAGCAAAAACCCACGTGTCCAAACAGTTGATCACGATAGATGTTAACTCAGGCTACTATACAATCAACTGCAACAACAATCACATGATGACCGCCCTTGTCACAGTATTGGCATGTGGGAACAAGGATACCATACGTAGAGGCAAGTTAAATTAAGAAAAAAGCGGAAGACTAAGTTGTAGTCTTCCCATAGTCCAGCAGTCTCACCTCCCCGAGAACGCGTGCCGAAAGACAGCGGCACAGCGTGCTCAGGAGGTGTTTTTAAACCAAGGTTAATACAGGAAACTATCTTGTCAATCAAAAATGACTCAATAAGCGCAATGTAACGAGATTCCCATTCGTCGTAGTAGGATAAATTTAAGCAGTACGAAAGACTTACTTGACATCTTCCTGTGGTCCTGCGGATACACCTACCCGAGGTCGGGTGCCTGGAGACAGAGGCACCGCGCGCTCAGGAGATTTTAAATAGTCGGCAAATATGCTGAGTGCAGGAAACACCGGTGTCCGTGATCAGTGGAAACTGAAGACGGACTGAAAATGGGAATTGAACTCCTGAAAAAACGGCGGCCATCTTGGAAATGCTATAAACCGATCCATTGCATGTGGATAACTGTCAAAAATTTAAAATCCTGCAATACAGTGGGTAAATAAACTAGAGAAAATAGATAATGTCAAAGAGTAATGTTGATTTAAGGACCAGTGCAATAAGTGAAGTCCTGTAACAGTGTTCAACCGGATTCCCAATAATTAAACAGCCCTGTTCGTAGGAAATGGGAACGTAGCCCAAGAAAATTAACAAGGGCACAATCCTAATAACTGTGAGAGTGAGGATGCAGTGAAAAATAGGCCTGCATAGTGCAAAATTGCAGCAAATGAGGAGTCCTAAGTCTAAATAAAGGTAAAGAATGTCAAATATAGACTAAGGTGATAGGGTCCACCATGGGATCTCATCATTTAGACCCTCGCTAGATGTCTTAAGCTTAAAAATCCAATGTTGCTCAGTCCGGAACAGATACTTAGAGTCGTTATCATTGTATCTGGGCACCTGTGGGACTATCCACCACAAATCATTGGGGCCATGGTTGGCTTCCAAAAAATGCGAACTCAATTTAGGGGTGATACAGGAACATCTGATGTTACTGCGATGTTCGTTAATCCTCTGCTTCACAGGTCTGGTTGTCATACCAACGTATTGCAGGTTACAGGGGCACGTAATCATATAGATACAATGTCGAGTATTACAATTTGTGTATCTGGTCAGACGCCAGATGCCGACATGTTTCAAATCCAGTTTGTCAACCCGTTTGGTCAGAGGGCAGACATCGCAAGAACCACAAGGGTAATGCCCAGAGACCGGGGGTAAATTCCATAGGGTGGTCTGGTTTTGCGAGTCACCTTGTCTATGTGGCCGTGTATGGACAACTAGGTCCCTGATGTTGAGGGATCTCTTAAAAGCAAATAGAGGTCTTGAGATCTGCATGCCCCCACTTTGTAAAATGCTCCACCGTTTGTTAATAAGCCTTTTGACGGTGTTGGACATGGGAGTGTAAGTGGATACACATGTCAACCGCACTTGTTCTTCCCGCATAGCTGATGCTAAAAGAGCTTCCCTATGATTTTTTTTCCGAGCTCTCTTAAAGGCTGGATTGATAATCTTTTTAGGATAATGCCGATTGTGTAGTTTGTGTTTCAACTCGCGCGCCTGAGCTTAAAATAATTGAACTGAAGTGCAGTTGCGACGTAGCCTCAAAAATTGGCCAAACGGAAGGTTATCAAGTAGGGCCTTCGGGTGATGACTATCATACAAAAGCAAACTATTCCGGTCAGTGCTTTTGTGGTAGGTATCGGTGACCAGTTTACCGTTAACAATTTGGATCATTAAGTCCAAAAAAGGAACTTTTGTAGTGGAAGTATGAGCTGTGAATCTAAAAAAAGGATCCAAAGTATTGATCCAATTGGTGAACAGGTCAACATTCTGAAGGGATCCTTGCCAAATAATGAGAATGTCATCTATATATCTACGCCACAACTTGATGTTGTCAAAGAAAGGATTGGATGTCGGTAAAATAAACAGTTTTTCACACTGATACATGTACAGGCATGCCAGACTTGGAGCAAATGTACTGCCCATAGATGTTCCCCGAATCTGATGGTACAGAGATTCTTCAAATTGAAAATAGTTCTGTGTCATGGCTAGTGTAGCACATTGCATCACAAAGTGTACAGGAGTCGACGAAGACCAAGAACTATGAAGGGGAGCAGACTCAACAACTTGTAAGGTGGCTTCCTGGGGAATGTTAGTGTACAAGGACTCAACATCCAAAGTGATCAATGCCTCAACTTGGATAGTAGAATTGATAACCTCAATCAAATTAAGGACATCTTTAGTGTCTTTAAGATAGGTACTGGAACCTTTCACTAAAGGCTGAAGAAATGAATCGCAAAAAGTTGACAGTGGTCCGAATACCGAACCAATGCCAGATACGATAGGGTGCCCAGGTGGAGGAAGGATACCCTTATGAATTTTGGGAAGGCAATAAAAATACAGAGTGTGGGGATGTGCAGTCTCCAGAAATTCTGCCTCCTTTGAAGAGATCCAGGCATTTCCCTTAGCCTCTTCAATCATGCTATTTATTTGAGTCTGTAAAAAATTGGTGGGATCACGAGTCACAGGTGCATAATAAGTGGTGTCACTCAGGAGGCGAAGGCATTCCTGCCTGTAGTCAGCAGGGTCCATAATGACTATAGCTCCTCCTTTGTCAGCTGGTTTTATGACTATAGATGAGTCATTAGACAAAGTCTTAAGGGCCTCCTGTTCAAGAGCAGGTAAATTAATAAAAGGTCGTTTAGGATTAATCTTGTCGAGGTCTGCTAGGACAGCTTTTTAAAAGGCCAGTACCTCACAGGGAAGAGAGTGGGCTGGAGGCATAAAAGTGGAGGGTTTTTTCAAACCTGTATCGTTTATTATAGGAGGTTCAGGTCGATCTTTAAAGAAGAAGTGTAAACGAACCTTTCTGAAAAATTGAGACAACTCACAATTTAAGCGAAAAGAGTCCTCAGGCGGCGTAGGTACAAAACCTAGGCCTCTGTTAAGGACTCTAGATTCATGTACAGACAGTTGTCTGTTAGACAGGTTCACCACTAGGTCCTCAGGGGAGGGATCTTGTTCTGGCTCCGGGTGACCATCTGTGGTTCTTCTCTGCCCAAATGTACTCTCCTGCCTCTTCCTCTCCTTCTGCCTCTTCCTCTGCCCGGGCCGCGGCCTAAAAAAGGACCATAATGTGGCATAGGGCGAGGTTGAAAAAATGGGTAAGGAGGTTGCCAGAAGAATGGTTGATTATTGGGGTATTGAGGAAAATTGTAGAAAGGTTGGGGCATGCTATCATCAGTGCTCCATCCATCGGATGAGGAGCTGCTGCTATAGTTCTGAGTCTTCTTGTTAGATCCTGAAGACTCATCTGATGACCGAGATTGTGCGTCAGCCTCAAAGTCTTCCTTGATATAGGGATAGACCTTTTCCCGTTCGAACTTGCCAATATCTTTTTGTAATTTAGAGATTTTTTGTTGAGTAAGGAACTCTTTAGTTTCATTGAGTTCCGCATTAATCTCAAGGAGGCGGCTCTTAAATGCCGCTAGAGTGACTGTCTTTTTAATTGAACTCTCAACACAGTTAATCTGTATTGTGTTGGACTCAGCTACACGTTTTGAAGTGTTAATAATAAGTACAAGCCAGTTGCGAGTGCACTTCCATGCAATCTGTGCCCAGTCTTTCCTCAAGGCCAAATCCTGTAGAAAGATCCTGGCACATTTGAAACCAATAAACCGTTCGGGGCAATGTTGGCTCTCAGGTATTCCGTTATGATCGTACCATGCATAATGGTTTTGATCAATTCAGGCTTCAAAGAGGATAGTTTGTCCCAATCCTCTTTCAGACTACCTGATGGAGCCGAGCCATCACTGGCGAGGATAGACGGAGTCTGTAAAATGGCCGAAACTACCTTGTCGTCATAGCTGAGACCCTGGAAATTATCCATAGTCAAACCTAGACTAACAAAGACAAATATGCTAATTAGGAAAACACACAAGTCCCACAGCACAACTGCTGTTCAACGTCATGAAAAAAAGAGAGGGACTGGGAGAATTGTGGTCCAGTGTACGATCTCCCTGAACACAAAACTAAAAAAAGACTGAGTACACTGTTCCAAAAGATCTATATGCAGGGACGAGAGGTGTCAGTACTTTAGCAGGAGAGCCCTCAAGCATCGACTAGGACGCTGAGCATCATCATTGGGCTATCTCCTCATCAGACCGGCACTGCAATGTCTGGCGGACCACCACACATGTAGTGGTGGCACTCAACCGGAGATGGTATAGCAGATCCAATCGGGTCTGCAGTACGTACTGACAAAGAGAAGGGAGGAGAGTGAAAGATAGGTTAAAATTGGCTCTGAGCCCCCGGAATCATAATTTAATCACTCAAAATGAAGATCAGGCCAAGATTAAAAAACAAATGAAGGAGTTCATGAAGGGAATAATGTCCCACTGTACTCCTAAAAAAAGGGAAAGGAGGAGATGTACCCTGTCCTAACACAATGTGGTCAACATGTTTCGCGCCTCTACGGTCAGAAATTGATCCTATGGCGCTTCATCAGGACCATGAACTATAACTTCTCCTATAAAGACAAACAGTAAGTGCTGAAAGGTCACTTACTGGACGTAGACTATTTGTCACTGTCTCTAAATTACAAAAAGATATTGGCAAGTTCGAACGGGAAAAGGTCTATCCCTATATCAAGGAAGACTTTGAGGCTGACGCACAATCTCGGTCATCAGATGAGTCTTTAGTATCTAACAAGAAGACTCAGAACTATAGCAGCAGCTCCTCATCCGATGGATGGTTTGAAAAAACCCTCCACTTTTATGCCTCCAGCCCACTCTCTTCCCTGTGAGGTACTGGCCTTTGAAAAAGCTGTCCTAGCAGACCTCGACCAGATTAATCCTAAACAACCTTTTATTAATTTACCTGCTCTTGAACGGGAAGCCCTTAAGACTTTGTCTAATGACTCATCTATAGTCATAAAACCAGCTGACAAAGGAGGAGCTATAGTCATTATGGACTCTGCTGACTACAGGCAGGAATGCCTTAGCCTCCTGAGTGACACCACTTATTATGCACCTGTGACTCGTGATCCCACCAATTTTCTACAGACTCAAATAAAAAGCATGATTGAAGAGGCTAAGGGAAATGCCTGGATCTCTTCAAAGGAGGCAGAATTTCTGGAGACTGCACATCCCCGCACTCCGTATTTTTATTGCCTTCCCAAAATTCATAATGGTATCCTTCCTCCACCTGGGCGCCCTATCGTATCTGGCATTGGTTCGCTATTAGAACCGCTGTCAACTTTTTGTGATTCATTTCTTCAGCCTTTAGTGAAAGGTTCCAGTACCTATCTTAAAGACACTAAAGATGTCCTTAATTTGATTGAGGTTATCAATTCTACTATCCAAGTTGAGGCATTGATCACTTTGGATGTTGAGTCCTTGTACACTAACATTCCCCAGGAAGCCACCTTACAAGTTGTTGAGTCTGCTCCCCTTCATAGTTCTTGGTCTTCGTCGACTCCTGTACACTTTGTGATGCAATATGCTACACTAGCCATGACACAGAACTATTTTCAATTTGAAGAATCTCTGTACCATCAGATTCGGGGAACATCTATGGGCAGTACATTTGCTCCAAGTCTGGCATGCCTGTACATGTATCAGTGTGAAAAACTGTTTATTTTACTGACATCCAATCCTTTCTTTGACAACATCAAGTTGTGGCGTAGATATATAGATGACATTCTCATTATTTGGCAAGGATCCCTTCAGACTGTTGACCTGTTCACCAATTGGATCAATACTTTGGATCCTTTTTTGAGATTCACAGCTCATACTTTCACTACACAAGTTCCTTTTTTGGACTTAATGATCCAAATTGTTAACGGTAAACTGGTCACCGATACCTACCACAATAGCACCGACCGGAATAGTTTGCTTTTGTATGATAGTCATCACCCAAAGGCCCTACATGATAACCTTCCGTTTGGCCAATTTTTGAGGCTACGTCGCAACTGCACTTCAGTTCAATTATTTGAAGCTCAGGTGCGCGAGTTGAAACACAAACTACTCAATCGGCATTATCCTAAAAAGATTATCAATCCAGCCTATAAGAGAGCTCGGAACAATCATAGGGAAGCTCTTTTAGCACCAGCTATGCGGGAAGAACAAGTGCGGTTGACATGTGTATCCACTTACACTCCCATGTCCAACACCGTCAAAAGGCTTATTAACAAATGGTGGAGCATTTTACAAAGTAGGGGCATGCAGATCTCAAGACCTCGATTTGCTTTTAAGAGATCCCCCAACATCAGGGACCTAGTTGTCCATAAACGGCCACATAGACAAGGTGACTCGCAAAACCAGTCCACCCTATGGAATTTACCCCCCGGTCTCTGGGCATTACCCTTGTGGTTCTTGCAATGTCTGCCCTGTGACCAAATGGGTTGATGAACTGGATTTGAAACATGTCGCCATCTGGCGTCTGACCAGACACACAAATTGTAATACTCAACATTGTATCTACATGATTACGTGCCCCTGTAACCTGCAATACGTTGGTATGACAACCAGACCTGTGAAGCAGAGGATTAACGAACATCGCAGTAACATCAGATGTTCCAGTATCACCACTAAATTGAGTTCGCATTTTTTGGAAGCCAACCATGGCCCCAATGATTTGTGGTGGATAGTCCTACATACAGAGTCCCAGATACAATGATAACGACTCTAAGTATCTGTTCCGGACTGAACAACGTTGGATTTTTAAGCTTAAGACTTCTAGCGAGGGTCTAAATGATGAGATCCCGTGGTGGACCCTATCACATTAGTCTATCTTTGACATTCTTTACCTTTATTTAGACTTGGGACTCCTCATTTGCTGCAATTTTGCACTATGCAGGCCTATTTTTCACTGCATCCTCACTCTCACAGTTATTAGGATCGTGCCCTTGTTACTTTTCCTGGGCTACGTTCCCATTTCCTACGAACAGGGCCGTTTAATTATTGGGAATCCGGTTGAACACCGTTACAGGACTTCACTTATTGCACTGGTCCTTAAATCGACATTACTCTTTGACATTATCTATTTTCTCTAGTTTATTTACCCACTGTATTGCAGGGTTTTAATTTTTTTACCGTTATCCACATGCAATGGATCGGTTTATAGCATTTCCAAGATGGCCGCCATTTTTTCAGGAGTTCAATTCCCATTTTCAGTCCGTCTTCAGTTTCCACTGATCACAGACACCGGTGTTTCCTGCACTCGGCATATTTGCCGACTATTTAAAATCTCCAGAGAGTGCTGTGCCTCTGTCTCCAGGTACGCGACCTCGGGTAGGTGTATCCGCAGGACCACAGGAAGATGTCAAGTAAGTCTTTCGTACCGCTTAAATTTAACCTACTACGATGAGTGGGAATCTCGTTACATTGCGCTTATTGAGTCGTTTTTGATTGACAAGATAGTTTCCTATATTAACCTTGGTTTAAAAACACCTCCCGAGCACGCTGTGCCGCTGTCTTTCGGGACGCGTTCTCGGGGAGGTGAGACTGCTGGACTAAGGGAAGACTACAACTTAGTCTTCTGCTTTTTTCTTAATTTAACTTGCCTCTACGTATGGTTTCCTTGTTCCCACATGCCAATACAGTGACAATGGCGGTCATCGTATGATTGTTGTTGCAGTTGATTGTATAGTAGCCTGAGATAACATCTATCGTGATCAACTGTTTGGACACGTGGGTTTTTGCTGAATCCAATTTACATTCATTTTACTTCGTCACATTTACAATTTTTATTTTTTTACATAAACTATATGTCACAATACTGGTAATATCAGGGGAATATGGCGTTTTCTGGTATTCCTTTATATTTTTATATCTAGTGACATTAGATTAATACCTTCAGACTTGGAATATATTTGGGAGCACAACCCACTGACTGGAAGTATATGTTTTTATGCGCCAACTGAGAGCACTCACTTCGTCAATATACTTTAATGTTATTTTTTCTATATGTAGTGAACTCTCCTTTGGTTTGAGGTTTACGTGTCTCTATGATGCTCTTTCTCCACGTGGGATGGTAAGCCTTCTTTGTCATGTCCATTGTGCCAGACTTTGTTATCGGGGTTATTATGTCTATCACGTTCTTTACATTTTTATTTCATAGACACCAATGTATGTCTCTGTTTCTATTTCTTACACAGGGTGACCTACCAACCAACTGACAGCACTTACTGTTTGTCTTTATAGGAGAAGTTATAGTTCATGGTCCTGATGAAGCGCCATAGGATCAATTTCTGACCGTAGAGGTGCGAAACATGTTGACCACATTGTGTTAGGACAGGGTACATCTCCTCCTTTCCCTTTTTTTAGGAGTACAGTGGGACATTATTCCCTTCACGAACTCCTTTATTTGTTTTTTAATCTTTGCCTGAGACTCATTTTGAGTGATTAAATTATGATTCCGGAGGCTCAGATCCAATTTTAACCTATCTTTCACTCTCCTCCCTTCTCTTTGTCAGTACCTACTGCAGACCCTATTGGATCTGCTATACCATCTCCGGTTGAGTGCCACCACTACATGTGGGGTGGTCCGCCAGACATTGCAGTGCCGGTCTGACGAGGAGATAGCCCAATGATGATGCTCAGCGTCCTAGTCGATGCTTGAGGGCTCTCCTGCTAAAGTACTGACACCTCTCATCCCTGCATATAGATCTTTTGGAACAGTGTACTCAGTCTTTTTTTAGGTACCACAAAACACGCCTTTTGATAAAAAAAAACTCTATCCCCTCACCTGGCATTATAGGTATTCCAGGGTTTGAAGTGGTTTGAATGGTCCCTATCCTATCACTCAAGGATTTGAAAAACACAAGAAGTTCTTTCATAATCAATTTATATTCATTTTTTTTATAATATAGTGTTTTCAGATGGTGTTTCAAAATGGTGAAAAATCATTGCTAGCCATGGCTCGGTTCTTGGCACTGTATATTACAAGTGTTTGGAAGAAGGTCAAATGCTGAATTTCTCAAAAGGGTCTGACGGGTGTACCAATCTAATATTGTAATGTTAGAGGTGCAAATCAGGTCATACATTTTTCATGTCGTCCCTCTGTTACCTGATTTCAAGGATTAGACCATTTAGTAAAAGTTGCATAATCTACACAAATGACTCTGAAGGAAAATGCCTCTCATGGCATGGTTACCCCCTAACTTTTTGCCTTTTGTTGATGCTACTCATTATTGAAAGTGTGCTGCGCCTCTGCTAACGAGGCCCCAGCACCAGTGTTTTTTTTCCAAAACTGTACCTTTGTCTCAACAATTTGCACAGCCTTGGCACACAGATAAGTCCCTTGTAAGTGGTAGCCCTGGTACCAAGGGCCCTGTGGCCAGGCAAGGTCTCTAAGGGCTGCAGCATGTATTATGCCACAATGGGCACCCCTCACTCAACACATGCACACTGCCTCACAGCTTGTGTGTGCTGGTGGGGAGAAAATGACTAAGTCGACATAGCACTCCCCTCAGGGTGCCATGCCCACAACCCACTGCCTGTGGCCTAGGTAAGTCACCCCTCTAGCAGTCCTTACAGCCCTAAGACAGGGTGCACTATACCACAGGTGAGGGCATAGTTACATGAGCACTATGCCCCTACAGTGTCTAAGCAAGTTCTTAGACATTGTAAGTGAAGGGTAACCATAAAGAGTATAAGGTCTGTGAGTTTGTCAAACACGAACTCCACAGTTCCGTAATGGCTACACTGAATACTGCGATGTTTGGTATCAAACTTCTCAGCACAATAAATTCACACTGATGCCAGTGTGGGATTTATTGAGAAATGCACACAGAGGGCATCTTAGAGATGGCCCCTGTATACTAGTCCAGCTACTATTGTTAGGCTGACCAGTTTCTGCCAGCCTGCCACATCCAGATGGATTTCTGGCCACATGGGATGAGTGCATTTGTCACTATGTGGCCAGGAACAAAGCCTGCACTGGGCTTCACACCTCCCCCTGCAGGAACTGTAACACCTGGTGGTGATCCTCAATGGCTCTAGCCTGGTGTTACAGTGCCCCAGGGCACTCCAGCTAGTGGAGATGCCCGCCCCTCTGGACACAGCCCCCACTTTTGGTGGCAAGTCTGGAGGAGATAATGAGAAAAACAAGGAGGAGTCACCCACCAGTCAGAACAGCCCCTAAGGTGTCCTGAGCTCTGGTGACCCCTGCCTTAGGAAATCCTCCATCTTGTTTTGGAGGATTCCCCCAATAGGATTAGGGATGTGCCCCCCCCCCCACAGGGAGGAGGCACAAAGAGGGTGTAGTCACGCTCCAGGACAGTAGCCGTTGGCAACTCCAACAACGTGGACACTCTAAGCCGACCTCCCTGCACCCCCACAGAGACACATGCAGAGAGCATCCACAGGCTCCCACTGACCGTGACTGCCTGGTAACAAAGGAACCCAACGTCTGGAAGAAGCACTGCACCCGAAGCCCCCAGGACCAAGAGGAACCACCCACCAGTGCAGGAGTGGCCAGCAGGCGGCCATCATCCTAGCCAGTTGGTGGGTGTCCTGAGAAGCCCCCCTGTGCCCTGCCTGCATCGCCAGAGTAACCCCTGGGTCCCTCCATTGACTTCAACACAAAACCTGACAACTTGTTTACACACTGCAACCGGCCACCCCTGTGCTGCTGAAGGCGTATTTTATGTGCCTATTTGGGACCCCCCAGTGCTCTAAAAAGCCCCCTGGTCTGCTCCCCTAGGACGCAGGTAGTTACCTGCATGCATACTGGAACAGGAGCACTACTGTTCTCCAAAGGTGCCTATGTTATTTGGGCCCTACTTTGAACTCTGTTCCTGACAGGTTCTGTGTTGCTGGTGCTGGGTGTTTGGAGTTGACTTGAACCCCCAACGGTGGGCTGCCTATGCCCAGGAGACTGAACTTGTAAGTGCTTTACTTACCTGAGAAACTAACTATTACTTACCTCCCCCAGGAACTGTTGATTTTTGCACTCTGTCGACTTTTAATATAGCTTATTTCCATTTTTGCCAAAACTGTGTACATTACTGTTTTAATTCAAAGTTCCATACTTACCTGTGTGAAGTACTTTACAATTTATGTACTTACCTACATTCTGAATCTTGTGGTTCTAAAATAAATTAAGAAAATAATATTTTTCTATAGAAAAACCTATTGGCCTGGAGTTAAGTCTTTGAGTGTGTGTTCTAATTTATTGCCTGTGTGTGTACAACAAATGCTTAACACTACCCTCTGATAAGCCTACTGCTCAACCACACTACCACAAAATAGAGCATTAGTATTATCTAATTTTGCCACTATCAACCTCTAAGGGGAACTCTTGGACTCTGTGCACACTATCACTCACTTTGAGATAGTAAATACAGAGCCAACTTCCTACAGACTCCTTGATGAATTAACAGTTTTCTCTCTTGTTCAGAAATGTACAGCTCTCTGAGTTCATCCAGAGACTTCAACCGACAAATAGCACGTACATAGACGGCAACAAAAAAGTATTGATCACTAATCACAAAAAGTGCAAAAACTGTGGTAAAATATGGTTTCCCTTTATGTTTATGAAAGTTGGAAGGAGGATAATGTTAGCACAGTAAACCTCTTGTTTCAAATTCCTTAAATAAACACATTTTCTTCCAAGACACACTCCCACATTAAAAAAAAAAATACTTAAATGTTTTGGCAGTTTTCTTTGGCACCTTTCACAGTAAATCACAAAGGGCCATATGTATGAAAGCTTTTTCCCATAGAACAGAATGGGTAAAATCCTTTCTTACATCTGGCCCAAACTGTAGATATCTTTATAGTTCCCAAAATGTGAAATGTGAAGAAAAAAGGACTGAAATTTGTTTGTATCATTTGTGGGAAAACGTTATGAAGGCTTGTGCATAAACTATCCCAAATGTCAAGAAGCATTGGCATTGCACCTATCTCTCACATTTAAAAAAGGGAGAGCCGTTGGCTTTGCCAGAGCTTATTTGCATTGGTTAGCTTGAATTCCAAAAATTCAAACCAGTGTGTGGTGTTGCTGGTGGATGTAAGGGCAGACATTTCAGAATGAGGTTTCTAATAATAAATATTAGCCATTCCTAGATGTCCACCGCTACCAGCGCATGCACTGTGTTGCAGATGCATAGGCTACCTCACTGGCATGCTGATGGCTATTTTAGAATGCTAACTTAAAGAAATATACAGCATGCAGACAGAAAGGTGCAAACAGCTCAGCAGCAGTGTACAGATAACAACATTTAAAAATGTGGCACAGGAAGAGGAGGGGTGGGGAACAAGAGAAAGGGAAGTGAGCAGTTCAACAGGAGTGTGCACCTTCTGGGCTCTCACAGCAAAAAAAAACAAAAAAATCAATAGATAATATATTGAGCAGGAAGTGGTGGTGAGTAATAACAGGTCAAATGAGTGACCATGCAGGTGTGTGCAGCTCTTGGGCCCTTGCAGTACAAAAAAGAAAAGAGAAAATGGAAAATAAAGTGTAGGTAGGCGAGCAATGGAGGAAGTGCTTGGAGAAGCCCCAGGTATAGGGGAAGGGGGCATGGATGTGAAACAAAGCAAGCAGCACATGAGGGACAGACAAATATATGCACTCTCATGGAGTGATGAACAAAGAAGAAAAAAAGTAGTTGCCTGATAGCAAGTAGTTGAAGAATACAACTCTTCTGTTAGACTGTCATCCTTGTCGTGGTCTTCAATGACTTTTTTGCCTTATGATCTCCTGTTTTCCAGACTTCATTTTTGCTGGCTTTAGGATTCTGTGCACTTTAGCACTGCTGACCAGTGCTAAAGTGCTGATGCTCTGTACTCCAAACATGGTAAAATTGGCTTAGCCACAATTGGCATATTTAATTTATTTGTAACTCCCTAGTAAAGTGCACTATCTGTGCCCAGGGTCCTTAAGGTAAATGCTATTACTGGGCCTACAGCAGTGATTGTGCTACCCACGACCGTAGCACTGTAAACATGTCTCAGTCCTGACACTGCAGACCCTGTGTATGCAGTTTTAAACTACCATTTTGACCTGGCAAGTGTGTACACTTGCCAGGCCCAAACATTTGTTTTTATTACATATAAGCCACCCCTAAGGTAGGACCTGGTTAGCCTCCAAGGCAGGGTGCAGTGATGTTAAAATGTTGGACATATACTCTGTAGTTTAACATGTCCAGTTAGTGGAAAACTCTTAAATTAAATTTTTCATTGCTGCAAGTCCTATCTTTCCAATACGTTAACAATGGAATCACCTTAAAAACAAATTTTAAGTGTAATTTCTAATTATGACAGGATGGAAATTTGGAGTTTTAGAAAGTTGGCAATTTCTTACTTTAACCATTCTGTGCCTCTGCCCGTCTTTGAATACATGCCTGGGGTAGATGACAGCTGGGCGGTGTGCATTCCCTCGAGACAGTCACACACAAAGGGAGCTTGGGTGTGACATTTGCATCCTGATGGCTCATCACCGGGCTAATGAGTCTTTCTGGGCTAGATGAGAAGGGAGGAGCTGATATACCTGAATAGGGTTGTGCCTCTCCTCACACAAAGGGGTGCATAACCCCTTGTAGAGTATCTGGAGCCAAGGAAGGAAAAGCAGGGATTGTGTGATCTTCAAAGGCCTCTTGTAAGCGTTCCCCACCTCAAAGGCACATTTAGGTATAAGTACTGGACCCCAAACCCCACCAAATCATAGCCCTACTGGAGCCAAGGAAGAAGAACTGCTGTGCTGCCAGGAGAGACTTCCACTCTGCAACTGCATTTCTGTTTTGGCTTACTGCTTGGTGTGTGCTGTGCTGTAGGAGGTACTGCCACTGTGTTACTTGCTTTGTTGTGTTGGCCTGCTGCTTCTGGACCGGAGTGAGAGGGACTGGACCTGCTCTCTACATCCGTGAACCCAAGATTCTCCAAGGGCTTGTTGCCTGCCCCCTGTTTTTGCAGTCTTAGGGACATCAAAGACAGCTAGCAACTCTCTTGGTGCTGCTGATCTCTGCCATTTTTTAATCCTACCCTAGCCAGAGGTGCCCTCCCAACCCTTGGCCTCAAGTGGGTTCTACAGCTGACCTTTACAAAAAACAATGCATTGCCTCAAGTGAGTGAGAACTTTTGCTGCATCCCTCCTTCATCCCCGAAGCAGTGGCTGCTCGACCACAGCAGATTCCCAGTGTGCACAGCCCGATGATGACGCTCTGTGTGGAAAATACTGACACATCAAGCCCTCAACGTCGACACTTTGCTCCATCAAAGGTACTGATTCAGCAGATCTGGCATGGGTTCTGTTACCGGCCTACTCTACATCGTGTTTAGCCTGGATTTTGGATTTGCACTGGTCCCTCAAGACCTCAAATAACCTTTTGACCGCTAGTGATTTCTGAGCACTGTTTTCACATTGATCTCTAACAATTCAAATCTCGACTTCTACTGATTGGATTTTTGTCATGTTGGTCCTGTTTTACTCAGATACATACTCTCTATTTATCTAAGCTGCTGTGGAGTCTTTTTCTGGTGTTTTCCCTTTGTTACTGTAAATAAGTGTTGCACAAATTCTTTAAGCTTGACTGCTTTGTGTCAAGCCACCAAAGGGTGAGCACAGGTTAATATAGGGTTTGTATCTGACTTACCCTGATTAGGATTGTGGCCCCTGTTTGGACAGGGTGTAGACCTCTGCCAAGTAGAAACCCAATTTCTAACATCATCCAGTCAGAAAAATGGTCAAACAGCTGTGGTACTTTGAGACAAACACAAGAAGAGGAAGAATAGCCCTCAACCAAGAAACAAGGACATAAGACTGATAAGCAAACCAATAGTTAGTAGTGGAATGTTCCAAAGTCCACTCTATGTAGTATCTTGCACTCAATAGGCCTTTGAAAGGAGACTGAAAAAAAATACCTGTAGGTTAGAACTAAAGAAAGGTGAAGGACTTATCAAGGAAAACCCTTAGCATGTAAGGGCTTCAAGAAATCTTCAGACAAGTTGTTGCTTGACACGATGACGAATCTGAGCTAAGATGATAATTGTTCTACTAAGTTGTACCTGTACATAGGATCTTCAGCTTTGAATAGAGAAGGAACATTAGATGGGGGTGTGGTTGATTGCTTATAATCCCATCATTTATTTATTCCAGAATTCTTAAACCTTGCATCTGCTTCTTTGGCCACTTTGGAAATGGTGGCTGGTGGTCACCATTAGTGGTGCTTTTGTTATGGGGGTTGTTATCAGTGAAATAGATTTTGAAGATGGAGGCATCTGTCAGTGTAGCCGTTGTCTAAACCGCCCTTTGCCATGTCCTACTATGTGCTACTGTGCAGGGCTTGTGAGTGCTCCCAAAGAATTGGTCCTGCTGTTGTTGATGGGGATGATATAATTTCCTGACAGTTTCTGGTACTCTTTGAGTCCTCTATCTCTCCATAGCTAATTTGTGTCTTTTTTTCCCCACACAGTTTTCACATCTAGTTAGTCCTTTTCAACTAAAAAACAACACTCATTTCTTGGGAGCTGCACCCACCAAGGATCCACATCCAAAGCAGCAGCAAGCACAACATTAACCTCAGAAATTCAGAAGGGCAGGTGGAAGGTGGTGGCATTGGTAACGGTGTCTAGAGTGATGTGGAGGATACAATGATCATCATAACTAATACATATGGATATGTAAGCAAATGCTTTGACATCTTATTGAGTGATAGGAAATGTATAGATGACCTTTGAGTATGATCTTCAGATAGTTTTGGGAACAGGCTTTCACAAAGCCCTTGCTAGGGCTAGAACATATTGTATATACAGTGTGCACTTTAATCAGGGTCTAAAATCCCATAGAATCAACAAGCATTTTTTATGCTCGATTAATTAAAAAATTGAGTCCTTCTAACAACAGGCATCTCACAATGTGTACTCGGCCTAGTCATGGACAATTAGTCTCCCACTAAGTTAACAATTGCTGCCTTACTTCACTCACCATTTAAGTTAAGACACTTCTGTTCAGGCTGTATGTTGTCATGCTGATGAATCAATGTTGATGTTTGCTTGTGTGTGAAGAGCCAGCTGCATTTCTGAAAAAAACACGTGGGTCTCTTTATGGATATGTTGATGTGGCAAAAAATGTATATCAATGACTCCGAAAATCAATACCACTCCTTTCTTCAAGGAAATCATCCACTTTGGTGGACATGTAGGAATCACAATCAACTGGTCCAAATCCATCATATTCTCACCTTCCCCAGCCATTCAAACGGTTGACTCTGAGTTCCCCCTACAATGGGCAAAGGCACCTCTGTAATACCTTGGAGTCTAGCTTAGCAGAGACATCGACGAAAACTGGGGGGCAAATTTTGGTAGACTGATGATGTGGTTGGAGGATGGTGTGCCGGCTTGGACAAGGCTACTGCTGTCCCTTGGTGGGGAGTTGCTATTGCCAAAATGGTGGTGATTCGAAAATTTTGTATTTAGTTAGTAATCTTCTGCTCCCACTTCTGGCCCACTTTCGCAAAAGCCTCAGGTCCAACCTGCTCACTCTGACGTGAGCAGGTAAACAGCCCTGAGAGGTCTAGGATGTCCCGACCATCCCTTGTGAGCAGGGTGCACTATGTGCTCCAGATACGGACCTTTACTTTTACTGTGCACAGGCACAGTTTTCCCAGTATTGGTTGTATCCTACCCTCTTCCAACCTCACACAGCCCCTGAACATGATTGAAAAGCTGCCTGACCCCGAGTGCTGCCCTATACCTCATACTTAAGTGTCCCCAGGCTGAGATTCACACTGTGGCCTACACACATTACAGGAATGGGACAGACTGTGACTGTGCATAAGGTGTATGTATGCCCCAACCATTCCGCTGGTGGGACACCCCCTGATCTCTTCCCTTGCAGATACTGGCATTAGCAGATGAATGAGATGACTACAACTCCCTACCTTTGGAGATGAGTACCCTGAAGGCTACTTCCTATCCCCACAACCTATACTTAATGATCAAGCCCATATGCCTCTTGCGCACAGCCATCCAAGTCATGCACAACTCTTTCCCCTATAGCTCCTTCAACATTCCACGCTTTGGAACTTCTGCTCACTAACCTATCCCTGTATAACCTCATCACTCAACTCTGTACCACGATGCAGGAAAGGGCCCTACTAGTGTCCACTTTGCATGATCATCTTGGTCCTCGGAGATGGGATTTCCTTTTAGTGAAGAGCAGCGGTGTTACTGCTGCACCCATCCATCTCGGTGTGCGACTTTGTCATTACCCCTGTTGTACACTTTTTCTTACTGACAATTTCTCTCCCAATATCAAAATATATCTAATAAAACACCATTCACATAAATTTAAGCATAGCAAAACACCAGCCTTAGTGGCCGCCCAAATAGGTCCTGTTAAGCAGCATTAATATTTTCAATAAAAAAGAGTACCCTACACGTTAAGTTGTGGTTGACATAAATGGTTGAACAGAGTGCAGACAATGCCCATGCAGAGCGTAATATGGAAGAAAAGAAGTAAGGGGCTGATTTATTTCTTCGCAGAGGGAAAAACTCAGCCACAAATGTGATGGATATCCGGTCCACGGTATAACAATACCATTATATCCTATGGAGGTCGCAATATGGTGGACAGGATATCCGTCTCGTATTCCATTCACCGAGATGTAAATCAGGCCCTGAGTCTCAAAATCCTGTGATTACCATATCCCAGTGACTTCAATGTAAACTTCATCTGGTTACAGTTTTGGCTACCTGGGAACAGAAAAGTATGTCAGACCTAGCCGGAAAAAACAAACAATGCACTTGGAGAAAACTCTCTGCGTCCAGAAAGGAAACTTCATGAATTTCAGTGCTAATGTAGTTTTGAAATGTTCTTTTTCTCATCAGAAACAAATCCCTGATTGGTGCTTTTGTTTCTGAAAAGCAAAATCAAATACAGAGCACACGAAAAAATTGTGAAAGGCTCAGCGACAGATGCACTTTCATAAGAAAGAAGCATAAGCAGGTAGGTGGGGATTTCTAAATAGGGTAGGCCGTCTTCCACCAGGGGGAGAGGAGTCAGATGCTCTTGTAGGCTGCTGGGCCACTGACCAGGCTTTATGTGACCCCCTTAGTCATATCTCAACCGTGTCTTACTCTACCACTCAGAAATAATTCTTCACATTGACAAACAGAATATTGTTCAAAGAAAATAGTGTGCTGTTAGAAATGTGGTCCTTGGTTGGCAGTCAGGTTACCCCCTGTCCAAGCAAGGACCCTTACTCTAGTCAGGGTAAGTCACACACAATCCAAATTATCCTCTGCCCTCCCTCTGGTAGCTTGGCACTGAGCAGTCAGGCTTAACTTAGAAGGCAATGTGTAAAGTATTTGTGCAATAAATCATGCAATAAATCAGTGTATCACCACAAAATTACACCACACAGTGTTTAGAAAAATATATAATATTTATTTGGATAAATGCAGGTCAAAACGATTAAGATGCAATACGTATATGTTGAAATATCACTGTAAAAATGATATAAAGTGTCTGTAGTCTCTTAAAAGCAATGAACGTCTCTTGCAAGCACAAAGTACCTGGTTTGCGTTCAAATTCTCCGCAAGGGACCACAGAGGAGGAGATGCGTGTAAAACAGGCAGGTGTGCATCGATTTTTCCGGTGCACATAGGCGATGCGTTGTCGAGTTTTCACGCAGAGAAGGCTTTGTGTTGATTTTCGACATGTAGACTGGGATCCTCTTCAGGTTGCAGGGTTTTTGGATGCCTCGGGGATGATGTGTTGAAATCCAGCGCTTGCAGGACAAAGTCACAGGGGCTGTGTCGATCCGGTGGGAGTTGCGTGGTAATTTCTACCACGTGGCAGGTGCTGCATCGATTCCTCTCAGGAAGTTGGGCTGCGTCACTCCAGCTCGGCTTTGTATCGATCTAGTGGGCTGTGCATTGAATTTCCGGTCGCTACGCTGGCACTGCCTCAATCTTCTCCTTGCAAAGTCAGGCTGTGTCATTCTGGTATGGCGTGCAGTGATTTTCTCACTGCGATGCAGGCTGTGCATCATTTCTTGCAGACTGTGCATTGATTTTCGCCGCACAGGGAGTTCTTCTTGCTGGAATGAAGTTTTTTTGGTCCTGAGACTTCAGGGAACAGGAGGCAAGCTCTATCCAAGCGCTTGGAGAGCACTTCTTCAGCACAGCCAGAGAGCAGCAAGGCAGCAGGGCAGCAGCAAGGCAGCAGTCCTTCTCAGAAAGCAGTCAGGTGAGTCCTTTGAGCAGCTAGGTAGTTCTTAGCAGGTTGCAGGTTCTGGTTCAGGTTCTTCTCCAGGAAGTGTCTGAGTTGGTAGGGGCAGAGGCCCTGTTTAAATACCCAAACGTGCCTTTGAAGTGGGGGAGACTTCAAAGAGTGGCTTAGAAGTGCACAATGTCTCCTTTCAGTTCAATCTTGTCTGCCAGGTCCCAGTAGGGGGTGTGGGAGTCCTTTGTGTGAGGGCAGGCTACTGTCCTGTGACATGTAAGTGTCAGTCCCTCCACCCTCCCAGCCCAGGAAGACCCATTCAATATGCCGATGTATGCAAGTGTGACTGAGCATCTTGTGTTTGGGGTATGTCTCAGTGAATGGACAAGAGAGCTGTCATCTAAATCTAGCCAGACTTGGATTGTAAGGCACAGAAGGATTTAAGTGCAGAGAAATGCTCACTTTCTAAAAGTGGCATTTCTAAAATAGTAATATTAAATCCAACTTCACCAGTCATCAGGATTTTGTATTACCATTCTGGCCATACTAAATATGACCTTGTTACTCCTTTCAGATCCGAAGCTACAACTCAAACAGTATATGACAGTAGCCCTAATGTTAGCCTATGAAAGGAGCAGGCCTCACAGCAGTGTAAAACAAATTTAGGAGTTTTACACTACCAGGACATGTAAACTACACAGGTATATGTCCTACCTTTTGTCTACACATCAGCCTGCCCTATGGGTTACCTAGCGCCTACCTTAGGGGTGACTCATATGTTGAAAAATGTGGGTTTTAGGCTTGGCAAGTACTTTTAATTGCCAAGTCGAATTAGCAGTGAAACTGCACACACAGGCCTTGCAATGGCAGGCCTGAGACATGGTTAAGGGGCTACTTAAGGGGGTGGCACAATCAGTGCTGCAGGCCCACTAGTAGCATTTAATCTACAGGCCCTGGGCACATATAGTGCACTTTACTAGGGACTAAGCCAATTGCGGATGATCCAATGTCACCATGTTTTAAGGGAGAGAGCATATGCACTTTAGCAATGGTTAGCAGTGGTAAAGTGCGCATAGTCCTAAAACCAGCAAAAGCTGTGTCCAAAAAGTGGAGGGAGGCAGGTAAAAAGTTAGGGGTGACCACCCTAAGGCTGTCAGGTCAAACATATGCCATCTTGACTGTAGGGTGTGTAGATGTTCTGCTAATTTTTGAAACAGGATCTTCGAATAGTGAGCAGGCCATCACTCCCTTTTTTCAGTAAAACTAGCAGTTTACTCTGGATTGAAAAAGGTTCCTTTTATTAACCTTCTACTCGTTGAGGATGCAACAAGTGAAAAAGGTACTAATACACCATCAAATCTATGCACATCTAAATAGTTAAGATATTGCCCAACGTATCTTGTGAGTACTACCCTAGGTTTCTTAAAACACAATGTTCCTCCATTTTTCATGCAGTGGAGTTAACAGATGTCTTATTTGAAATAGAAAAGCAATGCTAACCCTAGGCCTACACGTAGATTTACTAACATTTTGTGACATGGTTTTGCCACTTTTTAATTTATGAACCCATGCATTTGCGTCATCTTACATGGCTTTATAAAAAAACAGTAACTCAAAGCAGAACCTTGCACCGTGTTGAATTATACTCTATCATTAGGCGCTACATGGGTGAAGCATGGGCGTTCTCATGCGTCTCCCCAGGTATTTTGACACAAACCCAGATTTGCGATAGGCAAAAAACCTAGGTTTGCAGAAAAATTGAGCCACTACCTGAAAAAGGGATAACAAGTAGAAATATATTTATTTCTTCTTGCTACTTCCTCTTGTCATGCATGCTGCATTTTGCAGAACACATAGAGGAATATGCCTCTAAGAAGGTATGCCTTCCTGCATAACCACAATCACTGCCCGCACAAAAGGTGCCTGTGCTGCCTTGAGCTGCCTGAAGTAGGCCAGAGTTGTAAGAACACAAAGCTATGTCATACCTCAA
Source organism: Pleurodeles waltl (assembly GCF_031143425.1). Taxonomy (NCBI): domain Eukaryota; kingdom Metazoa; phylum Chordata; class Amphibia; order Caudata; family Salamandridae; genus Pleurodeles; species Pleurodeles waltl. Next base: position 1,032,659,500 of record NC_090439.1, on the reverse strand, counting down.
TAGATATGGTGAAATTCTGCTCTGCCATTTATGCAAGGCAGCACAGCAACTTGCCTTGCTGTGCTGCATAGCGTCACCAAATTTGGAGCTATTCCGAATGCTTTAAGGGTAAAACGTCTAGCATACGAGTGGTCAAACACTGTAAAGAGTCTCCTCACTCACTAGATGCCATTGATACATGTTTTCATCAATGTTGAGTGATTTTCACCAAAGATTTTCTTCTCTCAAGTAGTATGGTATGATAAATACCATTGGGAAGTGCCAGAGCACAAAGATGTTCTTAGGTGGTCACTGTTAGCTTTCTCTCACTGTCACTCTCTGTAGGTGCTCTCAACCAAAACCACTGGCACCACTTCTATTATTTTGTTTCTTATGTAATATTGACATATGGTAACAAATGTAAAGTTCACTCTTTCAACTACAACTATATCAGTAAATTAAACTGAGAAGACTCAAGATGTAGTCTGCGGTCACCATGGCACAAGGCAAGTTAGGTTTGATGTTTGATGACAAGCTTGACTGTTCGGCCCAAACTGCTAAACTCTACTCTTCATGATTTTTCAGTGTAAAACCTTTATTAAAATTACTTCCCCTTTTACACTTTGACACCCGATTTAGAGTGATGTGAGTTATTGGGTACCAACAGTATTGTTGTAGTTCACTTTATCTTTCCCTCCCTAAATGTCAGGTGCAGAGATTACATTGATTCAAAAAATGGCTCTCTGACAGAAAACATCACTTACATCGCGGTGAATACAACAAAATGCATTCACCACAATGCATTTACAACGCATATGCGTTTACCATGCATGGCTTTACCACGCATGCCTTTACCACGAATATGCCTTTACCACACATGCCTTTACAATGAATTTCGCTGTAAAGGCATGAATGGTAAAGATGTATGCGTAGTAAAGGTAAGTACAGGTGAGTATTAAGGGCCAGATGTAGGAAAAATCCAAATTGCGACTTGCAATTTGCGAGTCCCTGCGACTCGCAAATTGCAAGTCGCAATTTGGTATGCAGAAAGGTGTCTCAGACACCTTCTGCAACTCGCAATGGGGTCGCAAAGACTCACCTCATTAATATTAATGAGATGGGTCGCAGTTTGCGACCACATTGCGAGTATGGGCACTCACGGGGATGGTGGCCTGCTGGAGTCAGCAGACCACCATGTCCGTGACTGCTTTTTAATAAAGCATTTTTTTTTTTTCAAAGTGCAGCCCGTTTTCCTTAAAGGAAAACGAGCTGCACTTTGAAAAAAAAAACGAAACCTTTAGTTTCGGATTTTTTCAGGGCAGGTAGTGGTCCCTTGTACCACTGCCTGCTCGGAAAAAATATTTTTTTATCCAGTCACAAAGGGGAAGGGGTCCCATGGGGACACCTTCCCGTTTGCGACTGGGTTACCATCCACTTCAAGTGGATGGTAACTGCGATTCCATTTGCGACCGCTTTCGCGGTCGCAAATGGAATTGAATTCCATTGCGAGTCGCAAATAGGAAGGGAACACCCCTTCCTATTTGCGAGTCGGAAATGCATTTTGCGAGTCGGATCCGACTCTCAAAATGCATTTCTGCATAGCAAAGAGGCATTTGCGCCTCGCAAACGGCGATTTTCGCTATTTGTGAGGCGCAGTCTCTTTGCTACATCTGGCCCTAAGTGTGTTCACTGATATTTATATATAGTGTTTAGGGTGGGTAACAGTTATTTGTGGTAAGGTTATTTTTAGGTTTTAGGGTGGGTATGGGTTTTGGGGTGGTAGGGGCATTTTTAGGTTTTAGGGTGGGTCTGGGTTTTGGAGTGGTAAGGGCATTTTTAGGTTTTAGGGTGGGTTTGGGTTTTGGGGTGGTAAGGGCATTTTTAGGTTTTAGGGTGGGTATGGGTTTTGGGGTGGTAAGGTAATTTTTAGTGTGTTTAGGGTAGGTAGGGTTTTTGGGTGGAAAGGTGTGTGTGTGTGTGTGTGTGTGTATATATATATATATACATATATAGAAATATATAGATATACATATATAGAAATATATATATTATTACATATATAGAGAACTATATATATATATATATATAGAGAGAGAGAGAGAGAGAGAGCATGATTATGATATAACTCTGCTAACAAGATAGGAAGAACATGAACAGTCCATTATGGGAAATGTGTGCTGTGATGTGCAAGTCACGTGCTATGTGATTCAAAACATTGATTAGTGAGCATTTTTCAACCACCTACCTCAAAATACCTTAAACACCTTCTTTTGTAACAATCAAGAAGTGCAACCAGGTTAAATCTCTTTTCATGTGCCATAAAATCATTCATGACCAAATTCCTGAATTGTTCCGCAATGTACTCACCATATATCGACCTCTTCGCTCAGCAGCAGCTTGCCCACTTCTTGTCCCAAGGGTCGAGGGCATTGAATTGGTAGAAGGTCTTTCACCTTGATGGCTGCCAATACTTGGAAGGATCTTTCCTTGTATTATCGCATTCTGGACCATCTGGCCATTAGGAAATCGCTTAATATCTAACCTTTTGTAAATCAATAACTTAGCAGCCTGAAGGTATTGTTTTGGTATTACAGTACCAGGATGCTTGTCCAGGTAGTGTTGTTGTTCTATACAATATGACATGATGATGTTGATAATATTTCTAATGCTGATCCTAAACCTTTTCATAAATATTTTTCATTTAAATTAAAATAAATTATATATATACTTAATTGTAACCTTAATGCTAAACATAATGCTTATTAATTTAAATAAAATACAACTGGTTAATAACTTTAATCCAATTACCTTCATTCAATTAAATTACATAAACCTTAACCTAACTAGAACATCAATTCTAATGCTGTCTATTAATTAACGTAAAATTAAATTCTAATAATGCAACCATAAATCTTTACTTAATAAAATCACTTTGAAACTAAAAGGTAGATAGGTTTTAGTGCCTTGGGTGCAGTGGTACCTTGATACCATGAACCCAAGTTAGTGGGGGGCAAGTGCACCAGTTCACATGTCACCTCTGTTGCTCTTTAGTGTACTCTAGTAATCCTTTGGTGGAAATATCCAGCACTCAAAATGTGATATAAGAAACGCTTGCAATTGGTCTAATCACTGGCAGCCACTCTAGGTCAAATTCCAAACCATCACTCTTTTACTTACCACCCCACCTCGGTTTGTACCCAACCATATGCAAATCAATCTTGACCCTGCTCCAAAAGGAACAAACCAGTCTGAGCTGCTGGACCAGGACCTCCCTGAACTGGCACACAAGCAAACAAAGACCAGTTTGGCACGGATTAGGGCTTATCCGTGAGATATAACTTTGTTCCTGTGGCACATTGAGCACAAGACCAATATCTGGACATGTCTTTAAGGGAGTTGGGACATAAAGGAACTCCTCTTCCAGCTATCCATTGAAAAGTGGCCCTTCTTTTTCAGATGTGCAGTTAGGCAACTCATAGTCAATCTAGATTTGATGCTTAAGAAGGTGGGATAATAAAAATAATGCAGACAAGGGTTAAAAAGATGAGACAATTACAGAATGTGTAGGGTGTCCTCTAACAGAAGACTTCTTTTGCAGGAAGGTAGAATTTGAGGAAATGCAGGCAGAAGGGCTGGACAAGTCTTTCAAGAAAGGGACTCGAGGGGGGAGGATGACAGGGCATGGAGACCACTCCCTCGTGCCAGGCTACTTGTTTTCCATTGTAGGAGTCAGAGAACAGCTCATAATATCATTAGAGTATTTATCCGCAACCTTGTGAATAAGCCAAATAATACACCCAATCAGTCTGATCCACTGAGCACTATCAGTGATAAGAGAAATGAATACACTAGCGTATGAATGCAATAGTTTTAAGGGAATGTTCTCAGAAGCATGAGAACCCTCATCCAAGGGGTTGATTATGATGTATCCCTGAATTTGAATTATTGTGTCACTATAAATACATTTTTTATTTAAACAGAAAACCTTACTACAGTTTCTCAGGGTCAGTGTCTTCAGTTCCTTACAACTGGCTAGTAACTTCTATGTAAACGTATCAGTCAAATACTCCACTGAAATCAAATAGCTAAACTTGGGCTATTTGTAACACTGGCAAAATGTAAGCAGTGGAAGGACCAGGGGTGACACTCAAGATCAAAATAATTACACGATGGGCCTTATTTATAGTTCAATGGATGGGTTACTCTGTCACAACGGTGACGGATATGCCATCCACCGAAATATAAATCCCATTATGTCCAATGGGATTTATATTTCAGCGGATGGGATATCTGTCACCGTTGTGAGGGAGTAACCCATCTGTCCAAATCTAAATCAGGTCCTAAGGCGCAAATGAACATTGCTCATGATGCAGAGGTTTTGCATAAAAAGACAAAAAAGTTTAGTGATGTTTATGGGTATTTTATTTAGGAAATATAAAAAGCGTTAGGTTAGTCTAGATGCAGAATTTGACAAGAAAGTGACTCCCTACATACTTATCATGTAGTGGTGCATCATCATACTCTTGTTTCCTTACATGTGTATGAAGCTCCACATGATCACACTCAAAATTCAAGATTGCCGCATGCCCCTTTTATGAGTAAAGCATTTATTAATCAATTTATTAATTAACAAAATTATACACTTCATGGACTTTTTTTAATTAAAATTAACCTTAAAGTTGACCTGACACAATTCATCAATATCTTTGAAGTACAAATTTTCACAAAGATCAGTCAGCTTGTCTTTTATTGAAGTTCCATACAAAAGCTGATCTGTCTTTCACTCCACTTTCTGTTCATACTGTGTTCTCAGTATCTGCCTGTTTAACATATCTGTGGGACTCAAACCTACACTCTGAAGATACTAAGGAACTAATAATATGAGATTGATTCCATATTTAGGAGATCGAAAATAAGGTATCCAAAATGAGATGTTAGAATAATCCTAATTCTGAACTCCCAAAGTATTTTTTCTTTTTGGGATTATAGGTATATCACGGTTATATGTTGAAACAAGGAGTGCTTCAACCACCCATGCCTCAACAACGAGGTTGAAACAACAACCTCGTTGTTATCACTAATGCCTTTACCACGAATGCCTTAACAACAATTTTTCGTTGTAAATGCATTCCTGGTAAAGGCATTAGTGATCAGCATGCACGGTTCCAGCATGCATCCCTCCTGGCCCCCCACCCCAAAAAATTACCACACACCCCCACCCCACAACCACCCCAATCCCCCACCCCCAAAATTACCACAACCCCAACCCCCTCCCCTAAAACCTAAAGCACCCCAACCCCCAACCCACCCCTAAAACCTAAACCCTGACCTCCTCCCCGCCCCTAAACCGTAATCACCCCTAGTCCCCCACCCCCCAAAAAAACAGCCCTAGTCCCAGCCCAACTTACCTCCTCCTTGACCGCGTTGACTCCCTTCTTCTGTGCCTTAAACACACATGTACGTGGTTCACACATGCGTGGTTAAGGTCCTAAAACAAGGAAGTCGTGGAAAACGAAAGCGTTGTTTCGCTTTCGTTTTCCACGACTTCGTGGTTTAGTACTCGTTGTTCTGGATGTTTCCCACATATCGCAGATTATCATTCATATGTTTAACTCACCAGCACTGTTGAAAATTCAAGTATGTTCACACATGCATTTTTTCTCTGTGCGGACATGTCAGTAGTATAGTATTTCCCTTTTCTTCTAGAGAGTGATAGAGGAGCAGGTGATGGTGACTATATTTATCCTGCAGAATGGATACTAAATCAATTCAGATCTGATATGTTATATTTGTGTCATGTTGGTTGCTTCTTTCTGAAAAGTACATATCTGGTATAAAATCTTTTAAATTGATCTTATTCGTATGCATATGTAATCTTATTGTATGATAATGTTCTAAAACATTCCCACTCTCCTTCTCTGCATTGCTGGGCTGATTCACACAGCTTTTTTCCTGGTTGTGAAGGTTGTGCAGATAACTCTATTCATTTTGCATGTGCAAAATCATGAATAATATACCTCCAATGAATTATTTTGCACACAAGTAACTTCCTTTGCAAGTATATAATGAGAGTGAAGGAATTAAAGCTTGGAACCGAAAAGTTACTTTACTGGCAGATGCAGATTTGAAGTGTTGAATTGTGACCTTTGACCTTCAATTAAAATGGAACAAATATCAGAGACTGATTTGCAAGTTAGCAAAACTGGAATTGGATTGTTCTGAACACTGGGCAGCAGGAGTCGCTTGTGTGTGTATGTGTTGTGTGCTGAGGCTAATGAGACCTTCTGCAGACATTTACCATTCTATGGACAAAGTGAGTGGGAGGCATTGGGGAGCTGGTGAGAGTGGAAATAATGGAATGGGATTCATTCAAAGAAAGTGTAACACACCTGCAGGACATGACTAGACACTGCTGCAGACTACCTCCCTTTGTTGTGGTGTTGGTGTGCACCAGCTCTGCTATGCCATAGTGGCCAAACTAAACTGTCAATTAAGCAGCATCTGAACACTATACTCAGAGGACATTGTTGTTATATGCTGCTCTCCGAAAAGCACTTTTTAGAGGAAGAAGAAGGTGGTTCATTCAGCATCTTTGAAACTCTTTTTTTGCTATTTGCACACATTACACTAAGTATTGTGTGAATAACATTACTTTGTGTTACCCTAACCTGAATACCTTTGAAAAGCCTGCAATTTTGAGTGTCTCGCTTGGCTTGCTTTGACTCGATTTGCCTGTTGGAAAGGGTACTTGAAAGGAGGTGGGAGGTAACAGTCTTGGGGGTACATTCTTGTACGGTAACACGGACCCATATTTATACAATTACGAGTTACTCTCCTCAGAATTGGGAACAACTCACTCGGCTGAATTCCACACACACTTCATTGTTACAGGGGTAAAGCTCACCTTTGCGCGGATGGTAAATGTGATCTGAGAGCAAGTTCCAGGTGGGTTACTAAGAGGGAGTAGTAGGGTAGGTGAGGGAAGGGAGGAGAGGTTAATTGCCAGGAAAAACATGTATTGGCAGGACAAATAGGTCTCACCCATACAAGAGCCATTGGCATTGGCAATGTGGTTTGTCATGTAGTACACCAGCGTGGCTGCTGTTCACCATGGCTAAAAGTCAGTGACGTAGAGTGTCAGAGTAGAGTGGGGGAGTATAGTGTCTTAGAGTGGATTTGTTGGAGTGTTGAGGAGTGGAGTATGGGGAGTAGTGTATTGTAGATTTGAGTAGAGGAGAGAAGAGGTCTGTTGTTCAGTGGCAGAGTGTTATAGAGGGGAGTAGGGTGGAATAGGGTGGAGTGGGTTGGCGTGGATTGAGGGAGTGGGGTGGATTGGATTGAAGTAGATTGGGGTGGATTGGATTGGGGTAGAGTGGAGAGGATTGAGTGGGGTGGATTAGTGTGGGGTGGATTGGATTGAGGTAGACTGAAATGGGGTGAGGTGGGTTGGATTGGGGTGGATTTGAGTGGGGTGGATTTGATTGGATTGGGGTGGGTGGTTTGGATTGAAGTGAGAGGGCTGAGATGGGGTGGATTGGATTGGGGTGGAGTGGAATGGACTGGATTGGAGTGTGGTGGATTATATTGGACTGGAGTGGATTGGATTGGAGTGGGATGGATTGGATTGACTCGATTGGAGTGGAGTGGGGTGAATTGGATTGGAGTGGGTGGACTGAACTGTACGGAGGTGGGTTGTATTGGATTGGGATACAGTGTGGTGTATTGGAGTGGGTGGGTGGTTTTGAGTGGGGTGGATTGTATTCTAGTGGAGTGGACTGAAATGAGGTGTAGTGGATTGAATTGGGATGTGCCGGGCTGTAGTGGGACAGAGTGGATTGGAGTGGGGTGGATTGAAGCAGAGTGGATTGGAATAGGATGGGTTGGAGTGGGGGTTGGGATGGGAGGGACTGCAGTGAAGTGAATTGGATTGCATGGAGTTGATGTATTGGAGTGGAGTACGGTGGGTTGGAGTAGGGTTGGCTGAATGGATTGGATTGGATTGCAGTGGATGGAACTGTGATGGGGTGGGGTAGATGGGTTAGAGTGGGATGGACTGGATTAAAAAAGGGTGGGGTGGATTGGGGTGGAGTGGATTGAGGGGCTGGATTATAATGTGGTGGGGTAGGTTTGAAGGGGTGGGGTGGGTTGGGGTAAGGTGGATTGCAGTGGGGTGGATCGGAATAGGGTGGATTGCTTTGAGGTGGGGTACATTTAGCCTGGATTGGGGTGGATCTTACTGGGTGGATAGGATTGCGATGGAATAGATTGAGTGAGGTGGATTGGATTGAGTGGGGTAGATTGGATTGGGTACGGTGGATTAGGGTGGGGTGGACTGGATTGAGTGTGGTGGATTGGATTGGGGTGGATTGGACAGCAGTGGGGTGGACTGGATTGGGGTGGGGTGGATTGGATTGTGGTTTGAGGATTAGAGTGGAGTGGATTGTGGTGGATTGGACTGAGTGGAGTGAATTGGATAGAAGTGAGTTGGATTAGATTGGCGTGGGATGGATTGGATTGGTGTGGGGTGAATTCATTGGAGAGGGGTGGATTGAATTGAAATGGGGTATATTAAGGTGGTTTGGAGTGGGGTGGATTGGACTGGAGTAAGGTGGATTCATATGGTCTGTATTGAACTGGAGTGGGGTGGATTCAATTGGACTGTATTAGAGTGGTGTGTGTGTGTCATGTTGGCTCTTTTTATACTAAATGAGACTGGGGAATTTGGGCAGCAGCACCACCTGGACTATGCAAGTATTCATCAAAGGACTGCAAACAGTAATATGAATCATAGAGTATCAGTGGTAGCTGTTCTGGATATGCATGTTCCAGTGCCATGACCAGAACCTTGCGCTCTGCTAGTTGTGCAGTGCAGTCCCCTAAGGTCTGTGTGTAAGTGTTTTGTGGATGGAATTCACCATCTTTCATGTAGCCACTCACAGGAGCGCAAGCGGCTGAGTATTGATGTTTTGCACCTATGGCTGGTTGGGCTGATCCATCAATGTAAATAATCGAGAAGGCCCTACAGTGAATATGCTCCTTCCGACTGGCAGAACATACAGAGTCATACTTCTGCCCAACCTCTCAGAACCTACAGATATCAGCTGCGGAGTGCCACAGGGCTCCTCTTTGAGCCCCACACTTTTCAACATCTACCTGGCCCTGCTCATGTCCATTTTCAGAAGCCACAAACTGAATATCATCTCCTAGGCCAACGACACCTTGCTGATCATCTCACTGACCAAACTCCATGCAACTGCCAAGAAGAACTTCCCCAACGGGATGAAAGCCATCACCGCCTGGATGAAGAAGAGCTGCCTCAAGCTCAACTCAGACAAGATTGAGATCATTATCCTGGGACCCTGCACCTCTGTCTGCAATGACTCCTGGTGGCCTCTGACACTCGGCACCCCCACACCCCTATGAACCATGCACACAGAGCCCTAAGTGTGAGAAACCAAAACCAAATCAAGAAGGAAGAGTTTTGGTGATGACAAAATATATAATGATTTTCACAAAGACAGCCTATGACATTATGTACAAATGTATATGTATCTGTATCTATACACTGGTATGTGCTGTCAGTATATAGTTTAAAAATCAAGGTCTGTTTATTGTTGGTGTCGATGATGATTTGACCCTAACCTGGGGGACTAACGGAAAAACTCAAAATGAGCATAATGGCGTGGTAAAATGATAGATGAAGGTTAAGACTTTAAGGAATGCATACTGGTTGCAGAAAAGGGCATTGTCTGTTTGCAGACCTGTCAAAATGTCATAAATTGGGTCTCAAAAGGTGGCCTGTAAAAGATATGTAGGATCTGTAGAATTAACCTTGGTCAATTGAGTAAAAAGTGCTATCTAGGCATCTAAGGTGAGGGCTGTGCACCCCAACAATGGAAAAGCACCACTGTGTTAAAATTAATAAAGTTATACACACGGGCTAATGTGTAAATGGATGCAAAAAAGAAATAATCGGATAACGGCAAGGATTAAAAATTAACATGGTCATATGCACTCACAAATATGCTTTTACCTGTGAAAGCTGGCAAGGGCCTCAATCGTGAACAAATAGTAAGCAAAGCGCACAGCAGAATGGCGGACTTCTGATTGAAGCCTCGCTCCTCTTCAGACGAAGAAGATCTTCCTGAACATCTTCTTAAAAAAAGACACCAGCATCAGCTTGCACAGCATCCTCATGGAGGAAGCCTGGGCGTAGAGAGGGCGGGGTGGCACCAGGGAGGTCCTGCCAGTGCCCTTCTCAGGATAGCTTGTACATTAATGGAAGTACACATGAAGCGGAGGAGCTTGTAATAACAATCCTGCGAAAAGGAAACTTTCAACAATACCTTCTAAGGGGAAATGAACATTACAGTAATGACACCTGCCCCAACCTAACGGAGGACTCATTGGGGGGATTCATGATATGCAACTTTAAGGTGATAAATGGGCCATCATAACTACACCTGGGATCAGCAAAAGGAGGTGGCAGGGTCATGAAGATAACCACAGAGTTATATAGACAATAACCACAATACAAGGAGAGTAGATACAAAAATAAAAAATACATACAAGAAAAATCTATCAAAATATACTAATCAGACAACTGGATATGGAGATGGAATCCATCTCTCAGTTCACAGGCTAAAAACATAGGGGGTTATTACAACTTTGGAGGAGGTGTTAATCTGTCCCAAAAGTGACGGTAAAGTGATGGATATACCACCAGCCGTATTACGAGTCCATTATATCCTATGGAACTCGTAATACGGCTGGTGGTATATCCGTCACTTTACCGTCACTTTTGGGACGGATTAACACCTCCTCCAAAGTTGTAATAACCCCCATAGTGTTTGTTTGTAGGGCAAAGATCAAAACCAGTTCCATAACAGATTATATTGTACACATAAACAGAAGTGCAAAAAGTTATACATCCATTCAAAGTCTGTTTGCTCTGTGACATCTCCAGTTCATGTTAGCTCATGAGGACAATTAATTTCTGCCACTTCTCCATCAAATTGAGTCTGTTCCATATTGAGTCACACTTATCAATTAATTAACACTCCAGTCTCTGGAGAAGGTATGATGTATCTCCACCTCTGAGTGGCTGAACCTTCTTGAATACCTGCCACCTTAAGCCATTTGATGTAGGTTGTTTTTTCCATAAAGTGTTGCATGAGGGCGGTCACAATTGAGCAGCGGATGTTGCTTCTGTGTAGACCAATTCTAGTCCTGACTTGTTGAGAAGTTTGTCCAATATATATGAAATTACATGAGCACCAAATATAATAAATAACATGCACAGTAGGTATGATGCTTCAAAGTTATATGAATATTCCCATTTTCAAAAATCATGGTGCATGAGTATGAAACACAGCTGCCACATTCGATGTGGCCTCTTACCGGGTCAAGACCCCATGAAGATGGAATTGTGTCCCCTGGTTTAGCAATATTAAAGTTTGCATGCACCAGGTGATCTGAAGTTTTTACCTTTAATATATGAGAAAAGTGGGGGTTCTCTAAATACATCCATGGTCTTAAGAATGGACCAGTTATTTTTGATAGTTTTTACTATTTTGCTTGTGTCTGGACAGTAAGTGGTAACTCATGCCATCTTATCAGTTATTCGCTTAACTCTAGTCTGTGGTATCTCCACCCTAGGATTATACCAGCCCTCTTCATAGAGGTCTTAATCAGACATTTGGGGTAACCTCTGTCTTCTAATTTCTTGCTTAGGATTGCCCCCGTCTTTAAAGAAAATTGACAAAGCGAAGGCCATCCTTGAGGACCCATGGGTGAAAACTGTACCATAGTAATGTGTTGTGTTCTGTAGGTTTTCCATACAAAGATACAATCAAATTATTCTTATTGTTCTTGATATCAAGACCTAGGAAAGGGAGGCTGTTGTGATCAGTGTCGTGGATGAATCTAAGATGTGGTTGACAATCATTGAGATTCTGGACAGACAAAATAAGTGATTCCCAAGAACCTTTCCAGATCATAAAATGGGTGTTCATGTGGTAATGTTTGAGATCTGTGTTGACAAAGTCATTCTTGAACTGGACAACCTAAAGATTTGCAAGATTTGGTAAAAAAAATGGCTCCCACGGATGTCCCATGGCACTGTTTGTCCAACCAGGAAATAATTCTTGGTCAAGGCAATCTCCAATAATTCAATGAGGAATGAGATTGGTAAATGGACAGGGGCAGGACTTTTATCAAAAACATGTCTGATAACCTCAATGCTCTCTTGCTGCGGAATGTTAGTACAGAGTGTTGAAAATGATAGAAAACGTTAACGTAGAGAAATTAATGTGCACGTTTGAAAATGTGCCCATGAAGAGTGACAGCCAACTTATACAAACCTGTACTAAAATGATTAAAAATGCATGAAATAAAAATGTAGTAATATGTCATAGTGAGATTTATAACTTATGTTTCGCATTATATTGTAGAGCTAAGTTAGCAGAAGTTGTGGCCTAATTTTGCCAGCCCTCATTTAGCAGCGGAATAACCATTTACTGTAGAGAAGCAAATGTGTTGAACTGACCCTGACCACTTGTGTTAATAAAATCTACTTAGCTAGAATTTTCTGCAATGTACTGTCGTGTAGGCTCTCATTATCCTAATGAGACTACTGGATTTTTGGATAGCAGGGTCGTTCAAAGTGAGGGGGACTAACTAGCAGTGCCTCAGCTCTCCCAGAGGGAAGGGATGATTGGGCAGCCGAGCGCATGACATCTTTGTGCTTCCCAGGGAAGTCGTGGTCACTCAGATCCCAACCAGTTCTCTCATACCAAGTGTGGTCTCACATACAAATGACAGAGGCAGTTTAAGTTTTACAGATTGATTTAATAAAACAACTGCATTTTAGATAACAAGGCGTGAGCCGCAATAACCAGAACCATACAACACAGTGGGATTGAAATAGTAACGAAGAGAGTGAAACATAGGAAGAACGCTATCATAGTGCTACTAGATTACGTTCTCTCTTCTAAGTTCTATTTTTGAGAACAGCATGTTAAGCTCTAAGCCTGCCTTTCAGGTTCCCCGGGAGGACACCAACCCTCATACCTGAGCAAAGGCCTGCGATCTGGATCAGCATCTGCAACAGGGCAGTCAGCGTCTAGTTGTGGTTCCCTGGTCGGAATCTCCCTCTTATGTGTACTAGGACTAGGAAGTGTTTTTATACTTAACACGTCGGTGTTCTAAGAAACGTCCCTACGTAAGAGTGTGTTTTCTACGAACCCTAAAAACTAAACTCCTACCACGTCTATCGGCAATGTACCAGACTGTATCCTTGACTGAAGCACAGAGCGAGCAAGAATGTATTGTTTGAGAACTCCGGTGCTGAAGTAAGCTAAACAGTGTGATAGAAAAAATAAAACAAGACCGTGAAACTGGTTATTGAAAAATAACAGTGCGAGGCTGAATAAAATGCATCTAGAACAAAGTGCACAGAGGCCTAATGCTATAAGCAAACGCGCAAAAGCTATATTAAAAATGGCTACACTACAGTACCAATGGACAGGAAATGAGGGAATCAAAATTGTATCAACCCCGGTGTAAAGCAGATAGAGTGTACTTTCCCAGGACTCAAATAATAGAGACACTGACTGGAGAAGAATATGCAACATTTTCGATACCTGATGATCCGGATGATGAGGACATCGTACAGCGAACCAATCAACGAACTGAGAACTGCGTAATCTTAGAACTTTATAGATTCATAAAATAAACATTATTGGCTAGGGTAATAACTGGTGATTGACTGGCCAATTAGGAATTAGTTGGGATGGACTGGGAAACCCAAATAAAAAGTCATGGCAGGGCTAAAACTTCAGATGTCAGATGCGAGATGTGAGGGGTGAATTGATGATGTCAGAAGATGTGTTTCAAGATTCTGTCATTGTGCTCATGATCTTGAGTGCCTGATCTTTGCTGATCGATTGATGACCTGAAGACAAAGAGTGACTTTGTTGCTAATCCATTCCGTGGATAGGTAGCTATGACAATGTGACTGATTAACTTTGTGCCTTTCTTTCTAGGTACCAACTGCGCTGTTTAAATAGTTTACTTTCTTTTAGCTATATGTTTTCTAAATTCATGTTCCAAATAGTTTTCGCATGAAGACCGACATGCTAATGCTAATCTGGGTTAGGTAAGGTTCCTTTGGGTGACGTTGACGGTGACAAATGATTGATGAACTGATTGCTGAACTTTGCTATTAATGTTGAAATATTCATCTTTGTTAGCTTATGCTGAAGCATTAGAGCATATGATTTCTCTCAAGTTCTGATTAGAATATGTTATTGGTGGTCTCTAATGAACTAATTCTGAGCTGATGGAATAAAGTTTGAGTTAACCTTATGCATTAGAATTGTAACTAATAGGAAAATAAAATTGTTAAACCGTATATTGAGTTGTGGTTTTTCATGAAATGTTAATATAATTTGTCTAATGATTAATGATTATTTTCTTAGTGGTTATTGATTGGATAATTTGAATATTGATAGCATTGATCACTACATGGCTAGGATACTCCATGCAATCCAAAAGGTTCATCGACCGATACGCGTCCCCTTGTAAGTTTATTTACTAAGGACCAGGCGCGCTAGCAAGAGTGACTCATTATCCAAGGTTGCCAGTATTCTTTTACAGGGTCAAAATCTAAGCCTTCAATAAGGTTAATAATGTATGTACTGATACATACACATGTGTCAAGAATGGTGACAAATTATTCAATAAAGGTGTTATTGCATTTTCCAATACACTCAAGGATGAAGTCACATCTGACAATATAGGTCTTCCTGAAGGTTTGCTAATGTCCTTGTAGATCCTGGGCAAGGTATACAAGACAGGTGTCCTTGGGACTTGTTATTGAGGATTTGAACTCAGGTTGTGCTAAAAACCCCTGTTCTAAGCCACTCATAGTTTTCTCAAGTATTTTGAGTTTGATTTCAGAGAGAGGATGAGGGGATTAGTAACCATTTTCGGATAATGATTCCGATTGTTGAGCTGCCTCCTAATTTCTGTTTTGTATTCATGTATAACAAGGCAACCTCCCTTATCTGCAGGTTTATTATGATGGATTGTTCCTTATACAGTTTGGTGAGTGACTGCCTTTCTGGCCAAGAGATATTATAATGGGTAAACGATCTAGCTGTTTTGAGGGCATTCATGTCTTTCTATATCACTTTCTCAAAGGCCAAGTTTTCTGGGTGTATCAAGGCATGAGGGGGAATAAATTAGGATGTGGGTCTTAATTGTGATTCTGGAGAGGAAAATGAAGTGTCTCTATAATAAAAGAAGTGTTTAATCTTTCTGAAAAATCTGTGAAGTTCTGACTATCATTTATGTTATGGCAAAGTAGAGATCTTTGTGAGTAATGAAATCTCACCTCATCTGAACCAAGTATGCGATCAGATAAATTGAAAATTGGGATACACTGTGGGGTGGTTGTGGTAGTCGAAAAGTGAGACATGCCACCATAATGGAGCCTGTTGGATCCAGAATACCATAATTTAGAAAACTCCCCTTCACAAGTATTTGAGAAGACTACCAACCTTCCAGGCCCCACTTGTAATACTTCCTGCGGCTTTGGCGGCCCCCCAGGTACTGGTTCCATGTTTTCTCTCGATTCCCCGTTCCACAGCCTTGTGGTGCTTGTCCTAAAAATGATTAGGGGCTTGGTTGCCTAAGTCACTGCTGGTGCCTTTCCCGGGTCATCCAAGCTGTCCAACCCTCCTAAAGATTCTGAGAATCTGACCAATCTATGATCTTTGTATCTGCTCCTAGTAGTATTTATCTGTGGAGACTGAGTCTGGTTGTAAGGAAGGGTACACCTTTTCCTTGTTGTCTGCTTTCTTCTTTAGTTCTATGGTGTTAGATTCACTGATCATTTTATTTAATTTCTCTAAATCTAACTTTGCCTTCTCTAAGTTATCACAGCCCAAAAGTTCCTTTTCCAATTCTGTTATTTCTTTCAGAACTTCCTTGCTATGTCCTAAGCAGTTTCTATTCCCAGGACAATCCAATGCATTGAGTATGTAGTGGCAATATGGCTCAATCCCCCATTAAACTTTTTATCTTCTTGGAAAATCCCCAGTATATTGGGTACTTGCAGACGTAGTGGTATGATATCTGCTTTCATATAGTCAATCAGCATGTGAGCATCCAACTCTGTTCTCATGTATTTTTACTTTGCCTTTTCTAATTTCTCTAGAATAGCTTGTTCAGCGCTTAGTAACAATGTGGATGCATTAGATGAAAAAAGTGATGTTTCGCTAATCACTTTAGCTAAATACTGCCCTGTGTAAAGTAATGGCTCCCTGTCTGATATTGTATGTGGGGTAGAAGCTAACAACACAGACATAGGCCCTCATTCTGACCTTGGCGGTCTTTTCGCAAGACCGCCGAGTTACCGCCGCGGTAAAGACCGCCGACCGCGGCGGTATGCCGCTGCGCGTATTCCGACCGCTGGGAGCGTTCCGCCGGAATACCGCCAGCAGCCACACTGGCGGTCGGCGGGAAAGTGGAGACTGGTCAACCTCCACCGCCACGCCAGCAGAACACCGCCCCCAGAATTACGACCCACATTTCTGTGTGGCGGTCTTCTGTTGGCGGTCTTCTGTTGGCGGTCACGTCCCTATGGCTCCCGTCGCCTCCCGGAGGACCAACGCACAAGGTAAGTTGATCGTCCGTGAGGGGAGGGGGTGGGGGGGTGTTGTGTGATGTGTGCGTGCATGGGGGTGTGCGTGTGAGTGTGTAGAGGGGGTGTGTGAGTGCGTGCATGCGGGCGGGGAGTGCTGCTGTGCCTATGGGCAATGTGTGTAGTTCGGCGGGTGCGCATGTCGGCATGTATGTGTGCGGGTATGTGTCCCCGTTGTGTATGTGTGTGTGTAGGGGGTGTGTATATGTGCATGTTGGGGGTGTGTGCATGTCGGGGTGCGTGTATGTGCATGTCGGGGTGGGGGTGGGGAGGGGGTTCGTACCACCTCTGGGGGGTGGCAGGGGGGTGGAGGGTGTGGGGGGAGGACTCGGTGGGCAGTGGGGGGTGGGGGAGACCCCTATCAGTGCCAGGGAAGGAATTCCCTGGCCCCGATAGTGCCTACCGCCATGGTTCGCATGGCGGTTCCCGAACGCAAGAAACCGCGGCGGTAAGCAGGGTCATGATAGCGTTGGCGGTCTTGGGTCGACCGCCGGACCGGAGTGCGCAGACTCCAGCCCGTCGGTCATGACCGCCGTGGCTGTCGGAGTGGGGAAGTGGCGGTCGGTCGCGGCGGGGACCGCCGCGGTCAGAATGCCATTTTTAATACCGCCGGTCTGTTCGCGGTCCGACCGCCGCCTCTCCGCCGACCGCCAAGGTCAGAATGAGGGCCATAGTCAACAAAAAGAAGTCTTCTGACAAAGAAACAGAACAATATATATGTATGTGTGTGTGTATATATATATATATGTATATATATATATATATATGATAGTTGCATTATTGCTTTCACATTCCGGACTTTACTTTGAAATGCTTGTTTTACAAATGTGGAAGCAGTTGCATTTTGTGAGCAACAAGCAAATTCAGTTTTGAGGACTGTGGAACTCATTATTTGTATTGTTATGACATCTGGGTAAGGAAACGCTGGAACGAGCACCGAAGAAGTGTCTGAATGAGTATCATGTGCAAGATGGAATGGTAAATTGCGTGACCTCCATTAAAGAGATTTCTACATGAAAGGACGCTGAAAAGCACAGATTGCAACACCAGATGGCAAAATCGCATGACCTCAATTAAAGAGGTTCTTTTGAAGAAAGACGCTCAAGAAATACCGGTGGTAAATATCAGACGGTGAACTGCGTGATTCAGAATATTTGTGTTTATTTCGGAGAAGAGTGTTCACAGGTTTGGGTTTTACTGGAGATAACGTGACATAGATTGAAAAGACGACGCTCGAGGTGTTCGTGTTCATTTCCGAGATATGTGATCTCGGGTTTATGATCCATTGGAGACAATATGGCGAGGGTCGGAAAGACGATGCTGTGAACGTTTACGAGGAGTAAATGAGCAGGAGTGTTTGAAAAAACATTAAACAAGGCTTTGGAAAGCTAATCAACTTGCTCGTCAGGAATCCGAATATTCCTGCATCTCCAGTGAATCCCATTGGAAAGAACAGATACGTTCACATGTCTTCTCATTAATTAAAGGATTACAAGAATACTGTTGCGAATGGTGTTAAGATCTGTAAACATTTAACAACTGGTGCTGTACGGATACACCAGTTCTGCATAATCTATGCTTGTGTTATGGTAGAGGAGACAAATAGATGACTTGCGGTCATGACAAATGGAGTTTATTGAATATATTATGTTAAATCAATCAGTGCTGCCTTGGATGGATTTCGAAATATAGAAAGAATTAATTTTGATTTTTATTGTTTGCTCACAACTATAAAAGCAACAGCAGAGTGGACTATATGTAAAAAACAAACTAGGTTTTATGTCCACATCCAGTAAATGTGCTGAAAATATATATATATATATTTATACAAGACTCAGTTGATTTACATTAGGATAAAATATGGCTCTTTCTTTGGAGGCTCATCGGTAAGAGAAGTTCAATAAATTATTTTTTTCACAACTGGAGGAAGCCCAAGTGGATTAAGTAGGTTCCAGCAACACAAGAAAATGAATTACGATACAAATCCTGTATGAAAAGCTAGAGAAATTGAGTAAGAAAGAACTTTCCAAGTAGTGGGAAATTGAGTCTTTGCAAAGGTATATCGATGTGGAAATGGTGCCTAGGGGCCTACGGATTTATACAATCCTGATGTATGAGGACCCTGATCCCGAGATGCTGGAGGAATGGGCCGATAATTCAAAACATAGCTCTTTGAATATGATGAGAATTTTGATAAAATATGCGGTGAAAGATAGAGCTAAAAGCCTGGATGAGATTGCTAAAATAAACACAGAGTCATTTACAGTAATAACACAGGATACATTGGATGAATTTATGAAGAATTTGGATAAGAAACTCAGTAAATTTGAAGAAGAAAATATGAATAAAAAACAAAGGAAACTTATACGTGACTTTAAAGATTATCAAGCTGGGAGGATTTAAACTTTTCATTGCAAATATGACCATATGTATACTGAAGGATCAGTGAGGTCTATATTACAAGACACTGAGAAGAAAGGCCCATTATCAAGGGAACAAGAAGAAAGTGATCTCTTGGACAGCAATTTGTCGGATGTTTTGGACTGAACCCTGTTGAAAGGATTGGAAATAAACAAAGTTGCGAACAGGTCAAATTTTTTAAAACAATTTCAACTCCTGAATCAGGGGAGTACAGAACAGCACAGAGAACATTATTTTCAGAGAGGCAGAGGGAAAGGAGTGAGAGGAAAAGGAAGAGGAACAAGCAAGCAAAGAAGAAAGGATGCAAGAGAGGATTTAGGGCCAGTGGGAATGGCAACAAGGGCCTGCAAACAAATACAATGAATGTGATTAATCTCTCTAAGAGAGGTCTATCTGAAGAAGAAGAGGATCTCTAGGCCTTTCTTTTTGTCTTTTTGTAGTGGATTGGATTATACACAAACACAAATCGATATATTTAAATTTGTGAGGAAGTTAAAGCTTAAAAAAGGGGTATTGGACAAGGGATATGAAGGGCTTACAATTGAAAAAAAGTTCGGAATTGAGCAAATTGTGCATTTCAGATATTGACATGTTGCATACACTGTCAGATCTAGATGATGACTCAATAGCACATAAAGATCTGATAATGAATTTGGACACATTGGGTTTGGCAGTAGATGCAACATGCCCCAGCCCATTTAGACCAAAATCTACATTTTTACCAGCTTTACATTGTGATGCAATAGATATGTTTGAACGAGATGTGATAAAACAAATTAAAAGCATAAGATATAAATCAAGTAATGTGAAGAGAAGAAATTTATCGGAATCACAAGTGCAAGCCTTGCAGAGGTTAAAACAAGATAAGAGCATTGTTATTAAACAATCTGGCAAGTGTGGCAATGTGGTCATTTTGGATGTTGATAAATATGTGGCAGAGGGGGTAAGACATTTAAGTGATAAAACCTGTTATATAAAGTCCACCAGAAAGGAAGTTAAAAGAACTAGTAAACAATACTTTCAAATGCTCTATGATTGGAAAGAGATGGGTTTGATAACGTGGGAAGAATATTCTTTTTTGAAGTGTAAATATAAAAAAATTCCCATGCTATATCTCTTACCTAAAGTACATAAAAATAGATTGAACCCACCGAGAAGACCAATTGTGTCAACTATGGATTCTCTTTTGGAGAATACCTCTAAATACATTGATTATTTTCTCTGTGCATTTGTGGAAAACAGTGCCTTCATATGTGAAAGACGCTACGTACCTTTTGAAGATTATAGAGGATACTCCATGGGAAGATGATTACCTATTATTAACACTGGATGTCACAAGCCTTTATACCAGCATTGATCATGAGTTAGGCTTGAAGGCAATTAGACATTACATGCGAGCACGATCGATTTTACTACTGTTACACACAGAAATGTTGTGTTATATGATAAATTACTGTTTGAGGAATAACTACTTTTTCTTTGACAATCAAATATATAGACAGATGCAAGGGACAGCCATGGGGACTTGCTTTGCCCCCAGCTATGCAAATTTGTTTATTGACTGGTGGGAGGAGCAGGTTTCCATGAAGATCAGGGAGTTTGATAAAAAGGTAATTTTGTGGTGTAGGTACATTGAGCATATCTTTGTAATCTGGAAAGGTGATGTACAATCGATCTTGAAATTTGTTCAGAATTTGAATGAGAATGATTATAACTTGAAGTTTGTTGAACAACACAGCACAACAAACATTACATTTTTGGATGTTGAGGTGATGGTAAGGAATAATCTTCTCACCTCCAAATTACATAGAAAGCAGACAGCAGGTAACAGTTTACTTTATGCTCGAAGCGCACACCCAGATTTGTAGTGATACATCAGATTATCAACAAGAATGTGCAAGGATGTGTGAAAGGTTCAAGGAGAGAGGTTACAATATGAAAGTCATCATAGAGGCAAAACAAAAGGTGGATCAAATTTGTAGAGAAAAACTACTATTTAAGGTCCACCTTAAAGATGAAGAACCTTTAGTAACCAATCTTATAATGTAAGAAAGATCTTGAACAAAAGTTGGCACATTTTACAGATTGACTCGGTGTTATGTAACTGTATTCAAGATACACCACAAAGTACTATAAAAAAGAGCAGATCTCTGAGAGAGGATTTATGTCATAATTTTGTGACACGTGAACACGGAAAGGAAGTTAAAAATGTGATGCCTTCGGGATTTTATTGCTGCATGCAATGTAACGCATGCAAAAACAGTGTGAGTTGTAACAAAATAATGGTGACAGGGACTATGAAAGAACATGTCATCAAAGGACATTTCAATTGCAACAAACCATACTGTGTGTATTGTCTAATATGCCCTTGCCAGAAGATCTATGTAGGCAGCACAGTTCATTGTGCCAAGAAAAGGGTACTGAAACACAGAAGAGCTATTACAAATCATGATGGCAACTATCCAGTGGCAAGACATTTTTATGACAAACATTTTGGAAATGAAAATCTACTAAGATATGTAGTGATTGACCAGGTAAAAACGAATTGTCGAGGAGGCAATTGTGAACAAGAGTTACAGTTTTTGGAATCAAAATATATAATAGAATTTGATTCACTTGATCCTATAGGGTTGAATTCCAGTGAAGAAATGTGCATTAATTCGGGATAAAATCATAAATCTAAGATGAAAGATGTCTAGGATTATGCGAGCCTCCTTAATTGAACTGTACAGCATTTTATGAGATTTAACATTATTGATTAAGTCATTTGGGTAAGTGGGCGCACTTTTACACAGTACTTTTATTTGATCTCATATGCATTGTGGCAGAAGTGCATTTAATCTTGAAGAAAATGTATAGATAACAAATATATAGGGGTTTCAAACAATGAAATAAGGGAAATGTTATGATTTTTTATTTTTGGTTGAGTGATATATTATGTTTCTGGATACCTTATATGTGATTAAGACAGTCCACTTGGACTGGATAGCCTATAGTGTCTTGATGAATTTCTAATAAGAGTAATATTTTATAACACATTATATTAAGAGAGAAATTATTTATAGGGTACACATATATTTATATATTTATAATCATAATGGCATATGAAATAGGAAGAGAGAGAGTGTTGTTTCATTCGTGAAAGCCAGAAGTGATGTATACAATCAAGGATGATTGCACTATTCTAAGATGGCCGCCAATGTGAGGGTGTTTACACTGAGATGTGGACAGCAGTGTGTTTTTTATGTGTGGTGTTATTTATAGATGTGAGTGTATACCCACTCCATCGTGACCAAGGCTATGGCCGAAACACGTTGGAGGAGAGTCCTTTCTCCACAATAAATTTTGTTTATACTGACAGCATTCTGGAGGAGTCCTGGCTTTCCTTGAAGATAAGAGGACATTTTGATAAAGATATATACATATATATATTTATACATGTCAGAGTCACCAGATCCTCGTGGTTTGCACACGTTTCCAACACGTCCACCACTGAACAGCTCCAAGACTCTTATAGATAAATCACAGATGCTAAGAGAGTTCAAGAGCGGAAGAGGGGATTAGGAAGGGAACAGCTGGGAAGGAGACCTGTAGTAAGAAAAAGGTTAAAACACACAATATGAAAATTACATCTCATGAAATCAATACTAGACTATGACTCTAAGCCTAGTCATTCTGAAAACATGAACAACCTAAGAATTAGGCTTAAAATGACTAAGTTTCAAGATGGCTGGATACCTGTAAGGGAATCAAGATGGATTAAATGAAACTTTCAAATTCAAGTACTTTCCTTTACATGAGAATCAGGAAAACATTCTGAATAAGTTCTAAACCAGTCACATGAATCCTTTTTTGAGAATGCATATTAGGACCATGCAATATTGCATCTAGAAACTCTGGTCTTTTGTGTTCTCTTGAAATGTTTCAACACGAATTGCACACATTGCAGATTTTCATATATATAGTAAACACCATAAAAGGATTGTGCACTGTGAATAACACAATATGGATTCAGGAAACAAATCACACAACTTGTCAACTCGAATACTACCTAATAGATGTCTTAGAATAGTGCCATACAATGAACAACATGAATTAAGCTTTAGGAGAGAATCGTGCGTCTTGCCTATGCGTAAGCCACAATGTAAATGCCAAGAAATAACAGCGCGCAATGAATAACAAGATTAAAGCACCATGAAACGAATCGCGCGTCTTTTGCCGATTCTTAAGCCACCATGTAAATGTCAAGAAACAGTAGCGCGCAATGAATAACAAAGTTAAATCATCATGAAACGAATTGCGCGTCTTGCCAATTCGTAAGTCACCATGTAAATGTAAAAAAATGGTATCACGCAATGAACAACAATGTTAAAGCACCATGACACGAATCGCGTGTCTTGCCGATTCTTAAGCAACCATGTAAATGTCAAGAAATGGTAGCGCGCAATGAATAACAAAGTTAAATCATCATGAAACGAATCACGTGTCTTGCCGATTCATAAGCCACCATATAAATGTCAAGAAATGGTAGCGCGCAATGAATAACAAGATTAAATCAACATGAAACGAATCGCGCGTCTTGCCGATTAGTAAGCCACCATGTAAATGTCAAGAAATGGTAGCGCGCAAAGTAATCTGTTAATCATTAAAGAATTAGGCCAAGAATATGAAAGTTCTCGATAACGGCGTCTGGAGGTCAGCCCAACCACCGTCTTACCGCCCAGAACAAGGATCACCAATGAAGAATGAAGGGCAGACGCCTGGAAGATCAAATAGGCCACCGGGACAGGAGCTCAGGAAGTAGCTGCTGCTCTGCACCGGGACATCCGAATAGTGAGCACTTGGAGCTGGGCTGGCTCCCTTTTATAGAGTCTTGGCCCAGCCCACAACCACACCCAGGCATGCTGCAGGGAAAGTCTTTGGAAGGCCCTGGAAAGGGACCACACCCTAACACACTCTGAAAGCCTGCAGCAATACATTGCAAATGAACAGTATTTGTAAACACATAAAAAATAAGTCTTCAGGATTAAACTCTGCAATGCAAAAGGTTAAACAACAACATATCAGCACAATGCATAAATTACGTTGTTTTGAGAGTGCTGGGTTTTTGCATTCTAGTCGCCAATAGAGCGCGTACTGCCCTGGTGTTGACAGTACTCCCCTCTCCCAGACGCGCTCTAGGGCCTGGATTGCCTGGATTAAGATGATGAAAGCGTCTCACAAGTACTGGAGCATGAACATCAGATGCGGGAAATCATGAGTTACTTTCAGGACCATAACCTTTCCATGAGATTAAGTACCATAGATTACGCCCTCTCAGTTTAGAATCCAACACTTTCTTAACTTCGTATTCTTCTTTCCCTTGTACTAGAACAGGAGCTGGATGAGGGTGGACCTTTTGGACTGCCTTCTTCAAGAGGGAAGTGTGGAACACTGGATGAATCCGTAAGGATCTGGGCAATTCTAGTTTATAGGTCACCGGATTGATTTGCTGGAGGACAGTGTAAGGACCTATGAATTTGGGGTTAAGCATGTGCTTCTTCTTGAAGTCTACGAGGTTATTACAACTTTGGAGGAGGTGTTAATCCGTCCCAAAAGTGATGGTAAAGTGATGGATATACCACCAGCCGTATTACGAGTCCATTGTATCCTATGGAACTCGTAATATGGCTGGTGGTATATCCGTCACATTTGGGACGGATTAACACCTCCTCCAAAGTTGTAATAACCCCCTATATGTTTTGTGGAAAGCCACACTTTGTCACCTGGTTGATATTGCGATCCCTTACAATGTTTCTTGTCATAATGCCTTTTGTATTTTTGTTTGGCTTTTTCTAAATGCTGTTGAATCAGTTTCTGGGTTTGATGCAAATGCTGAATGGTTTCTGACACAGCTGGAGTAAGAGAACTTTCTTGAGGAATTGTGATGGGCAAGGTGTCAGGATGATAGCCAAATAAACCAAAAAAGGGTGTAACGCCAATAGAAGTGTGGAATGAGTTATTGTAGGCTACCTCAGCTAACCAGAGCATAGATGTCCAAGAATGAAGTGCCTTTTCAGAGTAGGCACGTAGGTATTGTTTCAAAGTCTGATTTAGTCTCTCCGTTTGACCATCTGTTTGAGGATGGTGACTAGTAGATAGTGTAGATGTCACTTGGAGTGTTTTACAACATGTCTTCCAGAAATTGGAGGCAAATTGCGACACCTGATCGGAGAGGATAACTTTTGGCAGTCCATGATAACGAACCACTCTGTTCAGTAAAATAGTTGCCAATTCACTAGAAGTGGGCAATTTCTTACAGGCAATGAAATGTCCATATTTCGTGAGACTGTCTACTACCACCAGAATCACTGAATGCTGTTGAACCACTGGCAGAGCGGTAATAAAGTCTAAAGAAATGTGTTCCCATGGACGACTTGGGATTGGAAGTGGATGTAACAACCCTTTTGGTTTTGAATGACTTGTTTTAGTGCGAGCACAGACTTTGCAGTTGTTTACCATTGCTTTTACATCTTTTGTTAGGGTAGGCCACCAAAAATAGCGTTGGATCAGTTCAAGAGTTTTAGGAGTACCTGGGTGACATGCCGTAGGTATAACATGCAACCAATGAAACACTATCTTGCGAAGTTTGGTAGTGGGTACGAACAAACGAGAGTCATGAAAGGGTAGTCCTTGCTTGATTGACCTTTTGGAGTCTGCTTGGGCCCATGTTTGCCATTTCTCAACAGTGAAAGAGTTGCGAATTTCTTCAAAGAAATCTTCAGTTTTTATGATACATAGAAGCTTGTCAGGAGCAATGATAGCTCTGGAGGCTTGAAATGCAGGCAACGTGGTAGACTCTTGGCGGGACAAGGCGTCAGCTTTGCGATTATCTTTACCAGGCAGAAAGGTTACTACAAAATCAAATTCGGCAAAAAACAGCATCCAGCGTAATTGCCGAGGAGTCAAAAGTGTGGCGGAACTCATGAATTGAAGATTACGATGATCAGTATATACTGTGACTGTATTTGGCACTCAACAAATGATGTCTCCATTCTTTAAAGGCGTCACGAATCGCCAGAAGCTCTTTTTCAGCAATGACATAGTTCTGTTCGGCTTCGTTCAACTTCCGAGACATATAAGCTACAGGATGGAGTTGACCAGTGTCTTTATTTCGTTGCGATAAGACGGCTCCTATTGCTACATCTGAAGCATCAGCTCCCACTATGAAAGGTCGATTTGCATCAGGATGAGTCAAGACTGGGGCAGTGGAGAAAGCTTCCTTCAGAGTAGAGAAGGCTTGGTCAGCTTCTGGGGACCATACAAACTTTTCTTCCTTTCTTAATAGCTTAGTGATTGGAGCCACTGTCTGGGAGAAATGATTTATGAACCTACGGTAAAAATTTGCAAACCCCAGGAAACATTGTACATCACAAACAGACTTTGGGGTGGGCCAATCGGATACAGCTTTTACTTTCTTTTCTGTCATCACCATACCTTGAGGGGTAAGAATAACTCCTAAAAACTCAACTGTGGTAACATGAAACACACACTTGGTTAGTTTGCAATATAAATGGTGTTTTCAAAGGGCTGCAAGAATTTTCTTGACATGTTGGACATGTTCGTTTTCATTGTCTGAGTAGATCAAAATGTCATCGATGTATACTATGGCAAATATGTCAAGGAACTCTCTAAGAACGTCATTCAAGAAAAATTGAAATGCTGCTGGAGCATTACACAGACCAAAAGGCATGACGGTGTATTAAAAAAGGCCATATCTTGTCTTGAACGCTGTTTTCCATTCGTCACCCTCTCTCATTCTGACCAAATGATAAGCACCTCGAAGGTCAAGCTTCGTGTAGATTTTTGCTCTCTTTACTTGTTCCAATAAGACCGGAATTAGGGGTAAAGGATATTTATTCTTGATGGTGACTTTGTTCAATCCCTTATAGTCGATACAAGTTCGAAGTTCTCCATTAGCTTTTGGAACAAAAAACAAAGGCGAAGCTGCAGGAGACTTAGAGGGGCAAATGAAACCATTTTCCAAACATTGATCTAGGTATTTTCGTAAATGTTGATTTTCGTGTTCTGACAGGGCATACACACGACAGTTGGGAAGTATCGCACCTGGGGCTAGATCAATTTGACAGTCATAAGATCTATGAGGAGGTAGGGTCTCTGCTCCTTTCTCATCAAATACATCTTTGTAAGATGAATACTGTTTGGGCAGCTGAATTTCTTTCTCCGTGGCAGTAGCTATGTAAGAGTTGCAGACTTTTGGTACTTTAATCTTTTGGAGACATTGTTCTTTACATAGCGCAGATGAGAACATGATTTTTTGTTCTGCCCAACTGATCTCTGGATTGTGATGAGTTAACCATGGCAAGCCAAGGATAATCCCATATTGGGGAGCATGGATCACGTCAAGGATGATTTTCTCTTTATGTTTCTTTCTTTGATTCTTATCTTCACAAATCATCGACAAGGGAATAGTCTGAAGAGTTACTGGACCTCCAGTCAAGAGTTTTCCATCGACTGCCTGGATGATTTCTGGGGTCTTCTTTTCAATACATGCGATCCCCCATGCACAAACCAATTGGGCTTTAACAAAGTTCCCAGTAGCCCCAGAATCGACTAGAGCTTTTTTGAAATAGATCTTTTTCTTCACCTGAACTCTTATTTCCAGTTTAAGATGTTTAGATTGTGAAGGGTCAATGGTGAACCCTTCTCTGCATCTCGGGTGTTTTAGTTTTCCAACTCGACTGGTGCATTGGCTGCGACCTTCTGAACTGGACCTTGCTTGCTCTTTGGTTTGATTGGACAATCTTTGGCAAAATTACCCTTCCGCCCACAATAAAGACATTGTCAATTTTTTCTGAGTAGGTTCTTTTCATCTTTGGTCAAAGGTCTTCTGATGGTTCCAATTTCCATCGGTTCCGGCGTTCTTTCTTTCGGAGTTCTTGAGTCTCTGTTATCATGAACACGCCATAAATATTTTTCAGTCTTTTTGCGCATTCCTTTACGTTCTGTTAACGATGATCAAGCCTCAAGACAAGGTTTATTCATTCTTGACAGTCTGTAGGTTGTGGGTGGATTTGCGCTAAGATATCTTTTAGTTCCTCTTTGAGTCCCTTGTAAAACAAGACCGCTTGTTTTTCTTCAGGCCAGGGTGTCTCGGCAACCAGCCGGTTAAAGTTGGCTAAATACGACACTAGGTCCTGATTCCCTTGGCGTAAACCTAATAATTCACAATCTGCTGACTGTGTTACAGTTCTACGATCAAAAACTCTCTCAAACTCACGAACAAAATTTCTCCAGTTGTACATCAAGGGGCTACCTTTACGCACAAGAGGAACTGCCCAGGTAGCTGCATCCCAAGACAGATATGATAACAAGAAAGCTACTTTGGACTGGGCATCTGGGAAAGTGTGTGGTCTGCAGGTGAAGTGTAGTTCCACTTGAACCAGGAAAGATTGCGCTTTCACAGGGTCACCTGAGAAACGTTCTGGGGGAGCTAAAGGAATTGCGGAAGGGACATTGAGGGAAATGCTTGTCGGATTACTTCCAGAAGTCTGAGAAGAAGTACCTGGCCAAGACACACCTGTGGGACTTTGTTCCTTCTTCTCTACCTTATCTTGTAACTGACTCACTTTCTCAGCTAGGCTAGTTGTCAATTCTTTGGATGATACCACCTCTGCCTGGAGCTGGGTGATAGTCTTGACTAACTCGTCCAGCGTGGCCATGCTGAGAACATCCACAAACCAGGCGGATAATAATTTGTGGGCTCACTATTCTGTCAGAGTCACCAGATCCTCGGGGTCTGCGCACGTTCCCAACACGTCCACCACTGAACAGCTCCAAGACTCTGATAGATAAATCACAGAGGCTAAGAGAGTTCAAGAGGGGAAGAAGGGATTAGGAAGGGAACAGCTGGGAAGGAGACCTGTAGTAAGAAAAAGGTTAAAACGCACAATATGAAAATTACATCTCATGAAATCAAAACTAGTCTATGACTCTAAGCCTAGTCATTCGGAAATTATGAACAACCTGTAATTAGGCTTAAAATGACTAAGTTTCAAGATGGCCGGATACCTGTAAGGGAATCAAGATGGATTAAATGAAACTTTCAAATTCAAGTACTTTCCTTTATATGAGAATCAGGAAAACATTCTGAATAAGTTCTAAACCAGTCATATGAATCCTTTTTTGAGAATGCATATTAGGACCATGCAATATTGCATCTAGAAACTCTGGCCTTTTGTGTTCTCTTGAAATGTTTCAACACGAATTGCCACATTGCAGATTTTCATATATATAGTAAACCCCATAAAAGGATTGTGCACCATGAATAACACAATATGGATTCAGGAAACAAATCACACAACTTGTCAACTCGAATACTACCTAATAAATGTCTTAGAATAGTGCCATACAATGAACAACATGAATTAAGCTTGAGGAGAGAATTGTGCGTCTTGCTGATTCGTAAGCCACAATGTAAATGCCAAGAAATAACAGCACGCAATGAATAACAAGATTAAAGCACCATGAAACGAATCGCGCGTCTTTTGCCGATTCTTAAGCCACCATGTAAATGTCAAGAAATGGCAGCGCGCAATGAATAACAAAGTTAAATCCTCATGAAACGAATCGCGCGTCTTGCCGATTCGTAAGTCACCATGTAAATGTCAAAAAATGGTATCACGCAATGAACAACAATTTTAAAGCACCATGAAATGAATCGCGGGTCTTGCCGATTCTTAAGCCACCATGTAAATGTCAAGAAATGATAGCGCGCAATAAATAACAAAGTTAAATCATCATGAAACGAATCACGCGTCTTGCCGATTCGTAAGCCACCATATAAATGTCAAGAAATGGTAGCGCGCACTGAATAACAAGATTAAATCAACATGAAACGAATCGCGCGTCTTGCCGATTCGTAAGCCACCATGTAAATGTCAAGAAATGGTAGCACGCAAAGTAATCTGTTAATCATTAAAGAATTAGGCCAAGAATATGAAAGTTCTCGATAACGGCGTCGGGAGGTCAGCCCAACCACTGTCTTACCACTCAGAACAAGGATCACCAATGAAGAATGAAGGGCAGACGCCTAGAAGATCAAATAGGCCACCGGGACAGGAGCTCAGGAAGTAGCTGCTGCTCTGCACCGGGACCTCTGATTAGTGAGCACTTGGAGCTGGGCTGGCTCCCTTTTATAGAGTCTTGGCACAGCCCACAACCACACCCAGGCATGCTGCAGGGAAAGTCTTTGGAAGGCCCTGGAAAGGGACAACACCCTAACACACTCTGAAAGCCTGCAGCAATACATTGCAAACGAACAGTATTTGTAAACACATTAAAAATAAGTCTTCAGGATTAAACTATGCAATGCAGAAGGTTAAACAACAACATATCAGCACAATGCATAAATTACGTTGTTTTGAGAGTGCTGGGTTTTTGCATTCTAGTCGCCAATAGAGCGCGTACTGCCCTAGTGTTGACAGTACTCCCCTCTCCCAGACGTGCTCTAGGGCCTGGTTTGCCTGGATTAAGACGATGAAAGCATCTCACAAGTACTGGAGCATGAACATCAGATGCGGAAACCCATGAGTTACTTTCAGGACCATAACCTTTCCATGAGATTAAGTACCATAGATTACTCCCTCTCAGTTTAGAATCCAACACTTTCTTAACTTCGTATTCTTCTTTCCCTTGTACTAGAACAGAAGCTGGATGAGGGTGGACCTTTTGGACTGCCTTCTTCAAGAGGGATGAATCCGTAAGGATCTGGGCAATTCTAGTTTATAGGTCACTGGATTGATTTGCTGGAGGACAGTGTAAGGACCCATGAATTTAGGGTTAAACATGTGCTTCTTCTTGAAGTCTATATGTTTTGTGGAAAGCCACACTTTGTCACCTGGTTGATATTGCGATCCCTCACAATGTTTCTTGTCATAATGCCTTTTGTATTTTTGTTTGGCTTTTTCTAAATGCTGTTGAATCAGTTTCTGGGTTTGATGCAAATGCTGAATGGTTTCTGACACAGCTGGAGTAAGAGAACTTTCTTGAGGAATTGTGATGGGCAAGGTGTCAGGATGATAGCCAAATAAACCAAAAAAGGGTGTAACGCCAGTAGAAGTGTGGAATGAGTTATTGTAGGCTAACTCAGCTAACCAGAGCATAGATGTCAAAGAATGAAGTGCCTTTTCAGCGTAAGCACGTAGGTATTGTTTCAAAGTCTGATTTAGTCTCCGTTTGACCATCTGTTTGAGGATGGTGACTAGTAGATAGTGTAGATGTCACTTGGAGTGTTTTACACCATGTCTTCCAGAAATTGGGGGCAAATTGCGACCCCCGATCGGAGAGGATAACTTTTGGCAGTCCATGATAACGAACCACTCTGTTCAGTAAAATAGTTGCCAATTCACTAGAAGTGGGCAATTTCTTACAGGGAATGAAATTTCCATATTTTGTGAGACTATCTACTACCACCAGAATTACTGAATGCTGTTGAACCACTGGCAGACCGGTAATAAAGTCTAAAGAAATGTGTTCCCATGGACGACTTGGGGTTGGAAGTGGATGCAACAACCCTTTTGGTTTTGAATTACTTGTTTTAGTGCGAGCACAGACTTCGCAGTTGTTTACCATTGCTTTTACATCTTTTGTTAGGGTAGGCCACAAAAAATAGCGTTGGATCAGTTCTAGAGTTTTAGGAGTACCTGGGTGACCCGCCGTAGGTATAACATGCAACCAATGAAACACTATCTTGCGAAGTTTGGTAGTGGGTACGAACAAACGAGAGTCATGAAAGGGTAGTCCTTGCTTGATTGACATTTTGGCGTCTGCTTGGGCCCATGTTTGCCAATTCTCAACAGTGAAAGAGTTGCGAATTTCTTCAAAGAAATCTTCAGTTTTTATGATACATAGAACCTTGTCAGGAGCAATGATAGCTCTGGAGGCTTGAAATGCAGGCAACGTGGTAGACTCTTGGCGGGACAAGGCGTCAGCTTTGTGATTATCTTTACCAGGCCGGAAGGTTACTACAAAATCAAATTCGGCAAAAAACAGCATCCAGCGTAATTGCGGAGGGTCAAAAGTGTGGCGGAACTCATGAATTAAAGATTACGATGATCAGTATATACTATGACAGTGTATTTGGCACCCAACAAATTATGGGGGTCATTCCGACCCTGGCGGTAAATACCGCCAGGGCCGGGGACTGCGGGAGCACCGCCAACAGGCTGGCGGTGCTCCCTTGGGCATTCTGACCGCGGCGGTTCGGCCGCGGTCAGAAGAGGAAAACCGGCGGTCTCCCGCCGGTTTTCCGCTGCCCTGGGAATCCCCCATGGTGGCGCAGGTTGCTGCGCCGCCATGGGGGATTACGACCCCCTCACCACCATCCTGTTCCTGGCGTTTCTGCCCGCCAGGAATAGGATGGCGGTGAGGGGTGTCGTGGGGCCCCCGTAAGAGGGCCCCACCTTGTATTTCAGTGTCTGCATTGCAGACACTGAAATACGCGACGGGTGCCACTGCACCCGTCACACACCCTCCACTCCGCATGGAGGGCTGTTTCCTACTGGGCTGGCGGGCGGCCTTTTGGCGGTCGCCCGCCAGCCCAGTGGGAAACCCAGAATGACCGCCGCGGTCTTTTGACCGCGGTACGGTCTTCTGGCGGTTCCCTCCAGGCGGGCGGCTCCCGCCGCCCGCCGGGGTCAGAATGACCCCCTATGTCTCCATTCTTTAAAGGCGTCACGAATTGCCAGAAGCTCTTTTTCAGCAATGACATAGTTCTGTTCGGCTTCGTTCAACTTCCGAGACATATAAGCTACAGGATGGAGTTGACCAGTGTCTTTATTTCGTTGTGATAAGACGGCTTCTATTGCTACATCTGACGCATCAGCTTCCACTATGAAAGGTCGATTCGCATCAGGATGAGGCAAGACTGGGGCAGTGGAGAAAGCTTCCTTCAAAGTAGAGAAGGCTTGGTCAGCTTCTGGGGACCATACAAACTTTTCTTTCTTTCTTAATAGCTTAGTGATTGGAGCCACTGTCTGGGAGAACCCCTCACCGCCATCCTGTTCCTGGCGTTTCTGCCCGCCAGGAATAGGATGGCGGTGAGGGGTGTCGTGGGGCCCCCGTAAGAGGGCCCCACCTTGTATTTCAGTGTCTGCATTGCAGACACTGAAATACGCGACGGGTGCCACTGCACCCGTCACACACCCTCCACTCCGCATGGAGGGCTGTTTCCTACTGGGCTGGCGGGCGGCCTTTTGGCGGTCGCCCGCCAGCCCAGTGGGAAACCCAGAATGACCGCCGCGGTCTTTTGACCGCGGTACGGTCTTCTGGCGGTTCCCTCCAGGCGGGCGGCTCCCGCCGCCCGCCGGGGTCAGAATGACCCCCTATGTCTCCATTCTTTAAAGGCGTCACGAATTGCCAGAAGCTCTTTTTCAGCAATGACATAGTTCTGTTCGGCTTCGTTCAACTTCCGAGACATATAAGCTACAGGATGGAGTTGACCAGTGTCTTTATTTCGTTGTGATAAGACGGCTTCTATTGCTACATCTGACGCATCAGCTTCCACTATGAAAGGTCGATTCGCATCAGGATGAGGCAAGACTGGGGCAGTGGAGAAAGCTTCCTTCAAAGTAGAGAAGGCTTGGTCAGCTTCTGGGGACCATACAAACTTTTCTTTCTTTCTTAATAGCTTAGTGATTGGAGCCACTGTCTGGGAGAAATTATTTATGAACCTCCGGTAAAAATTTGCAAACCCCAGGAAACATTGTACATCACGAACAGCCTTTGGGGTGGGCCAATCAGATACGGCTTTTACTTTCTTTTCTGCCATCACCATACCTTGAGGGGTAAGAGTAACCCCTAAAAACTCAACTGTGGTAACATGAAACTCACACTTGGTTAGTTTGCAATATAAATGGTGTTTTCGAAGGGCTGCAAGAATTTTCTTGACATGTTGGAAATGTTCGTTTTCATTGTCTGGGTAGATCAAAATGTCATTGATGTATACTATGGCAAATATGTCAATGTACTCTCTAAGAACGTCATTCAAGAAAAATTGAAATGCTGCTGGAGCATTACACAGACCAAAAGGCATGACGGTGTATTCAAAAAGGCCATATCTTGTCTTAAACGCTGTTTTCCATCCGTCACCCTCTCTCATTCTGACCAAATGATAAGCACCTCAAAGGTTAAGCTTCGTGTAGATTTTTGCTCTCTTTACTTGTTGCAATAAGACCGGAATTATGGGTAAAGGATATTTATTCTTGATGGTGACTTTGTTCAATCCCCTATAGTCGATACATGTTTGAAGTTCTCCATTAGCTTTCGGAACAAAAAACAAAGGCAAAGCTGCAGGAGACTTAGAGGGGCGAATGAAACCATTCTCCAATAATTGATCTAGGTATTTTCGTAAATGTTGATTTTCATGTTCTGACAGGGCATACACACGACATTTGGGAAGTATCGCACCTGGAGCTAGATCAATTTGACAGTCATAAGATCTATGAGGAGGTAGGGTCTCTGCTCCATTCTCATCAAATACATCTTTGCAAGATGAATACTGTTTGGTAAGCTGAATTTCTTTCTCCGCGGCAGTAGCTATGTAAGAGTTGCAGACTTTTGGTACTTAAATCTTTTGGAGACATTGTTCTTTACATAGCGCAGATGAGAACATGATTTTTCGTTCTGCCCAACTGATCTCTGGATTGTGATGAGTTAACCATGGCAAGCCAAGGACAATCCCATATTGGGGTGCATGGATCACGTCAAGGATGATTTTCTCTTTGTGTTTCTTTCTTTGATTCTTATCTTCACAAATCATCGACAAGGGAATAGTCTGAAGACTTACTGGACCTCCAGTCAAGAGTTTTCCATCAACTGCCTGGATGATTTCTGGGGTCTTCTTTTCAATACATGGGATCCCCCATGCACAAACCAATTGGGCGTCAACAAAGTTCCCAGTAGCCCCAGAATCGACTAGAGCTTTTTTTAAATAGATCTTTTTCTTCACCTGAACTTTTATTTCCAGTTTAATATGTTTAGATTGTGAAGGGTCCACAGTGACACCCAAGAGCAACCCTTCTCTGCATCTCGGGTGTTTTAGTTTTCCAACTCGACTGGTGCATTGGCTGCGACCTTCTGAACTGGACCTTGCTTGCTCTTTGGTTTGATTGGACAATCTTTGGCAAAATGACCCTTCCGCCCACAATAAAGACATTGTAAATTTTTTCTGCGTAGGTTCTTTTCATCTTTGGTCAAAGGTCTTCTGATGGTTCCAATTTCCATCGGTTCCGGCGTTCTTTCTTTCGGAGTTCTTGAGTCTCTGTTATCATGAACACGCCATGAATATTTTTCAGTCTTTTTGCGCATTCCTTTACGTTCTGTTAACGATGATCAAGCCTGAAGACAAGGTTTATTAATTCTTGACAGTCTGTAGGTTGTGGGTGGATTTGCGCTAAGATATCTTTTAGTTCCTCTTTGAGTCCCTTGTAAAACAAGACCGCTTGTTTTTCTTCAGGCCAGGATGTCTCGGCAACCAGCCGGTTAAAGTTGGCTAAATACGACACTAGGTCCTGATTCCCTAGGCATAAATCTAATAATTCACGATCTGCTGACTGTGTTACAGTTCTATGATCAAAAACTCTCTCAAACTCACAAACAAAATTTCTCCAGTTGTACATCAAGGGACTATCTTTACGCACAAGAGGAACTGCCCAGGTAGCTGCATCCCCAGACAAATATAATAACAAGAAAGCTACTTTGGACTGGGCATCTGGGAAAGTGTGTGGTCTGCAGGTGAAGTGGAGTTCCACTTGAACCAGGAAAGATTGCCCTTTCAAAGGGTCACCTGAGAAACGTTCTGGGGGAGCTAAAGGAATTGCGGAAGGGACATTGAGGGAAATGCTTGTCGGATTACTTCCAGAAGTCTGAGAAGAAGTACCTGGCCATGACACACCTGTGGGAATTTGTTCCTTCTTCTCTACCTTATCTTGTAACTGACTCACTCTCTCAGCTAGGCTAGTTGTCAATTCTTTGGATGATACCACCTCTGCCTGGAGCTGGGTGATAGCCTTGACTAACTCGTCCAGCGTGGCCATGCTGAGAACATCCACAAAACAGGAGGATAATAATTCGTGGGCTCACTATTCTGTCAGAGTCACCAGATCCTCGTGGTCTGCGCACGTTCCTAACACGTCCACCACTGAACAGCTCCAAGACTCTGATAGATAAATCACAGAGGCTAAGAGGGTTCAAGCGGGGAAGAGGGGATTAGGAAGGGAACAGCTGGGAAGGAGACCTGTAGTAAGAAAAAGGTTAAAACACACAATATGAAAATTACATCTCATGAAATCAATACTAGACTATGACTCTAAGCCTAGTCATTCTGAAAACATGAACAACCTAAGAACTAGGTTTAAAATGACTAAGTTTCAAGATGGCCGGATACCTGTAAGGGAATCAAGATGGATTAAATGAAACTTTCAAATTCAAGTACTTTCCTTTACATGAGAATCAGGAAAACATTCTGAATAAGTTCTAAACCAGTCATATGAATCCTTTTTTGAGAATGCATATTAGGACCATGCAATATTGCATCTAGAAACTCTGGCCTTTTGTGTTCTCTTGAAATGTTTCAACACGAATTGCGCACATTGCAGATTTTCATATATATAGTAAACACCATAAAAGGATTGTGTACCATGAATAACACAATATGGATTCAGGAAACAAATCACACAACTTGTCAACTCGAATACTACCTAATAAATGTCTTAGAATAGTGCCATACAATGAACAACATGAATTAAGCTTGAGGAGAGAATCAAGCGTCTTGCCGATTCGTAAGCCACAATGTAAATGCCAAGAAATAACAGCGCGCAATGAATAACAAGATTAAAGCACCATGAAACGAATCGCGCGCCTTTTGCCGATTCTTAAGCCACCATGTAAATGTCAAGAAATGGTAGCGCGCAATGAATAACAAAGTTAAATCATCATGAAACGAATCGTGCGTCTTGCCGATTCGTAAGTCACCATATAAATGTCAAGAAATGGTAGCGCGCAATGAATAACAAGATTAAATCAACATGAAACGAATTGCGCGTCTTACCGATTCGTAATCCACCATGTAAATGTCAAGAAATGGTAGCGCACAAAGTAATCTGTTAATCATTAAAGAATTACGCCAAGAATATGAAAGTTCTCGATAACGGCGTCGGGAGGTCAGCCCAACCACCGTCTTACCGCCCAGAACAAGGATCACCAATGAAGAATGAAGGGAAGACGCCTGGAAGATTAAATAGGCCACCGGGACAGGAGCTCAGGAAGTAGCTGCTGCTCTGCACCGGGACCTCTGAATAGTGAGCACTTGGAGCTGGGCTGGCTCCCTTTTATAGAGTCTTGGCCCAGCCCACAACCACACCCTGGCATGCTGCAGGGAAAGTCTTGGGAAGGCCCTGGAAAGGGACCACACCCTAACACAATCTGAAAGCCTGCAGCAATACATTGCAAATGAACAGTATTTGTAAACACATTAAAAATAAGTCCTCAGGATTAAACTCTGCAATGCAAAAGGTTAAACAACAACATATCAGCACAATGCATAAATTACGTTGTTTTGAGAGTGCTGGGTTTTTGCATTCTAGT
Source organism: Pleurodeles waltl (assembly GCF_031143425.1). Classification (NCBI taxonomy): domain Eukaryota; kingdom Metazoa; phylum Chordata; class Amphibia; order Caudata; family Salamandridae; genus Pleurodeles; species Pleurodeles waltl. Next base: position 1,032,621,747 of record NC_090439.1, on the reverse strand, counting down.
CGCCAACAGAGCACGCACTGCCCTGGTGTTGACAATACATATGTTTACATATCCACACATGCAAAAAACCTTAAACGGAGACTCTAAATAAACAATGGGGGCCTGAATTGTCCATGTGAACCTGGGTATCAAGTGTAAGGCCTCATTACGACTTTGGCGGTCTTTTTGGAAGACCGCTGCTGCGGTGGCAGCCAAAAGACCACCATGTTGGTGGTCATTCGGCCACCGTATTAAGAGTCACAGAGTGAAGACCACCAAAAAACAGCCAAAAACCTGAGACCGCAGGACACTGCGCAGGACAGGGCAGGAAAGAGGCGGTTCCAGCACCAGCACCACCAGCCCGACAAAAATCCACCAACCAGATTACGAGCCACAAATCACCACTGCGGTTCTTCCATGGCGGAAAACCATTGATGGTGTGAACCGTCACGGTCAAAACTCACTTTGGGCAGAACACAATACCACATTGGATAGTTTGAATACCCCACACCTGACACACATCAACACACCCGATGCACCTACACACCCAGTGTATTGGTCACCAGGCGGAGCCTCCAACAGCATGACACATATTACAACAGAGATGTCACAGGACAGTTGTCTGAGAGTTTGCAGTGCAGTCCAACACCATAATATAGTCAGCATTCCATTCTGCAAATAGAAAATGACAGAGAGTATTATCAGGATGGTGGCACACAATGCACACATACAGGTAGCATAACTCATGCCCATGGTAACCCACCTACAAAGCAGGGGCATCCAGCATGAATCTATGCATCACCAGGTACAGACTCATCACATAACAGGTCAGTACAATGGCCCAGTCAAGTGAGATAGGTGTTGTGTGTGACATTTATTTGGGCATGTGAACTAGTGAGTGTGTAAATGCATGCAAATGCCATGTTGTGAAGGCATCTTAGCAGAGAGGATGGGTATGTGTGCCTAGTTGCAGTGACAGATGTGTAGTGGCATGGTGCATGTATACATGGCTTTCTCCTTTTGTCTGTGTCATCCATGCAGGTAAATGCTCCTCAGAAAAGGGGATATGGTGTGCTATCACCATCAAATGCGGATCCTGGGGGTCCACAGCCAGCAGAGCACTCATTGTTGCAAGTAGTGGAAGGACCTGAGACTCTGGGACTGGAAAATTGCTGAGGACCAGCTGGGGATGTCCTCCCAATGAGGGAGGGGTGTCCATCGGACCCTGACCCGCCTAATGGCCTGCATCTTGGCAGTGGCCTACCCTGAGGTGGATGGGCGTTTGAGGGCAGAGCAGCTAAAAGGAGATTAGTACTGACTGTATCCTTGTACTTGGCTCTGGTTCTATGGTGTTTGCAGTCACACTGTAGCAGCTGTGACAGTGTAGTAGGTGCTAGAGGGATGTAGATTAGTGAGAATACGGAGTACCCACATTGCCTGACTATTAGATGTAGATCTGGCATTCATGGTTTGCTATGTGTACGTTTATTTCACCTGTGTCAAGACATATCTATGACTGCATATGGAGATGCTCAGATGACAATGACACATGTGTGAGTTCACCCAGCCATTTAATGTTTGTAAGCTTCATTTTCATCCTACCCATAGAGTATGTCCTGGTCCATTCTTCAGCATTCATGATCCAGTAGCTCTAAGGTGTTTGAGCACTCCCATCTGTCTTGATCACCTGTATTAGCCCCTGGGTGCCTGACATAATTTGTACAGGTACCATGTTACAGTCCTCATGGTACAGGTATTGACTCCATGTGAGGCAGGCCTCCCCAACACTGCACAGATATGGCTAGGATATAACAGTACATATGGGTCAGTAAATGTATCCCCATTGTCTTATCTTCTGCATACTATGGGGTATGTGAAGGTCGTAAGGAAAGGCTATTCAACAGCGGGTGTTTGATTTTGTTTTTTTGTCCTGTACATGCATGTCCATGGCATTGCCATATGGGCAAATCACATTTAGTCATAAGGCTTTGTTGTCTAGGTGATAAGTGGCTAGGCAGTGGTACCCTATCACTATATGGAATGCCCATTCAATGTGTGCCAATATAAAACCAATTACAGTGACACTTGTTATTATCTGCCTACACTATGTCTCAATGGTTACTTGGAGTCACAGGTAATAGAGTGGGTCAATCATTTCAGCCCTCTGCCTAGATGATGTGGACAGCCTGGACAGGATTTGTCATAGATTGACTTGTAATTTCATTGTATGATGGTGTAGCTGTACTACAATTCCTAGGACAGGTGTTGCTGTGGGATATGCTGTCAGTGCAACGGCAGTCATGTAATTCCATGTGTACATCATGTGTTCATATCTCTTCAGTGGGATATGTATGTGTGTTGGGTGCACTTGAGTACAGCTAATCACATGCCAGGAAAGATGTGAGTGGTGCTACTTCAATCATGTAGACATGGGGTGGAACTATGACAGCATGTCAGGTGATATGTTAGGTGCCCTATGATTTTTTCATGGCTTGCTAGTGTTTAGGTGTCCTTACACTGCACCTATCTCATGTTTGCTGTGTAGCCCACTGTAGCTGCACATGCATGTATGAAGTGGTGTGGTATACCTGTGTACAGTGCATGCAGAGGTTCCACTGGAATTTGGTACATGGGGTCATATGGCTGTGCTCCAGACATGTATTTTACACATCAAATGTCACCTGTCTGGTGGTGCCTCATGTTGTGGCTATATCAGTGATACTTTCCATTATGGTATATATGTATGGTTGGTTCAGTGAGGCATGTGATTTGATTGGCAGGTGCTGTGTAGTCTGTGAATTGAGTTTATTTACTATCATGGGACATTACTTAATGGGCATGGACTGATCAGGTGTAGATTCAATAAATGCATGTTAGATTGTGATTAGGAAACTGTTTTAACTACAGATTAGAGGAGTATGGGCAGTTATGATCCAGATTAGGAATTAATTTCAGCTTCAGCCAGGGCATGATGAACATGCTGACATGTGTTTTCATGTGAATTCTTAGCATGCTCCAGTCGTGCTATCACATTTGGATTATGAGGGTAACCATGGTGGGGTGGATAGGAGTAACATGTTGAGGCATGATGGAGGTTATGTTGGTTACTAGATGACATAGCCTAGCCAGGAGATGTATTACTACAGTTGTCCTTGCTCTAATGTGTGTATGTGAAGAATGTGATGACCTTTTTTCTCCCTCTCTATCTGTCCCTCCCTCTATCTCTACTTGTGTGCATCAGCATCGGCAGGAGAAGAAGACAGGGTACAGGCGAATGGGGATGCTGCTGGCTTCGGGACCCAAAGTGCTAATACCACTGACAGCGAGAGACCCAGTGGCGAGGGGAGTTCCACAAGGGAGACTGGATCTTCCACTTCATCATCCTCAGAATCCTCCTCCACTGGATACTCCCTGGTGGTAGTGGACCCTTTTGGGATCAACCAGCATCATCTTTGTCTGCCACCTCCTTTACTACTACCGCCCTCCCTGTAGCTCTCCACTAAGTAGTCCATGCCCGCTCACCCAGGAGGGTGGCCATCTTCTTCACCGCAGGCACATCTGCCCCTGCCAGCCCTTCTGCCCTCAGTGAGGTGGCTATTTACCTCCAGAGGTCTATCTCTGTGGGTCAGTTGACCATTCCTGGAGGGCGTTCACGGTGCACTGGCTGGCCTACAGAGATCCTTTCAGGCTCTGGTCTCCACACTGACAGCAGCCAGTCACCTCCCTCTTTCCAAACCGAAATCCCTCTTCCCCGTTCCAGTCATAGCACACAGACAGACAAACATGCATCCACCTCAACAACCAAGGCTACCGCTGACAAACACAAGCATCACAAGACCCACCACCGGCATGCACGCAGACAACACCCACCTGCAGACACAGCAACACACACTACCTGCACTGACTCCCCCAAAAGCCCCCCCTTAACAGACACTACACCTGGACACACCGGTAGACACCACACCCACATTCACAGATATAGCCACAACTCCAATCCTACCCAATCTCCACAATAGCAGACCCTCAGACATCCACCCCAGTCACTACATCCGCAGTCACCATAGACATGACTACATGCAGCACATCCACCATACCTGCAGTCACCATCCCAACAGACAGCTACCCATCCACCACGGCATCTCCAAGCACCTCCACACCCCCTCCTCCCAAAACACATAACCATCCAACAGACACCCAGCACACACAAGCATATCTCATACACACATGCACCCAAGACATCCCCCAAGACAACTCACAACCACTCCCATGCCCTTTAGCCATAACCATCCCCCTGTGTGAAAGACATTTTTTTCTCTAGGAGTTGAACCTTTTCCCTACTCCTCTCCCACCCTGTGTGACCCCTCTGAAGATCTGTGCCCCTCCCCGTGTCCAGCTCTTCCACCTCCAAATCCTCCCCTGGCCCCCGCAGGTACCCATACCCCTCCCCCACCAAGAAGTCGATCCCTCACAAGAGTTCCCAGCCCTCCCCTAAGCCTCAACCTACACCTCCCCCCAAGCCAAAGTATCCATCTCCCAAACCGAAACAACTCCCCCCCCTTTGCTCCCATCCACTGAGGTGCCTGCCTGCCTCCTTGATGCCTCTTCCTGTGGAGGTTATACGCCTGTCAGGAGTTAAGTAGGGGCACTGGAATGTGGCATCTGTGCATGATGCACATATTATATTGGACTGGCCAATGGCCTACTGATCTTGTACATAATTATGTATTTATTTTTATATTTATTGCCATACATCTGGTTCAACCAGTTGTTGGTTCCAAGCTTACATTTTTGTCCTGCCTTTCATTCCTTATGGCTGTTCTGGTCTCGCCTGATTTAGTTTGTGTGTTAGTATATTTCTTGTGTGTGTGTGTGTGTGGCCAGCATGTGTGGGTGCGTGCATTGCATTTGTCCTGCTGTGATGGCTGCGTATTGTGTGATGGACTAGTATGAGTTAGGGACATGGATTAATGTTGATATTGTGTGCAGTGATTGTGTTGTGTTGACATGTGTTATTTCGAGTGTTGTGTGCCCTTGTGTAGTTGTTCTGTGTGTGTGAGTGTTGATTATTATGCCCAATCCTTTGTGATATGTGTCAGCGGGATATGACGGGATTTGACATTTGGCTTGTTGTATGGATGTTTGATTGTGTGTGTTGGTTCTCTGGTGTTGTTAGGTGGTGCTCTATGTATGATTTGTCAAGTGGAGATGTGTATTGTGGATGTGTGACAGTGATTTTGAGATGTGGTTTGATGATGTCTCATTTGCTTGTGTTGTGTGTTGTAGTGTTAGACTGTGCTGGTGCTTTCTATATGGGTGTTGGTGTGTGTGGTTTGGCTGTAGTGTGTGTACAATCTATGTGTGTGTGTGTGTGTGTCAGTGTGAGGTTATGTGCTTGTGTGTCACCATCACCACCCTTTCAGGATGTGTTTGTTGTGTGCAGGTATATAGATTGACATTGTGAAATGGTGTCAGGTAAGTGTGTGTACTTACAGTTGCTGTCGTCATCGCTGGTTCTAAAGTTGTTGTGCGAGCAGGAGCAGCGGGAAGATGTGTAGCTCAGGTTCCATTCCAGCTCAAGACGGGTATGTGTTCCTGAAGGTGACTGTCTCTTTTTATACAGTTGGCTTCCGCCAGGGTTTCCATGGTGGTGTTATCGCGGCAGAAACCTTAGCGGTGTGGAGCCTCGTACTCTGTCCAGCGGGAACATGCTCTCCGCCAGCCTGAAGGTGGCTGCCATTGTCTGTGGCGGCCTGACTGCACTGGTGGTGCCCCTGGTGGATTGTCTGTATTCTGTTGAGAAGACGGCCATTGTCATAATTTGGCGGTCCTTTCCGCCAGCCTGTTGGTGGTACGACTGCCACTGCCAACATGGCAGTCATGAGACTGCACAGAGCCCAAAGTGTGAGAAACCAGAACCAAACTGTGAGAAATTGGGTAGTTGGTTGACTGGAGTATGAGCCCTGGTCAAGCAACATCCAAAATCCCCTGCAGGGTGAACCACAAAAAGTCTCTACATTAGCCTGTGATTAACCCTGGGTAGCTTGGCAAGCTTGGCACAAAAAGTAGTCAGGCTAAACTTTGAGAAAATGTGTATTTATGCAGCACACAAATAACCATACAGTGAAAACACAGCACAATAAACAATCCCAAACCAATCTAGAAACATAGAATGCATTCTATTAAATGATGTGATACCACAACCATTAAAATCCAATTAGTTGAACCGAAGTTATGAATTTTTAATGTTTAAAGTTAAAAATAGCAAGTCCTCAGTTTTAGGAAATGGCCACCTGGGCACCTTTAGCACTACAACCAAGGGTTCAGGAGGTGATGGAGACATCCTGGGTGCTCAAAATTCACTCAGACTGGGTCCAGGTGCAGGCTCAAGATGGTGGGAGCCTGTTATGTTCCTATGGCTCTGAACAGCTCTTGGAGTCACTTCTGAAGTCCTGGGTGCAGGTAAAGATAGAAGGCTCTACAGCAGGACTGCCTCTGAAGGTTCAAGGCAGGTTTCAGGCAGCAAAGCAGTCCTTCCAACTACAACAGCAATCTGGTAGAATGCACAACAGGTCACAGCAGCAGACTGTCCTCTGACAGTCCATCCGCAGGTCGAGTAGTGAACTGAAAAGTGGGTCTGAGAGCCTTAATTTTATACCCTGGTGCCCTGTCCTAGAAGTTGGGAGAAGTTTCCAGAAGGCTTCTTTAAAGTTCCAGAAGTTTCATGCCTTCCCTGCCCTGGCTCCGAGCTGGCTGCACTGATAATATAGGGTTGTTAAGTCAATTGTGCAGTGGCAGAGCCCAGCCTATTCAGGTGTAAGTGGTGCTGTGCCTAGCTCCCCGCCAGCCCATCAAGTCAGTTACTGTCCTAATCAGGCCCTGCTAATCCCACTATTGTGTCACTGTCTGGGAGGAATTCACAAAGTCCTAACTGTCAGTTACATGCCCTGGGTATATGGTATATGGTATTACCCTCTACAAGGGACTTACATGTAAATTAAATATGCCAATTAGGTATATGCCAATCAACTCATGTTCTAAGGAGAGAGCACACACACATCATTTAGCACTAGTTAGCAGTAGTAAACAGCACAGAGTCATAAGGCCAACAAACAAAAATCCATCAAAAAGTAGGGGGAAGGCAAAAGGTTTGGGGGTGACCCTGTGAAGAGGGCCATTTCCAACAAAAACCAAGAAGTGTACAGTTTAGGTGATAAAAAGTATATAATGGTTTTCACAAAGACAGCCTATGCAATATATATATATATATATATATATATATATATATATATACACACACACACACACTGGTATATGCTGGTATATGTTGCCAGTGTATAGGTTTAAAATGAAGGTCTGTCTATAGTTGGTGTTGATTACATTTAGACCCTAAGGAGGATATGAGGGTCTCTTCAGCACTCTGTTAACTTGGGGGACTAATGGAAATAAGTTGTGGTGGGTGTTATTACTGTAATGTTCACCCCCCCTTAGAAGGTATTGTTGTAAGTTTCCTTTATGCAGGATTGTTATTACAAGCTCCCCCACTTCCCAGCTTCATGCGTACTCTCCTTAATGGCACAAAATATTTCAACATGGTTGCTGGTATGGCCTCCCTGGCGCTGGCTCGCCCTCCCTACACCCACGAACATGGTCACACCTCCTCCACAAGGACACTGCACGAGCTGGTGCAAGCATCTATTTAGAAGAAGATGAGGGGGCAGTTTCTTCTTCACCTGAAGAAGAGGCAAGTCTCCGCATGGGAGTCCATCATTCTGCTGCACGTTGTGCTTACTATTAGCTCATGTTTGGGGTCCCTGTCAGCTTTCACGGGTAAATGCCTCTTTTTGAGTGTGTATGAGAAGGTTCATTTTTAATCCTTACAGCTATCTGACTCTTCCTTTTTTGCCCCCATTTAGGCATTAGCTGGTGAGTAAAACTTTATTGATGTCAGTACATTCAGTGCCTTTCCATTTTTGGGGTAAGCAGCCCTCACCTTTGATCCACTAGCCTAGATAGCACTTTCTACTACATTGGCCGCTATTAATTTACATATCCTAGGTATCCTTTACAGGTCACCTTTTGGGACCCAATTTGCAGCATTTTGACATGTCTGCGCACAGACCGTTCCCCTTTCTGCAACCAAACATTCTTAACCTTCATCTATCATTTCACCAAGTCTATAAGCTATTTCTGAGCATTTCCAAAGTCCCTTAGGTTAACATAATCGTGATGAGACCTTATATCTTATGTTGGGTCGAAACAGCATCAACACTAACAATAGACAGACTTTGATTTTAAAACTATACACTGGCAACATATACCAGTTTATACATATAAATATATGTACATTTGTACGTAATGTCACAGGCTGTCTTTTATATATTTTCAATCACCTAAACTGTTCACTTTTCCTTCTTGGTTTGGTTTGGGTTTCTCACACTTGGGGCTCTGTGCAGATACTATCTCATTTGATTACATTTCCGTTGGTCAAACAGTTTTGTTGATGTTTACGTAATTAAACTTTTTTGTTGTTGTTATTGGTTGAGATTGAGTCTCAACAGTACTCTCTGTCTTAATGGAAAATGGTTTACCTTTGATTTGCTTGAAGAAAAGTCATTGAGAGCCACAGACCGAAAATGAGAAGTCTAAGACTCAGTTTGCCAATTTCCGGCTACAGCTCTGGAGCCATAAAAGCTGAACAAGCTGCGTTGTCCGAGTGGTAGCTACAACTATATGTTCAAGGCTGACTGCTGAAGCGCAGCCTGGGAGACTGAACCTTGCCATTCAAAAGTTGCAACTGAGTCTGCTTAAAGTGGAAGAGTTATAAAAGTGCAGTTTGGTTGCCTAAGATTGGCGCTAGGTGTTGTTGAAGGGAACTGTTGGCTTTGCTGTGACAGGAGACTAGTAGACCAGAGGTAACAGATTTTTGGCTGGACTTCATCTGGACTTCAAAGGACATTGACTGCTATGGCGCAAGTCACCTCATCATATTTGAAGAGGCCCCAGAGAGACCTCTGTCAACTGGATTAGCATCCTTAGCATCTTTAGCATCCGGTGTTGTTTGCATCAGGACCACTCCATTGATGTCTATGGTGATTCACCTATAGAGCCTGGGACTGAACTGGAGACTGCTTTGTCTGCAAGGTAAGTATCCTGCTAAGCCTTACTGGCCACTGTGACTTGCCCCTTTACAGAGTTGGTAAAATCAGGCTGTACTACGCAAAAACTACTTTATTAAAATGTTCCAAATGTTTCCAGGGTAACTGCTAACCCGAGTTGTTGCCAAATCTTATTTGTAATTTGAGTGATTTACTGAAACAAAAACATATCTCCTGAACCCTCTTGTGCATTGTGTTCATTTTGGTGTCTAGAAATTAATACATATAAGATATATTTTCATTAATAGGTGAGTGATTTCCTTTGCGTCATGTTTCTTCTTATTCAATTGTTTTGGAACTTCTATCATTTCTAAAGTTTTCATTGAGATTTTATACAAAACAAGCAGTTGAATCTACATACAAGGGCTGAATATGTTGACATCGGTATCAGTGTACAAATTTACAATTGTTGTCAATTTTGAGTAGGCTTTGACAGCAAGATGATAGGAGAATGCATCAGAAAGTAGATTATGAGCAAAGCTACTGAAGAGTTAACTGTAATAATATATCAAGAAAACAGGAAAGGGTTTCAGGGAGGAATAATCATTGCAAAACAATGGTCTAGAATTTTCCATAAAGCCTTACTAGCCAAGATTAAGTTGATAGTATTGAGTGAGCACCCCTATTATATGTTAGCCAATCCCATCATGTATTTTTAGAGGTGTTCCCTTGTCCCAGAAGACATGATAGTTTTGGGGGCAAGACTAAACATTAAAGGCCTGATTGCGGCCTTGGGGGAGGGGATTACTCTGTACCAAATGTGACAGATATCCCGGCCACCGTATTACAAGTTCCATTATATTCTATGGAACTTGTAACACTGCAGATGGGATCTCTGTCACATTTGGGACGGAGTAATCCCCTCCACCAAGGTTGTAATCAGGCCCTAAGTCTAATAGGAATGAGTCATCCTTTTGTAGTCCAGTTGTATATAAGGGACTAACAGGATCACAAACTGAAAAAGAAAATTTCTACGAATTTAGTATGAAATATGTCATCACTGGTACCATGGAAATTTGTGAAATTAGGGACATTCACACATAATGTGTTGAAGGTCTGCATTTTCCGGGCCACAACACCAACATTGGTCCATAAGACCTGGGGCTAATTATGAGTTCAGCAGACAGGAAAACCCATCCGCCAGACTTCCGACAGGAAGGTTGCCACCATGCTGGCTACCTCCCCACTGGGCTCATTTTGACTTTCCTGCTGGGCTGACCAGAGGAAACCAAAGTGGGAAAGTGGCGGCAGCATTACCACCGGCTTGTAATTGAGCTGGTGGCAATGCTGCTACTGCTAGGGGCTCCATAAGTCTTGCATTGCTCAATGTCTGCATAGCAGACAGTGAGCATTGTGAGGGTGGTGGCAGGGATACCCCTGCACTGCCCATGCCAAGTGCATGGGCAGTGCAAGAGCCCCCCTGTGGCTCATTGCACCTGTTCTCCGCCAGGCTTTTCACGACTGACTACAGTGCCACCCTGGGTGATGCCAACCTCTGCCACCTTTAGCCCTGATATCAGCGGAGATGGCAGTACCCTTGTGGTCTGACCACCAGGATCTTAATGTGGTGGTCGGACCGCCACAGCAGCAGTGGTCCTGACCAACACCACGAGACTTGTGGTCTTAAAACCGCCAGCCTCATAATCAGGACCCTAGTTTGGTCAATTGTAGTGTTGTCCAGAAGGTTCTGTGAGGTATGTGAAGTTTGGTCTGGCCGAGTTTCAGAGTTATTTTCTTAGTGAATGAGGAGGACCAAAGTTTTGTTCAATCAATATCAGCACACCATTTCTGTTGGATAGAGTTACATAAGGACATGGTTAGAGGTCTGTCCTTGGCATATATTTTGGAGGTCAGGTGTCCACCTCTCCTATACATTGCCAGGAAGGTCAGAAGCGTAGGTTTGTTAAATGGGAATGCTCTGTGTTTGAAGATGGCAGCTTTTAATTTAAGAAAATCATAAAAGTCAGAGAGAGTAATGTATTTTTGTTTAATGTCATAGAATGATAGGGAATGTTGTTTGGAGCCGAGGTCATCCACCACAAAAATTCCCTTCATTTTCCATGAGCTTCCTTTAGAGATAGAGGGATCACACTTGATATCTTTTTTTAATCATATTTAGACTTGAAGAGGGTGTCTCATTTTCAGTCAAGAGTCAAAGGTCAAGATATAATAAAAGATTCCTAGCATGTTTCAAAATCAACCTGTTACGGATGTGGTATTCTTTGGAGATGATAAAAGAGATGGTAGTAATAGGTTGTCTGTCAGATTTTGATTTAGGGAGAACCAGGGGTATTGTCAGTCCATTTTGCATCTTGTGCAGCTAGGAAAGCAAATCAATGTTTTCAGAAGCCTTCAAGGTCAGCACCACCTAGTTGTTAGATAAGTGGAGTTTTTTAAGGAAATGCATGTTTTTTAGCATTCCAAATGAATTTATTAGAAAGGCGGTCTAAGGTATGAAATAGCCATTTTTATGGATTCAAGTTTTCCCCACCATATCAGGAATTTTGGTGACCAGCCATCTAGATATTTCTCAACTTTTTGATGGGCCAATGACTGGTTATGTTGCATTGATTTGATAGGATCATCATTAAACTTGAGTTCTAAATATTTAAGGAGAATGTGTTGCCACGCAAAACTTGAGGAGCCTAAAACTTCTTTTGTGCAGATAATATTAATTGGACAGATCTCTGATTTATCTTTGTTGAGGGTATATCCCAACACCAAGGAGTACTCCTTAACCTTAGTCACAATTTCAGGAATGACTATATCTGCATGTTCTGTTATTATTTGTATGTTGCCCGCATGTGCCCTGTTTCAAAAGATTTGCCATTTAGTTCAATCGAATTGTTAGGTTAAGTAAAATATATCAATAGTGATTCAAAAGCTAAGAGGAATAGGGATGGAGGCAAAGGACATCCCTGCCTGGTGCCCTGTTTGAGTGAAAACAAATCAGATAATACACCTAGTCTGAATTTTGGCGCTTGGGTTGGAATAAAGGGCCATAAACATTTTTATTAACTGCTTTCCTTTAAATTGAAGAACTACATTGTGACTTTCAAGAAGGGCCATGCAACTTTATTGAATACTTTCTCAGCATCGAGTACGACAGTTGCCAATGGACAATTCTTGGTTTCAGCAATTTGTAGTGCATGGCCTAACAACCTAATGTAATAATTAGAAAGCTTTAATGAATAGTATTCTTAAATAAGGGATATAGGAACAGGAGGTTTCATTGCACTTCCTGTTGACCAAAGACCATAGTGAGCCCACACTAACCAGTAGTACCTTCATGGCCCCTGTTGTTGAGTTTGTTATGCCAGTGGTTCCCAAACTTTTTCGACCGGCGGCTCCCTTCACCTACATTGGCCATTGCCCGCGGCTCCCCATTATGTTACTTTTTTTTTCGGGTGGGCGATGTAAGCCCAGCCTCAGGAGTACTTCAAATTTTCTGCCTGCAAATAATTGGGATGTAGGCGATGAAGGTATTATCATATTGGTAACAAAATAAAAATACAAGTTGTTTACTTTTTTTTTTATTCATTTAAGTCAGAAACAATACAATATCAAGAGCCAAAAATGTTTCCACGAATTAGCAACCTTTTTTGAACACATGTAAGATTAACCACACAACAAAGTTCTGTAGTAAATGTTTTTTAATTAACAAGAAAAACCAGGGAGTCTGAATGTGAACAAAATAGAAAGGCCTAGGTTTGGAAAATCCTAGTGAGATGGATGTGCTTGTTTTTCTTTACAAAGCTCCTCAAATCTTGGTGTTATTTTTGAGATCGCAACACGCATTTCTTTTTCAAGGTGAATTTTTGCCCTATATTTTGACTTTATCACTGCAACTGCTGAGAAACCAGCTTCACAAAGGTAGGAAGTAGCAAACGGGATCAAAACATGTAGGGCAATCTTGCTAATCACTGGGTATTCATCTTGAGTTTGGCACCAAAACTCAAGCAGTGACAGAGACTGGAATTGTACTTTCAATGTTGAGTCACTTGAAATGTCAATGAGCTGTTCTGCTTCCTCGTTATTGAAATGCTGAGGTATCTCAGCATTGAAGGGATCTCTCACCCATTTTATTGGCTCCACTTCATCCTCTGGGAAATATTTCTGAAGGTAAAAATGCAGTTGTGACAAATACAGAACAAAAACTGTCCTCAGTTCCTCCTTTAATGCCATCTCATTGTCTTGCAGAAACTTGTCCAATGAAGGAAAACATTTATAGTCACCTTTGCTTACACTGCCTTTCCAAAGGATGACTTTTTTTCTTAAACCCTGAAACTTTGTCTGAGAGCTGCAAGATGTTAGTATTATTACCTTTCAAGGACTTGTTCAATGTGTTCAGTTTTTCAAAAAGATCCGAAACAAAAGCCATTTGTATTAGAAAGTCTGCATCAATAAATTTGTCAGCAAAACAATGTTCATCATCGTGTAGATATGAGTATATTTCATTCCTAAACTCATACACCCTAAGCAGGGAGTTACCGAGAGACAGCCATCGAGAACTGCTGTAGAACAAGAGGCATGAGTGTTCGGCACCCATGTCTTCACACAGCTTAGCAAAAAATCTTGCTTTCATTGGTCTTGTTTTAATAATATTTATCACTTTGGTGACTATTTTCAGAATATTATGCAGTTCTTCACTGAGGTTTCCTGCTGCTAGTGCTTCTCTGTGTATTTTACAGTGTGTCCAAATAGCATTAGGTGCTTTAGACCGTATGCGAGCTTGAAGTCCTTGGTAGCATCCTGCCATTGAACGACCCCCGTCTGTACAAACTCCAACACATCTCTCCCAGTCAATCTGATTCTGTACCATAAAATCATCCACAACCGCAGACAAATCTTGACCGGTAGTTCCACCTTTCATTTCCTTACAGAACAACAAATCCTCAACTATTTTTTTTTCATTAACAAACCTGACATAGCAAATAAGATGGGTGTCTTTTTGGTTGTCTGTTGCCTCGTCCAGTTGGAGTGCAAAGTCTTTGCCTTTTAAGTTACAGATGAGCTGATCGTTAATATCGTCAGCCATATCGTTTATCCTCCGGCTGATAGTATTATTAGAAAGAGGCACTTTGAGCAGCTGTTTACCAGCATCTTCGCCAAGCATGATGGGTACCATATCAACAGCAGCAGGCAAAATCAGCTCTTCTGCAATTGTGTGTGGTTTTTTACACTGTGCAACACGATAGGCCACTTTATAAGAAGACAAGAGGGCGTTACTGTTAACTTTGGCTTGTTTTGAGAAAGTGGTCTTTTGTAACTTGGCTTCTGTTAGTTTTCTTTGGAAAAATTCCCTTGGCTTTCCAACCATATGTGGGTGAAGACTTTCAAGATGAAGCTTTAGTTTACTTGGAAGCATGGATTCTAAAGCCAAAACTTTGAAATAGATTACACAGTGAGGACGCTTCTCATTATTAACCTGTACACATGTGAAACCACAATCTAGATACCTGTCATCATACTTTCTGTACTTGGTTTTTCGCTTCCCATCCTCTTTTTTCTCTGAAGAACCTGAGACTTCACTTTGCTCAGACGAACTTGAACTCGGTATTAAAAATCTCTTCATTGTCAATCATAAAGATGCCAATCAGTTCACACGTAGAAGAGAAGAGAAGAAAGGGAAAGACTGAGGAAGAGAAAAACGAAATAGTGTCACAATGGTAGAAAACAGAAAGCTGCAAGAGTGAGCTGAAGGGGAAGGAAGTGGTTTTAAAATCATTGAAGAGGCCTGAGATGTATTTAGTATTACACTGCCTCAGTATTCCGTTTTCCCACATTTAATTTCAGCAGCCCATGTTTAAGAGGAGGACTTTGGGTACTGGCACATTTTTATTTACAAATTAAGCTATGTCGTTCACACTCCCACTCTGCAGTTTCTTGAGAAAAGGGGTGGTTTCTGCAGGGTGCAATTCTTAGCATCAAGATAGGGGCAATATGTGAAGGCATTAACAACTATGGTGCAAGGCAAAGTTGTTACCCCCTTAACAACAAATAGAAGACTCTCGATGGGCTAAAGGTCACATGGTGTACGTACGGTGTCAATCTCCAACTGTAACTTTGGTGAATCGTAATCCATGCCTGACTATGTCAAACCATACCAGCATGTGGTTTCATTTTTAGCAAGAAACTGTCAGGAAAGCTCACTAGT
Source organism: Pleurodeles waltl (assembly GCF_031143425.1). Lineage (NCBI taxonomy): Eukaryota > Metazoa > Chordata > Amphibia > Caudata > Salamandridae > Pleurodeles > Pleurodeles waltl. The sequence continues at coordinate 1,032,606,456 of NC_090439.1, read as the reverse complement.
TTCCCATCTGCTCTAACTACTCTGTAAGTACCTGTACTCGAGTCGAGGCATTCAAATGAGAGACATGTAAATATTACATCTAACCAAGTCATTTAAAGTTTCTTAAAATATCACATGTGCATTTCTTTGTCAAACAATATTCACTTTCCATATCTCTCTTATGACTGCAGTATACATTCAACCAGGAATAAAAGTAAACCACATACCCCCTAACTATCCTCCGCTAACGCCATTACAGATCTTCATTTCTAAGTTCACATGGCACTCAATATATATTTGGCTTTATAGCTTTTTTAGCCAATGTGCTTGAAAACGTTTTTTTTTATTTTTTATTGCCAATATATTCTACTTTTTTAAAATGTTCTTTAGGAACTACTCCTTGAACATCCCTGGGGAGAGCTGCTGCAGTAGGAAATTGGCAAGTTCTCAGGACCCCATTCCAGTCCATCATTATTTTGCACACTGTGCCACTTCAGTCTTTAGTCCCAGCCATATGCAAATCAGTCTTGACCCTGCTCCAATGTGAAGAGTGTGAACAGTGTAACCCAAACTGCCTGACCAGTTCTTCCCTTAACCAGAGCACAACACAACTCATGACTGGTTTTGCCCTTATTAGGGATCACTACCCAAACATTGCTTGGCTCCAGTGTCACAATGTGCCACAATGTGCCACAATGTGCCACAATGTGCCAGGGGCCCACACCTGGGCCTACCCGCACACTGAAGTATACAGAAAAAAAATGCTTGATTTAATCTCAACCACTAGTAGTTTCTCAGGACCCCATCCCTCCAGTCCATCTTTATTTTGCACACTGTGCCACCTCTATTTGTATTCAGCCATAAGCGAATCAGTCTTGACCCTTCTCCAATGGGCATAGTCCAGCCCGACTTTAACGGTTGTATAGCCATGTTGCTTACCTGGGGAAATTTGTATGGGAAATCTCCTAAGAAGTGTATAATGATGAGCACGAGCGCCTTTGTAATGTGTGGCCTAACTAGTCTTGTGTTATGGAAAGAAAAAAATTCTCATTTGAAAGTGTTTGTTTTCCGGGAGAATTAACAGTTATGTTAGTCTGCAGGTTCTAATCAAAACGTTGGACCCTGGCACTTATTCCTTTACAAATTAAGCAGGGAATGCATGTGTTGTATTACAAACACGAACAAACACCCTTCCACACTCAGTGCTGGGAGCGCCCTCCCTGGCAGAGACTCTTCCCGCCCTCCCAGCTGAGCACGAGGACACAGAATCTGGGCCAGTGACAACCAGCAAAGAACACACGTGTGCTCTGGCATTATGACCGGCACGAGAGCGGAAATCGGAAATAAATGGGGTGAAGCATGGGGGGCGGCGTTAAAAGTTTGTGTAAACCTGGGCTGTGTTGTGGATGACTTTGCAACGACCTTTGTTGCAAATGGCCTATGCATGCGGAATAATAGGCTCCTTGCAGGGAAGGGAAATGGCTTAGATTCCAAATTCTAAAAATGATAATAATTACGGTAATTACCTGACAATGAGCTGAAATTCGACTTGGAATGCTGAGGGGGCTCTCGGAGTCTCTGAATTGCCGCGCGCCTGTAAATGCCGAAGAACGTAATCACGCTGGGTGAAACCATAATGCAAGACGTTGACAGGTGGGGCTCATGTAATCCCCCGACATGAAATGCTAATGTCTACTGCTCGACTGGAAAATAATTACCTCCCTGCGTAAGTTACGCTGGTATAAACCGCGTGCATAAATCGTTTCTGAAGTGTGGCATTTCATGTTTTCAAAAATGCGCACGGCGCCCCAGGCAACTTGTCACAGCGCACCGGGGGCCGCGGCGCACAGTTTGGGAACCACTGACCTAGAGAATAACAACGACCCCATCTCCACCACCCTGATCGACAACCTCGCCACCCTCGGGCTCAGACAACTCCAACACACTCCGCCGGCCACACGCTGGACCCCGTCTTCTCCGCTGGCCCCCACGTCGCCTTCAGCCACACCACCAAACTCCCATGGACCGACCACTGCTGCATCCACTTCACCTTCTGGAAAACTACCACGCACCACCGCACCCAACAGATCCCCTGCCGCAAGTGGAACAAAATCAACCTGGACCAGCTGAACACCAGCCTCACCCAAAAACCACCCAATGAACCCACCAATACCAACCTTGCTGCCTGCAACCTCTGGCGCTGGATCGATGACTGTGCCAACACACTCGCCCGCTCAACAAACCTTCCAACAGAGCTGCCAACAAGAGAGGCAGCTGGTTCACCCCAGACCTTCAAGCCTCCAAGCAAACCTGCTGGAAACTGGAAAGAAAGTGGCTCCTCGAACAGACACCGGACAACCATGCTGCCTTCAAGAACGCCATCCGCAATCACCATCACCTCATCAGATCTGCCAAAAAACCTCCTTCAAAGACCGCCTGGACAACAACGCACACAACAGCAAGGAGCTCTTCAACATCGTGAAGGAACTCTCCAACCCCAGCTCCAACACAAACGACATCCCAACTTCACAAGACCTGTGCAACTCCCTTGCTGCCTTCTTCAACCAGAGATCACAGACATACATGGCAGCTTCAACAGCCAGACCACCCCGCCAATCACCGACGCCCCAGACTCTCCACCCACCCTCAACTACGACCCTCTGCTCGCCTGGGCCAACGTGAACGAAGACGACACAATCAAAACCATGAGCACTATCTACTCTGGATCTCCATCAGACCCATGCCCGCACCACCTCTTTAACAAAGCAAGCACCAGCATCGCACCCCACCTCTGCAAAGTCATCAACATCTCCTTCGAGACCGCGACCTACCCCGAAAGCTGGAAGCATGCTGAAATCAAACCCCTACTCAAGAAACCCATGGCGGACCCGAGAGTCCTCAAGAACTTCCGCCCCATCTCCCAGCTCCCATTCCCGGCCAAGGTCATCGAGAAGATCGTCAACAGACAACTGACCCACTACGTCGAAGAAAACAACATCCTGGACCCATCCCAGTCAGGGTTCCACAGCAACCACAGTACCGAAACCACCCTCGTCGCCGCCACCGAAGACATCATGGCCCTGCTTGACCACGGCGAAACTGCGGCTCTCATCCTCCTGGACCTCTCGGCCGCCTTCAACACCGTCTGCCACCGCATCCTACGCACACGCCTCCATAACGCAGGGATCTGAGACAAAGCCCTAGAGTGGATCACCTCCTTCCTCTCCGGCAGAATCCATAGCGACCGCCTGCACCCTTTCCGCTCCAAAGCATCCAAGATCATCTGCGGCATTCCCCAAGGATCGTCCCTCGGCCCTACACTGTTCCGCTCTCCCACGTCGCCCGACTACACAACCTCAACATCATCTCCTATACCAACGACACCCAACTGATCCTCTACCTCACCAAGGACCCCCTCACCACCAAATCCAACCTCCACAATGGAATGAAGGCTATCGTTGAATGGATGAGGAACAGCAAACTGAAGTTGAACTCAGATAAGACAGAAGTCCTCATCCTCAGCACCAACCCCTCAGCCTGGGATGACTCCTGGTGGCCGACCACTCTAGGAGCACCCCCAACACCCACCAACCAAGCACGCAACCTAGGCGTCATCCTTGACTCAACACTCTCCTTGGCCAACCAAGTCAGCGCCGTCTCCTCATCCTGTTTCAACACCCTCCACATGCTCCGCAAGATCTACAGATGGATACCCACAGATACAAGAAGAACAGTCACCCAAGCCCTCGTCAGCAGCAAACTTGACTACAGAAACGCCCTCTACGCAGGAGCCCCTGCCAAACTCCTCAAATGACTGCAATGCATACAAAACGCCTCCGCACGCCTGATCCTCGATGCCCACCGCCACAGCCACATCCCCTTCTGAGAAACCTACACTGGCTCCCCGTCAACAAAAGGATAACCTTCAAGCTCCTCACCCACGCACACAAGGCGCTCCACAACACCGGCCCAGCCTACCTCAACAGACGACTCAACTTCTACACCCCGTCCCGCCAACTTCACTCAGCCGACCTCGCCCTCGCCACCGTCCCCTGCATCCGAAGAGCAACTACCAGAGGCAGATCCTTCTCCCACCTCGCTGCCAAGACCTGAAACAACCTTCCCCTACCACTACGACAGACCGAAGACCTGCTGACTTTCAGAAAGCAGCTCAAGACCTGCTATTTGAGCAGTAGCAGCACCCCCCTACGCGCCTTGAGACCCTCGCAGGTGGTAGCACGCTTTACAAATACACTGATTGATTGATTGATTGATTGACTGATAAACAACTCCGATGAATTGAGCAGATAAGCAAAATCATATATATCAAAATAATATTGGACCTGGCATCCTTGGCGTGGTCTCCCCTCACTTTTTACCCTCTGACCTCCTGTTGTCTGTTTTCATTTTTACTGGCTTTTAGGATTCTGGGCACTTTTTCCACTGCAGATCAGTGTGAAAATGCAGGTGTTTTGTGCTCTAAACCTGGTAACATTGACTTCTCCTCAATTGGCATATTTTATTTACTTGTAAGTCTCTTGTAAAGTGCATTATATGTGCCCAGGGCCTGTAAATTAAATGCTACTACTGGCCCTGCACCACTGGGTTTGCCACCCACTACAGTAGCCTTTCAAATATGTCTCAGGCCTATCACTGCAGACCCTGTGTGTGAAGTTGTACACTACAATGTCAACCTGGCAAATGTATCCACTTGCCAGGCCCAAACCTTTCTTTTTATTACATGTAAGTCACCACTAAGGTAGGCCTTACTCTCTCACAGGATAGCATTGAGATTACCTTAAAACATCCTTTTAGTGTACTTCTAGAAAGTTGGAATTTTCCTATTTTAGCCATTCTGTCCCTCTGCCTGTCTCTGAATACACATCTGGGGTTGATGACAGTTTGGCTTTGCACATTCCCACTAGACAGTCACACACAAAGGCAGCCTGGGTGTGGCATTTGCATACTGATGGCCCATCACCAGGGTGATGGTCTTCCTGAGCTAGATGGGAGGGTGGAGCTGACACTTATTTCTGGATAAGGCTGTGCCTCTCCTCACACAAAGGGCTGCATATCCTCGTGTAGAGTGTCTGGAGCCATGGATGGTAGGACAGGGACCTTGTGTACCTCAAAGGAAGGCCTGGAATTTTCTCCAACCTTCCGCAACCTGGGTACCAAAGTATAAATACTAGACCCCAACCCCCACCAAATCAGGTCTCTACTGGAACCAAGGAAAAACTGCCAGGAAGAAGGACTGCTGTGCTGCCAGGAGGAACTGCCACTCTGCTACTGCACTGCTGTGTTGGCCTACTGCTGCTGCTGTTGGAGGGACTTCCACCTTGCTGTTTGCTTTGCTGGCTTGGCCTGCTCCCTGTTGCTTTTGTCCTGCAGTGAGAAGGGCTGGACTTGCTCTCTACATCCTTGCAACAAAGAATCTCCAAGGGTTTTCTGGCATGCCCCTGTTCTTCTGCACTCTTAGGGACATCAAATACTGCCGGCAACTCTCCTGGTGCTGCTGGACTCTGCCAACTGTTAGTCGTACCCTTGCCTGAAGTGCACCTTCCAGTCTGGCCTCAGAAGTGGGTCCTGCAGCTGACAACTGCAAAAGTGATGTATCTCCCAAGAGTGGCACAACAATCGACACGCCGACTCACAGAAATGAAGCATTGAATTCACAACTTTAAGAATTGATGCATCTGCCATGAGCACGGCAGAAAACTTCTTGCAACGCATCCCTGTCGATGACGCAGAGGCTTCACCACTGTGTGTGACCTGACGACGATGCTCTACATGGCCTGCCGACGAACCATCACATTCACTTCCACAGGAGCCTGAAAATGACGCATCACCCAAGTGCAACAAAATTAACAACTCATTGTCTTCCCACCATTGACGCATTGCTCCAACCAAGGTACTGTTCAGCAGACCCTGAGTGGGTTTTGTAGCTGGCTTTGACTTTGCAACAGTCCCGCTTCCTCAAGTAACCTTTCTACTGCTATAGACTTCTAAGCATTGTTTTCACATTTATTCTTTAAAAATTCATATCTTGACTTCTACTGATTGGATTCTGGTCTTGTTTCACTCTGATAAATATTCTCTATTCTTTTAACCTGGTGTGGAGTCTTTTTGTTGCGTCTTACACTGTGTTACTGTAATTAAGTGTGGCACAAATACTTTACACATTGCCTTCTAAGTTAAGCCTGCCTGCTCTGTGCCTCGCTACCAGAGGGCGGGCACAGGTTAATTTAGTTTGTGGATCTGACTTACTCTGATTAGGATTGTGGTCCCTACTTGAACAGGGTGTACACCTCTGACAACTAGATACCCAATTTCTAACAAAGAACAAGTAATTAAGCTTTCTAATCCAACAGCTATCCATCAGTGTACAGTATTGAGACAAAGACAGGAAGGAATTAGCATAGATATACCTAAAACATTGAGGTTACCTGTAAAGGAATGAGAATTGGACCATGAAACACTAGATGTTAGAGGTTACTGATATAGTCGATCTAGACCATTCTAGCCAATAATGGAAAAAGTTGTACAATAAAAATGAATGTTTGGTGTGAAGTATTGTAGCGTGTCAGAAGTGTAGAAAGAATTTACCTTGGTTGTAGTTCAAGTCATAGCATTTTAAGAAATGAAATACTAATGACATTTAAAAGTCCTAGCATAAAATGCACACAACATGCAGATATCTATGTTAGTAGAGTGCTCCGGGATGGATATATATGAGAAATACAGTAACACTGCAAGTTAGCGGCCTAGAATAAAGACGTACTGTATTCTCATTGAATTGACACGAGCAACCAGAAGGTGTAAGCAAATGTACCTCTCGGAAGGAAGATAAATATTACAATGTAAAAATGGTAGAACATTACTTCGTCCCTGCATTTGAAGATGATATGTCCACCTCAGCCACTTGCATTTTCTCCAGGAAGGAAGCCAAGTCTTGATGGTCGTGGAACATGTGTGATGATTCTTTGTAGGTAATACAAAACTTGGTGGGGCTTGAAAAGGAGAAAGGGATGTTAATTTTCTCCAGTCTAGGTCTGAGGGAAAGGAAGTCTTTTCTTGTTTGGGCAATGGTCTTGGAAAAGTCCTGCGACATGATGATTCGATGTCCTTCCCAAGCGATAAATTTGTTCTTCCATCTAAAGACAGATTAATTCCACATGTTGGTACCATAGGGGTTTACAAATAATTGGTCTTGGTGGGCCTGTTGATGCAGCAAGAATGTTTGATTGTGTAGGAATGCGATGTGCCCTCTTCAGCTTAAAACTTTGTCAAGTGAGACATTGATGTTACGACGGAACCATGCCCACAAGAAGGCAATGCATGAACCATGTTTTCCTTTTCTGCCCTTAGGAAAGCCAAAAAATCTAATATTACCCCTTCTGTTTCTGTCTTCAAGTTCAGCGGTATCATGTTGCATTAAGGGCGATATTTTATGTAGTGAGGGTATGTCTTTCTTAGTAGCTAGGGATTTTTCTTTGAGATCTCTAATGTGTTGTTCTGCCATTGAAAGAATGTCTGTTATTTTTTTTAAATCAAACTTCATACCTGCCACATCCTGCATAATGTACATGCTAACATTTATTGTTTGAGAAAGTTGTAAGACATCAGAATGTTTTTTACGAATGTGCCCTTTGTTTCTTTCAGTTCTGTTTTGTTTTTAACTGGGGATTCCAGGGCAGGAAGTTCCAGTGCTGTCCTTTTTGTAGCAGTCTTAGGGCCTGATTCTAACTTTGGAGGACGGTGTTAAACCGTCCCAAAAGTGGCGGATATACCACCTACCGTATTACGAGTCCATTATATCCTATGGAACTCGTAATACGGTAGGTGGTATATCCGCCACTTTTGGGACGGTTTAACACCATCCTCCAAAGTTAGAATCAGGCCCTTAGTCTCCTTCTCGGCCTTAGTGGTGTTTTTGCTGTTACATTGTATGCTAGGAGGAGAAAAAGTATTCAAATGTCTCGCTATAAGTTATGAATTTTGCAGTACGGCACTGCAAGAGGAATAATGAAGCAGTTACTTATGAGGCATCATTAAAACATCCAACAAATTGGGATCACTATAGCAGGTATAGAGTTTGACTTGATCAGAGGTCAAAGGCACTGATAAAGAGGATAGTTGCATTATGAGTACAAATGCAGGTGATTGTTCTTAACTGACAATGGAGAACAATTTTCAGCTGTGCCACAGCCCAGGAGCCTGCCACGTTTAGGCACAAAGTGAGATGGATTCTGTTGTGGTAATGCTAAGACCTGGAGCACTAGAGTCAGTCCAAAAGGAAGAGCGGCCAGCAGCCGGGTTTGGTCACGGGGTCAGAGTTGGTTTAAGTTTTTGTTCATATCTGCACAGGTTTATGAGAAGAGATACAGTGGATTACCATCAGATGGGGTGTGATAGCCCACTTGGGTCTAGCGGCGCAATCGAGGGCATTGATGGAGGCGCCCTGAGTTTTCTGCAGTAACTGAGTGGCTATAGAACAGTTCCACAACTTCCGTTTCAGGAAAGACAAATACTGCAATACAATAACACAGGGCCTATAAGGCAAGCAATTTCTTCTGAAAGAAAGAAAGTGCACTGCCCCATATAAAACCATAATAATTTGTTCAGGAACATTTTTTTAAATGGATTACAATATCCTTTGAACACTAAGCACCGCGTTATTAAATACTTCAATAAATAAAATTTGTTTGTAAACTTACAGAAAGTTAAATCTGAGTTTATGTAGCAGCTATTACTGTAGTCAATGTTGGCCATGGTATTATTGAACACAAAAGGCTGAGCCCACAGAAAACTGGAGTCTCTGCAAATAAAAAAGAAAACAGTTTATTTAGAAAGCACACAATTTAGCACGCATAAATGTCAAAGTAAACAGATAGTTATTAAAGAAACATAAACTGAACCTTACAAAACAAGAGAGAGACACAGCTAACAGCTCCTCCCTTAAGAAGGCAGTCTAGAGTCCAGCCAAACGTCTAGTAACCATAAGTGAGTCATCCAGAAACTGACTCATAGGTTCTCCCTTGATGCTGCTCACGAAGAGTATAATTGAATCCAGCAAAAGTCACAAAGAAGTACTGTTCGGGTGTGGCATAGGCATGTTTTCTCACTTCTGCAAATACAAGTAAAGTGCAAAGTTCGCTTAGCAACATTAAATTCCAAGTTTTCTTTAGAAATAAGAGGAAGTTATTGCAGAAATCCAAAGATACAAATATTACGAAATCTTCATATTGGTCTAGGGGCTGTTTTTCCAAAAAAAAAAGCATGAGTCTATGAATGCAGATTCATGCACATGATTTGCCTGCTTACCTACAAATATTTTTTTTCATTGATTCAACAATGCGCAACGAGAAATATATAGATGTGCAGGCCTGCCCCGGGGGCGCTATGTATACTCCAGTAGACTCGCCATTGCTGACAATTTACTGTGCAAAATGATTCTTTTCATTGTATTTCTTACTTCTGGTAAAACCACTTCCGTTACAAGACCATGAAATATGAAGAAGGAACAAAATCTTTCCTGTCCTCAAGAGATTTACCCTTCCACTTCACGGGTAACTTCCCAGGTTTGGGAATGATCAGTTACAGATATAGCCATTTTGGATAATGAAACATAAAGTAGTGCAGTATGGGTGGAATATAGTGTTTGGTCTAAGTTGTAAGTATACTTATATATATATATATATACATATATATATACTTATATATGTATATATATATGTATATATATACACACACACACACACACACACACACACACACACGTCCTCACGCAGTCCTTTTTCCAACTCGTGATATTGAACAATCCGAGGTGTGCTTACGATGCCAAAAATCAGACTCCAAAAGCAATACGGGTGAAAAATACTGTAGGGCATATTTATACTTGACAGTGGAGCATGGTGGACTCCATCCCAGGTAAGTATACGTAAGTACAGGTGAGTATTTGTTTTTTTAAAGTGCCATTGGGGGCTCTGTAGTGGGCCCCCTTACATGGCACTGGGTGCAATGGCCATGCCCAGGGGACCATGGTCCCCTGTGCTGGCCATTGGGGTGGTGGGCATGACTCCTGTCTTTTCTAAAACAGGAGTCATGTGGTATGGATGGTTTTGCGTCAGAAAATGACGCTAGGATGGTTATAGTCATTTTTTTACTCTAACCTGCCTAGCGTCATTTTTTGGTGCAAACCCCCCTTCTTCCATACCGCCAGCCCCACCTAGCTAACATAATTTTTTCTTTTTTACGCTAGCCTACCCTTTGCACCAGCTTGCACCATTACATAAATACGTTGCCCGGCTGGTGCTCAGAAATGGTGCAAGCCGGTGCTAAACTTTTTGGTGCAAAACTGCGTTGGTGCAGTTTTGCACCAAAAAGTATAAATCAGAGTCTGTGTGTTTATTTCAAGGTGCCCTCAAGATTAAAATAAAGGCTGATGAGTTTCAGCATCACGCCTTCAAATGGGCCTCACATTGGCTCTTGATGGTAACCTTATATTACATAGGCCTTCCTTAATCTTATTGGCCCAGCCGTGAGAGTGCTCCCCATTACATTCCCGAACATTTAATTGACCCATTTCATCTCGATTTTTGTTTTCAAAAACATTTGTCCCAAGATTGCACAAGCAGTACCACATTTCTGGGTCTCATTTCCAAAAAATACATTATAGCCCTTTACGATCCCTGTCTTCCTTCATTTTTCGTTGATAATGCAATAGATAATTTCCTTGTATACAAGTGGGATAAAAAACATCCTTTTCCCAAATGATTGCCACTTAAGATACACGTTAAGAATCCAACACCACAGGCATTTTGGACATCCCAGAAGGGCACAACATTTGGAAATATCAATGTCACCAAACATTTAAAAGGCTAATGCTTTTAACATTTCATAAAAACATCACATCCTAAACAAATGTTACATTTGGCAGGATATTTAGAAGAAAATAATGATGCTCATATATACAGATATGACCAGGAATAGTACTAGTTAATGACACCATTCCAATCCACATTAAAGAAAAATTATTATTCCTTTTGGATTTTTTTTTAAAGTGGCATGTGCTGTTCATAAAAACGTATTATTATTATAGACATGATGTTATCCATCTTTGTCCGTAGACCAAGATCAATGTGCATCTATTTTTTAATACCCAAAAATGCGCTCACATGGTCTCGAACACTTGTGATTAAATCGTCACTGTCCATAAGGGTCTGAACAATTTTTGTAAAAAACAATTTTTTTCTCCTTCTAGAATATTTGTAAAGTGACACATGCTGTTTGTAAAAAATATTGTTATCATAAAAATTAAGTTAACCATTTATGGTGCATGAGCCAAGTTCAATATTCATTCAATGCCCCAGATGTGCTCATATGGTCTTGATCACTTATGTCTTAAACTGTCACTCTGCATAAGGTTCTAAACAATCTTTTTCTTATATACAACCCTAGCATAGATCAACACCTGAAAGGTAATGATACTAATGTGCAACATAATGTGATCAGAAGATGGCCCATGCATTCAACCTTTCGGCTAGCCCTATATCCTAAAGTTCAGCGACATGTAAACTGTTTTTAAAGTGACAAATGCTATTTAAAAAAAAGAGATTTAAATATCCTCAATGCTGGAATGATATGCCGCTATACAATTCCATAAAGTGCCATGCGATACCACAGCAGTCATAATTCAATTCATTTATATCCTAACTCAAGGACTCAACAGGTTAAAAACAGTCTATTCTCTGTACAATCTCATAAAGTGCCATGTGCTACTACATCGAATATTGGCATGTGCTACCACACCAATCATGGTTCATTTCATTACCATCTTCACTCCAAGGGTCATCCCGTTACAAGACACTCTGTTCTCTGTGGGAGAAGCCTATCCAGTCCAACATAATTAATGAGATTTAGTTTATCCATTTCCTTCTATCCCATCTCATACGTATTTCTCTGTTTACATTTTTACATTCTCACCATTATTTTGTTTAATCACTGCAATACCACAGTGAAAGTAACATTCCATTAAAATACAGCTTTGAATAATCCATGTTATTGGATATTACAATAGATACACACATTCATCAGATGCCAAGGGTTTAGGGCCGCAACATCCCAGAATGCCCCCTCCCCCATGGATACTGCTTCAATAACCATACAGCACAGCTCAGAGGTGAACCTAAGGAGATTGAACCAAGAGGTAAGAATAGACCCATAGTACGGATAGGTCCAACAACCTTCATGCACTAATCAGTGACCACTGTACCCCTTATGCCTATAAATGGGCATACAGTTCGGCATCCATATTGTGACCCCACGGAATCACTGTACCCAGTGTCATGATTAGTCATTACATTTTCTCCTTAATTCTTTCTTTCTATCCCCGCCTCATGGATGGCTCTAATGGGGTTAATTCTAAAGTACTTCAAGCTTGCCAAAGAGCATTCATGGTACTGCTCAAAGTGACAGGCCATAGAGTAGTTCTTATCGCCATCTCTCATTGCTCATATGTGCTTCAGAATTCTTATCTTCAATTTATTTTTCGTACTGCCCACATATAGTTTATCACATCCACATTGCAAAACATATACAACATAGTCTGTGTTGCACATGATCTTATCATTAATTATGACCTCACGACCCTCATATGTGTGATATGTCTTCTGATTCAATCCATATCTGCAAGCTTTACAGGAATTACTATTGATAAAGCCTTTAGCTTTTTGCAGTAACCAGTTGCTCCTACCAGGGTCAACGTAGCTATTTGTTAAAATGTCACCTAAGGATGTTGTCTTCTTAGAGGCTATTCGTGGGCCTACATGTGTTATATTCTTCAGATGCTCATCCTTACTCAACACACACCAATTCTTCTGTAATACCCTCTTAATGTTGGGCTGGGCCTCACTATGTTATAGAAAGAGCCTTTTCCCATTCTCATCCATTTTTTTCATTTTCTTAATCTGTTGGTATAGTAACTGGTCTTTTCGTTTTCTAACAACACTTTCTCAGGCATTTTCTAGAACACATAACGGATAACCCCTTTCCACAAATCTCATTATTCCACAGATCTAATTGACAAATTTCTTATAATTTGAACATATCCTTCTGGCTCTGAACATTTGGCTATAGGGGATGCTCCGTTTTAATACTCCCGGGTGCCCACTATTTACGTGCAAAACTGAATTAGTGGCAGTTGGTTTTCCATGTATTATTGTTGTCAATCTGCCATGTGATACTTTCAATTCCACATCCAAGAAGCTACAATGGGACATACTATGCTCACTCATGAACTGGATGTTAAGATCATCACAGTTTGATTTGTCAATAAAGTTAGACAGCTCCATTTAATTTCCCTCTCACAGAATGAATAAGTAATCTCTGAAGCATGTCCATAAAGCCACCTTTCCCATACAAATGCTTATGTTCTTCAGCCCAGTCCACCTCATTCAAAGGATTTGCCCATTGCTGTGCCTTGCTGTTTCAAGTAATACTTGTTATTGAAAATAAAAACATTAGTGGTGAGGCAATACCTCAGCATGCTGATCATCATTTGTGTATGCTCAAGATGTTCTATGTGCCTCTTACTGAGAAAATATTCACATGCTTGAATCCCATCAACGTGGTTAATAGATGTATATAAAGACACCATACTCATTGTCACCATAATGTAGTAATCATTCAATGGGACTTCATTCAGTTTCTTTGCAAAGTCATTTGAATCCTTCAAATAAGATGTCAAACTGGTAACATAGTGTTGGAGAAATAAATCCAAGTATCTTGAGCTGTTCTCTAACAGCGACCCTGTAGAACTCACTATTGGTCTTTCGGTTGGCACTTTTCCATTCTTGTGTATCTTCGAGAGGAAATAAATTGTCACAGTCCTTGCAAACTCCACCCCTAGTTATTGATATCCATCCCACTTCAAAAGATTGCGGTCATACCATACTTTTAACCTTGAGTTGTATTCCTCCTTGATGTGCTTCAAGTGGGCCACATTCTCTAACTGTCTCTGAGCCTGCATGAGGTATGTGCCCCGATCCCTTGGGATAACATTACCCCCTCGTCCAATAGTTTGACTGTTAGAGGGGTACATTTTTAGGACAGGGATGTCCTTCCAATCCCTTAGTTAGCAGTTACTTTTCTTTTTATTGTTACGTCATTTCATCCGTAGATCATTCAGATCTTCTATTACCAACTCCAGAAATAGGTCAATTTCACTGCCGGATGGGCAACTGTGGACAAAATCTGGTATTAGGTTTGAAACCACTCCCTACCAGTATATCAGTTGTGAATGCTATTTCATTTAAGGTGTCCCTGTGTGGAGTTGTAACATATGACCTCAACTCATTGAACATGTCAACTCCAGTCTCATTGTCACTCACTGACTGTGTTGCCAGTCCTCCATTAGAATATTGGATAACCTCATGTACCATGTGGAGAATTTGAGAATTCTCATTGAAGTCATGAATGCTCAGTATATCGGGAATGTCCGCAATTTTAAACATGAAAGATACTGTAGTGGTTTCGCTGTCCTAGGTTTCATCTGGTGGTAGTTGTGAAGCTTCAGTTTTCTAATATATTTATATAATGCGATACTTACATCTGTAAAGTCAGGGGCCACAGTTGGACAGAAGAATATATCTAGGTTGAGTATCCTACTTCTTTGTTATCTCAATGGATGAGATATTCACAACCAAAGATTTGGCATCCGTCTTCTGTTCTGTCCTCGCCCTTTTCCTTTTGCACCTGCTTGTCCTGCATTTACTTTTTCAGCATTCCATTGTGCTCTGCCCCTGTCATCTTGCTGCCTGTTCATACGTAGAAGGTGGAGTTCCCTGCAAAGATCTCCCCAGGGCATCACAGTAATAAGGTGCAGGGGCTGCATGCCCCCCACTGCCCTGTGGACCACCACCTCCTCAGGGCTTTGTTTAAATATGAGGGGGGCTGTGTGCCCCCACTACCCCTAGAACCACCACCTCCCCAAGGCTGCGTGCACAGTTGGAGGGGGCCACACTGCCCCCCCCTTGGAATCACAGATGGCCCTTGGGACTGCCAACCCCAAGGGCCACCTCCTCCTATGTCTCAGGATGCCCACTTCTGGGACATAGCTTTTTGCTGTGGCTTGGCTGCAGCTTTAAATCTGCAGCCAAGCCACAGCAAGCACTATAGTTTTTGACAGCGGGACTTGTAAAGCAGGTCCCGCTGTCAAAAGCTGAAGCTTTCATCTCTGTCCCCTGCATGCGTGCAAGGCACAGAGATGAAATGTGTCAACAAGGAGGGAGCTGCTGTCAAATGGCAATGGCACCATGAGGGAAGCCTTAAGGACATTTTTGTAAAATAAAAAAAAGTAAATAAATAAAAATGGAGGGTCTGCAGGGGAGCACTTGAGGGTTCCATCGCAGTCCCAGATAGGTAAGAAAAAAAAGAAAGAAAAATTACAAATTATTTTATTTTGTAAGATGACATTTTTTATTTTAAATTGTACGGAAATATCTCATTCCAAGTAGACCATACATAAAAACCTAAAACTCTACCTCTTTCCCTCCCACTCTTTTTCTCTTTTTCAATCTTTTTATCCCACTAACACACGCACTCAAGCCCTTACGCACCCACTCACAGACTCACTCACACATCCACTCACAGACCCACTCAGTCCCTTGTGCACACACACAGCCCCAGTCAGACCCTCAATTACCTACTCACAGACCCACTCCGTTATGCACCCACTCACAGACCAACTCAGATGTTCACACACCCACTCACAGACCCACTCACAGCCTCATGCATCCACTCACAGATCTGCACACACACTGACATACCCACTAAAACACTGATGTATGCACACTCACATCCAGACAGACATTCCCACAGCCACTCTCACCTCCGATACAACCTCTCACATCTATTCTGACACCTATTCTGACACCCATAGAGGCCGCAGCCAAGGTCCACTGCGCACAGCCAAAGTGATGCGCACAGCATGGGGTTGGGTGGTTAAGGGGGTTGGCCACAGGGTCTGGCTGCAGGCCAGGTCTTGCAGGCAACCTCCACTGTGCGCAAGCAAGGCTGTGCATGGTGCAAGGTTGGGTGCTTATAGGGGGTTGGCCTGCAGCCAGGCCCTGCGGCCAACTGCCACTACGCATGGCCAAAGGCTGTGCACAGAGCTGATTGGATTACTGTACCATAACGAAAATTACTATATGTTACAAAAACATCGTAATTCACTGAAAAAAACAAAGGTGACAGGGACGATATAATTAGGCTTACATTTTAAATGTACAAAACCATAGAAATTCACCAGTTATAGTTAGAGTTACCTCAAGTATCTATAACTTGTGCCCTAAGGTAACTATAACTCACGCCCTCACCATGCACTGCTAATTACCCACACATTTTGGCACTCATTACATCTCTGTAACATCATTAATAATATCAATGTAATATTTGCAGTAACATTTTTCATGAGAAAACCACGCATGGTAGGGGCGCGAGTTATAGTTACCTTAGGGCATGAGTTATAGTTACCAGCATGACGGCAGCATCATGATCGGTCTGAGCAGCCTACTTCGCCACTCAGACTGGGAGTGTGAGCCTGGGTGTGTTCTCCCCTTGGTTGCGCAATGCAGCTGGGTAGAGAACATGCAGTGTGCGCATGTCTATTTGGCCGGCCCAACGCAGCCGGTCAAACAGACATGCGCACTTTGTGCTGCATAAACCCTCCTACAGCCCTCCTCCGGGTCCCCTCCCTCCAGCTCAGCCTAGCCCCTTATTCCCAGGAAAAATAAAATGACAATAACATCACTTTATTATCATTTTATTTTTCCTTTTTTTCCTTACCCCATAACCCCATAATCCAGTGGGGCGACGCTCCTCCACCTTAGCGGAGGACCTGCCCCTGACATCTATCTATCTATCTACATAGATAGATAGATAGATAGATAGATAGATAGATAGATAGATAGATAGATAGATAGATAGATAGATAGATAGATAGATAGATAGATAGATAGATAGATAGATAGATATTTATATACAGGTCCAAGAAAATACAATCCGTCAATTTCCAGAATGCTTGTCTTTTTTTTAGAGTTGCAGCAGCCTCATCTCTTCTGATTATCTACTGAGTTGTTAAGTACTCCAAACATTCAAGATGTTGTGAAATCATTCAAATGAATTTTGAATATTTAGTTCCAAAATCAAACCTCAGCAGACACAATCAACACATCTTTCCTGATCTTGTCTCTTCTTTAGAGCTGTCAAATATACCACTCTTTGTATTAACCAATCATTTACTTGTTTATTTATTGTCATTTCGGATACCACGTCCGTTGACAAAAACATCAAAAGCAATATAAAACATCATTAAAATAACAGGAAACAATCAAATGAATCTTAAAATTCATCCAAAGTCATTAATTTAAAAATTTGTATCTTGCCCCTTCCATTATACTCCGCCAACCACCAATTTATCGTAACTCGATCCAGTTGAAAAGAACAAGTAAAGGACACCATTGCAAAACATCAGTAAAGTCCAATTGTGCAAAGTACAAAATTCTGTGGATAATTGTTTAAAGGATAAGTAACTAGGAATTGCTTTAGGGGCTTTACCTTGAATGATCCAGGCAGAGTATAAGGATTTGACTACTGCAAAGACAACCGTAGGGTTCATATTGGTTTTACAAATTCTTAATGCCACAAGATACTGCCTTATCCTATATAGTTTACAAAGCGGCATTACCCATTCGAATCTTGCTCTACTATTTGCTTCACGAAAACATAAAATATGACCTTCTGTTTCATCCTGGGGCTTACAAGATGGAGAAGTGCTGGAGATTTGATCCTCAGCTTGCCAATTACTGCAAAAGCAGGCTATCAATAAAGTTCCCAATCTGAACTTTAAATAAAGGATTCTAGCTAACCTTCATTGAACATAATATAAAAAAGCCTCAAATTTGTAGTCTCATTTAATTAAGAGAAAATCTCTGGCCAGTCAACCCAGGGAAGACGAGAAAATACATTTTTCATGATTCCAATACCAAAATCTATCCTTTACAACTTGTTTGGAATTGACATGCAAAGAGCCCGTGTGTAGCCAAAATGTTGCAAGCCCCAACTCAATGAGGGACTTCTTTACATAACCTAACCAAGGAATGTTAGATGCACTTGAGTTCTCCCTCTAGAGGCAAAATTGATCCCAATTTCACAAGATCTACTATAGATTTCACAACCAAGTCTAGATGAATTGGTAGCATAGGGGAGCTAAGGGGGGGGGGGGGCAAAAGAGAGCAGAGAAAGGTATTTTCCACTTTTTCAAGTTTATGAGAGTAGCAATGACCACATATCTCTGAGCTATATAAAGCTGCCTTCACTGCTTGTGCTCTATATACCCTAGGGCAAGCTAGACATTATAATCAGATGCTCTCTTAGCAACATTAATTATAGCAAATGCCCTATGGGTATGTAAAGCAGTACTTTTTTTCATTTTTATTGACCAGGGACTAGAGATAGAGATCTGAATTCCATGATAATTTAATTCCCTGACGCTCTCCAAGGGGCTCCTGTCTAGAGTAATTTTCGGACAATACTTCATATGTGGATTAAAAAATATTCATTTTGCTTTGTGTGTATTTAACGCTAAATTATGAGTGGAACTATAAACCATAAACCTGTTTAGCGGAACCTGCAGACCTTTTTCAATTTTTGACATCAGCAGAGTGTCATCTGCGAAAAGAGGAGCTGGGACGTTATTTCCCATCAACACGGGTGAATTGTTGGAACAGTTTAATTAGAAATCTATACATCAACTAACACAAATTAAGAACAAGGTAGGAGCAAAAACACACCCCTGTCAAACCCCTTTCTTTATTGCAAATTCTAAGAGTAAGTTCACCATTGGAGCCCCACCTAACATTGGCATAGCTATCAGTCGAGTGGTCCAAAGGGAATACTAGGGCTTGCAGAACTTCCCACTACTTGGCATTTGGGACCATATAAAAACTTGGTGGAAGTCAACAAAGGCAACATAAAGACTACCCCCCAGTTGACCCACAGTGTTCCATTTTATCAGAAGAAATTGATTGAAAAACGTGGTCAACTGTACTTATTTCTTCCCTAAACTCAATTTAGTATTGGCTAATGATATATTTTCTGGAATCCAAGTTGTTAATCTGTCAAGAACCTGGCTACAAAAGATATTTTGAAGGCTATCAATGGCCTAAAAGTGCAACAGTTACTAGGATCTGTTGGAGATCCCTTCTTGTGAACTGGCACAATCATTGCTCCCTTCTGGGGAGCATCTGCAGGTATAACATTTGAAACAGTGTTAATGTATGGAATCCTTACGTCAGGCTCTGACTTCAAACTCTACTGGTATTTTATTTAGGCCTGGTGCTTTACTCACCTTCTGGGCTGTAATGCTTCTATTGTATCCTTTAAGGTAAAAGTAATTCTTGACACACATGAAGCAGCAACTTCAGACCAGGCATTGTCTAGGTTAGAATCTTATTCTATAAAGCACATGGGTCATCATATAGGCCTTCAAAATACACAAAAAACGAATTCATCATCCTGAACGTAGATTTCTGATTTCAGTAGTCTATTACTTCCCCTGTGAGATACAATATGCCAGTAACTTTTCAAGTTTTTAGAAGAGGCAGCTTATGAAATATCAAGCCAAATTCCTACTTCCCATTTTAGCACCTGTGATCACAGTTTTGAAAATGATTCTAGTACCTTTATATACTTCAGTGTATGCCGCAAAGAAACATCAATAAAAATATAATCAATGGTACTTTGCTAGGAACCTCTCTTGAATGTAGGAGTCACCAAGCGATGTAAATGAGTGTGACTATTACAAGTATGAACTCCATACGATAAAGAAATATCTTCTAGTTGCAGCTCCAATTTAGTGGGATCTTATTCTTGGAGAAGTTGGCAGATCCGGGATGCCCCAATAATAATTTTCTTCCCTGGCCACCTCCACAAGTAACGCAGTTGGTTCCACAATTGTATTGAAATCTCCCAATTATAAGAGCAGGAACCTTTTTATGGGCACTAATATTTCTCAGAACATTTAAAGTGACAGAATCAATAGAGTGTAGAGAACGTCTCTTATACATGTTAAATAAAAACAATGGTTTGCTTGCTCTTAGGGTAAACTTTTAAGCCAAGTATACTGAGAGACCCAGTGGCAGTTGGTTTTACACTGCAAGCCAGGGATGGCTAAACCCATATTATTAGTCCACCTGATGGCCCGCTTGCAGTGGATTTATTAGCTAACACTTCATAATTCCTATAACCTTTTTGATATATGTCAATGTTTCTTGAAACATATACACTTTGAATGACTCTACCAAAATCCCCTAGTACTTGTCAGACAGCTTTGAGTTGATACTTGCAACATTCCAACTAAGCAGGGTCCTTCGCAATGAAAAAGGGGGGTTGAGAGTTGGAGCCCATCAGCCGTAACAACTTTGGAAAAAACTTTAGGTACAACACAATTTGTGATAAAAAGAGCCCCTTTGCCATTCAAATTAATTTAACCCAGTGCCCACTAAACATTACGATTCCTTCTGCTTATCTAATCGTTTAATACCAACTACGCTAGCTTGCCCTAATCAATAGGGTGGGGCAGGTTTAACTAGCCCAGGCAATTGTTCAGCCTGCTGCAGCCGGGGTTTATGATTGGTTTCCATTGATGATGTTAAGAGGGGAGATGCAGGATAATGGCGTGATTGACTACTCTCTAGATTAAGTCATGCCTGCCTCTTATTATGCTGCCAGGGAGTAACCTGATCAACATGTGGGACATATGGAGCAGCTACTACTCCCAGTGATGACTGGGGGAAACCTTTTTTAAACTGCATTCTCAAGCTCTGGGGAGGGTCAGTCGTAAGGCTGAAAGTTATTAAACCTTCCACCATCCAGGCCTCTTGTAGTGTAAATCTAATACAGTACTTACAGTAAGGTCAACCTACAGTAAGGTTCTGGGTGACATTCTACATTTACCAAATCTTCATGGGCTACTTGTCTAACACTTGCACACCTATCTAATTTAATGGACCACCTTATGTTTTAATGTTTCAGAATTCTCGTGTGATCCAGGGCACAGTTTTGGAACATGAAACATAAAAATATAGGTTTCAAGCAAAGGGAGCTGATGTGACCTAAGCCACAATATTTCCAAGTGCACTGGGTGGTTATCTCCTAGGACCCAAGCTCATTGCACCATCAACAGGAGCAGCTCCTTCCTGACTAAAAAATGACTTCATCATATTGCTGGATATGTTTTGTGGAAGAAGACATAGGCCCTCATTACAACATTGGTGGTAAAAGCCGCTTACCGCCGCGCAGAAGCCCGCCAACACACCGCCGGGGCCGCGGAATTCCGCCACAGCTATTATGACCCACAGCACGGAATCCGACCAAAGGCCAACTAGCGAAAACAAAACCTCCAACACCACGCCAACAGAAATACGCCCACACTATCACGACACACTAATCCATGCGGCGGTCTTTCAACCCCGGTATTCCATTGGCAGTACACACAGCCGCGCTCAAAATACACACACATTTACAAAACACAGCCACATTGGACAATTCGAAACACACACACCTGATACACATACACACACCACACCCACACACCCAATACAATATAAAACACACACCCACATCACCCACAAACCCCTACGACCAAAATCCCGAACGAAGGCCAGAGAGATACACCACAAACAAATACCAAGTATCCACAGGCACACAATACCATCACCCACAGAACTTCCACACACCTCACACAACACACCACTAAATATCACCCCACTGATCACTACACACACCACCCCACACATCACCCACACCACCCCATGGCACGGCAAAGACACCCCAGGTTCTCTGAGGAGGAACTCAGGGTCATGGTGGAGGAAATCGTCCGGGTAGAGCCACAGCTCTTCGGATCACAGGTGCAGCACACCACCATAGCTAGGAAGATGGAGCTATGGCGCAGAATAGTGGACAGGGTCAACGCAGAGGGACAGCACCCAAGAAATCGGGATGACATCAGGAAGAGGTCGAACGACCTACGGGGAAGGTGCGTTCCGTGGTCTCAAGACACCACCTTGCGGTTCAGTGGACTGGCGGTGGACCCCCAACTCCTCCCCCACAACTAACAACATGGGAGGAGCAGGTCTTGGCGATTCTGCATCCTGAGGGCCTTGCAGGAGTAGATGGAGGAATGGACTCTGGTAAGTCAAATCTTAACTATTACATACCCCACCCTACCTGCGTGCCATCACATACCCCCACCCTCATCCTCACCCCCATCACTACTACTCCTCACAAATGTCCCACTATCACAACCCACCCATCCCAACACCAAGCCCTGCATGCAACAACAGAGCATGGACACCCATCACCAAAGCATGGCCACTCCACACACCCATACACCCCCCTAAACCATCATCACACAAGGTCCTACACAGGAATGCAAGCACTGAGGTACATGGACACCCACCCATTGCACACCATGGTACACACAGATGTAATAAACATCCTTTTATACCCCTGCAGGACCCCTACCTAACGTCACCGGACAGGAGGGTCCACACATGTCCACACCACCAACAGAAGAGGCCCACAGTGATGACAGCAGCTCTGTCCATCTGGATCTAGATGACCAGCCCGGCCCATCGGGGACCACGGGACAGTCGGTTCCCCTCACACAGTCACACGCCACTACAGACCTTCCCCCCTCTGGAAACACCAGCACGGCACCCACCCAGCGGGCCCATACCTATGTCCCCAGGACACGTCAATCAGCAGTGTGTCCACCACTACAGGGAACCCAGGCTAACCCACCACCCCAACAACAACAGGGACCTGGGGGCAGTGGTAGTGGGCACACGGTCCAGGGGACGGAGGCCCAGGAACACAGGGGAACTTGGAGGGCTGCTGTGCGACAGGGAGAGGACAGGCCAAGGGAACCCACTCTCCATGAGGCCCTCTCCTCCATCATGGGAGCCTACCACCACTCCCAGGAGACAATGGCAACGGTACTGGCCAAGTTTCAGGAGACCCAGCGCCTGCAGAGGGAACAGTATTTGGGCTTCAGGGAGGAACTCAGAGCCCTCAATTCCACCGTGGGCACCATCATAGGGATGCTGTAGGAAGTATTCAACACCAGGAGGAACTGTGGCACAACAAGGGGCCCCTGACACTAGCATGGACGATGAACTGCCCACCACCTCTGCTGGCGCTAGTGGACAGGAGGCACCACCACAGGACCACCACACCAGCACCCCACCCCCTGCAGAGGGAGAACCTCCCCGCAAACAGTCCCTGAGATCCAGGACAAAGACAGAGAATGATGCCAAGACCCCCGCCAAGAAATTAGACCACACTGAATGTCATGCTTCTGTCCCACTTTGTCACCCTGTCGATCCTCAAACTGCCCCAGCTCCACTTCCTATGCCCATTTGGGCAATGCACCTGTGAGACTAATAGACTGGGCTCTGCCATGGACATTCCTCCCCCATCACCCCTCACCATTTTACAACCACCTCCAATATTGAGCACTTAAATAAACACCCTTGAAGCACAAAACAATCTGGAGTCAGTCTGTGATTTCGGAATAGTGTAATAGCAATTACTGTGGCAAAATGCTCTTTCAATTGTAATGTCAACATACCTATGTCACACAGCTCTAGTCCATGAAGAAACAAAGCAGATGTCACACTGTGGGACACACATCTGTGAAATCGTAAGGGAAAGTGAAAACTCAGTGACCATACACTGGGTGAAAAGGACAGACAGTAGAGAGGTAGTAGTGTTAAGGTACATGTAGTAGGCAGGTTTGTATTCTTACCTGTGTCTCACTGGAAATATTGCAGGATCACCGAGTTCCTGTTGTCCATGTCCTCTTCTTCTGCTTCCTCGTCTTCACTGTCCACAGGCTCCACAGCTGCAACAACACCGCCATCTGAACCATCCTCCTGCAGAAAAGGCACCTGTCATCGCAAAGCTAAGTTGTGAAGCATACAGCAGGCCACGATGATCTGGCACACCTTCTTTGGTGAGTAGAATAGGGATCCACCTGTCATATGGAGGCACCTGAACCTGGCCTTCAGGAGGCCGAAGGTCCGCTCTATTATCCGCCGAGTTCCCCCATGGGCCTCATTGTAGCGTTCCTCTGCCCTTGTCCTGGGATTCCTCACTGGGGTCAGTAGCCATGACAGGTTGGGGTAACCAGAGTCACCTGCAAATGGCGAGGGACAACTGTTAGACACACACTGACCTGGAGGGATATCCCCAGACCCAGACAACCATTCCCACTGACTTGCTTCCAGGTGCTCACCTATTAGCCACACACGGTACCTCTGGAGTTGACCCATCACATAAGGGATGCTGCTATGCCGCAGGATGTAGGCGTCATGCACTGAGCCAGGGAACGTGGCATTCACATGGGAGATGTACTGGTCTGAAAAACACACCATCTGCACATTCATGGAATGATAACTCTTCCGGTTTCTGTACACCTGTTCACTCCTGCGGGGGGTACCAAAGCCACATGGGTCCTATCAATGGCATCTGTGATGTTGGGGATATGTCCCAGGGCATAGAAGTCTCCTTTCACTGTAGGCAAATCCTCCACCTGAGGGAAAACGATGTAGCTCCGCATGTGTTTCAGCAGGGCAGACAACAATCTGGACAACACGTTGGAAAACATAGCCTGGGACATCCCCGATGCTATGGCCACTGTTGTTTGAAATGACCCACTTGCAAGGAAATGGAGTGCTGACAGCACCTGCACTTGAGGGGGGATTCCTGTGGGATGGTGGATAGCTGACATCAGGTCTGGCTCCAGCTGGGCACACAGTTCCTGGATTGTGGCACGGTCAAGCCTGTAGGTGATGATCACATGTCTTTCCTTCATTGTCGACAGGTCCACCAGCGGTCTGTACACCGGAGGATGCAGCCATCTCCTCACATGTCCCAGCGGACGGTGCCTATGAAGGACAACAGCGAGCACAGAGTCAAACATCTCAGAGGTACGTACCCACAGCTTACACAGAACACAAATCATAATCCGAAAATTGGCCTGTATGTGTGTTGAGGCTAGGCCTAGGTATGTGCGACGCAGTTAAAAATTAAGCCATGTGGGCACCTGAAATGGCGGCTGCCTGACCTGTAAAGTGGGACAATGGGATGTGAGGTAACTGCGCTGGCGTTGTACACCGTCGTGTGCACACACGTCAACACACAAGGGAAGCTCAGGCAAACATAAGCACCACACATCCCACGGCCACTCACGCAAGCATCACACACATGCAGACACACCAACATCCACTGCCTCCACTGTGTCCCCCTCCTCCTTGTCTCCCTCCTTGTCTCCCTCCTCCCTCCCAGTCTCGTCTCCACTCACACCTGCATGCACTACATCTACAGCCACTACTGCCATCACCAGCACACACACCAGCACACCCCGCTCACATGCAGTCACCAACCCCACTGCCATTCACACGTCCCCTGTGTCCTCTCCCAGTGTGTCTGTATCGCCACCTCCCAAGATACACAAACGCAGGCACACACCCAGCCAACAGCCATCCACCTCACGACAGCCTCCAGCGCATCCACCTTCACCCAAAGTCACCAAACTAACACCTCCTACAACCACAACCTCTTCCTCCACTCCCAAACCCCCTCCAGCTACCCGTCCCAGTGTTTCCCAAAAACTTTTCCTGTCCAACCTTGACCTCTTTCCCACACCTCCCCCACCCCGTCCGTCTCCTAGGGCCCGACTCTCCAGGTCCCAACCTAGCACCTCAGCCACAACATCTCCGGGACCAGTGGTGCCTGTAGTCACCGGAATCTGGAGTGCACCGGCCACTAGGGCAGCCACTGTGGCACGGAGCCACAGCACGGACAGTCCCCCACCTGTGAAGCATCAAAAGTTGGCCAGTGCCCGGCGGGAGAGGGGGAAGACTCCAGCCACCAAAGCCACTCCCAGGGGTACAGGTGGGAGTGTGGAGTCAGCTGCGACACCTTCCAAGGTGGGGAATGGCCACAAGAAAGTCAGCAGGTCTGGGAAGAGCAGCATGGTGGAGAAGACCGCCATCATACCCGCTGCCCAGGAGCCCACCGCCATCATCCCCGCTGCCCAAGAGGCCACCGCCAGCACCTGCCCTGCTGCCCAAGAGGCCACCTCTAGCACCAACCCGCTGGGCAAGACAGGACCGCCAGCACCAGCCCGGCTGGGCCAGACAGGACTGCCAGCACCAGCTCCACTGGGCCAGAGAGGACCACCAGCACCAGTCCCGCTGGGCCAGACAGGACCGCAAGCACCAGCCCCCCTGGGCCAGAGAGGACCGCCAGCACCAGCCCTGCTGGGTCAGACAGGACCGCCAGCACCAGCCACGCTGGGCCAGACAGAACTGCCAGCACCAGCCCCACTGGGCCACAGAGGACCGCAAGCACCAGCCCCGCTGGGCCATGCAGGACCGCCAGCAGCTGAGTCACTGCAAAGGACACCGCCGCCACAAGCACAGCTGAACAGGGCACCGCCGCCACAAGCACCGCTGAACAGGGCACCGCTGCCACAAGCACCGCTGAACAGGGCACTGCCACCACATGCACCGCTGGCCCATGAGCGCCAAGGGCACTGACGCTACTGAGTCTGTCACGAGCAGAATGAGGCACTCTGGGCACAACCCCCCTCCAGAACCAGTGGAGAGATCCATCCATTACCTCAGTCCTTGGCAGGATGAAGTATTCTGGGCACCATGCCCCCTCCAGAACCAGTGGAGAGATCCATCCACTACCTCAGTCCTTGGCAGGATGACGCACTCTGGGCACCAAGCCTCATCCAGAACCAGTGGAGAGATCCACCCACTACCTCAGTCCTTGGCAGGATGAAGCACTCTGGGCACCAAGCCCCCTCCAGAGCCAGTGGAGAGATCCATCCACTACCTCAGGCCTTGGCAGGATGAAGCAATCTGGGCACCATGCCCCCTCCAGAACCAGTGGAGAGATCCATCCACTACCTCAGTCCTTGGCAGGATGAAGCACTCTGGGCACCAAGCCCCCTCCAGAACCAGTGGAGAGATCCATCCACTACCTCAGTCCTTGGCAGGATGAAGCACTCTGGGCACCATGCCCCCTCCAGAACCAGTGGAGAGATCCATCCACTTGAGAGACTGTGGCTTTGCACTCCCCAGGATGCAGCAGTGGGCAACCCACCCACTGTAGAGACTTGAGAGACTGTGGCTTTGCACTCCCCAGGATTGAACAGTGGGCAAACCACCCACTGTAGAGACTTGAGAGACTGTGGCTTTGCACTCCCCAGGATTGAACAGTAGCATGTGGCCCCCTCGTGGATTTGGCATTGTGCACTCAACCGGCTGAGGTGCCCCCCCTTTCCCTCCCCTTGAGGTGCCTGTTTTATTGCTATCTGATGCCCCTGCAGTGTTCTCACCGTCAAGGTCGGGGATCTTGTGTGGGCCTCGCCCATACCGTGTGGGCCCAGTGTTCCACGGACTTCAATGGAGCACTACCTGGACTACTATTCTTGGTGTATATTTTGTTTACAGTGTATATTTATATTTTTGCTTACTTGATTTTAATATATTACAATGGTTACACTCATTTTCTTTGGTCTTTGCATTCTTCCGGGGGGGGGTTGGGGGTGTAACTATAATGTTTCATGATGTATTAGTGTGTGTTTGTCGTGGGTGAGGGTGGGAGTGGGGGTGTTGCGTGTTTGCTGTGTGTGTCCCTGTTTTTTCCCTCCCCCTCCCCTGTATCGTAGGTGCAGTATTCACCGTGGTCTGCGCCGCCGGCGTTCGTGCTCCTGGTAGAGGAGCAAGAAGATAAGGGCTGGCAGGATCTGCAGCTCTGGTTCCATGGCGTCCTGGTTCCTTGGGGTGTGTAGAGGTGAACGTTTTCCCTTTGAGGTCCTGTTTCCGCAGTGTTTTTGTCCGCGGTGAATCCGCCCCGGAAAAGGTGGCGATTGGTAGGTTGTGATATTGTGGGCGGTACTTTGTCCTCGCCTGTCTGTTGGTGGTGACCGCCAAGCTGTTTGTTTGTACTGCCGTGGCGGTCGGAGTGTTAAAGTGGCTGTCTTTGTTGTCGGTTTCCACCATGGTCGGAATTCCAATTTTTTATCGCCGGCCTGTTGGCGGTCTTACTGCCGCTTTAACACTGTCCGCCAGGGTTGTAATGACCACCATAATCTCTACCTCCTCCCTCTTACTGCAATATCGTAGGCAAATGAAAGCGACATTGGAATAGGACCACTCTGATACCTCCTCTTCTCTATGTAACTTATACCTTGTAGAAATGGCACAGTTTGAGGGGCTTAAACAGGTAAAAAACTGGTTAGATTAACTACTATATGCTTCAGAGTCTCAACCTCATTTTTCAATGCTGCAATCAAAGTTACTATTTTATTAGAAATTAGAATCAAACAGTTGTGTGATATGTACACAGTTTGAGTCTCCGCACAATACATCAACACTGAGGAATGTTCTGATAGGTCCCTACTGGAGCGAGCACCACCCTGCAAAAAAGGAGTAAATCTATTTGTGTACACAAAATTAATATCCTGAAAAAGATTATTACTGACCAAAGGAAAGTCAGGGGTGGCATTGGGACTTTGCAAAGGTACTGGTGGCTTACAATTCTGGATATAGGGTGCTTTAACCCTTTCATCAAAGAATTTAAATAATGCTGTTGTTTAATATTTTGTCCAGAAGCTCTCCTACCAATGAACAGTATGGATTCCACTTATTCGATTAAGTTGTCAATTTCTTCAACCACACAGTTAGTATCATTATGTTTAGCTAATTTATTCTTATTTTGATTGGCTCTGGAACTGGCAACAGTTTCCCTCTTCCCCAGAGCTAGCAAAATTAGAATAATAATGTCACTACTAGGAAGAGAAAACAAACCCTCAAATGTCAGCAAAAAATATAAGTAATGTCACTGGGCTTGGCCCAATACAACAAATATCTCAGTAATAATCCTATAAAGTGTCACCAAAACGCAGTGAATTATGAGTAAACTTAGCTAAGCAGGTAAGAGACATATCTAAACAGGCATTTGCAATGCAATAGGTCTTGCATTTGCGAGAGTTAGAGCTAATGGCATTGTAAATGCCGAAATCGACTGTTCTTGCCACTTAAATTGGTCAACCCTGCCTTATAATTTGGTCCTTTTCTGACACATAATTCTAGTGGCCCTGCATGTAACTAAAGCAAGCACTTCAATTTACCTTCTTCCTCTATCTGCAGTAAAAAATTAAAATATTGCCATTTAGCATCCTGATTTAAATCTGCCATGCTAATTACAATAGAATATTACTTTCCCCACCACACCATCAGAGTTGCTGGCTGGCTAACAATTCCCCCAAAAAAGACACGACAGCCCCAGAGGAGTAACTAGAGAAATAAACTAGGAGGGTCACCCAAAACATATTGAGTATTCAAACAGTCATAGTGTAATAAGGATGTGCAGGGGGTCTTTAAAGTAGCAACAATTCTCATGGTGAGCATCTGTGAACTCCAGGTGGATCTTTGGGTAACTGGCACAATACCTTGGGGTTCTACAGAACTAGACAAAACACTTCAGACGCAGCTTTAGACTTTTTTTTCACAATAAGCTAGATTGATCTCTAAAATGGTTATCAACTGTCCAGAGGATGCAGCAAGGTCTAGACACATTATTCCAAATGACCCTTTAAATGTACCCAGCAATCCACATAAGACTTTACATGTTTCCGCTTGGTTTTAATAGCCCTCTCTCTCCTACTCACGCCCTTGTCATCTAAGTGAAATTTGCAGTGCCCCTTCCTGTACTGTAATCCCTTCCTGTACTGTAACCATCTGTGTACTACAGCTGAGCTCACACTGCTGCTGCCTGTGCTGTACATGTTCTTGAGATAGGTAACTTAAACCTCTTCTGCTTGTTCTGTAACAGTGTCAGTAGCTGCTGCCTGTACTGCTCCTGATGTTTGAAGCTTACATCACTGCTGCTCATGCTGTACTTTGATGCTAGAGAAGCTTGGGAAGAAAAAATGTTTGCTCGCAGTAAAACTAATCGGCAAAAGTGCAATTATCCATGTAACAGGGTTGATGGCCAAGGCGTTAACAAAACCACCCCAAGGAGGGACATACGTAAAGCATTTACCAATGAAAGCAAAGGATTTCTGAAAGGCAAGCCCATGAACGAGTGATAGTGATGGGTGTGCGGTGGGTGTGGTTAAAAGCCCAGATACATACCAACACGTAGGAAAAGCGCGCTGCTATGCTCAACCTAAAAAGGAACTTTAAAATACATGTGAAAGAAAAGTAAGGTGAAAAACAGGGCTGCCTGGACCTCCTGAGTTCCAGCCAAGTGGTTTTGCCCAATTCAGCCTCTTCCGTGCGATCACAGGCAAAGATGGGCCCACCTTTGGGTGCAGTCTGGAAGCATCCTTCACATGTCCCGTACCTCGGGATAGCAATCAATATTAAATAGCACAACCTAGAATGACCCCACCTCCTGCGCTAGAGGCACCTTGTAGAAGGAAGGAATCCTTGGACAGGTAGTCCCTGGAGCTGATGAGGTGCATGGTTTGAAGTCTCAGACTCCTAGGCTGAGGGACAGCAATCATCGTTAAATAGCACAACCTGGGATGGCCACACCTCCTGCCTTAGTGGCTCCAGGTAGAAGTAAGGAGCCCTGGGACAGGAAATCCCTGGAGCTGATGAGGTGAGTGGTTTGCAGTCTGAGACTCCTTTGCCGTGAGACAACAATCAGAGATGAATAGCATACCCTGTGAGGGCCCGCCTCTTGCCCTTGAGGCCCCTGGTAGAAGGAAGGAATCCTGGGACAGGTAGTCCCTGCAGCTGATGAAGTGAGTGGTTTGTAGCTTTAGACTCCTGCACTGCGGGACAGTAATCAGTGTTAAATAGCACAACTTGGAAGGAACCTTCCTCTTGTTCTTGAGGCTCCTGGTAGAAGGAAGGAATCCTGGGAGAGGTATTCGTTAGCTGATATGCTGCACCCCCCCTCCTTTATTTTTAGCATGTCCCCAGGATGTGGCCCACCCAGGGGCTTTCTTACAACAAGTGTGGGAGTCTGCGCTTGCTTTTTGTTTTTTAATGTTGCTACAGATTCGCGGCCAGCATCAGAGCTAAGGGGGTAGGGTGTCCCTACCCTTGCCCTTTTTCTTAGTTTTTTATCTTTGTTTCTGGGACTCGCTAAAGCCAATTCCCAAGATGACTGCTAACACTTCTTTGTTGAAGTGTTGGCAGCCGATCAGATCTCAACCTGAGATCGGGAAGGTTTGCATGGCCTTTGTATTCCCTGTATGTACAAATTAGTTTTTTCTCTAATATTTCAAAATCTACTGAATTGATTCACATCAAATAACAAAAAGGCCTCTTTCTGGACCACGAGCTAGCTCTGTGCCAAATTTGGTCTAATTCCGTTCAGCGGTTCGACCTCTATTCCTGTTCAAAATCCCTATGGAAATTAACATGGAGAAAACACATTTTGGGATCGCCTTTTTTCTCCATCCATGCTTGATGGATCACAACGAAACTCTTCAGACAGCTGCTGACTTAAGCGCTGAATTGTTTTGGAAAGTTTCATGAAGAATATTCAATCAGCGCCAAAGATATAGGCAACTAAATAAATGCTTTTTCTGTAGAAACTAGGTCCTAACCTTTACTACCCACTATTACTAACTTTTCACCCATGTCAAGAATCTCTGTGGAACTTTGGAAACCTATTCTTACTTCTACTTTGGCAGATGATGCAAAATCTTTGGGGTGATTGGTCAAGGGGTGCAAAGATAAAAGGTTGATCCTAAAACTCATTTTTCACCAGTGCATTTTCCATAGACTTTTGTATCTCACATAGCGTGAAAATGGCTGAGCGAATTTACATGAAATTTGGCAGGATTAGATGTTATTTTGTTCATGTGTACAGCAGGTAAGTAGGTAAGTAATTTTCAAGTTCTAGGGCATTTTAACTTAGTGATATCTGTTGTTGAAGTATTGTTCTGGAAATGTGCAGTATTTTGCAGTATTTCCCAGAACTACCACTGTACTTAGTGATGCCAAGTCATTACATGATTGGCTAATGACTGCCTAAAGGAAAATTAAAGCCGCCATGTTGTTTTCAGGTACTCTTCTGTGTTGTGCCCTTAGATGTTGGTAAGTATTAGGTCTGATATTTTTCCCTATCCATTACCACTTTCTTGAAGTGGTAATAGGTAGAAAAACATATTTATAAGTATTGCAGTACCAAACATTAATTAAAAAAATTAAAAATACACTGATGTACCGTATAGTTTACAAATATAGTGAATTGCAGTGTATTTTCTGTTTTTAGCATACTTAAATCTTCACTGAAAAGTCTACGGAGTTCCACAGTAATACCTAGAAATTACAATACTACTTAAAAAACCTAAAAAAAGAATGCAGAGTTCTCTGTAAACTTCTGTAAAAATGTATAGAAAGTTATAAATGCATTTGTCTGCCTTATTAACACTTTAATAATCTATCATAGGCAGGGAACAGCATTAAAAATTACTTCTTACCTAGATCTAAAACCCTAACCCAGAACGCAGACAAAATGTGATGAAAATGACATGGCTGCCTTTTAGATTTTGTAAACACAGCCATTAGACAATCATGTACTGCTTTATCATGTGCATGTACTGTGGTATACCGCAAACTTACCATGATACCGCAGCACAATATATAACTAAGTATTTTAAAAATTATAACTTTAACACTATTTACACTATTCACACATACTACATAAAATGATCATTTAGACCAAGTATAATAATTTCTGTTTCACTTTACGCTACTCCACTCTATGTTAGTACACTCTGCGCTACTACACTGTATGTCACTCCACTATACATGACTCCATTCTATGTTAATCCACTGTACTGTACTCCATTCTATCCTACTCGGTTCTATGAAACTCCACTCTACACCACTACATTGTATGGTATTACAATCTATGCTATTCCATTTTATGAAACTCCAATGTAGGCCAATACACTGTACATCCTTCCACTCTATGCTACTCCACTCTTTGCTATTCCACTCTATGCAACTCTACTCTAAAATACTACAATCTATGCTAATTCACTCTATGCCATTCCACTGTATGCCATTCAGTGTATACCACTGCACTGTATGCTACTCCTCTGTACACTACTGCACTTTATGCCATTCCACTATATGCCACTCCACAATCTACCACTCCACTCTTTGACAATCCACTACATGTTATTACACTTTACAGCAATCTATTCTATAGCACTCCATTCACACCACTCTATGCCAATCCACTCTAACATACTACTCTCTAGGCTATTCCAATGTATGACGCTCAACTTTACACCACTCTACTCAACATTATTTCACTATATGCCACTCCACTCTACACCATTCCACTCTATGCCACTGTATTTTATGCAAGTCACCTCTATGTTCTCCACTTTATGCTATTTCACACTATGCTACTCCACTGTATGATACTCCACTATACACTATTCCACTCCATGCTACTGCACTCTACTGTACTATATTCCACTCCACTCTATGACACTCCACTCTATGCTGTTGTACTTTATGCCACTAAATTGTACCTCACTCCGCTCTATACCACTGCACTCACTATTACTCCACTGTACACTGTTATACTCGGCCACCCTCCACTCTACACCACTACACTATGTGCTGTACTACTGTATGCCACTAGACAACACTCAACTCTACACCACTCCACTCTACATTATTCCACTCTACACAACTCCATTGTCTGCCCTCCACTCTACAGCACTCCATTGTATGCCACTACACTCTACACCACTCCACCATATGCCATTGCACTCTACACCACTCTACTGTACCACATTTCACTCTACTCCACTCCACTTTATGTCATTCTACAACACTATACTATACAACAGCACACTTTAGAACACTCTCCTCCATTTTACTGTACCACACTCCACTTAATGACGTTCTAATTGATGAAGATAAACTCTATAATTTCAAAAAGGATTTATTAAAATAAAAAATGCTGGAATTCAATGAAAAACAAAGGTTAAACCTTTGTTATAGTTAGGAAAATGTAATTTATTCTGTGCCAACAAACCAAACTTAAAATTGACAAATATTAGAAATTCTTAAGTTATTGTCAAACCCTAATTTACATTTTACCACCACCTTCAAAATAATATAACATATTTTTTTCTTTACCTACAAACAATAAAGTACAGCAACAACTAAATTTCTAAATGTATACTTACACCCTTAATTTATAATTTACACCTTTCACTTATTAGAACATGCACAACTATATACACTGTATTCAAGTCGGAAGCCACAGTACATTAACTACAACTCACCACTTCACCATGGACTGTGTTTCATAAAAGATTTAATTTGCTATATCATTAACTGTTCTTGTACATACTAATATTTTAAACAGGTACAAGTAAAATAATATAAAATGGTATAAGCAGTGCATGGAGAAGGTGCGAGTTAATGGAGTGTGGCTGCAGTGTGACAGCCAATGTTTCTTATTCAGCTCCAGTCTTTCCTTCCTTTGAGTGGAGCTACCGTATGTACACTCAAAGTCTGAAGACTAAGGCCCTCATTACGACCCTGGCAGGGGGTGATAAAGTGGCGGAAATACCGCCAACAGGCTGGCGGTAACTACCACCAAATTATGACCATAGCAGTGATATCTCCGATAAACAGCCACTGTACTACATCGACCGCCAGGGCAGAAACCACGGTGGTAGCCGCCTACAGCCAGATGGAAGACAAAGTTCCACCCACCACATTAAGACACAGGAAACTGCCACCTTTTCCAGGGCGGTACCAACACCATCAAAAGCCTGGCAGAAACATAGCGCAAAAGTCAAAGGACTCACCATTGGAGACACAGGGAAGAACCATGCCGCCATGGAACTCGAACTGCAGGTTTTCCCAATGATCTTCTACATTATGCTCCACGTGGACCACCAACGCCGGTGATGATGATGACAGTGAGTATAGCCACCTAGCACACAAGGGAGGGTGGGAGGAAAAAGAGAGTGACACACACACACACAAACAACACATACCGACACACACAAACCAAACACACAACCAGCTGCATTACAAAAACAATTTGACCCTGAAAATCTGCAGAATAATGCAAGGACAACAGGAATTGACAAAAGTGATTGTAATAAGTTAAACAACAAAATCAATAATCCAATTTGACCATGAAACAGATATGTACACTTGTATAAAAAAGGTACACTGGGCCACAGGGCACAGTCCAAGGCCCAACTCGAATCCTGGCCAAATCCTTAAAGAACACTGCAGGGGCATCAGTTGTCAAATAGGCAGGCACCTCAGGGGGAGGGGGGCACCTCAGTCGGATGCGGGAACAAGCCCACTGGATCTGGAGGGGGCATTATGCCCTGTGCTTTGTCCTGAGGAGTGCAAGGCCACAGTCTCTCGAGTGGGTGTCTTCCCCACTGGTTCTGGAGGGGGCAACATGCCCTGTGCTTTGTCCTGGGGAGTGCAAGGCCACAGTCTCTCGAGTGGGTGAATACCCCACTAATTCTGGAGGGGGAAGCCTGCACAGTAGCCCCTGGAAGGTGCACTACATGGCGTCCGCCGGCAGTGATGGCTGCACTGTGGTGGTGGTTGTGGGAGGATCCTGGTCAGCCCCTGCACTTTGTGATGGCTGCACTGTGGTGGTGGTTGGGGGAGGCTCCTGGTCAGCCCCTGCACTAAGTGATGGCTGCATGCTGGTGGTGGTTGGGGGAGGCTCCTGGTCAGCCCCTGCACTCTATGATGGCTGCATGCTGGTGGTGGTTGGTGGAGGCTCCTGGTCAGCCCCTGTACTCTGTGATGGCTGCACTGTGGTGGTGATTGGGGGAGGCTCCTGGGCAGCCCCTGCACCCTGTGATAGCAGCACATCCACAGTTGGCAGTGGGGGCCCTGTGACAGCTGATGGTGGTGGCGGTGTTTGCCTGACAGCTTCTGCTGGCGTAGAGTGCCTCTTCTCCTCCTGGTCATGGGTTGGGGATCCCTTACCCTTCCTGGCAGGGGTGGATGGGCTCTTCCCCTCTCTGCCTGCTGGTGCAGGCTCCTTCCCCTCTCTGCCTGCTGGTACAGGCTCCTTCCCTTCTTCCCAGCTGGTGCATGCTCCTTCCTCTTCCTCACAGCTGGTCCCAGACTCTTCCTTTTACTCCAGGTTGTTCTGCCTCATTCCCCTTCAGTGTTGTTGTTCTGGTATTCCTACCACCACAAGTAGGTGGTGCTGCCACTGGCCGCGTGGACTGTTTAGCTGAGGTGCTGGGCTGTGTTCTTGCTACTCTGCCCATACATGCAGGACCGGAGGGAGGGGTAGGGAATAGGTCAATCTGGGAAAGGAAAAGCTTTTTAGGGATGTTGGGGCAGGAGGAGGGCAGAGTAATGGGAGTGGAGAATGAGGGGGTGGTCATCCAATGTATATGTCTGCTGGATTTGGGTGCAGGTGCATGAGCTGAATGCTGTTGTGAGGTGGATGGCTGTTGGGTGTCTGAGTGCTTGCGTTTGTGTCCTTTAGGAGGGGGGTGGACAGACAAGGTGGGAGAAGACACAGGGACACATGAATAGAGGTTGTGGAGGTGTCTCCCATTGAGGTGTGTGTTCTGCTTGGTGTGGTGATGATGTTGGTAGTGGGTATTGATGTAGTGCATGCAGGTGTGAGTGTGGACGTAACTGGGTGGGAGGTGGAGGAGGAGGAGGAGGAGGGGGAGACAGTGGATATAGTGGACGTTGCCGTGTCTGCAACTGAATGGTGTTTGTGTGAGTGCCTGTGGGATGAAGTGTGGTGCTTGTGTTTGCCTGTGCCACTCTTGGGTGTTGTATTGTGTGCATGCTCATCTGGCTGTGTGCCTGGGATAGGTTGAGGTTGAGGAGTATGGGACTGGGAAGTGGAAGTTGGTGGGGGGACGGTTGAAACAGGGACAATGGCTACCATCAGAGAGGAGGCCAGAGCCTGAATCGATCTTTGTTGGGCCACCAATCCACCGTGAATGCCCTCCAGGAATGCATTGTATTGCTTCATCTGGGATGCCAACCCCTGGATGGCATTCACAATGGTTGATTGGCCTTCAAAGAGGGATCTCAGGAGGTCAATAGCCTCCTCACTCAGGGCAGAAGGGCTCACTGGGGCAGGGCCTGAGGTGCCTGGAGCGAAGTAGATGCCCACTCTCCTGGGTGAGCGGGCACGGGCAACTCGCTGAGGGGCTACTGGGAGGGCGGTGCTGGTATGGGGGTGGCGGCTCTACCTGCAACTGGGGTGGTCACAGAGGTGTCCGCCACCACTAGGGAGATCCCATCGGAGGAGGAATCAGAGTCTGTGTTGTCCCCTCCAGCCTCTGCCATGGTGCTCCCCTCGCCCTCCGTCCCACTGGTTCCCTCAGCGTCAGTGGACTCTGCCTCCAGGGTCCTGTGGGATGCAGCTCCCTCTGTCGCCGGTGCCTCTGCTCCTCCGCCAGATGATGCTAATGCACATAAGGACAGGATGACAAACCAAGAAAGGGTGGGAGAGAGATAAAGGATAGACAGGGTCAATGACTGCTCCAACTCCAACGTTGGTGTACACATCACCCTCACACACAGGGAACAGGCCTACGCACTATGCATTGCACTACCAGTGAAATGGCTAGTCACCAAGGCATGAGGAGGGACACACATCGCCAACTGCAGCACTCCTGGGACCCATGATGCCCTGCCCAGAGGTGAATTCTAACAAGCTAGGTTAGCAGTATTTCTATTCAACTCTTAGCCTCCAGAGGACCTATACTGCTATGTCTGGCCTGGCCTAGGGGCTCCCACTGACACACAACCACCACCTGAATACCACCCCCCAGCCATAAGTTGTAACGATAGCCACTATACTCACCCCCTTTTGGCTGCTGTGATGCCCTCAAGCACCCATCCAGCTCAGGGTAGGCCACCACCAGTATGCAGGCCATCAGGTGGGTCAGGGTCCGACGGCACCCCTTCCTCATTGGGAGGCCATCCCCAGCTGAGCCTCCGCAGTATTTCATGCCCAGTGTCTTAGGTCCTCCCACCGTTTGCGACAGTGGGTGCTCCGCCTGACAGACCCCCATGGTCCGCGTGTCCTTGGCGATGGCACGCCATAATCCCTTCTTTTGATGGGCGCTGACCTGCATAGGTAATACAGACAGGGGGACACCATTACAAATGCAATCCAGCCTGTCACTTATACAGCCCACCAATCCCATTTCCGTCACCATTGGCACACACATCGGCCGGCGCACACCATGTACATCACCACAAGACATTCCCCTCTCGATGACACGATGCTTGTGCCACATCTCCATGCATCCTTGCCACATGCATCAAGCCCAAGGTGTACCATCCTGTTGGTCTGGAGGCCCATACATCAGTCCGTACTGGGGTAGGACCCCATCCACCAAATGCTCCAACTCCTCCGAAGTGAAGGCAGGTGCCCATTTCCCGGTCACAGAGGCCATGGTAGGTTCTAGACACGGGTCACAGCAGCACACACAGTGTAGGTGTTCTCCTATTGAAGGTCAGGAAACAAGTGAGGAATCAGATAGAAAACGGCGGTCACGTGTGGGCGTTGTACACCATCACCGCTGGCGCAGACCCCCATTGGCCACTGTACTCCATAGAGCCCCATATTATCCAATGAGGAATTACATGGCGGTACAAGACTGCCTTCTGCCACAACGCCCAACGTCGCCGGAGTTACCTCACTTCCACCTGTCCCTACATACAGGACAGGTGGTCGCCATTTCATGGGCGGACAACGGTCATATCAACCTTAACTGCATCACAGTCTAGATTAGCACATACCTTGCCATTCCCACTGTCCCATCACATAAATGCACTATGTACACTGATGTTGGGTTTCCATTGTTCAAATTGTGACAGCCTACTCACTCTTGTGTCCCTTAGATACCTACTGCTGTGGATAAATAGGAGTAGGTGACATACCCCCGTGTCCAGACCCCTTGTGGACTTGGCTACACTGGAGGACAGGGCCACAATCAGAGCTGTGTGCCCAATTGGAGCCTGACCTGATATCTGCTATCCCTCTTCTACAAGTGCTATCAGTGCTCCATTTCCTGGCAACTGGTTCTTTCCAAGTGACAGTGGGCTTGACAGCAGGAATGTCACAGCCCATGTTCTCAATCGTGCTGGCAAGAGTTTTGTCTGCCCTGATGAAACACATGTGCAGCTACATAGGTTTCCCCCAGGTGGAAGATCTAGCCACTCTGAAGGCAGGATTCTATGCAATGGGGCATATCCCCAATGTTGTTGGGGCTATTGACGGGACACATATTGCGTTAGTCCCCCCTGCCAGAATGAACAGGTGCTCCGGAATCGGAAGAGTTTCCACTCACTGAATGTGCAAATGGTGTGCCTGGTGGACCAGTACATCTCCCAAGCCAATGCTAAGTATCCTGGGTCGGTGCATGATGCCTTTGTTCTGA
The DNA here is from genome assembly GCF_031143425.1 of Pleurodeles waltl. Taxonomy (NCBI): domain Eukaryota; kingdom Metazoa; phylum Chordata; class Amphibia; order Caudata; family Salamandridae; genus Pleurodeles; species Pleurodeles waltl. The sequence goes on along the minus strand of NC_090439.1, from coordinate 1,032,566,924 downwards.
GGAATAGCAGCATCCCAAATGTGATGGCCCAACTACAGGGACACAGGGTGTGGCTAATAGATGAGGCATGGACCCCACCCACTGTATGTTAGTGTATGCCTTCAGGTGTCATCCCCAAATCATTGTGTGAGGCTAAATGTTGTCCCTCAATACTTGCAGGTGACTCTGGCTACCCAAACCTATCATGTCTGCTGACCCCTGTGAGGAATGCCAGGACAGGGACTGAGGAACGTTATAATGAGGCACATGGATGAACCAGACGGATCATCGAGAGGAGCTTCAGCCTCCTGAAAGCCAGGTTCAGGTGCCTCCATATGACAGGTGGATCCCTGTCCTACTCACCCAGGAAGGTCTACCAGATAGTAGAGGTTTGGCATGCTGCACAACCTGGCCCAAAGGCGGCATGTACCTTTTCTGCAGGAGAAGGACACTGGAGATGCCCCTGTGGCAGCAGTGGACCCTTAGGACAGTGAGGATGAGGAAGCAGAGGATGAGTATGATGACAAAAGAACATCAGTTATATGTCAATACTTCCAATAAAACACAAGTGAGACAGTGCAACTTACCATTCCTCTGACTACTGATGTTGTCTGTGTGGCTGTAGCATGATGGCATTAACTTCCGTTGCATCTCAACTTACTGTCACCAATGGCTTGTCATTTTACAGATATGGTGAGATCACAACAGTGTACTGATGTGATGACTACACAGACAGCTACAGGTCATTATTTCTATGCTATCACACTGTTCAGATCATTTGCACTAGATGTGACTATTTCCATAAATACACATTTTCAACACATAAAATACTAGTAGTCAAGTTGTGTTCAAGGGTGTTTATTGAAGTGCTTTGAAATTGAGGGAAAATTGCAAAGGAATGGGGTGATGAGGGAGGAAAGTCGAGGGTATTGTTCCAGTCTGTCTGTAGCACAGGTGCAGTGTCAAGGGGCCATATGAAGGGGAGCAAAGGCAGTTCAAAGTGGACAAGGTGAAAGTGTGGGACACAATGGGGACAATCAGGAGAGTCATTTCCTGATGGTGGTCTTGTCAAGTGTCTCTAGCGTCTGTCTGGGTTGCAGGGAACGTTTGTGGGGTGGTTCACCTTCTGCAGGGGGAGCGGTACTGTTAGCCTGTGGGTCCTGTTGTGGGTCCTCCTGCCCATTAGCTGCAGTGGAAGTGGAGGGCTGGTCAATGGACTGGCTAGTGGTAGGGGCCTGCTGGTGTGCTGTTGCTTCCCTCATGATGTTGGCCATGTCTGCCAGCACCTGTGCTATGGAGATCAAGGTGGTGTTAATGGCCTGCAAGTCCTCTCTGATCCTCTGATACCGTTCCTCCTGCAGCTGTCTGTTCTCGTGCACATTGTCAAGGATCTGGCCCATCATGTCCTGGGAATGTTGGTATGCTCCCAGGATCTCGGTGAGTGCCTCCTGGAGAGTCAGTTCCCTGGCCTGTCCTCCCCCTGGTGCACAGCGGTCCTCCGAGTGTCCCTGTTGGCCTGTGTCTCTGTCCCCTAAATGGTGTGCCTACTGCCACTGACCCCAGGTCCCTGATTTTCTTGGGTATGAGGTGTGGCCTGGGGTCCCTGTACAGGTGGGCACACTGCTGATTGACGTGTCCTGGGGACAGAGGTGTGGGTACGCTGGGTGATGCTGTGGTGTTGGATACTGATGGGGGAGGCTCTGTGGTGGACTGTGAGTGGGCTTGGGTGACCGACTGTCCAGTGGTCCCTGATGTGTCAGGTTGTTGGTCCAGAGCAAGAAGTCCAGAGTTACTGTCATCACTGCTGGCATCCTCTGTTGGGGGACTGGATACTCATGGACCCTCGTCCCCGCTGACATTGGCCGGGCCACCTGTGGGGATGTAAGTGATGTATTATGCTTCATGTCTGTGACATATTGTACATCCCTGACTTTCCCTCTATCGTTGCTGTTTCCCTGTCACCTTTGTTTGTGTATGGTGATGTATTGTGTGATTGTTAGTTTCCCTGTTGTTAGAAATTAGGTCTTTGGTTAGCAGTCAGGTTACCCCCTGTCCAAGCAGGGACCCTCAATCTAGTCAAGGTAAAGGAGAATCACCCTCAGCTAACCCCCGCTCACCCTCTTGGTAGCTTGGCACGAGCAGGCAGGCTCAACTTCAGAGTTATAGGTGTAAAGTATTTGTACCAACATACACAGTAACATAATGAAAACACTACAAAATTACACAATACAGGTTTGGAAAAATATAACATATTTATCTAAACAAAACAAGACCATAACGACAAAACTCCAACATACACAAGTCAAGTTATTAATTTTAAAAGCAAATCCTTTTGTAATCAGGTAAAACACTGTTAGCGCTGAAAAGTACATGAGTACATCAAAATAGCATGCACGGGCGAGCGTGCGTCAAAAAGGGTAAGTGGTATGTTGGATTCTCACCTGCAAGCGAGATCGTGCATCATTTCTCCTTCTCCGGTCGGGTCGGTGGGCGTCGGTTTTCCTTTCTGCAGGAGAGCGATATGTTGATCCGGGCAGCACTCGGGTCCGGGCAGTCGTTGCGTAATTTTTCCACACCGGGCATGGTTTGCGTGGAAAATCCTGCTGCACGGTATTAGCAAAAGCGCGCTGTGTGGGTTGCGATGTTACCAGCCTCCGTTAGCGATGCGGCACGTCGTTTCTCCAGCCGAGAGCATCGATCTTCTAGCTGCGCTGCTGGCAGAGCATTGATTTCAGCCGTGAAGCTGGCAGCGCATCATTTCTTCAGCCGCGTCTCGGAGGTTGCATCAGAAATTTCACCGCACGGCGGTCTGTGTGTGAATTTGCAATCTTGGTCTGCCAGCTTCACCTGTCAGGGCCCCAGTAACTGGATAGGACACAACTTGGCAGGGCTGGAGTCTCCGCAGAGAGTCCAGGTGCTGACAGGGGAAGTCTTTGATGGCCCTGAGATTTCAACAACAGGAGGCAAGCTCAGGACAAGCCCTTAGAGATTTCTTCACAAGCAGGAATGCACAACAAAGTCCAATCTTTGTCCCCTTGCACAGGCAGAAACAGCAACTGCAGGATAGCTCCACAAAGCACAGTCACAGGCAGGGCAGCACTTTTCAGCTCTTCTCCAGGCAGAGATTCCTCTTGATGTCCAGAAGTGATCTGTGAAGGTCTGTGGTTTTGGGTGCCCTTCTTATTTTTGGCCTTATTTTTGGCTTTCGAGAAGGCTTACTCCAAAAGAAAGTTTCTCTTGTTTGTGAAATTCTGCCTGGCCCAGGCGAGGCCCCAGACACACACCAGGGGGTTGGAGCCTGCATTGTGTGAGGACAGGCACAGCCCTTTCAGGTGTGAATGACCACTCCTCCCCTCCCCCCTAGCACAGATGGCTCATCAGGATATGCAGGCTACACCCCAGCTCCCTTTGTTTCACTGTCTAGAGAGAGGTGCAAAGAGGCCAACTGTCAAACTGACCCAGATGGGAATCCACAAACAACATGGTTTAGGCAAGAAAATGCTCACTTTCCAAAAGTGGCATTTTCAAACACACAATCTTAAAATCAACTTTACTAAAAGATGTATTTTTTAATTGTGAGCTCAGGGACCCCAAACTCCACATGTCTATCCACTCCCGAAGGGAATCTACGCTTTAATCATATTTAAAGGCAGCCCCCATGTTAACCTATGAGAGGGATAGGCCTTGCAAAAGTGAAAAACAAATGTGGTAGTATTTCAATGTTAGGACATATAAAACACATTAGTATATGTCCTACCTTAAACATACACTACACCCTCCCCATGGGGATACCTAGGGCCTACCTTAGGGGTGTCTTACACGTAAGAAAAGGGAAGGTTTAGGCCTGGCAGGTGGGTACACTTGCCAAGTCGAATTGGCAGTTTAAAACTGCACATACAGACACTGCAGTGGCAGCTCTGAGACATGATTAAGAGCTACTAATGTGGGTGGCACAACCAGTGCTGCAGGCCCACTAGTAGCACTTGATTTACAGGCCCTGGGCACATCTAGTGCACTGTACTAGGGACTTACCAGTAAATCAAATATGCCAATCATGGAGATTTAATTTCATACACATTTTATACAGGAGCACTTGTACTTTAGCACTGGATAGCAGTGGTAAAGTGCCCAGAGTAATAAACACCGGAAAAACAAAGTCTAGCACACATCAACAACCTGGGAAACAGAGGCAAAAAGTTAGGGGAGACCACACCAAGGATGCCTAATCTAACATCTATCCTGTGCATGCTTTGGTGATGGGTGTCCATGCAGGGCAGGGAGGGCTATCCATGCATTGGTATGGCATGTAGGGCTTGGCATTGGGGTTAGTCATCTGCATCGGTGCAGTGTGTGGGATGGAGTGGAGTGATGGAGTGAGGGTGAAGGTGTGAGATGGCATGCAGGTGTGAGGGGTGATGAGTGGTAAATATTGACTTACCAGTGTCCAGTCCCCCGCCTATTCCAGTGAGTCCCTCAGGATGCAGTAGTGCCAAGACTTGCTCCTCCAACGGTGGGGTGATTCGTGGCTCATAATGTGGTGGGCGTTGTTCTGTTCGTGTAACGGTATGGGTGTTGGGACCGCCGCTTTAGCACTGATGTTTGGGCTGGCTGATTTGTGTATGTGGCTGTATTCTGTCAGATTGGTGTATGTGTGTCACAATATGGCGAACGTATATTCATTACCGCAGCAGTATGTTGGCTGCCGTCACCATGGTGGTAAGCAGGATTTACCGTCATAATGAGGGCCATAATGAGTGCCAGAGTCTCTTTGTGCATGTATTTTGTGGGTGTGTGCATGTGTAAAATTGTGTGAGTGTGCAAAAGCATTTATCATTGTGTGTGTGTGTGTGTGTGTGTGTGTGTATCAGTGTTTGTGTACTAGTGAGTGGTCTGGGTGAGAGGGGTAAAAGGTTGCTTCTCTTCCATCTTGTAAATTGTAAACAAGCAGATTCATTCCCAATTGTAAAACATTCTACTTTTTTTTAATGACAATTTAATAGTGGTTTTGGGTACTGAAGTAGTCAGTGAGCAGAGGGCACGTTCCCACTGTCCAGGGCTACAAGTGCCCAGCATCCCCGGCACACTCACAGGAGTGAAATCACAGAAGTCTTTCTTGTCTGTTGATTGTGCCCGGCCGACCATTGGGTCCTGGAATATGGAAGTATCTGTGTAATTTAAGAGAAGATGAAGGATGATGCAGACTTACATTGACTGGCCTTATTCCTTCCCCTGAGTGCGATAAAAATAAACTGGTGCCTGCTGCGTGTACCGACGTTCATTTGGAAGCAGATAAAAGATGATCTGATGGCCAAGAATCTGAGTAAAATGTTTGCAAGTGTTTTGAGATACTTTTTTGCATGAAAATAAATAAATATCAACTGTGTCACCCCCAAAAGCACATTTGCTTCATTCTTTTGAGTTTTGCTACAGTCCTTGACTATTCTTTGTTAGGGTCAAGTGCGCAAAGCTCTCTGTCCCTGTTGTAATCTCTCTGTGGGCTTTTAACCACACGCTTTTAACCACACTCATGTCACGCCCATCAGTTTGGTTGGTTCGTGGGCTTGCCTTTTTAAAATTTGCTTGATTTCATTAGTGAAAGGCATGTATACATCATGTCTTTTCTGTTGTTTAGCCCTCCTACAGCGCACCGGCCAACTACTGAAAACATATGAGGCTTTATGTTTTCCATACGGTCTGGACTACTTTTTCTTTTTCTTTTGTAGGTAGTGTGATCTCTTTGGGCAGTAGCGTGTGCTTTGCATGACATCCACCCTGTTACATGGATAATTGCACTTTTGCCAGTTACATGGATACTTGCATTTTTACTGGTTACATGGATAATTGCACTTTTGCCAATACCTTTGATCGCGAGCAAACTTCTGTTTCCTTTTGTGTGTCTGCTTAGCGCTCATGGCAGCTCTCAGTTCACTTATGTGAAACTGTTTCTTTTCATTTTCAGTTTATATGGGTAGAAAAGTCCAGTTAGCAGTTTACAACACTAACAGCTCTAACTCTAGCAAACGGGAGACCTATTGAATTGCAAATGCTTGTTTTCTTCTGTTTCTAATAATTTCAAAATAACCTGTAGTGCTTCCTACCACACATTCATGGCAGCTATGTGGTATAAATAACAGGCAATTGACAATGAAAACATCTTGAATTATGGACAGCGCTGGAACTGCTCAGCACTGCCGGGCCTTCCAGAGGGACCCCCAAGATAGGTAGGTCCTTACCCCTAATTTCCTTCTGCCTCTCATTATGCCATCTCGCCAAAGCACAGACCCAGCATAGAGCTGTGTTCCATGTATTCCAAGCCTACATGATCTATCAAAGGCGGCATTTTTCGTTTATGCTTCCCAGCTCAAATGGACTCATTCCTCTCTTATGGACTTCCCGAAGCCTCTTGAAGCACAGCCTCAACATGTCCCCTTCTATGTGCTTCAAAAAAGGGGCCTCCATGCCCTCAGCTCTTGGCCAGTTAGGTAACTGTGCCTAACTGGTGCCTACAAAACTACTGAATGGAGCAAAATCCTTTGTTTTGGGGTTTTTTAAACGTATTTTTATGTAGGCAAACTCAACAGAACCCTGCTCTCTTGCTGCCTCTCTTGTGAGCATCTCCCCCGCCTCCTTGCTGCTTTTTTCCTTGTGCTGTCACCAAACCCCTTCTCCTTTATTTTCATTCTCTCCCTCTGTTTATTTTTGCATTTTTATATACCTGGAACGCGATCCAAATGCTCTTACACTAGCACCCGTAACAATTCACAAGGTCGCATTCATGTTTTTGAGAAACAGGATATTAAAGTGATTTGTCCAGAAGTACTGGATGGGTACTCTCTATCTCTCTCACACACACTCACATTCATTTTTAGAGTCACCTAGGCTATTACAAACAAAAATGGTTGGTGGGTTGAGAACTCTGCTCCCAAGGCTTCCATCCCATGTACAAGTGACATTCCTTTGCAATTAGGTGGTAGAGCAGGGGAGGAGAACCCTAAAACTCAACTGAGATTTAAAAGCCAATCTGTATCAGTATCATCATGTAGGTTTTAACTATCATGGAATGTGCTTTCTTCCAATCAAATCCATTTGATTGCATTGCACAGTAGATAATTTGTAAATTAATAAGTGCTAAGACCGAACCTTTTGCCCACAAGCCTGCAGCAGACTCTACTGGATGTCGTGGGTGACAAACACCAAAGCTGCATAGGCTTGATTCCACATCATGGCTCTTTCATTCATCACCAGACACTCTCTACCACATTAGCTTACTCTTTTAGGTTATTTTTCATCCCTGCTTTTTCCCACTGTCACTGCTTTTCTGACTTTCTCTTCCACCTACTTTCTCCTTTTTGTGTTTTTCAGTCTCTTGCTCTGAGACAAATGCTGATGATACAACATAAGTGCCCACCTGCATCCATCTGCTCAAATAAAGCACTGACAGTGTGAACTAGGCAGGCCTGCCAGTAAGTGGGGCAGAGGGATCATTGTTACCCAGGCCTTCACTTTTTGTGGACCTTACGTTTGTGCTTCCACATGTATTCAAAGATTTTATTCCAAGGTTGTCTTTTGGATCTGCTGTGTGTTTTTTTTCCCTACACAGAATTTTTAAAACATTCCAAAAGATGCAGTCATCCTATGAAGGGCACACTTTTACATAACTGACTATGGACCCACAACAGCCTCTGGCTGTTTGTTTCGCCATTCCAAGATGACAATTGTGCGCATTGTAATGAATGCACACATATGCTTTGTGGCACCAATGCAAACAGCAACGAGCAAAAAAATAAATCAGCATTTGCTGTTAAAGGTTAGACCTATTGGATTTGCCAATGCTTGTTGGCTGTTTGGAGTAGCTTGCTCTAAGCATCCATAACTTCCTCTTTTCCAACATCCTCGGGATTCTATAGGTACCCAAGGTTTGTGAATTTCCCTGATGGGGACTGAGAAAATAGGCAAAACATAGCTGCATTTTGAGTTTATGGGGAAAAGTAGGAAAAAAGTGCTCTGCAAAAAGTATCTGTTGTTTTTCCTAAAAATGGCTTAATTTTTCCAACTTTCAGGAACATGCAGATCTGAAACCAAAAAACCTATTTTTTTACTACAGTTTTGGCATTTTTTAAAGAGGTAGCCAATTTTTCCAAATTTTTGTGGGTGATCCCAGATAGGTATAGATTTCTGAAAGTAACTAAAGTTGTAAATTCAACAAGAGGTCATGTGTGTAAATCCATCAAGGTCTTCCCAAAGACACTAATGGTTAAAGTAAAATGAAACTGAAAATTAGTAGTAAAAATTTATAATTTTGTGACAACATATTTCTTTGTAACTACTTGTCACAATGGCTGATTTACAAAAACGATACACAACTACATGTGCTAGACCCTTATGGTTGTGGGGATATATAGGGTGTTTAGGTTTCCAAGAACCCGAGGTGCCCAGAGCCAATAACTAAGCTGCACCTTACAATGGTTTTTCATTGTGTACAGAGTACAGAGCACGTAATATGGTAAAATATAGAGGGTGGGAAATAGATATCAAGAAAGCGTATGTTTTCCTGAAAAGGGCACAAGATATGGCATTTAGGAGCAGTGGTTATTTGTACATCTCTGAATTTGTGGGTACCATACTAGCATGTGCTTTAGAGGGCATTTCTCAAACTGCCTTCTTTCTTAGACACTGGCTTACATTTGGAAGGCAAAAATGCAGAGAATACATTTGGTAATCTCCTAAGTCTCCCAATAAAACGGATACCACACTTCTGTGGGTAGTCCTGGTGCCTATGATAAGAAAGGGCCCAACACGCAACATGGGCGCATCAACTTTTTACACTGAAAAAATGACAGTTTTTGCAAGGTGGATAACTAGTGCTTTTGGGCCCCAGATCAGCCTAGGGAAACCTAGAAAACAAACACATTTTTGAAAGCTAGACACGCAGGGGAATCCTGGGTGGAGTGACCTGCGTGGCTCTCACTTTATTAAGAAGCCCTTACAAATCTCAAACTTTGTCTAAAAAAAATAAAAACAACATTTTCCTCACATTTCTGTGATGGAAAGTTCTGGAATCCTCAGTGAGCAACAAAGTTCCTACCACCTAGCTCTCTTCTAAATCTCCCAATAAGAAAGGTACCACCACTGTATCAACTGGTATAAGAGCAAAGCACTACTTCTCTCCCCAGGAACCCTACGTTCTTCAGTTCAGGGACTTCCGGTTTAGTGGAAACAATCATGTCTTCATTACATATGCATCAACATTAACAGAGGCCTAGATAACATGGTGGCGGACAACCTGGCCCCCCTACTTACGAGTATGAAACAGGATTTTGAGAAATGGTCCCATCTGGGTCGCTCAATGTGGGGCGGGGTACAGGCAGTACGTATGGTGACCTTACCATGGTTTTTGTATGTCCTAGGCATGCCACCTTTACGGATACCTTTGTCACTCCTTCGGGAGATAGATCGTCGTGTTCGTACCTTTGTTTGGGGGGCTATGCATCCTCGGCTGCCTAGAGCCACCTTACTTGCCCGACGGGAGTATGGGGGTCTGAGCTTCCCCTCGGTGGACATTACGCTTTAGCACTATATCTTCCACAGATAATTTTCTTACTCCCAGGGGTGAAGGATCCGCCACTCTGAGTGAAAATAGAGCAGACGCTTTCGTGCTCTGCGTCAGGACTCCAGGTTCTCTACACGACGGGTCCTTCACCCCACCGCACCTCAAATCCCATGATTGGGGCCATGCGTAACGACAGGCGACAGGAACACCGTTTATTTAAGGTGGACCCCCAGATTCATGATAGGGCACCAGTATGGGGAAATAAGGGCCTTCGGATTGGGGAGAGACTATGTTCTGGAGGAAGTGGCGCGCGAAGGGTCTTGAGAGGGTGGATCAATTTCTAACTGGGGACAGGCTGAAGTCGTTCTTGGAACTCAGAGAGGAATTCGGTCTTCCCAAACATCATTGGTGGCGCTTTCTTCAGATCAGACACTTCCTGGTGAGTCGACTAGGGAACGCTCCCTGGCGTCTTCCTCAGTCTCCGATACTCCATTTTCTAGAATCTTGGAGCCGACAGAGGGAGGCTATCTCGGGATTACAAGCATTGCTTAATAGGCATCTCTTGTCACTTCCCCTCCTGCTTTCCCTCAAAAACAAATGGCAGATGCACCTGCAGATCGAATACGAATTAGAGGACTGGGCAGACATCATCGAGGCCAGGGGCCATGGGGCACAGGAGGCTCGTTTAAAATTTTGCCTTTTTAAAATGTTACATGAATGGTATTTGACTCCCCTAAAACTGCGCACCGTAGGACTATTGCCTCATGTCTCCTGCTGGAGATGTCCTCACACCGCTGTGACTTGCCACACATCTTGCACGACTGTGGCAATCAGTAGCAGCCACCCTCCGGGAAGTACATTCCCTACCGCCCTCCCTCACCCTTTCCCTTCTACTGCTGCATGATATCGGAGAGCTCTGCAATCTCTCCTGACCACAACGACGAATAATGCACACTGCTGTGGCCACGGATAAGGTATGTATCCTTAGGCATTGGCGAGCGACAACTGTCCCCTTGCACAGGGAATGGTTCACTGCAATGTACCAGGCTTCCTCCCACGAGCGACTCATATATGATTTGCAGGATAGAGCGGACGTCTTTACCCAAACGTGGTCACCCTTCCTCTCAAGACTGACGGACTGACTGATCAGTGCGGGGATTACGATACTCTTAGTTGTGCTGGATTACTTTTACCCAGTGTGCCCTCTATTAGATATTAGTGCATTGCCATTTACTACCTTGTTCTGTCCGTTCATGGCCTCAGTTCAGTGTTAGTACCCTGCCTTCCCTGCCCTCTACTTCTTTCTTCCCATGGGTGTCTTCTCTTTCCCTTCTTGGCCACTGCCTCTCCCACTACCATCATCTATAACTCCATCCTTTTTCTCACATACTTCTCTGGTCTCTCTCTTCTTTTAACTCTCCTCACTCTCTCCCCTGCTCCCTTTATCTTTCTATCTTTAATAGATATTCTCTCTTCCTTTCTCCTTCTGTGTATTCTTGCTTGAGTTTTCTTTTTTGTGCCTTTTCTGTTATGTTTATACTTCCTCCTTCAGATCCTCCCTTTAATGCTAAAATTCCACCCACACAAATTAACACTGTTGCCCGGCGAAGCCTATTTTCCGTGCCTGCGTTATATCTAACAGATCACTCGTTTTCATCAACCCCCCTCTGTCCCCATTGAGCCCCACCAGCGGATTGGCCCACATCCCCCCGAGGCCCTCACCCCTTGTCTCTAGTACGCATGTCCTGCCTGCTGACTAGTCAACCCTATGATGAAGACCCCCTCCATATATTGTTATCCAAGTGTGACACCATAGTGCTCCCCATCATTTCGTTAAAGCGTACCTGAACTTCGGACCTCCTAAGGGGAAGGGGGAAAGTGACATAATGGGGGTGTTGGTCTGTTAGAACTGTTAGAATGCAAATCCATCCAATGCATCTACGGTGAGACAGGGAGATGAATACTACTCTAATGTTACTGTAGTGCCTCAGGGCTCTGCTATGCAATAGAAGATGTCTCAGTATTATTGTATTGAGACCAGAGGACAATGTATCAATATATCCACGTGCTCTAGTGCTCCTCAGTGACCTATGATTGCATTGTTCCTTTCGTGCAGATACAGACACACAATATCAGTGATTTTTCAGTTGATATCATATTTATGTTTGTTTATCCTTCATATCCCCTTAACCCTTTGTACCTAGTGGATGTTCTCAGTTTCTTCCAGTATATGGTGTGCAGTTGTTTTGATGGTGGCTTATTTACCTTTGTCTGTTGTATTGATATATGGAAATAAAAAAATTACAACACAAAAAAAAGAAAGGTACCACACTTGTGTGGGTAGGGTTAGAGACCGGGACTGAAACAGTGCCAAAACACATCTTGGACACATTTGTCCACTGTAAATGGACCCCTTTTTTTTGCAATGTGACTAGCTGTGGATTTTGGGCCATAGCTGAGCCAAAACCTAGGGAACTCTAGGGAGCCTGCGGATCTTGAAAACTAAACAGCTGGAGAATTTCAGGGTGGGATGGCTTGGGTGGCTTTCACAAGGTTTTCTTACCCAGAAGACCTTGCAACCCCAACCCCAACATTTCATTAAAAAAACATATTTTCCTCACATTTCTGTGATGGAAAGTTCAGGAATCTGTAGGGAGCAACAAATGCCATACCACCTACCATTCTATCAAGTCTTCTGATACAAATGGTACTACATTTGTGTGAGTAGGTCTAGTGGCCGGGACAAGAATGCCAAAACCCAAAATGGATACATCACATTTTTCCACTGAAAACTGACCCTATTTTTGCAACTTAGGATTTTACGCCTTAGCTCATTCGGCACCTAGGGAAACCTAACTTGCCCATTATTGAAAACTAGACACCCAGGAGAATCCAGGGTGTGGTGACTTGCCTGGCTCTCGCCATATTTTCCAACCCAGAAGCTCTTGCAAACCTTAAACTTTGATTACAAAATACCTTTTCCTTACATTTCTGTAATGTAAAATTCTAGAATCTGCAGGGAGCAAAACACTCCCTATCACCTACAATTTCCTCACGACTCCTGCTAAAAGTAGTACCTCACTTGTGTGGCTGAGCCTAGTGTCAACAACGGAAAAAGATCATTCCAAGGTCAATAGGTATCCCTTTGCCAGGACTCCCATTGACCTTAGCTTGATTCATTTCTCCCACGGAGGCCCAGCCACACAAGTGGGAGAGAATTGTTATTAGGACAAGTTGGGGAACGCTGGGTGGTAGGCATTTTTGGGGATTCCTTCTGATTCTGGAAGAATACGTCACAGAAGTGTATAGAAAAGTGTGATTTTAGGCCAATTTTGAGGTTGGAGGGCATTGTGGGTAAATAACCTTAGTGGGATCTGCACAAGGAACACCATCCCCCATCCTCCTGGGTATCTAGCTTTCAGAAAAGCCTGGGTTTGAAAGATTTTTCTTGGTGGTAGGCGATCCCAGACCCAAATACTGCCTATACCCCTTTTATTGATGTTGCCACATTGCATCTTGGACCCCGCCCTTTTGCCGGTGCTAGGCCCACCCACAGGGGTGAAGTCTGCTGCAGGCTGTTTTTTTCACCAAGAGGAACTTAAGCTCTCAGCAGCACTCCTGCAGTGAGGGATGCACTAGGGACATGCCCTGGCATGTACCCTGTTGAAAACTGGGCCAAAAGTGGGCTGCTCTTCGCCTGTCATTGCCTAGAAGAGGCTGGGTTGCCCCCCGTTAGTCCTGCATTTATTATTTACATTTTTGGTGGATGGGTTTCATATAGGTGGCAATCTTGGTTCCCTCAGATGATACAAGTTCACAGCTAAGAGTGGCTGGTTGCAGGGCTAACAATTAAACCACTGCCTTTAGAGTCATTATATTCGTGGAGGTGCTTTCGTCCTGAGCTTATCCTGAGTGCCACTTTTTTCTCTCTACCATGACAAAACATAAAGGCTTCTTTTCTGCCAAGGTTGGCTCAAACTCTTCATTCCTGGATCGACATATTAAACGAGCTGTGCCGGTTCTAAGCAAAGAGGTTGAATAGGTAGAGCACTGTCTACCAGTCACTATGGTTGCAGCCCCCGAGGTGTTACTGCCCCCAGAGTCATCCACACAATCTGCTACTGACACCATTCCAGTGGCAGTCCATGGCCTGTTGGCAGCCCCAGAAACATTATCAGTAAGGCCACCTCCCTCAGGGGATGGAGGACGGAACACCAGTACCTCTTTGGCCTTGCCAAGTAATTGCGCTCTACTGGCAAAACATAAGAGAAGACAAGCCATGAAATAGCCCTATCCAGGCTCTCAGATTCATGCATCTTCCCCAGATACAGAGATCCCGACAGTAATGCTGCCTGAGGAGGTGTAGTTGCTCCAAGAGAAACTGCTGTCCAGCTTGGAGGGTATGAGGGATAAGAGAGCTTGCTCTCTTCATTTATGCACAGGTTAGGTTCCATTAAAGGACTTTTCGTTGATATTAAGACAATTGTGGTGACTGTTAAAGTGGGGGTAAGACCACCAACAGGCTGGCAGTAATTACTGCCAAATTATGACCATGGCATCAATAACTCCCATAGACAGGCAATGTACCACACCAACTGCCAGGGTGTTAACACCACTGACCACGACGGCAGCCATTAACAGCCAGCCATCAACAGCCAGGTGAAAGACAAGGTACAGCCCACCATATTATGACATAGCAAACTGCTACAATTTCCGGGGTGGTACCAACGCCATTAAAATCCTGGCGGAAACACTGCACACAAGACAAAAAACTCACCACCAGAGATATAGAGAAGATCAATGCCACCATGGAACCGGAACTTCAAGTCTTCCCGATGCTCTTCTATGCCATGCTCCACCTGAAACACCAACGCCGACGAAGACGACGACGGTGAGTACAGCCACCTAGCACACAAGGGAGGGAGGAAGGAAAAGGAAAGTGACACACCCACACACAACACACATCATTCATACACACACACCATACAAACAACCAGCTGCAGAGGAAAACCAATGTCACAGGACACACCTCATAATAATGCAAGGACAACATTTAGATATAACTGATATTGTAATTTGATGCCAATAGCCACCATTTTGTCCATGTGATAAAAGACATTAGAGTAACTGTTCAGAAAGGGCTAATTACCAGTCCAAAGTACAAAAGGCCCACATGGCCACAGGGCACAGTCCAAGCCCCAACTTGTTTCCAAATAATATCTGCACTCAACTGTGCAGGGGCATCATGTTGGAAAAGAGCAGGCACCTCAGGGAGAAGAGAGGTGGGGCACCGACACTTGCCAATCTACCGTAAGTGTTAAAAGAAATTCAAGATGAATACAGGGCTGCTCCAGCCCTGGACTTGGGGATGCAACTTATGGGCAATTTTTCCACTGTATCTTCAATCATAACACTAACAATGCCTATGAGGCTCCGGGACGTTCCACCACAGGATCAAAAACGTGAGCTGCCAAAGATTAGCGTGGAGACCTACTCTAGTATTGGTCGAGATAGTCTGGGGGCCAGACCCACAAAAGCACAGTTTCAGGGTAAATCTAATAAAGATTATACCAAGCAAGCTCCTGAGGGTTCTAAAAAATGCTAGGATAAAAAACACCTAAAAAAGAAAGGGGAGAATCTCGGCATATGGAGACCCCACAGAATAGATATAGGGCCTCATTACTGTGTCCGCGGCGGAAATCCGCAACAGGTATTATGACCCACACTGAGAATTCCGCCACTATACAGACACCCACACAAGTCCTCCAGACCAAAGGTCAGTGATAAACTGGCAGTAGCAAAACTCAAACCGTTACGCCAACCGGAATATTCCCACAGTATCACGACCCACAAATCAACGCAGCGGTCTTTCAACCGCGATAAACCATTGGCGGTACACACCGCCGCGCTCAACATACACACACATTAAAAAAACTACACCACATTGGACAATTCAAACTACACACACCTGACACGCATACACACACCACACCCACACACCCACAACACTATAAAACACACACCCACTTTACCCACAGCCTTACACCGAAAAAATTTGAAGAAGCAGAAATAGAGAAAAGCAAAGACCACACCAGCATCCAAAGGCACCCAACACGATCACTCATACACCATCCACGCACAACACACCACACACCCCAACACATCACCCCACACATCACATCAACCATCACCTCACACATCACTTACACCACATCATAGCACCTCAAAGACACCCCAGGTTTTCTGAGGAGGAGCTCAGGGTCATGGAGGAGGAAATCATCCGGGTAGAGCCACAGCTATTTAGATCACAGGTGCAGCAGACATCCATTGCAAGGAAGATGGAGCTATGGCGGAGAATTGTGGACAGGGACAACGCAGTGGGACAGCCTCCAAGAACAAGGGATGACATTAGGAAGAGGTGGAACGACCTACGGGGGAGGTGTGTTCCGTGGTATCCAGACACCAGGTAGCCGTACAGAGGACTGGTGGTGGACCCCCACCTCCTCCCCCACAACTAACAACATGGGAGGAGCAAGCCTTGGTGATAATGCATCCTGAGGGCCTCGCAGGAGTAGCAGGAGGACTGGACTCTGGTAAGTGAAATCTTTACTACTATATGCCCCACCCTACCTGCATGCCATCACATACTCCCACCATCACCCTCACCCTCACTCCCATGACTCCACCATCTCCCACACACCCCACCATCACACCCCACCACTCCCACAACCAAGCTCTGCATGCATCAACAATGCATGGACACCCATCACAGACATGCATGGACACCCATCAACAAAGCATGCCAATAGAGAGACTCACCCAGGGCACACAATCACCAGTCACACAAGGGCCAATGCGATAGTGCAAGTACAGTAATAGAGGGAAACACACCCATTGCACAAGATGGCACACACGGATAAAATAACAATGCATTTACACCCCAACAGGACCCCTACCCAACGTCACAGGAGGTGCCAGCCATATCCAGTCCCCCCACAGAAGAGTCCCACAGTGATGACAGCATCTCTGCATGCCTGGATCAAGATGACCAGCCTGGCCCATCAGGGAGCTGTGGACAGTCGGTTCCCCTGCCACTGTCCCGACCCACCACAGAACCTCCCCCCTCAGGAAACACCACCACAGCACCCACCCAGGGGGCCCATGCCACTGTCCCCAGGACACGTCAATCAGCAGTGTGTCCACCACTACAGGGACCCCAGGCAACCCCACAAACCCAGGACGATCAGGGACCTGGGGTCAGTGGCAGTGGGCACACGGTTCAGGGGACGGAGGCACAGGACAACAGGGAAGCTGGGAGAACTGCTGTGCGACAGGGGAAGGACAGGCCCAGGGAACCGACCCTCCACGAGGCACTATCAAACATCATGAGAGCATACCACTATTCCCAGGAGACCATGGGCACGGTAATGGCCAAGTTTGAGGAGACCCAGCGGCTGCCAGAGGGATAATACATGTGGATCAGGGAGGACCTTACCAACATCAACCCCATCCTGGTCACCATAGCAGGAGTGCGGGCTGACATAGGCAAGACCATGAGGGAGGCAGTGGCAACACAAAGGGCCCCTGACACTAGCCAAATCGAGGACAGCCCTCCACCTCCACCGGCGCCAGTGGACAGGAGACCCCGCCACAGGAACAACAGCCCACCAGCACCCCACCCCCTGCAGAAGGAGAACCACCCCGCAAACGGTCCCTGTGATCCAGGCAGAAGACAGAGAACATTACCAAGACCCCGCCAGGAAATAGGACCCTCCTGATTGGCACCATTCTGTCCCACTATGTCACCCTGTCCACCTTGAACTGCCATTACTCCCCTTCCTATGCCCATTGAACAATGCACCTGTGATACAAAGAGACTGGACTCTACTATGGACCTTCCTCCACCATCAACCCAGCCCCTTGCACGTACCCCTATACACATTAGCCCCTAAATAAACACCCTTGAATCACAAACCAATCTGGAGTCAGTCTGTTCTTTCACAAATGTATTATTACAACATCACCAACAAATATCAATGTAAATGTTCATTTGCTCATACCAATGTATGACAGTTGTTGGGCAGCAGTACATATAGCAGAAGGCAGAATGAGGTACCCAGATCTGAAAAATGGAAAGCCAAAGTGAACTGTCAGTGTCCATAGACAGAGGTGAAGAGGCTGACTTATACAATGTCCGACAGTATTCAGAAATGTGAGGAGCAGTGACAGTCTCTTTCCTTTGTGCCACTGGAAATACTGCATGATGATGTTTGTTCCTCCGCCTCCTCTTCCTCACTGTCCACAGGCTCCACTGCTGCCACAAGACCTCCATCAGGCCCATCCCCCTGCAGAAAAGGCACCTGGCGTCACAATGCCAGGTTGTGCAACATGCAGCATGCCACGATTATCTGGCACACCTTTTTCAGTGAGTAGTATAGGGAGCCACCTGTTAGATGGAGGCACCGGAATCTAGCCTTCAGGAGGCCGAACGTCCTCTCAATAATACGCCTAGTTCACCCATGTGCTTCATTGTAGCGTTCCTCCGCTCTTGTCCTGGCATTCCTCACTGGGGTCAGTAGCCATGAGAGGTTGGGGTAACCAGGGTCACCTGCAAATGTCGAGGGATACCTGTTAGACACACACTAACCCTTAGGGACTACCCAATACCCAGACACCTACTCATAGTGTGTGGGGACCTTGGGCTCACCTATTAGCCACACCCGGTGCCTCTGGAGTTGGCCCATCACATAAGGGATACTGCTATTTCTCAAAATGTAGGCGTCATGCACAGAGCAAGGATACTTGGCATTCACATGAGAGATGTACTGGTCCGCCAAACACACCATCTGCACATTCATCGAATGGTAGCTTTTTTGATTTCTGTACACTTGTTTATTTCTGTAGGGGGGTCAAATACCACATATGTACCATCAATGGCACCAATGATGTTGGGGATATGTCCCAGGGCATAAAAGTCAGCTTTCACTGTGGGCAAATCCTCCAGTTGTGGAAACACGATGAAGCTGTACACGTGTGTCAGCAGAGCAGACAACACTCTAGTCGACACGTTAGAAAACATTGGCTGAGACATCCCAGATGCCATGGCCACTGTAGTTTGAAAGGAGCCACTTGCCAGGAAATGGAGCACTGATGGGACCTGCACTAGAGGGGGATTCCTGTGGGATGTCGGATAGCTGACATCAGGTCTGGCTCCAATTGGGCACACAGGTCTTGGATTGTGGCACGATCAAGTCTGTAGGTGATAATGATGTGTTTGTCTTCCACTGTCGACAGGTCCACCAGGGGTCTGTAAACGGTAGGATGATGCCATCTCATCATCTGCCCCAGAGGATGTGCCCTATGGAGGAAAATGGTGAGCAGGGGGTCATGTACCACATAGGTTGCACAAGTGTGTTTGCAGTAATGTGAGTAAATCCGTGTGTGGCCTATTTTGTCTGTATCTCTGCCAAATTGTGCTGTGACGCAGTTAGGTGCCATGCCATGTGCCCCCCTGAAATGGCGGCTGCCTGACCTGTGAGGAGGGACAAGGGGAAATGAGGTAACTGTGCTGGCATTGTGCAGCGTTGTGGTAGGTGGTCGAAGACCGGTGCGCAATTCAGCTTTGGTTATCATTGGGCACTATGGGTTCCAGGAGCCAATGACGATGTACGCCGGCGGTGACGGTACACACCGCTGTGGACGTGACTGCCATTATCTATCTGTTCACTCACTTGATATGTGACCTTTAACAGGAGAAGACCTACACTGCAAGTTCTGCTGTGACCTGAGTCTGGAAGCGACAATGGCTCGAGTGTCTAGGGAAAGGGCCCCTGACTTCACCGCGGAGGAGTTGGACAAACTGGTGGGTGGGGTCCTCGCCCAGTACACGCTACTCTACGGTCCTCCAGACAAACAGGTGAGTACACTGTGAGCATGATGTGTGGGCAATGCCTGTTTGGATTGGTGTGGATGGAAGATACATGTGGGGGGGCTGAGGGCTGCATGTGAGGATGGTGAGTGTATGTGCATCAGGGCATGGGTGGGAACTGGTGGGCAATCAGTATGATGGTCCGGATGGGTGAGTAATTTCCTTTCCTCCTGTACCTTTCCTCTAGGTCAGCACCCACCAGAAGAAGGGTATTTGGCGTGCCATCGCCAAGGAAGTGTGGACCCTGGGGTCTATCATAGACAGAACACCCACTGCCGCAAGAGATGGGAGGACCTGCGCCGCTGGAGGAAGAAGACGGCAGAGGCCCAGCTGGGGCTGGCCTCCCAATGTGGAAGGGGTGCCTGTCGCACCATGACCCCCTGATGTTCAGGATCCTGGTGGTGACATATCCGGAGTTGTATGGGCTCTTGAGGCCATCACAGCAGCCACAAGGGGGTGAGTATAGTGTCATTAAGCTGACTCTGCGCGCTTTACAAAGTGTCTGGGTGGGGGATGTGGGCTGTGGGTTCTGCTAGGCCACGGAAAACTTTGTAGGGAAGGTCCCATGTTGGGCAGGCTCTGAGGCACTCCAACCCCAATATTTTTTGTGGGCATCTACAACTGGGCAGGCTCCTGTGGGTGCCAGGTGTGCAGCAAATGGTGTTAGGCATAGTACCCCATGGCCTGGTGAATTTCCTACTAACTGCTAGTGCATGGCCTAGTGCATAGGGCTGCTCCCTGTGTGTTGTGTCCGCCAACGGTAGTGGTGTTGCTGGCATTGACCATGTGTGTTTTCTGTTTCCCCCCCTTCTTGTTTTGTCACCCTGTCCTTGAGTGCATTAGCATCATCTGGCGGAGGAGCAGAGGCACCGGTGATGGAGGGAGCTGCACCCAACATGGCCCTCGAGGGTCAATCTACGGAGTGTGAAGGCACCAGTGGGACAGAGGGCGAGGGGAGCTCTATGACGGGGACAGGAGGAGATACCAGCGACTCCTGCTCTGATGGAAGCTCCCTGGCGGTGGCGAAACCTCTGTGCCCACCCCAACAAAAGGTACAGCCGCCACCCCCAACCAGCACCGCCCTCCCAGCATCCCCTCAGCGTGTTTCCCGTGCCCGCTCACCCAGGAGGGTGGACATCTCCTTCGCCCCAGGCACCTCAGGCCTTGCCCCAGTCAGCCCTGCTGCCCTCAGTGAGGAGGCTATTGACCTCCTGAGATCCCTCACTGTTGGGCAGTCAACCATTCTGAATGCCATCCAGGGTGTTGAGAGGCATTTGCAGCAAACAAATACATATCTGGAGGGCATTCATTCTGGTGTGGCGGCCCAACAGAGAGCATTTCAGGCTCTGGCCTCAGCACTGATGGCAGCCATTGTCCCTGTGTCCAGCCTCCCCCCTCCAACTTCCACTACCAAGACCGAATCCCCTCTACCTCAGCCTATCCCAAGCACACCATCAGACCAGCATGCACACACATCAACACACAAAAGAGTCTCAGGCAAACAAAAGCACCACACATCCCACAGGCATTCACACAAGCACCATACCCATGCACACATACCAACATCTACTTCCTCCACTGTGTCCCCTGCTTCCACATCCTCCACCTCTCTCCCAGTCTCGTCTCCACCCACACCTGCATGTACTACATCATCAGCCACTGCCTCCATCACCAGCATGCCCATCACTACATACTGCTCACGTGCAATCACCACCCCCACTACCATTCACACGTCACCTGTGTCCTCTCCCAGTGTGTCTGTAAGCCCTACTCCCAAAGTACACAAATGCAGGCACACACCCGCTCAAAAGCCATCCACCTCACAACAGCCTCCAACCCATGCACCTTCACCCACACTCAGCAGACATACACCTCCTACAACCACTACCTCTTCTTCCACTCCCACACCCCCTCCATCTTCCCATCCCAGTGTGTCATAAAAACTTTTCCTAGCAAACATCAACCTCTTCCCTACACCTCCCCCCGTCCTTCCCCTAGGGCTAGGATGTCTAGATCCGAGCCCAGCATCTCAGACACCAAATCTGCATCCACTTTGGTCCCTGCTACTCCAGTACGGTCTAAGGCGGCACCCGTCAGAGCTGCCAGTGTGCCACCAACAGAAAAGAAGGGCCAC
Organism: Pleurodeles waltl; assembly: GCF_031143425.1. Lineage (NCBI taxonomy): Eukaryota > Metazoa > Chordata > Amphibia > Caudata > Salamandridae > Pleurodeles > Pleurodeles waltl. Next base: position 1,032,545,333 of record NC_090439.1, on the reverse strand, counting down.
CCTATTCCACCACCTGCAAAGGTAAAAAAGGGGCCGGCTTCCCGCAGGGGACAGTCACACCACCCACCCAGCAGGGCCGTGCCCAAACACCGAGTGGACAGTGCCAAGGTCCCTGCAATGACTGTCAAGATGGGGAAGGGCCACAAGCCAAAGGGCACATCACCTCTGGGCACAATGGTGAGGGGCTGGTGACCACCATATCATCAGGGATGGCCCGGGCTTTGCCCCCGAAGTGCCCCCACGCGCTTTATAGCGCTCATTGGTGTCAAGTGGGTGCAGGTGCAGGTGAAAATGGCCGCCTCCTGGGGCCTCAAAGAAGCTTGGGATATGTAGTCCCTCTTGAGTCTTTAGCGCGTTCCGCGCAGCAAAGTGCCCCCACGCGCTTTATAGCGCTCGTTGGTGTCAAATGGGTGCAGGTGAAAATGGCCGCCTCCTGGGGCCTCAAAGCAACTTGGGATATGTAGCCCCTCTCGAGTCTTTAGCTCATCCCACGCAGCGAAGTGCCCCCACGCGCTTTATAGCGCTCGTTGGTGTCAAGTGGGTGCAGATGAAAATGTCCGCCTCCTGGGGCCTCAAAGCAGCTTGGGATATGTAGTCCCTCTCGAGTCTTTAGCGTGTGACATTTACTGATCTTGCTTCTGATTTTCTTTTTAGTATGGTGATGGGAAGCTGAAACCTACAGCTTCATTTGTATTTTGATCATGGGCAGAGGAAAGCATTCAAAATATTGTCTGTGTGTTTGTTTTTTTGTCAGAGTATGATGTTTTTAATACAATATGCTCTGACTCAAGTTATTTAATGAATAGATTCTCAATTGCCTTTTTAGGTTCATAAACATTTTCAGCTTCACTGAAGGGGTGTAACACAAGCCTCAGCGGCCCCAACCCTTCAGGGCCATTCAGCTCAACCACCTAGCGCCAATGAATATTCTGCCCAATATTCGTGAATACTTATGAGGTATGGGAGATTCTGGGGACCCTGTTCACAATATGAGGGGGTGGTATCATTTTAGGTTACGCCACTGCTACACTGGTTCTTTACCCAGAAAAAGTACATAGAATAGCCAATATACAGAGGAGCAAAAAAACAGAAGCGTAAGACTGCATTTTGGTTTTGTTGAGTTAATACTTTAAAAATGAGGGCACACTTTAAAGGACCTTGTGCGGTCCTGGATGTCTGCTGTATTTCTCAAACTAAAGCTGCCTAAAACTGAGTTCTTCCTCCTATTGTTGCAAGTTCCAATTCAAGACTGAACACCTTAATAATCAATTTGCTTGCTTTACCCTCTCCCACTCCTCCAATGCTTGGTCTCTGGGCTTCTTCATTCAAAGAATTCAAGACCAAATCCTAGACAGGTTGTACTGGAACTTATCACTTCCTTTCAACTCACAACATCTGTACTGCAGCACGAGCACTTTTTCACTTGCACGTTGATTGAAGAAAAGCCCTGATGCTAGCTTCACCAGTTTTTTTTATGAAGGAACAAGGGTCCCTTAGATAAAAGGACTATAGATTTAAATACCACATAGAATCACAATGAATTCTATGGAAAACATGCAGTAAATTAGTATATTTATTCCAAACAAAAGTAAGAAAACAGTGTAGTGGGAAAATACAAACGTCTTGGAAGCCATAAATCATAATTGCTCAGGCATAGCCCATGTGACAGAAAGCACAGTTAAAGTCACAATTTTTACAGTACTCTTGTTCATGTCAAAACATATATTATTGTACATTGTCCAAGTACTACATGTTGACAATGTTTCGATCCCTTATTTGATTGTTGGGATCATCATCAGGATATACAAAATTATGCCCGAGAGGCACATAAGTAGTCACTTACTATATAACTAAACCTGTTGTTTAGGATGAGCGAGAGTTGAGTTACCCTTTGCCTACTATTGACATGCGTGAGTGTGGATGAAAAAACCCTTATAGGAATTGATACCTGGTTGAAAGAGACCTTTTTATGAATTACTACCTAAGTACACAAGATAACCTGCATTTTGGGGGTGAATGTAGGGTCACAAGATGCCTGAGTTTCGGGGATGATGTAGGTTGAAAGATACATTTACTTTGTCTATTGCAGTGAGGGCTGAAAGATACCCTTTTAATATTCTGTTGGGTTGCACGATCCCCTATACTTATTTCTTCAATGAGGGTTGAAAGACACCCATTAAGCATTTTTATTATTTTCTAAGGATGGAAATGTGTTACAACTTGATTTAGGTATAATGAATTCTTTCTCCCTAGTTTTCCTGATACTGCTGCCCGGCCAGTGTCTGTGTGATGCCATAGAATGGTTATGTAGGAGTACAGAGATCAGTTGGAGAAAGTGGGCTGAGCAGCAGGATGCTGCTCCTGGTGGAGCTCTGATTTAGCATTGAGATGACACCTGTAACTAAGACTTTAGAGCTTATTTACAAGCTCCTTGCACTGCCGGTGTGTTACTTTTTATAGCGAAAAAAGTGACGCAGTGGTGGTGAAAGAGGCTTGTAAATGAGCCCCTTTATTATTCAATTGAACTTCCTGATAAAACATATGTTACCTGCCTACCAAGGATCATTCTTTGATTGCAACATCTGCTAAACATCATTAGCCAATAGGTGGGCTGCCCAGTAATGCTTGTGTCCTTTGTCATACATGGAGTCTGGGTATCTGAGCATGACTGATCGAGACTCTCCAACATAAAATATGGCAGGGTTTTATACACTTCTTGAGGAATAGTCCTACAGCCTTCTAAACATATTTTGCAATAAGAATGGACATGCTCTGTGTCATAATATATATGTTCCCTTGGTCACGTAGTGATCACGCACTGCTCAAGTAGTACATAAATGGAACACAGGCAATAGGTGCATTCCTTGGAGTACCTTAGTAACCAATAACATAATATTATTTTTGAACACATTTTATTGGCTTAACACAGCATCCACAAAGACACTCTTGTTTACACAATGAACAGGCTGTTATCATTACGGCATTTGTTGCCAGGTCTCTAAAGCATCAATATGTATACAGACTAACCTTTTTTGTCCTTTTCATTAAAGACTCAAAAAAACACTATACTAAAACTCTCCAATCCCTCCCTCCTCTCGACCATGAGAAAACAACCTGCCTACTCTTAGTATGTCATCCAGAGACTACTATAATAGAAGTGTCACCATACACCAAAAATTCACAAATCTACTCATAAATGGTATATTGAACCATTCCAAGAAATCTAAAATAGCTAGTATACAATAGTAGTCAATGTGTACATTAGAAAATCAGGGGAATCTATGAAGGGCACTGTTAGACTTTTCATCCTTGACGTGGTCTCCCTTAACTTTTTGCCTCTGTTTCCCAGGTTGTTGATGTGTGCTGGACTCTGATTTTGCTGTTTTTGTTACTCTGAGCACTTTACCACTGTTAACCAGTGCTAAAGTGCAAGTGCTCCTTTACAAAATGTATATGTCATTGGCTTATCCATGATTGGCATATTTGATTTATTAGAATGTCCCTAGCACAGTGCACTTGAGGTGCCCAGGGCCTGAAAATCATATGTTACTAGTGGGCCTGCAGCACTGGTTGTGCCACCCACAAAGTAGCTCTGTAATCATGTCTCAGACCTGTCACTGCAGTGTGTGTGTGTGTAGTTTTAAACTGTAAATTCGACGTAGCAAGTTTACCCACTTGCCAGGCCTAAAACGTCCCTTTTCTTACATGTAAGGCACCCCTAAGGTAGGCCTTAGGTAGCCCCAAGGGCAGGGTGCAGTGTATGGTTAAGGTAGGACATTTAGGGGGTTATTACAACTTTGGACGAGGTGTTAATCAGTCCCAAAAGTGACGGTAAAGTGACGGATATACCACCAGCCGTATTACAAGTCCATCATATCCTATGGAACTCGTAATACGGCTGGTGGTATATCCGTCACTTTACCGTCACTTTTGGGATGGATTAACACCTCCTCCAAAGTTGTAATAACCCCCATAGTAATGTGTTTTATATGTCCTGACAGTGAAATATTGCTAAATTCGGTTTTCACTGTTGCAAGGCCTGTCCCTCTCATAGGTTAACATCGGGGCTACCTTTAAATCTGATTAAAGTGTACATTCCCTTTGGGAGCGGATGGACATGTGGAGTTTGGGGTCTCTGAGCTCACATTTTAAAAATACATCTTTTAGTAAAGTTGATTTTAAGATTGTGTGTTTGAAAATGCCACTGCCTGGGTCAGTTTGACAGTTAGGCTGGTTGCACCTCACACAAGAAAGTGACACAAAGGAAGCTGGGGTGTAGTCTGCATTTCCTGATGAGCCATCTGTGCTAGGAGGGAGCGGAGGAGTAGTCACTGACATCTCAAAGGGCTGTGCCTGCCCTCACACAATGCAGTCTCCAACCCCCTGGTGAGTGTCTGGGGCCTGGGCAAGGCAGGATTTCACATTCAAGAGAGACTTTGCTTTGAAGTAGGCCTACTTCAAAAGAGAAATTGGGTATAAGAAGGACACCCAAAACCACAGACTTTAGAACAATTCAGGAAACCAAGAGGAACCTGGAGAAGAGCTGAGGAAGAAGAGCTGTCCTGCCTGTGCTTTATGGAGCTATCCTGCAGTTGCTGCTCCTGCCAGAGTAAGAGGGCAAAGACTGGACTTTGTGTGCCTTCCATCTTGTGAAAATCTCCAAGGGCTTGATTTAGAGCTTGCCTCCTGTTGTTTGAAGTCTCAGGGACAGCAAAGACTTCTCTCTGCCAGCACCTGGAATCTCTGGAGAGGCTACTACTCTGCCTTGTGGTGCCTATTCAGTTCCTGGGACCCTGAAAGGAGAAGTTGGCAGCCTAAGAGGAAGAAATCCATGCACAGAATGCGGTGCGGGGAAAAGATCAATGCAACTCCGATCTACGGCTGGGAAATGGACGCGCTGCCGGCTTTGCAGCTGAAAATCGATGCTCGCCTGTAACGTGACCGAAGAATCGACACACGGAGCTGGAGAAACGACGTGCAGCATCGCTGACGGAGGCTGGGGAGATCACAGGTGCGCGGGTGCGTGGTTTTTGGATCATTGTGCGGCTGGATTTCCGACGCAAGTACCACTGGGCGTGTAAAAACAATGCAAGGCCCGCCCAGACCCGAGAGAGCTGACCGGATTGACGCATCACAAGCCCTTTTTGACGCACACTCGCCTGAGCTGGGTTATTTTTGACGCACCCAAGGGACATTTTCACGCTAACAGTGTTAGGGGGTCATTCCAACCCTGGCGGTCGGTGTTAAAGCGGCGGCCAACCCGCCAACAGGCAGGCGGTGCAAAAAATGGAATTCTGACCCTGGCGGAAACCGCCAACAGAGACCGCCACTTTCAATCAATCAATCAATCAAGAAATTTGTATAGCGCGCTACTCACCCGGAGGGTCTCAAGGCGCTGGGGGAGGGGGGACCGCTACTACTCGAACAGCCAGGTCTTGAGTTGCTTCCTGAAGGAGAGGTGGTCTTGGGTCAGACGGAGGTGGATGGGGAGGGAGTTCCAAGTCTTGGCTGCCAGGTAGGAGAAGGATCTTCCTCCCATGGTGGCTTTTCTAATGCATGGCACGGCGGCGAGGGCGTGGCTGGTTGATCGTAGCTGGCGGGTGGGAGTGTAGAAGGTCAGGCGGTTGTTGAGGTACCTGGGGCCCAGGTCGTGGAGGGCCTTGTGTGAGTGGGTGAGGAGGCGGAACATGATGTCACTCAGGTGTCCGGAGATGTGGCTGTGTCGGGGGATGTCAAGGATGAGGCGTGCGGAGGCGTTCTGGATGCGTTGGAGTCTTTTCTGTAGTTTGGCCGTGGTTCCGGTGTAGAGGGTGTTACCGTAGTCCAGTCGGCTGGTGACGAGTGCCTGGGTGACCGTCTTCCTGGTTTCGGTGGGGATCCATCGGAAGATCTTTCGGAGCATGCGTAGGATGTTGAAGCATGATGATGAGACGGCGTTGACTTGTCTGGTCATCGAGAGGGAGGAGTCCAGGATGAAACCCAGGTTGCGTGAGTGGTCCGTTGGTTTGGGTGCGCTGCCCAGGGCAGGGGGCCACCAGGAGTCATCCCAGGCAGAGGGTGATGATCCAAGGATGAGGACTTCCGTCTTGTCTGAGTTCAGTTTCAGGCGGCTGTTCATCATCCACTCGGCTACGTCTTTCATCCCTTCGTGCAGGTTGGTTCTGGCGGTGGCTGGGTCGTTGGTGAGGGAGAGGATCAGCTGGGTGTCGTCGGCGTAGGAGATGATGTTGAGGTTGTGATGGCGTGCGATGGCTGCGAGGGGGCTCATGTAGACGTTGAAGAGGGTGGGGCTGAGTGATGATCCTTGTGGTACGCCGCAGATGACTTCGGTGGCCTCGGATTTGAACGGGGGGAGGCGGACTCTCTGGGTTCTTCCGGCGAGGAACGAGATGATCCACTCTAGTGCCTTCTCTTGGATTCCGATGTTGCTGAGGCGCTGCACTAGGGTGCGGTGGCAGACAGTGTTGAACGCTGCGGAGAGGTCCAGGAGGATGAGGGCTGCTGTTTCCCCGTTGTCGAGCAGGGCTCGGATGTCGTCAGTGGCTGCGATGAGGGCAGTCTTGGTGCTGTGGTTGGCTCGGAAGCCGGACTGAGAGTGGTCGAGGGATCCATTAGTCTCGAGGAAGGCGGCTAGCTGTCTGTTGACGGTCTTCTCGATGACTTTGGCAGGAAACGGGAGGAGCGAGATGGGGAGGTAGTTCTTGAGGTCGGTAGGGTCTGCTGATGGTTTCTTCAGGAGGGCGCTGAGTTCGGCATGCTTCCAGCTCTCCGGGAAGGTAGCGGTGTTGAAGGAGCAATTGATGATGTCCCGGAGATGGGGTGCGATGACGGAGTCGGGCTTGTTGAAGACGTGGTGGGGGCATGGGTCGGTTGGTGATCCGGAGTGGATGGTGTTCATCGTGTGGATGGTGTCTTCGGTGCTGACTGGGGTCCAGGCGCGGAGGGTGGTGTTGGGGGGCGTCGGTGTGGTGGTTGGGTGCGTGGTCTGTGCGCCAAAGCTGTTGTGTATGTCGGCGATCTTGCGGTGAAAGAACGAGGCGAGTGAGTCGCAGAGGTCTTGTGAGGGGGTGATGTCGTTGTTTCCGGCGCTGGGGTTGGAGAGCTCTTTGACGATGCTGAAGAGTTCCTTGCTGTTGTGTGCGTTGTTGTCTAGTCGTTCTTTGAATGCTGTCTTCTTGGTGGTGTGGATCAGCTGGTGGTGTTTGCGGGAGGCGTGCTTGAGGGCCATGTTGTCTGTAGTCAGGTTTTTTCGCCAGGCTTTTTCGAGGGTGCAACAGTTCTTCTTGGAGTTCTTGAGGTCGTTGTTGAACCAAGAGGCTTTCTTGCTGTTGGGCCTGATGGGGTGGGTTTTCAGAGGTGCGAGGTTGTCAGCGCAGTTGGTGATCCACTGTGTGAGGTTATTGGCTGCTTGGTTGGGGTCCGCTGAGCTGGCGGGAGGGTTCTGGCTCAGTGATGTGGAGAGCTGGTCGGTAGTGATCTTGTTCCAGCTTCTGCGGGGAGCCTGTTGTGGGTGGTGGTGAGTCGTGGTTCTTCTGAAGCTGAAGTGGACGCAGCTGTGGTCTGTCCAGTGGAGTCCGGTGGAGTGGCTGAAGGAGATGTACTTGCTGGAGGAGAAGAGTGGGTCAAGCGTGTGTCCGGCGTAGTGGGTGGGGGTGTTCACAAGTTGCTTGAGTCCGAGGTTGGCGAGGTTGTCCAGCAGGGTGATGGTGTTGTTGTCGTTGTTGTTCTCCAGGTGGAAGTTGAGGTCCCCTAGGAGGATGTAGTCAGCGGAGGAGAGGGCGTGAGGGCTGATGAAGTCTGCGATGTCTTCGCTGAATTGTGTACGGGGTCCTGGGGGTCTGTAGATGAGGGTGCCTCTGAGTGTGGTCTTGGGGTCGGTGTGAATCTGGAAGTGGAGATGTTCGGCAGCTGTGAGGGTGTCGTCGGAGTTGGTCGTGATGCGGATGGTGTTCTTGTGGACGATGGCAATGCCTCCTCCTGTCTGGTTGACGCGGTCTCTCCGGGTGATCTTGTATCCGTCCGGGATGGCGATGTCGGGCGCTGAGGAGGCGTTCATCCAGGTTTCTGTGAGGAAGGCGACGTCTGGAGATGTGGTGTCGAGCAGGTTCCAGAGTTCCACGGCGTGTCTGTGGATGGAGCGGGTGTTGAGCAGGATGCACTTCAGGTGGTTGCTGCTGGTGCTTGGCTTGGCGGGTGCGGTGCGGGTCTGGATGCAGGAGAACTTGCATGATTGGCAGGCGAAGGATCCGTGGGTGCGTCTTGGGTCGGCACGGCAGCACCCGGGGATCCGGCTGGTGTTGAGTGCGAGGAGGGTGCCGGCGTCGTAGGTCCGGCGGGTAGGCTGGCTGCGGCGGGGGCCAGGGGGTCTGGCGCTGGCGCTGGGCGCGGTCCAGGCGCTCCGACCGCCACGGCGGGACAAACAAACAGCGCAGCGGTCACCGCCAACAGACAGGCGGGAGACAATGTACCGCCCACCCTATCACAACTCACCAATCCGCCACCTTTTCTGGGGCGGGAGCCCCACCGATAAAAACACGGTGGAAACAGACTACAAACGGGAAAACGCTCACCTCTACACACTCCACGAGGAATCTGGACAGCATGGAACCCGAATTACACATCCTACCAGCTATTGTCTACCTGCTCCTCTACCAGGAGCACGAACGCCGCCGCAGGAGACAACGGTGAGTACTGCACCTATGACACAGGGGAGGGGGGAGGGGGGAGGAGAAAAGATTACGGGCACACACATACGCGACACACTCACCCTCACCCACAACTAACTACACATCAATGCAGAGCAACAACTCCGAGTGACACCCCCCAAACCCCCCGGAAGAATGCAAAGACAAAATAAAATGATCATGAAATGCAAAATATATTGTAAGGCTACATAAAACTTTTCTTTCAAACATCTATAACTATATACACATATGTAAAATGTCCTGTCCAAATTGGGTTTCAGTCATTGTACGTGGGCCGATGGGCCTCAACACTTTGGCAAAGCCCACACAGGAGACCCGAAGCCATTGGAGAGAATACTGCAGGGGCATCAGATAGAAAAACTACAGGCACCTCAGGGGGAAGGGGAGGCACCTCAGCCAGATGAGTCCACGACGCCAGATCCACGAGGGGCCTCCATGCCCACTGTCCCATCCTGGGGAGTGCAAAGCCACAGTCTCACAAGTCTCTACAGTGGTTGGATTGCCCACTGTGCCATCCTGGGGAGTGCAAAGCCACAGTCTCACAAGTCTTTACAGTGGGTGGATTGCCCACTGTGCCATCCTGGGGAGTGCAAAGCCACAGTCTCACAAGTCTCTACAGTGGGTGGATTGCCCACTGTGCCATCCTGGGGAGTGCAAAGCCACAGTCTCTCAAGTGGATTACAGACTCCACTGGTACTGGAGGAGGCATGGTGCCCAGAGTGCATCGTGCAGCCCTGCCCGACACAGATCCGGGCCTGCCCCTTCTGCCAATGGGCCAGCGGTGCTTGAGACGGCGGTGCCCAGCGGAGTGGTGCTTGAGACGGCGGTGCCCAGCGGAGTGGTGCTTGAGATGAAGGGCCCAGCGGAGCGGTGCTTGAGATGAAGGGCCCAGCGGAGCGGTGCTTGAGATGAAGGGCCCAGCGGAGCGGTATTTGAGACGGCGGTGCCCAGCGGAGCGGTGCTTGAGATGAAGGGCCCAGCGGAGCGGTGCTTGAGATGAAGGGCCCAGCGGAGCGGTACTTGAGACGGCGGTGCCCAGCGGAGCGGTGCTTGAGATGAAGGGCCCAGCGGAGCGGTGCTTGTCTTGAAGGGCCCTGTTCAGCGGTGCTTGTCTTGAAGGGCCCTGTTCAGCGGTGCTTGTCTTGAAGGGCCCTGTTCAGCGGTTCTTGACACAGCGGTGGCCTGTTCAGCGGTGCTTGCCTTGAAGGGCCCTGTTCAGCGGTGCTTGTCTTGAAGGGCCCTGTTCAGCGGTGCTTGTCTTGAAGGGCCCTGTTCAGCGGTTCTTGACACGGCAGTGGCCTGTTCAGCGGTGCTTGTCTTGAAGGGCCCTATTCAGCGGTGCTTGTCTTGAAGGGCCCTGTTCAGCGGTTCTTGACACGGCGGTGGCCTGTTCAGCGGTGCTTGTCTTGAAGGGCCCTGTTCAGCGGTGCTTGTCTTGAAGGGCCCTGTTCAGCGGTGCTTGTCTTGAAGGGCCCTGTTCAGCGGTTCTTGACACAGCGGTGGCCTGTTCAGCGGTGCTTGTCTTGAAGGGCCCTGTTCAGCGGTGCTTGTCTTGAAGGGCCCTGCTCAGCGGTTCTTGACATGTGTCTCCAGGGCACCATATCCGGCCCATACATGGAGTTCACTCGCCATCCGACTTCTCGCTTCCGGGGCCCTCCTGTGCTGGAGTCCCGGGCCCGTGGGTGTCCTCCTTCACACCCGGAATGGGGCTGGTGGGGCCCTCCTGGGCAGCTCGCCTGCTGCCGGACTTGTCAGCCGTGCTGCCCTTGCCATCCTTCCGTGATTCTCTGTGGCCCTTGCCTCCCTTTGTAGATGTGCCAGGTGGCACCCCACATCCTGACGGTGCCAGGGTAGTGCCTTTGGAGGCTGCCGTCTCTGGCCTCTCGCGCCGGGCCTTGCCTTTCTTGGTTTTCTTCCCAGGGGGTGGGCTGGCTGTCCCTTTACTGCTGGCCGATGTTGCTGCCCTTGAAGGTGGTGGACTCCAATATCCCTGTACTATGGACCTTGTAGGTCCAGGGGTTGTGGTGGCTGAGGTGCTGATTGGACTCTTACGAGATGGAGGGGGTGGGTCAGGTGATGGAAAGAGGTTAATTTTGGACAGGAAAAACTTTTTAGGAGCAGTGGGAAGGGTAGGTGCAGTGGGTATGGGAGTGGAAGAAGAGGATGTGGTTGTAGGAGAGTCAAGTGTGGTGTCTTTGGGTGCAGGTGCTTGTGACGGAGGCTGTCGTGAGGTGGATGGCTGTTGGGTGGGTGGCTGCCTTCGTTTGTGTGGTTTGGAAGAAGGGGTGACAGACACACTGGGAGAGGACACAGGGGACGTGTAAATGGCAGTGGGGGTGGTGACTGCACGTGTGCGGAGTGTTCTGGTGGGTGTGCTGGTGATGGACATAGTGGCTGATGATGTTGTGCATGCAAGTGTGAGTGGAGACGTCACAGGGAGGGAGGAGGGAGATGAGGAGGAGGGGGACACAGAGGAGCCAGTGGCTGTTGGTATGTCTGCATGTGGCTGTTGCTTGTGTGAATGCTTGTGTGATTTGTGGTGCTTATGTCTGGATGAGCTGGCCTTGGGTGTTGAGGTGTGTGCAGGCTGGTCTGTAGGTGTGTCTGGGATAGGCAGAGGAACAGGGGAGTGGGACAATGGCTGCCATCAGTGCTGAGGCCAGAGCGTTGAACGATCGCTGATGGGCAGCCTGACCCGAATGAATGCCCTCCAGGTATGCATTGCTCCGGTGCACCTCCCTTTCTACCCCCTGGATGGCATTCAAAAGGGTAGACTGCCCAACAATGAGCGTCCTGAGGAGGTCAATGACCTCCTCACCGAGGGCAGCAGGGGTAACTGGGGCAGGGCCTGAGGTGCCTGGGGTGAAGGAGATGCCCGCCTTCGTGTGCGAGCGGGCACGGGGCGATCGCAGAGGGGCTGCTGGGAGGGTGGAGCTGGTGCGCTGGGTGGCGGCTATACCTGTTGTTGCAGTGGGCACGGATGTTGCCGCCACCACAAGGGAGCTCCCTTCCGAGGACGTGTCTGTGTCGCTGATGTCTCCTCGTGTCCCCGTTGTGGAGCTCCCCTCGCCCTCCGTCTCACTGGTGAACTCAGAGTCGGTTGCATGACCCTCCAGGGCCATGTGAGATGCAGCTCCCTCGTGCTCCGATGCCACTTCTCCTCCGCCTGATGATGCTAATGCACACATGAACAGGAAGAGCAGCAAGACGGGGGGGGGGAAATGAAGACATGTTGAGTGCATCCATTGGCAACACAGTTGGCGGAGAGGACAGACACAGAAGCCCCCTGCACTACGCCGCGCACTTGGGGTACACTACTCAATCATTGGGACTTGGCCTACAAGCCTATGGACGACAACTGCACACATAGGTGACACAGGGCCATGGATAGCTGTACTTGGCACCCTACAGAGGTGGGGTGTGGGGGCACAGGGCCATGCCTTACAGAGGGGCCTAGCTTACAGAAATCGCCCTGGCCTAGGGATACCCACAGCCCTCCTCCCCCACCCAGACACCTCCACTGCGCGCTAAGATAGCAGAATGTGCTGGTACTCACCCCCTTGTGTCTGCTGTGATGTCCTCACGCGCCCATCCAAATCTGGGTAGGCCACCGCCAGGATCCGAGACATCAGGGGGGTCAATTGACGAGTGGCACCCCTCCTACGTTGGGAGGCCATCCCCAGCAGAGCCTCCGCGGTCTTCCTGCTCCCACGGCGGATGTCCTCCCACCTCTTGCGGCAGTGGTTGCCCCGTCTGTTGTGGACCCCCAGGGTCCGGACGTCCTTGGTGATGGCACGCCAAAGGTCGATTTTCTGATGGGCGCTGACCTATGTGACATGTACAGGGGGAGAAATAACATTATTATGATTTTCTGCATGCTCGATGTGAGTGGCCCCCCATCCCCACCCTTGCCATGTGGCACATGCTCTCATCCGTCCTTTGATGCATGCCTCAAACGCTCCCCTCCCCACCATCTTTCATCCACCCGACTCAACACAGGCATTGCCCACAAAGCATGCTCCCAGGGTACTTACCTGTTGGTCTGCAGGACCGTAGAGTAGCGCATACTGGGGGAGGACCCCATCCACGAGTTTCTCCAATTCTTCAGAAGTGAAGGCAGGGGCCCTTTCCCCAGTCACAGCAGCCATTGTATCTTCCAGACCGAGCTCACAGCAGCACTTGCAGTATAGGTCCTCTCCTGTGGATGATCAGGTCTCGAGTGATTAAGCAGATAGAAAATGGCGGTCACGTCCGCGGCGGTGCGTACCGCGGCGGTGCATCCTGCGACCGCCGGCGCACTTCGTCATTGGCTCCTGAAACGCATAGGGTTCAATGTTAACCAATGCGGCTTTGAGACGCGGTCTTCGACCGCCTACCGCCACGGTATGCCACGCCAGCGCATTGACCTCACATCCCATTGTCGCACTTCACAGGTCAGGCAGCCGCCATTGCAAGGGCCGACATGGCGTAATTTCTACTGCGTCACACATGCCTAGGCCTTGCATCGACACTCATACAAGCCATTCAATGCATAGAGAATCGTGTACTGTGCAAGCTGTGGGAACTTACCTGTGGGTTGATTGACTCTGTGCTCGCTGTTGTCCTTCCTAGGCACCGTCCGCTGGGACTTGCGAGGAGATGGAGGAATGTTCCCGTGTACAGACCGCTGGTGGACCTGTCGACAATGGAGGAACGACATGTCATTCTGACATACAGGCTTGACCGAGCCACTATACATGAACTGTGTGCCCAGCTGGAGGCAGACCTGATGTCACCCATCCGCCAACCCACAGGGATCCCCCCTCTAGTGCAGGTGCTGTCAGTACTCCATTTCTTAGCAAGTGGGTCCTTTCAAACAACAGTGGCCATTTCATCAGGGATGTCTCAGCCTATGTTTTCCAAGGTGTTGTCCAGAGTGTTGTCTGCCCTGCTCAAACACATGCGGAGATACATCGTTTTCCCTGAGGTGGGAGATTTGCCTACAGTGAAGGGTGATTTCTATGCCCTTGGACATATTCCCAACATCATTGGTGCCATTGATGGGACACATGTGGCTTTGGTACCCCCCAGTGAAAGTGAACAGGTGTACAGGAACAGAAAAAGTTATCATTCCATGAATGTCCAGGTAGTCTGTTTGGATGACCAGTACATCTCCCATGTAAATGCCAAGTTCCCTGGGTCAGTGCATGACGCGTACATCATGCGAAATAGCAGCATCCCTTATGTGATGGAACAACTACGGAGACACTGTGTGTGGCTAATTGGTGACTCAGGTTACCCCAACCTGTCGTGGTTACTGACCCCAGTGAGGAATCCCAGGACAAGGGCAGAGGAACGCTACAATGAGGCCCATGGGCAAACTAGGAGGATTATAGAAAGGACCTTCGGCCTCCTGAAGGCCAGGTTTAGGTGCCTGCATATGACAGGTGGATCCCTAATGTACTCACCAAAGAAGGTGTGCCAGATCATCGTGGCCTGCTGTATGCTTCACAACCTGGCATTGCGACGCCAGGTGCCTTTTCTGCAGGAGGATGGTCCAGATGGTGTTGTTGAAGCAGCTGTGGAGCCTGCGGAGAGTGAAGAGGAGGAAGACGAAGAGGACGACACAGACAACAGGGACACAGTGATACAGCAGTATTTTCAATAACACACAGGTAAGAATCAACACCGGCATTTTACATTTACTTACAGTCTCCTGCCTCTCTAATGTCTGTCCTTTTCACCCAGTGGATGCTAACAGAGTTGTGACTTTCCCTTCCAATTTCAGAGATGTGGGCCCCACTGCGTGACCTCTGCTTTGTTTGCCCATGGACTACAGCTGTGTGACTGTGGTATTTTGTCATCACAATGTAACTGGTCATTTTTGCACGTTTATGTCTAATACATATTTTCAACAAAAAAAGGCAGACTCCTGATTATTTGTGTGCAATAAGTGTGTTTATTAAAGTGCTAAATTGTGGGACATGGTTGAAAATCGGTGATGGGTGATGGTGGAGGAATGTCCATGGCAGAGTCCAGATTCTCAGTCTCACAGGTGCATTGTCCATTTGCCTGTGGAAGGTGGAGCAGGGGCAGTTTAAGGTTGGACAGGGTGACAATGTGGGACAGTGGGATGACATCAGGGGGTATCCTTTCCTGGCGGGGGTCTTGGCATCCTACTCTGTCTTCTTCCTAGATCTCAGGCCCCGCTTGCGGGGTGGTTCTTCTTCTGGAGGAGGTGGGGTTCTGGTGGCAGGTTGTTGCTGTGTCGGGCCTCCTGTCCACTAGCGCCGGCGGAGATGGTAGGCTGTTCCTGGTCCATGCTGGTGACAGGGGCCCTTTGTGGTGCCACATGGTCCCGCAATGTGGTGACAATCTGGTTGAGAGCCACAACAATGGTGCCCATTGCCGAACTAATGTTTCTCAGTTCTTCCCTGAACCCCATAAACTGTTCCTCCTGCAGTATCTGGATCTCCTGGAACCTGGCCAGGACCGTCGCCATCGTCTCCTGGGAGTGGTGGTATGCTCCCCTGATGGAGGTGAGGGCCTCGTGGAGAGTGGGTTCCCTGGGCCTGTCCCCCCCCGTCGCACAGCAGCCCTCCCAGTTCCCCTGTTTCCCTGGGCCTCTGTCCCCTGGACCGTGTGCCCACTATCACTGCCCCCAGGTCCCTGTTGTTGTTGGGGTGGTGGGTTAACCTGGGTGCCCTGTAGTGGTGGACACACCGCTGATTGACGTGTCCTGGAGACAGAGGCATGGGCCCGCTGGGTGGGTGCTGTGCTGGTGTTTCCAGAGGGGGTTAGGTCTGCTGTAGCCTGTGGCTGTCTGAGGGGAACTGACTGTCCCGAGGTCCCCGATGGGCCGGGCTGGTCATCTGGGTCCAGGGAGACAGAGCTGCTGTCATCACTGGGGGCCTCTTCTGGGGGTGGGATGGACATTTCTGGACCCTCCTGGGCGGTGTGGTGGCGTTCGGGTCCTGCAGGGGTATAAGAGTATGGTTATTCCTTCTGTGTGTGCCATTTCGTGCAATGGGTGGGTGCCCGTGTACCCCAGTGCTGGCATTCCTTTGTGGGGGCTGTTGTGATGGCGGTTTGTGGGGGAGATGGGTATGTGCAGTGGGCATGCTTAGGTGATGGCTGTCGATGGTTTGGGGTGGCATGCAGGGTTTGGTGTTGGGATGGGTGGGTTGTGATGGTGAGACATTAGCAATGAGGATGTGTGATGGGGGTGGGGGGGAGGGTGGGAGGTAAGATTTGGCATGCCGGTGGGTGGGGGGGATGAAGTAGTTGAGATTCGACTTACCAGAGTCCATTCCTCCGCCTACTCCTGCAAGGCCCTCAGGATGCAGGATGTTCAAGACCTGTTCCTCCCATGTTGTAAATTCTGGGGGTTGAGGTGGAGGTCCGCCGCCAGTCCGCTGCACCGCAATGTTATGCCTGGATACCATGGAACGCACCTTCCCCCGTAGGTCGTTCCACCACTTCCTGATGTCGTCCCGATTTCGTGGATGCTGTCCCACAGCGTTGACCCTGTCCACTATTCTTTGCCATAGCTCCATCTTCCTGGCAATGGTGGTGTGCTGCACCTGTGTCCCGAAAAGCTGGGGCTCTACCCGAACTATTTCCTCCACCATGACCCTGAGTTCTGCGTCTGAGAACCTGGGGTGTCTTTGGGGTGCCATGGGGTGGTGTGGATGAGGTGTGGGGTGGTGTTTGCGGTGATGAGTGTGGTGAGTGTAGTGGTGTGTGGTGTTTTGTGCGTGGTTGTTGTGTGGGTGATGGTGTAGTGTGCCTCTGTGTGATGGTGTTCTCTATTCTGTGCTGTCTCTCTCTGGGCTTCTTCTCTGATTTGTGGTCGTAGGGGTTTGTGGGTGATGTGGGTGTGTGTTTTATAGTTAATTGGGTGTGTGGGAGTGTTGTGTGTATGTGTCTCAGGTGTGTGTATTTCAAATTGTCCAATGTGGCTGTGTTTTGGAGCTGTATGTGTATTTTGAGCGCGGCGGTGTGTACCGCCAATGGAATACCGCGGTTGAAAGACCGCCGCGTGGATTCGTGGGTCGTAATGGCATGGGCGGTTTTCTGTTGGCGTGACGGTGGAGGTTTGGTCTTCGCCAGTTTAACGCTGGCCGTTGGTGTGGCGGACTTTTGTTGATGTCGGGTTTTTGGCGGTTTGCCTCTTGTGGGTCAGAATGACTGTGGCGGTTTACCGCGACCGCGGCGGTGTTGTGGCGGCCTTCTGACCGGCGGTAAGCGCCTTTTACCGCCGAGGTCAGAATGATCCCCTTAGTGTGTGTTCATAACTACATGAAGACTCTTTTGCTTTTTAATTGATAACTTGACTTGGGTATTGTGGATTTTTGTCATTTTGGTCTTGTTTTGTTTAGATAAATATTCTCTATTCTCTATTTTTCTAAACCTGTGTTGTGTCATTTTGCAGTGTTTTCATTAAGTTACTGTGTGTGTTGGTACAAATACTTTACGCCTAGCACTCTGAAGTTAAGCCTACTGCTCGTACCAAGCTACCAAGGGGGTAGGCAGGGATTAGCTGAGGGTGATTCTCTTTTACCCTGACTAGAGTGAGGGTTCTTGCTTGGACAGGGGGTAAACTGACTGCCAACCAAAGACCCCATTTCTAATAGGCACCAATCATCTTTAGAATGCGCCTTCAGGGTTACAAGCTTTGCATCCTATCTATGCCCTCAGGAGAGTGGAGCTACCCACATTCAATGATTTGGGTCACTACTGCAGTAACCTGAGCCAAATAGGCTGTCATTATGCTGCATGTCCATATCGTGTGAACATAGTCACCCTCATCATCGCAGCATGAAGGACAATGAGAGGGGGATTCAGGGTAAATTCATGTGGTTTTGCTAGGAGTCAGGCAGACTCCTTTAAGAATGTGAAATAGTTAAATCACACATTGCACAATGCTTTGCTGTAGTAGATGTGGACATTCCCCCATTGATGTCTTTAAGCACTCTAGTTATGCCAGTTTCCCATTGTAAGTGGAGCTTGACCAGTGACAAGTCTTTGTTACGTAGATGAGTGCTGTAGAACCAGCTTACTAACCTCCTACTGCTACCCATAGTGTGCCGTACTTTTCTGACTTTATGTACAAGTGGTTCCAGTGTCCAGTCGGTCACAGCTCACAAAGATCTGTCCATAGGTAAATTACTGCCACCTAGGAATGTTACTGTTGGGATGGAAAAGTCCTCTGCATGGTAATGGACATGTGTCCCTGCCTTCAGTAACCAACTGTGCTGATATCTGGATCCCTTATGGAGATTTTTGTTGCCCTAGGCAAACATGGATCATGCATGTATGCCATGATAAGGACCTGTCTCACAGACTGCGGTTTTGTTGGATTTTAAGGGACACCCAAAGCATTACCCTCATAGTGGTGGAAGTTTACTGTCTTCAGTGGGAATTAAGCAGCAGGAGCGCAGTGGTTGCAATATACTGTGTAGTGATCATTAGGGGTGAACAGCTCCTTTTTAGCTGGATCTCTGGAGTGAGGATTACAGACTCACTTAAGTGCTACAGTATTTCTAACTTAACCCTTGTCTAAACCAGATAGATGTAAGGTGCTGCGCAGAAGTGGTGACTGCGCTGGAGGTATATATGCTTGTGAAGGTTACAGTACAGGGATAGAGCGGTGCGGTGCAGTGAATGCATCATGAGTGCGTGTACTAGGTGCATGTATACCAGAGAGGAATACATTACATGAGAGCTGTAGTGCTGTACAGTGCTTGCACAGTGAAAACGTGTGCTGGGTGTATGTGTGCTCTTGAGAGGTGCACTACATAGATGGTGATGTGTTCTGTGCTATCGATGTGAATGTTTACATGTAGCACACTATGGCACAATACAGAAAGGCTACAATACTGAACAGTGTGCGTAGAGTGAATATGTGTGCTGAATGTATGTGCTCCGGGGGTGGCACAACACATGGGGGTAACAGTACTGAGCAATATAAGGGTGCTTACAATGGTACATTATATTGAGGACACTGGGTTCCATTTTGGGAAACCGAGGTCTGCATGGTGAAGACATGAGAAGTAGAGTAATCACTGCAGACATATTTGTGTATTGCTACATTCCTGTGAGATGGGTAGGACACTGGAGAAGGGAGAGAGAGAGAGAGACAGAGAGAGAGAGACAGAGAGAGAGAGAGAGAGAGAGAGAGAGACCCCCCTGTACACTTCAATGGGTGCTCGTTGATTCAATGAGAGATTTCAAGGAAGGGGGATGGACACATCTCAGCAGGGATAAGGGAATTATAAAGATTAGGGCTAGAAGCCCGGGAATAACCTTTTGATGCACATATCACTGTGGCTGTCATTCATGTGTGAACTGTAGTCACTTTCATGGACAATCAACTTTGGAGTCTCTACTGCTGTAACAGATAGACTTTCTAGAGCAAAAGAGAGAGTAAAAGTGTAAACTTCCAATGTAGTACAACTGCAACATAAACGTTTTTTTAATACCCAGACCCTAAATCACATTTGGTGTCTGAAAACAGATAAGCAGCCAGATGGGATGTGGGAGGAGGGGAAGCTGTGCAAGATTTCTGCTAGTTACTATCAAGGTCTCGCTGCTGGGGGAGGGGACACCATCCAGGAAAACCATACCCACTTGCCCTGGAACACAAGTGTCTGCCTGCTTGCCAAGACAAGTGTGCCCTGTGAGGAAGAGGACAGTGTTAGAAGGAGGGAGGTCCAGTGGCGAGCCCTGTCAAGAGTAGTCCCGGCATGAGCTGTGTGGAGATGCCTGCTGAACCGTACAAGTTGTTTTCTATGTGCAGATTCAGGTTGGTGACCCCCGTTTTCCAGGACGAGGCCACCATGAAGATAGGTGAAGATGGAAGTGAGTTGAGTGACATGTGGGGACAGTGAAGCTCATTTTGCATCGTTGTGGTGACCTCATATGCCAGAAGTGTCTACTTTGGAACTTATTGCTGCTGACAAGTTCCAAGTCCTTTTCTGGGTGTTAACAGCAAGCATGTATGCCAGGAGGGGCTGCTGTGATATAGACTGCTGTGTAAGGAAGACCAGCGCCTTGTTTGAAGGTGCCACAACAACCCCTGATGCTAGGAGGGGCTTGGGTACTGAGTGAGCTGTAAAGTTCAGGCCACTGCCTGAAAACTGATTGCTGTGACCCATAGGCCAAACTAAGCATCTAGGATTGTCCTCGACCTTCCCCGTTGACTGAAGAGGGCACAGTGAATGCATCACTAAATCACTGAGACCAGATTGGGAGCACCAAGCTCAACTCCCTTTCTCCATTATGAAGTGCTGAACCTGATGTGCAGAAGGAAGCAGCAGAGAAGTTCCGATTACTGCATGAGCCAGCCACATAAGCTCATGGAGAGCCTGCATCTGCTGGGTGCTGCCACACCTCCTGTATGCAGACTGACTTTTCTGAACATGACTGGAACATCAGAAGTACCCATGGTCGGAGCACCCACTGAGCACTTCCTCCATGCTGGAGCAAGTAAGATTTGTCACGAGCCTAGTGGCTCCATGGGACTCACTGCTAAAGGTGCTATGGTGCCAACAAAACTTGTGACTACTTTTGAAGCATCAGAGTGGACTTTTGAGTAAGTCCTACTAGTGAGCCTTCCCTGTATGCAGCCACCAGTGAATGGGGAATAGCCTCACCCATATTAGGAGGAGTGGGTGGGATAGGAATTTGCCAGTGAAACACTAGAGCCTTCTTCCTCAAAAGGATTGTGTTGTTGCTTACAAATGTCATAATACTTCTTTGAATACATAGAGTTAGAAATAAAATACTTCTTTTTAACATGATAATAAGCATTTGACAGGACATTGATTTATTCACATCGCTGTGAGGTCTTTGGGTTACGAATTGGGTTCACTAGCCTGTATCTACACTTCTCCTCAAGGGATCCTTGGACTGCTCATTCACAGCTGCCACTGAAAGTCAAGTTCAGAAATGGAAACTTGACCCAGTTGCTCAAGATCCATGGTAGATCAGGCCCCGGGACATCTGGAGTAAATGGCTTCAACCGCATGGTTGGGCCCAGAAACCCCTGTGTGTTCTGTGGCCCTCTGAAATGGATTCTGACCATTTCTATCTTCGTTCTATGAGAGTTTCAAAGTCCAGGATTGCCTCATTTGCAAATAAATCCCCAACTGTGACCACCCCTTCTCAGTCCACACCCGGAACTCGTGATCCATAAGCCATACAGTGTGTCTGCAAACACCATATACTGGAGTAGCAGAGGTATAGGGAAGAGTACAGCTTTGTTTCAGGCAGGCCAACATCATCCGCAGTGGAGTGAACAGCTGAAATGGCAACTGCTTCATGGGAAATATCAGTCTCTGAAAAAACAAATCAATATATCTATCCTCTAGAAAGCCTGTCCCACCCATTGAATAACCAGTCAGTCACCTGGATACCTCCTGCTGCTGTGCAGCAAAATAGTATTTTCCCAAGTGTAGAAATCCCTGTCCTTCTGCTTTAGTAGGCAGCTTTAGGGTCAAGATAGCAACTCTGTGTCAACCTTCAGTCCCCACCAACCCATCAAGTACTCTATATAGATCACTGAAAACATACCGGGGCAGCAACGGCTCCCAAAATAATATAGGAAGCATAGAAGCATCACCATTTTATAGAGTGCAACATGACCCATGACAACAAAGTCCAAACCAAATCTGTTACCTAAGATTTCATACTGATTTGCCCAAATTAGCATTGTAGATATCATCCTCAGTATGGACAATATTCATTCAAAAATACCCAAATGTAAAGTGGTCCCATGTTAGCCTGCCATCCGGCACAGTGAGATCTGATGGGATAAATCCTGGGTTCTAGCACAGTCTGATATGGTGAGCTACACCAAGGGTTCAAAGGAAAAATGCAGGATTTTATCCAGCTCACGTGAGGGCTAGAAATGGCCGCAAATACACCTAAGGCCTCCCTTATGACAGTGAGAACAGCTGTTGTGTCCTTAATTTAAATAAGGGTATTATTCGTGTTAGATCTGTCATCCATAGGGTGGTCTTCCCCCAAACTTTTTGCCTTCACTCCTGTTTTGTTGAATTCATTTTGTTGATCTTAGGACTCTGTGCACTTTATCAGTGCTAACCAGTGCTAATGTGCTTGTGCTCTCTCCTTTAAACATCGTAATTTGGCTTACACCTAATTGGCACATTTAATTAACTTGTAAGCCACTAATAAAGTGGTACTATGTGTACCCAGGGCTTTTGAATTAAATTCTACTAGTGAACCTTCAACACTTCTTGTGCCACCCACCTCAGTAGCCCTTTAAAAACATGTCTGAGGCCTGCCATTGCAGCCTGTGTGTGCAGTTTTAAAATGCTGTTTTGACCTGACAAAAGAAAACTTTTGTTGGGCACGCCAAATGTGCGGCATCCCGACTGAGCGGTCCCTTTAATTTGGTGGAGCTCGTAGCCTTTAAGGGTGCAGGCTGCACCACCGGTGACTGCTCATCATCCCAAGAAGTCCGGTCTGAGTTACTACATACTTGTAGGAAAGTACCATTTTTGTCATGGTCAGCTCCCACTTTTTGTCTGGTATCTGATGTAATTTCGACCGAAAGTGCACTGGGTTCCTGCTAACTAGGTCCCCAGTGCCAGATCTCTTTCCCCAAAACGGCACAACCGTTACTCCAATTGGCAAAACCTTTAGCACACTCTATATGCCTCTAGTAAATGGTACCCCTGGTACCTATGGCCTACGGTATTAAAGAGGGTCCCTAAGGGTTGCAGCATAAATTGCGCCACCCAAAGGGGCCCCTTCCCAAGTGCATGACAGTTTGCCATTGCAGACTGGCTGCGTCACTTGGGGCAGATAACAGGGAAAACACAACATGGCACACAGCTTGTGTGCCATGTCCCCTAACACTACATATAATTTATGTGAGTCACCCCTCTAGCAGGCCTTACAGCCCTAAGGCAGTATGCATTATATTACATGTGAGGGCATATCTGCTTATGCAGATATGCCCCTTCTATGATTCCCAGACATAGTAAGTGACTAGGGAAGCCATTTTAAACACATGCTGGACACTGCTCACTAAGAGCGCCTCAGCTACATGATGGCTTCACTGAAGATAGGGATGTTTGGTATCAAACATCTCGTATTGGTGAACCCACACTGATGCCAGTGCTGGATTAATCAATACATACACACAGATGTGCTCTCTGAAAACCTACCAGCTTCTAGTGTGTCAACTGACCAGTTCAGCCACCTTAGCCATGTTTCTGATCCCTTAGGGTTAGAGCCAGCGCTCTTGAGGTCCAGAGGCAAAAGCTAGCACTCGGCTGGGGTGTTGTCACCTCCTCCGGGCAGGATGGGCATTGCAGGGTGGGAAGCTGCAAAGGCCTAGCGGCCTTTGCAATGTGACCCCAGTCTTTCCAAATGGCAGAGATGACCAGCCTCCCCTTTACTGTCCCCACTTTTGGCGGCAAGACAGGCAGGAAAATTAGGCCACTAGGGTCAGGGTTTTGCCCACTTCACAACAGAAGTAGTCATAGAAAGGGTGCGGTCACCCTAATAGTGGGCAATCCATATGCTGACACATGGCACTCACTGTAAGGCCCCTAAATTAAGTATTTAGATGGTACCCATCAACCCTAGAGCTCAGATCCTGATGACTTAAAAAGATAAAAGAGAAGAGAAGCAGATGACCTGGTACCAACCCCACTGGCCCGTCTGCAACCCTTGACGGATTCTGCACCAAAAGACAGCTCATCCTCCAGTTAAACCTCCGGAAACCAGGGAGGACTGCCTGCCTTTGAAAAAGACTCAAGTCTCCAATGAGAAGCAGACCTGCTTTCCAACCAACTCTAAAGAAAGGACTCTGCAACCTCTGGAATCACAAAGAGCCAATACCTGAGTCACCACTGCACCTGCCATCACCAACCTGAGTGGGAGTGGGCCTCCATTGTCGGGCAAGGTTCCCCAGAGTCTGAGTCCATTGTGGTTTCAACCCTTCTGGACTCCCTGAATCACTGGCAGCCTCTGCATGCATGCCCCCTCTCCCACGGCTTCTGCAGTGTATGAAAGCTGACACCTCAATCAACCACTGCAGCTGTCACAGTTGGCCTGAGTTGAAGTGGACCCATGGTGTCAATGACATCCCCAGCTCTCCTGAGTTCGAGTCCACTGTGTTTTCACCCTTCCTGGATGCCACGACGATGCCTGCCACCTCAGACCACAGAACCCCTCAACCGCAAGTGCTCCTGGACAAGAACACAACGCCAAAGGACACGCATGCATCCATTGCCTTTAGGCCCTGGTGGAGAGGACCAAAAGTGCACCTGAGCACCTCACGTTTGTGACCTACCTGTTGGTTGTCCCTGGCTGCCCCCCCAGCCAGAGCTTGCAGCCTAAATCCATGGAGACCAATCCACATTGAAAT
Organism: Pleurodeles waltl; assembly: GCF_031143425.1. Taxonomy (NCBI): domain Eukaryota; kingdom Metazoa; phylum Chordata; class Amphibia; order Caudata; family Salamandridae; genus Pleurodeles; species Pleurodeles waltl. Next base: position 1,032,521,243 of record NC_090439.1, on the reverse strand, counting down.
AAATTTGGCACCCGATTCCATACTACTTTTACACCGGCCACCCCAGTGCTGCCCGGAGTGACCTGTTGGTGTGGTCTTTGACCAGTACTCACCTTATGTCTACATGATTGGTCCTGTGAGTAGTCGTTAAGTGCTCGTATGTTTAATGTGTTTTCCTTCCATAGGTTAACAGTGAAGAACTCTGATAATTTCACTGTGTCAATTTTTGCAAGTGAAAAGAATGTATGCTTAAAAGCATACCTTAAAACAAATTTTATGGGTTTAAATGTGTTTAAAAAATAAGTGCTATTTTTCTAAACTGATCTCGGATTTATTCTTTGGGTGTCTCTCATTTCTTGCCTCTGTGAGTAAAACAAATGTTTAGCACTACTCTCTGATAGGCCTAACTGCTAACCCACACCACCAGAAAATAGAGCACTAATCCTATCTACCTTTGTCTCTGCAAACCAATTAGGAATCCGCTGAATTCTCTGGAAAGTGTACTTCTTTCTAGTGCACCACATAGAGAGACAGCTTCCTACAGTACCTGAGTACACAGCATCTTTGGCGTCCTCTGCTCTTTGTGGGTGTTGGCATCAGGTTTGTCTTCTTGCCTGCGTCAGGTCCCCTCTAGATGATATGGGGCCAGATGTTTCATACAACCGATTTGCGATTCTCAAATAGCGATTTTTAAGAAATCGCTATTTCAGAAATGCAAAAAGGTATGTATGATTTTTGCGATTCGGTAATAGCGATTTCTTAAAAATCGCAAATGCTATTACCGAATCGCAAATAGAGAATCTGTCCCCATTCACACCTATGGGCCTATTGGCCCATATCTGTGAATTTTTTGCATTTCCAAAATTGCAATTTCTTAACCAAAAATCGCAATTTTGGAAATGCAAAACCCCAGGGTGCTGGGGGCATAAAGCCCCATCTGCTGCACCCCAAAAAATGTTGGGGGGACATGTAAGGTGCACACATGGCAAAAGGGCATGTGTGCTTTACATGTACATTTTAAAAATGCATTTTAAATGCATTTTGAAATTTTGCACATGGTTACCACCAGGTTCAACCTGGTGGTAAATAGCAATTCCTAAATGCCCAAATTGCATTTAGGAATGGCTTCATACATGTGCTAAGAAACCGCAAATAAGGAATCCTTATTTGCGATTTCTTATATAGAGAGTCGCAATTTGCAACTCTCTAAACCGGGTTGCAATTTTAAGGAATCGCTATTTTTGCGATTCCTTAAAATTGCGTTCAGAATGTCTTTCATACATGCTGAACTGGCTTTTTGCATTCGCAAACGGGCATTTGCACCGTTTGCGAATGCAAAAAACCTTGATACATCTGGCCCATGCTTGTATAGGATTTATCAGGCCATCTCTTTCACCTGCCTCATCTCATCTGTTTTTTGTACTGAAAAGGGGGTGAGTTGTGCTCTTGTATAGATTACGGAGCTCTTGAAGATGTAACTATTAAGAACTGTTATCTTTTACCACTTATTTCCAGTGTATTAAATCAAGTGAAGGCTACTAAATTATTCACTGAGTTGGATTTACAGGGCACCTACTATCTGTTGTGAGGGTGGAAGATGAGTGGAAGACAGTATTCCACAATAAGTTTGGCTTGTATGAATACTTAGCGATGCCTTTGGGGTTATGCAATACACATGCAGCATTTCAATTCTTTAATTATGAAGTCTTGAGAGATTTTTTGGATGTGTGTGGTAGTTTATAGTGATGACATCCTGATATAATCTCCCTGTACAATGAAAAATAAGAAACATGTAAGTCGTTTTCAAACAACTACAAGATAACAATCTGTTTGTGAAAGTATAGAAATACGAATTTCATGTTCCCATGGTCTACTTTCTGGGCTACATCTTGTCCTCACAGGGGACCCACAGAAGGTTACAATCAGCACACATGAAAATCTCCTACATCAGTGAGAGAAATACAATGTTTTTGGGGATTCGCACATTTTACCTGTGATTTATAGATCACTTTTTCACTGTGGTAGCCCCAATAATGCAGTTACTAAAGCAATTATTGTTTCTTCACTGCACGGTGAAAGCAGAACAGGCTTTGGAGCAACTAAAAAAAGAACATTTGTTAGTGCCCCAATTCTACAACATCCTGATACCTCACAACCATTTATATTGGAGGCAGGTGAATCTCATGTAGTTGTAAATGGGGTCCTTTCACAAACAAATAAAGAGACAGGTTTGCTTTACCCTGCAGCTTATTTTTTTCACAATTTTAGTCCAGCTGAAGAAAACTATTCTGTAGGTGATAAGGAATCGTTAGCTATCAAGAAGCCATATGAAGAATGGCAACTTTACATGTGCTCTATACTGTCTCTGTGCTTACAGATCATAGAAATCTTAAGTTTCTAAAATCTGCTACGGCACTATCTGAGAGACAAATGGAATGGACCCAATTCTTCATTGATTATGATTATGTAATCCAATTTCAATTGGGTCAACAGCATGGGAAGGCAAATGCACTCTCCTGCCTTGGGCATGAGGTTAGAGAACGTGAGAATCCCCTTCAATAATACTCCCAGAGAGCATCTTAGGGGCAGTGATCTCATTTTTAATGGAGAGAGTTGCAGCACAGAAAACCAAAGAAGCAGAAGAGAATATACATAGTCATGGTAGTAAGCAAATAAATGATGTGCACTACATACAAGAAGGGATACTTTTTCCCAATACTTCTTTACAGCAACATGCACTACATTGGTGTAATACACATATCTTAGTTGGTCATCCAGGTGAAAAGGAGACTTTAGAGCTAGTTTGGTGACACTTTTCACTAGTATCGGACACCAAACAGTTTGTGCAAAGATGCACCGTTATGCACAAAGTAAAGACATACAACAAGCTACGGGACTATTGCATCCACTTCCTACTCCTTCAATTCCTTGGCATAGTATCTCCATAGACTTCATAACTGATTTACCTAAGACTGAACACGGTCACACAGCAGTTATGGTCACAGCAGACATGTTTTCCACATTGGATCATTTTATCCCATCACATGGATTGCCACTTCTAGGGAACTTACAGGTATCTCTTTATGATCAATTGTACATTTACATGGTTTGCCATCAATAATTGTATCTGATTGAGACCCTCAGTTTGTTTTAAAGGTTTGGAAAGCTTTGCATAGGGTTTAAATAGATGTCCATCTGTCCACTGATTATCATCCCCAGACTTATGGTCAGAAAAGAGAGTAAATCAGTGTTTAGAAGAATATATAAGATGTCAAGTGTTAAAAAGTACTGCAGATTGGGACTATTAACTTTGGGCACCAGAATTCACTTAAAATAATTCCCAGCATAGTTCTACTAAGGGTACACCTTTTCAATGTAACTATGGTTTTCACCCTTGTTTTTTTATATTCTCACCTGTCTCTGTCTTTGAGGCTTTTCCAGTCCAGAACTATTTCGAATAGATTAAAGTTTTTCAACAAACAGCACAAAACCATTCTGTACAAGCTAAACTCATTTATGAAATAAATGCTGATAGACACCATAGACCAAGTCCTGATTATCAGTTTGGAGATAAAGTATGGTTATCTACACAACCTATTGATTTGAAAAGACCTTGGAAGTTCCAACCACGGTTCATTGACCCTTATTCAATTGTAAAGAAGGTCAATAAAGTCACCAAGAAATTAGAATTGCCTCCACAAATACGAGTGTATCCAGAATTTCATGTGTCCTTATTAAAAGCTGTTGCCCCGGAAACTGCTCTTCTTCATCCAAAACCCCCAGCCATTGTTATGGATAATGAACCTGAATTTGAAGTTGAGGCAACTCTGGACTTAAAACGAATATGTCGCATATTCTACTATTTGATTAATTGGAAAAAGAATGGTCCAGAAGATCGCACTTGGGAATCTACATGTCATGTACATGCCTCACCACCTTTTACATATTTTTCACTATCGATATACTGACCCAAGCCGGTTGGGAGGACCATAGAGGGGATGTACTGTTCAATGCACCAAATGTGCGGCGTTCTGACTGAGCAGTCCCTTTAATTTGGTGAAGTGAAAAACCTTTAAGGCTGGGCACTGCACCACGGGTGGCTACTCTTCATTCCAGGTATGGTCTGAGTTGCTACATTCCTGATTACTCAGGCCCGTATTTATACTCCGTTTGCGCCGAATTTGCGTCGTTTTTTTCGACGCAAATTCGACGCTAAACTAACGCCAACTAACGCCATATTTATACTATGGCGTTAGACGCTTCGGGCGCCAAAGTGCCCGGAGAGTGCGTCATTTTTTAGCGTGAACCCCTTCCTTGCGTTAATGATATGCAAGGGAGGCGTTCCCGTCTTAAAAAATGACTCCCAGGCCTTTACGTGGTATTTATACTCCCGGGCAAAAATGACGCCCGGGAGTGGGCGTGGCCAAAAACGGCGCTTTTGCGACGCTTTTTAACGCCTGGGTCAGGCATGGCGTTAAGGGACAAGTGGGCTCAAAATGAGCCCAGAGTGCCCTCCCCTGCCCCCAGGGACCCCCCCTGCCACCCTTGCCCACCCCAGGAGGACACCCAAGGACGGAGGGACCCATCCCATGGACATTAAGGTAAGTTCAGGTAAGTATTTTTTTTTTATTTTTTTGTGGCATAGGGGGGCCTGATTTGTGCCCCCCTACATGCCACTATGCCCAATGACCATGCCCAGGGGACAGAAGTCCCCTGGGCATGGCCATTGGGCAAGGGGGCATGACTCCTATCTTTACAATGATAGGAGTCATGTTGATGGGGGATGGGCGTTGAAAAAACATGGCGCAACTCGGGTTACGACGATTTTTTCGACGTAACCTGACTTGCCCCATTTTAAGACGCCCATACGCCATTTTCCCCCTACGCCGGCGCTGTCTGGTGTACGTGGTTTTTTTCCACGCACACCAGGCAGCGCCGGTCCGCTTGCGCCTGCTAACGCCATTCCATAAATACGGCGCCCGCATGGCGCTTCAGAATGGCGTTAGACGGCGCAAAATCTTTTGACGCTAAACTGCGTTAGCGCAGTTTAGCGTCAAAAAGTATAAATATGGGCCTCAGCGTCTTCGGCATCCTCCACTCTTCGCAGGTGTTGGCGTCAGGTTCATCTTCTTGCCTGTATCGGGACCTGTTGGGGATTCATTCCTTGTGATGGAATTCCTGAAAGTCACTGTGCCCTGAAAAACTACAAAAAAAGAAATAAACTTTGGACAAGCTGAAAACTTCGATTTGGGTAACATGCTTGAGGTGCTTATGAACATTTACATAATATACTTATCACATTTACATAATATACTTATCTGATGGTTGCCTAGTGAAAGGGATGTTTTGAAATATTCTTGCTTCTGGATTCCTAGAAAAAACAAACAAAATATTTTTTTGAATAATTCACTCTCAGTACAAGTTGCTTAAAGACAAATGTATATGACTGCCTGCTAATGCTTTGAAACACAATGGACACTATTTATCAGAACCTGAGTGTGGAAGGTTTCTACTAAGGATTGATGTTGTTTAGCATTTATTTGGGCATATACTCATGTATTGGTGAAATTCTATTAAATATTATCCTGAGCAATCTACTAGTCTCTGAAAGCAGATTTTACTCCTCACATGAGAATTCACATAAATATGTGTAAGTGAGACAAGCTCAATACACACACATATATATATGTGTGTGTGTGTGTGTGTGTGGTTACTTGGATACATGACATTATAAGGTTCTTTGCCATGGGCTTTGCTATGTAGATACTGTGAATACATGCTCAGACATATCAATGTAACAGACAGAAGGAGGAAGGGACATTAGGTAATATAAAATTTGGTACACATTATAAATAGTATACTTTTAGGTCGAGCGTAAGCGTTCGACCTTGTGTATACTTTTACAATACTTCTTATGACTTAAAGCAATTTTGTTTGTTGGTTGCAGTGTCCTTTAAAAATTCTTACTCGCTAGCGCTGGGTTCTGCATTTTTCTCCCTCCTTTTTCTGTTTCAGAGCAGTGACCAACTACTGTATTATTCCAATGTGGTTACTTCATCAGTTGCTGTGATGGACTACTTTGGCATTTCTTTGGTGCTCCCTTTTCACTGTGGGTGTTTTAGGCTGGTAGCTGCCTGCGTTTTATTGCAGCATTCCATTACTCCCACCTCCTCCCTAGTCGCTGACATTTGTTTTGGCTTTATTCAAGTGCTGTCCTCACCTCTGTCTTCTAAAATGAGCTTATTTTACAAAAGAAATACCCGGTCGTTTAGATCACAGTCGTAACACAACTGGAGAGTAAGGGAGAGTTGAGGATATAAGAAATATATATATCCAAAGGGAACAATACCGTACTGATCTCCCAAAATACAAAACCAGGGGAGAAACATATTCTTACACTAAATCTGGGCATCCAGGTTTAGGGTAAGAATATGTTTCTCCCCTTTTCAGTTTTGTTCCACGCACGTGTGCAATGCATGTATTCTGCTTTTTATGTCACATGTGTGTTTGCTTTGCTGTGGAGTGTTGGCTCACAATTCAGATGTGTGCTTTATTCCCCCCAGGCCTACACAAGGTAATTCCTTGCATAAGGTAGGCCCCTTACGTTCATTGCACCTTCTTTCACCTACTCTCTCATTGCACGGAGTATGTTCTTATTCCCTCATATTATATGAGGCGTAGGGATCCTAGGCCCTGACGAATGCCCTGAGACCTTCCTTGGCTCAACAGAGAAGGCAGAAACATGTTGGCCATTGAATCTTAGATAGGCAACCCTGTGAGTCCTTGCTCTCACAGATGTGTCCCCATTTTTTGTTTTTAAACACACCAACAGTCTCCACCATTAAAGTATGCTCTCACATAGGTGACTAGTTAGGTGTTTTTAAGTATACCCCTAGGTTAGCTGGGTCCCACACTTTTCCAGAACAGTGATAATTTACGCACTCCTTCCTGTTCTTTTAACAGTGAGGTTGAGTCCGCCCAGGTGGCATTGCCCTACCTGGGAGGGGCTAGGTGGTCATATGATGAAGCATGACACTATATAGTGTGTGAGACCACCTAGTCCGTAAAAGAAACTTTCCTTCTCCCTCCTCCACCTCCTAACCTCGACTCTCCACAGTATCCAACAGTATCAACTTACCTAATAGGGTCTAACAGCTACTAGGAAACTTTCCACAGCTTATAGCTTTCTTTGAACCCCGTACTTTCTTGTGTGATTTTCATTTAGATAACTGCTCATGAAAGCCAAAATGTGCCCTTTCTGGTATAATGTAGCTAAACCTAGAAGCAATGGTGTAAAACTTGCACTCAGGACATCACACACACATTGCTTATCTCCTTTATTGGGGCCATAAAACTTCTCAGTCTGTTCTGCTATTGTTAAATTTATTAGAGCTTTTGAAATGCCAGGCAAGAACACTTGCAAGACTTCATTCTGCTCAAATAAAAATAAAATACTTTTCCAGCCTTAAATTGCATCATCTCTCCTCAAGGGCTTCTGATTTTGGATGTCAGTAGCCACCAGTGACCACCAAATTATGGCAGGAAAAGACAAAATTATGAGACAGGGTTAACCAATTTATGTGGCAGGAAAAGTCCAGTTATGAATTTACAATGCCAATACCTCTAACTCAAGAAAATGTGAGACCTATTGCATTGTAAATGCTTGTTTCATTAGTAATCATTTAGCTCTAAACATTGTTGTTTTATTTTATAGAAGTTATAGAAGCTGAAGGAGTACAAGAGATTCAGAAGTCCCCCAGGTGGCAGTCTGTTGATGATATCTACTTGCTTCTGTCCATTCTTCCCGGTGGGTCAGGCCTTAATCCTGTTGGCCTGCTTGACCTGCAAGTGTGGAACTTTCATTGTACTCATTTCACTTCTTCAAAAAGTTTACCGGTAACAGTCTGACACCTTTTGCAGGCCCAAACTTTCCTTTTTAGGGTCGAGTCTGGAAGTGAATGCGCTTGTGCATGCTTCTCGTATGCAAGACTCAGCTATGTTCAATAAAGGGCTTGGAGCCCACCTGTCACTCACCATTAGTTGATTTGTGTGGCACTCTTCATTACAGCCTTGTAATTTGTCAAGGCATGTCTCACATACTTTTCGTTTCTCTGTGTGGAGCAGAGATCAAGCACTAATTGATGCTACTGGATTGGTGCCTGTCCACTGCTCCTGATGAGATTCAGGTACTATTTCTTATTTTTAACTTCAAATGCCCTGAAAACAGAAGGCTTGTAACTGGCAAAAAAAACATGCCCAGCAGGCACAACATTGCAAAGTTTTATTTTTGAAAGGTAACTTTATTTTATTTTGCCAAATTGTCTTTTCTCAGTTTCTTCTCATGTTTTCTTTTGTTTTTACTCATTAATACATGTAATGTAAAATTTGAAGCAATTATAAAGGGCCAGGATCCATATTTTGGCAGTTCCTTCAGTGACACATTAATTCACCGATGGACTGAATGGATGCCCTTGGAGGGGAGTACTATGGTCAAGATCACACAGGAAGATCAAGTGGACTTGCCAGGACCGGAATGAAGGCCTCTTAGTTCCAAAGCCAGTAAAGTGGTCACCAGTCGAGCTGCGCTGTTATTCTGTAAATTACACAAATGAACACTATTTAATTTATCAACATCAGATAAATGAAAAGCACTCCTGTCATCCTGTAATATGTCGGATAATGCGCTGAACCTTGTAGCTGGCGATCACCCACTGCCCTTTTTACTGACAGGTGAAAGGAAGAGGGAAAAGAGGGGTCGATGAGAGCCTGGAAGAGTTGTAAACAGTGCTTAGAAGTGAGAACTGCAACACAGGCACTTGTGCGGAAGGTAAAAGTTCCCATGGTTATTGAAGGGGGATATCTCGCTCATGAAATTGGGGTGTCATAAGCCTGTAGAGATTGGTTGTTTGAACTGTCAGAATGTGGTGTTGTTCCCACTGTGTGCGTGACATTGTCCTTTAGGGCTGTATATTTACGCTATGGGTGTTTCAGAGTTGCAACAAAATGGATACTTTACTGTATTGGGATGTGATGGCCTCTTGGTGCAATATGGTCTGTAAAGAAGGGGTGGAGTAGTTTGCTGGCACTATACTGCATGAGAGATCATGACAGTGCTGTAGTAGCTAGACTTTAGGTGTCCTGCTATTGCAGAGCCCGCACCAAAATAAAAACAAGCATTGGCAAAACCAATCAAGTGCCTCTGGCAACTATTGATTGTGCCAATGTTTTTAGCGATACTGTGCAGCATTGCTAAAAAAAGAAGCCCTGTGACACGGCCTTCTTCATCATTTTGTAGGCATCCCACACATGTGTGCACCAACAAATTGATGACAGTGTTTTTTTTTAGGTCGAGCGTGCAATCACTTTGATCTATTGTAAGTATTGTGGACTTTTCACCACGCCGACCGCACATTCATCACTTTCACTCGTTCATGGGCTTGCCTTTCAAAAATCCTTTATCATCATTGGTAAATGCTTTATGTTTGTCCCTCCTAGGAGCGGTTTTGTTATTGCTTTGGACAACGACCCTGTTACATGGATAATTGCACGATTGCCGATACGTTTGACTGTGAGCAAATTTATTTTCCTTTTTGTGTCTCTCCTTCACGCTCAGTCTCATGGCAACCATGGCGATTTGAATCTGCTCGCTTATGGCAACTGTTTTACTTTTCATTTTCAATTAATATGGCAAGAAAAGTCCAGTTGAGAATTTCCAATGCCAATAGCTCTAACTCGAGCAAATGCGAGACCCATTGCATTGCAAATGCTTATTAATAAAATGTCATCCCTATGGTGGACCCCAAACAGCTTGTAGGCCAGTGTGCCTTGCATTTGAAAAGTTGGACATGTACTTTTAAGTTTTGCATATCCTGCTAGTGAAAAACTTTCAAATTCATTTTTCAATATTGCGAGGCCTACCTCTCCCTATGGATAACATTGGGTTACCTTATTACATTTAATAAGTGATACTTTTTTGATTGGGAGCAGATAGAAATGTTACGTTTGGTGTCTGAAGAATTGTACTTTTAAACTATTTTTAATGGTAAAGTCAGATTTAAGTCACAATTTTTAAAAATGCCTTTGGACAATTGGCGTTTTCATGTCCTAATCAATTGGTGCCTGCAGCTTGTTCCTGGGCCACATGACTAGGTGTAGTTCACAGTATCACAATAGAGGGTGTGGGTGTTGACAATTTAAGAAACGACTACCACCACCCTACCGTGTAGCGTTCATTTGACTAAAGAGCCATATTTTTCTCCCGAGCTTTATGTATACCCAGGACACCTAGGTAGCAATTAGTGGCTTACTTATTCAATCAGCGTTTTTCGCCCGTATTATGCCGCTTTACGGCTTATGATTTCCAGACCGTTTTTAAAATATATAATCACACTGACTATATATATATATATATATATACTTATGAAACAGGCTGGACTACACACTACTGGGTCCTTGGCTGGCTTTGTAAAGTACTTGTAGTCTCTAATTAATATTTTTTCACTGCTTTGTTATTTCTAGCAGTAGGTGTATTTGCTTTCTACACCTTTCTCCATGGTTGTTTTTATTTTCCTATAGGCTTATCATGGTCATGTCTGTTTTATTTAATATCTACCTGACTCCTACCTAATGGTCTCAAGAATTGCACCAATAGGATGCCTTGGTGCATTCTAATTTACCTCTTTGAAACATTTCATAATTGGAAACTCATTTTCCATTGGCAGGTTCTCCTTATCCTTTTCTTATTTTTCACTTTACAGATATGGGCTTTCTGGGGAGTCTTTCTTATCACCAGTTGGAAGCTGTTTCGATGTCAACACTTCTACGTATTTCTATTTTATCGTGTAGTACAAATCATGGATATTCCTTTTGATTCTCTATATTCATTTTCTATTTCTATACTCTGCATCAATGGTTCAATCTGGGTGTACACCATTCTCTTTCAACATCACAGGTTTTACACCTGAGATAGCAGACAACACAATATCTGCACTTCACACTGCTGCATCAACAGTTTCACAGTAATTGCCAATGTGAATCTCCAGCAATGACCATCTTCGCTCTACAGTACTGACTGTTTGTAAAGCTTGGCCTGTTCTTGGCACCACAGCGGGCCTCCTCCATTCTTAACAGATCTCTTTCCACTGGACTTTAGAAGGTAATTTTTTCAGAGGGACAAACCTGGTTCCTGTACCTGGCCTGTGCTCCATCTCAGTCGGCCTGAACTAGTGACTTTCACCCGGTAATGCATGACCAGATAACCAAGAATGGGGTTTTGTGCCTTAGGCACTACACTTACATGAAATCTTTAAAATTGCATATCTTTACTGATTGGATTGTTGTTGTTTTTGTGTCAAATAATTTATTACAATGTACTCTACTTTTCTAAATTGGTGTGGGATGTTTCTTGTCTTATGTTTTCAGTTTATTACTGTTTGTATGCTGCAAAAAGTCCTGCTATGTGTTCTGCAAGATTTGGAGTTTCACCTAGAGAAGTAAACTACTGGTAGGCTTAGATAGTGAAAGTTTGTGTACTAGCTTACCTCAAGTAAAGACATAAGAAGTGATTGGAGATTTAAAAACACCTAGGAATCACTTTACTGCCAGGAATTTAATTTTAGAATGTATGAATATAGCACCAACAAGAAACTTCTTTGAATTTGAAGACACCATCTATTTGCAGATCCATGGAACATTGATGGGAAGCACCATTTCTCTGAGCATAGCAGCTCTATATGTACACAATCTAGAGAAGAAAAAGATTTTGTCAGACCTGAACCCATTTAGGAACAGGTTAAGGGTATGGAAACGATATATTGATGAATTGCTGGTGATCTGGGATGGGGATAGAGAAACAATAGACACCTTTTTCATTTGGTTAGACTCTTTTGATGAGCACCTGAGATTCACACATACAGTAGACGATAAGGAACTCAGGTTCTTAGCATGGACAGCATTTAAGGGTCACAGCAGTGACTCTTAGCTTGCTCCTTGCAATTCCTAGCAGAGCCTTTGTGGCCTATGGCCTCAGTGGTTGTAAAATCAGTGCCTAGAACACAGGGGCACCCTGTCCTTATGGACATCGGCTGGGGATTACTCTCCGTGATTTCTGTCTATTTCTTATTACACAAAGTGGATAATATTACATTATTCACTGTGAGAGTAATAAAAATGGAGTCAACTTTGCTGGAATATGACCTTCCCTTGCAGCTGAGGTAAGTAAAAAAACACTGTTTAATGTATGTTGTGTGCATGCTTGCAGGTGAGTGGGTTTATATTTAAAAAATATGTGCATGTGTGAATGTGTGTGTAAGCATGTGTGTGAGCGAAAGTGAAGGTCAAGAGGATGTAATGTTACTTCCGCTACTACTGGCGTTTTGGTGAAATGAGATTCATGGTTCTTAGACATTAAGAGGCGAGGCAAATTAAGTACAATAGCATATGACAAGCACATTTCTAAGAAAAATGTGCTTACTTTTGATGGTGTTCACCATGAAAAACATATGGAAAAACCTACCATATTGCCAAATTCTACACAATTACATGATTTTAAAGACCAAGCATTGACTTTAGTAGAGAAACTAAGAGAGTGGAAATATCCTAAAAGAGTCTTAACAAAGGCAATGCAGAGGGATAGAAACAATACCAGGGAAGTCCTGCTAGAAGACACAATGAGAATTAATATAGACAACAGACTAATATGCATCACCACATACCATGTAGCTTTTAACTACATCAAGAAAATAATTTATAAAAATTGGAGAATATTTGATACAGGACGCCTCAATTTAGAGAAATCTATGTTCTCCCAGAAGCAGTGTAAAGCAGTGTAAAAGACGTTCTGGTCCGCAAAAGACCTAGAAAGATTGAACAAATATTGACAACTGTGATTAATTTATGGGGCCTCCCAAGGGTGGTGGGCCATTTCACTTGTTGGAATTGTAGTGTATGTCCTCTCACAGAACAAACAAAAACGTTGGACCTAGCCTTTATAAAACCGTGGACCCTGTGCAAACCCAGTAATTGCAACTCGTCAAGGTTATATACATGATTACCTGCCCCGGTAGGCTGTGATATATCGGAATGACGTGCAGAACAGTAAAACTACACATATGTGAACCTCGCAGTAATGTGAGATGTAGGAAGAACACAAGCTGAATGATGAACGACTACAATACAATGCAACAAAGGGTGAATGACCTTTGTCTGGTTATTCTGGAGAAGATAGACAACCTGAGCAAGAATGTCAAAACATATTTCATATGAGAGGAAACAGTGGTGGGTTTATAGGCTAGCCATATATATAACCTGGGTTGAATGATCAGATCCTTTGGGGACACTTTCATAATATTGAAAGGAACACATCATTTTTGTTTTGTTTTTTGATTCATACAGAGATATAGTCATATCAGAGTAGTTCCTTCTTAAATTTTTCAACTGATATTGATACGTACACCGAATTGGAATATATATGAGGTATTTGGATGCAGGTATAAATACAGCCAGAACAAACACTTTTTGAACATTCTTCTATTTAAGTGTATATTACATTATACCCTAGAACTCATAATTGTTTCAATGAGCCCTAGTACAGCAACCCTCTTTAAATCTGGCCCGAATGGATCACAAAATGATTAAATGCAGCTACAATTGGTGCCTCACTGTGGTAACGTATGATGTGCCACATCTGATGCATCTTTCCTCTAACTTGTTCAAAGTTTAGGGGCTGGAGATGAAAACTAGTTGGTTCAGAGGGTGTGATCCTTTGATGAAGTGAGTAACCATGCAATATAATTAGCTCGACATGACGGCCTTATTCTGAGACTGACAAACTTATAAAACCTGCCAGTTCTTTAGTTTTTGGTTATTTTAGTGTATGAATACAAGATGCACCCCCCCTCCGGGACCCTAAGGAACAAACAAAGTTGAACCACAATCTACGTTTTGGTATTTTGTCTGTTCTACACATGGGTCTGCCCGACTCTAATTACTTTCAATGTCTAACAAGACTAGGGTAATAACACACCTACTATTTTAGAGCACCTCAGAGGTTCATAGAAGTTGAATGAGATTTGAGAAGAATAGAGGGGTGTATTTTATGTACGCACCACAGACAGAAAGCCCACTAGACCACCTGAGAGGCCATTCATTGGCACATATTGAGGGGTGGGTGCTGCCCTCTGACACATCTGGCCAAGCCCCCACTCCATAAATTGTCAAAAGAATCTTTCTGCCCCAATGGGGGCAAATTTGGACAGTTTTGATATAAAAACTGTCCCAATGAGGGATTTTTTGTACAATATTGAGAGGTAGGAGCTGCACTGCCAAACATACCAGACTGAGCCTCCACTTGCAAAAATGGCACTACAGTATTTCTGCCCCAGGAAGGCAGAAAGCCCATTAGACCCAAGGGAAGGTATTATGTGGCAAAAAATGAGGGTTAGGAGTTGCCCACCCACACCCCTGGCCAAGCCCCCAACCTCACAAAATGCTACAACAGACTTTCTGCCCCCCTGGGGCCAATTTGGACAGTTTTACCACCCAATCTGCCTCCAGGGAGGCAGAACCAGAACCCAGGGAATTTTTTGTGCAATATTAACTGGTGGAGGCAGTCTTTCCACACATCTGGCTGAGCCCGCACTCCCTCAAGTAATGGCAATACAGTATTTTGCTCCCGCTGGGTATGAATCTCCAGGATTTCACTCCCCAATAGCCCACTATACCCCAGGGAACAGTTTTTATGGCAAATGTGCCTTTTCCGTCCCCCGGGGCAGATTTTTGGTGAGCACCTTCTAACCCCCCCCCAGGAGACATAATCACTGATGCAGCTGTTCTGGAGTGGGAGTGCTGGGGAAAGTAGTGAAAAATAGGTCCAAAAAATAAAAAGGGGTTAGGTGCAGCTCACCCAGGCATCATGCCCTGACAGGGATGGATTGTGGGTGTTTTCATAAAATCTGCCCCCCAGGAGACAGAAAGGACACTATACACCAGTAATTTCAACATGGCCCCAAAACAAACAAAAGACTTGGTTGACCTACTCTGGCATTGAGCCAATACTCCTACCCCAGAATGGGAATAGAATATTTCTGTCCCCCCACCACCCCTGGAACGAAATCATGCCCTTTCCTATGGCAAGAGGGGAAATTTTGATTGTCTTACGGATTTTTTCGAACATATATATATATGTGGCACAAAGTGTAGCTAAATCCCAATATTGTCCTACTTCTATTCTTAATGGAAGCACTTTTCAGGTTCAGATCAGCAGCCACCTGTAGAAACATACTAAACCCAAGCATTTTTTTAAAGTAGACACCAGGGGCAGCCCAAGATGGGACCTCATGACAACTTCTTACCCACAATGTCCTGCAAATCTCAAACTTTGATTAAATTGTGAATTGTCCTTTTTTTTGTGATATAACCTTCTGAAAACCACTGTGGTCCCAAAAAATTCCTACCACCCAGCATTCCCAGACTTGTCCAAATAAAAATGATAGCCCTGCTTGGGTGGCTGGGCCTAGCACTAGTGATACAAAAGGTCCCAAAATGCAGTATGGAGAAGTCAGCAACATGGGTAGCTTCAGTGTTTGGGCCCACACTGGACAGCCAACAGTGAAATCTACCAAACCCACACATTTCTGAAAACTAGACATCTGGGGGAGTCAAGGGTGGTGCACCTTGAGTGGTTCCTCCAAATTTTTCTTACCCACAATGCTGTGCAAAGTTCAAATGTTGACTAACATTGCACTTTGTCCTTGCATTTCTGTGACATAAACTTCCTGAAACCTCGGATAGCCACAAAACTCCTACCATCTAGCATTTCCCCACTTGTTCAGATACATAAGCTATCCCATTGGTGCGGAAGGGCCTAGTGCCCTGAAAAGGAACAAAGCAAACCAGGGTCAATGAGAGTTGCTCCACAAGACTCCCATTGACCTGGGTTTGATGCTTGCCTGTTGTGTGCACAAGTCCCAACAACACAAGTGAGCTGGCTTTTTTTTCAGGACAAGTGGGAAAATGCTGGGTGATATAAATTTTGTAGATTACTGCTGATTTCAGAAGTTTACATCACAGAAGTGCAAGGAAAATGTGCAATTTGAGGCAACGTTTGAGGTTTGCAGGGCATTGCACTTGGTAGGATCCACACGAGACAACCCACCCTGTACTCCCCTGGGTGTTTAGTGTTCACAAATGTCTAAGTTTGGCAGGTTCAGGTCAAATGAACCTGGCCAAATCAGGTCATTTTTGTGACAGAAAATGTTGATGTCCCCACATTCTATTTTGAGGCCTTTTCTTTTGCAGGCATTAGGCCTACCACACAAGTGAGGTACCTTTTTATCAGAAGCCTTGGGAGAATGCTGGGTGGAAAGAATGTGGGCTCCCAGCAGATTACAGACGTTTATATCACAGGAATGTGAGGAAAATGTGTTTTAGTCAAAATTTGAGGTTTGCAAGAGATTCTGGGTAAAAGAACCTGGTCAGAGCCACACATGTTACCCCATCCTTGATTGCCCTAGGTGTCTAGATTTCAAATTTGTGCAGGTCTGCTAGGTTTTCCTTAGTTCCAGCTGAGCTAGGGCCAAAAATTCACAGCTACCCACTTTACAAAAATAGATCAGTTTTGAGTGGAAAAATGTGATCTATCCATGTTGCGTTTTTGGCTGGTTCCTGTTGCGGACACTAGGAAAAGTGAGGAACTTGTGGTTTTTTTTAAAAACGTTTGAGCTTTGCAAGGGTTCTGGGTAAAACATCCTGTCTAGAGCCATGCAAGTCACCCCATCCTAGATTTCCCTAGGTGTTTAGTTTTGAAACATTTACAGGTTTGCCAGGCTTCCCTAGGTGCCAGCTGAGCGAGGGCCCAAAATCCACAGCTACTCACTTTGAGTGGAAAATGTGATGCATGCATATTGCATTTTGGGCTGTTTTCTGTTGTAGGAACCGGTCCTACCTGCACAAGTGAGATTCCATTTGATTAGAAAACATGTAGGAGCATAGAATTTTATTTTAAACCTAATTCTTATTATTGTATTAGCATAAGCAGAACAAGTCTGGGCACATTAGACTGTGAATATTCATTTCCATATTCACAGTACATTAACCATGTAAAGGTTCCAAGCATAGCACCATTGGTTATAGAGTCAACATACCAAATAGAGCACAAGTCTTTCCCAGTGAAAACAGAATAAGCCCCCCACACTACACCCCCAAATCCACACCTCCTGCTGCTCTGTCCCACA
Source organism: Pleurodeles waltl (assembly GCF_031143425.1). Taxonomy (NCBI): domain Eukaryota; kingdom Metazoa; phylum Chordata; class Amphibia; order Caudata; family Salamandridae; genus Pleurodeles; species Pleurodeles waltl. Next base: position 1,032,504,033 of record NC_090439.1, on the reverse strand, counting down.
TGAATACCATCATTAGGAATATCATGTTTGCTTAGTCTTCACCCCCATTAATATAGCTTCATAGGTCCCCTACTGGTCTGGGATCAAATATTCCTAGGAAGTCTCCCTGTCCAACCCACTGACAGGCAATGGGGAGCGATCCGGTGTGTCTGGTTGAGGTTCTTTGGGACAGACCACCAGAAGCTCCCAGGTGCCGGCTCTACCAAGCAACCCACGCCCCCTCTTCACTTCTCGAAGTTAGACAGCTCTTTCAAATCCTGCCCATGTAATACGTTCTTCCCTCCATTTGATCAGTTGTGGACCCCTAGTCACCCTCCAATTCATCGTAATCTCTCATTTAACAAGTATCTGAGCTAGGTCTGTAAATCTTGCAGTCATCCTCTATTTGCTTGAACATGGGAGTCCCCCCAGTAAGCAGGCCATGGAGGTACAAGGGATCGTTCATTGCGTAATTTTATTAACACATTCCATTATTTCTACCCAAAACACAGCCAGAGAGGGACAGACCCAGACCATGTGGAACACCTCAGTTCCCTGTTCAATGTATCAGGCGCAGGTTGCTGCAGCCCTGGGATAAAACCTATTGATTTTGCCAGGTGGGAAATAGACTATGTGCAAAAATAAAAGCTTAATAATTTAAACCTGGCATTGTGAGATACCGTAGGGGAGCTTTCATGCATCTTTACCAAGTCTATGTCAGTAATCTGGAGGTCTAGGTTCCCCTCCTATTTCTTCCTGAGGTTTGCCAGGGAGGAAATAATGTCAGTTTGCAGGGCCGGGTAAAGAAACATAAGTGCTTCGATATAACCAGTCCCGGTACAGAGCAGCTGGCAGCATTTATGCATAAGTGGTTCAGCTGCTCCAGTCCTCCAGAGGAATCTAATTGTGGCGCCACAGTCCAGTGTAAAAGAAACTGGCCCCACTGTAGTTCACATTCGAAAGCCAGGTCTTCAAACAACAGAAGGACTCCCTCTCTAAAGAGGTCCCCTATCGGTTTACCCCCTAGGAAACCCATTATGAAAGCCCTTGCCATTCACCACCCATTATGTGTAGCTCTAGCCACTGGAAAGGGAGAACCAGCAAGTAAGGCACTCAGAACAGTTTTGCTGAAAGCATCATTGCCAAGAGCATCGTATGACCAGCAACTCCTGTAAACCACTCCGAAGGCACTGGAGGGGATTCAGGAAGACCTGAAACAGGTCTTAAGAGCCTGGGATCAAGCAAAGGGCCTCTCCATCGTGATTCATCTGTGAATAGATCCACAGGTTAAAGCATTGCAGCAACTCTGCAATGTAATAGGCTTCCAAGTCTGGTGCTGTCAGTCTCCCCTCCATCAAGAAGTGCTGTAATTTAGACAATGGCACTCGTCCTCTGCCCATCCACCATATCAACTTGGTCAGCAGTGAGTTAAGATCCCAGAAAAACCGACGGGGAACAGGCAGGGGCAGCGTCCAGAAAAAGTAAAGCAGCACCACAATCTTGGCCACAGCCACTCTACCAGCCATGGAAAGTGGAAAAGAGGTCCAAAGGTCCACACAAGTATGCAGTGCCCTAAGGGCTGCCCCAGTATTACCATCAAGGAGCTCATGAGGATCGTGACAGATCCTAACTCCAGATACTTCAGGCAGGTCCCATTCCATGTCAAATCATGCCAGTCCCCTGGGCGGTGGAACACCAGTACAGAGTGGAAATAGTTGGGATTTCTGTCAATCAGTACACAAGCTGTATACTTGCCCAAGGCTTTCCAAAAGAGTTATTGCTCCCAGTAAGTCTGCATCAACATCACGGAGAAACAGTAACTTGTCATCAGTGTACAAAGCTGCAAAGTGAGAAGTGCTGTGGGCCACCAATCTTCGACAGAACCCGCCAGTGAGTGTACTGGTAGCCAAAGGCTCCACTGCAGTGGCAAAAAGCAAAGGGGAGAGTGGGCATCTTTGCCACGTACCACATCCCACCTCATAAGACTCCAAGATTGACCTATTGATCCAAACTCACGCTGTGGGCCCCAAGTAGAGTAGCTTAGTCCACTGTATAAAGCCAAACCCCAACATCATCTCCACCATCACCTGACATAGAAAGTCCCATCGTAGACTATCGCAGACTTTCTCTACATCTATCACCATGACCGCTATACTCCTTTAGCAACAGAGCCATCAACCATGAGAGATAGGAGTGTCTGAATGTTGATTGCCGTATTATGCCAAGATATAAAACCTGCCTGGTTAGGATGAATCATTCGAAACATGAGAGGTTGAAGGTGGGTTGCGAATATGTGACTCAGTATTTTATAGTCCACATTTAGCATTGATAATGGATGATAAGCCTGAACATCATAGGGGGCGGCTAGGTTTCGATATAGCTGAACCACCATGGCTTTGCACATGTACAGTGGAAGGTGGGCCGAAGTCTGGGCCGCCTCATAAAGTTCAAACAGTTTAGGTTCCAGTTCTTCCTTGTAGGTGGCATAAAATTCCACCAGAAGGCCTTTCACCCCAGGTACCTTGCCTCGTGCAATGGCCTTAATAGCAGCTCTCAACTCCTGGAGTGTGACAGCACCACCCAGCTCCTCAGCTTCCTCCTGTGTAGGTACATGAAAGGCTACTTGGTCCAAAAATTTGCCATGGGTCTGCTGCTGCAAGTCTGGAGATGGGGTATAAAGGGACTTAGAATACTCCCCAAACCCAGTGTCAATACTGTCTTGATTATATAAGTGCTCCTCCATTTCTTATTTCATCTCCAGGATCAAACAGCCTGTAGTATATACCAACAATGTCCCTGCCTTGTTGTGCTCTACATGGGCATGGATCATGTATTCTTTTTAATCAAAACAGCAAAGTTTCTCAACTCGGGCTGCTAGTAATTCTTTGGACCCTGGCAATGGCTGCCTGAGTATCTATCGTATCTATCAATTCACTTGTTTTATAGAGGAGCACCCACAGATGTACCCACAGCATAACTCCCCTTGCAAAGGCTGAGAAGGACATAGCGTAGCTCCAGCTCCATCATCTCTTATGGAGTGCCGCACCCTCAGTCGCACTAAGGTGGGTTTCTTGCAGGATGGTGATATGTGTCCCGCTCCTCTGTTATTAAGACTCTGAATATTCCAGGAAATAAAATGATGTGTCATGAAGGATGCCATAAGGGAGAACAACACATGCACTCTAGCTGAAAACATTGTCACAAATGGCTGTCTTTTCCTGCTTGTTTTCAATATTTATTTATTTCAACTGTTAGTTTCTTTGGGAAACCTTGAGGGATCTACGCATCACAAATAACCCCTTCCTGAATTCAGACTTTTGTTTACTTTTCAGAAATATGTAGCTTTCCTGGGTCACCCCTGGGTTTCACACAGATTTTCACCACAAACTGGAAGTAGGTTGATAGCACGAAAAATAGGAACAATGTGCTACCTCTTTGAAAAATGCCAAAACTGTGGTTAAAAAAATAGATTTTGTGATTCAGATCTGCATATTCCTGAAACCTGAGCAAAACGGCGACTTTAGCACATCCACCTGTTCATTGATGCCATTTTTTTTTAAACAGACACTTTTATCCAGAGATTTTTTTCATATTTTTCCCAAAAAGCTCAAATGTTTACTATATTTTGTTTCTTTTTCTTGGTTCACTCCAGTAAAATCCACAAACCCTGGCTACCTCTAGACGCCTCATAATGTTCGAAGATAAGGATGCAAATTCGGTGTAGATAGCTTATGCGGACAAAAAGTTACTGAGGCCTAAGCACAAACTACCCCAAAATAGCCAAAAAAAGCCTTAGCACTGCGGGGGAGGGGGCTAGTAGTGAAAGGGTAATAGCATTATAATGTCATGTGTGTGCCACAAAACATTCAAGCTGAAGCAGCTAGATAAATAATCGAAAGGATCAGAGCTGTGTGGAAGGCATGCAACTTCTGCCAAATCAAAGCATGTACTCCGGGCTCCCAAACATGGAGGGCTAGCTACAGCCCCTCTCTAGTGGTGCTCACATAGTTGTCTAGTGACATCTGTGCTGTCAAGCCAGACCATAAGAATGAGTGATCTATTTAAAAGCTTTCACAGAACCTTAGTTTTACCTGCAGCATCAGGGTGCCCTCTGGATTTGCAGTGCCCCATACATATCTGTAAAAGAAACACATACTAGGCACCAAGAGGATTGTTCAGTAAATTGAATGCTGACTACTGAACTACTGGGTGAAAAGTAGGTCATGAGTTTGAACCCTGGCAGGGGTGGCTCACCCTTCAAAAGGGGGAAATGCACGTGCCATTAGAACAGTTCTTTCGTAAAGTGCTTAGAAACCGCAGACGCGTTGTATAAAGTGCTAAATAAAACAAGCTATTATTATGCGAACAATTAGTTCCAAGGTGTGTCCTAGCTACTTTGCATTCACCAGACCCAGTACCTTTGTGTAAAAGTGTGGCTTCCGTATTTGACAATCTGTGTGAACTTTAACATTGGTTCGTTCTTCTGCCTGTATCTTGGTTCCACTGCTTGTTTTGTAAAATCTTATAAGCTGCTGAAGTCATTTCAGTTTGTAGCTCTCACAGAACATTATGTATCTCTGCGCCCGCTTGATTCATGTCACATACCTTTTCAACACCCACCCAGAGCAGCTGCGTTGAAAGAGAGCGCCAGCTGTGGGGATCCTATTACTTCTTGCATGAAATAGCTGTTAGCAGCACAAAGGCATGGCTCGGCTCCTTGACTGCAAGTACACCTGGTGCATAGCAACCCCACATGACCCCACATGACCCAACGAACTGATGAGATTCTGACTAGGCTGACACTTACTGTAATGAGACCTGTAGGGCATGGCTTGGCTCAATGCTATTCATATGTGGACAAATGATGCATTTGTATTTCCCAGTGGGAAGAAAAGAAATTCCTGATGAACCTTTTCATGCAGGCTTCGGATTGTTGTCTCACTCTGTGCAGACCATCAAACTCCATCCAGCTGGACGATCTGGTCATTTCATGAGTCATTTCTAGGAAGGTAATACTCGTCTCACAAGAAGCGTTTTTAGTCATCGTCCAGCTATCTCAAACGACTCACACTGCATCATATGTGCAAAAGCTGTACACGTCACATTTTCCATATGTAAGTTGAGCTACGGCTGCTGGTTGAAAAACATTTTAAGGCAAATTAATTTGAACTGACAGCTATTTAGTCGAAGCATCACACATTATCTATATCTCCATGAAGGCCAGAAACGGAAATGGAGTAATAACACACTAATCATTTGTGGGTCTATTGACAAAGGTAGGATATGCACGTGTACATTTACTTTTACACTAACATTCCTACTTTTGGTTATTCACAAAATCCGAGTGTAAAATAACACAAAAGTGTAGGCTTACATGTCTCATCCCCTGAAAAGTGGCTGGAGCTTAACGTACTGTAAGTTACTACCAAGAAACTGTAGCAGTCTAGCACAACATATGGCCAACAACCCCCCCATAGAAAAGAATGGAGGCAGGGACTTAACTGTAAACCCCATAGAAAATTATGATAACTTAAATTAATTTAAATAGTTAAATATATAAATAATTATAATTTAATGTTACAAATATATAAACAAGTACATATTTTTAATTTAAGTATCAAATATGTTAATACTTATTTGAATTTAAACATTAATGTAAACATAGATTTTATTAAATATAATTACATGACTTCCAACTTATTCTATACACCACTTTTAATAATTTTTGATGCCTAATAAAAATATTTTATAGTCATTATATAACCTTGAGAAAAGTAATTTTAAAGTAATTCGATAGATTTTAAATAATTTGATTTTTTAGTCAAAATGTAGTTAATAGTGCTGCAGCATTTCTTTCCATAGGGGCCGAAACATCGATTTCCTAGAAACATGGACACTTCAAATATTAATATAACAGTTCGTTAATACCTATTGCATGTATACTTATATAATGACACATGATATCATCTATTTTTGGATAGCCTATTGTTCATTTCGATGTACCTGTTTTTACCTCTGCATGTTGCCCCTTATCCAGACACAGCCCGGGTCGCTGCACTATGTCACTTTTTCATCTTTTTGCTACAAGTGCGAAGTAAATATCGTAATAGATGGATTTTTATATTTTGGGGTTGACATACCAGCAGAACTTTACATCAGAGCGGTCATTAGACTACCGACTCCCTGATGCAGAGAAAAAGTTCAGATGAAAATAATGATCTACAAAAAATCTATATGTTGCCACCGTATCCTTCTGTGCTTCACCCATGGCATGGGCAGTAGTCCTATACTCTCTACGTGGGCAGACCTTGGGCGTCCCTTTGGAAAACCCTAGAGGTTACACAATGGGTTCTGGGCCTCTTCTTACCCGGGACAGGCATAGGCCTTTGTGTACACGTAGGGTAATGGGACACCGAGGCCAAATAAAAAGGCAGGATACTAGTTTCACAAACAGTTGGGCACTCAGAGTTGTGTGAAAGGAACATCCACCATGCAGGCAACATTCCGATTCAACAGACTGTCCTCTAGCAAAAGTGTTACTAAAACTTTTCTTTCTTACAAAGATTACAGATCTTTGCGCTTTAACATTTTCACTTCTATGTGGTAAATAATTTTTCTACTTTACATTTATATCAAACTGATCAGTATGCCTTCAATGCCAGTTCTAGTAATCACTTGGTTTTCACGCTTGAAAAATCAATTGAAGAAATACATGGAAGACCACCCAAAAAAGGTCCTGGCCCGATAGGGTACTCTACAAATGAGTAACCTCAAATGTAATGTCAAAATGTAGCACCACTTAGTAACAATGATGTTAAATACAGCAGCGTGGACATTTACCTGACTCTTGGTGGCAGCCCATTATAGTAGGATTTTTTTAAAGGGTGAAGGAGCTCTGAATTGCTTTTGTTCAATAACCCTTCACGATTTTTCTGTCAAATTTTAATGACCCTGCTCCTGACTTGGATTTCAGATAAATACCTACTGGCTGAAGCACGATGCAGCTTTATTCCAGTCTGGAGAAGGATAGGCCAGTGTCTTCCTTGCCATCTTTTGGAAGCCAAACATTCTAAAAACCCAATAAGTCTCTCTGCTATTGCACTTTATGGCCTCAACCATGGCATTTGATCGAGGAAATCCTGATAGCCATGGAAGGGGGTGGGAATTGGCTTTGATGAACTTGTTCCAAAGTATTCAGGCAAATCTGCCACCTTGTGTTGATCCTGAGGTGAGAATAAACGTTTTATATAATAAACATCCAGAGGGTTCATCGAGTGAGGGAATTATCTACACTACAAGAGTATGAAGTACAGGTTTGTAGTACTGTGGGCAGATGACGCTGTTATTCTTTCAAAAATGCAGATGGTCTCTAGGAGTCAATTAAGTAGATGACCTGGAGCTAGGGCGACCAAGTATCCCAGATTTGCCCAAACAGTCCGTTTTTTAAAGGCCTGTGCCAGCATTCCGACACTTTTTGACTAAAAAAATGCAGGTTCTGGCTTTTGAGAGGGTCAGGTAAGTGCGCACCTGTGGCATAACCTAACTTGAGGCAGGCCCTGTGCAAAGTACATGGAGGGGGCCCACCTCCGAGCTCATTCAGGAGCTCTCTGGCCAGGGTACTGTGCTGAGGGTGGCCCTTGGAGCAGATTACTATTGTGCAGGCTGAGGCTTCCATGACCCTCTTGTCACACGAGGGTCAGAAGCTACTTCTTTAAAGAGCCACCGCCTGTGAAGCCATGCCACATTCGTGCACCACAGCACGTTCTAAGGAAAGGTGAATTAGTGTTACAGAAACCTATCAGCCAAGGTTAAACATACGTTTGAGGGTTCATTTCAGCGTACAGCAGGAAAACTGTTTATTCTAAATCGTTTCATCTAGAAAAGGTTTGAACTTTTCTATATTTTAACTTTGATAACGGGGTCCATTCACGTTTAATTCATTTGCAAATTCAACATAATTGCAATACAGGTCCCTAAGCATCTCTCCGACCCAGGGACCTCATAGAAACACACTGAAGCTTATCACATCCGCTTTTTCATTTGCTTTTTGGTTTGGTGCTGGTAAACCTGTTTTCCCATTATAATAGGAGACTACCTCTCCCAAAATGCAAAGGAAACTGGACTGAAGCAGTTGCTCACTTGTGATTTAAGATGAGAAGTGAGATCTCAGTTTTGTCCTTAGCTAGTCAAAACGTTTTGAAATGGAACAAAGGGCACAACCCCTTAACTCCTACCATATTTAGGTCCTCATTATGACACTGGTGATAAATGTCACTTACCGCCGTCCCTACGGCCACCAACTTACCACTGTGCTGGCGAATATCCGTTCACCGTATGATGACACACATACCCCAATCCGACAGAATACAGCCACAAACACAAATCCGCCAGACCAAAGGTCAGTGCAAAAGTGACGGTCCCAAAACCCACACCATTATGCCAACAGAACAACGCCCATCACATTATGACCCACGAATCACTAAAGCGGACATTTAACTGCGGTAAACCATTGGTGGTACATACCGCTGCACTCACAATGGACACCCACATACAAAACAACACTACATTGGACAATTCAAACAACACACACCTGACACCCATACACACCCCACACCCACACACCCACACCACTATAAAACACCCACCCACATTACCAATAGGTAACAGTAAGTAGGGCAAATAAGTGGGTAATGCCAGCATACCAATGCCACTCAGAATACACCAATACTCACAGAAGTGTGAAGTTGCACCGTCTCACCTGTGTGTCATTGGAAGTACTGACGTATCACTGATGTTCTGTTGTCCACATAATCATCCTCTGCCTCCTCATCCTCACTGTCCTCAGGGTCCACTGCTGCCACAGGGGCATCTCCAGTCACCCCCTCCTGCAGAAAAGGTACATGCCGTCTGAGGGCCAGGTTGTGCAACATGCAGCATGCCACTACTATCTGGAAGACCTTCTTGGGTTAGTAGCACAGGGATCCACCTGTCAGATGGAGGCACCTGAACCTAGCCTTCAGGAGGCCAAAGCTCCTTTCAATGATCCTTCTAGTTCACCCATGATAGGTTTGGGCAACCAGAGTCACCTGCAAATATTGAGGGACAACATTAAGCCACACACTATACTATATGGCCAACAGCATAGGCATACACCAAGGTATATTGGGTGGGTACCAGGGCTCACCTATTAGCCACACCCGGTGCCTCTGTAGTTGGGCCATCACATTTGGGATGCTGCTATTCCTCAGGACAAAGGCATCATGCACCGACCCAGGATACTTAGCATTGACATGGAGATGTACTGGTCCGTCAAGCACACCATCTGCACATTCATGGAGTGGAAACTCTTACGATTCCTGAACACCTGTTCATTCTGGCATGGGGGTACAAATGCAATATGTGTTCCTTCAATCGCCCTAATTATATTGGGGATATGTCCCATTGCATAAAATCCGGCCTTCACAGTGGCCAAATCCTCAACCCGGGGGAAAGCATTGTAGCTGCACATGTGTTTTATCAGGGCAGACAAGACTCTTGTTACCATGATTGAGAACATTGGCTGTGACATTCCTGCTGCCAAGTCCACTGTCACTTGGAAAGAACCAGTTGCCAGGAAATGGAGCACTGATAGCACTTGAACAAGAGGGGGGATCCCAGTGGGATTACGATTAGCTGATATCAGGTCAGGTTCCAATTGGAACTGTGATTGTGCCTCTGTCCAGTCTACAGGTGAGTATCATGTGCCTGTCCTCCAGTGTAGCCAAGTCCACCAGGGGTCTGTACAAGGGGATATGTCTCCATCTCCTATTCATCCGCAGCGGTAGGTATCTAAGGGACACAAGAGTGAGTAGGCTGTCACAAACTGAACAATGGAGCCACAACAGCAGTCCACAATGTGCAAAAATGTTATGGAACAGTGTAATTTGTGAAATATGTGCCTATTGATACTGTGACGCAGCAATTATCAATAGGCCTGTGCACCCCCCCGAAATGGCAACTGCCTGTCCTGTGTGGAGGGACAGGTGGAAAGGAGGTAATGCCGTCGACGTTGTGCGCGTGGCGGTAGGCGATCGTGAACCGCTGTGCAATTCCTCATTGGTTAATATTGGGCCCTATGGGGTACCGTGGCCAGTAGGGATCTATGCCAGCGGTGGCGGTGTGCACCGCCGCAGACGTGACCGCCATTTTCTATCTGATTCGTCACTTGTTTCCTGACCTTCCATATGAGAGGACCTACACTGCATGTGCTGCTGTGACCTATGTCTGGAACCTACCATGGCCCGTGTGACCGGAGAAAGGGTCCTAGCCTTCACTTCTGAGGGTTTGGAGCGACCCCAGTACGGACTGCTGTATGGGCCTCCAGACCAAGAGGTGAGTACACTGTGGGCATGATGCATGTGGCATGAATGCATGGAGTTGTGTGTGAAGGCCTCGTATAAGGGGGCTGGGTGGATGTCCTCTTAGCAGTGTACATGTTGTGGGCTGGGCTATGTGTGTGCGAATGGTCATTCAAACGGGTATGGTGGGCCATTTGTGTGACAGGCTGGACTGTTTGTCTAATGGTGTTCTCCTGTGTGTATTGGCTCTGCATGTCAGCGCCCATCAAAAGAAGGGAATATGGCATACCATTGCCAAGGAGGTGCGGACCCTGGAGGTCTATGGCAGGTGAAGCACCCACTTTTGGAAACGGTGGGAGGACCTGAGACGCTGGGCATGGAAGACCGCAGAGGCCCAGCTGGGAATGGCCTCCCAAGAGGAAGGGGTGCCCGTCGGACCCTGAACCCCCGGATGTCCCGCATACTGGCGGTGGCCAACCCTGAGCTGGATGGGCGTTGAGGGCATCACAGCTGCCACAATGGGGAGGGCAGTGGCTATTATTACAACTTACGGCTGGTGGGGTGGTATCCGGGTGGTGGTTGAGTGTAAGTGGGTGCCCCTAGGCCAAACATAGCGGCATAGGTCCTCTGGTGGTTGAGGGTTTGAATGTGAAATACTGCGTACCTAGCTTGTTAATATTTACTTCTGGGCAGGGCTGCATGGGTCCCAAGTGTGCTGCAGTTGGCGGTGTGTGACCCTTCTCATTCCTTGGTGACTATCCATTTCACTGGTAGTGCCATGAATAGTGTGTAGGCCTGTTCCCTGTGTGTGAGTGTGCTGTGTACGCCAACGGTGGTGTTGGTGCAGTCATTGACCCTGTGTATCCTTTGTCTCTCTCACCCCTTTCTTGTTTTGTCATCCTGTCCTTATGTGCATAGCATCATCTGGTGGTGGAGCAGAGGCACGGGCGACAGAGGGAGCTGCATCCCACAGGACCCTGGAGGCAGAGCCCACGGGCTCTGAGGGCACCAGTGGGACAGAGGGCGGGAGAGCACCATGGCAGAGACTGGAGGGGACAACACAGACTCTGATACCTCCTCTGATGGGAGCTCCCTGGTGGTAGCGGACACCTCTGTGACCACCCTAGCTGCAGGTACAACTGCCACCCCCATACCAGCACTGCCCTCCCAGTAGCCCCTCAGCGAGTTGTCCGTGCCGCTCACCCAGGAGGGTGGGCATCTCCTCCGCCCCAGGCACCTCAGACCCTGTCCCAGTGAGCCTTGCTGCCCTCAGTTAGGCGGCTATTGACCTCCTGAGATCCATTTCTGCAGGGCAATCAACCATTGTGAATGCCATCCAGAGGCTGGCATCCCAGATACAGCAATGCAATGCATTCCGGGAGGGCATACACAGTGGATTGGCGGCCCAACAGAGATCGATTCAGGTTTTGGCCTCCTCTCTGATGGCAGCCATTGTCCCTGTTTCAGCCTTCCCCCCTCCAACTTCCACTTCCCAGTCCCATTTGCCTCAACCCCAACCCATCCCAAGCACACAGCCAGATGTGCATGCACAAAAGACAACACCAAAGAGTGGAACAGGCAAACACAAGCACCATACTTCATCACACAGGCACTCACACAAACACCATTCAGTTGCAGACACAACAACATCCACTGTCTCCACTGTCTCCCCTCCTCCTCCTCCTCCACCTCCCACCCAGTTACGTCTACATTCGCACCTGCATGCACTATATCAATATCCACTACCAGCATCATCACCCCACCAAGCAAAACACACATCTCACTGGCAGACACCTCCACAACATCCATGCACGCATCCCCAAGTGTCCTCTCCCAACGTGTCTGCCCCCCCTCCTAAAGGACACAAACACAAGCACTCAGACACCCAACAGCCATCCATCTCACAACAGCATACAGGCCATGCACCTGCACCCAAATCCAGCAGACATACACCTCCAACAACCACTCCCTCATCCTCCACTCCCATTAGTCCTCTCTCTTCCCGCCCCAACGTACCTAAAAAGCTTTTCCTTTCCACAACTGAATTCTTCCCTACCCCTCCCCCCGTCCTGCACATATGGGCGGGGTAGCAAGGACCCAGCCCAGCACCTCAGCCAAACAGTCCATGGGGCCAGTGTTAGGACCACCTGCTGGTGGTGGTAGGGATTCCAGACCATCAATACTGAAGGGGAAGGATCCTGCACCTGCTGCAAAGAAGGGGAAGCAGCTTGCACCAGCTGCGAAGAAGGGGAAGGAGCCTGCACCAGATGGAAAGAAGGGGAAGAGCCCATCCACCTCTAAGAGGAAGAGTAAGGGATCCCTAACCTATGACCAGGAGGAGAGGAGTCAGTCTACGCCAGCGGAGGCTGTCAGCCACACACCGCCACCACCACCAGCTGTCACAGGGCCCCAACTGCCAGCCATGGTTGTGCAGCTATCAGAGAGTCCAGGGGGTGACCAGGAGCCTCCCCAACAAAAACTGCAGTGCACACATCAGAGAGTACAGAGGCTGACCAGAAGCCTCCCACAACCTCCACCACAGTGCAGCCATCAGAGAGTGCAGTGGCTGACCAGGAACCACCCCCAACCACCACCACAGTGCAGCCATCACTGCCGGCAGACACCATGTAGTCCAGCCTCCAGGGGCTACTGTACGGCCTGCTCCCTCCAGAAACAGTGGGCAAGTCACCCACTTGAGAGACTGTGGCCTTGCACTCCCCAGGACAAAGCAATGGGCATGTTGCCCCCTCCAGAACCAGTGGGGAAGACACCCACTTGAGAGACTGTGGCCTTGCACTCCCCAGGACAAAGCACAGGGCATGTTTCCCCCTCCAAAACCAGTGAGCTTGTTCCTGCATCGGGCTGAGGTGCCCCCACCCTCCTGAGGTGCTTGCCTATTTGACGACTGGTGCCCCTGCAGTGATCTATCCGGATTGGTGCAGGATTTGAGTGGGGCCTTGGACTGTGCCCTGTGGCCATGTGGGCCCTTTGAACTATGGACTGGGCAGTGCCCCTTTTTTATACAAGTGTACTTATCTGTTTCATGGCCAAATTGGATTGTTGATTTTATTGTTGGACTGATTACAATCACTTTCGCCAATTCCTGTTGTCCTTGCATTATTCTGCAGATTTTTGGGGTAATTTTTTTTTTAAATGCACCTGGTTGTGTGTATGGCGTGTGTGTGTCACTCTTGTTTTCCTCCCACCCTCCCTTGTGTGCTAGGCGGCTGTACTTACCATCGTCGTCTTCGCCGGTGTTGGTGTTCCAGGTGGAGCATAGCGTAGAATATCATCGGGAAGACTTGCAGATCGGGTTCCACGGCTGCGTGGTTCTTCCTTGTGTCTCTAAAGGTGAGTCCTTTGACTTTTGTGCTCTGTTTCCGCCAGGCTTTTGATGGCGTTGGTACCACCCTGGAAAAGGTGGTGGATTGCAGGGTCAGAATATGGTGGGCGGTACTTTGTCTTCTGTATGACTGTAGGCGGCTACCTCCATGGTGACCGCCCTGGTGGTCGGTGTGGTACATTGGCTATCTATTGGAGATATCTCTGCCTTGGTCATAATTTGGCAGTACTTACCGCCAGCCTGTTGGCGGTATTAACGCCACTTTATCACCCACCGCCTGGGTCATAATGAGGGCCTTAGTGTTTATGTGTATTCCTTTTATAGGTCTGTGAGATGTGGCAGTCTAGTCTTATATTAGTGATGAGTGGCTGCCCTCCAGCGTTTGTGAGCAGTGCCAACGTTTAATACCACTACTATGTCCATAGCCATCCTAGTTTTTGGCTTTGAAAATATGGTCACCCTAAATGGAGTTAAACCTCATTCCATCCAAAACCCATATTATGGCTGCGCAGCCAGAAAGTGTAAAATGTAAAACCAGATATGCCAATGACACTCCACTTTAATCTGTGAAGGCCTCTCAGTACTTAGACGTCATCTTCGATTTACTAATAAAATTAGATTTTCTCCTTTCATCTGGAAGACCACATTCCAAGCAGACTCCTTGATTTTCCCTCGCTGGTTGGGATAGAGCTCTTGTCCTAAGCACTGACAGTTCATAAAGCCAAATGGGTCTGGCATGTGAGCATGATTAATCTTCATGGACAGAAGAGATACCTCAGTCATTCCTTGTGTTTACCTCAATCAATGCCCTCTTTTTTCGGTGCATGATAAGTTGATCTCGAATTTCTTAGTGAATCATTTGACACTTGCACCTTTGCTGCTGTGGACGTCCATATGGTGCAACCCTATGGCGTTCTTGAACAGGGACATTTTGAACGACACATCTTCTATAGGATATACCAATGACAAATACGTGGAAATAAGTCATCACACATCACTTAGTTATATAAACACGTTTAGGAAGAAAGACTGTTTAAATTATTATCCACGAGGCAACTCATGAGGAGAGAATCAGCTGTATTCACCGAATAACATACTTTTCCATTACACCAATGGCCGGAATTGAGACATACGTGACTTGGGCAATCAATTTGTACTTGTGCAATTGGTTAATAAGATTCAAAGTTGTCATTATTTGTAATATGGTATCTCTTATGAAGGGCTGAGATCAGCAGATCTGAGGGAACCCTGTCCTTTGGATATTGTATACGGACAGACAAATATGTACTTTACACTTTACAAGTTGATTTCTGATCTGCGAAATAAGCATATTCGCCCTGCTTTAAGACAATACCAACTTAGGAGTTGTTGTCCAACCCTCTTATATATGTTATTGTTATGGTTCTCTTGTATTTGCTTTACTGTGGGGAGATTGTGGCTATAGCCATAAAACTGACAAAGGCGTTACCACATCAAGAGTAGAGTATTCTTTATTGTGCCAAGCTAGATTTTTTGATACATGTATATTGAAAACCACCCCTAAATAAATGTAAAACTTTTCAGTATTGCTTTATACTGGAGAACGATTATATATGTTCAACAAATACTTATATACAGGGAGTGCAGAATTATTAGGCAAATGAGTATTTTGACCACATCATCCTCTTTATGCATGTTGTCCTACTCCAAGCTGTATAGGCTCGAAAGCCTACTACCAATTAAGCATATTAGGTGATGTGCATCTCTGTAATGAGAAGGGGTGTGGTATAATGACATCAACACCCTATATCAGGTGTGCATAATTATTAGGCAACTTCCTTTCCTTTGGCAAAATGGGTCAAAAGAAGGACTTGACAGGCTCCAAAAAGTCAAAAATAGTGAGATATCTTGCAGAGGGATGCAGCACTCTTAAAATTGCAAAGCTTCTGAAGCGTGATCATCGAACAATCAAGCGTTTCATTCAAAATAGTCAACAGGGTCGCAAGAAGCGTGTGGAAAAACCAAGGCGCAAAATAACTGCCCATGAACTGAGAAAAGTCAAGCGTGCAGCTGCCACGATGCCACTTGCCACCAGTTTGGCCATATTTCAGAGCTGCAACATCACTGGAGTGCCCAAAAGCACAAGGTGTGCAATACTCAGAGACATGGCCAAGGTAAGAAAGGCTGAAAGACGACCACCACTGAACAAGACACACAAGCTGAAACGTCAAGACTGGGCCAATAAATATCTCAAGACTGATTTTTCTAAGGTTTTATGGACTGATGAAATGAGAGTGAGTCTTGATGGGCCAGATGGATGGGCCCGTGGCTGGATTGGTAAAGGGCAGAGAGCTCCAGTCCGACTCAGACGCCAGCAAGGTGGAGGTGGAGTACTGGTTTGGGCTGGTATCATCAAAGATGAGCTTGTGGGGCCTTTTCGGGTTGAGGATGGAGTCAAGCTCAACTCCCAGTCCTACTGCCAGTTCCTGGAAGACACCTTCTTCAAGCAGTGGTACAGGAAGAAGTCTGCATCCTTCAAGAAAAACATGATTTTCATGCAGGACAATGCTCCATCACACGCGTCCAAGTACTCCACAGCGTGGCTGGCAAGAAAGGGTATAAAAGAAGGAAATCTAATGACATGGCCTCCTTGTTCACCTGATCTGAACCCCATTGAGAACCTGTGGTCCATCATCAAATGTGAGATTTACAAGGAGGGAAAACAGTACACCTCTCTGAACAGTGTCTGGGAGGCTGTGGTTGCTGCTGCACGCAATGTTGATGGTGAACAGATCAAAACACTGACAGAATCCATGGATGGCAGGCTTTTGAGTGTCCTTGCAAAGAAAGGTGGCTATATTGGTCACTGATTTGTTTTTGTTTTGTTTTTGAATGTCAGAAATGTATATTTGTGAATGTTGAGATGTTATATTGGTTTCACTGGTAATAATAAATAATTGAAATGGGTATATATTTTTTTTTTGTTAAGTTGCCTAATAATTATGCACAGTAATAGTCACCTGCACACACAGATATCCCCCTAACATAGCTAAAACTAAAAACAAACTAAAAACTACTTCTAAAAATATTCAGCTTTGCTATTAATGAGTTTTTTGGGTTCATTGAGAACATGGTTGTTGTTCAATAATAAAATTAATCCTCAAAAATACAACTTGCCTAATAATTCTGCACTCCCTGTACATAAGATGGGGTTATTAGTTGTTTTCATGAATTGAATTAAACTATGTATGATGGTAACTTTATAAAGGTGGCAGTACATTTCCCAGAGTACAAAGTACCACTGACTAAAAATATGGGGCTGTCTGGGTGAATCATCCATGCCTTGGAACCTTTTGGTAGCATTTTAAGAGAAACAAAGTGAAATAGAAATATTCCAAAATTCATATTCACATATTCAATAAATTTAGCTGAAAATAGAGATTTTTCCTGTCTAATGGACAGAAATGAGTATATGGCACTGGCTGTTACTTCCAGTTATACTGTTTCATGTCACAGTCCTAACTAAAGAGGAGAACACCTACTGCAGTGAGACGTTGTATTCTCCAAATAAATCCAAATCAGAAACCTTGAAGCTCTGGTTCATCTGCAGCAACACTCGATGGGATAAGAGCTATGTACCTTGCTGTGTTCTGTGGTTGGTGTAGGCCTTTTTACTATCTTTCCTGAAGTGAAACCATCACCACTCCACCGATGGCACAGAGAAACACAGGGCCTTGAATCCCGCTGCCTCCTCTACATTGCCTCCAAGTGGGCAGTTATTATTTATCCTCCTAGATCCATAACCTCGGTTTGAGTAGGAGAACAAAGTAGAGACCCACCCCCAATTCTCAGATTGAATGTCACGGGCACACGTGAAGGAGGAATCAAGGGGCTACCTCCAGCCAGGCTGCTGGGTATCAACCACAGTTTAGGTTTGCCTTCACTACTTTTTCAACAAAAATCAAGATTTTGAATTCATATCAATTAGGCACTGAGAGAGCTTAGAGATGTGTGATCCGTGGTTAGAGACATTGCCTAGACCACAGCATCTTGAAAACACATGACATGTTGGGTAATCACAATGTCGGTGCTTCCAGGGGCAGGAAAAGCTTTGGCAAAAGGACTCAAATATTCACTGTCCTGTTCCCTGGCAGAATCATTGGTCCTCTGTGTGGAACCAGTGTGAGTGACGTTTTGTAATTCTTTCAGATGAGGTGTTTTTTTAAGTGATCAGAACCCTAATCCTTAGACCTGAATATTCAGCCTTCAGTGTTTAGGCTATCTTAGTCAATGACAGATTATGAAGAAACCAACTTTTCCTGCATGGGAAAATTGAGGTCTTCTGCTCATCAAGAAGGTCAACTACTAATGGTACAACTTGAACCAGGCTGTAGGCTTCTGGATTAATACTATAAATCCTACACTGCAAATAAAAGTTACAGATTGAGACATTTACTGACCTGCACCTGAATGCAAGTGTCCTTTCAGCAGGTCACAACACAAGTGTTTTCTAGTTTGATGTGGGTGACTGATGTCTTCGTCTCAAACAATGATCTTTTGCGATTGTGGATTCTAGACAGTATTTAAGTGAGCTATTTTGCCTAATCGGTCCCCTGGGACAAGGAAGTTTGCATTTTCAATAAGATTCCTTGAGTCCCCTCCCACAAGGTGGACCACTTCCATTGATCTCTGGGACCAAGTTATTTGGAGGCTTCCTCTCTTTGTGGGAAGCTTGAAAAACTCACTTGGATATCTCAGCTAGACTTCCATGGCCTGCAGGTCTGGATCTTACTGGACTCCTAATAACAGAGCATGTTCCAGCAATACGGACACCACAGCTTTTCTACCTCAATTAGTAAAGACTGGGACAAGGAAGATGAACATGTGGATAATGAACAGGCTATTACTAGTTTATTTGATTCATGGCCTAGTCGTGCCATCAAACAAATAAACCAGCATTTTAAGCAGTAGACAATGAACTTGGGCTGCTCTGTCCCATGGTACTTTGCTGGTACATGCCAGGCAGAGCAGCTGATACAATCTTGAAGGTGCTAGACGGAGTGTGTGTTAGTGCCACCAGCCATCTCCGTGGGTGTGTCAGGGTAAGGACTAGTGCCTGTTCAATTGGCAGGCGGAGGTATGAATCATTTTGGCTCGGTTAGGTGAAACCGGGTAGTTTTTGGCATATTCACAGGATTATAAGACACACAAGTGGGGGATTCAAAGCATGGCACAGTGTGTACAGCTGTCCTATTTACTCATAGCTACTCACTCTATCTCCATGTAGTTTACAAAAATATGCAGAATTGTGAGCCATGAGACTATGCATGCTTGCATACACCTAGTTATTTCTTTGTATCCCTGTAGCAGTAGCCCTGTTTCTGTATAGGTAACCCAGTATTTTTTTACCATTTTGGTACTTACAATCTGGTATTTCCCAACAGAAAAGCAGTTATACAAGTATTGCAATGAAAACAAAATTCTGAAATGGATGAGGTACTCTAGTGCAGTGGTTCCCAACCTGAAGTGCGGGCAACCCTTGGGTACCACGAGGCCTCCTCAGGGGGTCCGTGACTGCTTAGAAAATTAAATAAGATTAACAGATTAGGTCCCCATTTTTCAGTACTGACTCAGTGGG
The DNA here is from genome assembly GCF_031143425.1 of Pleurodeles waltl. Classification (NCBI taxonomy): domain Eukaryota; kingdom Metazoa; phylum Chordata; class Amphibia; order Caudata; family Salamandridae; genus Pleurodeles; species Pleurodeles waltl. The sequence continues at coordinate 1,032,484,757 of NC_090439.1, read as the reverse complement.
GGGGTCCCTAGATTCCAGTATTGATAACGTAGGGGTCCACAGAAGTCAAAAGGTTGGGAACCACTTGTAGGAAAGTACCATCTTGCCTGGCATGTTACCCCCATTTTTCACCGTATATATGTTGTTTTAGTTGTATGTGTCACTGGGACACTGGTAACCCAGGGCCCCAGTGCTCATAAGTGTGCCTGAATGTGTTACCTGTGTAGTGACTAACTGTCTCACTGAGGCTCTGCTAATCAGAACCTCAGTGGTTATGCTCTCTCATTTCTTTCCAAATTGTCACTAACAGGCTAGTGACCATTTTTACCAATTTACATTGGCTTACTGGAACACCCTTATAATTCCCTAGTATATGGTACTGAGGTACCCAGGGTATTGGGGTTCCAGGAGATCCCTATGGGCTGCAGCATTTCTTTTGCCACCCATAGGGAGCTCTGACAATTCTTACACAGGCCTGCCACTGCAGCCTGAGTGAAATAACGTCCACGTTATTTCACAGCCATTTTACACTGCACTTAAGTAACTTATAAGTCACCTATATGTCTAACCTTTACCTGGTAAAGGTTAGGTGCAAAGTTACTTAGTGTGAGGGCACCCTGGCACTAGCCAAGGTGCCCCCACATTGTTCAGAGCCAATTCCCTGAACTTTGTGAGTGCGGGGACACCATTACACGCGTGCACTACATATAGGTCACTACCTATATGTAGCTTCACCATGGTAACTCCGAATATGGCCATGTAACATGTCTATGATCATGGAATTGCACCCTCTATACCATCCTGGCATAGTTGGCACAATCCCATGATCCCAGTGGTCTGTAGCACAGACCCTGGTACTGCCAAACTGCCCTTCCTGGGGTTTCACTGCAGCTGCTGCTGCTGCCAACCCCTCAGACAGGCAGCTGCCCTCCTGGGGTCCAGCCAGGCCTGGCCCAGGATGGCAGAACAAAGAACTTCCTCTGAGAGAGGGTGTGACACCCTCTCCCTTTGGAAAATGGTGTGAAGGCAGGGGAGGAGTAGCCTCCCCCAGCCTCTGGAAATGCTTTGTTGGGCACAGATGTGCCCAATTCTGCATAAGCCAGTCTACACCGGTTCAGGGACCCCTTAGCCCCTGCTCTGGCGCGAAACTGGACAAAGGAAAGGGGAGTGACCACTCCCCTGACCTGCACCTCCCCTGGGAGGTGTCCAGAGCTCCTCCAGTGTGCTCCAGACCTCTGCCATCTTGGAAACAGAGGTGCTGCTGGCACACTGGACTGCTCTGAGTGGCCAGTGCCACCAGGTGACGTCAGAGACTCCTGCTGATAGGCTCCTTCAGGTGTTAGTAGCCTATCCTCTCTCCTAGGTAGCCAAACCCTCTTTTCTGGCTATTTAGGGTCTCTGTCTCTGGGGAAACTTTAGATAACAAATGCATGAGCTCAGCCGAGTTCCTCTGCATCTCTCTCTTCACCTTCTGATAAGGAAACGACCGCTGACCGCGCTGGAAGCCTGCAAACCTGCAACATAGTAGCAAAGACGACTACTGCAACTCTGTAACGCTGATCCTGCCGCCTTCTCGACTGTTTTCCTGCTTGTGCATGCTGTGGGGGTAGTCTGCCTCCTCTCTGCACCAGAAGCTCCGAAGAAATCTCCCGTGGGACGACGGAATCTTCCCCCTGCAACCGCAGGCACCAAAAAGCTGCATCACCGGTCCCTTGGGTCTCCTCTCAGCATGACGAGCGAGGCCCCTCGAATCCAGCGACTCTGTCCAAGTGACCCCCACAGTTCAGTGACTCTTCAGCCCAAGTTTGGTGGAGGTAAGTCCTTGCCTCACCTCGCTGGGCTGCATTGCTGGGAACCGCGACTTTGCAGCTACTCCGGCCCCTGTGCACTTCCGGCGGAAATCCTTCGTGCACAGCCAAGCCTGGGTCCACGGCACTCTAACCTGCATTGCACGACTTTCTAAGTTGGTCTCCGGCGACGTGGGACTCCTTTGTGCAACTTCGGTGAGCACCGTTTCACGCATCCTTGTAGTGCCTGTTTCTGGCACTTCTCCGGGTGCTACCTGCTTCAGTGAGGGCTCTTTGTCTTGCTCGACGTCCCCTCTCTCTTCAGGTCCAATTTGCGACCTCCTGGTCCCTCCTGGGCCCCAGCAGCGTCCAAAAACGTCAAACGCACGATTTGCGTGTAGCAAGGCTTGTTGGCGTCCTCCCGGCGGGAAAACACTTCTGCACGACTCTCCAAGGCGAGAGGGATCCGTCCACCAAAGGGGAAGTCTCTAGCCCTTTTCGTTCCTGCAGAAACCTCAGCTTCTTCTGTCCAGTCGAAGCTTCTTTGCACCCGCAGCTGGCATTTCCTGGGCATCTGCCCATCTCCGACTTGCTTGTGACTTTTGGACTTGGTCCCCTTGTTCCACAGGTACCCTAGATTGGAAATCCACAGTTGTTGCATTGCTGGTTTGTGTCTTTCCTGCATTATTCCTCTAACACGACTACTTTGTCCTTAGGGGAACTTTAGTGCACTTTGCACTCACTTTTCAGGGTCTTGGGGAGGGTTATTTTTCTAACTCTCACTATTTTCTAATAGTCCCAGCGACCCTCTACAAGGTCACATAGGTTTGGGGTCCATTCGTGGTTCGCATTCCACTTTTGGAGTATATGGTTTGTGTTGCCCCTATCCCTATGTTTCCCCATTGCATCCTATTGTAACTATACATTGTTTGCACTGTTTTCTAAGACTATACTGCATATTTTTGCTATTGTGTATATATATCTTGTGTATATTTCCTATCCTCTCACTGAGGGTACACTATAAGATACTTTGGTATATTGTCATAAAAATAAAGTACCTTTATTTTTAGTATAACTGTGTATTGTGTTTTCTTATGATATTGTGCATATGACACTAAGTGGTACTGTAGTAGCTTCACACGTCTCCTAGTTCAGCCTAAGCTGCTCTGCTAAGCTACCATTATCTATCAGCCTAAGCTGCTAGACACCCTATACACTAATAAGGGATAACTGGGCCTGGTGCAAGGTGCAAGTACCCCTTGGTACTCACTACAAGCCAGTCCAGCCTCCTACACCACTGCTCTAGCGTGTACCTGGGAACTTTGAGCTCTCTGTTAAACACATTCTGGGAAACTTGCTAATTTAACAAATAATAACCATAATACCACCCTCAGCAGTACATGCTCAACAACCCAAATCTTGCCCACAGACCCTACCTGACTGTCATGGACTAAAACAAGGTACCCTGATTCACAAAGGTAAGTTACGAGTAGTAAAGTTACAAGTGTGGCATCTCCACACTCGGGAGGAATCTCTGCACTGCGCACTGTCTGCAGTGCGCAGTGCGGAGACTTCGCACTTGTAATTTTCCTGCTCGCAAATTACCTTTGTAAATCTGGCCCAGAGCTAGGATAACAGACCAATGCAAACAGAAAAATTAGGTTGCCAATAGGACTACCAACTGGACCCATATTATCAGGGACCTTTTGTTTCAGCCCTGTTTCTTCCTTCTACAAACCCTTATGATCTAGAACTTCATTCTAATGTGCTCCTTTTAGATGAACCGGAAGTATAACACACAGAATTCACTAGAGTATTACATAACGGGTCAGGAATGGGACATCGATTCGAGGTGGTACAGAGTTATCTGATAACCTTAGCTAAGGAGTCAGAAATCAGGCCGAACCTATCTGCAAGTGAGTGTAATGCACAACCCAATGATTTTGCTTGCAGCAAATAAACAATGCCAGACACCCATCCCCTTGCATAGATGTCAACTAGAAATAGGGTGATCTTCTGCCAGCCCTAGATGTTCAGCCAACAGCAATAGGCATGATGGAAAATTTAGTGTCACTTTGCCCATTACGCCTACAATTCCCAGATTGCTTAGTGGGACTGCCTTTAAATACAGCATTGGATAAAAAAAATCGCCTTCGTGACCTTGGGCTACTTGACTGGTAAGCTTGCCTTCCTGTACTGCACTCTAGTTTCCATTCAACTAGTAAGTAGGTCAGTGAACTTCTGCCAGAGGAAGGAATTCCTACGTTTTCTCCCCCTTACCACCCGTGACCTCTAGATGCTAATGAGTAGATGGTCTCGTCATGACCTTATCTCTCTAACCAAAATAATCAGCCCCTGCATAGATCTGTTTACGGCCGAGTGCTTCTAAGTAGCTAGAAGACGCCAGCACATACAGGAAGTAAATGTCAAAGCCTCTCAAGATCCCACGCTCCATGCATATTTACTTTTTCAGTCCATGATTTTGCTTTGGATTATGGGTCTTGTAGTCATGATTTTCTATTAGGTACAGACCCCTATTGGTCCCAGTCTGCTAAATGAATACCTAAATTCGGACATAGGAAACCTGAGAACTCTGCATGCAGAAATGTACTGCAAATTGTATTTTTCAATAGAATTACTGACATTCCAATAAAGAAAAAAATCTTTTTACTTTCATAGATGAACTAAAGCCTAGTGTGCACTGTTGGCCCATTGCGGCTGTTGGAAAAGGTGTACGGGAACTCTGTCTAAGTTTTTCTCTGTCTTCCTATAGATGTTATTAGTCTGCTGATCCGTTGGCATGTTTTAATGTTATTTCTTTACTCAGAGCACTAGGAAAACATTTTTCTTTGCACCCTGGGAGGTGTTTGGAACAGATGGCCCCGCGAAGATTACATTATAGCAGCGCGAGGGTCTGCTCGAGGTACAGCAGGAATGTGCTTAACACAAAACATCTGGTTGTAAATTGAGAAGGTCTGTAAAACCCAGCTTTGTTCTGAGGGCTCTCGAAATGATACGTGCTGCCTCGGTTCCTGTGACGCGCCGGTGCTCTGCTCTCCGGGCCCCTTTAGCTGCTGTCGGGCTCTAAACTGACAAAGAATCCTTGTGTGTTTTCCACAGCGATTCGTTCGCAAAGAAGACGTAACTTCCGTAAAACGTCCCGCGTATGTGTCCCATTGTTTTTTTTTTCAAGAGGCCGAGGGGTTTAACCACTAATTGGAGGAAAATGAAATTTCTCAAATGTAGCAAAATAAACATATTAGACCTCGTAAGCCATAAGACATCAATGTTTCTGTTTGAGAACTAAAAACGTCCACAAACGTGTGACATCGCACAGCTCTTGTGGAAAAGTCTATATATATGGATGTTTTAGAGCACTGCAGTTCACTACATGATTTATTAACAGCATTTTGTGAGCTGTTGGTTGTTTTATGTGCCCTGTTACGTGCACACATGCTTGTGTTGTGTGCTGGCTTTCCTCTGCACTAAAAATACTCTCGTGTTCACTGCAGTGCTGTTTTATCACACGAGCGTCCGGTGTACCAGTTAAACTCCGTCTCTTTGACAGCCGCACTCTGTGTTCCTTTCCAGAGCCCATATTGAAAGCAGCTGCTGGAGGTCAGGGGTCAGCGTGCTCGCTCTTCTTCCTGCGCTGTGCTGGGTCAGGAAGTTTTCAGCAAGGATGAGTAACAGGCTCACGACAACCAGTCCCTCCAAGCTGCTGCTTCGAAACTAAAATGCGTTCAAGCTCCCAACTTAGAAAGGAGGCAGCAGTTACTGAAAACACGGACTGATGATCAATGTTTGTTTGCTTCCTGACAGAATGAGGTGTAAAATGGAGCGCCCATTTCTGTTTGCAATTTTCTACCAAAAATGTTGGATTTTTTTCTACTTAAGCCCAATTACAAGTTGACATGATTTATGTGCGAGTGAGTGGCCGGTATCCAGGCACATAAGTCCAGCTCGTATGAGCGCTGGTCCTCAGAATGGTGAAAAATATGCAGATGTTGGATTTCCGAGCCCAAATGTGCATGCTGCCCCCATTCTGGGGACAAACCTGCTTCCTTTTAACACCTACTTTGGGCAGTTAATGAAAAAAGGGAGCGGGGCGTGCAGGAAACTCTAAGTGTCCTCACTGGACAGCCGTGGTTACCTTAAGGGCGGGGGAGAGTAAAAAAATGTCTAGCATTCGCGTTAAGAATTTTTCAATTCTATTAAGGACACGGAGGCGAGGATTATGCTTCTCTTTCTATGCTCTTTATTTAACAGCAGCCAATCAAAATGATTAAAACCAAAAAAAACTACATATCCCAAGACTGGATATGACACGTGACAACCATAGAGGAGGACGCCTATAAAGTGTTGCCGCACGCAAGTTGACTCCTCTTTCTTTGCTGCTTCGCAGCCAGTTAAGTACATTGATATTCTCTTGTATTTTTTACTATGTATTATTTGTTTGGGAGCGGTTTTACCCTCCCTGGAGTGGCCGATCGGCTCGCTTTTATCTCTGGTGGAGTGGGAGCTGGGGAGAGAGGACGCGCGTGTCTCCGCGCAGTCCTCTTTTTATTGCCGGTCTTATCTAGTTTCAGTTTCCCCTCTGAAGCTCGTGCTCCGAGCGTTCAGTTCTGCCGCCAGGGGATCGCGTGCCTAATTATAGCAGGCCTGTTTGCCGGAGTTCTCCCTCGGCCTGTGGAGGTCTATTTTTAGATGCTCGTTAACCAGAGCGTTCTTTGCGACAGGCCTCCTTTTATTCACACGCATTCAGAGCGTGTTTTGCATTGAACTCGACGACTTCATAAAGATTACACGCTCATCACAGAGAACGTTGTTAAAATCCTAGTTCTTCTATATTAGAGATGGTGATTTATACGTCTCCTGACTGGCTCAGTCTCCCCATTTACACCCCAGTGCATGTACTCTGGGGTTGCAAAAAATTCTATTCAGGCTGGTCCTGCAGTAGTAAAAATACAAGAGAATATCAATGTACTTAACTGGCTGCGAAGCAGCAAAGAAAGAGGAGTCAACTTGCGTGCGGCAACACTTTATAGGCGTCCTCCTCTATGGTTGTCACGTGTCATATCCAGTCTTGGGATATGTAGTTTTTTGGTTTTAATCGTTTTGATTGGCTGCTGTTAAATGAAGAGCATAGAAAGAGAAGCATAATCTGAGCCAGTAGGAAGAAAGTAGGGAGGCAAAGAGAAAGGTAGAAAGAGAAAGGTGAACAGGAGAACAAGAGATGTTTTTGTAGAGAAAGGGTAATTAGAGGGACAGGTGAGGTAGAGAAAGAGAGGTGAGGCTGATACTGTACTAAAGAGGGAGAGGGAAGTTGAGAGAGTGGTGAGGGACAGAAGAAAGTAGAGGCAAACAAGTTAGCTGGAGATATAGAACGATATAGAAATAGTTTTGTGGTGGTGAGGGCAAGTTAGGAAGGATAAAGAGGTCCAGGGAGAAAGAGAAAAGTAATAATAGAGAAAAAGAGGAGGAGTAGATGAAGTGAGATAATGAAAAAGAGTTATGGTAATGAAAGAGGTGTGACAGGTGGAACATAGGAAGAGGGGAAGATTGGTCCATAGTTGAGATCACAAACAAATTGTGTGGTCATTTTAGTGATTATGTTCTGTGAAACAGAGAGTGGTATGATGGGTTGCAGAGAGACGAGGTAATGAGAGATGTGAGGTAGAGAAAAATGATGTACTGAGAGTGGTATGATAGACAGAAGAGTGAGAGAGAGGTGAAGTACCCTCATCTTACAATGAATAAAATATCTGACCATAACTAATGATTTAAAAAACTGATACACTTCCACCCCTGCCTTATGTGACAACCTCAGTGCATGACAGTAGTCCTATGGCAGTAATGAGGTCCTGCTTTGTGCTGCCCGCCAGGTCAAAGAGCAGGTTCAGGACCTTGAAGGTTCTTGCATTACCAGAGACAGTCATTGGTCTCTGTTTACACTCCTTATTAGAGTGGTTACAGGGTCACACAAAAATCTGAATAACAGTTTTGTTCGGGTTCTCAAGGCGGTGGTACACTTATGTTTACCATGCGTGAGAGGAGCAATCCTATTACCATAGTTGATTTATTGAAGTTGGCCTTTGAAAACTAGAAGTATGCATTTCCTTGCAAGTCAAGTCCAAAGCAGAGTTTCCTGCACCTTGCTCAAAGTTTCACAGTTTTATCTTCCAGGTTCTCTGGGAACTTCAAGTTGAGCTGCAAACTTTCTGTAGGTTGTGGGAAGGGTTATTTCCCTTTGTCCTCTGAGAAGAACCCTCAGCACACTTAACTGGAAACAGAGTGAACTCTGCGATGCTCCAGAATATGGATGCCTGTGGATGTCTCTGCCTAATGGGAAGCTTGGCCAGCTCTCATTGTCCTGTGTGTTTCCCAGACTGTGACACTAAGGTACGTGGCAGAATTGGGTAAGATCTTTCCTTCAGAGTCTAGATTGTGATGAATCATTTGCCTTAGTGCTCAGGTCGCCAAATTACTGTGGTAAATGGTGGTCTCAACTCTTATAAAGAATCCCATTGTTCTTGTTCCACCAGAGATCAGCTAAAGGTTCTAGTCCACCATATTTGTGGTGCCCAGTGTGACCAGTGGGCTTTTTCTGACTGTCAGCTTGAACAAATGCATTTTTAAATTGCCATCTAAGATAGTGTATTGCAGAAGATGATTCATTGGATCAGACCAACATGGCCTCATGTTGTTAGATCTACAGAATGCTTTTATCCGTATTACAGTCGATGAGAGTCTTTGAATGTTTCTAGAGTTTAATGTTGTCAGCATTTTGTTCAGAGTGACCTACTTACTATTCAGACTGAAATCTGCACTCTCTGTCTTCACAAAGTTTGTTGTTCTCTTGGTGGGGGCACACACTGGAAAGGGCTGAATGGCCACCTATAACTTGCAGAAATGTCTGTCTCGGCTATGTGACCCTGGGGTTTTGGCGAATCCATCCAAAATATGCAAATTGGAAGAATCAAAATCAGATACATTGATAAGGTGCTGCACTCAAACAATACTGTGTCACATACCTATGTCAATAGTCAGGGAGATACAAAATTAACTTCTCTGGCAATGCTGAAAGCTACTATTGTTTTGTGGGCAATGTCATTTGATAACATTGATTGCCATCCACATCACAGACATGGTGAATCTGAGGGCAGATCAGTTGAACCAAATGTTCCCTTCCCCTCAGGACATTTGCATTTCTGGTTCTGTGTTCTGAGGCCTGTGTATTATGTTTGGGATTCCAATCCTGGACCTTTTTCCATCAAGGTAGAACAGGATGGTTCCTCAGATTTGCCCTTGGCTCCTGGATTCTCTGGCATGGAGAGGTGGTTCTCATTCTCCTTTTATGTCCCCTTTTTCCCATGTTTTATTGGGCCCTGCTCAAGTTGTTTCAAAGTGAGGGAGTGAAAGTTCTCATGGCAGCCACTAAGTGGTTGTACAAGATTTGGTACCAACATTTGCTGAGCATGGCAGTAAACCACCTTAAGATCTGTTCTTCAGTACGTTTCCTCTCTGGTTTCTGGTTCTATCCTTCTCTAATATATCCAAACTGGGACAAATGATAGGATAGCTGTTGAGTGGTTGCAGCTGAGAGGCAATAGTCTTTCCTGTTATTTAGTAGAGCCCTTGTGGCTTTTTTTTATCAATCCTCCATTAGGCCGGCATAAAAAAAACTATCATTGGGTCTTATTTCAGAGTATATTTCTCTCTCAGGGGTTGCAGTCACTTTCCTGTACCCTTACCTAGATGCTGAATTTTCTGCTGGAGGAGTTTCACAATAGGTTGACTGTGGCGTCCTTAAACGTGCAGAGGGTTGCTACTGCTAGGACCTTTTGAGTGACCTGCAAGAAATAGTGCCTTTAGCTACTTAGTCCTCTTCTGAAGGTGTCAAGTCCTTCCTGAGATCTTCTGCTAGCGTGGCGAGAGCTCTGGAGCCCTCCATAAAGTTGCTAACACACAAGCTGGTCTTTCTGGTGCCTGTTACCTCTCTCTTTCATTTGGGGAATTCATGCCTCTGTATGTTCTTTCTCTGACGTCCATTTGGAAAGGGCCATCCTTAATTGTCATATAGTAAGTTATTTACTATTAAACAGTTTTGTTATTATCTTGTTTCTTTGTATCAAGATCATGTATCCATTAGCCATTAGAAATATTTTATTTCGGCTATCAGGACCATAAAAAGTACAAATGCAATATAAAATACATCCTTATAGTTAAAACAATACTTTTCAGTGCAGGAAAAGTGAATGTGCAACATGGCAGTACAATAACACTTTAAAATGTCAGCTGACACATACAAAGCAATTAAAATACACAACAAAAGGACAAGATATAGTGCGGCTGTTCAAAATGTAAATACAGAGGTATAACACAAAGTTCAACCTAAAAACACCTTTTGATGGAGTATCCTCGTAGCACCCAAGAACCTAGTTACAGAGATTGCATGGTTATAACTATGTGCAACCCATAGTATCAGGCTCCCCTTAAATAAAACCAATGTTGTACACATCGTGAGACCAGATACAACAGGCACCAAGAATCAAGATTTGTGTCAGCCCGCCGCCCTCTTCATTAAGAACCATATCTAATAACTAGAGACAGCAAAGACTATAAACTGGGCTTTGTTCATCCTCAGTCCTCTTAGTGCCTCAGAGCAACTAGAGAATCCTAAATTACGACAGACTGGGATTATCCAAACAGATCTAAGCCTCCTGTAGATTGGACAAAACAAGAGAAAATGCACCTCTGTCTCTTTCTACGGTCCACATGATGGACACAGACTATCCACCAATAATCGACCCTTCCGACTCCACTTACTCGTGAAGGAACCAATTGGGAAGGTGCCATGCCTAAACTGGAGTTATAGCTTTCTCGCCAGGGGCGGCTGAATAATGTCAAGGCAACTTTCCAGACAATAGGAATCCTTGAAACACAGGAATCATGAGGACAGATTGCCTTGAGAATTCGACCTGGACAAGATGGAGAGTTTTTAGCCCCTGTAGCATTTGGTGAGTTCCACTCGTGAGATGGAATGACAAGCTTCACCTGGATTGTCCCACAAATGGCGCTTCCCCATCTGTTCCAAAGTAATCTTGACATAACTCAACCAGGGAAGTCTATTCACCCCAGCTATCCCTAGGACTTCCACAAGGGCAGATCTGTAGGAATTTATCCTCTTCTAGAGGTCTCAACCCCAGATCCAAGTGAAGGGGCAGCAATGGGGTGCTGGCTGGAAGGCTCAACAACTGTCTCAAAAACATGTTCTCGATACTCGTAAACTTGGCCAGAGGCCTGTGTCCCCAAAGCTCAGCTCCATATGTGGTCGCACCTACAGATATCCATTCATAAATATCCATTATGGGGCTAACTGGCTTGAACAATGAGCCCTTGTGCATCTTTGTAAGCCCACCCACAGACTGGTCCAACCTCAATCTTTGCCTTTCCATATGAAAGAGCCAGTCCATGCACTCCCTGAGCGTAGTCCCTAGGTATTCAAAGGTTGAAACCCTCTCTAATATAAACCTGTTCAAACGGGGGTAAGAGCTTGTGGTCGTTGCAGGGATCAAAATCATAAATTTTGTCTTTCTCCCATTAATTTCTAGTCCCCTTTCCCTACAAAAGAAGTTGAAGCTATCAAGTGCCCATTGAATTCCGATAGGGGACTTTGAGATTAAAAGGGTATGATCCGCGAACAAAAGAGCTGGTAGTAGCATTCGCTAACTTAGGGGCATGATTCTGTATTGCTGACAGACAGTTAACTAACCCATTGACGTACAAGGAAAATAACGGAGGTGCCAGCACACAGCCCTATCAGACCCCTTTTAAAATGCGGAATGAATTTGAGAGCTCTCCTAGATGGCCACAGTGAACCTGAGCAAAGTTCCCTTTATGGAGTCTTTGTAAAATGAGGCACAGATAAAGGGGAGCCCCTAGGTCAGCCAAAACACGCCAGAGCTTGTCCCTAGGGGCCAAATTAAAAGTGGAGTGTAGCTCAACAAACATCAGATACAAGCTACCCCCCAGAATAATGTACTTCCAGTACAATAGCTGAAACTTAAAAATTTGATCAATGGTCGAGGTGCGCTTGCAAATGCCTTCTTGAAGTGGACTAAGAACATCCAGGTCCTCCATCCAGTTGTTCAGTATATCTAGAACCACTTTAGAAAACATTTTTTGCTGGACATCAAGGAGGCCAATAGGCCTGTAGTTGCAAGGTAGCAAGGGTGAATCTTTTTAAAAAATGGAGATAAAATCCACACCTAACCAAGTGTATGGAATCGATATCCCCTCCATGATGGCATTAAACACGATGGCTAGATACGGACCCCAAACTTCAGGTGCTGCCCATAAGAGATCCCTTGGTATTTTCTCCAAACCTGGTTCCTTCCCTGGGGCAAAAGGGTCTCTTTCCCCACAGTCTTCCTGCACAATCCCCTCTCCATATAAGGCGCGGAAGTGTTCTTTCCACGTGTCTGCCAAGATGTTGTTCTTGATTCGGGGGCATACCTCTGGGCGGCTGGTAGCTACAATCTGCCAGAATGTTTTAAAATTCTTATTTTTCTGAGCTGTGAGCAGAGACTCCCACTTGTCTTGCTCTCAATCTCTTTTGGCACTGTAGACAGCATGTTTATAATCTGACCTGGCTAAGCAGATCACGCCACTATCTTTGGGTCTTAAAGCCTTTAGGAGAGAGCGCTTGCCTATGGAACACTATCTATTAGTTCAGGTCGAGTTGCTTTTTCTCCCACCCCTGGGGCGATACTCTGCCGTAAAAAAGTTGCCCAGAGTGCCTCTCAAATTCTGGTGGACGACAGCAACCTTTGCCCCTTGGCCCGTATCGCCTATAGTTCCAATGGCCTCCCACAAATCATCCAGCGTGACTCCTACTGAATTATACAGTGCCTTGATGGTAACAGATGTTTTTTCAAATTCACTCCATTTGACTCTCTGCTGGTTAGGGACCAGTGTGAGCCGAGCATCCAGCAGGGCTGATAGCACACCCGTGGTCATACTGAAGGGAAGCTCAACCTCCTGGAGGAGAACATTGTAATCACTATCTTGTCTAGTTTTAACCTCCATGTCCATTATACAAGACCACAGCCTTATGTCCACCAATATGTAGTCTATCAAGGAGGTCTGCCCTACACGATTAAAAGTATGTGACCCCTGGCGGTCAGACTTGGTATGCCCATTACAGGCTCGAAGTGTGCAGTTTGGTGTAAACACATTCACTTGTAAGGCCAATGGAGTTCACTTTTTGGATTGGGATAGCCCAGGTCTCATCTTCCATACCCTAGATGTCATCTTTCTCTATACGCAGAGGTTCAAATTGGCTATTGAAGTCACCAGAGACCACCTTATAAGCACTGACAGGGAGAGTAGTAAGAAGTTCTTCTAGCTGTTCCACCACATCAGACTTACAATTCAGCCTAACTGGTCTCGAGTAGACATTAATCAAAAACAATTCGAAACCTGGGGGAAAAGTAAGTAAAGGACATAGAATATCTTTGGAACAAACTTCCGCTGGGACAACCTTACAACCCAGGTGGGTGGCCACCCAGGTAGAAATACCCCAGACGGTCTACCTCTCCTTCCCCCTGTTGCTTCTTTATGGAATACCGCAAATCCTGGGCGCTGAAACTCCTGAGTCATCCAGGTTTCTTGTATAAAGCAGATTTCATACTAATCTATAAAATTACCCCAATTGGGGCAGGTCCTCAGACCTGCAACATTCCATGATGCTATTATGAGAGGCATTGTGGGCTTTTTTCTGATCACTCGGACCAAATCTACCAGATCAATGGATGGTCCTTGGTCCTGAGGCAGTTCCTCCAGATTTGTATGACTGTTTTAGTGGGAGCCCATGGGGAGAGCTTTTCCTCCGCATCCAACTTATCTCCTGCCACCAATTTGGAGGCCTTAGTTATGCTAGAGTTGGATACACAAGAATTCGGGCACCCAGCTAACTCTACAACAACAATGTTGGAAGACAGTATGGGAATACCGGGCCACTTCTGGCCCTTATTCTATGGGTTATGGTAGTTTGTCTCAGGCAAACCCGGCCCTTCCTTGAGTCTTCCCAACTTAGCACCTTCTTTTGGCTTGGGGCCTATGGGGAAACTAATACCCTCAAGTTAATCCACCTCATCCAAAACCACATACCAGTTAGACGATGGAATCAAAGTTTTGGAGAGGTTTGGCTTTGTTGGTGGAGAAAGGATTCCCCTGTAGACTCTACCTATGTGGGCGGGCCTATTGAAGTATTCCAGAGGAAGACCTCTAATGGAGGAACATAACTCCTGCACCCTGCAACCAACTGAAAGAATTTTATGGACCAGCCCCGGATTTCTAAAGTTTATTATTACACAGTCACCAGGCCAATCAAACGGACTCAGCCCAATCCAACTGACTCTTCTGGTCATAATTATATTGCTGGCCATGTCCAATGGAAGAGAGCCGGTCTGAGCAAGCCAGCGTAGGCACTTGTTATGTAACTCTTGATGTGACTTCCTCTGGCTCTCTTTCAATTTAGGAACCCCTGCCAAGACCACAACGTAGGGACAGGAGGCCGGCGGGAGGTTAATAATAGGGAAAAGCATACCAACCTCATTCTTAGACTCTGAGTGAGCAACCACTGGCTTAGACAAATCATGGGCACTCCTCTAATGTTGGTACAGGCTCTTGTCCCCCTGACCCTTGTTTTCTGAAGTTGGGTGGCAAACAACCTGAACCCTCCTTCCTCCCCCTCTCCTTAGTCATCGGGCATTCAGGCTCTTCCATAGTGGTAACTGGGGTAAGATTTGCATGTATCCCCATGTCCTTTTTATCCACTCTGTCCTCGGAGCATAGTTTGTTTCAAACCTGATGGCAGTTTCCCATCAAGATAACCGTTCCGGGGGGCGTGGTCTGGCCGCCAAAGGAAATGGCCGCGTGAAAAGTGAGCTATGTGCGCTGGACTGAGCCTGGGGGCACGGAGGGGCTACCGACCACCAGGGCTGCTTCCCCCTGCTGTGTGCTGCCCGCCCGTACAGGTGGAGGGGCTGTTGCAGCACCTCAGCCCTACGACGCATGAGGAGGCACTGCCTGGATTATTCCCTCGCACGGAGGGGACGCAAGGTGAGAGAGGCAGCTGGGGCGGTTCACGCCTGGTCACGTGTGGTGGATTTGGGCCCGCCCACGATCGCCGAACCCCCAGTGACCCTGCTGGGGCTCCTCCAAGCTCCCGGAGGACACGAGGGGAGAGAGGGGAAGGGCCTTCCTGCTGTCTCCTTCCCCACACTTGAGCAGGCTCTACGCTCCAGTGAATAGGTGGCAGACATCCTGAACCCGCCAGAGGACACTTTCAACAGCGGGCCACGTGGTGCCCCCAGCGCATGAGTGGGGTGCGCTCCTGCTACCTACCGCCCCAGCTGTATGGACCTTCTATGCCCTCTCAGCTACACATAGACCCATAGGCTGGCTATAATCTGCAATCAGTCGCACCCTGCAACGGCAGGACCCGAAAGAAGAGGGGACACACCACACTACGCACGGCCAGGGCTGGAGCCCCACACCGTGATTGGGCCTGATCACGACAGGCCTCGGCTGGGGCTTTGGCGATGCCTGGGGTCCAACCGGCTCACTGGCACCTGTAAGGCATGTTTAGCCAACCACTCCTGAGAGCAGATAAGGCCACATAGCCCTATTGCTGCCAGATCCGTTTTGTCACCAGGCCTACTCTCCGGAGCACATTGAGGGGTCCTTGTGCTGGATTTTCCACTAGGAGGAGACACCTATGGCTTCCGCACAGCCACAACATAGCCCCCTCATCATCACAAAGATATCCTGAAAACCCTCCCCTGCACCCCTTCCCTTCAGGTGTCGATGCCAAGTGGGAAATCGTCAGGCAGACTCTCCAGCCAACTGCTGTTCTCCAAAGCTATTGCGCTACTGAAACCCATGGCGGAGCAGATGATCCCTCCTTGTTCCACGACCCCGCCGGCCGACCCCCACGCGGCCACTGCCACTGACTGCATACTGCAGGAAATCACTGCAGTAGGACGGTGCTTAGAGGCAGTGGACTTGAAGATCTCAGACCTCTCTGTGGCCTCCACTGCCATACGGGCAGATATAGCCTGTTTCCAAGTGATGGTAACGGACCTGGATCAACGCCTCAGGACCATCGAGGATAACTTCGTGGCACTGCCAGTACAGGACATGGAGATGCAGGTTCTGCGGGCAAAGATCACAGATTTGGAGGACAGGAGCCGGAGAGACAAGGCTCAAATGTCAAGGGCTTTCTTAAACACTTCCTTCCTGAACTCACAGGCCTGGATTTCTCCCCGCCGTTGGAGTTTCAAAGGGCCCACAGAAATGGTCCTTTACATAAAGCGACCTCTGGATGGCCTGCCCCATAATCGCATGCTTTCTCCGCCATGAGCAGGCCCGCCAATTCATCTCTGCGGCCAGATCTCAAGGCCCGTACTCCATAGAGCGTCACGAAATACAGGTGGCCGCAGGCTTCTCAAGAACAACAAATGAGAATTGGAAAGCATTCTTGGCCCCATGACCACAACTAAGGAAACTGGACATCAAATTCAGGGGGTTATTCTAACTTTGGAGGAGGTGTTAATCCGTCCCAAAAGTGACGGAAAAGTGACGGATTTACCATCAGCCTTATTACGAGTCCATTATATCCTATGGAACTCGTAATACGGCTGGTGGTATATCCGTCACTTTACCGTCACTTTTGGGACGGATTAACACTCCTCCAAAGTTAGAATAACCCCCTCAGTCTTTTTGAGCCTGCTCGTATATGGATCACCTAGGATGGTAAATCAAGAGACTTCCTCGAAACCTGCGGACCCTAGCTCCTTTCTGGACGACCTTGCTATGCAACCCATGGACCACACCCCCTTCACCCTAGACCAGGCTCCCCTGCCCTGGGAGACCCTCCTTCTGTTTCTGCTCCTCACCACCACGCCGCTTCGCAGAAGAGGGGAAGGACCTATGATCGCTCACTGAAATCACAGGACGGCCGAGAACATGCTCTCCAGGCTGTGATCGCTCTTACCCAGGATCAAGGTAGAGACAAATCCCGATCCCCCTTGAAACCTCCACCTACTATGGATCGACCGCAGTGCTGAACTTCTGAAGAAGCCGGGATATTTCGTCCAACAGTCAAGGGCGAGTACTTTCCCGTTGGACAGCTAAGTGCCCCACCAACTCCTGTCTCTATCTACCTCTGTTATGGTGGGAGATGCTAGCACTGTAGTTATTGCTCTCACCGCTATGGTTGATATTGTATACCCCTGCGCATAGAATTGTTAAGACACCTGGCTCACAGTGCGTACTCTGTCATTCCTGGAGCCTGGCCTCATACGGGGCTCCGGGGATATATCGTAAGCTAACTACCTCATGTGTTCCTCCTATGTTTCTGGTTGCAACTTGCCTCGGCCAGACTGTTCACTGTTAGTAGTACTTTACAAGACTTTTGTCTTAAATTTGTTGTTTGATTTATGCAGCTGGGTATAGACCTTCCTATTAGTTCCTTCCTTTCTTCTGAGGCTCCTCCACCCGTCATGCCGGTCCGATACTGTTACTGACTATAGCCCACTGGAGGACATACCACGAAGTCCAACACAGGAGCCCGCATGACCCCTCTCCATGTCCCTCACTATGCAATTATCCATTACTCTTGGGTGATCCCTAGGCTGCACCCTGTGTCTCCCTCCATCTCCCACATCCCGGGCCCCCAACCTACCTTAATGCTTACTTACCTTACCATACCCCATCTGCCGACCACGGCTCGTAGGTATGCACCTCCCTCCCCTTCTTCAGGGATGCTTCCAGGGCTGGCTAGAGATATTGACACAAAGACCCCATAGTTTCTCTCTGGTGCTACCGGCTCCGGCACAGCAGTCACCTTTTCTCTTCCTACCCGTGACATGCTGGGACCCAACCATCGCGGAGCTATCTTTGACTCCCTCCCCGATCTCTTCTCAGTCTCTCCCCCTGATGCAATACGCTTCCCCCATGCCCCCCTCTGAAATGTTCCGAACATCCCACCCTGTATTGACCACCACTGGCTGCTTATCGCTGGCCCCTCGGGGATCCCCCCTTACCTTTCCCCACTGCGCTCGTTCGGCATGCAGGCCATGTAGGTCTGAACCCGCAGCTCAACAGGGCTCACAGTAGTGAGGTATTTACATTGGTTCCTATAGACCCCGGCTCTGTGTCTCAATGTTTTTGTATCCTCCAATTTTTATTCCCTATCCCCACCTTCCCTCCCTAGCCTCCCTCTTCACCCCTCTCTATCCTATTCTAATATATTCTGAGTTAGCCTGTCCTTACTCTATTTCCCCCAAGTATTCTTTCCTGTCTCTCTCTCTTTGTCTCTTTGACTTCCCACTCGCCCCTCTCCTCTTCCCTGACAGAGGGTTCCCTCCACAGCCCCCCTCAACCCCCCAGTGTCCCCTCATCCTGGAATTGCTGCTACCATTGTGTCTCTTCTTTAGGAGTGCTAGAGTAAAGGGGACCAAACTTTTACCGAGATTGTTGGACTTTTGCTTATGCAGGGTCATCCCCAGACTTTTTTGCCTCCTGCCTCCTATATTGTTTCTGACATGTTGCTGTTGGCTTTTCAACTCTGAGCACTTTACCACTGCTAACCAGTGCTAAAGTGCATATGCTCTCCTGTTTAAATTGTATGTAAGTGGTTTATCCATGATTGGCATATTTGATTTACTAGTAAGTCCCTAGTAAGGTGCACTAGAGGTGCCAGGGCCTGTAAATCAAATGCTACTAGTGGGCCTGCAGCACTGGTTGTGCCACCCACATAAGTAGCTCTGTAATCATGTCTCAGACCTGCCACTGCAGTGTCTGTGTGTGTATTTTTACACTGTAAATTCGACTTGGCAAGTGTACCCACTTGCCAGGCCTAAACCTTCCCTTTCCTTACATGTAAGGCACCCCTAAGGTATGCCCTAGGTAGCCCCAAGGGCAGGGTGCAGTGTATGGATAAGGTAGGACATATAGTAATGTGGTTTATATGTCCTGACAGTGAAATACTGCCAATTTCGTTTTCACTGTTGCAAGGTCTGTCTCTCTCTCATAGGATAATATGGGGGCTACCTTTAAATATGATTAAAGTGTAGATTCCCCTAGAGAAGAGATGGACAGGTGGAGTTTGGGATCCCTGAACTCACAATTTAAAAATGCATCTTTTAGTAAAGTTGATTTTGAGATTGTGCGTTTGAAAATGCCACTTTTAGAAAGTGAGCATTTTCTTGCTTAAACCATTCTGTGACTCTGCCTTGTTTGTGGATTCCCTGTCTCGGTCAGTTGACAGTTGGGTTGTTTTTCACCTCACACCAGACAGTGACACAAAGGGAGCTGGGGTGTGATCTGCATTCCTGATTAGCCATCTCTGCTAGGAGGGAGGGGTGGAGTGGTCACTCTCATCTGAAAGGACTGTGCCTGCCTCTGACAATGCTGTCTCCAGCCCCCTGGTGTGTGTCTGAGGCCTTGCCTGGGCAAGGCAGGATCTCACAAGAAGGTGTGAGTCCCCTTTGAAGAAAGGTGACTTCAAAGACTAAAATGAGTATAAGAAGGGCACCCAAACTTACAAACTTTAGAAACACTTCTGGAATCAAGAGGAACCTCTGCCTGGAGAAGAGCTGATCGCTGAGGAACAAGTGCTGCCCTGCCTGTGACTGTGCTTTGTGGAGCTTTCCTGCAGTGCTGCTTCTGCCTGAGTAAGAGGGCAAAGACTGGACTTTGTGTGCCTTCCATCTTGAAGAAGAAATCTCCAAGGGCTTGATGTAGAGCTTGCCTCCTGTTGTTGAAGTCTCAGGGATAGCAAAGACTTCTTCCTGCCAGCACCTGGAGTCTCTGGAGAGACCCCTACTCTGCTCTGTGGTGCCCTTCCAGTTCCTGGGACCCTGAAAGGAGAGGCTGGCAGCCTAAGGACAAAAATACACGCACCGAGCGCCGTGCGGAGAAAAGATCGACGCGAATCCGATCGCGGCTGAGAAAACGACGCGACGCCGGCTCCGCAGCTGAGAAACGACGCCGCAGGAAACGCGACCGGAGAATCGACGCCCGGAGCAGGAGAAACGACGCGCAGCATCGCTGACGAAGGCTGAGAGATCGCAACCTGCGCCGCGGGACTTTCGGACCGTCGCGTGGCTGGCTTTTTCGACGCGCATCGCCGTGCCGAGTTGTTTTCGACGCATATAACCGTGCAGGGTTATTTTCGACGCACACCGCCCGTGCGGGGTTATTTTTGACGCAAACCAGGTACATTTTCACGCTAGCAGCGCTAGTGTGGTGTTACAACTACCTAAAGACTCTTTTTATTTTAAACCTTTAAAAAAATCATAACTTGACTTGTGTATGTTGGATTTTTGTCGTTTTGGTCTTGTTTTGTCTAGATAAATATTTCCTATTTTTCTAAACTGGTGTTGTGTCATTTTGTAGTGTTTTCATTAAGTTACTGTGTGTGTTGGTACAAATACTTTACGCCCAGCACTCTGAGGTTAAGCCTACTGCTCTGCCAAGCTACCAAGGGGGTAAGCAGGGGTTAGCTGAGGGTGATTCTCTTTTATCCTAACTAGAGTGAGGGTCCTTGCTTGAACAGGGGGTAACCTGACTGTCAACCAAAGACCCCATTTCTAACATTGGTGACCAGCGGTCGGGATTTGGACTTGTGTTTGTACTTGACATACAGTAATTAAGTGTACACTACTGTTTTGATCTCAGACCACTACGCGACCACATACTACTTGTTTGGTGATCTTTTTGATTTTTCTCTTAAGGACTCTTTTTATTCTACTTCCATGATTTTGCTGATCCCTTTTACTTCATTGGGAAATTATTTTTTTTCTGCCTTTGGAACTTTGCACTTGTGACCATCATGTCTCAATCTGGAGAGGCAACAGCTGGAGCTGTGTTTGAAATGGAGAAACTGAAGGAGTACTCAGTTGCTCAATTGAAACAGTTCCTTAAAGATCTTGACTGTCCCACTGAGAGCTCCACCAGGGAGGGGGAGCTGCAACAGGCACAGAGGGCCGGGGTGACAATCAAGAAGGCTGGAGGGCACACAGAGGAGGAGAATGTGGGTGGGGAAGTGCAGAGGATACACAGTGGTGTAGTGGATGTACCTGTTACGCCTGGGGGGAGGGTCCCCAGGAGGGATAGCAGGGTGTCACCCAAGGGTCTGACTCCTGAAGAGTTACAGGACAGACGGGCAGACAGGGCTCGCCGATTCAAGGAGTTGGAAGAAAGGAGGAGGGACTTAGAGATTAAAAAAATGATTTATGCTTACGAGCTTAAATTGAAAGAGCTGGAAGTCATGAGGGCTGAGTCCAGCTGGAATGGTGGCAGCAACAATTGTATATCCAGTGATGCTGCAGAAGTGCACATGCCCAGAGAGGTGGTGCCCTACTTGAAGGAGGGAGTTAACACACGCCAGGAGGTTCAGGGGTATGAGGTAGCTCCAGTGATGCACAGGGTCCCTGAGGTGGATTGGGGAACTGGCATGGGGAGTCATATTCCTACTGGTGGGAGGGGCACTCTACTGACTCTAGGTGAGAGTGACAGGGAGAGGGGTTCCCCCCAGGTAGAAGTCCTGGTTATGGAGTGTGAAAACATCCCAGAAGAGTGTGGGTTGAGTGTCAGGGACAGTCAGGTACTGTCTCACCAGTCTCAGGAGGGTGATGTGGGGTGCTTTTTCAAAGCAGAGTCACTGGATGGTTGGGTGAAGGGTACTTTGGTTAATTCATGTGAGGGGCTGAGTGATGTAATTGCTGGAGAGCATATGTCTAGTCCTTATTTTCCAGAGCTATGCCAACACCAGGTGGAGTGTGAGTTCTCTGACCCCAGGGAGCTTACAATGGAAGCAGACTTCTGGGTGAGTACCAGAGAGTCTGAAGAGGCATTTGGGGGTGCTCCTGAGAGGAGTGGTCTAGGTAGTTCCCAACCAGGTGAGGTAGGGAAGGATTGTAGTGTCCCAGGTAGGTCCCAGTGTAGTGGGATGGGTGAGGGACCCCATGTCCAGTCTCAGAGGAGAGGGAATGGGGATGGGTTGAGGCCCAAGGTGCCCGAGATCCGGTCCCAGGTCCTGGAGGGTTCCCTGCGGGAACACCAGGAGGGGAGCCTAGCCTGTACCATAGGGCCATCTGTTGAGGGAGACCCCACAGTGTCAGGAGAACTTGGGGGGGCCGCTGTAGCCAGCGACCCACCAGTTCTGGTGTCTGGCAGTACCACTCCTAGTGAGGGGGTGCAGAAGTCCAGACAGAGGGTTGAGAGGGGGTTGCGGACCCCAGTGGAGAACCTGGAGGGTCAGGGGTCAGCTCTGAGAGCAGAGCCCCCCATGAATGACCTTGGTGAGACCATTTCTGGGTTGGGGGGAATCCAGACTCTGTCAGATGGGCAGAGGTCAGGAGACCTGCGCCAGCCAGACTCTTGTGTGGCCCTTCGGGACAGTGTGTCCCTTGAGGGGGGTAAGTGTGCCCCCCTGGAAGTCCTGGTGTGCCAGGCAATGGTTCAACCGCAGGGTGGTGACTCTGGGTTGAATGATCAGGTTCAGGGGGTAAACTCTGACCTGATGGGGGGTAAGTGTGCTCCCAAGGAAGTCCTGGTGTGCCAGGCAGTGGTTCAACCGCAGGGTGGTGACCCTGGGTTGGATGACCAGGTTCAGAGGGTAAACTCTGACCTGGTAGGGGGTAGGTATGCCCCCCAGGAAGTCCTGGTTTGCCAGGCAGTGATCCAGTCTGTGGGTACAGACCCTGGATTGGGAGGCCAGGTTAAGGGTGTCCCCCCTGACCTGGAGGAAGGGGCTACTGCTAACAGTGCCCCTACCATGTTGTCTTCTGGGGGGGCCACTCCTAGTTGGGTGGTTCAGGACCCCAGAAGAGAGGGCAGGGGGAGGGAAGCCTCACCCCTGGCCCTGGTCCAACCTGAAGGTACAGACCCCAGGTTGGAGGATCAGTTGCAGGTTAACATCCCTGCACTGATGGAAGAATTGTGCAGGACTGCTTCTACAAGCACCCTGACAGTTTTTACTCTGGGGGTGCCGCTTCTGCAGGGAGGGTACAGAGCCCCAGAGGGGAGGACCAGGGTCAGGTTGTCATCCCTGACCTGGTGGAAGAGAGAGTGGTCAAAGGGTGCCAGGCACCTGGGGCTACCACCCCCCACTCTCCACAGTCACAGTGGTTAGAGAGGCCTGAGGTCGGGCTCTCATCCCTGACAGTTGTCTGGGGCCACTGTGGCTTGCTGTCCTGGTGGACAGAGTTGCCCCTGGGGGGGGGAGGACGAGAGTCACACCCCGGGGGTGGAGTGGGCAACACCACTGTGTTGGCCCTGGTGGTACTATCTGCCCATTGCAATACATCTGTGAGCAAAGTAAAGTTAGGTGTTGCACAGATGGTGTCTGTAGATGTGGAGAAGGATTCCCCATGGGTTAGCTTAGTGGGCCCTGAGAGTATGGACAGAGGGATCCAACTGGAGTCAGGAAGGCGTAGAACTGGAACATGCCCCTGCTGTTGTGGGCCTGGGTCCCTGTTCTATCGCCCCAATCAGGGAAGTACATCAAGGTATTGATTGTTCTCCCCTGGCTTTAGGCTGGTAGGGGGTCGTGTTGGACTTTTGCTTATGCAGGGTCATCCCCAGACTTTTTTGCCTCCTGCCTCCTATATTTTTCTGACATGTTGCTGTTGGCTTTTCAACTCTGAGCACTTTACCACTGCTAACCAGTGCTAAAGTGCATATGCTCTCCTGTTTAAATTGTATGTAAGTGGTTTATCCATGATTGGCATATTTGATTTACTAGTAAGTCCCTAGTAAGGTGCACTAGAGGTGCCAGGGCCTGTAAATCAAATGCTACTAGTGGGCCTGCAGCACTGGTTGTGCCACCCACATAAGTAGCTCTGTAATCATGTCTCAGACCTGCCACTGCAGTGTCTGTGTGTGTATTTTTACACTGTAAATTCGACTTGGCAAGTGTACCCACTTGCCAGGCCTAAACCTTCCCTTTCCTTACATGTAAGGCACCCCTAAGGTATGCCCTAGGTAGCCCCAAGGGCAGGGTGCAGTGTATGGATAAGGTAGGACATATAGTAATGTGGTTTATATGTCCTGACAGTGAAATACTGCCAATTTCGTTTTCACTGTTGCAAGGTCTGTCTCTCTCTCATAGGATAATATGGGGGCTACCTTTAAATATGATTAAAGTGTAGATTCCCCTAGAGAAGAGATGGACAGGTGGAGTTTGGGATCCCTGAACTCACAATTTAAAAATGCATCTTTTAGTAAAGTTGATTTTGAGATTGTGCGTTTGAAAATGCCACTTTTAGAAAGTGAGCATTTTCTTGCTTAAACCATTCTGTGACTCTGCCTTGTTTGTGGATTCCCTGTCTCGGTCAGTTGACAGTTGGGTTGTTTTTCACCTCACACCAGACAGTGACACAAAGGGAGCTGGGGTGTGATCTGCATTCCTGATTAGCCATCTCTGCTAGGAGGGAGGGGTGGAGTGGTCACTCTCATCTGAAAGGACTGTGCCTGCCTCTGACAATGCTGTCTCCAGCCCCCTGGTGTGTGTCTGAGGCCTTGCCTGGGCAAGGCAGGATCTCACAAGAAGGTGTGAGTCCCCTTTGAAGAAAGGTGACTTCAAAGACTAAAATGAGTATAAGAAGGGCACCCAAACTTACAAACTTTAGAAACACTTCTGGAATCAAGAGGAACCTCTGCCTGGAGAAGAGCTGATCGCTGAGGAACAAGTGCTGCCCTGCCTGTGACTGTGCTTTGTGGAGCTTTCCTGCAGTGCTGCTTCTGCCTGAGTAAGAGGGCAAAGACTGGACTTTGTGTGCCTTCCATCTTGAAGAAGAAATCTCCAAGGGCTTGATGTAGAGCTTGCCTCCTGTTGTTGAAGTCTCAGGGATAGCAAAGACTTCTTCCTGCCAGCACCTGGAGTCTCTGGAGAGACCCCTACTCTGCTCTGTGGTGCCCTTCCAGTTCCTGGGACCCTGAAAGGAGAGGCTGGCAGCCTAAGGACAAAAATACACGCACCGAGCGCCGTGCGGAGAAAAGATCGACGCGAATCCGATCGCGGCTGAGAAAACGACGCGACGCCGGCTCCGCAGCTGAGAAACGACGCCGCAGGAAACGCGACCGGAGAATCGACGCCCGGAGCAGGAGAAACGACGCGCAGCATCGCTGACGAAGGCTGAGAGATCGCAACCTGCGCCGCGGGACTTTCGGACCGTCGCGTGGCTGGCTTTTTCGACGCGCATCGCCGTGCCGAGTTGTTTTCGACGCATATAACCGTGCAGGGTTATTTTCGACGCACACCGCCCGTGCGGGGTTATTTTTGACGCAAACCAGGTACATTTTCACGCTAGCAGCGCTAGTGTGGTGTTACAACTACCTAAAGACTCTTTTTATTTTAAACCTTTAAAAAAATCATAACTTGACTTGTGTATGTTGGATTTTTGTCGTTTTGGTCTTGTTTTGTCTAGATAAATATTTCCTATTTTTCTAAACTGGTGTTGTGTCATTTTGTAGTGTTTTCATTAAGTTACTGTGTGTGTTGGTACAAATACTTTACGCCCAGCACTCTGAGGTTAAGCCTACTGCTCTGCCAAGCTACCAAGGGGGTAAGCAGGGGTTAGCTGAGGGTGATTCTCTTTTATCCTAACTAGAGTGAGGGTCCTTGCTTGAACAGGGGGTAACCTGACTGTCAACCAAAGACCCCATTTCTAACAGAGATCCAATAGACTAAGCCTGAAAATGGGGGCAACAGTTCCGCTGACAGTCCTTTCGTGGAACGTCCGTGGCATGAAACATTATATCAAGAGGCAAAAAGTCTTACCCTACCTGCAGTCCAAAAAGACGGACATCGCTCTTCTACAAGAAACACATCTTTCTCCCTTGGAATCGGAGAAACAGCACAGAGATTGGGTGGGGAAGGTGCTCTTCAGCAGAGCCCCGCCCGTGCATTGTGAGACGCAGGGCCCGGGGAGAAAATGCGGGGTAGCGATTCTCATCCGTCGATCCCTACAATTCAGACTCCTCAAAACGTGGGTTGACCCTGAGGGACGTTACATCCTCGCCAAGATTAAACTGGACGCTTCCACGGTCTGTGTTGGCTCCATTTACAGTCCCACGGGCCCCAAACCTCTTTTTTTTCCTCTCCCTAAATATTTCACTGATGGAGATTGGAGCCTCCCAGTACTTACTAGGTGGGGATTGGAACCTGGCGTGAGACGCCATTCTAGACTAGACAGGTGGCCTTGATGTAAGCAACAACGCTGACCGGACTCTCATTGGTGATATCCTTTCGGATCATGATCTGCTGGATCATTGGCGCCTCTTCCATCCATCAGACCGTGAATACACTCTTGTCACACCAGTTCCAATCCAGACTAGATTATTCCTTCATTACCCACCAGCTGCTTCACATGATTAGCGAGTCCCAGATTTTGCCGGCCGCATTGTCTGACCACTTCCCGGTTTTATTGGCTCTGGAGCTGGGGCTGACGTCTCCAGGACGTAAGCCACAGTGTCTTCAGACCTCTAGATACCGGACACCGACGGGGGAAGGAGCAACTCCGATCCCACGCTACCACTTATTTACTCAACAACAAGGGCTCGGTCTCCTCCCCTCAATTGTTGTGGGCTGCTGCGAAGGCGACGATAAGGGAACAACTCATGAGGCATGCTGCCATTGCCAATGCCCACAGGCGTGACAGACAGCGAGCTCTCGAAGATTGCATAGCCCAGACTACCCATGAATACACCCTAACTCCCTCCCCCTCCACCCGATATCGCCTGGAACAGGCCAAAATGGAGCTTAATGCTCTCTTCACCTCAAAAGCGGAATATGCGTTACAGCGGCTGAAAGGTCGTCACTATGAGCATGGAGAGAAGGTGGGACGATTATTGGCTGCTCAACTCTGCCAAAGAGAGGCGGCGCTGGCCATTCCGGCCTTGCAGGGCACTGATGGCATGTTTATTACAAACCTCCAGGCGATAGCAGACGAGTTTGGTTGCTCTTATCAGACCCTGAAACTGTGGAAGACCAGGCTAAGCTGGCCACCTTCTTTGAGAAGGCGGACATACCTAGCCTCTCAGAGGCAGGCAGGGCTCTTTTGGAAGGGGACATCAGCAAAGAAGAGATCGAACAAGCAATAGCCAAACTCCCTTACCATAAGTTCCCTGGGGAGGATGGATTCCCAGCAGAATTCTATAAATGGACGGGAGCGGATACGGTAGACACCCTATGTGAGGCCTTCCGCAGGGCCTCTCACCAACAAAGCTTTCATAGTAGTACTACCCAAACCAGGTAAGGACCCCTCTTTAGCGGCAGTTACCGCCCCATATCCCTCCTCAATGGAGACATCAAAATACTGGTGGGAATTCTAGCGACACGCCTCAAAAAGCATACACAAGTGGGTTTCGTCCCAGCCGTTCTTCTAAGAACCATTTATGTACCCTGCTCCACGCTCTCTGCACAACACAGGATTCTTGAGAGGAGGCCCTTGCCCTCTCCCTGGACGCCAAGAAGCCATTCGATCGCATAGAGTGGTGGTACCTTTTTGAAACTCTAAAACGGCTCGTACTCAGGACCAGCTTTATTAATAAGGTGCATTTGTTATATGGCTCGCCGACAGCACAGGTCAATTGTAGTGGGTTCCTATCCGACGTCTTTTCTATCAAGAGTGGGACCCGCCAGAGCTGCACCCTGTCGCCGTTACTGTTCCTGCAGGCTGTAGAACCCTTAGCGGCAGTGATCCACAGATCAAGTCTCATTACCAGAGTACCCATTCCTGGTGGTAGTTACATCATTTACGTATATGCAGACGATATCTTATTAACTCTCACAGACCTAGCTAAGTCCCTACCTGTGCTCCGAACCATCTTAACTGACTTCGAACTCCTCTCAGGTTACAGGATCAACTGGGATAAAAGTGAAGCACTGCCTCTATCCCCTGTGACAGTAAGTGCATCCATGCAGGGCTTACTGGTCAAGTGGAAGCAGTCACGTCTTCAAAATCTGGGCATCTACATTAATAGAGGATTGGAGAATATGGTGGCTGACAACCTAGACCCACTGCTTGCCAGCATGAAAAGGGACTTTGACAAAAGGGCACATTTGGGCCTCTCCATGTGGGGTAGAGCACAGGTGGTGCGCATGGTGACCCTGCCGAGGTTCCTATATGTTCTCGGCATGTTGCCTCTACAGATCCCCTTGATTCTACTTAGAGAGACGGATCGTCTCATCCGAGCCTTTGTTTGGGGGTCACTACACCCCCAGCTACCCAGGGCTACATTACTTGCCCGGCGTGAGTTCAGTGGGCTGGGTCTTCCCTCTGTGGAACATTACACCCTTGTGTTATACCTCTCACAACAAGTTTTCCTTCTCCTGGGAGTCCAACCCCGCCGCTGTGGGTGGAGGTGGAATGGACATACCATTCCTCCGCCAATCAATCCCATGATCAGAGCCCTGAGGAACTCCTGGTGGCAGGCGCACCGCTTATCTTTGATACATGACCGGGCTCCACTCTGGGGCAATGTGGGATTCATGATAGGGGAAAATACTATAGTATGGGAGGAGTGGCGATCAAAAAGCCTTCTGCCTGTTGATCAACTTCTAACCGATGGCCAATTGAAGCCGTTCATGGATCTCCGGGAGGAATTTGATCTATCCGTCCATCACTCGTGGCGTTTTCTGCAGCTCAAGCACTGCCTTGGTGGACGTATGGGGACATATCCCTGGCGACTCTCCCAATCCCCAGTGCTTCACTACTTAGAAACCTGGGGTCTTTTCCAAGGAGAAATATCTGGTATGCATACCCTGCTGAACCACCATCTGTTCTCCCTTCCCCTCTTGGTCTCTCTCAAAGACAACTGGCAGGTGCGACTCCAGACAGAATATGAGATGGAGAATTAGGCTGATCTGATTGAAGCAAGGGATCGTGGGGCACGGGAGCCTCGCTTGAAATTCAGTCTCTTCAAGACACTACACGATTGGTACTGGACTCCCTTGAAAATGCGGTGTGCAGGGATACTATCTCACGCCTCCTACTGCCGATGCTCCAACACCCGCTGCCATTTAGTTCACATCCTGCATGATTGCCCCGCCATCCAACCTTTCTGGTGATCGTGGGGTGCACCCTCGAGGAAACACTACCCTTGCTGCCTTCTCTTACCCCCTCCCTCCTATTGCTGCATGGTACCATTGATCTGTATGACCTTCCCCAACCACAGCAACGTTTCTGCACACATCATTGGCCACGGCCAAATTCTGCATACTTAGACATTGGCGTGCAGAAACAGCCCCCTCCCAATGGAGAATGGGAATCACTGCAATGTACCAAGCTGCTTCTCATGAATGAATTATCTATAGCCTCCAGGATAAGGTGGATGTAATCCTTCGGACGTGGGCCCCCTTCCTCTCTGTACTGGAGGACTGAGCGCTCCCTTACTAGCTACTTGATTCAGGGTGCATTACGGCAATTCCCCCGTTTAGGGGCTTCACGCATACATACGCATCGCCCACTCCCTCTGCTGTGTTTTAGCTGCATACATGCACATGTCCGCGTTTGGGCCTGACTACCTCCTCACTGGTGGGCCTCCCCTCCTTTCTCCCTCCCTTTTGCTTTCGTCCTCTCACTCATATCAAACACACCCCCCCAATCCTTCCCTTCACCTCCCCCCGGTCACTTCCACTCCACCCCTCCTCCACTTCTACTTCTTCTTAATATTCGACTGTGCCTAGACGTGCACTTAGGCTTCTTGCTATCCCCTTCGCTCTTGGCTTTCTCCCCCCTTTTTCTGTCTTCCCTTGTCGTTACTGCATTCCGTGTCATCTTTCGGTACATACAGGCAGCGCATAATGTGACCACCGCGGCCTCCCCTCTGGTTAGTACTTTTCTTCTTACCACCCCCCCCCCCGGACTCATTCCAGCTCCCCCACATTCTGGTTATCTCCCTTGCACCCCTCCCCTATTCCTCCCTACCCCTCACCCCCTCCCCTCTGCTTGTACTCTGTCGACTCTTACTTCTTCTTCCTTCTCTTCCCCCATTTCCCCTTCTCTCTTTCTCCTGTTCATTCATCAACCTCCCCTTCTACCATCCTGGCTTTTTCTACCCACCACAGGTTCATGACCCCTACCCTTGAGGATCTGTGGTCCTGCATTATCACACTTTATAGATGTACGCATTTGGCCTCCCACTCTCACTTCTCTCCATATCTGGTGACTTAGAGTATCCTGGAAGGGTAAAATATCACACTGTACTATACCTACTTCCTAGCCCACCCTAGACCTGCTAATTTTACTTAGACCTAGTCAACACACAATGAGGTCCCGGGTGGTTCTGTGGTGGGTAGTTGGAAGCGTTTCACCCAGACTCCTTGAGGCCCTGCACCCAATTTAGACTGGGTATAGGGTAGCTTGCTGGCAGTTTCACACACTATGTTATAGTCAATATTTGATGTTTCAATGAATTTCTGATTTGATTCAGGGCATGTTAGGCTCTCTTGTCCATCTGCACCTGACAGGATGCCCAACTATTTCTGTATTTCTGTATTGCAGTGTTTGTACAGCCTGGATCGTGTACTTTGCTTCGTGGAAAGGCTCTGTGTAATGTCTTATTGTTTTTTTTTAATAAAGAATTACAGCACAAAAAAAAAAGATAACCGTTCCACCAATGGCAGTAACTCAGCCACCAAAATAGCCTTGACTTGGACCAGATGTCCATCAAAAGCACCTTAGCCCACTGGGGCAGCTAAGCCTCCTGGGTATTCCCCTCTTCCTCACTGGCATTCGGACGCATGAGGTCATGCTGCTTGGGGCCCTTCCTGCCTGACTTGTGGGGAAGAGTTGTCTCAGACTTCCTTATTCCCCAGGGATTCTCAACTTTGCCAGTGGCCTTTAATAGACAGTCTGTGTCGATATCCAGTCTCGATGGATCTGTGTCACTTAGGGCCAGATGTTGCAAGGGTTTTGCGAGTCGCAAACGACGAAAATCGCCGTTTGCGAGTCGCAAAAGCCTCTTTGCTATGTAGAAATGCATTTTGCGAGTCGGATCCGACTCACAAAATGCATTTCCGACTCGCAAATAGGAAGGGGTGTTCCCTTCCTATTTGCGACTCGCAATTCTATGCATTTTCATTTGCGACAGCGATTGCGGTCTCAAATGAAAGCGCAGTTACCATCCACTTGAAGTGGATGGTAACCCAGGCGCAAACGGGAAGGGGTCCCCATGGGACCTCTTCCCCTTTGTATCTGGAAAAAGAATAATTTTTCAGGGCAGGCAGTGGTCCAATGGACCACTGCCTGCCCTGAAAAATACGGAAACTAAAGGTTTCGTTTTTTTTTCAAAGTGCAGCTCGTTTTCCTTTAGGGAAAACGGGTTGCACTTTGAAAAAAAAAAACTGCTTTATTTAAAAGCAGTCACGGACATGGTGGTCTGCTGTCTCCAGCAGGCCACCATCCCGTGAGTGCCCTGACTCTCTATGGGGTCGCAAATTGCGACCCACCTCATTAATATTAATGAGGTGGGTCTTTGCGACCCATAGCGAGTCGCAGACGGTGTGTGAGACACCGTTCTGCATAGCAAATTACAAGTTGCAATTTGCGAGTCGAAAGGACTCGCAAATTGCAACTCGCAATTTAATACCTACCTACATCTGGCCCTTAGTACCCCTTCCTGGAATTCCCCACTGTCAGGAGTATCCAAACTGATAGAAACAGGAGACTGGTGCCTTTCTGTAAGTTTAATTTCAGAAACATCCACCACTATGGCCCTTTTTGGCACCAGGCCAATTGATGTTGGTTTTGGTGCAGTTTGTGGGGGCTTCCCCTTTCTAGGACATTTGTGCACACCCCTGGAAACATGGATCACTGAAAGAACACACAGACAGGACACTTCCCACCTACTTCTTGACTAACCAGTTATCCAGAGAGGTGCCTCAGGGAATGGAGCTAGCTGCACTGGTTTTGAGGTGGAGATGGGCTTAGGCCACAAAGCCTACAATCAAAACCACAATTACTGGTGGGCCCAAGAGTGGAAGTCAAACAGGGAACTGGAAAGAGACTGGGCCCAACCTCATCCGGGCTCTGATGGGCGCAGACGGGCCACACTTCGGGCATGGCCCGCGCTGCGGGGGAGAGGCAGTGCTATATAGCGTGATGTGGGTGCTTCCCCCTGTCAGCAGCTGCGGCCAGAGAGCTGTGCAGCAATGCACCCTGGGACACAAGTCCACCAGGGCAAACAGCAGGCACCACCAAAGAGTCAAGAATCCCTCTGCAGCGGGGGAGACCCAGCGCTCTATAGCGCGATGTGGGTGCCTCCCCCTGTCAGCGGCTGTGGCCAGAATGCAGTGCAGCAATGCACCCTGGGACACCGTTTCCACCAGGGCAACCAGAAGGCAGCACCACAGAGTCAAGAATCCCCGTGCTGCGGGGGAGAGGCAGCGCTATATAGCACGATGTGGGTGCTTTCCCCTGCCAGCAATTGCGGCCAGAATGCGGTTCAGCAATGCACCCTGGGACACCGATTCTAGCAGCCACCATCACAGAGTCATGAATCCCCATGCTGCGGGGGAGAGGCAGCCCTTTCCAATGCTTATTTCTAATTTGCTTCCTTCTGAGTGTAGTTAGATAAGGTAGTAAGATAGGCCTCAGCAGGTAGGGTGGGGCCCAAGCTGTCTGGGGTCTGAGTGACCGGGGCAGCTTATGGGCTCCTGTCAATGGCAACAAACACCCTGTGGCTGTCTGGACTAAGGACAGGGCATGCATTATGAGCTGGCGGGCGCAGAGGACTGAGTGGGGATTGCTATAGTACCAAGATGCCTCCATACCAGCCCCAGAGTGCTTCAATCCCTAAACGGAAGGGACACACGGGGTCTGCGACATACACAGTGGTAAGATCATGTATCATAATTTGTAAATTCCTTGTCTGTACAGCCCTCTATCTAAAACAGTAGAGTCCTGATGTCCTGGGGCCAAATCAGTAATTAACTAAATGTGCATTCTTTGGTGCTGTTAGCTAGCTTCTTTACATTCCTTGGTTTTGAGGCCATGGCCTTCCTTTCTGCTTTCACCCTGCTGTAGTTTGATGCTAGGTCAGCTACCAACTGGGACTGTCCTTCAAGAGTTTTCTCAAATAATCTCTAACTGATTCTGGAAGGGTCTGACTTGATTGTGGGGAATTCTTTGTTGGTGGCTGCCCAGGTTTGATTTTTACTGTTATTATAGAATAATTTGCATTTGCTTAACATGTGTCAGCGGTGTTGTGTTTCCTTCTTGCATTTGCTCCTTACATAAATATAAGAGAAAGATATGGAGGGACCATAACAATTGTATCTTGAATAATGCTTAATCTCCATTTCACTCTCTGTTGAATTCTGTGTACCACTCTAGTTACCTCTGACTCACCCAGAGGGTTTGGTGAAGAAGGAGGGCTATTTTCCATGGATATTACAGGATTGACTTAGGTGTCGCACTCACAATGTACTTCCTGGAGGGGGTGGTATGTTAAGGAAAAGAGAGGTGAACCAGCCACTTTTTACTTGAAGATATGAACTCATTGGCTTTTACGAGGCCTGACAGAAGCAAAATACCTTATAATTTAAGAATGATATAATGAAAAGAGAAGCAGTATCGGGATGAGTTTGGGGATCAGTTGGAATCATGTCACTGGTACCAAAAGTTTCTAGACTTTAATTTTTACTTAATGAATTGATGCAGCCTAGCAACTGTAGTCCTCATTTGCTATATATTAACCTATTAGACTAAATGACCTGATGATAATACATAATAAGAAAGAAACCCTGCGTTTGAAACATAATGTCGATGTGAAAGAAAGCCTTTGGTCAGTCATCCTAGTCTAAAGATTGTGAACATGAGAAGACTCATGTTTTGACACACAGACAATTCCTCACCCCCCCCCCCCCCATGTCTGCAGTTCACTATGGTCTAGGTCTACCAAATGGCCCAAATAGGGCCTAGAGGTACATGTGTCGCTAGGTAAAACATATTCTTTCACACAGGTCAGTCTTAGAACTTTGCACTCATTAAGGACAGCTCATAATCTGAACAGAAGATTAAAACATGCCACATAGAATCAAATTTGACCTGTATTTTTCTAGAAATGATTGTTGTCTTCTGCTGGCAATTTGTATATGATCTTAAGAGCCCATTCCAATATGGCCTTTATCCTAGGATACTTTGAAGGTCTCAGAAAGCTTCTGGAATATTATATCTAAATTTGAAGATAGCCCGTTTTGAAGGCCTGTTTCATTATGTCTCCCTCCTTCTTTAGGCAAATATTTCTTATATTGGACAGTCTTTGCAATCTTTGTTTGATTCCATTGTGCTTTGGCAAAACTATCCATCGAGCATTGCAACATACTGATGTTATTTTTTGAAAGATAGTATGTTTTTTGAAAATTGCAAGTGGACCTACTTATTAACACCATCAACTTGTGGTTATTTGTGGCTAAAATATGTAGGCTAAGACAGAGAAAATCCTATTTACAGTACTTAGATAGTAGGGCTGGTGGAAGCCAATTAGTGGCATACTGTAGGCCAGCAGTTCTTAACATTTTGGATTCTGTGGACTCCCCTCTAAATCTGAGGACCCCCCACTTAGTTACTGTTGGAAGCTGAGGACACCTAGCCTAAGCAATTTCTAGGACTTGAACCTCTAAACAATACAGAACCAAATGTTTACGAAGCAAATGGTCAAATATTGAAAGATTTTGTTTATTACACAATCAAATATATAAACGCTTTCACATTTTCAATGATGCTTCTTTCATTGTGTATACTTTATTAATTTTAAATAATTAGTTTTAATATTTTTTAATTTTGTAAAACAGTTGAGTACGCCTCGTGGACCCCCCGGGGTCCTCAGACCACAGATTAACAAACACTGCTCCAAAAAAACTCTCTCACTTTAAGTGTGATTGACAATCTCTGGTTTTTCAGCCTTTGAGTGACTAGACCCACCATTTGCTTAGCAGAATGTGGTTAATTCCAGCACACTTTTCAAATTTCATATTGCAAGATTAAATAATTTTAGCTCAAAGACACATTTTTATGGTAAACAGCAGCATGGATAGGGAGGGATCGCGTGGTACACAAGGATGTGAATGATGTTGCCTGGTGTCAGCTCTCCTGGCTGAATATGTTGTGTAGCCATTATTCTTGCCATGTAGTTCTCCTGGCTGAATATGTTGTGTAGTCATTATTCTTACCATGTTTGTAGTGTGCCAAAAAGGGTTGCATAAGTACTGTATTACAATTATATATATGTTGCGTTCTACCCCCTTGATAAGGCATTAAAACACTTTTCACCTGTTAGCACACTGCCCCAGAACTCGAGGTCAGAGATTAATTCAATGGTTATTGCTTATTGAGAAGTAAACCATTCCATGCATTTACTCCAGTTTCTTTGTGGTAGATTAAATTAATGGAAGTTAGGTGTGATTGTTAATGAAGATTTGGGCTATGTGAGTTCATGCATATGGTTAAATTAATAGATGAGCTAGAAGAGATTAGGTATTGTTAAATTGCAGGGGTATAGCTTTCAAAAAGGAAAGGTGTTGTTTGAAATGACAATTTGCAGAAATACAATGATAGAGATTAAGGCAAGGATGCATGTGACCTGCAGGAGACTGTGCTAAGAGAGAGGGGGCATACAGAGGATGGAAGGTAAGCAGAGGGTCAATCTAAAGAAAAAAGAAAAGGCATTTTAAGTCAAGGTCAATTTTTCATGCAGGGTTTTAGGAATATAGAGGAGGGTTTTGATGTAGCATGCACTGAAAGAATGGAAAATTGTAGAAAGAAACAACTTTATTTCCAAGTGGCATCGTGCATATTAGGTACTTTTGATCAGCAGTAGAATCAGGCAAATACAGTAGTCTGTGTGCTGCTAGACTACCTCTAAATAATTGCTTCAGTAATGATAGCTGATCAGCTCAGGAAGCCTATGGTATTATATTATTGGCTGGACATTAATACAAGGAAATATCAAAAGCTTTAGGGTACACTTGAGAGATCAGTAAGCTCATGATCATAGCAATGTGAGAGACTATATGGAGTAATTAATGCAAACATAGAAAATGAGATTTGGCAAACACCGGAGTTGGCTTTTTTAATTTTCTCCCTTAATATGTGTGGCCCACACTATTAAATAACAAGGTAAAGCAGGATCTAATTTGAATGCCCTTAGGTTAGCATGGCACAAGATGGGGGTGTTTATTCCCTGTATTCCTGTCTCTCTAGGGTACATACGCTGAAGGGAGGCTGATAGAGATAGGGCTACCTATAGAAATCCCATGAAGACTTTTGTAGCAAGGGTCTGCTGATTAGTTCTTGGTTGATGGTAGGTGTGAGGGATGAGACTGCAATTACTGTTGTTCAGGGTAAAGAAGTTTCTACGCTAGGCCTGTCCCACCGGTCCTCACCCCCACTTCAGTTAGGATAATGAACAGCTAGGCACAGAAACCCTCCACCTCCATTGCCTCCATGATGTGGACACCCATGCTTGGCGCCAGAACCAGTGCCACCCTCTGCAAGAAACATCCCTACACACAAAAGTCATGCCTAAGGAGATTTTGCCAAGTACTGCAACTTTCTGATCCCCCACCCATGGCCAGTTTGCAGATGGCTATGGACTAGTGTGCAAAGCAATGACAACCCTTATACATATCCTGGGTTGCACGCAAAAGCACAAGAAAGTTTGAGGGAAATGGTGGGCATATCATGATCTTGATAAAAAATGTTCCTGGATTTCTCGGCATAGGACCTGTTGTGGATACTTCTTTGTTATACAGCAGTGTGTCTATTGTGTTGCTATGGGTTGACTTTAGAACAATAAAGTCTGTTTATAAAGATACAAAAAGCTAAGCCTGGAGGGCAATCTGAGAAAGGACACCCAAAAAAAACAAACTAAGACACATTTTTATGGTAAACAACAGCATGAATAGGGAGGGATGTTGTGGTACACAAGGATGGGAACCAAACCAGTTCTGCTGCATTCGACAGTGGATGCACTCTCAATCACATATCATTATAATAGGATGATTTAGTAACCGTATTTTGAGACCAAGGAGGAACTATTTTATCTATTTATTGTTAGAAGCTATCCGACAGTGAACTGTAGGAAGGGCATAGGATTACATTTCGGATTACAAAGGGTACAGATGGCAAAGCAACAATTTTTAAAGATCAATTCCAAATCAACCAATATATGAAGATGTTCTGTAAATGTATCAATATAGGCACAAAGTTAGTGAACCATCTGATAGAGTTAAGACAAAAATAAAGCTATAGGAAAGCAAATAATTACATAAGAATATGATGAGCAGACCTGCATGGTAGCACAAGATACAGGCTGATCTTAGGCTTTAAATAGAGAAGCAATGTATCCGGACTGAGATCCTGGCATTCCTCTGAGAAGGAAATAAAGTTAATTATGATGTGGGGAACACTCTAGACATGAGCCAGTGGTGTTCCAACCCCTTCCACAGCTTGATGTAGTCTTTATCTTGATTAAAGCCTGATGACGCAGGAAAAGAGGGTCCAACGTATATTCATATATGTAATGTAACCAAAAGCATATAATGTAGTTTGATTTTAGTAAAGAAAATAATGTACGAGGGAAATTGTGCCCTCTGGATAGTTCTCCATCATTATAAACAAGCTTTATTAATCATGAAGAATTGAAAAATGTAATAATCCGTCATAATTGCAAATATATGCCATGATTTCTTATTTGAAACTGTTTTGCTTAGCCTAAATTTAGTAGAGGCTTTGGCCTAGTTGCCTGGTCTCAAATTCTAACTGCGTGGCTTTTCTTTGAACTAATGAAACATATATTCTTGCTTGAAGTTGTATTTTTCCAGCAGGGATGACTAATACACTTATCTCCAAGGTTTCGTACTAGGCCGGTTTCATCCCCTTTGATACAAAGTCAGTCTCTGCAGGTGCGGACAATGAAGGTACAGATAGTAAAAATAATTGACAAACCATGTTACAACTTGTGTTCCAAGGCCCCAAGGACAATGTATGCATAAATGAGCGCTAGTAAAAAGACAATTTTAATTGGACAATTTGAAGCCAACCTATGAACCCTCCAATGGAAGACCCTGCAGAATTTGGAATGTTTTTTATTTAAACCCACTGGACAAAGAGAAGTCAGCCATTTTCCTTGATGCCAATTTGAAGCCAGATGCCAGACTCCATTTTGGACGACACCCTGATGCCCTTTTCTCTATTCCAGAGAAAGAGACTTTAAGAATTCTCACCCTAGAGACTTTGGGGGTCATTCTGACCCTGGCGGCCGGTGACCGCCAGGGTCACCGACCACGGGAGCACCGCCAACAGGCTGGCGGTGCTCCCGAGGGCATTCTGACCGCGGCGGTTCAGCCGCGGTCAGAAAGGGTAAACCGGCGGTCTCCCGCCGGTTTACCGCTGCTGGGGATTCAGACACCCCCTACCGCCATCCTGTTCATGGCGGGAAACCCGCCATGAACAGGATGGCGGTAGGGGGTGCCGCGGGGCCCCCGTAGGGGCCCCTGCAGTGCCCATGCCAATGGCATGGGCACTGCAGGGGCCCCCGTAAGAGGGCCCCGCAAAGTATTTCAGTGTCTGCTTTGCACCCCTGCAACTACGCCGGCTCAATTCTGAGCCAGCGTCCTCGTTGCAGGGGCATTTCTGCTGGGCCGGCGGGCGCTCTTTCGGAGAGCGCCCGCCGGCCCAGCGGAAATGTTTAAATGGCCGCCACGGTCTTTTGACCGCAGTGCGGTCATTTCACGGCGGTACCTTGGCGGAAGGCCTCCGCCGTCCGCCAAGGTTAAAATCACCCCCTTTAACTTTGATTTGCCCCGTCTTGCCCATGAAGTAACTTTGCCCCTTCTCCTTGCCGCTGCAAGGAAGCTTGCCCTTAACTTTGCCCCTTTTAAACCTACCCCATGCTGATCGAACCGGTACCTGAGGGACGAAGACTTTTCTTGAATGCTGATTGTATTTGGTAAATATGAAAGGATAATTGTATTATGCATTGTGTTTTTCCTTTTAGGTACCAACTGCTATTCGATAGGGCCCAAGCTAGAAGTTTTCCAAATTTGTGTTGACTAAATTCATTTTGCATGAAGCCCCACATGCCAATGCTAATTATAGGTTAGCCGAGGTATTCATTCGATGCACCATGCTAATTTGAAATCTTGTCATGCTGACCAATGTATGAAATTAGTCAAATACAGTTAGTCATATTAGTGATTTGCATTGCCATAACTGAGTGTATCATTATCCAGATTTTGCGTAGATTGCGTTTCTTCCGCCGCTATGGACAGTTAGTAATGTTCATATACATATATCATTTGGTTTTGAGACTTATATACATCGTGCTAGCTTTGTTAATATAGGGAAATAAATTCACTAACTTTTAATAAACTGGTGTGGTTATTCATGACTGAAAGGTCATGGTGCGCCGAAATACCAACTGTTATTGATTTCTGATGTGTTATTTTTATCCATTAATTGAGTATTGAGTACCGATTATAATAGTTATTGATTATTGATCTAAGTGACCCGACTATTCTAGGATGAGGAGAGCCCGACTCGGCTAAAAGATTCACCGACCTCCAACGTGTCCAGGTGCAGGTAATTTATAAGGGCTGGACGCGTTATCAGTAGATGGTAGCAGAGGATGGTTTCGCCCTTTGGGACCCCATCCGAACAATAGACAGAGTTAAGTTAGAATTTTCTTTGTAAAACAAGTTGGAGGGATGATGCCCTAAGTCCCCAATGACTTTCCCGGAATCTCGGAGCTTGCGAATGGAAGACATGGAGGTGTGAGAATGTTTTCGGCGTTTCTAGTGACGGTATGAGAGAAGTTAGGGTTTTGCGCTTGCATAGCTTATTGCCGCAGATTAATTGAGAAGTTTGAGAGGATTTTAGGGGGTTAAAAAGATATTAGAGGAGTGTTACTCCAAAGTGTGAGAGTAGGGAAGTCATCGAACTTCACATGTGTGTAGCGCTTTGTGCAAAAAAATTGTCCACGTGGTTGTTGATGTTGAGACGGGCCCTGCGAAGTCAAGAGACTCCGGAGTATGTTGAAAAGTGTATGAGACACTTGTTTGATGTTGTGATCTGGTCGGTTTAATAGGTTGATCGGGCGGGGTCAACAAGTTGGTATGAATTCTGAGGAATGAAAGAAAATTTTCGACTTTGAGATTCGACGAATTCTAAAGTGCACTAGAATAGTTCATTGATCAGTTGAGGGTAGAGTTTGCGGGTCAAATTTTGCTTGCGAAAGTGGGAAACCGAGAAAGATGGAATAACTGCAGAGGCTAGTGAAAAATCCCTAAGGTTTCTGAAGCAATTGTATTACCCTTCCTGTAGTAAACCGACAGATTTGTTTTCTTCTTTTGGTTAGTGCTTGTGTAATATTGCAGAAATTAGTTTGTGAGTGAAGCCGAATGAAAGAGGACAAGCCACGGGACTTTGTCAGCCGCAGTGTGTGAGTGTGACGTCACTAGGAGCCGCGCTGGGATAGGTCGGTTGGTGAGAAGGGTCGCGCACGGATTGGACACAGTCCGTGAAAGCGCAATTGGAAGGGGAAAGGCAAGCGAAGAGTATTCCGGGAATTAGTCAGTTATTGATTACACATTTTAGAAAAATAAAAGACAGAAAGATGAAATTTTTCAAAGCGTTTAGGAATGCCATGAGGGGAGACGTTTACATTAAAGAAAATGTAGGAGAAGAAACACCGCCTGAGGGTACACCAGCTTACATCGTGATTGAAGAAAAGGGGGTAGCACCATGTCTTTGGCTAAAGCAATGGTGCAAATTAACAGAGAAACATGGAAGTGTAGCGTTCCCTATCCACGGGTCGTTTAATCTAAGGGTTTTAGAGAATCTAAGATTTGCGCTATACGACATGAAAGTACCCCCTAGACCAGCACAGTTTGAGGCACTAGCAATTTGGGAGCTAATAGCTAGAAACCAACAACAAAAGAAATTTGAGACAAGAATAAGAGAAGTAGAAAATACACTAGCGGATGCTAGATGGGACAGTACACAAAAGGTTTGGAGATCAGATGTATTGCAGGGGATTAAATTATTTCCAGCAATTACTGATGAAGCGGAGACGGAAGGAAGGAAAGCTACCAATAAG
Organism: Pleurodeles waltl; assembly: GCF_031143425.1. NCBI lineage: Eukaryota > Metazoa > Chordata > Amphibia > Caudata > Salamandridae > Pleurodeles > Pleurodeles waltl. The sequence continues at coordinate 1,032,443,808 of NC_090439.1, read as the reverse complement.
ACAAATAGGAGTCAGTCCAGAGATAGAGAGAACAACAGAAACTCGAAAAGGTCAGATGAGTCAGACGATGAGAAGTTCATTATACAATTGCTGAATGATCGCCCGCCACCATATGTGGAAAGCGAAAAAGACTCAAGCATTAGTACTGCCCCTCCAGAACCAATACAGGGTAATGTAACACCGAATTTGAGAATATCTCAGAGGCAGAGCAGTTCTGATATGCCTTTCTCACCACAAATACCACAGATTCAGAGAATATACCCAGAAGTGCCTAAATTGAAACCTGCTGATAATTATCAGCCACAGGTTCAAAGGCACTGCTGTGATGAGCATAACATGGGAATGACCTCTGATTCAATGGCGCAGGGAGGGCAGAATTATCAAAGACCAATATTGATTCAAGCCGAATCAACACAGTTTTTGATGCCTCAAAAGCAGGCACAAGAAGTGCCGAGGTATACTCGAGTAACAGAGAGCCAGTTACGTATGCCAGCAATGATGAACCATAATGTGGGGATTAACATGCCACAGAATTTGGGGAACGGACAGAATCCAGATGCAATATCTCTGCCTATCACTGTAGGTCCGCCAGTACCATTATATATACAGGCAAACTCAAACGTGTGTGACCGAGGGGTAATGACACAAAGTGGGACAGGGAGAAGATGCATAGAAACCACTCCAGAAACAACTCCGATAGCGACACTACCAAATGGATCTGGGTCCTTGTCGGGATTTAGTCCAATTCCAATTTGTGCTCCGTCAACAGTGGTACCGTCAAATCCACCACTATTAATACCGTTAACCTCAGAGACTGAAACTTTACAGAAACCGTCGGTGGCAGTTGACGTAAGTGCTACATTGATGGGACTGAATGCACAACAGCTAACACAATGGTTCAACAGCCTGCACTCCCCACAGAGTACATCCAGCGGGAAGGGAGAAGAATACCTGAATAAAATAAGGCTGGGCATGGAGGCAGATGAACTGGTAGAGGGAACAATGGGTCTGAACAGATTAGAATCATACACAGAAGAAGAGCTGAGGTATATGTGCCCTAGAATTACAAAAGAAGTAAGCAGCATACATAAAAAGTTACAAGAAATTGCAGACAGGAACAAGATCGATATAAGTAAGACTAAACACCTGAGCAGAAGTTACAGGTTAGACTTTGAGACAAAAGATTTTGAACACATGAGATCCGCAGGGATGAAAACACACCTTAAAGAGATACTGCAGAGCACACAGGTCTGGAGATGTTTAGACAAGTGGGAAAGCAGGTGGGTTAAGAAAAAGGACAAAAAGAAAGAAAATACTCCAGAGCGGAATGAGAAAGCACCACAGAATGACGACCTGATAACCATGTTACCAATAAGAGAGACAGCAGGGGGAAAACTTGTACATGTACCATGGCACAGGTGCGATATTCAATCCTTTACAGATGATTTCCCTAAATTAAGAGAAAAACTGATCGAGTGGTATCAACAAACAGATAGATTTGTGAAACTCGCAAAATGTCTCTGGGAAGACCTAAATACCTCATTTGAAATTGTGGTTCCGGCAGATTTGTGGGAAGATTGTAAAAGGGCTGTAGGTTGGCCGACGAGTGAGCCAGAGAGAGATAGGGACACAGGTGCGCCATCACCTACGGTAATGAGTTTGTACCATAAGGTGATCGAGCACTTGAAAACCAAGGTTGCGTCGAAAAATGTGGATTGGCAGAGGATTGATAGAACAGCCCAAGAGGTTAAAGAATCTATACATGCGTACTATGAGAGATTGCTGAAAGCGTTAAAAAATTACAGTGGCACAGAAACGATTGAGGCAAAGGACATGCTCCACTTTGTGTTCAAATTTGTAGAAGGGTTGAGACCCGAAATCAGCCAGATGATTAAAACGCATTTGATTTGTTGGCAGTCAAAATCGATCGATGAAGTATTGAATTATGCAAAATACTGCAGTGACGAGATTGAGACAAAGCAGAAAAGGTTGAAAGAAAAGGTGATGGTGATGCAACTTAGAGCAGCTCAGACAGGTTTGCAAGGTTTGCAAGGTTTTCAACAGCAGATGCCACAGCAGCAGCAGCAGGGAAATGCTATGTTTCAGCCGCAGATGAGAGGCAGAGGCCGAGGAGGTTTTGTGAATAATGGTCCTGATTTGAATACTGTTATGATTCCAAATGGTATACAGGCAATGAAGAAAGTGATGCCATGTCTTACGTGCGGAATCGTCGGGCATTGGAAACGGGAGTGCCCGATGATGGTGCAAGAAGGTGTAGGTCAGCAAAACAATGATGTCAATGCATTTCAGAATATGAGAGGACTAAAGTTGAGAGGTCCAAATCCAAATTATCAAAGTAATGTGAACCAGATGCAGGGTTTACAGCCCATGCAATCGCAACAGGTGCAAATGCCTCGTGTGCAAATGGCACAGTTGCAGCCAATGCAACAGCAGTTTCCTATGGTATATAATCAGCAAATGCAAATACCCTTAGCTCCAATGAATCAGCAACAAGCAATGCTTCCTGAACAGGTCACGGGTCAAGGAATGAATCAAAGTGACACAGTACACCAATTCCCATTACACAGTGTGAATGGAATAAACGATGCATGGGAGAGTGAAAGTTCAGATGAGGAGGGAAATTGTATGCTTGCAGCATCTTTGGAAGTTGATCAAAAGGGTCCGTATGTGGAAGGAAGAGTTATGGGTCACCGCGCATCGTTCTTGGTCGACACAGGAGCTACACGTTCCACTGTTAGGAGCATTGAAGTACCAAATTTGCCACTTTCAGGGAGAACAGTTCAAGTAGTGGGAGTAGCAAATAGGTACCTGACGAACCCAATCACAGATCCAGTTCAAGTCAGAATTGGTAACTATAAAGGGTCACATAAATTTGTGGTATGTGACTCAAGCCCGATATCACTGTTAGGGAGAGACTTATTGTGCAAATTGGGGTGTTCGATTATGTGTTCAAATGATGGAATTAAAATTCAGACAAACAGTGATGGGGAAGAAGAGGACAGTGTAGGAGGGGACGAAGAGGAAACTGTCGATGAAGAGTATCTTCTGATTACTCTTTATCCAATGCTCACTGAAGCAGATATTCCTGCTGAGTTACAGGAAACAGTTGGAAAGGAAGTGTGGGATATGACAGGGAAAGAGATAGGATTGGTCAAAGGAGTAGAACCAGTGAAAGTGACTATAAAACCCAATGTAACCTTTCCCCAGACCCCACAGTACCATATGGCACAAGACACCCTCATGAAAGTCGCCCAACTCATTGATGAATTTGTAAAGCAGGGAGTACTAAAAGAACTAGAGAGGGACTAATAAAACAAGTGGAAAGGTCCGCATTGTTCAGGATTTGAGGAAAATAAATGACATAAGTGGTCATTACAACCCTGGCGGACGGTGTTAAAGCTGCGGTAATACCGCAAACAGGCCGGCGGACCAAAAAAGGGAATCACGACCCTGGCGGTAACCGTCAACAAAGACAGACACTTTAACACATCGCCCGCCACGGCGGTACAGACAAACAGCGCGCCGGTCACCGCCAACAGACAGGCAGAAGACAATGTACCGCCCACACTATCACAACACACCAATCCGCCACCTTTTCCGGGGCGGATTCACCGTGGATAAAAACACGGCGGAAACAGCTTTTACTATGGGAAAACGTTCACCTCAGCGACGTAGGCGCAGGTCATACCGGTGAGTACTGCACCTACGACACAGGGGAGGGGGGAGGCAAAAGTTACGGGGACAACCACCAAACACCCCCACCCCCACCCTCGCATATCACAACATACACACCAATGCAGTCACAAAATTCACAGTAACAACCCACAGTCCCCCCGGAAGAATGCAAAGACAATGCGAATAGCGGTCAAACTTTGTATTGTGACAATATACTACTCATTAAAAAATATACGGATATATAGATCACGAAATCTGTCAAAAATAAATGTACAATAAATGAAGTAGTGCAGAGCTGTACACAACAATGTCTGTGCACCAACAGTCCAAAAATGCATGGGCGACGCCCACAATAGATACCTGACCAAAATCCGAGAGAACACTGCCGGGGCATCAGATATAAACAATACAGGCACCTCAGGGGGAAGGGAATGGGGGGCACCTCAGCCACATGAATGCGAAGCCAGATCCACGACGGGGCTCCATGCCCATTGATGTATCCTGGGGAGTGCAAAGCCACAGTCTCTCAAGTCTCTACAGTGGGTGGGTTGCACACTGTGCCATCCTGGGGAGTGCAAAGCCACAGTCTCTCAAGTCTCTACAGTGGGTGGCTTGCCCACTGTGCCATCCTGGGGAGTGCAAAGCCACAGTCTCTCAAGTCTCTACAGTGGGTGGCTTGCCCACTGTGCCATCCTGGGGAGTGCAAAGCCACAGTCTCTCAAGTCTCTACAGTGGGTGGCTTGCCCACTGTGCAATCCTGGGGAGTGAAAAGACACATCTTCGCAAGTAGATGCAGTTCTCTGCTGTTACTGGGTGGGACTGGTGCCCAGACTGGATGAGTCTCCCCGTGAAAGTACATGTCCTGTCACAGTCCCAGCTGCACATGGGAGAACAATGCCTGATGTGCCGGACTATTCATACCCACACGGTCTTTGCCCTGTTTAGCGGTCTTCACCATGGCGGTCTTTGCCCTGTTCAGCGGTCTTCACCATGGCGGTCTTTGCCCTGTTCAGCTATGCTTTGCCATGGCGGTTCTGGTACGGATATTGGTGTGTGGCATGACGATCTCCACACTGGACATTGGTGTGTGGCATGACGATCTCCACACTGGACATTGGTGTGTGGCATGACGAACTCCAAACTGGACGTTGGTGTGTGGCTTGATGTTCCATCATTGCCCAGCGGGGCAGTGGGATTCTGGACCCTCCTGGGCTGTGACTCCGGCGGTGGCAGTGGTTTCCTGACCAGTAACAATACTTGAGCCCTCCTGGGCTATGACTCTGGCTGTGGTCTCTGGACCAGTTACAATACTTGAGCCCTCCTGGGCTGTGACTCCGGCGGTGGCGGTGGTCTCCTGACCAGTAATGATACTTGAGCCCTCCTGGGCTATGACTCTGGCGGTGGTCTCTGGACCAGTTACGATACTTGAGCCCTCCTGGGCTATGACTCTGGCGGTGGTCTCTGGACCAGTTACGATACTTGAGCCCTCCTGGGCTATGACTCTGGCGGTGGTCTCCTGACCAGTAACGACGGTGCTGGCGGTTGTGTCTGGACCGCCGGAAATTATGGCGCACTTCTCCGCCGTGACACTCACAACAGGTTGGGCAGACTTCCTCTGGACCTTCACCAATCGCCTTGGATCCCATGTCACTGTTTGTCCCACCAGGAGTCTTGACACTGTCCTGTCGTCCACTCTCCAATTTCGGAGCCTTTACAGGGGGTGGGCTGACAGTGCCTTGGCTCCGGGTCCTACTGCCTGCCCTGGTGGACGGGGCACTCCAAAAACCTGGTACACGCACCACTGGTACTGGAGGCTTTTTGGCTGAGGCGCTACGACGGGACTGATGAATTGGAGGGTAGGGGCAAAAAGGTCAATTTGACAGAGGGGCAGTTTCTGACGTACACTGGGATGGGTAGCTGGAGAGGCTCTGGGAGTGGAGGAAGAGGAGGTGGTTGTCGGAGGTGTCACTTTAGCTGTTTTGGGTGCAGGTGCAGGTACTGGAGGCTGTCGTGAGGTGGATGGATGTTGGGTGAGTGATTGCCGGCGTTTGTGTACTTTGGGAGGGGGCGTCACAGACACACTGGGAGAAGACACAGGGGACGTGCAAATGGCAGTGGAGGTGGTGAGTGCAGGTGAGCGGCTTGTGGTGCTGGGGGTCCTGGTGCGAGTCCTAGTGCCTGTAGATGTGGTGCATGCAGGTGTGTGTGTAGACGAGACTGGGAGGGAGGAGGGAGAAGAGGAGGAGGGGGACACAGTGGAGACAGTGGATGTTGCTGTGTCTGTATGGGTCTGATGCTTGTGTGAGTGCCTGTGGTGTGTGTGGTGCCTATGTTTGCTTGAGCTACTTGTGTGTGTTGACTTGTGTGCATGCTGGTCTGTAGGTGTGCTTGGGATGGGCTGGGGTACAGGGGATTGGGTCTGGGTGGAGGAAGTTGGAGGGGGGAGGCTGGACACAGGGACAATGGCTGCCATCAGTGCTGAGGCCAGAGATTGCAGGGTTCGCTGAAGGACAGCCTGACCAGAATGAATGCCTTCCAAGAATGCATTACCGTGTTTCAACTCTCGTTCTACACCCTGGAGGGCATTCACAATGGTAGACTGCCCAACAGTGAGTGACCTGAGGAGGTCAATGGCCTCCTCACTGAGGGCAGCAGGGGTGACTGGGGCAGGGCCTGAGGTGCCTGGGGCGAAGGTGATGCCCACCTTCCTGGGTGAGCGGGCACGGGGCGAACGCTGAGGGGCTGCTGGGAGGGCGGTGCTGGTAGGGGAGGTGGCGGCAGTACCTGTAGAAGTGGGGTGCACAGATGGTGCCGCCACCACAGGGGAGCTCCCATCGGCGGACGAGTCCGTGTCGCTGTTTGGTGATCCTGTGGCCGACGTGAAGCTCCCCTCGCCCTCCGTCCCACTGGTGAATTCAGAGTCTGTGGTGTGGCGCTCCATGGCCATGTGGGATGCAGCTCCCTCGTGCTCCGGTGCCACTGTACCTCCGCCTGTTGATGCTGATGTACAGAAGGATAGGGAGAGGAGAAAAAGGGGGGAGACAGAAGAAAGAGAGTTTTAGTGCATGGCATACCGCTAGCGTTGGCGGACAAGAGAAACGCAGCAGCCCCCTGCATTACGCCGTGCTCCTGCCCTCTGCACATGCAATTTCTGGGATATGGCCTACATGGCAATGGTAGAAATCTGCCCACATGGATGGCAAAGGGGCAACTATACATCAATTTGCTTTTTTTTTTAGCTGGTGTAGAGTGCCACATGGCCTACATAACGGAGGGGCCTTGCCTACCTAAATCGCTCTGGCCTAGGGACACCCACAGCCCACCACCCCCACCCAGACACCTCCACTGACGCAAAGTCCATAGAATGAGGTTGTACTCACCCCCTTGTGTCTGCTGTGATGTCCTTAAGTGCCCATCCAACTCCAGGTAGGCCACCGCCAGGATCCGGAACATCAGGGGGGTCATGGTGCGACGGGCACCCCTCCCACGTTGGGAGGCCATCCCCAGCTGAGCCTCCGCCGTCTTCTTGCTGCAGCGGCAAATGTCCTCCCATCTCTTCCGGCAGTGGGTGCCCCGTCTCTGGTGGGCCCCCAGTGTCCGGACTTCCTTGGCGATGGCACGCCAAATGTCCCTCTTCTGGTGGGCGCTGACCTACATGACATGCACAAGGAAAGAGGAACAGTCATTACCTACAGCACCGTCGTTGTAATTGGCCCCCTCCCAACTCTATCCCTGTGGCCTATTCATCCCCATGCATGACTGTTCTATGTACTCTGCCCCCTTCCCTCATCCACCTAGCCCTCTCCACCCAGGCGTAGCCCATACAACGTGCTCCCTGTGTACTAACCTGTTGGTCTGGAGGACCGTAGAGTAGCGTATACTGGGGGAGGACCCCATCCACAAGTTTCTCCAACTCCTGTGCAATGAAGGCAGGGGCCCTTTCCCCAGACGCAGCAGCCATCGTCGCTTCCAGACCGAGGTCACAGCAGCACTAGCAGTGTAGGTCCTCTCCTGTCGAAGGTCAGGTATCTAGTGATTGAAGAGATAGAAAATGGTGGTGACGTCCGCGGCGGTGAAGTCCGCGGCGGTGTGCATCATCACCGCCAGCGCACCTGTTCATTGGCTCCTGGGACCCATAGGGTCCAATGTTAACCAATGCAGCATTGTGCCGCGCTCTACGACCGCCTACCGCGACGGTGTCCAACGCCAGCGCAGTTACCCCACAATTCCAATGTCCCAGTTTAGAGGTCAGGCAGCCGCCATTTCAGGGGCCCACATGGCTTCAATTACTACTGCGTCACACATACCGAGGCCTACACTCAAAACCTTTCCCGGATGGGTTAATTGTCTGTTGTAGTCTTGTGTGTGACTGTGGGTACATACCTGGAGGAATGCTGACAGTTTCTTCGCTGTTGTCCTTCTTAGGTACTGTCATTTGGGACATATTGGAAGATGGTGGAATCCGCCGGTGTACCGACCGCTGGTGGACCTGTTGACAATGGAAGAGCGACATGTCATCGTGACCTACCGGTTTGACCGTGCCACAATCCAGGAACTATGTACCCAGTTGGAGCCAGACCTGATGTCACCAATCCGCCATCTGACAGGAATCCCCCCTGATGTGCAGGTGCTGTCAGTGCTCCATTTCCTTGCAAGTGGGTCTTTTCAGACAACAGTGGCCATGGCATCAGGGTTGTCCCAGCTTATGTTTTCCAACGTCTTGTCCAGAGTGTTGTCTGCCCTGCTGAAACACGTAAGGAGATACATCATTTTCCCTGAGGTGGCGGATTTGCCTACAGTGAAAGGTGACTTCTATGCCCTTGGACATATCCCGACCCATGTAGCTCTGGTCCCCCCCCCGCAGGAATGAACAGGTGTACAGGAACAGGAAGAGTTATCATTCGATGAATGTCCAGATGGTCTGTTTGGCAGACCAGTACATCTCGCAGGTAAATGCAATGTTCCCTGGCTCAGTGCATGACGCCTACATCCTGCGGAATATCAGCATCCCTGATATGATGGGTGAACTCCAGAGGCACCGTGTATGGCTATTGGGGGACTCTGGTTACCCCAACCTATCCTGGCTACTGACCCCAGTGAGGAATCCCAGGACCAGGGCAGAGGAACGGTACAATGAGGCCCATGGGCGGACTAGGAGGGTGATTGAGCGGACGTTCGGCCTCCTGAAGGCCAGGTTCAGGTGCCTCCATATGACAGGTGGGTCCCTATTCTACTCACCGAAGAAGGTGTGTGACATCATCATCGCCTGCTCCATGCTCCAAACCTTGGCATTGCGACGCCAGGTGCCTTTTCTGCAGGAGGATGATCCAGATGACGGTGAAGCTGATGAAGATGAAAACGACAACAGGGAGTCAGTCATACAGCAATATTTTCAATGAGACACAGGTGAGTACAATTTAATGTTTCACATTATATTACATTTCACATTTTACCTCTATCCTGTACCTACATTTCACTCCCTATTTGGTAACTGAGTTGTCCCCTTCCATTTCAGTTTCAGTAATGTGGTAACCTATGTGTCAACAGCTTGCACCCTTGAAAGGCTTGTAATGTGTGACATTGGTATGTTGACCTTCCAATGGGTAACCTTTTTTAACACTGTAATTGACAATACAAAGTTCACAATCATTGACTGACTCCAATATTATTGAGGTTTCAAGGGTGTTTATTGAAGTGCATAAAAATGTAGGGGGGTTGTGAAATGGGGAGAGGTCATGGTGGAAGAATGTCCATGGCAGAGTCCAGTCTATTAGTCTCACAGGTACATTGCACATCTGGCCATTGGAAGTGGAGCTGGGGCAGTTCCAATCTGGACAGGGTAACAAAGTGGGACAGTGGGGGGACAATCAGGGTGGTCTTATTTCCTGGCGGGGGTCTTGCCATCTTCCTCTGTCCTGTTCCTGGATCTCAGGGCCCGCTTTCATGGTGGTTGTCCGTCTGCAGGGGGTGGGGTGCTGGTGTGTTGGTCCTGTGGCGGGGCGTCCTGTCCACTAGCGCCGGCGGAGGTGGTGGGCATTTCATCGTCCTGGCTAGTGTCAGGGGCCCCTTGGAGTGCCACGGTGTCCCTCAAGGTCTTTTGAATATCCGTCAGCACCCCTACGATGGTGCCCAGGGCGGAGCCGATGGTCCTGAGCTCCTCCCTGAACCCCAAATACTGCTCCTCCTGCAGACGCAGGGTCTCCTGCAACTTGTCCAGGACCGTTGCCATCGTCTCCTGGGACTGGTGGTATGCTCCCATGATGGAGGAGAGGGCCTCGTTGAGAGTAGGTTCCCTTGGCCTGTCCTCCCTCTGTCGCACAGCAGCCCTCCAAGTTCCCCTGTGTTCCTGTGCCTCCGTCCCCTGGACCGTTTGCCCACTACCACTGCCCCCAGGTCCCTGTTGTTGTTGGGGTGTTGGGCTAGCCTGGGTGCCCTGTAGTGGTGGACACACCGCTGATTGACCTGTCCTGGGTAGGGAGGTATGGGCCCGCTGGGTGGATGCTGTGCTGGGGTTACCAGAGGGTGTAAGCTCGGTGTTGGGCTGTGGCTGGGCAAGGGGAACCGACTGTCCTGAGGCCCACGATGGTCCGGGCTGGTCACCAAGATCCAGTAGGGCAGAGCTGCTGTCGTCACTGTGGGCCTCTTCTGGGGGTGGAGTGGTGTTGTCTGGACCCTCTGGTGTGGTGACGTTCCTTCGGGTTCCTGCGGGGATATAAGTACATGATTATTGCATGTGTGTGTTTCATGGTGTGCAATGGTTGGGTGTGCGTGAACCCCAGTGCAGGCATTCCTGTGTGGGGGCTTGTGTGGTGATGTTTGGGGGGTGTTGTGGGTCTGTGCAGTGGGCATGCTTTAGTGATGGGTGTCCATGCTTAGTGGTGTCATGCAGGTCTTGGGGTTGGGATGGGTGGTTGGTGTTATGGGTAGGTTAGTGAGGAGTTAGGGTGATAGGGGAGGGTGTGAGGGTGGGGGTGTGTGATAGCATGCAGGTAGGGTGGGGGATATGATAGTGAAGATTTAACTTACCAGTGTCCGTTCCTCCAACGACTCCTGCGAGGCCCTCAGGATGCAGGATGGACAAAACTTGCTCCTCCCATGTTGTTAGTTGTGGGGGAGGAGGTGGGGGTCCGCCGCCAGTCCGCTGTACCGCGATGTGGTGCCTGGATACCGTGGAACGCACCTTCCCCCGTAGGTCGTTCCACCTCTTCCTGATGTCCTCCCTATTTCTTGGGTGCTGTCCACAGCATTGACCCTGTCGACTATTCTTTGCCATAGCTCCATCTTCCTGGCTATGGATGTGTACTGTACCTGTGAGCCAAATAGCTATGGCTCTACCCTGATGATTTCCTCGACCATGACCCTGAGCTCCTCCTCGGAGAAGCAGGGGGTGTCTTTGGCGTGACCTGGGGTGTGTGTGTGATGTGTGGGGTGGTGTATGTGTTGATGGTTGTGGTGAGTGTAGTGGTATGTGGTGTTTTGTGCGTGGATGTTGTGTGGGTGATGGTGTAGTGTGCCTCTGTGTGATGGTGTTATCTATTCTGTGCTGTCTCTCTCTGGCCTTCTCTCAGAAATTCTGGTCGTAGGGGTTTGTGGGTGTGTGTTTTATATTGAATTGGGTGTGTGGGAGTGTTGTTTGTATGTGTATCAGGTGTGTGTATTTTGAATTGTCCAATGTGGCGGTGTTTTGGATGTGTGTGTGTATTTTGAGCGCGGCGGTGTGTACCACCAATGGAATACCGCGGTTGAAAGACCGCCGCGTGGATTCGTGGGTCGTAATAGCATGGGCGTGTTTCTGTAGGCGTGGAGGTGGAGGATTTGTTTCCGCATATTTATCGCTGACCTTTGGTGTGGCGGACTTGTGTGGGTGTCTGAATTTCGGCGGATTCTGTGATGTGTGTCATAATAGCTGTGGCGGAATACCGCCACCACGGCAGTGTATTGGCAGTCTTCTGCACGGCGGTAAGCGGCTTTTACCGCCAATGTTGTAATGACCCCCATAATAATCAAATGTTGTCCCGTAGTACCAAATCCAGCTGTGATAATGTTTCAAGTTCCCTGTGATGCTGAATGGTTCTCAGTCATCGACTTGTCACAAGCATTCTTTTCTGTGCCTCTTCATGAGGACAGCCAATTTCTCTTTTGTTTCAAATTCCTAGACAGAGTCTACAGTTGGTGTCGAATTCCTCAAGGGTTTTCGGAGTCACCATCAATTTTCAATCAGATTCTAAAGAAAGATTTGGAATCGCTGGAATTACCGTTTGAGTCAACCTTAGTACAGTACATTGACGATTTGCTGATCGCATCCAAAACAGAAAGTGACTGTACAGCCGACACCATTGCCCTATTGAACCATTTGGGAAGGAATGGACATAAAGTGTCCCCTTCAAAATTACAGTTCTGCCAGAAGAAAGTGAAATATTTGGGTCACCAAATAGAGAAAGGGTCACGGAGAATTATGAAGGAAAGAATAACAAGTGTACTTCAAATGAGTCCCCCAAAGACGAGGAGGGAGGTGAGAAAGTTTTTGGGAATGGTGAGCTACTGTCACCAATGGATTCCCAATTTCTCAACCCTAGCAAAACCTTTATTGAAACTGACCCAGAAGGATGCGCTGGATGAAATAGAGCTGAAAGGAGATGAGATGGATGCTTTTATTGAATTGAAAGAATGCATGTGCAGGGCTCCAGCTTTAGGTATGCCTGATTACACAAAGCCTTTCACATTGTTTTGTCATGAACGTGATGCATGTTCCTTGTCTGTCTTGACCCAAGCCCATGGTGGCGTAAACAGACCAGTAGCATATTTTTCAGCTACTTTGGATCCGGTCGCAGCAGCACTGCCAGGGTGCTTGCGTGCCGTAGCTGCAGTTGGTATCAGCCTAACTCAAAGTGAAGGAATAGTGATGGGACACCCTTTAACAGTCATGGTCCCTCACTCAGTCGAGATACTTTTGGCACGTTCCCGAACACAGGACATGACTGGTGCTAGACTCACAAGGTATGAAACAATAATTCTGGGATCACCTAATGTGCAGTTGAAACGGTGCACTACGTTGAATCCAGCAACCTTGTTTCCCAGTGAAAATGCTGAAATTGAGAACGCTGAAGACATCGAGCACGATTGTCTTCAGGTGACTGAATTTTGCACCAAACCAAGACCTGATATCAAAGATACCCGATTGGAAGAAAATGATCAAGTCATTTTTGTTGATGGTTCATGTTTAAGAGATGCACTGGGAATATTGAAAGCAGGATATGCTGTATGTACGGTAACAGGTGTTCTGGAAGCATCTTGGCTTCAAGGAGTTTACTCTGCACAAGTAGCGGAATTGGTAGCCCTTACTAGAGCTTGCCAACTCTCTGCATTGATGAAAGTCACCATTTACACTGATAGTCAGTACGGATTTGGAATAGTGCATGACTTTGGACAATTGTGGTCACAGAGAGGCTTCATGACCTCTTCAGGATCACCAGTGAAAAATGGTGAAAGAATAAGAGAATTGTTACATGCCATCCAATTACCAGGAGAAGTAGCAGTGGTAAGATGCAGTGCACACTCGAAAGGACAAGACTATGTTTCTCTGGGAAATGGATATGCGGATCAAGTCGCAAGGTTTTGCGCATTGAACTGTATATTGCTCAGGGATGAGTGGAACCTGATAAATGAGCCAGAACTTGTACCAAGCGAAATCTTTGCTCTAAAGATGGTAGATACAATGGATGAATTGAAATCCTTACAGAATGATGTCAGTGAGGATGAGAAACTCTCATGGACCAAATCGCAATGTGTAAAGAGACTAGACAAATTATGGGTTTCAAGTGAAGGGAAATTTGTCCTGCCAAACAGTCTTTTGACACAGTTAGCCAGATTTTACCATGGACAAGCCCATCTTGGGAGGGATGCCATGATTAGACTATTTAAAACTGATTGGTTTAACCCCAAATTCCGTCAAGTTGCTGAAGCAGTTTGCCTCGTTGCGTCATTTGCCAACAGATGAACGCAGGGAAGGGAACTGTAGTAAATTTGAGCCACATTGGAAGAGCAGGGGGTCCCTTCAGCAGGATTCAAATGGACTTCATTGAGATGCCTGTGCATGGAGGCTTGAAGTATGTGTTGGTGGTTGTGTGCATTTTTAGTCACTGGATTGAAGCATACCCTACACACAGAAATGACAGTCTCACAGTTGCAAAACTACTCTTGAGAGAGCTAATACCACGTTTCGGATTCCCGATCTCCTTAGAATCAGATAGGGGAAGTCACTTCAATAACGAAGTAATAAAATTACTTTGTGCAGCGCTGAACATTGAGCAAAAGTTGCATTGTAGCTACCGCCCTGAAGCCTCAGGTCTAGTGGAGCAAATGAATGGCACATTGAAATCAAGGATGGCGAAAATATGTGCATCAACAAACTTAAAATGGCCTGACGCATTGCCCTTGGTGTTAATGTCGATGAGAAACACCCCTGACAGAAAGACTGGACTGTCCCCGCACGAGATCCTCATGGGCAGAGCCATGAGACTTCCAGCAGTTCCTGCAAATGCTCTTTTGAATATTACAGATGATATGGTGTTAGACTACTGCAAAGGTCTAGCTGATGTGGTCTGCTCTTTCTCTCACCAGGTGGAGGAAACCACCTTGCCACTGATCCAAGGTCCAGGACACGCCCTGAAAGCAGGTGACTGGGTCGTGATAAAGAAGCATGTGAGGAAGTCGTGTTTGGAACCCCGTTGGAAAGGACCTTTCCAAGTGATTCTGACAACTACCATCGCCGTGAAGTGTGCGGGAGTTCCCAACTGGATTCATGCCAGTCACACGAAGAGGGTGACGTGTCCCACAGAAGAGGAAGTTGAAGCGCTGAAATCACCAGTGTCTGATAACAAAGTACCAAGCGCTGAGGCAGAACGAAGAGTACCTAGAAGCGAACAGGTAGAAATAGAGGAAGGAGAAATATTTTCTGAGGACGAAGCAACTGATTCATTTGGGGAAGACCAAGGAGGAGCCTCAGAAAGTGACGAAGGTCCTGAAGGTGATAAAGAGCCTGAAATAGCTGAAGGCGACAGAGAGCCTGAAGCAGGTAATAGTAGCAAAGAGCTCGAGACAGGTGAAGGAGCAGGAGAGCCTGATCAGAGGAGGGCTTTCCCAGAAGCAGACGATACAGGAAAAGAAAAGGAAAACCTGATTGACTTCCCAGAAGGAGAAGACAAGGCAGAGCAGAACAAAGCTGTTCAAACTCCTTCAGAAGAGGTTGCAGGTCCATCAAGTGGACACAGTGCAAAAAGAAGACAAAGCATATCGCCAGTAAAATTAAGAATCAGAGAAACATTAAACGACAGTGAAGGGCCAAAGGTGAAAGAGAAAAGAAAGGAAGTGTCTGTCGCAATAACAGCACCAAATGAAGAGAAGGACTTGGCCAAGGAAGAAAGTACCAGCGAGAGAGAGTCGAAGAGAGATGCAAAATTGAAAAGAAAAAGAATACCGAGCAAGAGATATTCTGGTCCGGAGTGGGCATACATAGCCACTAACGATTGGTCAGACGAATTCGTATCCCTCAGTCTCGAGAACGAAGAGGCAGAACTTCACTTTGGCACTTGAGGAGTAAAACTCCATGAACTTTACCAAATAGAGACAATGATAACCTGATTGACTTTTCAAACGGCTAAGACATTGCTAACTTGATTGACTTTAAAACCGATTTTGAGACAACGCTGCTAACCGATAAGAGACTAAGGGCCTGATTCTAACTTTGGAGGACGGTGTTAAACCGTCCCAAAAGTGGCGGATATACCACCTACCGTATTACAAGTCCATTATATCCTATGGAACTCGTAATACGGTAGGTGGTATATCCGCCACTTTTGGGACGGTTTAACACCGTCCTCCAAAGTTAGAATCAGGCCCTAAGCTGCTAAAAGAAAACTGTGTGAACATTGAACTCGTTCAGCCTTGTATATATCTGCAAATCCGCTTTGATAAAGTGTCTTCAACTTTCTGATTCTATACAGATCATGACAGGCTACTCTACACAGGGACATAAAATGAAGTGTTGTAAATACATGTGTATAGGTCTAATAACTGCATGCGTACTAATCATTGTAGCAATAGTTCTTGGAATGCATGGAAAGAACGAGAGTGAGACGAATGATGCTTCTACTTCTAAACCTACTATTATTTCTGAACTAACAGCTCTGAAGAGACTCGAACAAGACGAGAGACATTTGCATGATAAAAAGGAACTTTCGTCTAACGTTTTCTATCGCTTGCTGAGTGAGTATGTTGAGACCATGGATGCCAAAGATTGTTATGTGTGTACACAAATACCTACCTCAGTAGTGGAAGGGGTGACGTATCACAGCATGCCTCTTACGTATGGAATTACATGTAGTATAATAATGTCCAGATTTTATGGTCAACAGTACATTCATTATTTTTACTCTAATTATGATGTTACATTTGCATATGTCCCCATAATCGAGTACCTGAGCAAAGTGGCCAGAGATTATTATATAAAATTGATGAGAGACTTCTTTGAGCCGTTGTCACCTTTTCACACAGCTCACGCGCATAGAGAGAACCTTACATGCTTGCTTTCACCAGTGGAGATAAACTTCTTAGACCGCACTGACGATAGGAGGAAAGAAATGAAGGAGGAATTAGAAAGGGAATTACACAAAAGGACATCTGTAGATAACTATGCTTTTGCCGCAATAAAAACACAAGGGAAGATAGCTTTAGATACATTGCACGTAGGGAGATTTTGTATACATAGACATAAATCATATTATGACACAGTTTTTGTGGGAACGAGTGAATGTAAACACACGTTTTTGTTTCAACCTAAGTGGACGTTCATGCTGAATGGACAAGACCCAGTTATTCCTGGGATATATTATGTTTGTGGACTTAACGCCTATTATCGTCTTCCTAAAGGATGGTATGGGAGATTTTATTTGGGAATAGTGTTCCCAAAGTTTTATCAACTGGACGACTTAAAGAAATTTCAAAAGCTGTCTGAATCACATCATGTTCAGAAAAGGGAGACAGCTTCTGGTGTGGTAGGAGATATATTTGGGGCTTTGATTCCTTCAGTGGGAGTCATATTGAATTCAATAAAAATACGAAAGTTGTCTACTATTGTGGATAACATGCTGACAAAATTTTCAGGAACAATAATCCTGATGGATGCTTAACTCGCTGCAGAAAGAGCTATGACTCTTCAAAATCGGCTTGCCTTAGACATTCTTTTAGCAAAGGATGGCGGCGTTTGCAAAATGCTTGGTACACGTCACTGTTGTACATATATACCAGACAGCAGTGGAAAAATAGAAAGATGCTTACAAATTTAACTAATGAAAGTACAGATTTGAAGGAATTGAAAGAACCAGGAGTCTGGGAGAAAGTTGGAAAGGGATTTGCTTCTGTGGGAAATTGGCTCAGCAACGTTTGGAACGGATTGTTACTAAAAATAGTGAAGGGAATATTGATAATATTAATTTGTTTATTAGGCTTTTGGGGGATATGGAAAGCTATCAAAATATTGAAAACAAGACGCGAAAGGAGAAGAGAAGAGAAAGAACAAACCAAAATGGTAGAAATATATAGAGAAAAATCTAAAGGGATTAAAAGAAAAAGGGAATTGACTGAAGTGCCAAATTACTATACAGAATTTTAATGGAATAAAATTTGTGGGTAGATTTGATGTGATGACATAATTAGTCATCAGAGGAGGGATTGATGACGCAGGAAAAGAGGGTCCAACATATATTCATATATGTCATGTAACCAAAAGCATATAATGTAGTGTGATTTTAGTAAAGAAAATAATGTACGAGGGAAATTGTGCCCTCGGGTAGTTTGCCATCATTATAAACGAGCTTTATTAAGCATGAAGAATTGAAACATGTAGTAATCCGTCATAATTGCAAATATATGCCATGATTTCTTATTTGAAACTGTTTTGCTTACCCTAAATTTAGTAGAGGCTTTGGCCTAGTTGCCTGGTCTCAAATTCTAACTGCGTGGCTTTTCCTTGAACTAATGAAACATATATTCTTGCTTGAAGTTGTATTTTTCCAGCAGAGATGACTAATACACTTATCTCCAAGGTTTCGTACTAGGCCGGTTTCATCCCCTTTGATACAAGGTCAGTCTCTGCAGGTGCGGACAATGAAGGTACAGATAGTAAAAATAATTGGCAAACCATGTTACAACTTGTGTTCCTAGGACCCAAGGACAATGTATGCATAAATGAGCGCTAGTAAAAAGACAATTTTCATTGGACAATTTGAAGCCAACCTATGAACCCTCCAATGGAAGACCCTCCAGAATTTGGAATGTTTCATATTTAAACCCCTGGAGAAAGAGAATTCAGCCATTTTCCTTGATGCCAATTTGAAGCCAGATGCCAGACTCCATTTTGGACGACACCCTGATGCCCTTTTCTCTATTCCAGAGAAACAGACTTTAAGAATTCTCACCCTAGAGACTTTAACTTTGATTTGCCCCGTCTTGCCCATGAAGTAACTTTGCCCCTTCTCCTTGCCGCTGCAAGGAAGCTTGCCCTTAACTTTGCCCCTTTTAAACCTACCCCATGCTGATCGAACCAGTACCTGAGGGACGAAGACTTTTCTTGAATGCTGATTGTATTTGGTAAATATGAAAGGATAATTGTATTATGCATTGTGTTTTTCCTTTTAGGTACCAACTGCTATTCGATAGGGCCCAAGCTAGAAGTTTTCCAAATTTGTGTTGACTAAATTCGTTTTGCATGAAGCCCCACATGCCAATGCTAATTCGAGGTTAGCCGAGGTATTCATTCGATGCACCATGCTAATTTGAAATCTTGTCATGCTGACCAATGTATTAAATTAGTCAAATACAGTTATTCATATTAGTGATTTGCATTGCCATAACTGAATGTATCATTATCCAGATTTTGCGTAGATTGCGTTTCTTCCGCCGCTATGGACAGCTAGTAATGTTCATATACATATATCATTTGGTTTTGAGACTTATATACATCGTGCTAGCTTTGTTAATATAGGGAAATAAATTCACTAACTTTTAATAAACTGGTGTGGTTATTCATGACTGAAAGGTCATGATGCGCCGAAATACCAACTGTTATTGATTTCTGATGTGTTATTTTGATCCATTAATTGAGTATTGAGTACCGATTACAATAGTTATTGATTATTGATCTAAGTGACCCGACTATTCTAGGATGAGGAGAGCCCGACTCGGCTAAAAGATTCACCGATCTCCAACGTGTCCAGGTGCAGGTAATTTATAAGGGCTTGACGCGTTATCAAGCCTTAGGGATGGCATACTACAGTGAGGGACCGTGTACACAAAGGGATCTCTGCAAATTTCTTACATTTTGATGGCTGGGTTGTGAATATTTTTTTAGAGAAGCAATCCTCTGATTTATCAATGAGAGAGAACTTGGAGCAGAATGCTGGGGTTTGGCCATGGAAGGATGCTAAAGTCTTGGGATGTGATTTGTATCCTTGATTAAAAAGGCAGTGAAGGGTTTTCAGACCTGGTGTGATGTGGGTCTGGCATTACTACCCATAGATGAACTGTTCCTCATGGCTTTTTCGTTGCTGAATCCTGGAGGGCTCTTTTTGTAAAAGGCATGTAAAATTACTTTGAAGTAGTCAATTCTGAAAATTACTAGTGCACGTACCAAGGAGTAGCGGATGTATCAGTACAAATAGCTGGTACTTAATGTAGTAAGTAATCATCTTTTAGACTTGACTTGATGGGTGATTGAGAGGTCAAAATAATTCACACACTAGCTATGCAACGTCTTCATTAGATTTGGTGGAGGTCCAAATATATCAGTCACATCGCTTGAGACTTTGAGTCTACCCAGCTAACTGACGAGGGGCTCTTGCCTTGATTTATATTTTGTTACAGTGTGCTCATCACTCATGGTCCATAGTTGACCTTATCATCTCCGGGGTGACACTGACATGATGCTATAATCGGGAATATAAGACAGAAAACCCTAAAGCGAGTGAGAAACACACAAAATTACCATTCTTATTCTTGTGACCCTTTTACCATAGATGCTCCAGCTGCCATTTTGTTTCACTCCTGTGTTTAAGTGACTATCAATCTGAAGAGTGTTGACAAAGCCCCAGGCCTTAGCACAAGTCATAGGGCCAAACACATGTTGGTTGAACAACAAGAACGGAACTCTTAACTACCTGTTAATTATTTGAATTAATATATGTGATGATTTGCTCTCAGGTCTCAAGTGTTAACATTTTCCTTTAAAATATAAAGCTAACCAAAAGATATACATGAACTTGACAATTCATATCCAAATTGATCTGGTAATTGCATCTCAATGTTAGAAATGTTTCAATTAACTAGGTAAAAGGGTTACGCCTAGAGTGAATGCACCCTAAATACCAAACCCTAATCCAGAACCCTAGAATCACAAATCGGTATTACTAGAGCGAGCAGGAGTAAAAAGTCCTTAACCTACTTATCTCCAAATAGGCCGAGCCTGGTGAACTGAAATGCCAAAAATGTCAGCGTTGAGATCCATGAGCCATATCACAGACTTATTTCATTGAGGCTAAGCCACTTAAGTTTCATCTAATGCTTGCAAACGTTTATCACAGGTAGTGGGTGAGAACAGGACTCTTCCTTCAGCATGTTAGCAATCTGGATAACCATTATTTGAAGGTAGAGGCTACTGTGATGTTCATCCAGAATACGTGTTAAAGAGACCATGTAGACATTTAACAATTTCAGAGCAATGGTTAGACCTTGGCAAACCAAACTATTGAAGTATTTGTTAAACTTATCTGCAAAAACTGTCTGTAATTGCTAGAAATAGAGAAGAAGAGCACTAGCTTAAAGTCTGATTGTCACTCAAACAAGGCAGATGAGGTGTTAAACTATTTATGCTGTGGATTATATTGTATTTTAGGGGATGTTCCTCAGTCAGACTATCATAGTAATGTTTGTGTAGCCATTTGAGTCACACATTTTTTGGACCGATAAGCAGAATATCAACAGATGTGTCAAGTATCAATTTGGGATGGAAGTCTAGAAGATTAGAACAGCAACTCAAAGGCCACTAAAGCCAGAGAACCCATCCCCAGCATACCCTATAATTTTATGTACAGAAATGACTCGAAGAGGCGCTAAATGTCATTACGAAACGTTATGTACATTTTTAATATAGCATTAGAATAAATTAAACAAATTAAACATGGCGTAAGAGATCCCTGATTATGATCACAATAGTCAAGTTCAAACTATGAGGTTGGCACTGTTAACTGTGTTTGTTAACTTTAATTTTAATCAATTCTCAACTCTCTGCTCTGTGCCAACTCGCGTTTCACAACTATTCCAGAAAATTGTCACTTCATCAGGGCAGTTCTTATTGTATATGTGAGAGTGACCCAACCTATACAAGAAGTTTGTTCAGGATTTGAATTATGTGAACTGTTACCTGTACTTCGTTGCCTTATGAGAGGAGATTACGTTGTATTTTATATTGTGAATACAAGCACATTAAGGGAGATACTGAACTATATATACCTGTATACAGATATTAACATATATAACATATATTAACATATATAAACTGCGTACAATAATTATTTTTCAATTTTATTTTAGTAATTATTTTATAATTTTAATTTAAGTGGCGTTGGTACCTTTGCATTGCTCAGCTGAATGTGCTGTCTGTTGCAATTTGCTCGTTTTACAATTATTAAAACCACTGACATACTTCACTTTAACTTAAGTTTCAGTACCAATGTCACCTGCCTGCATTTGTGTGATGGATTCTTCTTATGGTTTGTTCACGTGGGACTTGTATTTGGTGGCTATGACTGCCTTACGTATGTTGTCGTCGTTGTGTTTGTCTGTAGTTCATTTCAGGAATCCATCAGAACATGTTTCCTGGCTGCTATATTCGAATTCAAAATCCACAGGTGGCATGCATGCAATTTATGTTTGCTTCAAATAGATTCAGTACTAGATACATATCTTAATCAGGCAAAGAATGATATGCAAATCGACTTCAATTTAATCGAGGCAGCGTGGTATACATATTGCTTTGCAGCAGGAAAAAAGATGCCAAACAAATTTATTAACAATTGAGCACGAGCGCTAACATTATGTTCAGTATTTTATTGTCTTGTTTTTTCCGAGAGCAAGGTCAACACGTATTGCCTTTCACAAATCCCCACAAAACTGTTGACACATTGCTACAAACTGCAGGTAGTATTGTGGTTGATTTCCCTTTTCGCTCCCTGCATGCTCCAGTGAATTTTTCAGGACATTCAGTTCTTGCAATTTGATCTTGTCATTAAAATACATATTTTCTATAGATCTGTGACAGGAGCCACGCAACAACATCTACGGCATGCATATTTACACAAAGCAAGCCACAGACAATTGTAAGCGGAAGGGGGAGTGTTCTACGGGGCTGCTTGCAAGCAGGAAAGCAACTCATCACGTAGTGAGTGATTCATTGAAAACACTGCCATAAAAGGATGTACAACGACACTGCAGCAGTGTTAAGCAGGAAGTCACGGAACTACCAGCAGGCTCCTAATACATCCTAAGAAGAAAGAATGGATCAGCGTAGCCTTCAACAAATACAAGTTAATTGTTGACTTTAATGTGGGCAAGTCAGTGAGAATGAGGACGCAGTGCCCGGCATGCATGTGCATGTGTGTACTAGGTAGACATTCTGCGGAATGTTCTGGGTGTATGGAGTGAGAATGTGATGATGTGGTGAATTTTGTGTGTTTGGCTGACAATTAATCACAGGTGAGAAGGGACAGAGCCCTGCCTAACTATAGGATGACCGTTCTACTGTCAGGACTAGGCCCTAACATAGAGTAAAGATATTATAGCCTTTTACCTAAATGACTCCAGACTCTTGTTTGATGCCCTGATTCAACAACTACATAAGAACCCCCTGCAAGAATTAAATGTCAATGTATACTATTTTTTCAAAGACAGATCAGTCATTAATAACAGAAATGAAAAGAATGCCAAAGAAGAAAGCTCCAAACCACTCAGTAGGTACGGCTACACACAAACCCTGCCCATGTTAACCAGTATCCTGGTTGACAACAATTCAGTTGTTAATTTGGGAAAGTGTGTCCCATACCAACCTAATAAACACAATCTAGGTAGGTCAAAACACAGTTCAGAGAGAGAATCTCTGCCCAATGCCTAATGGTTGTAGCACAAGTAGTAGGCAATCCCCAGAGAAATGTGTGTTAAACTCAAACAGTACCAAGAATTTCAAAGTTAAGAATACAACTCAATAACATTTAGAAAAATGGGGGAAAAGTTAACGAGTAAAAAGCCACTTTTTGAAATAGTGATAGTTAGTTTAATATTAGTTAATAGGCCAGCAGGTCAAGCCAATTGGCTGTTTTTTAAAACACCACGTGCCCTAATACCTTGGGCTTACTTCTGAAAAATTGGCTTGCTTGCACCGTGGTGTTAGTGTTGGCTTTGTAATGGGAACTTAAGGAGTTAGTGTGTGTGAAGTCCTCGCAGGGCAATGACAGGGCAGTAGAAACAATGGGGGTGGCAGAGGCAGTTCAGGTGCTCCTGACCCCACACAATCGTGACGTGTGTTTTCCAAGGATCCATCCACATGTGCTGTGGGGAAATGGTGCAACCGCCGGGCTTTTCCATGCTCAGACTGAATGCACCGGACGACAGACCGACTCTCAAAACCTGACCCTGGATAGTGGGAGCTGGGTGCCAACCAGGAAGCTGAATGATGCACCCCGTGGTTCTCGCTGAACTCTTGAGTCCTATCGCCACGCTGGGTTGCGTCACTACACAGGCCTGTTGGACAAGCGCCGGGCTAGCACAATTTCAAACTCAGGGGTTAAGCTCCTGGTGCTCCGGCCAGAGCTCCATCTGCCGGCTGCTGCTATGATCTCGATCTTGTCACCTCTTGCAGCCTCCCACAGCCTCTCTCATTCTCTCCACACACGTCTATTTTCAGCCTGCTGCTGTGTACTGTTCTTCTACATTACGTTGCATTTCAAAATAAAATAAAGAGCACCTAGAAAAAATAAAGCACCATCAAAAAATAACATTTAGCATTTTACTGGAGCATAGGTATAATTTCAGGCCAACCATGATCGAGAAGAGGCCAGGTACAGTGAGCAGGTCATCCCAGTCAGCATTTCTATAGGGGTGGGCAGTGAGCTCTGCTCCGCTAGCAGAGTTAACTTTGTTGTTGGCACTCCGTTGAAGTGCGGAGTGCCACCAAAAACTCCACCAGCCTGCCAGGGAAGCAGAGCTCACCGACGTATGCACTGCAGCCCAGTTATGGGCCACACAGCACAAGCGCAGACAGTCTGTACTTGCGCTGTGTGGCCCATAACTGGGCTGCACTATACACTCAGCCCAAAACAACATTTTCCTCACTACGACAGACTTTGCTTTCTGCCGGTTAGCATGGTGCTGCTGCAAGCTGCTGCTGGGGGGCTGCACAGGCACCAGCTCCAGATCCAGGCCCCCCTTCTTTCACTGTCCTTAACAGCCCAGGAGGCAGAGGGAGACAGTGAGCCAGGCCGCTGGCAACGGGGACCCTCCTGGACCCAGGCCAGACCCTTGTTTCGCTTTTTTTCTATGTGCACATGGGGGCCAGCACTGGGCATTGACAGTATTTGCATATGAGGGGGGTCTGTGCTTGAAAAGAAGGGAAACATATAGTCACAGCTCCACTTGAAAAAAAACTGTCTCCACAGAGTCCCTGGAAAAAGAAGTGGTGTTATGGGGTGTGGTGCTGAGGCCAGCAGGGAGAGCTGGGGATCGGGTGAGCATCAGTTGCTGAGCGGTAGACCGTCAGCCCCCACCACATAGAGATGCGGATGGCCTGAGAGAGTGCCTTAGGAGCCAGGATAGGCACTTTGTGAAAATACAAGCCTGCTGGTGGTGAGTTGGTTTGCTGCTGCTAGTGCTGGGCCCTTAAAAAAAGGTAGTCTGAGGCTATGTGTAAGTGCAGAGGAAGCAATTGCAAGGCTGGTGCAAGACAGGGGTTGTGCTTGGCCCTCTGTAGCAGTTTGTGAAGGAGGGCAGTTAGTGAAGGGAAGTGTGCAGGTGTGGAGAGCAGCAGGCTCCAGGCCGGTGTGCTGTGTCAGCACAAGGTGCCTGAAACAGCAGCTTTTGCTGCTTACGGCATACCTCCTGGCCTCAATGCACCCGATCTCAGAAGCATTAAGCATGGTCTGGCTGCCTGACCCTGCTTAGCACTTCCAAGATTGGACGCATTCAGGCCTGGGTGGTAGGGCAGATGGCAGTCCGCTATACGTGGAACTCCACACAATTCCACAGATTTTTTTGCCAACTCTGCAGAATTTCGCAGAGTAGAACTCCATCAGCTCAGCCCAACCCTACGTTTTTACCTTCAGACTTAGGGCCTGATTACAATCTTGGTGGAGGGGAATACTCCCTCACAAACATGACGGAAATCCTGTCTGCTGCATTCTGAGCCCATTATATCCTATGGAGATCATAATACAGCAGACAGACTATCCGTCATGTTTGTCATGGAGCATTTTATCTGTCAAGATTGTAATCAGGCCATTAGTCTCGGAAATGGAAATCAAAATGTTCCTCAGGGGTAAAATCATAAGCTGTAAACAGTGAGGGTTCGTTTATGTTGGATATATTGTAGTTGAGCTGTTGTTGACTGTTGGGTTTGGCGAAAAAAGCTCACAGAGGGCTTGGTCTGATTTCATATCCACCAACAGTGCTTTGTTGGTCAGATGTATTTTCTACCTTGCCCCAGTCCAAGGTCTTATCTTTAAACATAGTCAATTATTTTGGCAGGCCAAATTCTTCAGCAGGGCAAAGCTGGAAACTGCATCCAAGCATGGTTCAACAAAGCTGGATACCTTTATGGTGAAGCATTGATATACCGGTTTCCAGGGTGGCAAAAAGCTCCCTGCAGGACAACCTGATTTCCTGGTCAAGTCCCAGTCATTTTTGTCTACCTCCGGAGGACCTGGACAATGTGCTAAGTGGCAGTGTTCTCCAACTGCTGGTAAAGTGCCTTCTGATCAGTCCTGCAGTCTCTAGCTTCTTCTGAGCAGTGGTGTAGACACCAGGTATCTTTTAAGCCAGGTCTCCTGAGGGTTCAGTTCTCTGTGATCAGCTAGGCCTTTTTGGAGTTCAAAGTCCCTCTAGTTATGGTGCCAGCTAAAGTAGACAAACAGGAGGCCAACCAGTTGAGCCTTGGAGAGCATTTCTACTCTTCCTTTCAGAAATCTTCCTCCATCAAGACCTTCTTGTTCTGATGGAGACTTCTCGGGTAATGGGATGTTCTGAGGAGGTGGTGGCCGATATGCCAGATTTATCCTGTGCACTAGCCAATGATTGAAAAAATGCTGCAGCTCAAACCTATCTATCTTCTTGCAGCCCCCTTCTTCTTTTGTTTTACTTCATTTTTGTCTTTTAAAACATTATCCAGGAGGCCCTCTTTCAATCTGGCAGAGCCATTCTTCCACTAGATTGGTCTATCTTCAGTGACCTAACTGCACCCCTACTTAGATGACTACTCCTCCAACCTGATAGGGTCCAAACTGGTTCTCACCCTGACTTTGACTGGTTGCGTAGAAGGGTCCTGGAATTGAATAGGAGAAGCCCTCTCTGGCATCTACAAGTAAAAAGAGGTAATTGTAAGGTTGCCCTTTCTTCTGCGAACTGTTTCTGTCCACTCCTAAATAGCTAATCCCTGCTAAGCAGTCCACAGTTAACACTCCTCCATACTTCCTAAGCTCAGAAGCACGTGATTATCCTCTGAGACAGTGTCATTAACTCTTGCCAGCCAAGGATTTTTATTCCACCTCTGGTGGTATGATGAGTGGCAAAACTGGTTTTCCGTCAGTTGTAGCTCAAACATCATAAAGTACATTTTTAAAATGTTACTTTTCTGCATAAGGTATCAAACATCTGATGTTATCATTAAATTAGACTTTGAATACTCTGTAGAAAATAACTGTGAAGGCTATTGCTAGCATTTTTCTAAGCAGAGATATGAAATTAAACAATTTAATAGCACCCTAGCTAGGACTATTTAAAATGTAGCTGGACCTAAACAGTCACACAGCCACACCTAGCTTTTAGACCTTGAGTCACTATGAGGGCACACTTTATTTTAAATACTTTTTATATAGGAGGAAGCCTGACTTGTGGATGCGTAAGGTAGACTTTAGAGGTGACATAATATATGAAATAAGTTTCCTACATGATGAAGCTCTTTTCCTTGCCAAGCTTTACTGCAATGCATTTAAACCACAGGCCAGCTAGAGCACAGTGATGCTCCTGGCAGACATATATTTTTGACATACATTTACATGGTGTAAATACACACTGAGGCTCACATATGGCAATTCACTCACATGCCACTGATGCATTTTATGTGCCATTTACTATGGCATTGTAGGAACATTATATAAACCAAGTATATGGAACCAAATGAAACCAATGTTACCTTTGCCAATTGTAAGGCCAGGAAACACCTTACAGAGCCATAATGCCATTAAAAATAGGGTCCAAAAAGGTGAGAAATCTGGGGTGAGCATGCAGAAATGGGGATTTTGCTTCACTAGATGTCTAGCATTCACTTAGATTGCTTATTGTGACACACAGGGTTGCTGTTCTTCTACCTTTTCCTGTGTTCTGCCAGTTGTTGGTTGTGTATCTATCCCAATTCCTCCCTCACTATCTATCTTTCAGTCTGTGTCAAAGCTTGCAGAGGTACCGTTGTGTGGGGTGGCCAAATATGTTGTTCCCCCAGTCTCATTCACAGAGAATATCTTGTCTTAGGTTGGGTGAGTGAAGTTTAAATGGAGATGGAGTTCAAACCCCTCACAAAGCATATATGTTGGAAAGTACCTTTCTGCAGGGTCACCCCCAAACTTTTTCCCTTCTGCCTCCTCTTTTTCTGACCTCATTTTTGCTAGCTTTAGGACTCTGTGCAGTTTACCAGTGCTACTCAGTGCTAAAGTGCATATGCTCTCTCTCTAAAACATGGTGACATTGGCTCATACCCAAATGGCATACTTAATTTACTTGTAAGTCCCTAGCAAAGTACACTACATGTGCCCAGGGCCTGTAAATTAAATACTACTATTGGACCTGCAGAACTGGTTGTGCCACGTAAGTAGCCCTTAACACACCAGCCTGCCACTGCAAGGCCTGTGTGTTGAGTTTCACTGTTACTTTGACTTGGCATTTAAAAGTACTTGCCAAGCCTTAAATCCCCCTTTTTCTACATATGTCACCACTAATGTAGGCCCTAGGTAACCCATAGGGCATGGTGCTATGTAGGTAAAAGGCAGGACATGAACATGTGTGTTCTTTATGCCCTGGTAGTGTAAAACTCCTAAATTTGTTTTACACTGCTGTGAGGCCTGCTCCTTTCATAGGAAAGCTTTAGGACTACCCTCTAATAATGTTTGAGAGGTAGATTCTGGTCTGAAAGGAGTAAACAGGTCATATCTAGTATGGCCAGAATAGTAATAGAAAATCCTGCTTATTGGTGAAGTTGGATTTAATATTACTATTCTAGAAATGCCACTTGTAGAAAGTGAGCATTTCTCTACACTTAAATCCTTCTGTGCCTTACAATCCACGTCTGGCTGGGTTAGTTGACAGCTCCTTTGTGCATTTCACTCAGACAACCCCAAACAGAGGATGCTCAGTCACACCTGCACACGTCTGCATACTGAATGGGTCTTCCTGGGCTGGGAGGGTGGATGGCCTGACACTTACATGTCAAAGGACATTGGCCTGCCCTCACACAATGGACTGCCAAACCCCCTACCTGGACCCTGGCAGACAGGATGGAACTGAAAGGGGACCTTCTGCACTTCTTAGCCACTCTTTGAAGCTCCCCCACTTCAAAGGCACATTGGGGTATTTAAACCGAGTCTCTGACCCTACCAACCCAGACACTTCTCGACAAGATACCTCCTGGGAAAGAAACCTTGAACCAGAACCTGCAACCTGCCAAGAGAAGCTGCCTGGCTGCTCAAATAACTCACCTGGACTGCTTTGCTGTAAAGGACTGCGGCCTTGCTGTTGCCCTGCTGCCTTGATGGCCTCTGGCTCTGCTGAGAAGTGCTCTCCAAGGGCTTGGATAGAGCTTGCCTCCTGTTGCTGAAGTCTCAGGGCCAAAAAGACTTCACCTTCTGCAAAGAAATCCTTGGGTGGCGAAAATGTGACGCACAGCCTGCTGGAAATGACACACAGCCTGCACAGTTTCGAGAATATCGCACACAGCCGAACTGGAACGACGCAGCCCGACTTTCCGAGTGAAGATCGATGAAGCACCTGCGTTGCGACTAGAAATTTGCTGCACAGCCCACTGGATCAATGCACAGCTGAGCCGGAACAACGCAGCCCGACTCTCGGACGGAGAATCGATGGTGCGCCTGCCGTGTGCCAGACAATCTGATGCAACGCGCTAGTGGAATGATGCAAGCCTGTGACTTTGTCCCGCATGCCCAGGATTTCCACACATCGTCCCTTGGTTTAACGAAGATCCCCGCACCGCAGTGAGGAACCCACACCGCACGTCGAGGAAACAACGCAAGTCCCGTGTTACAGGAAAAGAAAAAATGCTTCGTCTGTCGGCACTGGACAATCCAACTCACACTCTCTCTTTCTCCACGCAACCTCCTCCTCTGCGATCCCCGTGCATGTAATTTTTGACGCACACCACATACTTTGACATATCAAGCATTAACTGTTTATTTAGTCTGTCTAAAGACTATTTTGCAACTCTTGAAATTCATATTTCAACTTGTACTTATTGCAAATCTTGGTCGTTTTGACCTTATTTTAACCAGATAAATATTCTATATTTTCTAAACCTGTGTGGTGTATTTTCGTGGTGTTTATACTGTGTTAGGGCATAATTTATTGCACAAATACTTTACACATTGACTTCTAAGTTAAGCCTTACTTCTCAGTGCCAAGCTACCAGATGGTGGGCACATGATAATTTCGATTGCGTGTGACTTACCCTGACTAGAGACAGGATCCTTGCTTGGACAGGGGTAACCTAACTGCCAATCAAAGATCCCATTTCTAACAATATACAACCAGGATTTTTGCTTTCCTTAAAATTAAATAAGTTAGTTTCCATCACCGCTTCCTACCTTTTTGGTAGTAGCCTTTGAAGGGGCTTGTAATTTAAAACCCTGAAGCATTACATGAGGAATGTGGGGAATGTTAGGTGTGTTTATGCCTTCACCTTTTCAAGGATTGAAAGAGGCCTTCTGGCATCATACCTTTATTGCAGTTGTTGTTGAAAATCTGACCCTCACAAGAAGCTGTATGTTCTTGCACCCTACTCTGCCCCACATTTTTCATCTTTAATTGAGTGGGAGATATTCTTACATACCCTATTTGAGAGGCTTTCCATGGCTGTATGAAATGTCTTGCCAATATAAACTGGTTAAAAATACCTCTGCCTTTATTCCTTCTGAAAGCCACCACTTCATCACAGGAAAACTAGTCGACTCATGCCTGCACTGTAGTATCGACCTATATGCTGATCTGCCTACTTTTGAAATACAAAGACAGCTAAAAGCTGAAAACGCAGCAGGTCAAGTCTTATTTGGAAAGAACCAGGACGTAAGCCCATTGTATTCTGACAAAGCAAACCTCTTATGGGGCCCTCGAAACCACTTGATTTGGAAAGGTCACAAAGCAATACTAAACCCACCCACTAAGGCCCTTATTTATACTAAAGCAATTTTGCACTAAAGCAGTTTTGCACCAAAAAGTTTAGCACCGGCTTGCACTATTTCTGTGCATCTGCTGGGCACCATATTTATGGAATGGTGCAAGCCGGTGCAAAGGGTAGGCTAGAGTAAAAAAAAAATGGCTTTAGTCGGGTGGGGATGGCGGTATAGAAGAAGGGGGTTTAGCACCAAAAAATGACTAGGCTGGTTAGAGTAAAAATAAAATGACTCTAACCAGATTAGCATCATTTTATGGTGCTAAACCTACCATGCCACATGACTCCTGCCTTTGAAAAGGCAGGAGTCATGCCCACCACCCCAATGGCCAGCACAGGGGACAAGGGTCCCCTGGGCATGGCCATTGCACCATGTGCCATGTATGGGGGCCCATTACAGGGCCCCCTATGGTACTTTAAAAAATAAAATGCAATACTTATCTGTACTTACCTGGGATGGGGTCCCCCATCCTCTGCAGTTCCTCTGGTGTCTGTGGGGGTGCCCCTTGGGCCTGGGGAGGACATCTGCACCATGGAAATAGGCCCGCAGGTCCCCTAACGCCTGCCCTGACCCAGGAGTTAAAAAACGGGGCAAAGCAAGCTTTGCACAATTTTTTGACCCCTCCTCCCTCCTGTGCACCATTTTTGCACCGTAGTATAAATATGGCATTAAGGCCATAGAGTCATTTTTTGCACGGGAACGCCTACCTTGCATCTCATTAAGGCAAGGTAGGTTTCCACTTCAAGAAAAGGACTTTAACTCCATAAATTTGCTGCTAGACATGTCTAGTACAAAAGTATAAATATGGAGTTAGTTTTACACCGAATTAGAGTTAAAAAAAAATGACGCTAATTCGGTGCAAACAGAGTATAAATACGCCCCTAAGTGTTCCACTTATGTTTGGTACTTAATATCCCGATGGTATGCAGTGCAAATATAAACATGCCTGTCTAACTGGATCTGCAAAAGCCGATGGTCACAGTACCCAAAATCACCTGTCAACAAAGATGCATTTTATTTAAAGAGGATGCCTGTTTCTGTTCTTCTTTTTGAAAAATGCACATATTGTAACCCAAAAGAGAGCTTCATGTAGTCCTGCCAAGAACAGATAGCACTAACCTAGAACCAGGAACCAGTTGTTATGGAGTCTGTACTACACAAACTAAGGACATCTAATGCTAGTAAACACAGCTGCTCCCTAACGGAATACTGCAAAATAAGAATTAGATGTTTTTACTCATATTTTAATTTTGTCTTAAATTTTTTATGTGTGTTCCCTTTCTTGAAAGGGTAGCGTCACTGCAAGTTAAGTTCATAAAAGTTGAGAGTGAGTTTCCAAAGAATAAAACAAGAACTTAATCTAAAAAGTGTAAATGATTTAGTATAACATAGGAAAAGGGAATCTAATAAATAAATGCAAGTTACACCAAAAATCATGATTTCAACAAATATCTTTGGAAAGTGTGTTTGGCAGTTAGAGAAAGGCTTCAGAAAGGCACATGGCAAGCAGGGGCAGCTCCTCCGAAATGGCAGAGGAGCTTTGCCCCCATGGCCATGAGCCAGGCGATGAAAAATAAAACGATAGTTGACTATCATTTATTTCTCATCTGCTGGCTCAGCCAGTAGTGCAGGGAGAGGTGGGGCTGGGACATGGGACGGGGGAGAAAGAGAAAATGCACTTAAGAGCACATGTGTGTTTGGCCGGCCGTCTCAGGCCGGCCAAACACACATGCACACTTAGGTTTCTCCAGCCCGGCTGTATTTAGCAGCCGGGCTGGAGAAACTGCACAGATCCCAGGGCTGTGCCTGAGCAGCAGTCTGAGCTGCTCAGACCAATCCTGGTGCTGCTTTCATGCTAATTTTAACATGAAAACAGCACCAGGATTGCTGAGGAGCCGTAGCTGGTGTCCCAGTAAATGCTGGGACACCACAAGAAGAGGGTGACGAGCGAGGTGGCAGGAGTCGTCAGGAACGGCGGGAAAGGTATGTTTTATTTTTTTCATTGTCCCTCCACCCTCATCTGACATTTGCCGCCGCCGCCGCTGATGGCTAGTCAAAGATTGTCCTTGATGTGAACGACTAGGGATCTCCTGAAATAGGCAGCTTGAGTGCCAGAAAGCCTGACTATTTCAAAGTAAGGGCCTTCTAGGTTTTATGGCAAAGCTCAAAATTAATGTAGTATTTAAGAAGTGGCAAGGCAGTTCAAAGAAACAGGATTAATATGAAATATTTACTGAATCATGCATTAATGTAAAGGATGGATTTGAGTGGTAAATATGAGCATAAATGGCTGAAACCATAGTGGCCTGTAAATTCATGGCAAAATAAGTATTTGAGTTATCCTTGTGTTGAATTTTCCTTGTGTATAGTATTTAAAGCTTGAATCTCAAAATATTCAAAACTAAGGGCCACATGTACGAAAGATAAAAACTGTGAATCTGTAATTGTGAATCCTTGTGAATCGCAATTATCGAATCACAATTCGGGATGCATGTAGTCAGGGACTTCAGAATTTGTGATTTAGTACACAATCGCATTGCAATTTGCGTAATCGCAAATAGTGAATACCAAAATTGCGAATGGGTTGGTTAACGAATCGCAAAATGCAACTCTGAGTCGCAAATTGCGACTCGGAGTCACAAATAGCGGACAGGTCAAAAAACAGGGGAACTATACTTCCTGGTGCTGGGGAATGACCCCCTGAACCAGGAAAAGCCTCCCATGAGTGTGGGAGGAGACTGGTCGACACACACAGCAGAGGCTCACCAAGATGAGATGAGCACCTGCAGCCATGGCGAGCCAAAAAAAGGGCACAGGGAGGAAGAGGAAACTAAAGTTTTCTGAAAAGGAGTTGGAGGTGCTCTCTGAGGAGTGCTGTCTGCACCATGATGTGTTGTTTGGGAGGGCTGCAATGACTGTACCTGAATCCCAGAAAGAAAAATATGATGGGAACACAGACAAAAAATAAATGCCAATGAAGTCAGTCACCGTTCAGTAGAGGAAGTACGCAAGAGGTGGTATGACCTCAGGTCAAGAATAAAAGAAAAGGTAGCAGAGCGACTGAAAGAGCCATGTGGGACAAGTGGCAGACCATCCACAGTACCATCACCCACAGCAATAGAAAGCATGGTTGAGACTACTCTGGAGCCAGTGACTGTTGTGGAAACTGGGGACCTTGACAGTTCTGCACCAGGAACATCCAAAGGTAAGTGGCACCTTTCACCTTTTCACACATCACAGGGCTCCATGCACACAACCACAGATCTAAAAATCATGCATCATTCAGAAAATACCAAGCCAATATGTCCAGTGAAAGTATAGTGCATTATGGGTAATGTAGTCCAGTAGTCAGCTTAGGGATGAAATATGACTTAATTGGGCTACACATCAAACAGGTATTTGCAATATATCCCCTATGTCCCACAGATCTCCCTCATGTACCCATTGATGATCCCAGTGTGGAGGAAGATGATGATGCCCACATGGCAACAGAGGAGCCAGTCCACATGAAAACAGAGGAGTGCAACACACCACTCCTTTGCACTGACCTTGAACCCACAGAGCACACAGAAACTGACCATGAAGATGTAACCCTGCCTCCTAGTCCACAAACTCAGCCAAGTGTGACTCAACCACAGCGAATTGTAGGGTGTGGGTGCAGAAGGCATCATCAAGTGAATGATGCTGACGAGGAGGAAGGCAGCACACAACTGTTCCTGGGTCTCCAGTCATCTCTTCTCAGGAATCAACACCTGCAAAACAAACAGTTGCGCATGATGAATAGAAACCTACATCTCATGCAGCAGACCCTGACACCTGGCTTTGGGAATCTGGGGACACATATGGCTACCATGAATGGGAATATTGTCAACCTCACTACTGTCATCAACAACCTATGTAGGAAAATAGTGGCAGACCATGCCCATGTAAGGCACCATGAGCATAGCGCTGCAGCATTGATGGACCGCTTTAGTCTATCCATAGGCCGTATGGCCACATCAACGTCATACTTGGTGTGATTTGGAACATTTTGCTGGGGATTTGGCCAAGGAACTAGGCCGCATTACTGCAACAGTTGATCTGCTACAGACCTCCCAGGCAACAAGAGGCAATGGCAACACCCCTAAGGATAGTGAGGAGTTGTCAAGTATAAGCAGCATTTTAGCCTCAGATGGCGGCATCCTGCAACACAGCAGTGCCCGCAACACATCTGTGGATCAACCTGGCACAGGCCATGTTAGCCGTAGTCAAGGGAGGGTGTGAATCACTAATCGTTTGTTTTTTTCTGATGCACATGACTAACATGTTTTGGGTGATGTAACCCCATATACTGAACATTATATTTGTACTTGACACTTTACAAAAAGAAAACCTGTAACTAAAGGATTATTGATTTGGACTGCTTAGCTATGTGTGTGTGTTATTTGTGAGGGCAGTGTCAGTTGTCACTTACCTAGAAAAGTGATGGGTTGTAATGTGATCCCGTCACCTTCTATCCTCCACTGCCATGCTACCATCCCCAGGCTGTCGTAGTGGTGGCTCTTGCTCCTCATCCTCTGACTCAGTGTCATCTGTTTGTGAGCATGGCATTCGCTGGTTATGCAATGACAGATTTCTGAAATTTTGGTGATTTGCACACCTCACCTAGTAAATATCCATCTTCAAACTCCCCACATTCAAGGCATTGGTGTACTCCACCATGCCTGAATATGTATGCATCATGTGTGCTCCCTGGGTATTTTGCCACAATATCAGTAATTACATTGTGGGCATCACATATCACCTGGATGTTCAGGGAATGCATACTTTTCCTATTGCAGAAAAAATATTGTAGTTGTGTAGAAGAACAGATGGGTACATGTGTCCCTTCCACACACCCTAATACATGGGGGAAGTTGGCTATCCAATAGAAATTAAGTTTGGTGTGCTGTATTTCCTCAGCACTCCTGGGAAGGTATGTGTAGTTGGGCATGTGTGAGAGTATGGCATATAAGAACCATCTGAGGAAACGTGATAAGGCACTTTGGTACACCCCACCAGCAACAGAAATCACCCCCTGGTAACTACCCGAGGCTAGAAGGTACAGTGAGCACAGCATTTGCACATATGTGGGGATGGAGTAGCTGCACAGGGTATGACTTTCTAGCTGAGGTTTGAGCAGTCCTATCAGCTCTAGGATCACTGTGCTACCCAGCCTAAATTTCTCATAAATTTCATCCTCTCCCTGTTGAAATATGGTCTGCTTACATCCACCTCCTCCGCCTCCTCCTTCTCTGCTGGGCAGCCTGGAATCACCTCCATGCAATCACGTAGAGTGCAGCCATTGTGGGAAAAACCAGAAACATCCTAGTTTTGCTTTTATAGTTTGTAATTGATTACCGCCTGCATGGAATCAGTGTTCATCTGGATGTGCAAACTGGCCTTTTTGTGACTATTTGCTAATTGCAACTGCCTTGAGCATGAGGTTTGCAAGTTGCAAACTGAGCTTTCTTATTTGCAACTCGCAAAATGTAGTCACTAAATTTTGTGATTCGTAATTGTTTGCATCACTATTTGGGATTTAGAAATGGCATCTGGGCCTACCATTTTAGCATTTCCACGGTCACAAATAGGGATGCGACCAGTTACTGAGTCGCAAAACGTAAGTACATGTCTCTCGAAGTGTGATATAGGAATGGAAGCCTGTTTCCCAATGCCTATTCTGTTGCCCATTTGTGTTTCTCAAATATGTCATTGGTGAGATTAACTGGCAAATGAAAGGAAGGAATTAGTACTAGGGTGCGATCCAAGCCCAGGGCATTATGTGTATGCACATAAACTCTGGCATTGTTGCCTTTTTGTCATAAGAGCTGTTTCTTTCTGGTCCTTTGTAGTTGACATCAAAGCAAAACGACTGGAAAATAGAAAATTTGGATAACAGTCTTCAATCTGTATTATGTAGTCATGTACATACAGTAGTCAATAATCTTTATTTCTTTAGCACCTAAATAGAATACAACACCCTGTATCCTAGTGTTTTTTTTTATGTAATGAGATTTATTCTGACAACTTCAATGACGTTAGGTCATAAGGGACTTATTAACATTTATTTATGTGGGTTAGTGCTCTGATGGTGGCAATATATGATGTTTAATAGTGCCGTACAGTGATTTGGCATTGTATTGTTGCATCTGATCACCTCATGCTGAGCATGTGCTTTCCATTGTTTTCCATTGTAAAACTTACTATAGCAGAACCTTGCTTTTGGGTGTGACCAAGGTTTGTTTGGGTTTCTACAAGGGATCCTGCCCGCTTATCTTTCCTGCTTTCCTACACACTACGGACTTGGTCTATTTTGAAGACTTGCTCAATGCTGTATCTATTTCAAATGCTAAGAGCCGTTATGGCAATTGATTTCCCAATAGTCCTAATAGAGATTCATTGAGGCTAACTATATTTTTGCCTTCTGTATTGCACTGTATTGCACTTTAATATTTTAATAAACCTTCATGGTTTTCTAAATTACTGGCTCAAGATTGCCTTTTTGAGTCTGTACTTATTTATTAACTGTTATTAAAATTCTGTTTTGAATCTTATCTTTACTCGGCCAGCACAATCCAGAAAGCTTGTGTGACACTGATTGCGACCGCAAGGCTGTTTGACCTGAAGATAAAGGAGCTGAACCCAAAATAGCACTCACTTTCCAAAATAACAAATTGCAGGTCCTGCGGATCTAAATCAGAGAAATGTAATCATCTGTTATGCTGTTGTCCGGCATTGACGAATGCAGATCCTGCAATGAGGCCAGATCACATGTCTTTGCCCTAAATGAGCCAGCTGATTTTGCCAAATTCTGGAAGTTCGTTTTTCAGCTGCAAAGAAATCTGAACGAATGCTCCACGCTCACCTAGACTTTTTCATCTAAATTAGACATTACCCTACCAATGCATTTTATACGACTGCACAAAATTGTGATATTATTATTTCTCTGCTATTTTAAATTGCGCTTTCTGATTTTATAGCTACAATAATATATGCAAAGTTTTTAACTAATTATGCATTATAAACTTACTACATATATGCTAATCAAATTCCTCTACATGTCTTAATGCTTAGGCTAAAAATATCAGGTGAAGCAATATCAATTCGTTTGATTGAACAATCTAGTGAGATCATTAACCATAATATTAGCCCACCTGAGGGTCTATCAACCTTTAAAGGCATGGCTTCCACATTGAATGTCACATATTCTGGCCAGTGTATTGGGAACATTGCCCATGATTCCTGTAGTAGGCAGACATGGAATGAGTCCATGAATTCATTCCATGAGGGATCTATTATTTTTTAGCAAAGCCCCGCTACGTGCAAAGATAAAAGATGGATGTTTGTGCAGCAGTCATGAGCAACTTCGTTAGAGCAACAGCTATTCATTGTCTTATTAAACCCAGACCTATCCAGGGCACATTTCAGAGAGGATCTTTCAATGTATTGCTGCCTTTAGGCAGCCTCCTGGCCTGTGAGAAGAAATGGCGCTGCACTGACCAATGTGTGATTTATTCTGTCCAACAATGACAGAGACAGATGCGATCTGCTGGGGTTTCTCCTAGATGTATTTTTGGTGATGTTGCCAGGTTTGTCTCTTGTCTGGGGACAGGGAATTCACTGCTAGGATGGAAATGCATTGCTTAATTTGTAAACATATGCTAAAACGTCTATAAGCGGAGAAAATGATACGCTTCCTAGTGGCACTAAGGAAGCGGGGCGGGGCAGAGGGATCAGTGGGCTATTGTTGCAAGTGTTGTTGGGAACTCAATCTCTTGGGGAGTTCCAAAGAACCAGTTCCAGGCCAAACTGGCTTTATTTTGGTCATGAGGTAAACTTTTATTTTAATATGTGCTCCACAACACTGCCTTCCCACGAAGAGGGTGTCTGAAAGAGGAGGAGACCTCTGAAGGAACATACCAAGGGTTACTGTGTGAATATGCAGACATTTTGCAACATTTGATTTTTAAAAAAGCGCTCTTCATTTTGTACAGAGGCCCGCAAGATCCCAAGTAACCCTCCCAAGGTATCTGGATTTGTTCATGAGTTAAAAGCTCACCCTTTGAAAATTGTAGTAATTTGGAGGTTATTAATTTTAGTGCTCGCAAGGAAAGTTCAGCCTTTCATCCTTCCAAGGCCAGTAGCATTACCTTGGATAGTAACATTCTGTTTTTTATAGTACTTGGAAACACTAAGGGCCATATGCACGAACACTTTTTCCCATAGACACAAAATGTGTAAAAACCTTTGCTACATCTGGCCCTTAGTGTGGTGGGGAGAGCTATGTAAAACATATTGTTATTAATTGCCCACCAATTTAGTACCTGCCACTCCATTGCGACTATCTCCATATACCACCGCCCAAAATATACATTGAAAGCAAAATGTTAGTCTTATTCTGGGCAGTATTACCCTTTTCATTGTCAGCATTTCATTGACAGCATTGTGACTACTGATAACGCGTCCAGCCCTTATAAATTACCTGTACCTGGACACGTTGGAGGTCGGTGAATCTTTTAACCGAGTCGGGTTCTCCTCATCCTAAAATAGTCGAGTCACTCAGATCAATAATCAATAACTATTGTAATCGGTAATCAATACTCAATTAATAGATCAATATAGCACATCAGAAATCAATAACAGTTGGTATTTCAGCGCACCATGACCTTTCAGTCATGAATAACCACACCAGTTTATTAAAAGTTAGTGAATTTATTTCCCTATATTAACAAAGCTAGCACGATATATATATGTCTCAAGACCAATTGATATATGTATATGAACATTACTAGCTGTACATAACGGCGGAAGAAACGCAATCTACGTAAAATCTGAATAATGATACACTCTGTTATAGCAATGCAAATCACCAATGTGACTAACTGTATTTGACTAATTGCATACATTCGGTCAGCATAACAAGATTTCAATTCTTCATGATACATTGAATGCAAAACCTCGACTAACCTCTAATTAGCATTGGCATGTGGGACTTCATGCAAAACGAATTTAGTCAACACAAATTTGGAAAACTTCTAGCTAGGATCCTATCAAAATAGCAGTTGGTACCTAAAAGGAAAAACACAATGCATAATACATTTATCCTTTCATATTTACCAAATACAATCATCATTCAAGAAAAGTCTTCGTCCTTCAGGTACCGGTTGATCAGCATGGGACAAATTTCAAAGGGGCAAAGTTAAGGGAAAGTTTCCCTGCAGCGGCAAGGAGAATGGGGCAAAGTTACTACATGGGCAAGACGGGGGCAAATCAAAGTTAAAGTCTCTAGGGTGAGAATTCTCAAAGTCTCTTTCTCTCAGATAGAGAAAAGGGCATCAGGGTGTCGTCCAAAATGGAGTCTGGCATCAGGCTTCAAACTGGCATCGAGGAAAATGGCTGACTTCTCTTTGTCCGGTGGGTTTAAGTAAGAAACATTCCAAATTCTGTAGGGTCTTCCATTGGAGGGTTCATAGGTTGGCTTCAAATTGTCCAATCAAAATTGTCTTTTACTAGCGCCCATTTATGCATACACTGTCCTTGGCGCCTTGGAACACAAATTGTATCATGGTTTGCCAATTATTTTACTATCTGTACCTTCATTGTCCGCACCTGCAGAGACTGACCTTGTATCAAAGGGGATGTAACCGACCTAGCACGAAACCTTGGAGATAAGTGTACCAGCCAGTTTCTACTGGAAAAATACAACTTCAAGCAAGAATATATGTTTCATTAGTTCAAGGAAAAAATCACGCAGTTAGAATTTGAAACCAAGCAACTAGGCCAAAGCCTGTACTAAATTTAAGCTAAGCAAAACAGTTTTCAAACAAGAAATCATAGCATACATTTGCGATTATGACGGATTAGTACATTTTTAATACTTCATGATTAATAAAGCTCATTTATAATGATGGCAAACTACCCCGAGGGCGCAATTTCCCTCGTACATTATTTCGTTAACTTAAAATCACACTTCAATATATATGTCGGTTACACGGTGTACATGAATATATGTCGGACCTTCTATTTCTACGTCATCAATCCCTCCTCTGATGACTAATTATGTCATCACATCAAATCTACCCACAAATTTTATTCCATTACAATTCTGTATAGTAATTTGGCACTTCAGTTAATTCCCTTTTTCTTTTGGTCCCTTTTGACTTCTCCCTATAAATTTCCACCATTTTGATCTCTATTTTCTCTTCTCTTTTTCTTTTGTTCCTTGCTTTTAACATTCTGAAAGCTTTCCATGTTCCCCAAGAACCTAATAGACAAATTAATATTATCAATATTCCCTTTACTATTTTTAGTAACAATCCGTTCCAAACGTTGCTGAGCCAATTTCCCACAGAAGCAAATCCTTTTCCAACTTTCTCCCAAACTCCGGGTTCTTTCAATTCCTTTAAATCTACACTTTCTCTAGTTAAATTTGTAAGCATCGTTCTAATTTTTCCACTGTTGTCGGGTATATATGTACAACAGTGACGCGTGCCAAGCATTTTGCAAACGCCGCCATCCTTTGCTAAAAGAATGTCTAAGGCAAGCCGATTTTGAAGAGTCATAGCTCTTTCTGCAGCGAGTTCAGCATCCATCAGGATTATAGCTCCCGAAAACTTTGTCAACATGTTATCCACAATAGTAGACAACTTTCGTATTTTGATTGAATTCAATATGACTCCTACTGAAGGAATCATAGCTCCAAATATATCTCCTACCACACCAGCAGCTGTCTCCTTTTTCTGAACACGATGTGATTCAGACAGCCTTGGAAATTTCTTTAAGTCATCTAGTTGGTAAACCTTTGGGAACAATATTCCCAAATAACACCTCCCATACCATCCTTTAGGAAGACGATAATAGGCGTTGAGTCCACAAATATAATATACTCCAGGAATAACTGGGTCTTGTCCATTCAGCATGAACGTCCACTTTTGTTGAAATGCGTATGTGTGTTTACATTCACTCGTTCCCACAAAAACTGTGTCATAATATGATGGAAATCTATGTATACAAAATCTTCCCACATGCAATGTATCTAAAGCTATTTTCCCTTGTGTCTTTATTGCGGCAAAAGCATAATTATCTACAGACGTCCTTTCGTGCAATTCCTTCTCTAATTTCTCCTTCATTTCGTTCTTTCTGTCGTCAGTGCGGTCTAAAAATTCTATTTCTACTGGTGAAAGCAAGCATGTAAGGTTCTCCCTATGTGCGTGAGCTGTGTGGAAAGGTGACATTGGTTCGAAAAATTCCCTCATTAATTTGGCAGACCAATCTCTAGCTATCTTACTTAGGTGCCCTATTATGGGCACATATGCAAAAGTAACATCGTAATTAGTTTAGAAATAATGAATGTCTCTTTGAGCATAAAATCTGGAAGCTACTATACTACATGTAATTCCATACGTAAGTGGCATGCTGTGATACGATACCCCTTCCACTACTGAGGTAGGTATTTGTGTACACACATAACAATCTTTCGCATCCATGGTCTCAACATACTCACTCAGTAAGCGATAGAAAACGTTAGATGAAAGTTCCTTTTTATCATGCAAGTGTCTCTCGTCTTGCTCGAGTCTCTTCAGAGCTGTTAGTTCAGTAACGATAATAGGTTTAGAAGTAGAAGCATCATTCGTCTCACTCTCGCTTTTACCATGCATTCCAAGAACTATTGCTACAATTATTAGTACGCATGCGGTCAGTAAGCCTATACACATG
Source organism: Pleurodeles waltl (assembly GCF_031143425.1). Classification (NCBI taxonomy): domain Eukaryota; kingdom Metazoa; phylum Chordata; class Amphibia; order Caudata; family Salamandridae; genus Pleurodeles; species Pleurodeles waltl. The sequence goes on along the minus strand of NC_090439.1, from coordinate 1,032,401,611 downwards.
TATTTACAATACTTCATTTTACGCCCCTGTGTAGTGAAGCTAGTCATGATCTGTATAGAATCAGAAAGCTGAAGACACTTTATCAAAGCGTTTTTTTTTTTTTTTTTTCCTAAGTTGCAGGTATTTACAAAGCTGAACGAGTTCAATGTTCACACAGTTTCTTTAGCAGCTTAGTCTCTTATCGGTTAGCAGCGTTGTCTCAAAATCGGTTTCAAAGTCAATCAAGTTAGCAATGTCTTAGCCGGTTGAAAAAAATCAATCAAGTGATCAATGGTTTCAATCAACAGAGTCCATAAAGTTTTTATTTCCAAAATGAAGTTCTGCCTCCTCGTTCTCAAGGCTGAGGGATACGAATTCGTCTGACCAATCGTTATTGGCTACGTATGCCCACTCCGGACCGGAATACCTCCTGCTCGGTATCCTTTTTCTTTTCAGTTTTGCATCTCTCTTTGATTCTTTCTCACTGGTACTTTCCTCTTTGGCCAAGTCCTTTTCTTCACTCGGCGTTGGTACTACGACAGACACTTCCTTTCTTTTCTCTTTCACTCTTGGCCCTTCACTGTCATTCAACGTTTCTCTAGTTCTTAATTTTACCGGCGATATACTTGGTCTTCTTTTTGCACTAGGTCCACTTGATGGACCTGCGATCTCTTCTGAAGAAGTTTGAGCAGTTTCGTTCTGTTCTGCCTTGTCCCCTCCTTCTGGGGAGTCAATCAGGTTTTCCTTTTCCTTTTCTGTATCGTCTGCTTCTGGGAAAGCCCTCCTCTGATCAGGCTCTCCTGCTTCTTCACCTCTTTCGAGCCCTTTGTCACCGTTACTTTCTTCAGGCTCTTTGTCACTTTCAGCTGCTTCAGGCTCTTTGTTACCTTCAGCTGCTTTGTCGCTGTCTGAGGCTCCTCCTTGGTCTTCCCCAAGTGAATCAGTTGCTTCGTCCTCAGAGAATATTTCTCCCTCCTCTATTTCTGCCTGTTCGTTTCTAGTTCTGGTTTGCTCTGCTTCAGCGCTTGGTACTTTGTTATCAGGTACTGGTAACTTCAGCGCTTCAACTTTCTCATCTGTGGGACACAACACCCTCTTTGTGTGACTGGCGTGAATCCAGTTGGGAACTCCCGCACACTTCACAGCAGTGGTAGTCATCAGAATCACTTGGAAAGGTCGTTTCCAACGGGGTTCCAAACACGACTTCCTCACGTGCTTCTTTATCACGACCCAGTCACCTGCTTTCAGGGTGTGTCCTGGACCTTGGATCGGTGGCAACGTGGTTGCCTCCACCTGGTGAGAGAAAGATCGAACCACATCAGCTAGACCTTTGCAATAGTCTAACACCATATCATCTGTAATATTCAAAAGCGCATTTGCAGGAACTGCTGGAAGTCTCATAGCTCTGCCCATGAGAATCTCGTGTGGGGACAGTCCAGTCTTTCTGTCAGGGGTGTTTCTCATTGACATTAGTACCAAAGGCAATGCGTCAGGCCATATTTTCGCCATTCTCGATTTTAATGTGCCATTCATTTGTTCCACTAGACCTGATGCTTCAGGGCGGTAGCTACAATGCAGCTTTTGCTCAATGTTCAGTGCTGCACAAAGCAATTTTATTACTTCATTATTGAAGTGACTTCCCCTATCTGATTCTAAAGAGATCGGGAATCCGAAACGTGGTATTAACTCTCTCAAGAGTAGTTTTGCAACTGTGAGACTGTCATTTCTGCGTGTAGGGTATGCTTCAATCCAGTGACTAAAAATGCACACAACCACCAACACATACTTCAAGCCTCCATGCACAGGCATCTCAATGAAGTCCATTTGCATCCTGCTGAATGGACCCCCTGCTCTTCCAATGTGGCTCAAATTTACTACTGTTCCCTTCCCTGCGTTCATCTGTTGGCAAATGACGCAACGGTGGCAAACTGCTTCAGCAACTTGACGGAATTTAGGGTTAAACCAATCAGTTTTGAACAACCTAATCATGGCATCCCTCCCAAGATGAGCTTGTCCATGGTAAAATCTGGCTATCTGTGTCAAAAGGCTGTTTGGAAGAACGAATTTCCCTTCACTTGAAACCCATAATTCATCTAGTCTCTTTACACATTGTGATTTGGTCCAAGAAAGTTTCTCGTCCTCACTAACATCATTCTGTAGGGATTTCAATTCGTCCATCGTATCTATCACCTTTAGAGCAAATATTTCGCTTGGTTCGAGTTCTGGTTCACTTATCAAATTCCATTCATCCCTAAGCAATATACAGTTCAATGCACAAAACCTTGCGACTTGATCCGCATATCCATTTCCCAGAGAAACATAATCCTGTCCCTTCGAGTGTGCACTGCATTTTACCACTGCTACTTCTCCTGGCAGTTGGATGGCATGTAACAATTCTTTTATTCTTTCGCCATTTTTCACTGGTGACCCTGAAGAGGTCATGAAACCTCTCTGTGACCACAATTGTCCGAAATCATGCACTATTCCAAACCCGTACTGGCTGTCAGTGTAAATGGTAACTTTCATCAATGCAGAAAGTTGGCAAGCTCTAGTAAGGGCTACCAATTCTGCTACCTGTGCAGAGTAAACTCCTTGAAGCCAAGATGCTTCCAGAACACCTGTTACTGTGCATACAGCGTATCCTGCTTTCAATACACCCAGTGCATCTCTTAAACATGATCCATCAACAAAAATAATTTGATCATTTTCTTCCAATCGGGTATCTTTGATATCAGGTCTTGGTTTGGTGCAAAATTCAGTCACCTGAAGACAGTCGTGCTCGATGTCTTCAGCGTTCTCAATTTCAGCATTTTCACTGGGAAACAAGGTTGCTGGATTCAACGTAGTGCACCTTTTCAGCTGCACATTAGGTGATCCCAGAATTATTGTTTCGTACCTTGTGAGTCTAGCACTAGTCATGTGCTGTGTTCGGGAACGTGTCAAAAGTATCTCAACTGAGTGAGGGACCATGACTGTTAAAGGGTGTCCCATCACTATTCCTTCATTCTGAGTGAGGCTGATACCAACTGCGGCTACGGCGCGCAAGCACCCTGGCAGTGCTGCTGCGACCGGATCCAAAGTAGCTGAAAAATATGCTACTGGTCTGTTTACGCCACCATGGGCTTGGGTCAAGACAGACAAGGAACATGCATCACGTTCATGACAAAACAATGTGAAAGGCTTTGTGTAGTCAGGCATACCTAAAGCTGGAGCCCTGCACATGCATTCTTTCAATTCAATAAAAGCATCCATCTCTTCTCCTTTCAGTTCAATTTCATCCAATGCATCCTTCTGGGTCAGTTTCAGTAAAGGTTTTGCTAGGGTTGAGAAGTTGGGAATCCATTGGCGACAGTAACTCACCATTCCCAAAAACTTCCTCACCTCCCTCCTCGTCTTTGGGGGACTCATCTGAAGTACACTTATTATTCTTTCCTTCATAATTTTTCGTGACCCTTTCTCTATTTGGTGACCCAAATATTTCACTTTCTTCTGACAGAACTGTAATTTTTAAGGAGACACTTTGTGTCCGTTCCTTCCCAAATGGTTCAATAGAGCAATGGTGTCGGCTGTGCAGTCACTTTCTGTCTTGGATGCAATCAGTAAGTCGTCAATGTACTGTACTAGGGTTGACTTGGATGGCAATTCTAACGCTTCCAAGTCTTTCTTTAGAATCTGATTGAAAATTGACGGTGACTCCGAAAACCCTTGAGGAATTCGACACCAACTGTAGACTCTGTCTAAAAATTTGAAACAAAAGAGAAATTGGCTGTCCTCATGAAGAGGCACCGAAAAGAATGCTTGTGACAAGTCGATGACTGAGAACCACTCGGCATCGCAAGGGACTTGAAACATTATCACAGCTGGATTTGGTACTACAGGGCAGCATTTAATTATTATGTCATTTATTTTCCTCAAGTCCTGCACAATTCTGACCTTTCCACTTGGCTTTATTAGTCCCATGATTGGTGAATTACATGGACTGCTTAACACTTCTTTCAGTACTCCCTGTTTTACAAACTCGTCAATGAGTTGGGCGATTTTCATGAGGGTGTCTTGTGCCATATGGTACTGTGGGGTCTGGGGAAAGGTTACATTGGTTTTTACGGTCACTTTCACTGGTTCCACTCCTTTCACCAATCCCACCTCTTTTCCTGTCATATCCCACACTTCTTTTCCGACTGTTTCCTGTAATTCAGCTGGAATATCTGCTTCAGTGATCATCGGAAAAAGGGTAATCAGAGGATACTCTTCATCGACAGTTTCCATCTCATCCCCTTCTACACTGTCCTCTTCTTCCCCATCACTGCTCGTCTGAATTCTAATTCCATCGTTCGAACACATAATCGAACATCCCAATTTGCACAATAGGTCTCTCCCTAACAGTGATATCGGGCTTGAGTCACATACCACAAAATTATGTGACCCTTGATAATTACCAATTCTGACTTGTACTGGGTCTGTGATTGGGTTCGTCAGGTACCTGTTTGCTACTCCCACTACTTGAACTGTTCTCCCTGAAAGTGGCAAATTTGGTACTTCAATGCTCCTAACAGTGGAACGTGTAGCTCCTGTGTCAACCAAGAATGAAACGCGATGGCCCATAACTCTTCCCTCCACATACAGGCCCTTTTGATCAACTTCCAAGGATGCTGCAAGCACACAATTTCCCTCCTCATCTGAACTTTCACTCTCCCATGCATCGTTTATTCCATTCTCGCTGTGTAGTGGGAATTGGTGTACTGTGTCATTTTGACTCATTCCCTGACCCGTGACCTGTTGAGGAAGCATTGCTTGCTGCTGATTCATTGGTGCTAAGGGTATTTGCATTTGCTGATTAGGTACCATAGGAAACTGCTGTTGCATTGGCTGCAATTGTGTCATTTGCACACGAGGCATTTGCACCTGTTGCGGTTGCATGGGTTGTAGACCCTGCATCTGGTTTATATTGTTTTGAAAATTTGGGTTCGGACCTCTCAGTTTCGGTCCTCTCATAGTCTGAAATGCATTGACATCATTGTTTTGCTGACCTACACCTTCCTGCACCATCATTGGGCACTCCCGTTTCCAATGCCCGACAATTCCACACGTGTGACATGGCATCACCTTCTTCATTGCCTGTATACCATTTGGAATCATAACGGTATTCAAATCAGGACTATTACTCACAAAACCTCCTCGACCTCTGCCTCTCATCTGCGGCTGAAACATAACATTTCCCTGTTGCTGCTGCTGCGGCATCTGTTGTTGAAACCCTTGTAAACCTTGTAAACCTGTCTGAGCTGCTCTGAGCTGCATCACCATCACCTTTTCCTTCAATCTTTTCTGCTTTGTCTCAATCTCATCACTGCAGTATTTTGCATAATTCAACACTTCATCGATCGACTTTGACTGCCAACAAATCAAATGCGATTTAATCATCTGGCTAATTTCGGGTCTCAGCCCTTCCACAAACCTGAACACAAAATGGAGCATGTCTTTTGGCTCAATCGTTTCCGTGCCACTGTAATTTTTAAACGCTTTCAACAACCTCTCATAATACGCATGTATAGATTCTTTAACCTCTTGAGCGGTCCTGTCAATCCTTTGCCAATCCACATTTTTCGACGCAACCTTGGTTTTCAAGTGCTCGATCACCTTGTGGTACAAACTCATTACCATAGGTGATGGCGCACCTGTGTCCCTATCTCTCTCTGGTTCACTCGTTGGCCAACCTACAGCCCTTTTACAATCTTCCCACAAATCTGCCGGAACCACAATTTCAAATAAGGTATTCAGGTCTTCCCAGAGACACTTCGCGAGTTTCACAAATCTATCCGTTTGTTGATACCACTCAATCGGCTTCTCTCTCAATTTGGGAAAGTCATCCGTAAAGGATTGAATATTGCACCTGTGCCATGGTACATGCACAAGTTTTCCCCCTGCTGTCTCTCTCATTGGTAGCATGGTTATCAGATCGTCATTCTGTTGTTTTTTCTCACTTCGTTCTGAAGTATTTTCTTTCTTTTTGTCCTTTTTCTTGACCCACCTGCTTTCCCACTTGTCTAAACATCTCCAAACCTGTGCACTCTGCAGTATCTCTTTAAGGTGTGTTTTCATCCCTGCGGATCTCATGTGTTCAAAATCTTTTGTCTCAAAGTCTAACCTGTAACTTCTGCTTAGATGTTTGGTCTTACCTATATCGATCCCGTTTCTGTCTGCAATTTCTTGTAATTTCTTATGTATGTTGCTCACTTCTCTTGTAATCCTAGGGCACATGTATCCTAGTTCTTCTTCTGTGTATGATTCTAATCTGTTCAAACCCATTGTTCCCTCTACCAGTTCATCTGCCTCCATACCCAACCTTATCTTATTCAGGTATTCTTCTCCCTTCCCACTAGATGTACTCTGTGGGGAATTCAGGCTGTTGAACCATTGTGTCAACTGTTGCGCGTTCAGTCCCATCAATGTAGCAGTTACATCAACTGCCATCGACGGTTTCTGTAATGTTTCAGTCTGTGAGGTTAACGGTACTAATAGTGGTGGATGTGACCTTACCACGGTTGACGGAGCACAAATTGGAATTGGACTAAATTCCGACAAGGACCCAGATCCATTTGGCAGTGCCGCTATCGGAGTTGTCTCTGGAGTGGTTTCTATGCTTCTTCTCCCTGTCCCATTCTGTATCATTAACCCTTGGTCGCTGGTGCTTGAATTTGCCTGTATGTACAGTGGTACTGGTGGACCTACAGTGATAGGTAGAGATATTGCATCTGGATTCTGTCTGTTCCCCGAATTCTGTGGCATGTTAATCCCCACATTGTGGTTCGTCATTGCTGGCATACCTAACTGGCTTTCTACCACTCGCACTTCTGGTGTCTGCTTTTGGGGCATCGAGAACTGTGTTGATTCAGCTTGAATCAATGTCGGTCTCTGATAGTTTTGTCCTCCCTGCGCCATTGAATCGGAAGTCATTCCCACATTATGCTCATTGCAATAGTGCCTTTGAACCTGTGGCTGATAGTTATCAGCAGGTTTCAATGTTGGCACGTCTGGGTACATTCTCTGAATCCGTGGTATTCGTGGTGAGAAAGGCATGTCAGAGCTGCTCGGCCTTTGAGATATTCTCAAATTTGGTGTTACATTACCCTGTATTGGTTCTGGAGGGGCAGTACTAATACTTGAGCCTTTGTCGCTTTCCACGTATGGTGGTGGGCGATCATTCAGCAATTGTATAATGAACTCCTCATCATCCGACTCGTCTCCCCTTTTCGAGTTTCTATTGCCCTCTCCTTCTCTGGACTGACTCCTGTTTGTCTTACAGGTGGCTTTCCTTCCTTCCGTCTCCGTTTCCTCTGTAATCGCTGGAAACAATTTAATCCCCTGCAATACGTCTGATCTCCAAACCTTTTGTGTGCTGTCCCATCTAGCATCCGCTAGTGTCTTTTCTACTTTTCTTATCCTTGTCTCAAATTTCTTTTGTTGTTGGTTTCTAGCTATTAGCTCCCAAATTGCTAATGCCTCAAACTGTGCCGGTCTTGGAGGTACTTTCATGTCGTATAGCGCAAATCTCAGGTTTTCTAAAACCCTTAGGTTAAACGACCCATGGATAGGGAACGCTACACTTCCATGTTTTTCTGTTAATTTGCACCATTGTTTTAACCAAAGACATGGCGCTACACCCTTTTCTTCAATGACGATGTAAGCTGGTGTACCCTCAGGCGGTGTTTCTTCTCCTACATTTGCTGTAATATAAACATCTCCCCTCATGGCACTCTTAAATGCTTTGAAAAATGTCATCTTTCCGTCTTTTGTTTTTCTAAAATATGTAATCAATAAGCGACTTTAATTCCCGGAATACTCTTCGCTTGCCTTTCCCCTTCCAATTGCGCTTCACGGACTGCGTCCAATCCGTGCGCGACCCTTCTCACCAACCGACCTATCCCAGCACGGCTCCTAGTGACGTCACACTCACACACTGCGGCTGACAAAGTCCTGCGGCTTGTCCTCTTTTCATTCGGCTTCACTCATAAACTAATTTCTGCAGTATAACGCAAGCACTTAACCAAAAGAATAAAACAGATCTGTCGGTTTACTACAGGAAAGGTAATACAATCGCTTCAGAAACCTTAGGGATTTTTCACTAGCCTCAGCAGTTATTCCATCTTTCTCGGTTTCCCACTTTCGCAAGCAAAATTTGACCCGCAAACTTTACTCTCAACTGATCAATGAACTATTCTAGTGCACTTTAGAATTCGTCAAATCTCAAAGTCGAAGTTTTCTTTCACTCTGCAACATTCATACCGACTTGTTGACCACGCCCGATCAACCTATTAAACCTGACCAGATCACAACATCAAACAAGTGTCACATACACTTTTCAACATACTCCGGAGTCTCTTGACCTCGCAGGGCCCGTCTCAACATCAACAACCACGTGGACAATTTTTCTGCTCAAAGAGCTACACACACGTGAAGTTCGACGACTTCCCTACTATCACACCTTTGGAGGAACACTCCTCTAATATCTTTTAACTCCTTAAATCGTCACAAACTTCTCAATTAATCTGCGGCGATAAGCTGTGCAAGCGCGAAACCCTAACTTCACTCATACCGTCACTAGAAAGGCTGAGACCATTCTCATACCTCCATGTTCCTCATTCGCAAGCTCCGAGATCCCGGGAAAGTCATCGGGGACTTAGGGCATCATCATCTCTCCAACTTGTTTTATCAAAGAAAATTCTAGCCTGACTCTGTCTATTGTTCGGATGGGGTCCCAAAGGGCTAAACCATCAATCTCTGCTACCATCTACTGATAACGCGTCCAGCCCTTATAAATTACCTGTACCTGGACACGTTGGGGGTCGGTGAATCTTTTAACCGAGTCGGGCTCTCCTCATCCTAAAATAGTCGAGTCACTCAGATCAATAATCAATAACTATTGTAATCGGTAATCAATACTCAATTAATAGATCAATATAGCACATCAGAAATCAATAACAGTTGGTATTTCAGCGCACCATGACCTTTCAGTCATGAATAACCACACCAGTTTATTAAAAGTTAGTGAATTTATTTCCCTATATTAACAAAGCTAGCACGATATATATATGTCTCAAGACCAATTGATATATGTATATGAACATTACTAGCTGTCCATAACGGCGGAAGAAACGCAATCTACGTAAAATCTGAATAATGATACACTCTGTTATAGCAATGCAAATCACCAATGTGACTAACTGTATTTGACTAATTGCATACATTCGGTCAGCATAACAAGATTTCAATTCTTCATGATACATTGAATGCAAAACCTCGACTAACCTCTAATTAGCATTGGCATGTGGGACTTCATGCAAAACGAATTTAGTCAACACAAATTTGGAAAACTTCTAGCTAGGATCCTATCAAAATAGCAGTTGGTACCTAAAAGGAAAAACACAATGCATAATACATTTATCCTTTCATATTTACCAAATACAATCAGCATTCAAGAAAAGTCTTCGTCCTTCAGGTACCGGTTGATCAGCATGGGACAAATTTCAAAGGGGCAAAGTTAAGGGCAAGTTTCCCTGCAGCGGCAAGGAGAATGGGGCAAAGTTACTGCATGGGCAAGACGGGGGCAAATCAAAGTTAAAGTCTCTAGGGTGAGAATTCTCAAAGTCTCTTTCTCTCAGATAGATAAAAGGGCATCAGGGTGTCGTCCAAAATGGAGTCTGGCATCAGGCTTCAAACTGGCATCGAGGAAAATGGCTGACTTCTCTTTGTCCGGTGGGTTTAAGTAAGAAACATTCCAAATTCTGTAGGGTCTTCCATTGGAGGGTTCATAGGTTGGCTTCAAATTGTCCAATCAAAATTGTCTTTTACTAGCACCCATTTATGCATACACTGTCCTTGGCGCCTTGGAACACAAATTGTATCATGGTTTGCCAATTATTTTACTATCTGTACCTTCATTGTCCGCACCTGCAGAGACTGACCTTGTATCAAAGGGGATGTAACCGGCCTAGCACGAAACCTTGGAGATAAGTGTACCAGCCAGTTTCTACTGGAAAAATACAACTTCAAGCAAGAATATATGTTTCATTAGTTCAAGGAAAAAATCACGCAGTTAGAATTTGAAACCAAGCAACTAGGCCAAAGCCTGTACTAAATTTAAGCTAAGCAAAACAGTTTTCAAACAAGAACTCATAGCATACATTTGCGATTATGACGGATTAGTACATTTTTAATACTTCATGATTAATAAAGCTCGTTTATAATGATGGCGAACTACCCCGAGGGCGCAATTTCCCTTGTACATTATTTCGTTAACTTAAAATCACACTTCAATATATATGTCGGTTACACGGTGTACATGAATATATGTCAGACCTTCTATTTCTGCGTCATCACTACCAAGTAATATCATACTGCCATGTCTAGAAAGAGGTAAGCATCATTTTCATATGGCAAACCCCAAATTAAATGAATGACCCATGCAAACAATAACCCAGTGAAGTACTCGATTGGATAGTTTTCAATACTATTACAACACACCGTGCCTCGTATTTATGAGTGCTTTGTAATCCTCATTGCTATAAATTATGTGCGTTGTCAGCAACATCAGAAATTAGAAGTGTGCAGGGCTTTTTCAAAGAAAACGAAACTGGCAGGTGTCTCTCAGTCTTGTGCTACTGAGTTACACTGTGGGAGCTGAAGACAAACCTGATAGAGAATCCCTCATATGCAGAATATATGTACAGAAACCCACCCCTGCCCAGATATCAGCAGGCACTCTCTTACACTACATGAAAACCTTTTGTATGCTATTCGTCTGCAGTTCATTTACATTAGAATGACTGTGAATATTATAAACAGCTCAGTAATAATTATACACATTAGAACAAAAGGCAAATAAGACCCAAACATACGTCATCATACACGTTCTTATCCTATTGGTCTAAACTCTAAACCTATGTAAATATAACCAGCAGTCTATGACAATGGTGGTATTAGGTTATCAAAACATGCCATGCCATGTAAAGTCTCCCCATATACTCGATTTTCCCATCAGGCCTCACATCCAAGCTTTGTATTTCTGCATCCCATCTGGAAACTGGTCGATGTGACTAAAACACTCTTACATGGGTGTCCTAAATAACACATAGATGCACAGAGACCTACTGTTACTTTTCTTCCTCCTTCACACAAAACAGTGAAAACAAGATCATGTCTTCCTATATCCACATTTAGGCTGCTGTGCTTTGTTCATCTGACAATGGCATTTTTCCTTATTAAAGTGAGTTTAAGGAAAGCATGGGAATTTAACAAAAAGCATGGCAACTGAGTACACATTTTTTAACTGTGCCATCAAAACAAACATATCAGCTTCTTAGGAACTTCCCTTGCACCACCTAATCCAGTTTTGTAGTTGCACTAACAGTGGCCATGTTAGCAGACAACCAGCCCTGTACTGTATGTAACATAGATTACATACATGAGAAACTTTTCCACACATGCCTAATGGCCAAAATGTGAGGAAAACGTGGAAATCGCAGCAGAGAAACTCATTCCAATGTTTATTTCCTGTTCCGAGGCCCCACATCTTTGAATCACTGATCCCCTTCGGTGTTAGGAGTGAGGCCGCTTTAACAGTTCACTTGCAGCCCTAAATGGCTGATTGTTGATATTAACTGGTGATGCAGTTTCATGCACTCAGGAAGGATGTGAGTAAAATGCATTTTATTTAGGACAAAAGAAGAGGTGCAAGGGTAGTAGTTCATGCGATTGTGATAGTTGAAGTAGTCAGTCATGTATTGTGTTAATTTAAAAAAAATACTGGTGTCTTGTTTACATCATAAAGCAGCAATTATCAGAGATTTAAAGTATGCTTTTCTCTGGCATGTTCAACATTTTATAACTTAAGCCATATCTGCTTAGCAAAGATTTTACTTAATCAAGAATTATGAGCAGGCATGTCTGAAGAGTTGTGTGCTTTTGTTTAATCTTTGGGAGCAGGACTTTAAATAATTCCCCATACACGAAGAGGTCTGCAAACACCACAAAAAATGCCTTGAAATAAACAGTGGTCTGGTAATGTAATCACCCTTTGAATCGTGACATTGCATAATACCCTGCTTAGTGCACTTGTTAAACTTTTAGAGTGATTTTCATTTAGCAGCGCCGCAACATTCCGTTTCAAACTTGAAATATGATTTACAAAGAAAAACTCCATAATTACTGCAAATTTATGACAGTGATTTGCACATGCACAATTGTCCCCATATTTGTGAAAATTCAAGATGCATAACATGCATACTTACTCATAGGTTTTCTTTTATGTTTCGCTTAGGTACATCTCCAAGAAAGCAAACTAGGAGTGATCAAAAAAGCATATGCAAATATGATAAACTCCAAAATCAGGTATATTTACAACCATTTGTAAATGCATTTTCCACACTCATTGTCGCAACAAAGTTATACCCGAAATATCCAAATGCTGCTGAAGACACTGTGCTGCGGGGGTTGGCCGGCTTTGGGGACAGGGCCTGCACCCAATTATTGGATACAGTATATGATCACGAAACCCCAACAATCAATGAAAAACCCAAGCTTAAAGAAAGTTAATATTAGCTTTCGTTATAACACCTTAACATATGTTTCAAGAAACTTCGGAATTTCATCTAACTAAACATAGTTAAAGTAAGTTATGGGTATGTGTTAAACCGAAAAAACACTGAAATTCACAAGTTATTGTTAGCTCCACAAGCCACAATCTACACAACGGCCATGCAAACCATAACTTGCACACTAAATGTAAGTGGTGGTATGTTATGTTTTTTTGTGGGGTGTAGAAGTTATGTTTTGCAAACTGAGCCATAAGATAATTTTTGATGATAAATGCAAATCATCTACAAAGCACTCAACCCTCCTTGCATGCACCAGTTGGCTGTGTGGAGCAATGCTTATCAATGGCATCCTATCCGTACTTCCCATCAGATTCTGCAGCCAACCCCAGCGATCAGAACTTACCCATTATTTATAATTTATTAATCAATCAATCAATCAATCATTACATTTATAAAGCGCACTATGTACCCGTCAGGGTTTCGAGGCGCTGGGGGGGGGGGGGGGGGGGGAGCTGTTAGCGGTCGAAAAGCCAGGTCTTGAGGAGTCTCCTGAAGGTGAGGAGGTCCTGGGTCTGGCGTAGTGAGGTGGGGAGAGAGTTCCAGGTCTTGGCGGCGAGGAAGGAGAAGGATCTGCCGCCGGAGGTCTTGCGCTGGATCCTGGGGACGATGGCGAGGGCGAGATTGGCAGAGCGGAGTTGACGAGTGGGGGCGTAAAAGTTGAGTCTGGAGTTGAGGTAGGTAGGTCCGGTGTTGTGTAGAGCCTTGTGAGAGTGGGTGAGGAGTTTAAAGGTGATCCTCTTGTCAACGGGGAGCCAGTGGAGGTCCTTCAGGTGAGGGGAGATGTGACATCGGCGGGGTATGTCGAGGATCAGGCGGGCGGATGCATTTTGGATACGCTGGAGTCGTGTGATGTCTTTTGTTGGGATGCCTGTGTAGAGTGCGTTGCCGTAGTCAAGTCTGCTACTGACGAGGGCTTGGGTCACTGTCTTTCTGGTTCCTGTTGGGATCCACTTGAAAATTCTGCGGAGCATTCGAAGGGTGTTGAAGCAGGAAGAGGAGACGGCGCTGACCTGTTTGGACATGGTGAGGGCGGAGTCCAGGATGAAGCCGAGGTTTCTTGCATGGCTGGCTGGGGTGGGTGGGGGACCGAAGTCGGTGGGCCACCAGGAGTCGTTCCAGGCCGAAGGGGTGCGCCCGAGGATGAGGACTTCCGTCTTGTCGGAGTTGAGCTTCAGGCGGCTGTCGTTCATCCACTCGGCGATGGCTTTTAGTCCCTCGTGGAGGTTGGTTTTGGCGGTGAGTGGGTCTTTGGTCAGGGAGAGGACGAGCTGGGTGTCGTCGGCGTAGGAGATGATGCTGAGGTGATGTTGGTGGCCAGTTTAGCGAGGGGGGCCATGTAGACGTTGAACAACGTAGGGCTGAGGGAGGAGCCTTGGGGGACACGGCAGATGAGGTTGGTGGCTTTGGAGCGGAAAGGGGAGAGTCGTACTCTCTGGGTTCTGTCGGAGAGGAAGGATGAGATCCAGTTGAGGGCTTTATCTTGGATGCTGGCTTCATGGAGACGGGTCAGTAGGGTGCGGTGGCAGACTGTGTCAAAAGCGGCAGATAGGTCGAGGAGGATGAGGGATTAAATCATGCTTATTCTTTAAAAAAAACATCAGTTTGGCAAATGCTGGCTTATGCACTTGTTTTTGAAATTCCGAAACTTATAGTAACATAAATGCATGCTTTACTATTTTTTCAGATCGCTGTTTTTGAATCTATTTGGCTTTGTTCGTCAAACAATAATCGTGCCTCCCGTTCTCTCTGTGATTTTTTCCATATAACAGAATTTGATAATTTGACAATTCTCACATTTCAAGATGGCAGGGAACAATTACAGTTCAAGCTCTTTATCACTTTTTTCTCAAAAAATTCTATCTACCTCTATTGTATCCCTTTGGAAGGAAGTTACATGAGCCAAAACTAGAAGAGGCAATGTGTCACAGAAAATGTACAGTTAATCCTTGTAGGAAGATGGGTTCTGCCCATCTAATCAGCCTGGATTTTTCGCTTTTTGAGTACCTAGTTTTAGACCTTTTACTTTGGTGGAGCCTCATACCCTGGGACACACCTACTGTAAACTCATAGCAAATGGACTGTTTGTGTCTACCAACAGTGTCTGCCTTTTAAGATAAGGTCTCTGCAATGCAGGAAGAGTATGAGGCACTTGACTGGTTACGCATGAACATGTGTACACACAAGTATGCACGTATGTGAGAGCTGTGTGTGGGAGACTCCTGTTGTGCACAGTCCAGGAACTGCACAGAGGTAACCTGGCGAAGAAGGAACTCTTCATGGTTAGATTTTGATCGGGGACAAGCCTTCTAATGTTGGTGTACACATATAGAGAATGTCAGTGTGGTTTACTGTCTTGTCTGCAGTGACACTCCACCATACACTTATAGGGAAGGCTGCCGTAGGGCACAGCTCTGCTTCTTCTTGGTCTGCAGACAACAGAGTTGCACAATCTACAGTGTAACCTGTGTGAAAGAAACAATTTTGTAAAGTCCATACACATATCTTTACAGCTCGTGGGTCATCCAGGAATGTCATATTTTTCTGGCTCAGCTCACTATCAGAGGCCAGGCCATTTGTCACCCTGCTGGGTTGGATTAATTACTTTTCTCTCCAGTGGCAGGAAAAAAGGCCTCCCTCGCAATTAACATTGCTTGAGTCAGCTTCTGAAAAGGGAAGAAGTGGGGCGGACTGCTCTGCATCAATCAGCCAGTTGTCCCCCTCTGGCAGGAAGAGGGCCTGCCCAAACCCACTAAACATAGGAGGGAACCCAGGACTCTGGAGCCAAACCAGGAAGTTTTGCTGGGAAAGGCCCTGCCAGCAATGTCAGCAAGAGGTGGGCTTAGACCCCCAGAGCAGATGTGGCAAGTGACTCCTGGGAGATGCTATTTTTAAATATCCTGGAAGGCTGTGCAAGGAGGTTGGGACAGTGGCTAAGAGGTCATGTGCCACATCAGAATAGGCCAGTGATGCATTCCTACTGGAAACTCCCACCCCCACTTAAAAGGTCCTGCGAAGGGGAGAGAGCTCTCTCTTGGGTGTGCTTTTCTGCTGGAATCCATGGACAATTGAAAGGAGGAGCCCCCTGACTGCCTTGTGGCCTGCGGACTATATTTCTAATTGACCCCAGGACCAAGGAAGCTAGTCCCCTTACTCCCCATGAGGACCAGTTGGGGGAAAGAGTGGGCATTTGCAAAACGAAGGAGAAAAGCCCAGAGGGAATGTAAAAAGAAAGGCTGGCACAGGGAGCCAGTGAAATCAACTAGCTGCAAAGTTCATCACCTTTGAGTCCAGGAGGCCTGAATAAAGTGCTCTGGGTAGCTCGGGCTCGCTATCAGGAGCAAAATGAGATAAAAATTATTCAAATCGGCCTAACGGTGCATGAGACCTTTTCCTCACCCAGAGCACATGGAGCTCTGCTGCAAGGCTGCTTTTGGGTTTTGAACTTTCCCCAGGAGAGTAAAAGGACCCCTGGACCCCATCCCTGGGCCCTGGGAATTAATCCAGGCAAGGGAGCGCTGTTGCACTCCCTGCAATAAGGAGAAATGGCCCAAGACTCCATCCCTGGGCCCTGAGAAGACAAAATAGTGAGGGAGCACTGTAACACTCCCCCGTGAAGGTGGGGGGCACCCCAGGACCCAGTCCTGGGGCCCCAATTAAGGGAGGAGAAAGGGAGAGTGTTGCTGCACTTCTCCCATGTGGCTGACCCTCCCCATGACCATGTCTGGGGGCAACGGGAAGGCCAGCCACCAACAAGGTGCCTGCCCGCAGGAGCGGTCAAGCCAGAAGACAGCTGCCAGCTTCTGCAGCAGCCTGCCAGAATGCTCACAGCTTAGGAAGCCGGCGGAGGCAGCAGGGGGTGATCTCCCCAAGCTGCCCTCACTGAGGGATCATGCACGTGGTGTGCCTGGATGAGACCAGGCACCCCAAAGAAAAAGGGCGCAGAACAAGGCCTCCACCAAAAAAAAAGAAAGAAAGATGTGACTCTCCCCAGCAGTGGGAGAGCCTCCAATCAAATATGCACAGTGCTCATGCATATGGCTGGCTCCAAACTGGAACGGCCTGGGTAGCAAAAAAACAATGGATTTTCGGCCCAGATCTCTGTACTGGGGGTGAATGTTTGACATTGTTCAGCGTTCCATCCATCAAGAAAAACACTAGTTTTTGGCGTGTTGTAGCCCCAGGAGTATGGGGTAACCCCCATTAGTTGGTGAAGTGCAGGGGAGCTACAGGAGCAGTACAGCCTCCCTCCAGAAGGATTACCAAGGTCCTCATCCTAAATTCGGTGGGACTCTGAAAGGATAAATCCTCAAGGGTTTCAAATGATTTTCATGTACTTCCCAGGCTGGAGCATGTGCTCTACAGCATGGAGTGCTGTATCCTCTAGGGACAAAGTCTAGGGCTACAGTCTCTGTGGTCTGGAAGTGGTTAACATAGGATTTCCTGTTGTGCAAACTCCTTCTTGGGGTGAAAGGTTGTTATTACACATGTGTTGTGATTATAAATGTGATGCCCTTCATGGGCTATGTTTACATTTCAGTATTTTATGCTGTGTTTTATGAGTGTATATTGAAAACAATCTCCAGAGTGAAGGGATATGATTGCACAGGTTTTGATTATAAAAGTGATGCCCTGTAGGAGCTATTTTTAAAGTGTAACACCCTCTAAGGGTGAAAGTCTATAAGCACACAGGGTTGTGCTTATAAAGGTAATTCCCTTCTGGAGCTCTGTTTTAATTGCATTATTCATGCTAAAAGTTATGCTGAGTACACGAATTTCACGGACATGCATAGACAGTTTCTCTTGTGAATGTGTTAATAAAGTAATGACGCTGACACCCACTCGTGTTCAAAAGTATACTTGCTTTATTGACAATATTAAGTGTGTTAATTCAAAGTTATATTCAATTATTGCATTTGAATACAAGTGAATGTTTTTGGCATGTGATTTGTTGATCTAGGTCTCTCTTTGGGAGGGGTAAGAGTGATTATGCAATGTTTTGAAGAAGTATTTCCATCTGCTTATATTTGTAAATTTCTGCGTAGTATTGAGTAGTGTGTGTTCAAGAGAAACAACACAGACTGGACAGTCATTTATCGAGTGTTATTATTGTGTATCTTTGAATGGTGATTACTAGCCAACACTACCTCTCTTAAGTAAGCCTTGGACTGCCCCGCTTCACTTACCTGAGCGAGTCAAGTGCTACAGTGGGCTGTTTGGTTCCCATTGAAGGACAAATCTGGACCCATTACTTGTGCAGGCCACATAACTAATGGCCTATTTTCATGAAATCCTGTTATGAATCAATTTTTCCATCAACTTGTGAGGATGGGGCAATATATTAACATATGGAGTAAATTAATTTTGCTGTAGGACATAGCTTTGGGTGAATAGAAAAAATAACACATTCCTTCTAAGAAAATGTAATGAGTTAAATAATAGCACATTTGGTGGCCTACCACCCATTTTCAGGTCTACTGAAGGGTTGGGAACAGACACTGCAGCCAACTCCCCCCTACTGCACACGGCCAAAAGCTGTTAACAGTGGGGAGTTTGGCCACCCGCAGAAGTGGGATTGGTGCAGGGCCAGGCCACCCTTAATGAAACAAATGAAGTTACAAATGTGTTAATTTTACAGATTAGATTACATATCAAATTAGCCTTGCTACTTTGATGGAGAGAAGCATGAATACTTTTAGGTGTTATGATTTATTGGTATGAATTTTGTGTGGCCATAGCCATTGCATTTGGTGAGAAAATTTGTATTTGCTTCACTGTTGTGCAAGTGGTGAATTGTGGTACAAACACTAACTTGTGAATTACATTTTTTCATGTATTTATCTTTTTTCATTTTGAAATCACAAGTGCACTCTATCTTTGTTTTTTAGGTCCATTTTTTTAACATATGTTGAGGTTTTGTAACCAAAGCAAGCATACCTTCACTTTTGCCTTTGGCTTTTTCAGTGAAGTTTTGTTTTTTTATCACATACTGCATCTAAGAGTTGCCTAAACCTAACCTTCAGTTGTGCACAACCTTTGGCTTACCTGGCCCTGGACCACCCCAGTATCTTCTTGAAAAAACACACCAGTCTTGTGGGTCTTCTGTCCTCCTGCATTCAAGCCACCATGTGGTCCTGTTGGACTTTTGCTTATGCAGGGTCATCCTGAATCTTTTTGCCTCCAGCCTCCTATTTTTTTCTGACCTGTCGCTGTTGGCTTTTGAACTCTCGAGCACTTTCCCACTGCTAACCAGTGCTAAAGTGCATATGCTCTCCGTGTAAATTGTATGTTATTGGTTTATCCATGATTGGCCTATTTGATTTACTAGTAAGTCCCTAGTAAGGTGCACTAGAGGTGCCAGGGCCTGTAAATCAAATGCTACTAGTGGGCCTGCAGCACTGGTTGTGCCACCCACATAAGTAGCTTTGTAATCATGTCTCAGACCTGCCGCTGCAGTGTCTGTAAGTGTATTTTTACACTGTAAATTCGACTTGGCAAGTGTACCCACTTGCCAGGCCTAAACCTTCCCTTTTCTTACATGTAAGGCACCCTTAAGGTAGGCCCTAGGTAGCCCCAAGGGCAGGGTGCAGTGTATCGATAAGGTAGGACATATAGTAATGTGGTTTATATGTCCTGACAGTGAAATACTGCCAATTTTGTTTTTCACTGTTGCAAGGCCTGTCTCTCTCATAGCATAATATGGGGGCTACCTTTAAATATGATTAAAGTGTAGATTCCCCTAGAGAGTAGATGGGCATGTGGAGTTTGAGGTCCCTGAACTCACAATTAAAATATACATCTTTTAGTAGAGTTGATTTTAAGATTGTGCGTTTGAAAATGCCACTTTTAGAAAGTGAGCATTTTCTTGCTTAAACCATTCTGTGACTCTCCCTTATTTGTGGATTCCCTGTCTAGGTCAGTTTGACAGTTGGGTTGTTTTTCACCTCGCACTAGACAGTGACACAAAGGGGGCTGGGGTGTAACCTGCATTCCCTGATTAGCCATCTCTGCTAGGAGGGAGGGGTGGAGTGGTCACTCTCATCTGAAAGGACTGTGCCTGCCTCTGACAATGCCGGCTCCAACCCCCTGCTGTGTGTCTGATGCCTTGCCTGGGCAAGGCAGGATTTCACAAGTAGGTGTGAGTCCCCTTTGAAGAAAGGTGACTTCAAAGACTAAAATGGGTATAAGAAGGGCACCCAAATCTACAGACTTTAGAAACAGTTCTGGAACCAAGAGGAACCTCTACCTGGAGAAGAGCTGATAGCTGAGGAAGAAGTGCTGCCCTTCGTGTGACTGTGCTTTGTGGAGCTTTCCTGCAGTGCTGCTTCTGACAGAGTAAGAGGGCAAAGACTGGACTTTGTGTACCTTCCATCTTGTGAACAAATCTCCAAGGGCTTGAGTTAGAGCTTGCCTCCTGTTGTTTGAAGTCTCAGGGACAGCAAAGACTTCTCTCTGCCAGCACCTGGAGTCTCTGGAGAGACTCCTGCCCCAACAAGTGGTGCCCTATCCAGTCCCTGGGCCCTTGAAAGGAAAGCTGGTGGAATCCAAGGAAATCGACTTCGGACCGACGCCGCTGCTGAATCCGGTAACGCCGCCTGCACCTGACGCTGTGACCTTCGCTGGAACACGACGTTCTTCGCAGGCCCAACGCCACAGCAGCCCCGCTGAAGTCCGCGACTCTGTGGAGGTCGCCGCACCACGTCGTGACCGATGCCGCTCGAAGTGCACGGATCCAATGTTTCGCACAGACGCCGCGATTCCCGACTTCGCGCATCGGCTTGTTTTCACTCTTCACCAAAGGTACTGTACTTGGGGATCTACATGACTCTGTGTCCGGCACAGCTGGTGTCGGCTTGTTGGGAACGACACCGTCACGACGCCGTGTTAACATCTCATCGAAGCATTTTTGTTTCTAAGCGCTATTTTTGAGTTTAATCTTTAAAAATTTATAACTTGACTTGTGTATGTCGGATTTTTGTCGTTTTGGTCTTGTTTCGTTTAGATAAATATTTCCTATTTTTCTAAACCGGTGTTGTGTCATTTTGTAGTGTTTTCATGAAGTTACTGTGGGTGTTGGTACAAATACTTTACACCTAGCACTCTGAAGTTAAGCCTACTGCTCTGCCAAGCTACCAAGGGGGTAAGCAGGGGTTAGCTGAGGGCGATTCTCTTTTACCCTGACTAGAGTGAGGGTCCTTGCTTGAACAGGGGGTAACCTGACTGTCAACTAAAGACCCCATTTCTAACAGGCCCCTTAAATAATAAATGTGTCACGTCTCAGGAAGGGGTGTTACTATCTAGAATAAGTTAGCTTGGACAGAAAATGCTGGTGGAATTATGCTGCTGTATGCCAATGTAGGCTCATGAGCTGTGTTTGGATCCCTGCATTTCAATAGCAGATGGTACTGCAGGTTAGGATTCAGATCAACGAGCAGAGCAAGGGTGCCTGTTCTCGATAAAAGAGGTTGTTGCAGGTCAGCATCTAAGTGCATTGGCTCTACTGTGTTTTAGTTCATTACTGAAAGCAGTGCGTTTCTTACAGAATGTGATTAAGATGCAGTGGTAAAGTTAAGGGAAGGTGGAAAAATTCAAATGACACTCACATGTTCATAAAACAGTTTTCCCAGAGAATGCTGCCACCTCTGCAGTGCAGAAACGAGATATATTTTATGCTGGGAAAGGGACTGAGCTGATATTTAAAACCATTGCAAAACAAAGAATGATATACAAATATTTTGGAAATACATTCAATAGATTTGGCAGTTAAAAGAAAACACCAAATAGATCAGTATCAGTGTGAGTCGAGAAGTACAACTGAGATTAACATTAGACATGGTTGTCAGCATTAAGAGATCGTGCCAAACACTATGTTGCTATCTTTCATGTGGTTCAGTTGTTCTCTGAGGTACCGACAAGGTGCAGTCATTGGTGGAGGTGCGGTAATTAGTGGTGAGCACAGTTTTTACACAGTTCCAAATTGCAAATCAAGAGTTAGTGGGGGAAGGTGGGGAGTGCGGGGTGTTGTTTAGTGAGCACAAAGTTACTTATCAGTGCCACGGCCCGACGTGTTGCCTCTGCTCTATAGAACAGTGGAGCATTTCACAGGAAAAATCTTATTATAGAAACAAGCAATACTGCATAGAACAGTATGTTTCTGTGGGAGAGTCTCATTCATCCGGTTACAAACCAAGATGTGATGAGGACAGGGTTCTACAGAGGTTGTAAATTTATACACATTGCAGTGCATATATTTAAGAAGAAAACAGTGTCTCCCTGACCCTTTGGCTGCAACCTGAACTTCATGTAAGTCAGGAGACCAGGCTTTCAACCTGCTTGTGTGGTGGGGGCCCTCTATATTTGTTACTCCACTTCCAGGAAGGCATGCTTTTTCAGGCTAGGAAAGGGAAGGGACCACTCCGATGTATTATGTGGTGGTAGTGGGATATTTTTCCTATGAAGAAAGAAAATGTTACAGATGCAAATAAATATTTTCATGTCATTTACCCATGTCCATTCTTAGCATACGAGCAGCAAAAGTTGCTCCTGAAAGGTTTGTGGATCCTCAGAAAAATCATTAATAGAGTCTGAATCAAGATTAAACCTGCAAGGGTAGATTTTCAATTCTTGCTACTTGCTAAAACACAAAAATCAAGAAAGAGTAAAACCTTGCTCAATAGCATGAACCTTGATGACTTCCAACCCCAACTTTCACTGAATGGCAAATGTTAGACCTGACAGCCTTAGGGTGGTCACCCCTAACTTTTTGCCTGACTCCCTCCACTTTTTGGACACTGTTTTTGCTGGCTTTTAGACTCTGTGCACTTTATCACTGATAACCAGTGCTAAAATGCATATGCTCTCTCCCTTTAAACATGGTAATCTTGGATCATACCTGATTGGACTATTTAATTTACTTATAAGTCCCTAGTAATGTGCACTATATGTGCCTAGGGCTGGTAGATTAAATGCTACTAGTGGGCCTGCAGCACTGGCTGTGCCACCCACTTAAGTAGCCCCTTTTCCTTGTCTCAGGCATGCCATTGCATGGCCTGTGTGTGCAGTTTCACTGACACCTCGACTTGGCATTTAAAAGTACTTGCCAAGCCTAAACCTCCCCTTTCTCCACATAAAAGTCACCTCTAATGTGTTCCCTAGGTAGCCCCTAGAGCAGGGTGCTGTGTGGGGGAAAGGCAGGACATGTACCTATGTAGTTTACATGTCCTGGTAGTGTAAAACTCCTACTGTGAGGCCTGCTCCCTTCATAGGCTAACATTGGGGCTGCCCTCATACACTATAGAAGTGGTAGCTGCTGATCTGAAAGGAGTAGGAAGGTCAAATTTAGTATGGCCAGAATGGTAATACCAAATCCTGCTGACTGGTGAAGTTGGATTTAATATTACTATTCTAGAAATGCCACTTTTAGAAAGTGAGCATTTCTTTGCACTTAAATCTTTCTGTGCCTTACAATCCACGTCTGGCTACGTTTAGTTGACAGCTCCTTGTGCATTCACTCAGACACACCCCAAACACAGGGTACTCAGACTCACTTGCATACATCTGCATTTTGAATGGGTCTTCCTGGACTGGGAGGGTGGAGGGCCTGCTCTCACACAAAGGACTGCCACACCCCCTACTGGGACCCTGGCAGACAGGATTGAACTGAAAGAGGACCTGGTGCACTTCTTAGCCACTCTTTGAAGTCTCCCTCACTTCAAAGGCACATTTGGGTATAAAACAGGGCCTCTGCCCTACCTCATGTGGCACTTGCTGGAGAAGAAACCTGAACCAGAAGCTGCATCCTGGCAAGAAGAACTGCCTTGCTGCTCAAAGGACTCACCTGACTGCTTTCTACAAAGGACTGCTGCCTTACTGTTGGCCTGCTGCCTTGCTGAACTCTTGTCTGGCTGCAAAAGTGCTCTCCAAGGGCTTGGATAGAGCTTGCCTCCTGTTCCCTGAAGTCTCAGGACCAAAAAGACTTTTCTTTTTCATTTGGACTCTTCGTGTGCCGAAAAGTTCGATGCACAGCTTGTTCCGCTGTGAGAAAAACGATGCACACCGACGCTGATCGACGCAACGCCTTCGGGGCGACCGGAACTTCGACGCACGGCCTCGCAAGGACAACGCCACCCGACTTCCAGAGGGGAAATTGACGCAACGCCTGCCGTGAGAGCGAAAATTCGACGCACAGCCCCGCGGAACGACGCACAGCCGGAAAACAAGCAGGAGAATCCACGCACAGACCCGGGACACCTGGTAATCCCCACGACCCACAGAAAGAGACTGTCCGCACGCCAGAAAATGACGCACGACTTCCCCGCGTGAAAAATAACGACGCAAGTCCGTGTGTGCTGGGGAGAGATCGACACACACACACCATTTTTCCACATATCTCTTCTTCTGGGGCCCTCTGCTGAGATTTTCCACTCCAAACCAGGTACTTTGTGCTTGAAAGAGACTTTGTTTGCTTTTTAAAAACTTAAGACACTTTATATCACTTTCCAGTGATATCACTACAATTTCACATTGCAACTGTATTCGTTTTGACCTGCAATTATCCTGATAAATATTATATTATTTTTCTAAACACTGTGTGGTGTATTTTTGTGGAGCTATATTGTGGTATTGTATGATTTATTGCACAAATACTCTACACCTTGCCTTCTAAGTTAAGCCTGACTGCTCGTGCCAAGCTACCAGAGGGTGGGCACAGGCTAATTTTGGATTGTGTGTGACGTACCCTGACTAGAGTGGGGGTTCTTGCTTGGACAGAGGGTAACCTGACTGCCAACCAAAAACACCATTTCTAACAGCAAGTCACTGGGATTCACCCTGGACACAAACTTCACACATTGCCATAAAAATCAAAGAAGCTTGCTAGTCTAATGAAAGTGAAACCGTTCATCCAGAAAATACCTTCAGGATGGCTGTTCATGTCTTCATGCTCTCGCAGTGGTCTCCCAGACTTCACACTAGCAGCACTTAAGAGAATCTTACATGCTGCTATACGTCATATCCAGGGCTTGAAGAAATATGGGCACATCACCCACGTTCTGATGGAATGCATTTGGCTCCCCTTGCTGGCCCACACCATCTTCAGAACCAGCTGCATCATTTACAAAGTTATCACAATCCGCACCCTCGCTTACCCTTCAGACAAGTTCATTAACTCTAGTGATTTTAGGCACACTAGCAGCCAGAACATCATGAGACTGCAGACTAAGAAGTAAAAAAGTACAAAAAAAGATAAGGTAGTAGTTCTTTTCAGCTATACATGCTGCATCTAGAACAACATCCCGTATCCCGATGTCCCAGCACAATGCCTCTCTAATTTAGGTAAGAGCTGAAGACACAGAACACTACATCACAACACATGAACCAGTCACAACTCAGCCCCCTCTCCTAATGTTGATTTTATGCTTTAATTTGACACTGTACAGTGCTCAATTTCCTTTTGGTTAGGTTTCCCTGATAGAAATACTGCAAACATACATAAATACATATGTACATACATCATTGTGTGCTGTTACTGTACTTGAATATGCAACAAAAATGTGCTATTAAGATTGACTCGGCAAACACATAGTCGGTAAAATGTCAAAAATCCTGCACTGCATGGTGGATTACCTGGCAAATTTTAATTTAACCATTGCTGCCAATAAAGGTTTTTTAAATCATGGGAATTACATTAATGACCCTTGATCTTTAGTCAACAGGGCACTTGCAATTTTAACAAGGTGATTATTTTTAAATTGGAGATAAGTGATTGTATATTAAACACACTTTCTTTGTATCATCAGGATGTTTATCTCAGAATACTGTGCTTGGCAGATGTGCTAGCAATTTCCCCATATATGATAGGACAGATGGAACAGCTGGCCAGGCTCTAGTTTCATACTCTTTATGACTTTAAGATAAATACAATGCTTTACCATCTGGTCCACGCTTTTCCGCTCTGGTACTCAGCAATCAGAAATTCATAGCCCTGGTAAAACCAGAGCAGTGCTGCTAAGATGTAACTCACTGTATCTAGAAGAGTTTGTTTTAAATAACAATTTATTAAGTTGGAGGAAAACCTTTCAATACCTATTCATGCTGGAAACTTGAAGTAGGGAGAGGTTCACAGTGAGAGCTTGGCAACAGTTTCAAGGAAAATAATGACACCGCAGAACCACCATATTGCAGCATATAAAAGTATTGCCTACAAGTTAGGAAAATGTTGCACACATTAATCATTTTCTAAGCCAGAAATAAATTGTATCAAAAGAAAAAAAAACATGCCACGCTATAAAGCAGCACAACGCTGGGCTTCATCAATAGCAAAGGAAGAGGATGGAAAGAATGAGAGGGAAAACTTCCTAATTACTCAACTTTCATCTTAAAATTCCTTTAAATGATATGCTATCTCTTCCTTTTTCTATCCCTTGTCCATTAAAAAACGTTCTCGCGTTTGAATTCAAGAGAAATGTACAAAAATCCATTTCATTTCAGTATTTGCTTTTTTGTCACAAATACGGCAGAACTGAAAAGAAAAAAATTATCATTTGCAAAATTGCTTTGAGTAGTGCAATACAGCACTAGGATCAACAGAGGCAATCTGAGTCCTTAGTAAGCGCTAACTCTATATGTTCACATACCTCACTTCAAGGGGAATCATTTTCAGACAATTCTACAATGTACTTACGTAAGTACAAAAAGCTAAATTTCAGTTCCAGCAATTACTGGAAACTGGACCCAACTTTATAATTTAACCTGCGACCCATCTAGAGAATAATTGGCAACCCTTTATCTTCAATCCACCAATTTGCACGTGGAAGTTATTTGACAATCATATGTCGGCCAGATTCACAAAGGGACTTATGACTTATAAAGTCACGAGTGCCGCGTTTCTGCAATCAGGGCAGAATCTCTACAGTGAGCCACATGGAGATTCCTCTCGAGTGTGCAGACTCTGCCCCGAGTATAGAGGCTCCAGACTCGTAACGTTAGGAGTCACATATTTCTTTATAAATTGGGCCCAGCATGTCGGTACCTTTTTACAAAAGAAAAAACTTAAAATTTCCACTTAAAAAAACAAAGGGTACAGGGGCGTTATAGTTAGGCTCACATTTTAAACAGCCAAAATCATTGTAATTCACCTGCTATAGTTAGAGCTATCTCAAGTAACTATAAATTGTGCCTTAAGGTAACTATAACTCGTGCCCCCGCCATGCACTGTTTTTTCATTACAATTTTTACTGTAAATATTACATTGATATTATCAATGATGTTATCATGCGTGCCTTAATTTGTGGGGAATTTAGTAGTGCATGTGCATGGCGAGGGCACGAGTTATAGGCCAACCACTATAACCACCCAACCCTGTGCTGCGCAAACCCTCAGGAGTTGGCTGCAGGGCCTGATCTGCGGCCAGATTCTGTGGCCATCCCCACTAACCACCCAACCCCACGCTGCATGTTTATGTGCAGCAGGAGTTGGCCGCGGCCTGTCTCCCTGGGTGTGAATATAGGTGTTACAGGGTATATCTGGATGTGAGAGTGACTGTGAGAATGTCTGTCTGGATGTGAGAGTGGGTGCATCAGTGTCTTTTTGGGTCTGTGAGTGGGTGCGATACTGTCTGTGTGGGTATGTGAGTGGGAGTGTGGGGTGTCAGTGGGTTTTGAGTGGGTGTATGAGGGTTTCAGTGGGTCTGTGAGTGGGTGTGTGAGAGTCTGAGTGGGTCTGTAAGTGGGTGGGTGAGGGTCTGAGTACAGCTGTAAGTGGGTGCATGAGGGTCTGAGTGGTTCTGTGAGTGGGTTCATGAGTGTCGGAGCAGGTCTGTGAGTGGGTGCATAAGGGTCTGAGTGGGTGTGTGAGTGGGAGAAAGGGATTAAAAAGAGAGAGAAAGAGAGGGAGAGAGAGAGGTTTTTAGCCTTTGATGAATGATATAATTAGAATGAGATATTTCTGGACAAATTGAAAAGAAAAATGTAGTTGCCAACTAAAAAGAGTGAGATCACCTTTCAATATGAACCTTAAATATTTGAAGTTGAAAAGAAATTAAAGCAGGTAAATGATCGGAGACATACCTGGGCTGAAACCTTTAAACTTCGGTATGGGGGTCTGAGACCTTAACCACGAAGCCAGAGAACACTGAATGAAAAGGACATAAATGCCCCATCACAAGGAACGTTTAAAATTCAAAATACTAGTAAATAAACAAAGACACTACCATGTAACACCAGGGCTTGAACCTACAACATACTGTGAAGCTGTCCAAGAGCTTTACCAGTAGACCAGAAGAGGCGCTGTTCTGAAGTGCATTAATACTTACTTATAACCTTCGTACCAAACATCTTGCTTGTCTAACTCTTTGACTCTTTGTAGTGATTGCATGGAGAGACCACACAATGTCAATATCTCTTTCTCCCTCTCTCTCTCTCTCTCATCGCTCCACGGGGGGCGGCCCTCATAGAAGGGAGCATCTTTCACTAGAATCTCCCTGCTGGTGGATCAATGTTTTCATCTGTCTTTCCTGCACACATATTTGCATGCAGGGAAGACCAATGAAAACACTGCATTCTGCTCGGGATAGCTGTTTGACAGCTCTCACTTGCAGAAAGTGGACTTTGTTTGCTTTTGCTTGGTGGGAGCAGTCAGCTCCCACCAAGCAAAAGCAAACAGCTATGTCCCTGGAGTTGGCATCCCGGGGCATAGTAGGAGCTGCATGGCTCCCCCTGAGAGGGGACAGATGAAAACTCTGCTTTCTGCAAGGGAGAGCTGTTTGAGAGCTCTCCCTTGCAGAAAGTGGACTTTGCTTGCTTTTGCTTGGCTGAGAGTGGTCAGCTCCCACTAAGCAAAAGCAAACAGCTATGTCCTGGGAGTGGGCACCCCAGGACATAGCAGGAGCCGTGCGCCCCCCTCCAAATGTGAATTTAGCACCAGGGAGTTGGTGGTCCCAGGGACAGTGGGCGTCTGAAACGGACCCTCTTTCCTTTTTTTCATGTTTTCCCAGGGGAGGTGGTGGCCCCCTGCAGTAATATATGATCAAGCCCTGGAGACGTGGTGGTCCCCACAGGTGCGGGGGGACTGCATACCCCCCCACACTAATATACAATCAAGGGAAGGTGGTGGTCACTGAAAAGCCCAGGAGGGGCCCCATTCACCCCCCTCCTTTTTTCACAATGCCCCAGGCACCTGGCCCACCCAGGTGCTTTAAAAAACATTTTTTTACTGTGAATTCACAAATTTGCGGCAAAATAAATTTTAAAATATGCCTTTTTTGCCCTGGTGGGGTTCCTCTGGGACCACAGCACCAGAGCTAATGGGTCAGGGTATCTCTACCCTGGCCCCTTTTCTTTTTTTTAAAACTTTTTTTTAGGGACCTGACTGATGCTGATTCCCAAGATGGCTGCCAACACTTCCTGAGTGAAGTATTGACAGCCAATCAGAGCTCTGCATTTCCCTGCGCGAGCTTGTCATTGTTCACCAAGTCGTCACAGCCAGAGATACACAAATTCAGATTTCCTTAAATTTGTTAAAAACTACTGAACAGATTTACACCAAATAAATGTAAATGCAATCTGCGTACCGAAAGCTAGCTTTCTGGCAAAGGTTGTGTAATCTAGTCCAATGCTTCGGGCTGTAGTCGTGTCAAAAAGTCCTATGGAATTAGCAACTTTATTGACCCCCCGCCCCTTTTTTCTCTGTACTGGTTTTTGGAAAATTGCAGGAAGATTTTTAAAACAGTGCCAAAGATATAGGCAAGTCAAAAAACGATTTTTCAATAGAAAAAAATAAAATGAAAAGTAGCATAAGGAGCCAGGTTGGAGGTACCCTGGCTCCAGGGCTGTGGTATTGTGGTCTTTGATGGTGAAAATATGACCTTAAAATGATTTGTTTACAAAGTGCATTATTCGCGTATACGTTGTGACTCTCAGCGCAGCCCCCCCATGTAATGTTGTGACAAGTTTGAGAATATCAACAAAAAAATAAAAAATAAAACATTTGCAGACTCATTCTTACACTAATTCATTTACTCATAGTAGCACTCAAAACTCCCATGCAGCTACAGACAGAGCTACTCAGATATACACACCCACTAACAGGTCCACACAGATTCTCTCACACCCACTCACAAACCTACTGGGACCCTTATGCACCCTCTCACAGAACCACTCAAATACTGACAGACCCACTCACAGGCCCACTTAGATTCTGACACACCCACTCACAGATCCACTCAGACACTGACACACCCACTCAAAACCGACTCAAACACCGAGGCATCCACTCACATACCCACTCAGACTGTCACACATCTACTCACAGAACCACTTAGACCCTCAAGCACACGACTGTCACACATCTACTCACAGAACCACTTAGACCCTCAAGCACACGCTCTCACACCCAGACACCCTCACACCAGAGACACCCTCTCCCACCTATTCTCACACCCAGTGAGACAGCCCCTTTGGCTGTGCATGGCGGGGGCTGGGTGGTTAAAGGGGGGTGGCTGCAGGGCCAACCTCCACTGCGCATGGCCGAAGACCGAACTTGGTGCACGGTTGGGTAGCCATAGGGAGTTGGCTGCAGGGCATGGTGGTGGAGAGTGAATTAACGTATAGTAATTAAAATTACTGTACTTTAAAAAAAAAACATAGAAATTCATTGAAAAAAACTAATGTTACAGGGATGTTATAGTTAGGAAATAGAATTTAAAAAACATAGAAATTCACTTAAAATCCAAAGGTTGCAGGGTCCTAACTTACTCGTACAAAACCTTAGAAATTCAGCAGCTATAGTTAGAGTTATTTCAAGTAACTATAACGCACACCCTAAGGTAACTATAACTCACGCCCTCGCCATGCACTACAAATTACCTCAGATATCACAGTAATCATGACAACTTTTATAACATCTTTAAAAATATCAATGAAACACTAGCAGTCAAATTAATGTAGAAAAAAGTGTGCATGGCGGGGGTGTGAGTTATAGTTAAAGTGCTGGGGGCCCCCTCTGTGTGATGGCACTGGCTTAGGCTCCCTGAAGTGCCAAGGCTGATGCCGCCACACTGTTTCCACTGGGCTGACCGGCGAGGTTGCTGCCGGCCAGCCCAGTGGAAACATCATAACAGGGCTGGGGGAGACCTCTAGCTCCACTGTGGTCTCCTCCCCATGGGGCTGGCAGGCCAGCAGTCGGCTCACCAACCTAGTAATGAGGCCATAAGGGCCTGTTATAAGAAAAGCTGCACTGCATCCAATGCAGCACCATTTTTCTTGTGCCCCTTAGCAAGCCCCTAACATGACCATGGCAGTAGTTAGGGAACGAACATCACAGCAGTAGTTAGGGAACTAACGTCAACATTTTTTACGCTAGTTTGGCGCTTTGCAGGATTAGCATAAATTTTTTTGCCGCTAATCCTGCAGGGCACATTGAGGCCCATTGAAAACAATGGTGAGCCTCCTTTTAACCCCTGCTCTGTGCAGGCATTACAAATGCTGCTAAAAATGGTGCAAAGAAATCTTTTAGATTTCATTGTGCCATTTCTTTCAGCTCCCCTAATGGGGAAATACCCCCTTGCATACATTATGCCTGGTGCACACAGAATGTGTCACAAGGGGTTACAAAGTTGCGCAATGCATGCATTGCGCCACTTTGTAAATCTGGTGTGGTTATTTTGGTCTCATTGGGCCACATTAGTATAAAATATTGACGCTAATGTGGCACAAGTAGGTTTTAGGCCCCCTTAAATCTGGGCCTAAGTGTTTTGCACACTTCTGTCACTGGACTATACTTGTTCTACATTTGGGTGGTTTTTGTGTTACGTTTTGGCTCTTTTTTCTCTGGTGGCCATTTTGGGAGACTTATTTGAAGCTTTCTAATTTCCTCATTTACTACTGTATCCACAGTAGAAAATGCTTTTACAATCAACAACTTCAGGTAACTGGGCTAGAAACCAGGCGCTCATCAATATCTGGGAACCTGATAGCAAATAAGTGATATCAGCAATAATGGTGTCCCAGTGCTTGGGCTGGCTAACTCACAACCCCAAACCTAACCCTCTAAAAGCATTAGTCAGTAAACAATGAGTACAGTAATGTTCTGAGCACTCAAGGTTCCAAATGTAAAACATTGTCCAGTCTCAAGGTCAATAATACTTCTGTGTTTTTATTCCAATTTCATCATATATTCCAAACTGCAGCATGTTTGGTAGTTCTTATCAGATACTGATGTTGTATGAACTACATGGTGGATCAAGGATAAAGCTATTTGTATCACACATTGATGCTATAACAACCACATGGTGGGCCATAGATAAGACTCATATGTATGTAGCACACACTGTTCCACTTTGAAATATATAATGAAATTGGAATAAATCCACCAAAGAAGTCTTACTGGCCTTGAGACTGGACATTGACTTACAATTGGAACATTGAGTGCCCAGAGCATTACTGTATAGAAAATGCTTTTAGTTTTCCACATCAGTTACATCAAGATAGAGTTCAGACACTGTTGGCATAAATTCAGAATGTTAGTACTCCAGTTGCACATCAGAACTCCACAGAGAAGCTGCTGATCACTAGGGAGTTTACTGGCAGTCTGCTGCTGGTGTTGAAATTGCATGTTTCAGTCTGCATGTCAGAATGTTTTAGTGAAATAGAAGAGGAAGATATTTGAGAACTCACTTAAAACATGTCCTTATTTTTCTACAGCACTAACCCTAATTTTTATGACAAAATGAACCCCTTGATGTTGTTTCTTTCTAAGTTAAATGTTTTAAGTTTTACCTGTTTCATTCAATCAAGATGGCTTCAGGCGGGCCACTCATTTGTCAAAGAGTAAAAGTGTTAGTGCTCTAGTTGTTTGTTAGAACACTCTTGGAGGCAGCAGTAGATCACAAGTGAATCAACAGACAGGCTGCTCCTTTTGGTAGTACATGTTTACTTAGAACGTCAGACTTTATTTTCCTATGCCTGAGAAAGTTAGTGTGAATTTACAGAAAATATGCTCTTATTTTAGCTTCTGGAGAATCTTCCATAACCTCTATGGGAAAATCATGAGAATACAGTTTTCTATCAAATATGATTGTTGCCCTAAGGGAACTATAACTTGCGCCCCACCATGCACAGTTTTTATATTGAATAATTTGATTGCTAATGTTTCATTTATATTTTTTATTACGATCTAGAACTTGTCATGAGTCCTGAATATGTGGGATAATAAGCAGTGCATGGCAAAGGCACCAGTTATAGTTACTTACGGGCACGAGTTATAGTTACTTGAAGGAACTCTAACTATAAATGCTGAATTTCTATGGTTTTGTACAAGTAAATTCAGAACCTAACTAAAACGTCATTGTAACCTTTGATTTTTTTCAGTGAATTTCTAAGGTTTTTTCAATTCTATTCCCTAACTATAATGTCCCTGTAACGTTTGTTTTTTTTTTAGTGAATTTCTACAGGTTTTTTTTAAAGCAAAGTAATTTTCATAACAATAGGTCAATCCAACCACCTTTGGCCATGCACAGACCCTGCAGCCAACCCCTATAACCACCCAAACCTGTGCTGCACACGGCCTTCAGCGGTGCACAGTGATGGTTGGCTGCAGGGCCAGTCCCTGCAGCCAACCCCTATACCACCCCAACCCCACACGGCCCGCCCGATCTCAGCACCGGGGACCCCATTTCCGGGGCCTAGCCTAAATATTGTATTTATTTTGGTTGGGAGAGACCAGTACAGACCCCTGTGCTGGCCAATCACAGCCCCAGGGATCCCATCTCCAGGGGCCCAGCCTAAACATTTAATTTTTATTTGGGGAGGGGGCCCAGATTAGCCTGGGGGGCGTTTACACAGGGTCGTGGCCTAATTATTTTTTTTGGGGGGGGCTGCACAGCCTCCATTTCCAGGCCAATCTCGGCCCCAGGGACCCCCTCCACTGGGGCTAAGTCTATACATTTGTTTGGGGGAAATGGGATCTGCATGGACCCCAGAACGATCTTGGCCCCGGGAACCCCATCCCCCAAGGCCTGGACTAACTATTTTTTTGTGGGGGTGCCCCAGTGCACCCAGTCTCAATGTTGGGGAACGTGCAAAAGCAGCTCCCTCTCTGTGAGAGCACTTTCCTCTGTCTGCCTGCCTGCATCTCCGTGGGCAGGCAGACAGAGGAAACACCTCTCCGATGAAGGTAGAGCTGTTTGACAGCACTCCCAAAAAAACATTAAGCAGCAAAAACCAGCCTTGGAAAAGAAAAGAAAAGGGGGCAGGGTAGGAACGGAGAATGAGATGTCATTAGTGACATAAACTATATTATAGAACATGTCATGAGTGATGTAATATGTGAGATCAGAAGCAGTTCTAGTTAGCTTTGATAACTATAACTTGTGCATTAGTGTTTATTTTTTTAGATCAAAACATTATTGTTGTCACTGACATAGTCACCAAACTATAACGTTACTTTAACCTTTGTTTTTTTCAGTGAAAATATTTATTTCCTATTGGCCATTGCTAGTAGGTAGTTGAAGTTAGGACATAGTTTCCATAGCAAAAGTGTTTGTTTTGCTAATAACTTTAGCTCCATGTGACAAAATCTTCACAAAATGTCCAGAACTAGTTTGCTACTAACTTCAGCTGCTGTTTGAAGAGCTGCAGGGTGCTTTGTCAAGCATGATCTGAGAAAAAAGCAGGTCACAAAACACATTTTCTCTTCAATTTCCCATAGGATTTTAAACACAACTGCAGCCTGAACCGCTAAATGGAATTACACCAAATCTGGCAGAAAGCTAGATCTTGGTCCAGAAAGATCTCTTCTTATAATCAGTGTAAATCTCTTCAGTCGTTTTGGAGTTACTAAAGACAAAAGATTTATGTATATCTAGAGATAAATGCTGTGATTGGCTGGCCACAACCTGACAGGAAAATTGTGGCTGCCATTTTGTCTATCAGCACTCGGTCCAGAGGGGTGTAAATGAAGATTAAATAGGATCTAATGAGTCAGGATAGTGCTATCCTGACACCATAGGGCTGTTGGAATGGTCTGTGCAAGACCCTCACGGGCAAAAATTTGACTAAAAATGTTTTTTTGGGGGCACAGAAGGGGCACCCAATGCTGCCCCCATCTGAATCTGCAACAGACCTGAGGATTCAGATGCCAAATTACAAAAAACATGCACTCACGAACCCACTCACACACTCACTCACACACCCATTCACACACTCACAGACCCACAAAACTAAAACCACTACCACTACCAATCACAAACCCACTCAGCCACTCACACCCACTAACACACCCACACAATTTACACATACACAACTACTGACAACCCCACTCATACACCCATACAGCCACTTAGACACCCACTCACAGACCCACCAAACCACTTGCACACCCACTCACTGACCCATATAGCCACTCAATACCCACTCACACACCCAATCACAGATCCAAAAAACCACTACCACACCCAATCACAGACCAACACAGCCACTCACAGTCGCTCACATGCCCGCTCACTCACTCACATACCCACTTACAAACTCCCACTCCCACTCACACACAGAGCCACTAAAACACACACACTCACAGACCCACAGAAACCACTTGCACACCCATTCAAAGACCCATACAGCCAGTCATACACCCATCCACACACCCATTCACAGACTCACAAAGCTACTACTTTACCCAGTCGCAGACCCACACATCCACTCACCCAGCTACTCACACACACACACTCACACACCCACTTACACACCCACACAACCACTCACACACCTACTCCCACAACCATATAGCCACACGCACACACCCACTCACAGACCCACAAAACCACTCACACATCTGTTCACAGACTCACACAGCAACTCATGCACCCACTCACACACCCACTTATACATCCACACACCCACTTTTAGACCCAGTCATACATCCATACAGCCACTCACATAACCACTCAAACTCACAGTGTGGGGAAGTTGACCACAGGCCAGGCACTGCAACCAACCTCTCGCCTTGCAAAGTGAAAGACCATGTGCGGCAGCAGTTGGATTAACGTATGGGGATGAAATATTACTATATTTATTTAATTTACTGAAAAAACAAAAGGCTACAGGGACATTAGAGTTAGGTAAAAGAATTAAATACACCTTAGAAATATACAAACAAAACCATAGAAATTCATCAATGATAGTTATACCTATTTCAAGAAACTATAACTAAACAATCACTTGTGCCCTAAGGTAATTATAACTTGCTCCCTCGCCATGCAATGCTAATTTCCCTACATATTCCATCAGTCATGACATCTTCTGTGACATCATTGATAATATCAATGCAACATTTGCAATAAAATTATTGATGAGAAAACTGTACATTGCTGGCACACAAGTTATAGTTACCTTAATGTATGAAAAGGGGTCACAAACATGTTTTCCCATGCAATTTCCCATATGGATTTTAGACATAACTACAACCTGAACCACTGGATGGAATTACACCAAATTTGGAAGAAAGCTAGGTCTTGGTCCAGACAGATCTCTTTTTGTAATCTGGTGTAAATCTGTTTTCTTAGTTTTGGAGTTATTAAAGAAAAAAATGTATGTTTATCTAGAGACATGGATGGGCCAAGGATTCAGCAGATCTCAAACTGAAATCTGATTGGCTTCCACCACTTCAATCACAAAGTGGTGGCAGCCCTCTTGGGACTTGAAATCGCCTGAGTCCAAGGAAAAAGAGGAAAAAAAAACCATTAGGGAGTAAGGTAGGAATACCCTGACCCCCAAGGCCTGGCAGTTCGCCTCCCCGAGAGACCCCGCCGGGGGCCTTAAAAACAAACAAACAATTGTGTTGCTAATTTACAGAGGATCCGTGGATGTAAAAAAAATAAAAATAACAAGCACAGTTACCCAGGCCTGTTTTTCTGTGTCTCCTGGGTGGACCAGGTCCCAAGGGGAATTCATAACATTATGGTGGAGGGTGGCGTATGTGTCCCCCCCAACCCCAGGCCGCATTCTGCCCCTGGGTCCCCATCCCCCTGGACCTTCCATATTATAAACTTGGAACAGAGCACATAGCCCCCCTTCTGTGCCAAATTTGGCCCCGGGAACCCCATCTCCAAATGTCTGAAATGAGATAATCAATGTCAATACTGTGCATGTCAGGGGTGTGAGTTATAATTAACTTAGGGTATGACATAGTTATTTGAGATAACTATAAATGGTAAATTTCATTTTTGTTCACCTAAAACAGTATGTTTTAACTGACATTTTCACCTAACTACAACTACCATTTGACCTCTGTTTTTTCAGAGAATTTTTAAAAGATGCATTTTTTTATAACTAAAAAGTAATATATACATATATGCAGACAAACCCGCACATCTAAATGTAAACATACAACTATATGTATAAATATATACCTAAAAACACCCAACTTTTTTATAATTAGTAATATTTGTGTACAATGAATTTATCCCTTTATTTCTACGCCCATTGGTACTCGCATTAAATACAATTTACATGATCAGACATACATATGTAAGTAGTTCATAAGAATAGATAGACTGTTTCATTTGTTTTGCTATCCAAGCTTTACTGTTATACCTTTACAGATACCTTATCTATAAAGTTGTTTCCATACTCAGATATACATATATTATCAGGGAATAGAGCACATACCCATATATGAGCTCGTCTCGATACATATGTATATATAAGCAATGACATACTTACATAAGTGATGCATAAACATACATGCACACTGTTGCCATAAATAAAGCCTTTTATTTGTTTCGTTTTTTTTTTACTATAGCAGAAATAGATAAGA
Organism: Pleurodeles waltl; assembly: GCF_031143425.1. Taxonomy (NCBI): domain Eukaryota; kingdom Metazoa; phylum Chordata; class Amphibia; order Caudata; family Salamandridae; genus Pleurodeles; species Pleurodeles waltl. The sequence continues at coordinate 1,032,364,178 of NC_090439.1, read as the reverse complement.
AATACCTTATGCCAGAATTATGCAATGGCAATTAAAAAGCATCCCTAAAATACTTTATACAGTAGTAGATAAGAAATAAATGCATATGCAAAATAAGCACAATAATGTTGAATTGAATGGAGGCTGATTTTAGTTTACCAAAACAATAAAAAGCAAAGAAAAAAGACTGAAAAGAAAAGGAAACAATACCAGGAAAGACAGTGATGAACAGCTGCCAACTTAGTAATAACAATGTAATGTCAATAGTGTATGAATGTAATGTATACCTAAATTATGAGTACGAAATAGTAACAGGCATTGCAATCTGCATGCATAAGGAACAAAATTGAATTAAGCAGCTTTAACTGGTAACCTATTCAGTCACACTTAATAGCCAACTGAAGTACATTTAAATTTGCAGGACTTTTTATGCTAATTCTGTAAAGCGTCAGACTAGCATAAAATATTATGACACTAGTCACCATAACTACCACCAGGGTGCTCAGTATTTTAAATACAGTGCTACCATGGTGGGATTAGGGGGGCACTAAGGGCTGCAAGAAAAGTGGTGCTGCACTTGGTGCAGCACCACTTTTCATAAATCATCTGCCCCCGATTATAAAAAATGTGGGCTAAATCCATACTACTATAAGGCTTTTTTTAAGAAAAAGACAATGAAATATATTAGAGGCTTTTTCAGCAAGCAGAAATAGGGCTGCCAGAGACTTCTTTAATTCAGAGGCATAATAGATGATATTAAGAAAGGTTTGATAATTATCTGCTCTAATGCAGCCTTTGAAAAAGCCCATTTGTTCTAGGCTGATAAAGCAGGCACAAATGTTTCTATTCTTATGGAAAGGGCCTTAGCAAAAATCTTGCAATCAATATTTATGAGAGAGATAAACCAATCATTTTGACACAGGTGAGGGTCTGTCCCTTTTTAGGGATAAGGCATATCATAGTATATGTGAAAGTGCCCTTGGAGATATTCATGGAGGAGCAAGTGCCAAGGAGTTTGAACAATACAGGAATCAAACATATTTGAAAAAACTGTGAATAGAATTCTATGGCAAAACCATCTGGGCCAAATGCTCTATCAGTGGGGAATTTTGCAAGTGTGTTGGAGAGTTCAACAATGGTCAGAGGTTGTTCTAGAGGAGAGAAATCAACAGTGTCCTTAGTTGTCTTCTGCAATTTAGCAAAACACTCCAACATTTCATCTGATGGTACTATTTTAGAAGTGTATACATTTGTATAATATTGTACAAAATGATTCACAATCTCAGAATCTCTAAATACTTTTGCGGCCCGGTGAATTAACACCAGGCTTAACAGTTGATATTTCCTTTTTAAATTTGAGATAAGTTGCCAGATATGTTTTTAGCACCATACTATATTGCATTCAATTTTAGTAAATAAAAGCAAACCCTAGATGTGATATTTTATTGAATTGTATTATCTACTTTACTTGACTTTACTTCACTTTTATTTTACTATTTCTGATATATAATGTTTATTTTCCAAATGTTTAATCATATCCAGGGTTGGCAATGACTCCCTCTAAGCTTTTCATTTTTAAAGGAGATGGAACTAATTATAAATCTCCTATATTGTATTGTATTGTATTGTAATCGTATTTATATAGCGCTTACTACCCCTGACGAGGCGTCGAAGTGCTTTTCGTTGAGTAGCGCTACTCTGGAACCCAACAAGAATTGATTGGTAAAAGAATGGATTAGTATTGGGAAATAATTAGTACAGTTTTAGTATTATTATGAGTTCATTTGAGCCGCGAATATGAGAGTTTGTTAGTTAGATTCACTGGAGTAATGGAGGGGTGGAGGATGAGAGAAATCCAGAAGTGTTAATTGGGAGTATATCCTTCATTTACTCAACCCAAAAGCTTGGGATGAGCAAAGGGGGATGGAGGAGGGAAGAGTATTTGGAAGGGTTAGGGAGAGCATAGTAGCAGGGTGAGATAAATGCACTAGAATGTAGTAGGGTTGTGTGGGAGGTCACGGTAGTGAGGTTTGGTGAGTTAAATGTGGAAGCGGAGGGAAGAGCTTAGGCAGAGTTATTTAGGAGATGAAAGTAGTAGAAAGGATTTGGGATGAGTCAGAGTGAGAATGGAGGATAGTTTGATAGAGACATGACATATGATGATGGGTAGATAAGTGTGATAAGATGAGAGCAGGAATTCATAGATATCTAGTATAACAACCCACCCAGGAGCCATGCAATGACCGACGAACATGACAAGCATAGAAACAACATATACACATACATACATACATATATATATACATACACACACACATACAAACACACATGAATGCACACACATATGAACATACAATACATCATTAGAAACATGGGCAAAATATACTTAGTCAAACAGGTTTAAAGAGTGTGTGTGTATTTTATTGTTATGACATTGTAGTGATACATATTTTCTAAAGAACTATACATAAGTAGAAATATACACATAATCTGAAAAAATATATTTATCAACATAGGCATATGCAGTCCATAGTTGTTTGAATATGGTGGTTATGAAGGAAAGATCCAACTCTTGAGTAGTTTTCTGAAGACAAGAAAGTTATAAGTTTATTTCTTTTCTAAGATCGAAAAGCTGTTTCTGTGCTGTGCCCACACGTGCACCCAAAGCAAGACCTCAAAATTATGGTGCACCAAGATCAAACCATGCACCCAACAGACCCCTCTGCTGTGCTATTCAACATCGACTGCATGTATTCTCGTGTTCTGTGCAAGAATTACTTTCAGCCGGTTCTGTTTTTCATTTAGCAGCACTAAGCATGCTGGGAGCTGGAGTTTCACTTTTGCATTAATAGGATAGGCCTACAAGTACCAGCATGCTTCGGGTTGGGCGGAATACCCCTCACATGGGTCCATTTGACAGCGCCAAAAGGAGCCGGTGGTTTCGCTGTCTTGGATGCTCAGTACAGTCTGGGGACTAAAGTTACATCCCCTCCGAGGGCAGTGCATGGAGTACCCTTAAGTTGGGCTCTAGTAACGCCTCCTCTACACAGCACTTAGAAACTGAAACGCGTGGTACACAAAGCTATATAAAAAGAGTTATCATTACTGTATTTTTGTATGCCACGTGGGTAGAACTGCCCTGTGCCCAGGCCTCCACTCCCAGCTGCAAAGGAGTTAAATATCACCTTGTGGTGAATGCGTAAAGTATTACAGCACTTACATAGGGCTTAGTACCCCTATGTTGGCTTTCAAGCATTTGTCTACATAGGTTGAACGTTGCAACATACACTGTGCAGACTTAGAGTGACCTGTTAGATGGGTGTTTGTTGCCTTTATTTTGATCTTGTGTGGGAAACATTTCCATGTTGTTCGAGGAAACCACTGAGATGCGGTTTGTGTATAGGGAATCCTGGACATGTTTGTTTCTTACTGTTGCATGTTCCTAGAAGTAAATGTTTAACGTACATTGTAAATGAGCACCAAAAGTTTCATTGTAACACGGGCATAGCATTACAAGTAACCTTGCTACTGTGTGTTACTAAACTCAATAATATATCACAAAACATATTAATTACATGCTGACAGGGTATTGGAATCTAGGTGCCAACACACACTGGTCCTAAACTCTTACAAAAGCTAAAACACCCCTAGCTATGGCAGATGTTTGGAATCCTTAAGCCCCCACCTGCTTTCTTTTTTTTTTTAACTCAAAACGGCTATGATTATAAATTGGATTGAAACACCACGTGTAGTTTTGCTTCCTGACTCTAGAACGTCATAACATCACTCTTGGTTTATATGCTGCTTTACGAACATCCCAAGCAGAATCAACCAGGATATTGCCTGTCATGGTAAACTTAAGAAAATTGTTAACAACATTTTCAAAACCAGATAAGGAAGAAAGGATTGTCACTTAATAAAACACTGTTAAATCTCTATCTTGAAGTTTTAGATTTAGTTGGTCTAGTATCAAAATCCAACCAAACTGGAGCATGGTATGATACCACAATAGGGCCTATGTCCACAATGATTAATACTTACTTGACTTGTAAGTAAATAATCTATATGAGATTGCGAGTGATGAGACTGGGAGTAGTAAGAGTACTCTAAAATTTGAGTAGAACATTCTCCAAATCCGTAAGAGCTCTTTGGGAATTATCTTTTTAAAAGCCTTGCAAGTGTTATTAGAAACAAATTTGACTGGAGAATGTCTATCTAAAAAAGGGTTTATTAGCTGATTATAATCCCCAAGAACAGTAATCCAGTAATCCAAAATTGTTTTAGAAATTGTTTTCCAAAACTCACGTCTAGGGTAAGCAAGAGCCATTGTTTCTTTGGTTTTAATATAACATTATTTGAGAGGTGATTTTCTTGCTGTAGGACCAATTGGCCCTTAAGCTGAGCCAGATGTATCAATTGCCATTTAATGGGATTCTTCACACTCTTAACGTTCCATGTTACCTTTCAATGATGCATCAATACCATATGTGGATGTAAAGGCAAATACTGTCTTGCACCATGGTAGCAACTGTAAAGAGAAAAGAGAGGAAATGAAATAAACAGAGATAAAGAGAAAGATAGACAGAGAAAGAATGTCTTGGATAGGGAAATACCCCAGAACCATATTATAAGAAAAGAAGAGGTGGCTATGGAGAAAGACAGAAGTAGGACCATTAGAAGAAAGTAAACACACACATCTAAGAGAAGGAATGTATTCCAGAGCTTCAGTTATATTCAGAACTAGGGTGGCCTTACATTAATAGGAAACACATAATGTAATGTGAAAGTGGAACAACAAGTAGACGTATACAAGGAGAACATAACTTACCTATCTAAAGGGCTGTGAAGGGGCTAAAGAACAGACATCGGGTGTTAAGTCAATGAACATGAAGACTTGACAACACACTATTGTGATTTCAACGGATTCAATTTATCTGCAATAAAATAATAAAAGGATGACATTGAATGTACAAATGTAACCACAAGAGGTAAATATAAGAACGACATAGAAAAGACAATATTTCAAATGCTCGAAAAGGACATCAACATGCAAAAATACATGATATACAGTTCTTCATCACTTAGCATGAGCACCAAAATCCATTTCTTCTATTCTGTGGTGTTGAATAAAATCCTTTAATAGAGTAGGATCTGTGTACGTGGTAAATTTATTTTTGAAGGAAACCTTAAAGACACAATGGTGCACAAGACTATCTCTGGCATGTGTGGCCTTAAGTTGAGGTTGAAATGCCAAAAACTGTTTCTTTCAGTTGGCAGTCACACTAGAAACATCCTGTGAAAAACAGACTGTATTGCTAGACCACTGAAGATACCTTTGCAACATGGCAGCAACAACACTCTCCATCAAGTCTGTAAATTGCGAAAAGAGTATGATAATAACCCTGAGGGTAGATCTGGGTGATGCAGTAAATTTTGGACTCGCAGATGGTGAGCTCTTTGTATATTGAGAGTAGAGGTAACATTAATTAGAACAATCTTCAATATGACTTCTAGGAAAAAGGAGACCATGTCAGGTCTTTCTGTCCCTTCCAGAATACCAATTCATCTGATATTGTTTATCCTGTTTCTAAATTCTAAGTCTTCCACTGCCCTTTTGAGCAATTCTACCTCTTTTGACATTTGGGAGTCATCTAGAAGGGAATCCTCAATACCGCGAATGCGTTTTTCCATAGTCTTTTACCAATTGAGAACCACTGTTCGTTCAGATGTTACAATATTGCACTCATATCAACTACAAAAGGTCTAAAGACTCCAAGGGCTTGATTAGGAGTCTGCTGTCAGACCGCCAGACCTCCAATACGGCAGTGGGGAAGCAACGGCCAAGGCAATGGCCTCCCTGCCGCCATATTATGATGTTTCCACCAGGCTGTGGTGCCCACAGTGGCACCACCATGCTTAACCATGGCTTTCTGCACAGCCAGCACTGTGGGATCTATAATCCTGGTGGTGTCGGTGGTGTTGTGGTGGTCCTTCCTCCAGCATCCTAATCTGGTGGTCAGAGTGCCAAGGATGCGACTCTCAGATCGCCATACTGGGTGCGGCAGTCCTATGGACCGCTGTACTTGTAATCAGGACCTTAGTTCTGTAGTTAGATCACCTAACTCAAAGAAGATGGAGATTTAGGGTTAGATCTGTTTTCCAGTCACCTAACTAAGCTTGAAATGTTATTCTTCCTAGCAACAGCCCCAGAACGTTCTGAAGCAGTAGAAGCATCTTGAAATATGCCACTTCCTTCCATTTTATCAAATTCCCCACTTTTTACATTAATTGGAAGAGTTTTATATGAGATAGCCAAGCAGGTGGTATTAATAGATAACAGTGCAGTTTTGTTATTCACTGTTTCACTCTCCCCATAAAACAAGGGATATCCAGGTAGCTGTTGATGAAGTAAACAAGTGGCACTGTGTCAAGAATAGTGTTTTGTACAAGCGTGAGTTTCAAAAAAATATTTCCGAGGAGATGCAAAGCAGTAATGGATTAAGTTGTAACCAACTCTAACCAAACAGCAAAGGAGACACATTGACCCTGAATGCTATCAAAAAAACGTATTCTCCATCATAGAGAATCTCATGTGGAAAGGTATTATGAAGAATAAAAAAAGATTCTCTACAGGTATTATGCCCTTGAGCAAACAGGAGACTGCCATTCACACTTTTCCACATGCAGCACCCTCAGTGAGCAATTCAAAATCTCCTCAGAGAGAAACGTTTAACAGTAAAGGCCAAAACAAATTGTGGCTGTGATGCTCCACAAACATGAAAAACTGTTAAAGTAAACTTTTCACCAGGTGAAACATGTACAAATGTTCTCCATCCTATACCGCAAATGTGGCAGCAGCCATGGTCACCTTCTTTAAGGGGTTTTACATCCCAAACTGCACCGTTACTGCTAGTGCTCTGGAGCTGAAATGGAGCTTCATGTGGATGCTGCCATCTTCATCGGCATCCAAGCTGTAAATGAAGTAATTTCAGATATCATCAGTGATTTTATCAATGCTGTCATTCAACATATCATGAGTGAGGTGATATGTGAGGGTGAAAGCAGTGCATGATGAGGGTGCAAATTATAGTTATTTTAGCGCTTGAGTTATAGAAATTTCCAATAATTATAACTGGTGAATTTCAGTGTTTTTTTTGGCTTAAAATCCTATGTTGCAATTGACATTGTCACCTAACAATAACCTCAGCCTTTCGTGTTTTGTGAATGTCTAACTTTTTTTTCAATTCCTAACTATAAGTTGTCACTTTACCTTCTGTTTTCTTCCAGTGGCTTTGTAGTTTTTTTTTTTTATATCTCACTGTCATATACAAAAAGCAGGCCTATTGATTTTATCAAGGGGTCATTGCAATGTCTCTCAATAAACATAAAAATAAAGCATTTGTAGTCAAAATAACCTTAAACAAGTCTTTCTTTTATTCTTCTTCAGCAACATTTCACAGCCATAAGACCACCAGTGGGGTGTGCATTCCCAAGCTGAATGACAAAAGGTCCAGCTTTGAGAATGCTTACAAATATCATCAGATATTCCTGGGGTCATGTTCTGTACACCCCAAGAAACATAGGATTAAGGTTTTGTATGAGTTTCTAGGTGGGATGGATGTTATACTCCCTGCAACTCCCCCGCAACACTTAAAAAATATCTTAGGGGTGCCCCTGCCCAGATAGGAGCAACACCATGAACCAAAATATATTTCAATTAACCTCAATGGCTCTCCTTCCTGGCAGCAGTGAATCGTATAGCAGCAGCTCTGGATGCTCATTTATTATACTTTCCCCATTTTAAATTATATTTTGTAGGTATCCTGGTCCCACCCAGGACACCATAGATTTTTTGCATCTGTAGGGGGGGAGAATCGGGTCACCGATGGCCACTACCGGTTCCGTGGGCGGTACCCAAAGTTAATGTCAGCAGGAGCCAGCCACATTTTGTTTTTGGTGGGTGTCCCAGTCCCAGTAGGGGCATCCACATCTGTCAAATATGTTGGGGGCCACAGGGCAGCAAAGAAAGATCCTGCAGCACTGAGAAGCTCCCTGACAGAAACGGGCTCTTTTTTATGTGGGTGAACTGGTCCCTCAAGTCCCTGCCAGATTCACAGACTCAAACTATGGGTCGGTGAGGGGACCCCATGCCCCCACCTGAAACAAAAGTCAGCTGTGAATGATGGGCGCTTTTGAGTGCCTTACTAGGTCTCGAAGAGGAGGAGTCTTACCCCCGTACACCCACAAAAACAGGGAATGGGGTCCCCAGGGCCTTCACAATCCTTGGGGAGGGAGACCTCATGCCTCCTCCTGGGAACTCCCTCACCAGTCTAAGGGGGCAAGGTATCCCTACCCTGTCTCCCATATGTTTTTTGAATTCTTTCTGCAGGATTGGACTGAGTCCCTGAGTTGTAAAATAGCTGCCACCATATCTTTGTTGTTGTGATGGCATCCAATCAAATCTTATCATTAGATCTGGCAGTTCTGTGAATCCTCAATTTCTTGATAGAAACATAACTTCTGAAACTTAATTTCTCAAAAACTTTTAAATGGATGTACACAAAATCACAAGAAGAACACTTTCTGGACCAAGGTCCCAAATTTGGTATAATCCCGTTCAGCCTTTTTTGATTTATCACTGTTCAATTGTCTTATGGGAGATTGCATGGGGAACCCATGTTTTAGGACCTTACCTTTTTCTCCACATCTATATCTGCTTGATGGATCACCTGGAAACTTTATAGGAAGAAGCTGAGGTGAATAAGATTTTTGGGGGGGAATTTTCATGAGGATTTGTCAAATGGTGGCAAAGTTATAAGCAAACAAATGAATCAATTTCCTATGGAGACATGGCCCTAACTATAACTACCCAGTGAACACCATCCAGTATAGAGCACCCTACAACACCTCTGACACTCTAAATTTGCTCACCTCAAATATCTGCTTTTGCTAGCAAAGTTTTTATGTATAGGACTAGATCGTCAGGCCAGGTGCACAAAGGGTCATACGATTTCCAGTCACCATAGGTGAATAATTCATTTTTGGACATATTCAATTTGAGGTGGCTCCATGTCATCCACTACTGAAGATTTTAGAGGTTCCAGTGTCCTTGGGGCTTTTCAGTTTAAGAAGTATTAATGTGTCATCTGCGTAGTTATATCTGATGACCTGGAACACATTAATCAGTCCTGGAAAGGATACCATGTAGATTTCGAAAAGAATGGGTGAGTTGACAGAGTCATAAGGACCTATTGCTTTTATGGTGTAGGGTTGAGATGTGAAAGAAGGATTGTGGATGACATTTATTGTGTAGGTTGGAAGTGATCCAAGTGACAGAAGTACCCTTTGTCCTGGCTTCCTCAAGTCTTTGGATTAGTGTGTCATCTTTGACAATGTTGAAGGCAGCTGAAAGGTCCAAGAAAAATAGAACAGCAACCACATTATGGTCTACTGTGTTTTTAAGGTTGTTCCAGATGAAGATAATGGCTCATTCAGTGACTCCTCCTAGACAGTATCCTGTTTGGAAGTCAGAAAGTAGGGATTTATCATCAGTGAACTGTGGCATCTTGTCAAAGGCTGCTCTTTCTACACAAGTTTGCCCAGGACTAGTCTGTTTGATATAGGTTTGTAATATTTGGGGTCTTGATGGTCTAGGTTTGTTTCCTTTAATAATGGGGACATGCATGCCTTTTTTAGGTCTTCTGGAAAAACTCCTGCTAAGAAGTTGTTGATTAGTGTTCTGAATGGGGTGGCGGGTGAACATTTTTGATGGGCAATGGTCAGAGGGGCAACAGCTGGCCTGCTTACTTTGCCAAGATCCAGAAGTGTAGTTGGTGATAGTTCTTTGAAGGAGTACAGATTACTCTATCCTGGAGGGGCTTTTTGGAAATTGGTTAGTACTGATGCTATTTTGTGGGTTAAGTAGGAATCCAGCATGTCTGCTTTAGGGTGTTTGGACATTATATTAATTTTAAAAATATCGGGAGACAGAAATATCAGAAAATAAATATTGTGATACACATAATTTTGTTATTATTTGTTAAATGAATTGTATTAATTCTTTAAATATAGTTTGTAATATTAAGTCACTTAGAATATTTTACTTCATTCTTAATAGTAATTTATAGTGTTGTAGTGGGTTGTTGGGCAAATGGGGGATAGGGTGGGAAGTTAATTAGGTATTAATTAATCATGAATTATTTATTAATTGATAATTATTCAATTGATTTTCAATTATTTAATTTAAGGAATACTTATTTATTTCACTTATATTTTAGTTGCAGGCTGCTAGGTTTGTAGGGGTGTAGAGTGGGATATTACTCAAGTAATGATTAATTAGCTATTCATTATTGATTATTTAATTGAATTATAAACATGTAACTTATTAAATACTTATTTTAGTTATATTGTATCTGTGGGCTGCTAGGTCTGTATGGGTCTAGGCTGGGAAGTTAAATAATTAATACATGACAAATTATAAATTGATACTTAATTATTTAATTGATTTTAAGTATGTAAATTATGGAATACCTTCTTAGTTATATTTTAAGTGCAGGCTGGTAGGTTTGTAGGGGAATCAGGTGGGATGATGAATAATTAAATAACAAGCATTTATTAATTGATAAATAATTATTTTATTGGATATTAAATGTGTAAATTCATTAATTGGTTTTAGTTTTTTATTACATACATGTTTTTCATGTTACCTAATGTTTTTATATTGAGGGTTTAATTGTTTTCCCACGTTCATGTTGTTACTTATCTATACAATGTATTTAAATTGAAGTACTTTCCCTACCCCCTCCATGATCCAATGCTTTCCAGACTATTTCACAGACTGAAGTGAGAACAGTACATTTTACCCCTTTAAAGTCCAATCCTTTCTCTTCTGTTGTGTTCTTTGGCATGGGAATAGTACATTTTACCCCTCCAAAATCCAACACTTTCCATACTGTTGCCCTGTTTAGAGTGAGACTACTAGATATAACCCCTCCAAAGTCCAAAACAGTACCTGCCGTTGTGTTAGTTGGAGTGGGAATAATAAATTTAACTAAACCAAAGTCCAACTGTCTCCCTACTGTTGCACAGACTGGAGTGGGAACAGTAAATTTTACCACTCCGAAGTCCAGCGCTTTCCCTACTGTTAACCTGTTTGGGGTGGGAATAGTAACTTTAACACCTCTGAAGTCCAATGCTTTCCCTACTGTTGCACAGACTGGAGTGGGAATAGTAAATGTATGCCCTCCAAAGTCTAACAGTCTCCCTATTGTTACGCTGACTTAAGTTAGAAGGGTAAATGTAAACCCTCCAAATTGTAACTCTTTCCCTTCTGTTGCTTAGACTGTTTTGAGAATAATACATTTAAACCTTCCAAAATCCACCACTTTCCCTACTGTTGTGCTGCTTGAAGTGAGAATAGTAAATGTAACTCCTCACTTTGCCTTCTGTTGTTTAGACTGGAGTGGGAATAGTAAAAGTCCCCCTCTGAAGTCCAATGTTTTCCCTACTGTTGGTTAAATTTGAGTAGGAATAGTACATTTAACCCCTCCAAAGTCCAATGCTTTCCCTTCAGTTGCACTAACTTGAGTAAAGTCCTACACATTTCCTACTATTGTGGTGAGTGGAATGGGAATAATAGATCTCACCCTTTCGAAGTCCAACACTTTTCCTACTGTTGCATAAACTAGAGTGAGAATAGTATATTTAAAATTCTTAGAATCCAATAGTTTTCATAATAGTTCTAAAATAGATTTTAAAGCATTCATTGTTTTTTATATTTTTATTCTTTAATTTTTTTCATGTTTATAGTATTTTAAGTAAATGTGTGTTTTGCAGTTTTAACTGTTCAATGTTTTATTTATTGTCCACAGTAATTTAATAAGTTTTCTTATTGAATCTTTTATATTTTTTATTGTTTTTTCTATCTATCTATCTATCTATCTATCTATCTATCTATCTATCTATCTATCTATCTATCTATCTATCTATCTATCTATCTATCTATCTATCTATCTATCTGTCTATCATGTGTATGTAGATGTGGGTGTGTGTGTGTGTAAATATACACACACAAACTGCTCCATGTGTACTCCTGAACCATGGGGGGAGAATGTCAGGCTGGTGAGGCACACCGGCTGCAAATGACAGAACAAAAACCAGTGAAGACACTCAATCCTTGCCAATTTCTTGGGGAGTGAAAATTGTAATTAGTAAGTAACTCTGACATGTTTTGGTCATCAGACTGCCTTGATCACATGACAGTATTCAAGAAACCCATAACCATATATAGTTCATGGAAATAAAAAAGGAACTAGGTAAAGGTTCAACAAAGAGTGAACGGGCACAATGTTGGAACAGTTTGTTCCTGCATATTCTAAAAGTGAAAATCTCATAAAACAGAATATGTATTGCGCACAGAAAACTTATGGGTATATATTGAAAGAGCCCAAAGCTTACTAACTAGAGTGCTCTAAAAAATCAAAACATTTTATAAAATTAAGTAATGCTCAACCATAGTAACTGAAAATATAGCCCAACTGGGCAAAATAAATAAAACATCATGATCGAGTGCCATGTTGGGATGATACATTCCTACATGCAGAACAGGAGAGTCTTAAAGAAAACAAATAATCTTCATCACAATTGTGTGAATTCATGAATAAAGCCCAACTGGGCAAGTGGATGGTAAAACATTATAAACAGGCGCCAAACTGGAATACAGTCCTCGAAACCATGTGGATTCGTATGCAACAGAAAACACCATGCATAACAATTCATTATCTGGCTCTTAAACAATATTTGCAGGACTCAATTCACACTTCATGCTCAAAAAGCCATCCCCATACAATACTTAGCACACACTGAAATGATCACTGACATTATTAGGTACTGCCTACGAAACTACAACTTTATGTTCAATGGTAGTGCTATAGACAGCTTTTTGGTACTGCAATGGGAACCTGCTTCTCTTTCTGGTTTGGGAATATTTTCCTGGGCTGGTGGATGGGCAAGTGTCCATGGATGTGACTAGTGGAAAGGATATAAAGAAGGTTATCCTCTGGCTGAGGTACATTGACAAGTTGTTTATCATCTGGAAGGGGGCAGAGAGACTAGCTGTGACATTTGTGGAGAAGTTAAAGAATAATACCTTGACTTAAGCTGATTCTGATATAAGAGTTTGTCTTTTTTTCAGAGAATGAAGAAAGTATTTAGATAGTTTAGTGAACGTATTTATATGCAAAAATAGAGATAGTGTATCATGAGGGTTAAGTGAGTGTGACAGGATTGTGGAGAAGCTTCAGCTCAGACACTAATATTAAGTCAAATCTACATTGCTGTTTCGGGGGGGAGAAGAAATTAACGTTTCTCTGGATTCAACACAAAATATTGTCTGACATCCAATGTTGTATTGTCATTAGATAGGATCAATGTCTAAGAATGACTTTCACAGATTACATCTTTAGGTATTATTGGTCAACATTTGTGAACCTTCCAGGGTTTGGCAGATAGGTTTGATATAAAGATTAAACAAAGTTACAGCTTTTAGGGTTACTTATGGAACTCCACACATCATGGGGTGGGTTCAAGAAGTTTGTGTCAGTCGATTGTCCCCTTGGGAAAAAAAAGGAAATAATTTCAAGATTTGACCCCAGATTTACTATGGTCCTTGCGTGATGCAAGCCGTTGCAAGGAAATGTGAGTCCTTATCCGGGATTTACTAAGCCACGCTAAGACACTTTGCATGGTTTAGTAAATACAAAGTAACAAAAGGGAGCGTTTAGCACTTTTATCAGGGAGGTGTTCCACGGGTTGAGCAGGAGCATTCACATGCATCTGCTCCTGGATTTTGACCGAATCCCAAATTTCCTAAGGTTTAAAGTTAGTAACCCTGGGATTGGGCCACAATGGTGTGCCTCCAAGGCATTAGAAGGAGAAATATCTTAATTTCTCCTCATCACTTCATTTTTCTATGTGTGATGCATTCTGCATCACACAAAGAGAAAGGAAAATACCTCTAAGGTAAGTTTTTGCACAAAAAAAATCTTGCTTGTTATGCAGGCACCCTTGCAGCAAGGTACAATGGCACCTGCATTGGCACTAGGCAGCCTCAGGTGCGCTAGCACAAGGAAGGAGCAGAAGTGCACCATATCTCAGTAGATATAGTGCATTTCTGCTCTCTCAGTTTCACTCAGCTCAGCAACATTGCTTGCTGCTCTGCACTGCATGAAACGTCAGTAAATATTCCCCTAGGTTTCTAAAATCCACTCTGTTCAAGCATGTCTAGTAAATAATATGGAAACTTAACCAAGAAATCACCAGAAAATAGTATTTATTGGTGTGGTTTGTGAGCTGAACTGATAAGCACCAACCAATATATTTTCCCAGCCATGGTAGGTTGGATGCAATTCTGTGGGTGGGGAGTGATTTTACCATTGGTGTTATTATGTCAATTTCTTAATAGTTTGTGGAAGATTATCTCACTAAGGGCCACATGTACAAAGCTTTTTACTCATCGCAAACGCCCCAATTTGCTGCATCGGGCCGTTTGCGACAAGAAAAAAGCATTTGGCAATGCACAAACCCAATTTTGTGATTCGTAATCTCTTTACCGAATGGCAAATAGGGTTTGCAAGTCGCAATTATGAAGGGGCGTTCCCTTCGTAATTGCAAGTTGCAGTGCGATGTATGATTGTTTTGTGACCCTGAATGAAACAAGTGGAAACAATCGCAGTTAGCACCAATTTCACATTGGTGCTAACCTATTCGCAAATGGGAAGGGGTCCCTATGGGACCCCTTCCCCTTTGTGAATGGTAGGAAACATATTTTTTGGGAGCAAGCAATGATCCCACAGACCGCTGCCTGCTCTGAAAAAATGAAGAGAAAACTTTTCATTTTTGTTTTTGAAATGCATCCCATTTTCCATTGAGGAAAACTGTCTGCATGAAAAAAAAAAAAACTTTATTTGAAAGCAGTCACAATCATTGTGGTCTGATGTCCCCAGCAGGCCACCATCCCTATGAGTGTAGCCATTCCCAATAGGGTCACAAATTGCAACCTACCTCATGAATATTAATGAGGTAGGTCATTGGCGACCCTACTGGGAATCGCAAACAGTGTGAGGTACACTGGTGTACATATGGTTTTACGACTTGCAATTTGCGACTTACAAATGAGTCGCAAAATTCTGGCTCGTACATCTGACCCTTCGTATGGTATTGAATATTTAACAGAAGGATTGTTTAAATGAATGGAAGTGTGATTTGATAACGTTCACAAATAGATAGTCTGGCCGGATAGTTAGAGGGTTATTCTAACTTTGGAGGAGTGTTAATCCGTCCCAAAAGTGACGGTAAAGTGACGGATATACCACCAGCCGTATTACAAGTTCCATAGGATATAATGGACTCGTAATACGGCTGGTGGTAAATCCGTCACTTTTCCGTCACTTTTGGGACGGATTAACACCTCCTCCAAAGTTAGAATAACCCCCTTAGTCTGTGTTTGTTGTTTGCAGATAAATCTTCGGAGGAGATTGTTGTGAATGAATTCCACCTGTTGGATGTATTGGGAGAAAAAGATTTTTATACATGGAAGTGTTCATTTCTTAAATTAATGAATACCTGTTTTTTCAATTAGTCTTCAGGTATGGCCATCAAGACTGCCTGCACTCTCACCAAACACCTACACTCACATACTCAGTTCCTGGATACCCCCACAGGTGACAAGGAGTGCTCTACAAATCCACCTTACGTCCCATGCTTGGGAACTTGTCACTAATCGTGAGGACCTTTTTCTTTGAAAAAATGTAGGTAGGAAGTTGTAGCATATTCTTGGATAAGTTGACATAAGTGATGAATTGATGACTTGATGAACAACGTTGTAGTTTGAATAAACCTCTTTGAAGGTTTGAAAACCTTGAGATCTCTTTGGGTGTGAATTTACGTTTGGCATTTTGTATAGTTTGGTTATATTTTTGTCACAGACATTTACGTTGGTTCAAATGATGGGGATTTGGACACCACCTTAGCCTTTTCGCTGTTGCACATGTAGCTTCTTTGCTTCTAGAGATAATAATTGAACTAAGGTTGTCTAGCCTCGAACAATGGCAGATTAGCTTAGATGGGCAACAGTATTGCCCTATGCCCAATTCATTTTACATCTTCAAATAGGTATCTTTATGAGAGGATGTGGCTAACACGGCAAGCAAGATGGTGGCAGATTTGTAAGATCCATCTTCACGGATCTCACTCTGTATTAAAAAAGCCTTTCTTTGTTGCTTTCTCGGTACCTACCTACCTTTATGCATTTCTCAGCTCTGGGAGAAGTCTATTTTTCTTTATCGCTGTCCCCATTCTGACAGACCACTGAGGTGCTTTTCAGCACTCATGTGAAAGGGCACCATATTGTGAGGTGTGTTGCATGCTTTCTCTTTTCAAGAAATGCTGTCATGCTGGACGGGGCACTTATAAATATGCTTGAGTGATCACTCTCCACCAGTTTTGCTTTGCGTAATGCCTGTCTCCACAAGGCACACACCACTCTGAGGCTCCCTTCATCATCCTTATCTTGTCAGACAGGTGAGGTGTAATTATGCAATTGGGCACATTTTTGCACAACACATCATTAATGTTTCTCCATGAGGATTTCCACTCATGTACTCAGATACTTTTTCAGATTTGGGTGGTCATCACAACCCTGGCGGTCGGTGTTAAAGCGGCGGTAAAACCGCGAACAGGCCGGCGGTAAACAAAATGGAATTACGACCGCGGCGGAAACCGCCAACATAGACAGCGACTTTAACACTCCGACCGCCACGGCGGTACAAACAAACACCGCAGCGGTAAAAGCCAACAGACAGGCGGAGGACAATGTACCGGCCACAGTACTACAACCCACCAATCTGCCACCTTTTCCGGGGCGGATTCACCGCGAACAAAAACACGGCGGAAACAGGACTTCGAAGGGAAAACGCTCACATCTACGCACCCCACGAGGAACCAGGACGCCATTGAACCGTAGCTCCAAATTCTGCCAGCCTTTATCTTCCTGCTCCTCTACCAGGAGCACGAACGCCGGTGGCGAAGACAACTGTGAGTATTGCACCTACGACACAGGGGAGGGGGGAGGGAAAAAAAAGTGACACACACACGCAACACGCAAAACCCCCACCCCCACCCTCACCCACTACAACACACACACAGGTACATGTTGATACATCACAGTTACACCCCCAACCCCCCCACCGCAGAAGAATGCAAGAACAAAAGGAAATGAGTAGAATAATTGTGATATATTCAAAGACATTAATCAAAAATGTATACAAATATATACATTTATACTATATATACACCAAAACACAAGTCCAAGGGATTCCTCCATCATAGTCCGTGGTGGATCACTGGGCCCAAAAGGCATGGGCAAGGCCCACAAAAGATACCTGAACAAGACGGAGAGAACACTGCAAGGGCATCAGTTGGAAATAAAACAGGCACCTCAGGGGGAAGGGAAGGGGGGCACCTCAGCCGGATGAGTGCACAACGCCAGATCCACGAGGGGGCTCCATGCCCACAGTGCAATCCTGAGGAGTGCAAAGCCACAGTCTCTCAAGTCTCTAAAGTGGGTGGTTTGCCCACTGTTCATTCCTGGGGAGTGCAAAGCCACAGTCTCTCAAGTCTCTACAGTGGGTGGTTTGCCCACTGTTCAATCCTGGGGAGTGCAAAGCCACAGTCGCTCAAGTCTCTACAGTGGGTGGTTTCCCCACTGTTCAGTCCTGGGGAGTGCAAAGCCACAGTCTCTCAAGTCTCTACAGTGGGTGGTTTGCCCACTGTTCAATCCTGGGGAGTGCAAAGCCACAGTCTCAAGTCTTTCCAGTGGGTGGTTTGCCCACTGTTCAATCCTGGGGAGTGCAAAGCCACAGTCTCTCAAGTCGATAACATTCTCCACTGGTTATGGAGGGGCCTTTGTGTCCAGAGTGCTTCATCTTGCCAAGGACAAAGGTAGTGGATGTAAATCTCCACTGGTTCTGGAGGGGGCTTTGTGCCCAGAGTGCTTCATCTTGCTCATGGCAGTCTCAGTAGCGTCAGAGCTTTTGGCGCTCATTGTCCTGCGGTGCTGGTGGCGGCGGTGTCTTGTTCAGCGGTGCTTGTGGCGGTCTTGTCCTGTTCAGCGGTGCTTGTGGCGGCAGTGTCCTTGGCAGCGGTTCAGCTGGTGGCGGTCTTGTCCTGGTCTGCGGGGCTGCTGGCGGTCACCTCCTGGGCAACGGGGCTGCTGCTGGCGGTCCTGTCTGTGGCAGCGGGGCTGCTGGCGGTCTTCTCCTGGGCAGCGGGGCTGCTGCTGGCGGTCCTGTCTGTGGCAGAGGGGCTGCTGGCAGTCTTCTCCTGGGCAGTGTGGCTGCTGCTGGCGGTCGCCTTCTCGGCAGCGGGGCTGCTGGCGGTCTTCTCCTCCGTGCTGATCTTCCCAGACTTGCCGGTTTTACTGTGTCCCTTCCCCACCTTGGATGGTGTCGCAGCTGTCTCCACACTCCCAACTGGACCCCTGGGAGCGGCTTTGGTGGCTGATTTCTTTCCCCTCTCCTGCCGGGCACTGGCCAACTTTTGATGCTTGACAGGTGGGGGACTGTCTGTGCCATGGTTCCTTGCCACACTGGCTGCCCTGCTGCCTGGTGCACTCCATAATCCGGTGACTACTGGCACCACTGGTCCCGCCAATGTTGTGGCTGAGGTGCTAGGTTGGGACCTGGAGAGTCGGGCCCTAGGAGACTGAAGGGGTGGGGGAGGTGAGGGAAAGAGGTCAAGGTTGGACAGGAAAAGTTTTTGGGACACACTGGGACAGGAAGCTGGAGGGGGTTTGGGAGTGGAGGAAGAGGTAGTGGTTGTAGGAGGTGTTCGTTTGGTGACTTTGGGTGAAGGTGCTTGGGCTGGAGGCTGTCATGAGGTGGATGGCTGTTGGGTTGGTGTGTGGCTGCGTTTGTGTACCTTGGGAGGTGGCCTCACAGACACACTGGGAGAGGACACAGGGGACATGTGAATGGTAGTGGGGGTGGTGACTGCATGTGAGTGGGGTGTGGTGGGGTGTGTGCTGGTGATGAACGTAGTGGCTGAGGATGTAATGCATGCAGGTGTGAGTGGAGACGAGACTGGGAGGGAGGAGGGAGACAAGGAGGAGGGGGACACAGTGGAGGCAGTGGATGTTGGTGTGTCTGCATGTATGTGATGCTTGCGTGAGTGCCTGTGGGATGTGTGGTGCTTATGTTTGCCAGACCTTCCCTTGCGTGTTGAGGTGTGTGCATGCTGTTCTGATGGTGTGCTTGGGATGGGCTGAGGTACAGGGGTGTGGGTCTAGGTGGAGGAAGTTGGAGGGGGGAGGCTAGAGACAGGGACAATGGCTGCCATCAGTGCTGAGGCCAGAGTCTGAAAAGCTCGATGAAGGGCTGCCTGACCAGAGTGAATGCCCTCCAGGATTGCATTGGTTTGTTGCAACTGCCTCTCTACACCCTGGATGGCATTCAAAATGGTAGACTGCCCAACAGTGATGGACCTGAGGAGATCAATGGCCTCCTCACTGAGGGCAGCAGGGGTGACTGGGGCAGGGCCTGAGGTGCCTGGGGCGAAGGTGATGCCCACCCTCCTGGGTGAGCGGGCACGGGGCAAAAGCTGAGGAGCTGCTGGGAGGGCGGTGCTGGTAGGGGGGTGGTGGCTGTACCTGTAGATGCGGGGGCACAGATGGGCCCGCCACCACAAGGGAGCTCCCATCAGAGGAGGAGTCCATTTTGCTGGTGTCAGCTCCTATCCCCGCCGTGGAGCTCCCCTCACCCTCCATCCCACTGGTGAATTCAGAGTCCATATTCTCGCCCTCCAGGGCCATGTGGGATGCAGCTCCCTCCTGCTCCGGTGCCACTGCTCCTCCGCCTGATGGTGCTAATGCACACAAGAAAAAGGAGACCACAAAAAGGGGGGGAGACAGAAGAAAGACATGGTTAGTGCATGCAATACCGCTACCGTTGGCGGACAGGACAGACACAGAAGCCCCCTGCACTACACCGTGCACTTGGGGGCCACTATTCAATCCCTGAGTCATGGCTTACAAGGCTATAGCCGATTTCTGCACACATGGATGTCACAGGAGCATGACTAGGTGTAGTTGGCACTGTACACAGGTGGGGTGGGGTGCCACAGGGCCTGGCTGAAGAAGGGAACTTAACTACCAAACTCACTCTGGCCTAAGGGAACCCACAGCCCACCTCCCCCACACAGACACCTCCAATGCGTGCTGAATCAGCAGAATGAGAGTGTACTCACCCCCTTGTGGCTGCTGTGATGCCCTCAAGCGCCCATCCAACTCCGGGTACGCCACCGCTAGGATCCTGAACATCAGGGGGGTCATAGTGCGATGGGCACCCCTCCCATGTTGGGAGGCCATCCCCAGCTGGGCCTCCGCCGTCTTCTTGCTCCAGCAGCGAATGTCCTCCCATCTTTTCCGGCAGTGGGTGCTCCGTCTGTGGTAGACCCCAGGGTCCGGACTTCGTTGGTGATGGCACGCCAGATGTCCTTCTTCTGGTGGGCGCTGACCTACAGGAATTGTACAGGTGAAAAAGAGTAGTAATTACCAACTGCACCGTCACAGTCATTGGCCCGCATCCCTACCCTTGCCATGACGCACATGCACTTACTGTCGTTTCATGCACGCCTCATTCTCACCCCCCCTATCTTTCATCCACACCACTCCACACAGGCATTGCCCATACAGCATGCTCACAGTGCACTTACCTGTTTGTCTGGAGGACCGTAGAGTAGCGTGTACTGGGGGAGGACCCAATCCACTAGTTTCTCTAACTGCTCCGTGCTGAAAGCAGGGGCCCTTTCCCCAGACACACAAGCCATTGTCTCTTCCAGACTGAGGTCACAGCAGCACTTGCAGTGTAGGGCCTCTCCTGTCGAAGATCAGGTATCGAGTGATTAAACAGAGAGAAAATGGAGGTCACGTCCGCGGCGGTGCGTACCGTCACCACCGGCGTACATTGTCATTGGCTCCTGGGACCCATAGGGTCCAATGTTACCCAATGCAGGATTGCGCTGCGGTCTTCAACCGCCTACCGCGGCGGTGTACAACGCCAGCGCAGTTACCTCATATCCCCTAGTCCCACCTTACAGGTCAGGCAGCCGCCATTTCAGGGGCCCACATGGCTTTATTTTTTACTGCGTCACACATACCTAGGCCTTGCCTTACCACTCATACAGGCAAATTTCAATTTATGAATATGTTCAGAGTAAGCTGTGTTTCCGTACCTCTGATTTGGTTGACTCTGTGCTCGCTGTTCTCCTCCATAGGCACCGTCCGCTGGGGCATGTAAGGAGATGGCGGCATCCTCTGGTGTACAGACCGCTGGTGGACCTATCGACAATGGAAGAAAGACATGTGATCATCACCTACAGACTTGATCGTGCCACAATCCAGGAACTGTGTGCCCAGTTTGAGCCAGACCTGATGTCAGCTATCCGCCATCCCACAGGAATCCCCCCTCTAGTGCAGGTGCTGTCAGTACTCCATTTCCTAGCAAGTGGGTCTTTTCAAACAACAGTGGCCATAGCATCAGGAATGTCCCAGCCTATGTTCTCAAACGTGTTGTCCAGAGTGTTGTCTGCGCTGCTGAAACACATGCAGAGCTACATCGTTTTCCCTCAGGTGGAGGAATTGCCTACAGTGAAAGGTGACTTTTATGCCCTGGGACATATCCCCAACATCATAGGTGCAATTGATGGGACACATGTGGCCTTGGTACCCCCCCCGCAGGAGTGAACAGGTGTACAGAAACCGGAAGAGTTACCATTCGATGAATGTGAAGATGGTGTGTTTGGCAGACCAGTACATCTCCCATGTTAATGCCAAATTCCCTGGCTCAGTACATGACGTTTACATCCTGCGGAATAGCAGCATCCCTTATGTGATGGGGCAACTCCAGAGGCACCGGGTGTGGCTATTAGGTGAGCACCTGGACCCAAATCAGTAGGAATAGTTGTCTGGGTCTGTGGATGTCCCTATGAGTTAGTGTGTGTCTAACAGTTGTCCCTCGCCATTTGCAGGTGACTCTGGTTACCCCAACCTGTCATGGCTACTGACCCCAGTGAGGAATCCCAGGACAAGGGCAGAGGAATGCTACAATGAGGCCCATGGGCGAACTAGGAGGATTATAGAGCAGACCTTCGGCCTCCTGAAGGCCAGGTTCCGGTGCCTTCATATGACAGGTGGTTCCCTATTCTACTCACCAAAGAAGGTGTGCCAGATCATCGTGGCCTGCTGTATGCTTCACAACTTGGCTTTGCCACGACAGGTGCCTTTTCTGCAGGAGGATGGTCCAGATGGAGGTGTTGTGGCAGCTGTGGAGCCTGTGGACAGTGAAGACGAGGAAGCAGAAGAAGAGGACATCGACAACAGGAACACGGTGATCCTGCAATACTTCCAGTGAGACACAGGTAAGAATACAAACCTACCTGCTAAATCTAATTTAAATCTACTACCTCTCTACTGTCTGTCATTTTCACCCAGTGTATGGTCACTAAGTTGACACTTTCCCTTACGATTTCACAGATGTGGGTCCCACTGTGTGACATCTGCTTTGTTTCCTCATGGACTACAGCTGTGTGACATAGGTATGTTGACATTACATTGGAAAGAGCATTTTGGCACTGTGATTGCTAATACAATATTTCGAAATCACAGACAGACTCCAGATTGTTTTGTGCTGTAAGGGTGTTTATTTAAGTGCTCAATATTGGAGGGCGTTGTAAAATGGTGAGGGGTGATGGTGGAGGAATGTCCATGGCAGAGTCCAGTCTATTATTCCCACAGGTGCATTGTCCAAAGGGGCATAGGAAGTGGAGCTGGGGCAGTTTAAGTATGGACAGGGTGACAAGGTGGGACAGAAGGATGACAATCATGGTGGTCTCATTTCTTGGTGGGGGTCTGGGCATTGTTCTCTGTCTTTGTCCTAGATCTCAGGGACCGTTTGTGGGGTGGTTCTCCGTCTGCAGGGGGTGGGGTGCTGGTGTGGTGGTCCTGTGGCGGTGCCCCCTGTCCACTCTCGCCGGCGGAGGTGTTGGGCAGTTCATCATCCAGGCTAGTGTCAGGGACCCCTTGTAGTGCCACAGTGTCCCTCCTGGTGTTGAGGAGTTCCTTCAGCACCCCTACAATGGTGCCCAGGGTGGAATTGATGCATTTGAGTTCCTTCCTGAAGCCCAAATACTGTTCCTCCTGCAGCTGCTGGGTCTCCTGAAACTTGGCCAATACCGATGCCATCGTCTCCTGGGAATGGTGGTAGGCTCCCATGATGTTGGACAGGGCCTCGTGGAGAGTGGGTTCCCTGAGCCTGTCCTCCCCCCTGTCACACATCAGCTCTCCCAGTTCCCCAGTGTTGTTGGGGTGGTGGGCTAGCCTGGGTTCCCTGTAGTGGTGGACACCCTGCTGCTTGACGTGTCCTGGGGACAGAGGTATGGGCCCGCTGGGTGGGTGCTGTGCTGGTGTTTCCAGAGGGAGAAGCTCTGTAGTGGCCTGTGGCTGTGTGAGGGGAACCGACTGTCCTGAGGTCCCAGATGGGCCGGGCTGGTCATCTAGATCCAGTTGGACAGAGCTGCTGTCATTACTGTGGGCCTCTTCTGTGGGTGGAGTGGACATGTCTGGACCCTCTATTCCGGTGACGTTGGGTAGGGTTCCTACAGGGGTGTAAAAGCATGATGATTGCATCGGTGTGTGCCATGTTGTGCAATGGGTGGGTGACCTTGTACCCCAGTGCATTCCTGTGTAGGACCTTGTTTGATGATGGTTTAGTGGGGTGTATGGGTATGTGCAGTGGCCATGCTTTGGTGATGGGTGTCCATGCTTTGGTGTTACATGCAGGGCTTGATTTTGGGATGGGTGGTTTGTGATATTGGGATATGTGTGAGGAGTAGGAGTGATGGGGGTGAGGGCGAGGGTGGTGGTATGTGATGGCATGCGGGTAAGGGATGTAATAGTAAAGATTTGACTTACCAGAGTCCATTCCTCCAGCTA
Source organism: Pleurodeles waltl (assembly GCF_031143425.1). Lineage (NCBI taxonomy): Eukaryota > Metazoa > Chordata > Amphibia > Caudata > Salamandridae > Pleurodeles > Pleurodeles waltl. The sequence goes on along the minus strand of NC_090439.1, from coordinate 1,032,340,156 downwards.
CTCCTGCGAGGCCCTCAGGATGCAGAAGAGCCAAGACCTGCTCCTCCCATGTTGTTAGTTGTGGGGGAGCAGGTGGGGGTTCGCGCCAGTCCTCTGTACTGCAATGTGGTGTCTTGAGACCACCTAACGCACCTCCCCCGTAGGTCGTTCCACCTCTTCCTGATGTCATCCCTATTTCTTGGGTGCTGTCCCACTGCGTTGACCCTTTCCACGATTCTTCGCCATAGCTCCATCTTCCTAGCTATGGAGGTGTGCTGCATCTGTGATCCGAATAGCTGTGGCTCTACCGGGATGATTTCCTCCACCATGACCCTGAGCTCCTCCTCAGAGAATCTGGGGTGTCTTTGCTGTGCCATGAGGTGGTGTGGGAGATGTGTGGGGTGGTGTGTGTTGTGATGTGTGGGGTGATATTTAGTGGTGTGTTGTGTGAGGTGCGTGGATGTTGTGTGAGTGATGGTGTTGAGTGCCTGTGGATGCTGGTTTGTAGATGGTGGTGTCTCTCTGTAGCCTTCAGTCGCAATTGTGGTCATAGGGGTTTGTGGGTGATGTGGGTGTGTGTTTTATATTGTATTGGGTGTCTGGGAGTAGTGTGTGTATGTGTCTCAGGTGTGTGTATTTTGAACTGTCCAATGTGGTAGTGTTTTGTATATGTGTGTGTATTTTGAGCGTGGCGGTGTGTACCTCCAATGGAATACCGTGGTTGAAAGACCGCCGCGTGGATTCGTGGGTCATGATAGTGTGGGCGTATTCCTGTTGGCGTGACGGTGGAGGTTTTGTTATAACCAATTTATCACTGACCTTTGGTGTGGCGGACTTGTGTGGGTGTCTAGATTTTGGCAGATTCCGGCCTTTAGGTCATAATGACCGTGGCGGAATTCTGCAGTCGCGGCGGTGTGTTGGCGGTCTTCTGCACGGCGGTATGCAGCTTTTACCGCCGATGTTGTAATGACCCCCTTGGTCTTTCCCTTAGATTCTTTTTGAACATGTTTTAACATCTTTTTTCCATAGGAAACGTATCTGCCTTCTCCTTTATGATTCTCTCTACATGATTTATACTTTAGTTCTCCTCATGCTGCAGCAGTTCTTGCTATCCTCCACCTCTGTTGTTATTGCTGGAACTTTTTGATAGTCTGCTTACATGGTATCATATGACTCTGTTTCAATTTATGGGCAGAATAAAATCCTCACAGAAGTGGTCTCTTTCTACTACACTCCATATTACAATGGCTAGTGACTTCTTCAAAAAATCCTCTTTTGGAACAAGAAATTCTGAAACTTAAACTTCACACTGAATATTTAGAGAATAGAAACCATTATAATAATCTCTCTCTTTATGGCTTGCCCGATAATTTTGAGGGGGTCTGATTTATTTATCTTCCTAAAGAAATTCCTCCCAGACCTGCTAATTCTCCCACTTCTCCACCTTTGAACCTACAATGGGCACATCATTTGGGTAGCCTTAATCCCCACTCTACTAAACCAAGAGGCATTATCATGCTTTTATCATCATCATGTCCTGAAGGTGGCTAAAGACAAACAATACTTGTTTGGTCCGGTCACACAATTTTCATATCTAAGGATCTTTCCAATGTCACCAATACCAGGTGTAAGGAATTCCATGCCATCAGACCACCAGATGAGGCAAATGAACATTTGCTATGATTTTATTCACTTCTACATATACAAGATAACTTCTGAGGAAACCACTAAATCATTTAATAATCCTCTAAAATTGAGACTGTTTCTACAGATTATTTCAATACAGGCAATGGAGTTTGTTACCTAGAAACCTTAAGCTGTCTTGTATTTCTGTCAATTTATATATATAACTTTCTTTAATCTTTAGACATGTTTTTCTTTCTTTCCTGCTCTGTTGTCGATCTTGTTATGGTGTTAACATGCCTACTGCTTATTTTTACCAGTCATATCTTCAGATCTGGGATTCTGTCCTTGATCTGTTCCTCTTTCTATTCACTTATTGTAGGAAGTTGGCTTTATATATACTGTCTCAAAGTGAGAGATAGTGTGCACAGAGTTCAAGGGTTCTCCTTAGAGGTTGATAGTGGCAAAATTATATAATACTAATGCTCTATTTTGTGGTAGTGTGGTCGAGCAGTAGGCTTATCAGAGGGTAGTGTTAAGCATTTGTTGTACACACACAGGCAATAAATGAGGAACACACACTCAAAGACTTAACTCCAGGCCAATAGTTTTGATATAGAAAAATATATTTTCTTAATTTATTTTAAAACCACAAGATTCAAGATTTGAGGTAAGTACATACAATGCAAGGTACTTCACACAGGTAAGTATAGAACTTTGATTTAAAACAGTAGTACACACAGTTTAGGTTAAAATGGCAATAAGCTATTTTAAAAGTGGACACTGCAAAAATCAACAGTTCCTGGGGGAGGTAAGTTTGGTTAAGTTTCTCAGGTAAGTAAAGCACTTACACAGTCAGTCTCCTGGGCATAGGCAGCCCACCGTTGGGGGTTCAAGGCAACCCCAAAGCCACAGCACCAGCAATAAAGGGCCGGTCAGGAGCAGAGTTCAAAGGAGAGCCAAAAACACAGAGCCCATGAAGACCAGGGGTGTTCCGGTCCTAGTCTGCTTACAGGTAAGTACCTGCATTCTCGGGGAGCAGACCAGGGGGGTTTTGAAGAGCACTGGGGGGGAAACACACAAGCCCACAAAACACACCCTCAGCGGCACAGGGGCGGCCGGGTTCAGTGGGCAAAGTAGGTGTCGGGTTTGCTATTGAAAGCAATGGAGGGACCCAGGGGTCACTTAGGCGATGCAGGCAGGGCACAGGGGGGCTTCCTGGGCCAGCCATTGACTGGGCTAGGATGAGGGCCGCCTGCTGGTCACTCCTGCACTGGTAGGTGGTTCTTCTTGGTCCTTGGGGCTGCGGGTGCAGTGCTTGGTCCAGGTGTTGGTTCCTTTGTTATCAGGCAGTCGCGGTCAGGGGGAGCCTCTGGTTCCTCTCTGCAGGTGTTGCTGTGGGGGTGCAGGGAGGTTGACTCAGGGTGCCCACATCATAGTACTCGCCTGGGAGTCCTTTCTGCGCTGTTAGTTCTCCTGAACTCAAGCCGGGGGCGTCGGGTGCAGAGTGTGAAGTTTCACTCTTCCAGCGGGAAGAGACAGTTCTTTAAAAGTTGTTTCTTTGTTGCAAAGTTGTTGCAGGTTTTGAACAGTGCCGCTGTTCTCTGGAGTTTATTGGCCCTTCAGGTTCAGCGCAGTCCTCTTAGTCCTCAGTGGTCGCTGGTCCCTGTCAGATGCATCGCTGTGCAGGTTCTGTGAGTCTGTAGACAGGCCAGTAGGGCTGGGGCCAAGTCAGTTGTCATCTCCGTCGTCTCTCCAGGGCTTTCAGGTCAGCAGTCTTTCTTCTTGTTGTAGGTTGCAGGAATCTGATTTCCTGGGTTCAGGGTCATCCCTAAATACTGAATTCAGGGGTGTGTCTAGGTCTGGGGGGCAGTAGCCAATGGCTACTGTCCTGGAGGGTGGCTATACCCTCTTTGTGCCTCCTCCCAGAGGTGAAGGGGCACATCCCTATTCCTATTGGGGGAATACTCCAAACTCAAGGTGGAGGATTTCTAAAGGCAGGGGTCACCTCAGCTCAGGGCACCTTAGGGGCTGTCCTGACTGGTAGGTGACTCCTCCTTGTTTTCCTCATTATCTCCTCCAGCCTTTGCCACCAAAAGAGGGGGCAGTGGCCGGAGGGGCGGATTGGGGTGCTGTAACAAAAGGCATGAGCCTTTGAGGCTCACTGCCAGGTGTTACAGTTCCTGCAGGTGGAGGTGAGAAGCACCTCCACCCAGTACAGGCTTTGTTCCTGGCCACAGAGTGACAAAGGCGCTCACCCCATGTGGCCAGAAACTTGTCTGGTTGTGGCAGGCTGGCAGAAACTGGTCAGCCTAGCACTAGGAGTCAGACTGGTATTCAGGGGGCGTCTCTCTGATGCCCTCTGGGTGTATTTTACAATAAATCCCACACTGGCATCAGTGTGCATTTATTGTGCTGAGAAGTTTGATACCAAACTTCCCAGCTTTCAGTGTAGCCATTATGGAACTGTGAAGTTCGTAATTGACAGACTCTCAGACCATATACTCTTTATGGCTACCCTTGCACTTACAATGTCTAAGGTTTTGCTTAGACACTGTAGGGGCATAGTGGTCATGCAACTATGCCCTCACCTGTGGTATAGTGCACCCTGCCTTAGGGTTGTAAGGCGTGCTAGAGGGGTGAATTACCTATGTCACAGGCAGTGGGATATGGACATGGCACCCTGAGCGGAGTGCCATGTAAATTTAGTCATTTTCTCCCCACCAGCACACACAAGCTGTGAGGCAGTGTGCATGTGCTGAGTGAGGGGTCTCCAGGGTTGCATAATACATGCTCCAACCCTTAGAGACCTTCCCTGGCCACAGGGCCCTTGGTACTAGGGGTACCATTTACAAGGGACTTATCTGTGTGCAAGGTCTGTGCCAATTGTGCGAACAAAGGTACAGTTTAGGGAAAGAACACTGGTGCTCGTGCCTGGTTAGCAGGGTCCCAGCACACTTTCAATCATGTTTGTGTCCTTTGCTTTTTTCTGCAGCATGTCACCCTTTTTCCTGTGATCTTGTTCCTGTGTCTTTAATATGTTTAACACTGTCTTGTAGAATATTCTTGGTCTTAGACACCCAGTTTAGCAACAAAAGGTACTTTCTCATTTATCTAAACTTAATTCCAAAGTTGCCTTCCTACAAGAGGCACATTGTAATGCTTCTAAATCTGCTTAATTGAAAAGGCAATTGGTGGGGTAGGTTTTTGTCTCTCCAGCAGTTGATCACAAGGGTGGTGTTGCTATACTTTGTCATAAAACTATGAAAATATATGATGTCTTCACTGAATGTGAGACTGCTGATCGATGGGTGTGTCTCAATGTTATTCTTACTAACGCACAGCTAATGTATTTAATGTTCATTGACCTGTCAATCTGACCCAGATTTTTGGTACTCCATTAAAGTCAATCTTGCTAATGTCTCTAATTCAAACATTATTATGGCTAGTGACGTCAACCAACTGTTATACCCTTTTTTAGATCAAAGGTCTGAATACAAATTTAAACGAGATAAATCACACAAAGCATTTCAATTTGAAGTTTCAGTTAGACCATTATTCAATGTATGAAGAACTTGCAACCCTGATAAATTGAAATTGTATTTGTTATCCAATGTCCCCATACAATTTCTAGAGTTGATCATATTTTAGTTACTAAGTCAGTACATCCGACTCCACAATCTGCTGAAATTGTCTCTGTTGTTATCTCTGATCACACCACAGTGTTGACTTCCTTAGATATATCAAATATTAATTCAAAAACTGGCAGATGGAGATTTTATAATTCCTTGCCATTTGATACTTTGTTTATTACCGAAGCAAAGGCCTTCCATTTTTCAATATTTAAAACCCTCAATGACATCTCCCTTGCCTGTAATTGTGGTGTTTTTAAGGCATCTTTTGGAGATTGTAATACTGCTTCTGTAAAGAAAAATGACTTACTATGTTCTGTAAATGCAGACATGATGGCACTTGAGCATACCTACTTTACAATATATCAACACTACATAACATGATCAAGGCCAAATGTGAACTCAGCAAACTTGCTAGCATAGATGCTTGTAATATCCTGCTTAAAATTAAATCTTAGTTTCAGAATAGAGCAAGCACACTATTTGCCAATTATTTAGAAATTAAAATGGAGCTCAAAGCAATTGGCTCCATTTGAAATTAATTGGATAATTCAGCATATTTCACTAATACTTACATATGTAATTAATTTCACTGCTATTATAGGACACTTTATCCTGAAGGCACTGCCCCTTCTGCACTTAATATGCACCGATTTTATGAAGATTTCCCTAACCAATCCCCTTTACTGATTCCTTTGATGAATTAGAAGCTGACATTACTCTTCAAGAAGTTCTAGATTCAATCAAATTTACGAAGAGTGCAAAAGCGCTGGCCCAAATGGATTCTCTATTGAGCTTATTTCTTCCTCATCTTCATTTTTTGCTCGTAAGTTATTAGTACATTTTAATTCCAAATCTATTGGGCACCTTGATGACAATAATTCCCAAGCAAGATGAAAATGCCACATTATGCAAAAGCTAGAATTTTTTGTTAACGTTTGTTTCTCTCCCTATTTTGACTGACATAGAGTTACTAGGCAAAGTTGCCCTCTCTCCCCTTTGTTATTTGTTCTATGTTTGGAATCTTTCCTGGAGGGAATACATTGTAATAGACTTATATCTGGATGTTCACATGATTCCTTGGAAGTTAAACTATCTGCATATGCGGACAATATCCTTAGATATATATATATATATATATATATATATATGTATATGTCTAATCTGCAGACTTCGTTGGACCCATTTTTACAAGAAAATCCCCTATATTCCAGTATCTCGGGATATAAACGTAATTTTGATAAAATTGATATTCTAACCTTCTGCTCTCACTGTTATCCATACATGTTTGCTACTACTAACTTTGCATGGTATCCTTCAAAGATCAAATACCTTGGTGGTTGTTTCTCCACTACCTTTCATGACACACTAAGGTGGTCATTATGACCCTGGCGGTCTTCAGACCACCAGGGCTGCAGTGGTGGTCGGTCGGTCTGCCGCCAATGGGGCATCAGTCAGTCTGGTGTTGCTGGTGGTGCTGGTGGTCCAGATCCACCAGGGCAGCACTGCCCTGGGGATTACGAGTACCCTCTCTGCCAGCTTTTACATGGCAGCAGCACCGCCATGTAACGGCTGGCGGAGAAGAGGAACAGGGGCCCTCATGAGGGGCTTTTCAGACAGTGAAAAGTGCGACGGGTGCTGGTGCACCCTGCGCACCGCTAGATTGCCACCAGCACAATTATGAGCCGGTGTCAATGTTGTGGGCTGTTTTCCCACTGGGTCCGGCCACTGATCCAGCGGGAAACTCTTAATAGGGGCCGCAGGAAGGGGACTGCACTGGCGATAACCCGACTGCTGGAGTTTGGCAGGAGGCCTTTCCCACCTGCCAAACTCATAACCTCCAGCCAAACTCATAATGAGGGGCTAAGTAAATTTGCTATGCTGAAATCTGAAATTCAAACTTTATTTTCAACTTAGTTGTCTGTCCTGGTGGAGTTGACTTGATACTATCAAAAGGATGATTGTTGCTTATATCCTATACACTATTTCTATGCTACTCTTCAAAATCCCTAATCGTTATTTTGAATAGGTTGATTCTACTTCATGTCTTTTTTAATCTCAGACATTCCAAATTTGAAGGTGTCCTGACTTTAAATTATATCACTCTTCTTTTTCAATAAGACAGTTTTAACCCATGAATTACGATTTTCAACATCAATCTATACCAATGTGAATTACATTTGAATGCCCTTTACTGCATTACAATTATTTTATAGATCTTGTTAATATATCATATTGTACCATAATAGCCAAATATCCCATTTTTAAACACTTGCACTATTCATTACAAAGAGTACTTGTTGATGCATTTACTTTCCAATAATGCTTTCTATGTTCCTCTACTTGGTATAATAGGTTTCTTAAGATACTCAATAGATATGTTTACTTTAAGTAATGGAAAGAAAAATGGATTACCTATGTTCATCAATTTATATATGATAATTCTGTTGCTACTTTTTAATACCTGCAAACACAACATTTTCTCTTCTATGCAACGTTTTTTCCAAGTATCACATGACTCCTGATTCACTATTATCAGGACCTGTTATATTTACAGATAATTTAAAAATGTCACTATTCCCAAAGCTGACCTTATTTATCAAACTTTATTATCTCCAAACTCCACTAGCCTTAAAGGGTCTCTGGAACTCTTATGGGAACATGAGTTATCTGTATGTTTGTCTCCCCAGTTCTGGGAATAAATATGAATTCAATGATTTACAACCTCTAAAGCTACCCGTATTACCCGATCACTGTTTCTATATCATAGAGTGGTTATTACACCAAAACGGGTTGCTAAATTTGACTTACCCTGTTTCTCCTCCATGCTGGTCCGGCTCTGAATAGATTATTTCTTTATTTTGTATGTTTTACTACTGTTGCCATGTTCAACCATTTCGGTCTTTACTCTAGGAGTGAACATATTATTTAATGTAATATTCCATTTACATTGCACAATGTTTTCTGTGGCTCTTTATCACCAAATATTGCCCATTTATCTCCTAGACCTCTGCTATAGGCTGTTACCATTGCAATTTCCTTTAAATTAATACTACTGTTGTAAATATTTTTCTAAGCTATGTGTACTTATATGGTGGAATTTTGTTCCTGTCAGCATAGAATATACACCATATCAAATACTACCTTATCTCACAAAGCTAAATGCGATTCATACTAGTTACCTCTCACAACTTTTCTCTCTGTCAACTCCACTATCTCTTAATCTGTTCTCTCCATTCTCCCCTTTTCTCTCTTCTTTTCATCTGTTTCTACTCTTTTTCTGGAACCTATTCCTACCTTCTGCAGAACATTCTTCCCCCCTGCATATATATTTTACATATTTTGTAATCATTTTAACATGTAACTTATTTTATGATTATCACTCTGTATGATGATTGCTTTATGAACTAGCAATACAAATTATTATGTATAAATAAATAAATAAAAAGTAGGGGTCTTTATTCGTTGAGTGATCAATGCTATTGATCATGGAGCAGGTTGTCTTTAATTGTTTATGGCACTTCAGACAATGCCAAAATGACGTATCCAGCCTTTAAAGTTTACATGAGGTGAAATGTGGAAAATGTGTTTTAAATGAGAGAGACAATGATAATATAGGATCTGAAAGCTATTGCATTATACCTAGAAGACAGAATATCAAGGTTTAAAAAAAAACTTCCTTTCAGTAATAACTGTAAGAGAAAAAGGACCGGCTACCTGATGAACAGAGTTTACTAGCGAAGAATAGGAAACATGGTTACACCGTTCATGCTTATAAATGTATGGTTAATATAATAAAAGAAGCCCTAATTGTGTGCATTAAACCATAGAAACTGGCATTGATTTCTGTGAGTGGAATGATGTGAAAATAAGAGTAATGGGGAATAAGTTTCCACATTCTGAAATCCTTGGTGGAATGGAAGAACTAAGAGCTACGAGATTCAACACACACATTACAATAGGCCAAGAGGTAAGTGAGGCTTGTAAAAGTCACACACTTGCAATGACACTCCTAGTACACAGATACCTTAACACTGCAAGCTGTCTTTTCAGCCACAGTGATTCAGTATGCTAATTTGTGCTTGTGACACGCCAGATGGCTCTGGATAGCATACCTCCATGCGCTATGTTATTTTACCCTGTTGTGCAGTGACTCTGCTTTTGATTAAGCCTGACAATTGTGCATGTTTACTGTGATGCTGACCTGTTACATGGACTGAGATCTGCAAGTTGTGCTCTGCGTTCGATGGAGGTGCTGCTCTCTCTACCCTAGCTTTAAGGGAGGGGCTGGCAGTGGCAGCAGCATAATTCTAAGTAAAGAATCCCTGTCTTCTTCGGTTGGAGATGCTTGCTGGCCTCCCTAGTTTAAAAAGATATGTCAGTCTCCTTTAATAGGGACCTTTCACATTTGTCTGTGTAGGGTGTACAACTTCACCATCTGAGTGGTATGGGATAAGTGTGGGCCTTGTGAAAAGAGGTTTGTTAAGACTGGCGCTAATGTGAAACATGGTTTTATTTTCAGGCTTATAATTTTATGATTAATAGAATAAAATAAATCCTAATGTGCATTCAATCATTTAAGCTGACATTGCTTTCTGCGAGTTAAATCAGGGGGAGATAGGAAAGAGTAATGATGAATAATTGTGCTGAAATCCTAGGTGGAGTGGAGGCACTAAGTACTACGAGATTCAATGGAGTTACATGGACTGAAACCTCCAAGTTGTGTTCTGAATTTGTTGTGGGCGATGCCCTATCTACCCTAGCTTCGAGGGAGGGACTGGCAGTGGAAGCAGCGTAATTCCAAGTGAAGAGAGAGGCTTTTTTGTTCCTGCCTTCTTCAGGTGGCGATCCCTCCTGGCCTCCCTTGTTTAAAAAATATATGTCAGTCTACCCTAATAGGGACCTTTCACATTTGTCTGTGTGGAATACAAGTGGAGGGTGCAACTTCACCATATGAGTGGTGCAGGATGAGAGTGGAGCATGTAAACATGTTTGGCTGGATGCGGTAGTGAGTTAATTTTGACTTCGAATATGACAAGACAAAATGGAGAAGGGTTTGTGCAACAGTACCCAGGTTTCTGCTGACTTTGGAGACTGCGACTTTGCATTCACCCCATAATGTCTTGACATAGAGGATTACATTATCATGTGGGTCACATTCATCGCTTTGTAGTTTGACTACACTTCCCCTGCAAGAGCAATCTCAGTGCCCCCTCTATCTGTCTGAAGTGCCTTGCAAATGATTTTGCCTACTATTTTGATTCAAATACACATTTACACCTGAACTGGCTGGAACCACCCCTGAAAGGACCTTGTTATCTATGGTCCTTGCATGCACTGACCATGCAGTGAGGGATTAAGGAGCATATTTATACTCTGTTTGCGCTGGAATTGCGTTGTTTTTTTTTACGCAAATCCGACGCAAAACTAACTCCATATTTATACTTTGGCGTTAGATGCGTCTAGCGCCAAAGTTCATGGAGTTTGCGTCATTTTTTAGCGTGGACACCTACTTTGCGTTAATGATATGCAAGGTAGGCGTTCCCGTCTAAAAAATGACTCTGAGGCATGTGCGCCGTATTTACACTCCCGGGCAAAAATGACACCCGGGAGTGGGCGGGTCAAAAAAAATGACGTCCAGCCTCTTTTGCGTCGTTTTTTAACATCTGGTCAGGGCAGGCGTTAAGGGACCTGTGGGCTCGGAAGGAGCCCAGAGGTGCCCTACCATGCTCCCAGGGACACCCCCTGCCACCCTTGCCCACCCCAGGAGGACGCCCAAGGACGGAGGGACCCATCCCAGGGAATTTAAGGTAAGTTCAGGTAAGTATTTTTTTTTTGTGGCATAGAGGGGCCTGATTTGTGCCCCCATACATGCCACTATGCCCACTGACCATGCCCAGGGGACATAAGTCCCCTGGGCATGGCCATTGGGCAAGGGGGCATGACTCCTGTCTTTGCTAAGACAGGAGTAATTTCAATGGGGGTTGGGAGTCCAAAAAAATGGCGCAAATCGGGTTGAGGCGAAAATTTTGCCTCAGCCTGACTTGCCCCATTTTTTGACGCCCAAGCTCCATATTCCCCTACGCCGGCGCTGCCTGGTGTAAGTCATTTTTTTTTACGCACACCAGGCAGCTACGCCGGCTAACGCCGGCTAACGTCATTGAATAAATACGGCGCCCGCATGGCGCTTCAGAATGGCGTTAGCCGGCGTTAGATTTTTTAACGCACAACTGCGTTGGTGCAGTTGTGCGTCGAAAAGTATAAATATGGCCCTAACTGCCTAAAATCAGTAAGTCTACAGAAGCTGATTGGTTACTAGGTAGTTAAGAAGTCTACTGGGCCAGTTCTTTGTTCCATTTTCTCTCACTCAACAAAGAAGAAGTTGCGTATCAGTACTATTGAGGATATATAGTACGTTCCAGAGTCAGTCTTCTGACTGCTTTCCTCCCAGCTGCCAGAAGACCTTTAGTATGGGCACAGGAAAAAACACAGCAGCCACCCTCTATACTACATGCTGCCCAGGGGAAGAACTGTTGCATACACAGCCGCATAGCTTCAGGGGGATGTTTGGGATGTTACAGCCCACCAATAAATGTATGTTCTGATAAATAGTTGGGTACAGGTGCTTTCAGTGAAGTATTGTGAGATGTCTTTCGGATTTCACCAGGACTTTTTACATACACACAGAACAAAAATGCACACATTCTCTCTACATCACTGAAAGTCCTCAAAATATAGGTTATTTTACAAAATATTCTGTTTTCTCTCTTAGTACTCTTTACCAACCCGCATTCCTCTCCCTTTGTGCTGCCCCTTAAGCCCCTCCTATGCACACTGTTTGTCAAGTCAATTTAGCTTTATTTCGGCAAAAATGCCCTAAAAGCATATAAAATACAACATCATCAATATAAAACCAGTTAAAAAGAAACCATAAAAATCTCAAGAGTCTCAAAAATAATTAAAAAGTACCCATCCAAAAGCATGTAATAAGAACAGTTTGCAAAATATCAGAGATATAAATAAAAATACAATATGTACACATTGCCGTAAAGGAGTATTAGAACACTGGAATGTTGGCAGCTCCATTTAAAACAATGGAGTGCTCTGGGCTTTTATGGCCGGTAAAAGCCCGCAGCACCACCATTCCAATCTTCTTTGTTCACAGCAGCAGCTTTTAATTTTAATCCCCTCCGGTTCCGTGAAGCCTTTGTTTTATTTAGGAGAACATTCTGCTGTTTAATGGCAGAATGTTCTAATAGCCTTAGAACCCTCCGTAGCGGGCTCTACCGGCTATTAAAGGCCCTCTCCCTTGTTAAAGCCCCTCGCCTTCGGCTCGGGCCTTTAACGCGGGAGCGGGTCTTTAATAGCCGGTAGAGCCTGCTACGGCGGGTTCTAAGGCTATATTGGAACATAACTGCAAATGCAATTCTTTGTACAGGGAGCAATAAGGACCTTGTCGTCAACACAATATATATATATAAAACATTATGGGGGTGATTCTCACCCGCCGCCCGCCAGAGTTCCCCCCTCTAAAATACCGCACCGCGGTCGAAAGACCGCTGAGGGTATTTTGGGTTTTGCACTGGGCTGGCGGGCGACCGCCAAAAGGCCGCCCGCCAGCCCAGTGCAAAACACCTTCCCACGAGGACGCCGGCTCAGAATTGAGCCGGCGGAGTGGGAAGGTGCGACGGGTGCAGTGGCACCCGTCGCGTATTTCAGTGTCTGCAAAGCAGACACTGAAATACAAAGTGGGACCCTCTTACGGGGGCCCCTGCAGTGCCCATGCCATTGGCATGGGCACTGCAGGGGCCCCCAGGGGCCCCACGACAACCCATACCGCCATCCTGTTCCTGGCGGGCGAACCGCCAGGAACAGGATGGCGGTATGGGCTGTCAGGATCCCCATGGCGGCGCAGCGAGCTGCGCCGCCATGGAGGATTCTTAAGGGCAGCGGAAAACCGGCGGGAGACCGCCGGTTTTCCACTTCTGACCGCGGCAAAACCGCCGCGGTCAGAATGCCCTGCGGGGCACCGCCAGCCTGTTGGCGGTGCTCCCGCCAACCCTGGCCCCGGCGGTCCATGACCGCCGGGGTCAGAATGACCCCCTATATTTTTCCCACACAGTTATAAAATAAAATTCCTAGCCTATTTTCTTTCTATTAATCACAGGGGAGTTTACACTAATATATAGTATCTGGCGAGCATATTCTCCTATCCAATAAACTTATGTAGGTAAAAAATAAAAACTATAGTTCAAGGTGCGATTAAAAACTACTTTTAGAGGTTTATGCTTTAGTACATAGAAATTTGCCTCTAATATGCCAAACTGCCTCTAAGAACCTTGCCAACATGCACACCACAATCCCACATGGTCTTGTTTTGCAAATCCTAAGGGTCAAGTGGTGATCCCTAATGCCCCGGGATTTGCATAATGGTCTAATCCAACGAGTCCTCAGCTTCTTATACACCGGACAGTGGAAGAAAACATGTGCAGTGCTCTCTTGGGTCATGCATCCCATCGGACAGAGATTTGTTGGGCTTTCTGTTTGCTTCTATCTAGAAGTAAGGGCCCACAATGGTAAGGAGCCAATTCTGAATCTAATATAAAGTGTGCATGCTGAAGGTGTTGTGATCATGCCTAAATAATGCTCAAATTCATAAAGGCACTTAGTTAATAGAAAACTATCCGTTAGACTAGAGGACAAAACTAGTGATAGCTCAACTGCTTGCCAATTCACCCAGTATATATCCTTCAAGATCTGAATGGCATTCTTTGGAAGATACGAAGGATCTAACCAATACTGACCTAGACCAAGTTTGAAAAAAGCATTTTTCACATATTTACACCATGGAATCTTCTCTATTTGTGGAGAACATAACACAGCTCTTAACCATGTTCTCTATGGGTCTAAAGTATCTGTAGATCATAATCTGATCCAGTATTCCAATGGCCTCAAAGCAGCTATCTTTGCAATGGAATATAGATTCAGATCCATTCTAATAGGCAATGTTGGAGAGCTCAAGGGAATTTTTAGCAGTCCTTTTAAGTACAAGTTCTCCGCTCTCTTTATGCCCCCATAGCTCTTCACCATACAGTATAGAACTCCTCCTCTAACTTGACTTTTATAAATTTCCATCGCTGGCGTAATGGGGAAGCTAGGGGATCTGGCAGCAAATCTCAAAATGCCTCCTGCTTTTTTGTTTCAGTAACATAGTACACTTCAGCAGTTGGGCTGGCCATTTAATGCGAGTCCTCCATCCTAACTCCCAAATAATAAAAATCCAAGACTCTTTTTTAAGATTTTTCCATCGAGCCATATTGTTTTCCTCACTCTACGATTTGTGTGCCCGAACACCATATATTTGGTTCTCGTGGCATTAATTTGGAGTCCGTACTCCCTGCAAAACCCCCAGACTTTCTCAAGAAGACTAGCTAACCCTGAGGCAGTTTGCAAAAGCAGTAAAGTATCTTCCGCAAATATCAGGCATGGTGCCTTTACCCCACTCAATTTTGGGTCATCATGTTCGCAGTCATATAAATAGGGGATGCAACCATTTATAAAGAGTAGGAAGCTGCAGTGAAAGTTCCCCTGTAAGTTCACCATTTGTTCACCACTTATTCTAGCGTGGCTCTCAGAGTAAATCTCTTGAATCAATGTTAACAAAGGCCCCGGGACTCCAGCCCTACCCATGATTTCCGATAGTTTATCTCAGGGGACCAAGTCAAATGCAGACTTAAGGTCCACAAAGGCAACAAAAAGTTTCCCTGTCTCCAAGTCAACAGTTTTCCATTTGATTGCAATGAATCAAAAAATCTGGTCTACTGTACTCGTTTTCTGCCTAAATCCTGCCTGCAAATGGTTTAAGGCATCATTATCTTCTATCCACTCCTTAAGCCTACATAAGACCTGGTAGGAAAATATCTTCTGTAAATTGTCTAGGAGACTTGTTGGTTTATAATTGCCTGGGATTGACCTATCCCCTTTCTTGTGGATTGGGATAATTATCACGCCTCTCCAAGAGTGGGGAAGATTACACCCGTCAAGACTGCATTGGACACTTTGTTAATATAAGGTCCCCAGAATTTGAGATCAGATTTAAACAGGTTGGAAGGGATTCCATCTAGGCCAGGTGCCTTTCCCGATTTTTGGGCTTTGATGGCTATCTCTGTTTCCCTTAAAGTAAACGATGTAAGCACACCTGTGCCAGGAGTGTCTGTCGCTATTATAGTCTCTGTGGTTACGGAAGTCGCAATATCCTGTTTGTAAAGCTCTGTAAAATATTGCATCCAGTTATCAGCCGAAATATGGCAATCAGGTCTAGTGTTTTCATTTCGCCCTCTTTTGGCAATCAGAGACCAAAACATTTGGAATTACTATCTTTAGCTGCTAGTAACAGTTCTTGCCAGGTCATCTTCTCCCATCTGATATTACAAGTCTTTATTATGAGGACATGTTCATGTCTTACCATGATTGTCTTTTCTCTGTCTTTTGTCCTTACTGTTTCCAAGAGTCTACTCTTGGCCTGTCTTCATTCTTTATTAAACCACCTACAAGTACTTCCTCTAAGCTGTTTATTTCCCTTAAAGACTCTGAAAAATAGATCTTTCATAGAGGAAAAAAACACTGCATTAGTAGCCATGATCTGAGTAGGTGAACATGTAAAAAGTGCAGCAGCTGATTGATAATTATAAACTAGATCAAGCATTTTGGCCATTAATTCATTAGAATTAGCAAAGGTCTCCCATTTTATGGCATGTTTGTTGTTTGCTACTGTGAAGTGGAGCATGCCCTCACATTCTCGCTGGATGTTAACTTTAGTGGAAAACCACCTACCACATTCTACTTGAATGGGTGAATGATCACCATTGCATTGTTCTCCCACCCTAAGATCTCTGAATTCATGCCAGATCCTTACATCAATGAGCACGAAGTCAATCGAGCTGCTGAAGGTCCCTCTAAAAAACATTGGATTGGCTGTAGTATCAGTGGGAAAGCACCCGTTCTCAGGGCGGAGTCCATGCGTTATCATAAAGTCAATAACCTGTAAGGCCCTGGTGCTAAGTTTAGGTTGTTTTCTTGTTGCCGAAAAAGGTGGCATTTCCCATAAGGTGTCCTCTACCTGTGTTAACTCAGAGAAGAGGGGATTGGGTTCTAAAGACACATTCAAATTACCTGCTACAAACGTAAAATGAGTGGGAAGGAATTCAGAGACCAGTGCACTCAACAGACTAATTGTAGTAGTAGTTTGGCTCAAAGAGCCTGGTCTGTTATATATGTTAACACAAAAGAGGATAGGACCTTGAATTAGCTTGATTGAAACAGCCAATATATCACGAGTCAACATATATTTCTTTTGTTTCCCCCACCTGAGAGATTTTAATTCAAGTGATAAGGCCCTCACCAGCTCACCCAGCAGCGGATGGTCTGGCCTTCTTACAGTACGAAATAAACCCCTGTCTATGAATATTTGAGGTAGTCCAAATTTCCTGGAATAAGCAGATGTTGAAACTATTAATGTACTGCCCCCACTCAGCATCAACAATCTTATTGTGAATGCCTGCTACATTCCATGAATTTAATGCGGGGTTAAGAAGACCAAGTCCCACAGGTTCACTCGTTGGAGGTTCGAAAGTGGGAATTGTATTTAGCTGATTGTCGATATCTGCCATGTTAACACTCTCTGCTTGGATAGTACTCCTAGATGTTATCAACTCCAGGTATAGTTGGGATTCTGTCTCTGACTGTCCCTTGTCAAGGAATCGATTGGTGGAAAGAGGGACAGATAGCGAGCACAGTCAATCAATATCAGAGAGATTGTTGGGTTGCAATAGACTCGGAGGGCTCAGAAGTCCGGACAAGTTTACACTCTCGGATCCATGCACCATAGAGTGCACCTTCAGATGTGGAAATGGGGTTGAGAATCCCATGTTAACAGGCCCTTTCCTCGCAAAAGAAAATACCCCCTTGCCCCGTGGCCCTTGCAGTTCACTCAGTGAACTCGATATTCCATACAAATTAGCACAGTTACCGAGGGTCATGGGTTGCTCCTTTACAAATGCTGCAGGAATCATGGGACCCATATTATCCAGTCCATTTTTCATGGTGGTAAATTCCCCCAAGCCACCTATACATTGCTCCTGGAGGGAGGATTTAAACACAATATTCGAGCCATTTCTAGGAGGATTACACATCTCCAGAGATAACAACCCTTTCACCAATTTAGAGCAAGCAAGCATTATCGATATAGTATCCCAGCACCCTGGCTTTTCTGTATGGCGCTTGACAGAAATAATATCTGAGTATACAATAGATCCACATTGCCTAACATGCCTTATCCAATGGATGACTTTGTTCTTTAGTGACAAACTGTTTTCTCGTGTGTTAGAGGGTACTGGCAGTACTTTACACATGTAATTTGGGTAGCCGTTATCGTAGTTTTTGGCACGTGGTAAAGCAGGGGCCAGCTCTTGTGGCCTACTCACTCCAGGGGAAGACAGTCGCATAAGACTCTTCTGACTATTCGCTCCATGATTCGATGGGGTAGCCAAGGATGCTCTCGTCCCTGCAACCATCCTAGGAGAGCCCTCACTCGCAATGGCCCTCTGCTTATCTATAATAGGTAATGCAGAATCCATACCTTCTGTTTTATTACCTGTGTTAATCCTTTTTCTTTAAGGCTGTCGTACAAGATTAAGCACCTCTTTCATTATTTGTTTGAGCTCGTTGACATCTTCTTTTAAGGAAAAAATGGCATTAGCCACTTCCTCCTGAGAGGACACTCCAACACGCTGACGGCTAGATATTTCCATGCCTAAATCATGTTTACCAGGGTCCAGTAATTGTTCAGTAACACCCAAGGATAGAAAACAGTTTAAAAAAGGAATATCATGGACAATTGCACTGCATGATAGTGCACCCTCAGGATTTCTATGCACAAAGTTCTTTTCCTTAGTCTCCGTGTTGAGGTCTTCAGGTTCACTTGTTCGCCTAGAGCCAACATCTCCCTTATTAAGTGATTTAGGTTTAAAAAAAGGAGAGAGCGAGCCACTTTTCTGCCCTTTGGGTATTCGTTTGTCTTTCCCCTTCAACATAGTTTCAACTTCTTCGATCAATGAGTCAATCTCATTGGTGACCCAATTCAAGAGATAATGAGAAGTTGTATGGAGTTTAGGAATTTTGGATGAGGCTGCGCCCACTGCAGGGCTTCCCTTAGCCTTGCGCTTGCCCATACCCTGGCTAGTTTTAAAAGTGGGAACTGGTTTGTTAGTGCTGAGACGGTCAGAAAGGAACCAATGTCCAGTTCTTACCTTGAGGCCAGGAGGGGTGGCCCAGCCCGGCCTCCTTCGGTCTCTGACGGGCACGGATGGGCCCGCCGTTGGCCCGGGCTTCTTCCTGGTGCGTCCCGCGCTGCGGGGAGGCTGGTGTGCTTTTAAGCGATGTTGGTGTTGCTACAGGTTCCTGGCTCCACCCCCCCCTTAGGACAGAGATCTTCTGGGACAGTGAGTCTCCTGCAAACGATGTCCCGTGCTGCGGGGAGGCTGGTGCGCTTTTAAGTGCTGTTGGTGTTGCTGCAGGTTCCTGGCGCTGCCCCCCTTAGGACAGAGGGCTTCTGGGACAGTGAGTCTCCTCCAAACTATATCCTGTGCTGCAGGGAGGCTGTTGGGCTTTTAAACGCTGTTGGTGTTGCTGCAGGTTCTTGGAGCTGCCCCCCTTAGGAGTAAGGGCTTCTGGGACAGTGAGTTCCCTCCAAACGATGTCCCACTCAACTACACTGTTTGTCATACAATGTAGTTAAGCATTGTATGCCAGCCTAATTGTCAGAAAATCTGAAGCTCACACTCCCAGTCTTACTAACTAAGCTATTCCCCTGTGCGTACTGTGGTTTGAGGTGAGTATCCTTTGTTTTTGATACTGCCACTGTGGCACTATTTGCCTCCATGAGATCTTTGGGATCATCTCAGTCTCATCTCCTAGTTTGTTGATGTCAGAGACGTAGCTTGGGAATCTCTGCTGATTTTAGCTCCTCAAACCATTTGCAATTGTGGAGCAATTAGCAGTTCAATTCCTATCTCATAATGCTGCATTTGTCCCGCTTTGGTCCCTGGCATGATAGGCATTCCTGATGCAGGAAAAATACAAAACACAACTGGAGGTTTCAGAGATCTTTTGTTAAATATTCTCCTGATGAGGGAAAATCTAACTGTAATCAGTGGTTATAGAGATATGAGAGGTTTTTAATGTAGTAATTAAAACCCCTGGATTCCCAAGCTATGGAACCACCTATTGTTGAACAATTTTGTAGAGTACCAAATCACTGAGCTGGCAGAAGGGCTACCATAGGGCTCAACCAATCCCAGCTTTAGCAGCTTCACAACTTCCACTTTGATGCTAACTTTAACATAGTCTGCCAATCATTTGGCTGGAAAGTTGTTACCTGTGTCTATATCATGGGTACACCAAAGTTGTCAGACCTGAGGAGAAGGCAAACAGACCTGAAATCTGTCTGATCAAGCTGTAACAGTAAAATGGAGCTTACGCCTCTTCACATGGATCATCTTATGAAGGTGTCTGGGAGTCCCTACATTGACCAGATAGGTGATACTGATTACCAAGGCACACCACAAAAGTCCATATCCATAAAGTCAATTTCTTAGTACAGTGTATCGTACCTAAGACTTGCTTACAAACTTCCTCTCACTATGCAGCACTAACACGTTGTGGCTTATTATGGTCGTGTCTGCTTGAAAGACTTATTAACCCTTCAATATTTGGCAAGACAGCCTAACAATTTGTGTTAACTTGCTATCAGGATTCTCGCATTATTTCTGGGATACCACTTTTGCGAATGCATGCCTTGAGAAAGTCTTGATGATGAAACACGTGTTGGCTGTTGTTCATTGGATTCATGGTTCTTTGGATGAATAAAATTTCAACTGTTTACAGACGCTTATTCGGAACTTTGATTGATACACTCTACTAAGAAATGGACTTCATGGACTATTGTAGTGTGCCTTGCTAATTCAGTGTCAAATGTCTCCGTGTTGATTGATCCCTCAATCGGCACAACTGCACCCAAGGTGGTTGGGTGCTGTACCAGTTTGGCATCCTCTGAGCACTATCTGTGATCTCTTAACACTATTTCCCGAACATATTATACACACATTTAGTAAGTACGAACCTGTATGCATAGCCACCCTTTTCCAGAATTGACCAGATATGTGACTTCCTCCTTCTTCTCCAAGATAAGCTAGGGCCCAGTCCATTGGTTCGGAAGGGGCCTATGTGAAATAGGCTCTAGAACTGACACCAGCTGTCCTGGTTGATACTCACCCATGGAGGACTTCTGACCATACCAGTGTTTCATAGGCTTCTGACTGACCTTCTAATTTTGTTTTGCTTTCTTCATATACTCCACTATTCTGGACCTCCATGTCATGTTTGGGTTCCTTGAGAGGTCTCTCCCAACTTTCTCCCACCAAACTCAAGGGACCTCTTACAGGATGTCCTAATAGTAGCTCAAAGGGACTGGAGTCCACTCCCTTCTAAGGAGAGGAGCCTCCTTGTATGCATTGCAAACAGTAGGCATGGCTGGATAATATCCCATCTCCTTCTAAGTGCCTCTAGTAAACCTATAATCATGCCTTTTATGGTCTTATTGCATCTTTCTATAACAATATGTGTGATAAGCTGGGCGTGTGTAACTGTTTTTTATGCCTCCCAGAGGTTTGCGTATGACTCCAGGGTGCCAGAATCTTTTAAATAAAGCTCTGTGGCCTTCAATACCAGCCACTTGGAGTTCCAGTCAGTTAGCTCCAATAGGTCAAGTTTCTATTCACCCCGTGTCTCCAGTGTAGTCAAGTGTATATGCATAACCACTGGTGGGTGGTCAGGTAAACCCCTTGGAAGGAGAATGGTGTCCCCAAATCTACCTAGCTGATGATGTGGCACAAAAAAGTAATCTAATCTGGTTTGTTAGTGCATATTGTTGCATGTTTATGAATACTGGCATATAGGGTGCTTCTCCTGCCAGGTCTGCCATCCCCATGGAGTCAAGGAAAGAGAAGAGTCATGAATCTGCCCTGGGCCTGTCTCCTGACAATGTGATCATGCCAAAGTCCCATTGTGCAATTAGATTGAGGTCTCCCCCCACAAGCAACAGGGGCTTATGGGTCCCCACAATCCAGCTACCTGATTTGCCCAACACCTCAGTTTGGAGCCCGGTGGGGAAGTACCATGATGCCAACAGCAGGGATTCTCCATTCCACCTTCCAAGTACTGCTGCATGACACCACAACTCATCTACCCACGAATGGGTGACCTGCAGCAGGAGGGACCTGCATGCTAAAATCCCCACTCCTCTGGCTCTCCTGGAGAAGCCTGCATGCACCAACAGTTTGCATCTCCCATGATGGAGGGTCCTACAGTTGTTTCCCCTGAGACAGGATAATGTCAGGGTCATTCCTGGCCAGGTATTTCCACATGACCGCCCTCTTCAACTTGGTACCCAGACCATTGACATTCCAGTACAATCTCTAAAGGGAGGTCCTGGAGGTCGTTTCCTGTGTTATGTGTACTGCCATTGTGTGTGAGTCTGTGTGATATGTTTGCCCCTGCAGCTTTATCCATTATGCCTATGAACTACCCCGCTCCGCAACCCCTCCTTACAACTTCATACCACGTGTCTGTTACCCCATGCCAGTCCTCACCTACAGTCACTGCATTGATTGCAAGGTGAAGGGCACCGCTCTGCAAAGGTATTATTAACTACTGTCAGAAAATCTACTCAATATACAGATAGCCCATAAAGTGTGTGCCCGAAAGGGGGGTCCCCTCGTGTTCCCATGGGTCTCTTATTTAATAGTGTCCACCGTCCCTGGGTGCCCACAGGTTGTAGCATCTCCTCTGAGTCTGCATGTATGGTGGTAGAGTCACCTGTTATGTCCTCTGACTCCACAATTCATGCTGCCCATCTGTTTTCCCAATTAGGGGTTCAGGATTGTTGGATATCCACCACTACCCTGTCCCTTTTGAGCTTTGTCTGATCTGCCATTGGAGCAGCACGTGGCCGTTCTACCTGTGGTGTCTGTCTGGGTTTCTGGCTCTGCCACTCGGAGGGCCGCTTCCTTTCTCAGGCCTCGGGGACTGGGTGGCACTTCACCTCCAATCAGCTCCACATCTCCGACACCGAGAAGTGAGACCCCTCCTTTCATCAATGGCCCTCAGTTTCACCAGGAAAACAGTGCATATTTCAGGTCCAGTTTCCACAGCTGGCACTTAACTGCCATATAGGTTCCCCTCTGGTGCTGGACCATCATGGTGTAGTCAGGGTATATGCTCACTTTTACACCTTCAATGTCCCAGGGACCATGGGCATGTGCCACCTGCATAATGTGGTCACTGCCACAGAAGTTCAGCAGTCTGGCCACTATCAGGATTGGAGGTGGTCCGGGTGCTGGTAGTTTGTCTGGTATCGTATGCACCCTCTCTATTCTGAACATCTTTGAGACCTTGCCAACAGCAACCAGTCTTCCAAGAACAGCTCCGCACTGGGGGCCTCCACATGTTCCCGAACCCACTACCAGCCGCACACTGTTACATTGGGACCGTCCCTCAGTGTCCTCCACTCTCTCCAGCAGCCTATTGATGTTCTTCTGCATGGCTTCATCATTCATTGTACACCAATGCAGGCACAATCCGGGACAGTGAGGATTGAGTTTTGCCTACCTGCTCTGCCAGTTTTTATGGCTGGTATGCAGGAGTTCCAGATCAAGCACCACTGCATCAACTTTGGTCACTAGGTCAGCTTTACAGTAATAGTACACCCTAGCCTTTGTAGGATCAAAGTTCTTACCCAGATATCCCCTCCCTTTTGAATGGGAGGTTGCTGCCCCCCCCCCCTTCCCCCGGGGCATCTATTGGTGATTCTTTAGGAGTTTCTGTTTTTTTTATTCTTGCCCCTTCTTTCCCCTGAAAGGGGGTGGGGGCTGTTTTTTCTTTCTTGTGGTCACCACCACTTTCAAACTTTTTGGGCACCCTAATGCACACTCATTCAATAGATATCATTCTTAAACTCTAGATCTAGATAAGCTAGAATCTACATGATGCTCATGTAATTTCTCTGAGGTTCAATGTGTAAGTATGTGTTATTTTACCACTAAATTGTAGAGCTCCTCATAGGCATCTACCTGGTTACCTTTTACCAAACTTTCTACTGACTTCACAAAAGCATCTACAAAGTTGACCTGTGAATGAGGTGACTACATGTGTATTTCTAAACCTCAGTCTGTATTCTTCAGAAGCTAGAACAAACAGCTTACTGAATTCCTCTTTACTATGTGAATATGACTCTGCCACATCATCTTCCAGTGTCAGTAGCTTATCCCTTCCCACTGTTGGAACTAGTGCCCACAATAAGGATCCCCAATGGTGTTCACACAGCCTTATCATTGTGAGAGCCATCTCATAAGATGCTAGCCATTTGTCTATATCATCCTCCTCTACATACTTTGGAACAGTGCCCTTTGGCAACCTGGGACCATAGGCATCACCTGCAGTTACATCTGCGTCTTTATTGCTTCCACCATGTGCTTGGGACTTCAGTCCCAGATTGACCCTTTATTATTCCAGGGCAAGTCTTCTTTCTGCTAGGACCAGTCTCCTCTCTTAGAGCTCCAGGAGACAAAGCTGGGCCTCTGGATCCTTGGGCCTCCTCACTGAAAAGGAGCTCTTCTCGCTCCCAGATGTGAAGTGATGCCTTGAACGGACTGTGGGGGGCACACTCTTGGTGTCCTCCCTCATCCTCACGGTCAACGTGGTTGCTGCCACCCTCCTCATACCCACTGTCAGGAGTAATCTCCTCTGCCAGTTGTGCTTGGGTTCTCCTGGCTTCCTCTCAGACACAGATGGCCTTCAAAAGGTCCTCCTTTTTGGCACTGTCACCCAAGTTGATCTTTCTGTCATCACACACTACCATCAGTTCATTGATCTTGAGTGTGGACAGGGTGGCAAGTTGATTTCTCTGTTTTCTATCCTTCTGAAACTCAGCAAAATTGTTTACCAGTCTTTTGTGAACTTTATTGCAAGTCGGTAAACTCCTGGAAAACTGTGTCTTGGATACTCAGCACTTGGCAGAAATGGATCCCACCACAAATGTGAGTTCGCCTAACCATATCATAGAATACACCATAATCTTCAAATATTTATAGGCTGAACCTGATATGTTCACAATTCTGGGGGGAGGTTGTACCTGGTCCTAGTATAGATAATGGAAATGTCAAAACAAGAAACCACTTTTTGACGGTTAACTCAGCTGAAGAAACCCATTGACTGTCTAGCTTAAAATCACTCAAAACTAGCCTGTGGGTGTCAATATTGTTGTAGCTGACCATTCAGATTAGTTTAATTCATTGGCAGTCCTGGTCAATCAAGGGAACCTTTGTCCATTAAGTGACTTATATTTTGGTCATGGAACATAGCAGGAGTATGTTCTAAGCTTTCAAATACAGACTGGTCTATGTTTGTTGATGAATATGATCTACTATGCTTTCAAAAGACCTGGATGACAGAATATTTCTGCACTGATGGCTATCTATCTTATTGTCACCAAGCAATTCCCTCCAGGGGCAGGAGAAGGTAGACTTCTAAAGTTCGTGGGCAGTTCTAAAGTTAGGCTACAGGTCTAGGTTTATCTTTTTAAATGGGCCCCATGGTGTTTCAAATGAGTGTAACCATGTGGGATGTTTTTATTTGTAATTATTATTGTAAATGGTATTTATATAGCGCGTAGTACCCCTGAGGAGTTGTTGAAGCACTTTGCGGCAAGTAGCATACTACTCTGGAACCACCAGATTAGAGATTAATAGTAGATTAGTCTTTTTGTTGTGCAGTGGAGTAACAAAACTTGGTGCCCCTTGCTCCCCGCAAAGTACACGGAAGGCCACCTCCCCCAGCCCCTGTCAGGAGCCAGATCCAATTAGTGTACTCTGCTGAGGAGGCTTCCTGGAGCTTGGTAGTCATCCCCGCCGCACCACGGGCACTGCTGAGGCTAATGTTACACCACTGTTTTTTTGCATTAGTTGGTTAAGGATAATTAACTCCATTTATATTTTCTTGTAAAAACATATTTTCAAAAGCATTAAATAGTTTTGGAAAATGTTAACTGCTTCATAGTGTGACAATGTGAATAAAGACAATGAACACAAATCAAAACTTGCTGGAAAAGACTGATTACAGGCTTAGTATTTTACTTCATTTTTGTGCCACTCGAAAGTAATTTAAAGGCATTACTATTATGTGGTTCTTATTGTTAATATGCATATATCTCTGGCTAAGAACACGTCATGTGTAACCCTTATCCTTTACAGGATCGGTCACAAGATTAAAAGCAGGGCCTATTTTAGAGTTTGCGGAACGAGCTATTCCATTACAAATGTGATGGATATCACTTTCAATGTATTCCAAGTGCCATAAGAGATAATATACTTGCAGTAAGGAGACCAGAATGTCCGTCACTTTGTAATGGAGTAACCCATCCTCCAAGCTATAAATCAGGGCCAGGATCTTTAAGAATGCTTAAAGTCAAATGGTCAAAATAGTACAAACATAATTTCTCAGCATGACTTGGATTTCAGTATGACTTTTTGTTTAGCTTTCGTATAGCAATGCCCTGACTGCAGCCACATTACTGCATGATTGCGTAGAAAAGCCTCCTTGAAACACGGGGAAAGTTATCTCCAATGATTCAAGATGGCAGTCACCATTACCAAACAAAATGAAAGTTCAGGGACTGCTGGGAAATGTAGTTCATAGTCGAGGTGCAGTTCTATAGTGTGTTCTCTACACAAACCAAGCCTCACATCAGGCAGTGATGGCACTCTATGAGCAGCACTATCCTTTCCAAATCTGAAAATCAGATTGGAGCATGTTAGGAGTATTGTGTCACTACACCATCCAAGCAACAAACAGTAAACATTGCTTTCAGATATGCATCCTGGCAGTACGCTACTAAAAGATGCAAGGATATCATTTGTCGAAGCCAAAACAAACAAGAAGATGACATATACTTAACAAAGAAATGTTAAACCTGTAACACAGTATAAACACATCAATAAACATCACTGATTTTAATGGGCGAAAAAAAATGATAAGCAAGATAGGTTACTGTAAGTAGCTATTTTTTAAAAGTATTTGCAAAAGAAAAAGAGAGATTTAAATGCATTTTGATATTCAAGAATATACAAGGCAGAATTTGTTGCAACTTGTTAATTAAATGACACAATTTTTTTCGTGCTTTATTGGATATATTTAATTGACTATCAAAAGGGTACTGAAATTCAAATTGCCAAAGTCCATTTTGAAATGTTTATAAGCAAACCTGAGAGCTTGAATGGAATTACAATTGTGAGGGCTTGTGTAAAGTTTAACTGTTTCTTGTTTGAATATTTGTAACAACTAATTGCACCTCTCCTGCTCCGGATCTAACACAATTCTAATAAATGTAATTAAAAAGGATCCTAAAGGTTGGTCGAGTGCTGACTAATTTATATAATAATCTATTAGATCATGGCTTTGGTTAACGTTGAAATCTGAGATTAAGGAGAAGTTCAATTAAAATTACTAAATTAAGACTGTCAAATGAGTTGAAGCAAGGCGCAGGTGGGGTGATTCTTGTGTCGGGTGCAGAGGAGACTTGAGGCTGAATGTCTGCACTGCACGAATCCCTCTTGCAGTTGGATGACTCCCGGGGGCTGTGAGCCTCAGCAGGCAAAAATCCCACAGAACTGTGGGGCCAGTGACTGTCAGGGGCATTACCACTTTCGTGGAACTAGCCATGGTACCGTCTGCCAGCCTCCACATATAATAATTGCACCGGGGGGCAACTGGGGCCTTAAACTGCTGTCACTGGGCCAACTATCATATTCACTGACTGTTTAGGTAAGGGGCTGACTCTAGTCTGGTGTCTGCAGGGACTTTTACCTCTGTCACTAGTGTGCAACTGCCCGTCATGCTTATTGATTTATTAACCCCAGGGTCTGTTAAGGCCTTTCAATGCTGTCATGTGGCTGGCCATCTTGCCCGCTACCCGAACTGTCACTGACATTGCTCACTAAGGGACTGCAAGTCCCAGGAGGCTCTGGTGGAGGAGGGGCCATAACCAGCAACCAGCAGGCACTACAAAGTGGCTCTCAGTAACCCACTGTGCGGCACGTATGCTGGCGACACCCGGGCCAAGCCTATCATCACCAGGGAGTGGCAGGGCAGGGCAACCCGCCTTGGCTCTGCTGGAGTAGCACATTTGCATCTAAGGTAGGACTAGTTTTGCTGGTTTAGTGTGTTATCATTGAAGCCTGAGTCATCTTTCTACCAAAAAGAAAAGCTACATCATCCAAAGGAGGGCTAGACCCGTCAAACGCATTCTTGCTATCAATCACCTTTTATTTGTCCAACATTGTGGGAGCAATTCATTCTGAAACTGGTTTGGTGGAGCGAGGTGCTTTTTCTTAAACCCGCCAGCGAGCACTATACGAAGTCCTTACCACCCCCTAGCCCTACTGCAGAACCCCCAACCCCCGTTGTTAAGGGGAGTTGTGGACCCTCAAACAATTCTTTCAAGAAGAATCACAGGTGCTGATAATAGCCAAACAAATAATCCATGTGTGGTTTTTAGCACCTATTTGGAGACCATTGAGGCCATTTCTGACAACTCCCCCTCAGTCAAACTCGCCACCTACTAATCAAATCTGGAAAAATAAGCAAGCCTTTCTAAAACGGAAAGCCTCACCCAATAATCTTTTTAATTTAATGTCTTCCATAAATTGGGTCATCCCTCTGCTATTAATGTTAAGGAAGCTGAGAACATGACTCTTCTCTGCAGATTTTATTAATTCTGTTGTTAAGGAGCACTGCGATGAGCTGTTTAACAAACTGGAGTCTAAGTTGAAGAGCCTTCGATCTGAAATGATGGTGAAAAATGAGCATCTGACAGGGAAAATCTTGGCACTGCCCAGCTACTACTAGGTGGCCTGCATTTAGCTGATACCCCTAGATCCATCCTGCCACTTCTAGTTCAGGACTTACTGATACTCATGTTAAAGGCATCTCTCTATTAGGGACTAACATTATTCCAGATCCCCCAGAGGGTGGTCCGCTTATAAGAGACAGCTATTTTGGCACAGTTGAATCCTCCAATTTCAGATCTACTCCATCCTATGATTAACAGCAGCCCTTCACATCCATGGCCAGATGGTTATCCCATCCTGTTTTCCATTTTACCCATTTACATTTACACCAACATTGTACTCCTTTTGTTATCGTCTAGGACCAAGTCCCACCTTTACATCCAGATAAGAGGGAGAACTGTGTGAAACACAAGGTAATCTATTGCATTAAGGTGAATTCAGGACGGTCAGGTGACCTGGCTAGAGAAATCATGAGAGTATGGAGAGTGTGATGTGGTGGGCCAAGGACTGAAATCATCTGATGACAATTGTGCCATCATTAATTTTAGAAGGCCTTTGTTGGTAGAAAACTACTTGTTGTCTTGACCCACCTGATTGTTTCCCAAGACCGGATAAGAGCCTTACCTCTGGGGTTTTTCTACAGGCCCACCCACAGTATATGTCAGAGGGCTGATAGAATCACCCAGGTTTGGGTGCCAATCGCAGACTCAAGAAGGCCCCCCACTATTGCTCTATGCAACCAATTCTCCCAGTTGGGTAATCTTCATGTTATTGATTGACGCTCTGTTTCATTACTTAGTCCCTGCCCTCCCGGCCTTCCATGATGATCTCATATCCACTTTGGGGGCTCTTTCAAAAGTTGAAACAACACCAAGAAACTCTTTGTACTTTGGTATCCTGGAACATCACTGGAGTTCATTCCAAATTGTCCAACAAGGACTGGCTATCATTCATATAACACTTTGGGCCTGATTTAGATCTTGGCGGAGGGGAATACTCTGTCACAAATGTGCCGGATATCCCATCACTGTATTACAATCCCATTATATCCCATGGAGATTGTAATACGATGGAAGGATTATCCATTGTGTTTGTGATGGAGTATTCCATCCACCAAGATCTAACGCAGGCCTTTTGTTGGAATGTGCCTTCTAGAGACTTGGCCTATGGATGACTTTAATGTAGATCGTTTTGAATCATTCTGCATTCGTGATTCCCTCTTCCTCTGGGAGGTCAAGGTCCAGACTGGCTATTCTGATTTCTGTTAGGTTGTTCCCACTTCAAAATTAGGCCCCTGTGCTCTTCCCCCTAGTTTCAACTTTTGTTGTTGTCAGGAGTAGGCCCGGTCAATTTGCTGATCATAAATACCTATCACAACCTACTTGGCCATCATTGCTTGGACATTGTAGATACGCTAGATGACATTGTTTCAAAATTGAATTTTAAACTTTGAGCATGCTGTAATTTATGGGAGGGGATTTTAACTGTGTTTTATGTGCGTTTGGTGGGACCCCGGTTTGCGAGTTAGAAGATTCAGATGGTCAGGAGTTGGCACACTTCAAGCACACAAAGTGTGGGGATGCATTTAACAAAAGTATCCTTAAGAACAACTTAATGTGTGTGAGTGAGTGTAGTATGGCCCCTTTAAAGATCTATCCTACTTATATGGGGGTGGAAATCAAAGTACTGTTGATTTTATATTGATTTGAAAAGAATACAGTTTCTATTTTCAGATGTTATAGTTACCCCTAATTATATTAGTGACAACAACCCCCTTGCCTTGTTTTTTATTACCGACCAGTATGAGGAGAAGACAATCTTGAAGTGGCTCCAATTGCTTTTTGTGCAAACAAGGGTCTACAAATTAGATGGGATTCAGTTCAGTAATACCACTGGGATCAAAGATACTGCTGTAGCAATTGAGAAGAATCAAGGTGGCAAGGGACCAGGTCTGGATGGAGTTACCCTGGATATATTTAAAGAAAATATTGACTTATGGGCCCCCATGCTCACAGACTTTTTCAGAGCTGCTATTACTGGCCCTTTAATACCCACATGAAAAGACACAATTATCATACCAATTTCCAAGAAGGGCAGTAGACGTAACCCAGCTTGTTGCTGTCCAGTATCCTTCTTGATTCCACAGTGAAGGTTCTAGACAGGGTACTTTTTATGAAGTTGAAGAATTGGGCAGAGACAAACAATATTCTTTCAGAGCTCCAGTATAGCTTTAGACAAGGAACTGATACTGTAGTACAGTATTTAAACCTCTCTCTTTTAATTGGCAAGTACATGCAACTAACGTAAAGTGCACTGCATTTAGCTTTTATGAATTTGTCGTGTGCTTTTGACACAGTGAACCGTTAAAAATTATGGTAAATTTTGGAAAACCTTTGTGTGGGAAAATCTATAATTACATTATTATGTTGGCTCCAATGGGATACCTCAGCTAAAATCTGTTTCGGATTAAGGGAGAAATGTATACACTTATAAGCTGCAATCAAGTATTCCGGCTAGAGTGTATTTTAGCACCATTTTAATTTTATATCCATATAAATGGTCTTGATGGGTATTTACTCCTTAAGAGGCTAAATACCCCGAAGGTGAGCAATTGGCACATATCTACCTTTTTATGGTGATGACACGGTCCTCATTGTAAGGCCCACAAATGGCCCACAGTGGTTGATGGGTGCCTTTTTTGAGTTTTTGACTTCATTGTATTTAGAGGTAAATCATTCAAAGTCCCTTATGATTTGCAGGTGTAAAGCCACAAAAACAAAAGCCCTTCATATTGATGGAGCTTCCGTCACCAGAGTAGAAAGTTTCAATTATCTAGGTATCCCATTTAATACCCAGCATAACTGGGGTCCCTTGCTGACGTTGAGAGCACAACAACCCTCTGGAACGATTGAAGCAGTTTTTCGTTTTGCTTTAAAACTGGAGCAAAGACCAGTGAAGGAGATGGTAAGTCTTATTAAATCTAAATGTATTGCAGTTGCAATAAATGCGGATGAAGTTTGAGGGTATTGTGATTGCACAGGTCTCCAAAAGTTTCAAAACAGCTTCCTGTGTAGATTACTAGTGGTCCCCCGGGACACCCACCTTTTTTACCACTCTGAAGTGGGTTTGACTTACTTGGAAGACTTACTTGGGTTGGCTCCCCTTCTACTATAGCTGACAATTTGGCAATCCCCAGAGTTAGGCCTCACTAAATCTATCCTTTTAGATTATTTGGCTCTGGATAAGATAAATAAGATAAATAGTAAACACTGGTTTGCCTCTCAACATTACTTTTAAAAGATTGGGGATACCTGAGTTTTTTAACCAATCCAGAAATAACAGGACCGTCTGCCACAGACACAATAAGGTCCCTCTTTTTTGACCAGCGTCAATGCCCGCACCAGAACACTGCCCTTCAATTGTCTTTTATGGTCAACTACTACCCTTTTTCCCCTAGACAAGAACTGTAGTGTGATCTTACTTATGCAGACTACTTGCGGTACAGATTCTATTTAACCAGGTTATGTTTGTTCTTTTTACACCCTCTTTCAACTTTCCCCCAACAAGGAGCACAGTCTGAAAACCTTCCTAACTGCCCTTGTGATAATTGTTCACAACAAAGTTCTGTCCATCTTATGCTTTTTTGCCCTCTCCACTGGTCCGTGCGAATTTGTTTTTTAATCCTAGTTTTAAATCCTTTAATTTATAAATTATACAAAAAGGGCATCTTCTGTTTACAGCAATTACTTTCGGCAGAGGTTTGCTGAGCTGTTCTCAGTTTTAGTAATAGATCATTAAACCTTCGGAAAATATATCCTTGACTACCTTTAGTATAGATAACTATTTGGACTTTATAGCTTTATCAAAGAGATTTTTAGGAAGGTACAGTTAGGATTTTATTGTTTTATCGATTCGATTTATTATTCAGTTACTCATTAAGTTTATATAGTCTACAATAATTAACTGTGCTTTCTCCCTATTTATTGCGGTCTGTACTGTTTGTATGACCTTTTCTATGTTACAATTTTATAGCACTAATGCAGAATAAACTTTGATTGACTGAATTGAAGCAAGGCTGCATCCAAGATGGTCCAGCTGACACCCAGATAATTGGAGCCTACAGGACACCTGCATGGGGAGAGTGAGACATGGGGAGAGTGAGACATGGGGGCAGATGTACGAAGTACAGGTCGCAAAATACTTGTCGCAATATGAGACCAGCATTTTGTAACCATGGTGGAATTTCGCTAACTGACCTATGTACTACTAGGTCAGTTAGCGAAAGATTTTGAAAAGAAAAGAAAAAGTTTATGTACCGTTTTGTAAGAGAGAGTAGGCTGTGGTCCATGGGACCATCGCTCACTCTTAAAAAATGTTTTTGTCAATATTTGCGAATGGGAAGGAGTTCCTTGGGGACCCCTTCCTACGAATGGGTTACCGCTACGTTTGTGTAGTCGGTAAAATACTAATGATTTAGAACCAGATTTCGGTTGCAAAACATTAATACGTCCCATTACAAATTAATCTTACAAATGGAGGACCTAAACATGCTCCCTCAAAATACTGCTTGGGTATTTAGTGACAAACCCAAACTGTAATTCCTTAATGTGTTACTGAATTGCAATTTGGATTTGGTACAAGGGGTATAGCTAGGATCCCAGCGATGAGAACCATATAAAAGATGTCAATACAAGGTTCCCAAACAGTGCTGATTGGATCATGAGGTTGGGTTCTAAATGCTGGGATGCTTTTGAAAGTATTTTACTAATTGTGATTAGGATTTAACACACAATGCATTTTCTACTGCAACTTAAAGACAAAGGTGAGTTGTTGCAGTTTCGCTCTCTCTCGATTCTATCATTAACCAACCTGTTCTGGGACAATCCCTTTTACTTCATCTGACTTAAACTGAAACTATATGCATATATGTCATGTAAATAATGACAATAAAAGCTCCACATTGTCCTGTTCCTTTGCTCCTTCAAAAAATCGTGGTCTCTAATCTTGTCTCCTCTTTACCGCAAACAAAATATAATTCTCAGTAGAGAATGTAACTTTTAGACTTGCCTACTACACAGAAATGTGCTCTGCAAGACCCTCTATTTTTCTTTGAAGCTATGTCTGCATGTTTCAAATGCATAACATAAATATGTACATATCCCAGTCTTAATTGTCCCTCACACAAGATCATTTCAGTGGACAAATACAGTTCTCACTCTTAATCACTCAAAACCTGACTATGAGTAAAGGCATATAAACAGTAGGCATGCTTCAAATATGTGCTAATATGTGCTGCCCCTGTTATGTGCACAGTATGCAGTTCTCTAATATATGCAGAGTGTATACAGAAGGTCTTTGATACATGCAACGTGTGCACAAGCTCTGCCCTTTTCATATTACACAGGCCTCTCATATGCAGTCTATAGATGCCAGATGTCTGATATTTGCACTGGAGACCTGATTAACGTATACTATTCAGGCCTCATAAAGTGAATGCATATTGTGCAGATGGACATCTGTTGTGACCTGCAGGTCCGAAATTTGAATCCTGGCAAGGATAACTCAAACTTCCATCCTTCCAAGGGAAGTACATTGTGCACCCTTAAAGTAGGTAATATTAACACCTCTTAGCACTTAGAAACTTCAAAATTACTGTGTGAAACACCATATAACAAGCATTTGCAATCTAATGGGTATTGCATTTGCTTGAGTTAGAGCTAGTGGCTTTGTAAATTCATAATTGGGCTTTTTTTGCCATGTAAATTGGTCAAACCTCCCTCATAATTTGGTCTTTTCCTGCCACATAATGCCAGTGGCCCTGCATATAACTAAAGCACACCCCTGTACCCTCTTCCTCTATTTGCATCCAAAAATGAAAATTTTGCCATTTAATGTCCTAATCTAAATCTGCCATGCTAATTCCAATAGAATACCACTTTCACCACCCCACCAAAGGAGTTGCTGGCTGGCTAACACAATTCTCAAAATAAGACCGCCACGAGGAGTAACAAGAGAAATACACCAGAAGGGTCACCCAAACATATCAAGAGTGTTCAAACAGTCATAGGGTAAGAAGGATGTTAAGTTGGACTTAATCATGGTCATAATTGCAATAACGAGAGTTTAATAAAACATATATAAGTATCATATTAAATTACAGCGCCCCAAAAACATTGAAAACTCACTAATCTTCAGTTGCCTCAGAGCCGTTGATCAGTGGATGACTTGGAGCCATCTCAAACTAAATGCCTCCAAAACAGAAATACTCATATGTGGTGGCTGGAAAAAGTTACCCACTATGCGCCTGGAATGACGATCTCAGACCACCTCCTCAATTATCCAAGTAAGTCAAAAACCTTGGAATCACCATGGACTCCAAGTTAACAAAGAAAGCCCAAGTGGACAAATTAGCAAGAACAAGTTTCATCACCTTGAAGACGCTATGACGCATCTTCCCCCACCTCGGATTTCCACACAAGGTGCAAGCTACTATCTCGCTTGTACTATCCAAAATGGAGTATGCCAATGACCTCTACCATGGATCATCTCTATTATTAAAAAACTACAACAGATTCAGAACTCCACAGCCAGGCTACTATTACATGTAAAGCCACAAGCCCACATCTCCCCTACCTTGAGAGCACTACACTGGTTACCCGTTGCCAGAAGATGCACCTTCAAGCTGCTTGGTATCACCCACAAAGCTATACATGGAACAGGACCGCCTTTTATCAGAAACAAAATAACAAAATACATTCAACAAAGAAACCTCCGCTCAAGATCGGCACCCCGCCTTAGAACACCACCATACAAGAAAAAGACTATAGGTGGTACATCCTTCTCCGTTCAAGCAGCCAAACTATGGAATTCATTACCCCCAACTATAAGAGCGACAGATAACTATTTTGTATTCAGAAAACTACTCAAGAGTTGGCTCTTTCCTTCATAATCACCATATTCAAGCAGCTATGGACTGCATATGCTATGTTAATAAATATTTTTTATGTGATTATGTGTATATTCTAGTTATACATAGTTCTTTAGGAACTATGTATCACTACTATGTCATAACAATAAACTACACACATACTCTTTAAACCTGTTTAATGTTTATTTACTCATGGTTTAAATATGTATGCGTATGTACATATGTGTGCATATGTGTGTGTGTATTTATGTGTGTGTGTATGTATATTTCTATCTATATATATATATATATGTTATTCTATGCTGAACACGTTCATAGGTCATTACATAGCTCCTAGATAAGTTGTTATATTAGATACTTATGAATCCCTGCTCTCATTTTATATCACACTTTGTCTACCCATCACCATATGTCATGTCCCTATCAATCTATCCTCCATTCTCACTCTGACTCATCCCAAATCAATTCTACTACTTTCATCTCCTAAATAACCCTGCCTAAGCTCTTCCCTCCTCTTCCACATCTAACTCACCCAAACCTCACTTTACTACCATGATCTCCCAAACAACCCTACTAAATTCTCCCTCACTTATCTCACCATTAACTCATCCAAAACCCCTCCTGCTACTATGATCTCCCCAACCCTTTCCACAGACTCTTCCCTCCTCCTCCCCCCCCTATACTCATCCCAAGCCTAAATCCTATTACCATAAACTCCCAATTAACAGTTCTGGATTCTTCCCTCCTCCAACCCTCCATTACTCCAGTCAATCCAACTAACAAACCCACATATCCGCGGCTCAAATTAACTCAATAATACTAAAACTGTACTCATATTTCCCTATACTAATCCACCACTAATTCCTTTTGGGTTCCGGAAGGGTAGTAAGCGCTGTATAAATACTATTACTATATAACCCCCAAAAAAACCTTTATCAGAAATACATGTTTGACATTAGACTGTAATGCTCAGAACAGCCTCTAGAGAACACCACAATGAAAATCGCATTTTAAGAAGCATGGTCATGTTATCATATAGTTAGCCCCTAGAGGACATAAACACATGAAAAGAAAATGACTGAAAGTAATGCAGTGTCCCCATATATTTAACCCCTAGAGCGCGTAGTGCATCACACATTTTCAGGACTAGCAGGCCTACTGCAATAAAATTGCAAACAAAACCCTTAAAACACAAACTACTCTCAATTGTAAAACAAAGGTTCCAGCCATAAGAATGATTTAAAAAAAAAAAGAAATATATATATATATATATATATATATATATACTGAATGGAGAGAGGGGTTATTATTTTGGGTTCTCCACTAACTTAGAGTGGGGACCCAGAGATGATCTAAACACAAAGAGCAGATTTTGGTGAACGTTTTGAAGGTGGTCCCATTGTCCTAGTGATGAGCAAAAATGTTTTGTAAAAGAATGCCCTGTAAAGCATTATGGGATAACCGAGTGCAACAAATATTGTAGTGTGCTGAGTGTAATGCTCACCCCAATAAAAATATAATTTGTAAGAAACTTGGTCACATAACCATATATTAGCCCCTACTCGTAGAAAGTGGGAGAGGGACCTGGGTAAAGAATTCACTGATAAAGAATGGGATACATCTCTAGAATATCCCAGACGGGTGTCGCAAAACGCTAACATTTCAATACATTTAGCATAACATTCTGCATAGAGAGTACCTCACACCTGCCTCCCTCTCCCACATGTTTGTCTCCTTGTCACCATGCCCACGATGTCAACTACCTGGGGATTGCATGAAACACATGTTCTGGGACTGTACAGAAGAAGTAAGTTACTGGACCCAAATACACACCGAAATAGAAAGGGTTACGGGGCGCTCTGACTTGCTCACTGGAGGGGTCACTGCTTGGCATTTCAGAAAATCACTGGTCACCAAGGCCAGCAATAGATTTATTGATCTGGTGCTACTAGTGGCCCGTAGACTTATAGCTATGCATTGGAAATCCCAAGTGCCACCTAGTACAGCCCACTGGCGTGCAGCAACTCTTAAGTGAGGCTGAGAAATGGTAGCCTTGAGACAAAAGGAAAATAGAGGCTTCCGTAAATATCCCATTGCTGCAGACTGGGAAACATTGTTGGTTGAACTTCGAGCTCACCCCTTGAAATTTAATGCTATGCCGGACAACTCCTAAAAATACTCCTTTCAACCAGTCAAGCCACCTGCAGTCCCTGATAACGGGAGTGAATGTCCCCTCACACTACACACCACCATAGATTAAGGTAAACATGAGTTACTGGTAGGGCCCGAGATTAGGTTGAGGAGATTGTATAACCAAGACTCTGCCATAAAGGTAAAAATCTCATCACACCAGGGTTTGCTTGTTGTTGTACTGTTTTTATATTGAATAAGAAATTAACCGTTTACTCCTGCAATTCTTCCCACGCATCCTTTTTTGTACATGATGAGATTTACACGTCACAATCACTAATGCTCCTGCATTGTATTCTGTAATGTGTTGCAAAACTGAAATATCAATACAAATGGTTTAAACATATAATTAGCCCAGCAGAGGGCACGACCTCATGAAAATAGAATGGCGCAAAGTAATGTACTACAACCACATATTTAGCCCCTAGAGGGCATAGTGCCTTTTACATTTTCAAGCCTATCAAGCCTACTGTAATACCAAGGCCCTTACAACACAACTACTCCAAGCTATAAGTTCCCAGCCATAAGAGCATTTAAAATGGGACTGAATGGTGGGAGCAGTTATTATTTTGGGGTCCCCACTAACCGAGTGTGGGGACCCATAGATAGCCTAGACTGCAAGAGTGTTTCATTCCGAACGTTTTGGTGGTAGTCCCATTGTCCTAGCACCACCACAGGATGAGTTATGAGTAAAATGTTTTGAAATAGAATGCTTGCAAAGCATTATGAGGCGACATTTCCCGAATGCAGTGAATATTGTAGTATCGACTATCCCACTGTGCCGGGAGAGTCACATTGCGGATTTCTGTGTTTTTATGTAAAGCATTTGATATAAGTGTTTTTGGGAAAGCTATGGAGCGTGAAGGGGAGGGCCAAAAAAAAGGACTCTGATTAGATAAGTGTGAACAAATTGACTGTTGCTCCAATACCGTTGATGGAGTTTGTGCTGTTTGCACTGTGAGCACTGTGAGGGCAATGGTTGCCATGGAGCACAAAGGGGTGAGACAAAAGAAAAGAATAGTTCACCCACGCTGAAGTATATTGGTAATTGTGCAATTAACCATGTAACAGGGTCAGTATGCAAGGCGGTAACAAACCCCCTCCCCAAGGCGGGACAAATGTAAAGCAATTACCAAGGACATCAAAAGCTTTTTGAAAGGCAAGTCCACGGACGAGTGAAAGTGAGGAGTGTGAGGTGGGCATGGTTAAAAGCCCACAATACTTACAAAAGGTCAAAGCACTTGGGCGCTCAACCTATAAAGGAGGAGGCTAAGGGTGAGTGGCTCGGTGTGCAGTTTGGCAGGTGGTGGGGATTGGTGTAAGGAATTGTGATTTGAAGTGTGCCAATGCTGCTTTGTGCTGTGTTGGGGTAAGCTAGTTGGGCCAACAGTGTTTTGAGAAAATGTTGCTCGGATGGGGTTTTAACACATAGAGGTGGCACATAACGTTGCAGAGGCATCCGAAACCCTGATGAGAGGGTGTGTAACTGTGAGGAAGTATGGACAGTGTATGAGGGAATTAGGCTTTGGTGGAAGTGTAGGAGAGAGGGCTTCCAGCTATGTGAGGTGTAAGATTGTAAGAGCCCTCTGGCTGTGTGAGGCACAGTGCGTATGTGGGGAAAGATCTGTTTCACAGATAAGGGAATTGGGTACATGGTGAGAGAGCAAATAACAATTCCAGGAGCCGGTTTGCAAGGTTGTGATGAAACATGCTGGGAGTGTGAGATATGTAATTTGGAGCGTTTCTGAGGAGAAATTGTGCATGGGGAAACGGTCTGACCTTCGGCCTGAGCCCTGATGCCCAATCAAGAGTTGAGTGATGGCGTGTTGTGTGCAGATTTTCACATGAGATATTTTTTACTGCATGGGACAGAGTGAGGTTTCCAACATTTATTACTCACCACAACCAACTGTTTTCAAACCAGGATCAAGTTGCAGGCAACGGTCTGTATATGGATTTCTTTCTACAATATTTAGTCGTAGACATCACTGAAAGATGTTCAGCAGCACAAAGAAGACATCTTTGTTTAGGTATCTTCTGTATGTTGTTGGTGTGCACTGAGGTTACATGAAACGCGGAGGGATAACTGATCACAAGCAAGTTCAATAATATGTCAGCATCATTTGTATAGCACTTTCCCTCCATCTGAACAGCACCTTAGCGCATTTGGCATGTTGGAGAATTCCATTAGGTGCTCGATTCTAGTTGATTGGAGCGAAGGTGATCTATTGGGACTGGGACTGGTCGGGGAAATTATCAAATGTGCAGTTTATTAAATGCTTATGTCAAAGGTGCGTGTGGTGTGTCTGAGCACAAGTAATGTCTTACAGAGAGCAAGGAAGAATGAAACGGGGAGAAGGAATGTAGGTTTTTAGACCAACTACCAACTGTCTCACACCCACACACACACACACACTGGCGGAGAAAGTTCAGCCAGCACCCGCCAAGAAGATCAACAGCACATGCACAGGAAGGGGTAGCATGTGAGCCCCAGTAATAGAGGAGAGAGCCCCAGCTCCCTTCACAGACGTGGTCCTGTCAGACCAAGATGTAGTTGTGGTTATTTAAAATCAATTTGTAAAGGGAAAGCCAATGAATGGAACACGGGGACCTTGATGACATGGAGTCACTGCCCACCTAATTTGCAACAGGGTTTAATCTTAATTAGGTTGTAGCCAGCGATCTGCAGCATACTGCGTACATCAAAAGCAGGCACAACAACTAACTGGACTATCTTACTGTTTCTGGAAGGTGTACTGACACACATCTGTGCAGCAAGTGCATTATTCCACTAGGCTGGTCTACTGAGATTGGAACCTGAAACTGCTAGGCTGCCACTGAGATATTACTGGAACATTCACGTTGGGGGCAGCGAACGGGCACTAATTAAGTTGAAATCAATTAGTGCTTGATCCCTGCTCCACACAGAGGAACAGAAATGATGACAGGCATGCCTTGACGAATTACGAGGTTGTAAAGAATAGTGCCACGCAAACCAACAAATGGTGAGCAACAGGCGGGCTCCATGCCTTTTTCTGATCACAACAGTCTCGCATGCGCTAGCGCATACACTTGCAGGCTTGACCCTAAAAAAGTAAGCTATTATTTATCATTAATACTGTTACTACCACTATTATTCTAATTGTTCGTGTTGTTATTATAATTATTTTTTAATCATTATTATAGAGCTGAATTTAAGTATTAGCCATATATAATAGGGAAGCATACTGGTTAAGTATCGGACTCTACATACTATGACTATATCAGATGCCTGTAATCTGTGCATATATCTGAGACCTCTATACTGCGCTAGCACACTATGCAAAACAATATTCAAATAATAACAAATACATTTCACCAATAAATAGCAGAAGCACATCTTTGTCGTGTGTGTAAGGGCTTGTGTATGACATTAATGCAAGTTACATTTCATACAGCCCTGATTGCATGTTAACATGATTAAATGTAATACATCATATGTAGGTGTGGGGCCTAGAAAAGCAGAGCAACTGTTTGAAAGGTAATACAAACAAATGTGTGCTCGATCATCATGTTTTAAAAACTCCATGTTTTCTCGCATCATTAAAGCTATAAGCACAGAGGAGGAACATTTTCTGCTTGTCTGGTGGACATACTGTTAATGTAGCTGCAAGGAAAGATAACTTCGTAGACATCTATATTGGTAGACAAAAAGAGAGCAGTAGCATCAACGTTCATCAGCTTCTGTTAAAGGACATTTTTTCAAATTTTTGTAGCAAAGTAAGAGCCAAGCACAAGTGACCCAGCCGCACGCCTTAGTTAGCCTTTAGTAATAAAGATAAATAAGGTACCGACACAGAGGTGAGTTTAGGCACTTAAGATTAGATGTACTATTGTACCATGTAGTGCAGCAACCAAACTTTCTGTGCTGCTTTGTGTGAGGGGGAAAAAGCAGGACCTTTGCCCCAGCATATGTTACTATCGGGTTTGAACTGCAAGGCTACCCTTCCAGTACAAAATACCATGCCTTGACAAACTATAAAACATTTTCCACGTTGAATGTGTGCTCTATAGTACAGCATTTGTGTAAAGCTGGAAATGTTTGGAGAAATAAAACATTTTTCCTTTTCAACGTCTGAATAAAAGAGGCGTTATTGTTTGGCACTATGACCTGTCTAGTATTGTTAGTAGGCAAGGCTTTGTGTCACATCCCATGCGTGGGTGGTTGCATGGAAACACCCATCCACTACCTATGATACACCCTTTTTACGCAATATATATGTACGTTTGCGCTGGAAAGTAAATCTCAAATAAACATTTTGTGGCCGTTTGCATTACTTTTATGATGCAAAGTAAAATATTTTAGTAAATCTGCTGCCAAGATTGTTTGATTAGCGAGGATGCTAGGGGGCAGAATTCCTACCGCTGACCAGATGAATGCAGGGGAAAAAATCATGGCTTAGCATATTAAAAGCTTAGCGAATTACCATAGTCATTTAGGCTGGATGGGCAAAACCAGTACAAACATTTGAATAGGGGACTAACAGGGAAGTATGATGAAATATGACATGGTCTTTTTTATCCTTCACACCAACCATATTATCTACTGGGTTGTATATAACAATCATGATCATTCTTATAACATTGGTCATGTTGACAATACTGCATAATACATATTCGTATAGCAATCATGTGTAAGAGTTGTGTTGGGTAGGAGAACAGGGTTCTATCTATCATCACCTGCAGATAAGACATTTTCTGAGATGATTGTCTGACTGCTAACACACTCTGGCCCAAATGTATACTTTTTCCACCCAAAACTGCGAACACAGTTTTGCATGAAAAAGTTTACAACCGGCTAGCGCCATCCCAAGACACTGGCCGGGCGTCTTATTTATGGAATGGCGCAATACGGCGCAAAGGGTGGACTAACATAATGGAAAATGATGTTAGCCGGTGGGGGTGGCGGTATGGGAGAAGAGGGTTTTGCACCAAAAGTGAAAAAAGATGACTCTAACTAGCCTAGCATCATTTCTTGACGCTAAACTTACCATACCACGTGACTCCTGTCTTATAACAGACAGGAGTCATGCCCACCACCCTAATGGCCAGCACAGGGGCCAAGTGTCTATTGCACCCAGTGACATGTAGGGGGGCCCATTTCAGGGCCCCAAAAGGCACTTAGGAAAAGAATTATAAAATACTCACTTCTACTTATCTGTACCTACCTGGGATGGGGTCTCCCATCCTCCGCTGTCCGTCTGGTGTGGGTGGGTGTGTCCCTGGGGCTTGGGGAGGGCAACTGTGGACTTATATCATCATGGTGTTCCATCATGGAAATAGGCCCACAGGTCCCCTAACGCCTGCTCTGACCCAGGCGTTAAATAATGGCGCTAAGCAAGCTTAGCTCCATTATTTAGGCCCCCCCCTCCCATGCACCATTTTTGCACGGTAGGATAAATAAGGCACCTGGGCCTTAGAGTTATCTTTTGCCCGGGAATGCCTCCCTTGCATCTCATTGATGCAAGGTAGTTTCATGCTAGCAAAAAATGTTTTTAACTCCATAACGTTGGCGCTAGACGGGTCTAGCGTCAAAGTACAAATTTGGAGTTAGGTTTCCGCTGAATTAGCGTAAAAAAAAGTGATGCTAATTCAGTGCAAAGCAGGTATAAATCTGGGCCTTTGTCTACTACAGCACAACTCGCTACAGGAGGAGTGAGACACCTGTCAGTTCTCATTTTCTCCAAAAAAGCTACCATTCCCTTTGGGGCTAAGTAGATGTATCGGATGTGATCCCAACAGAATTATGGTTAATACCACATTAGTGACAAGCATATTGAAACTAATACTACATTCAATGTACTGGGTTCTGGATGTTGCTAAATTGTATTTAATCAACACAGTGGCATTTGTCCAGGTCTCCTTGAAAGAAAACAACTGTTCCCTCCATCACCATAACGCTTTCTAGTTAGGCAGAGGAATCAATATGCTTTAATCTCTGTCTGGGACAGACAAAATACCTTAGTCAGCAGAAATAGAGGGGCTGGTGTATGACTCCTGCCCCGATCTGTTGGTTTTGGTACAGTCCATTGCTGCACACCACTACTTAGGTTAAAAGGTCTCGGTTTTAAAGCAGCTACCTTATAATGGATTTTCTCCTACCTCTGTGAGGAAACAAGCAACAATTCATTGATACTGGACTCCTGAACTTCTTTCCATTCTGACTCCGGTGTCCCACAGTGTTTCATTGCCTCATTACTACTCTGCAATGCATATCTTAGTCCACTACTGGACTTCATCAGATCCTTCAATGAAACCAGTTACAATTACACATAGGACACCCAGATCATTTTTAGATCAGAAACCTGACACCTGCGTTTGCCCAGACCAGGCATTAAAGTGAGACCCATATATCATTACTTAAGGAAAACACACAGCATCATTATTACAAACCCACAGGACAACTTGGAAGTGATACTGCTCCAACTTGCAAGACGACGCAGAGGACAGCAACAACAACTGCAGGTACCACCACCACAACGGGGCCCACAAAGGCAATGCAGAAGGCAGGACAGGATATTGAGAAACAGGACAACCCTCCTTGGCCTCAGGGAACAAGACATTATAAGGACATACAGACTCAACCGGCAAGCTATACTACACCTGCTGCACCACATTGAGCCACAGATCACAGCCAGCCTGCAGATCCCACATAATATACCACCTGTGACAAAGGTGCTAGCTGTCCTGCACATGCTGGCAAGTGTCCATTTCAAACAACGGGTGCCCTGGCTGCTGGTGTGTCACAACCATCATTCTCGGTGTTCCTTGCAAAGGTGTTAGACACAATTATCACTCTGACACCCCACCACATCTGCTTCCCCAACACCCAGCAAATGCAGGAGGAGATAAAACAGGGGTTCTAACAATTTGATGGCTTCGCCCATGTGCTCGGTGCAATTGACTGCACCCATGTCCGACTTGTTCCTCCTGCAGCA
Source organism: Pleurodeles waltl (assembly GCF_031143425.1). Taxonomy (NCBI): domain Eukaryota; kingdom Metazoa; phylum Chordata; class Amphibia; order Caudata; family Salamandridae; genus Pleurodeles; species Pleurodeles waltl. The sequence goes on along the minus strand of NC_090439.1, from coordinate 1,032,295,869 downwards.
ACAGAGCACTTATACCGGAATCACAAACACATGCATTCCATAAATGTGCAGGCCACAGTAGACCACTGGGGACTATTCACAAACATTTTGGCCAAGTATCCTGGGAGTGTCCATGACGCCTACATATTGAGGCACAGCAGGATCAACAAACACTTCCAGGATGGACGATATGGAAATGGACTACTTGTGGGTAAGTCAACAAACCTAGCAATTTACACACAACACACCAACCCTGTACGACATACACTACTCCAAAAACACATGGCCAGGGTAACACAGATGTGCAGATAACAGCACATATGCACCATGCTGCAGTACATCACAATCAGTGCACACCACAAACACATACACCCACATGTATGTAGCACACCCACAACTTGACAGGCACACCACCTGAAGGACAGGTGCAGATATGTACTCTTTCCAAACAGAAGATGCACACACACCACTACAAGGGCATACAGGTTTCCAACTATATACTTCACACACACAGTACACCAAACAAAGATAGCACAGCAATGTCAATGGCATACACCATGCTCTTGTAATGTAAGTCACACACAGGCACAGATCACTCAAATCATGCCGTGCAAATCTCTGCCAGAACAAACATCACATGCCAGACAACTGGTGGCAATACCAACTACATCTCATCAACACATACCTGACTTACCTGTAATGTGCCTATGCAACTCCGTGATGCATTGGGTCACACACATAGGAATACAACATCAATGGCCACTACTGTAGTGCCACCTCACATACATCACTTACTGACCCACAACACCATCATGTCTGTACTGTAAACAATAAATGGCCCACCATGGGGCAGAGTCACTGTTAGACAGTGCAGATCATGGATGCCATATTGGGACCCTGCAGGATTAATTAGGACATCACTGGCCTTACATGCATTGTGCTAAGGGACACATTTGCTAAGTAGCTGAGATCCATCCCATAGGCTGCACTGGGCATGTGTGGACAGTAGAAATGCTGGTTCATGTACTGGAAGATAGAAGAGACACTGTTACTGTCACTGTTAGTGATGTTGATCATCCTGAAACCATGGGATACACACCCTTGGATACCTGATGGCTGACACAAACATCAGCTGCCACTCAAGATCACTAAGGAACATATGTAAGAGCCCCAGTGCCATTGTCATGCCCTGCACTGTTTGTACAAGTTTGCAGGTGACCATTCTTTTGTGACTTGAAGCCACATTGGAAATCGGCCACCCTCCCATGCAACACTTAGCGTGGAAGGGACTTGCAATATGTGTAGCTGCAGGTCTGTCACCACAAGATACATAGCATTATGATGTTGACACAGGCGTAGGTGTCACCTAAAACCTGAAACTTTTTACTCTTAAGAACCACTTATTCACCTTCTCAATTTTGTAAATAAACACTTCACTAATACAACCAGTCCTGCTTTGGCCTTTTCAATTTCCACAAAACATAGCATAGGAATGTGAGTCAAAGGTCAGGGATCATGTTACAAATAGGAATCTGACAAGTACTATTGCAACATCTTATGTGATGGGTAAGATTGTACTGACACCATCACACACATCACTAACAGCCTCATCACTGGTATGTGACAACTGAAGGACACAATCTATAGACCACTACATGTTTTGCACATCTACGTTGCCAACTTGTCAGTCAATAGGTCATCAGACACAACTACATAATGTCCAAATAGGATGTATGCAAGGGGCCCACACATGAGGTAGTCGATGTCAAAAAACTGAAATTGTCATGTTGGAACTCAACACTGTCACAACTCAGTGTGAGAGTTGCAATGTCTGCATTGAACATGTGTGACTGGGGCATAATTAGTAACTATGATCATCACGATTTGCCCAGGTATAACAACTAATGGTAGAAGGTGGGCCTGCGCAGAATATCCATGGTAATATGTCCTGCCACTGCCATGGGGCACAATCCCGACACAGGGTACACCTGACCTCACACATTGACATGTCTGTTGAATGCAAATCAGCATGGATGAGACCATATGCAGCTAGGGCTGCAGATCCACCCCACAAAACCAACAACCAAACAACCATTGGTAATTGCAATGAGTTTAATCAAACTTTTTTGATCAAAACATAGTATGGGTGGATTGTAGGCAGAGTGTGTCATACACATTATGTACCAAAGATGTACATATGTCAGACAAACATGCAAGCTTCACACAAGTCTCCATAAGCTCAAAATCTACATACAGAGACAGTTATTGGGTAATAATTCCTAGGTAGCAATGGTTCACCCATCATCAACAATGCCTGACCTGTGTATGTAGCTTTAAATATTATGCTCTGTATCACACATCACAGACAAAAACACAATCCATAATCACAAATCAGAACTATTTCATTGAACTGAATGCCAACCATATGTGGATACACTGTTGTCACAAATGTATATGTATGCATGACATGCAACAATTTGCATGCTGTTGAGTCTGTAACACACACATTGGTGGAACATACCAAGCACACCATTGTCACATTGTTGCATGGACTACCAATTGTGGCCATACCCAAAATGCCACACTGCAGCACAGCCCCTGTCATATGTGTGCTGATTCAGGGTGCATCCTAGGAAAATGCAAAAAAACACGCAATCAGGAATTGAGTAAAAAAATATGATGCAAATGCAACTTAAACATCCACAAACGCAAACTGAATGACACATGGGCCCTTAGCGTGAATTCCACCTTTGCACTCCTTTCAATGCTGCCTTCAGTGAAATCGACGCATAACCGCCATGCATCGATATAAACGACATACGTCCATTATGCGTCTAAAAAAGCCTACACAAATGTCAAATGCGTCAAATAAATATGTGCATAACTGAAAAACGTGACACACTGGGACAGGAAGTGATATAATAGGAAATCCTGTCTACAAGCATCGTACAGTGGGTGTAGTTTCACTTTCTCTTTGCAGTCCGGCCTTTCTGACTGTGTGGTTGTGTTTTGGAGCTGGTGGTTGTCTTGGTTGTTGATTGAAGTTTGTGGTGTCCCTCCTGTCATGTCCTGCCATATATTGTGTGCATTTTGTCCCAGTAACTGTGATTTTGTGTGTTTTTTTGTCTAAATTTGTATTTGTACTGTTTGGTGTGTGTCTGGGCCAGTGAAGCATTTTAGATAGTTGGGATTGGTTGGTGGTGTTAAGTTTCCGTTAATTTAAAAATGTTCTTGGTATTTGGGGTCAACTTTGACCATTTACAACATGTCTGCTAGGGGTGGCTGACGAGGATGTCAGAGGATGAGTTGGGTGGATTTGTGTGGCTGGTATGCCACTACCTACCTATGATGCTAGAGATTGGTGGCAGGGTCATCCAGGAATACCGACCAAGGCCAGGTGGCTGCAGTGGGGCAAGGTGCTCCACCACCACCTGAGGAGGGTGTACAGGAGCAGCAGGAATGAGCACCAGCTCAAACATCGCTGGGCAGATCTTGTGGCCAGGGTGCAGGATCTGCTTGATCACCTTGGTGTTGAGATCGGCGGACCTGTTGATGAGTCTTCCATTGGCATACTATTTACTGTTCACTGCTCTTGAATGACAGTAGCAGATGAATTGGAGTGCTGCATGCAATGCTTGTGGACAGGTTGTATGCAACCAGAATGAAGTGTATCAGTGCCAGTCTAGGCCTGGAGTTCACATGTTCTACCATGATACCAATGCAGGTCAGATATCTGGTCAGTCCTGCACAACCATCACGTAGGCACACATTTCAGAGGCCATGGGGACACTTGTGCCCCGGCACAGTGTCATGAATGAAACGCCAAGGCATGGCCAGCTTACCTTATTTTCCCAGGATTGTGTCAACAAAGTTGGATAATGCATGTATAGCACAACTTTGTCATCATTTGACACACATGACCCCTTCCCTGGCCATTATGTTAGCAAAGGGGGCTTACCCGCCTTAGGGGGCAATGTATAAGGGGCATTTTATACCATTAGAGAACTTTGCCACATCAGTCATGGATTAATCAATGCATGATCATTGTAGACTTAAAATTGAGCGGCATGTCTATCACAAAGCTCCTCTGGGTGCCCTGCAGGACAGGCTTGAGTACCTGAGTCAAATGTCTTGCAAAGCGTTCCGTCATCTATAGATGGCCAACATATGGTTGTTGCAGGGTCTAGCACTACATCAGTCTCTCACCCAGTGTTAGTGTTCTGATGTGTGGTTCTTACTCACCTGAGTGTCTGTGTCATAGTGTGATCATAGTGGTGTGTCTGTTGCACTGTCTTCTACTAGGATAACTAGCTCATTCCTCTCAAGTATTCACACTGAAATTTGTTGTCCACTTGCAGTGACTGTGATGTGAGACTAAGCATGGTTTTCCATTCATGTCTTACAGGTGGACCTGATCCCTATACAATCGGTGAAGTGGCTTGATTTGAGAATCCAGATGTTTCCAGTAAGTGTGATAATGTGTGCCCTGTGAAGTAATCTGGGGTTTTGTGTGAGTGAGTCCTGTGTGTTGAATACAATACCTGATGTGAGAAGCTGTCCAATGATCAGATATCAAAGTAGGCTGAATGCTGACATTATGGCCCTTTTAAAGGATCCCCATGCACCACTGGAGGGTCACATCTTGTGAGGCATGTGGTGCACAATGGCCAGCATCATGTACACAAGGTGATGACAAGCCACATGCAGGACCATATGTGACTAAGAATGACAGAGTACAACGCTGGGAGAATATTGGTAGTGGGGCACTTTATCATTCCCATAACACAGGGATGCTCTGTATTGAACCCAATTTGGTGCATCCCTGTATTGTCATGAAGATGGAGAACTGTGCTGGCAATTGTCCCCCAGCATGGCGCTCTGTCTTTTGCATTCCATGTATGTTACACTTACGTGGAATATAATTGGCTTGCATACAGGTCAAGGCCAAACATGTGCTGGCATGGAAATGGGTGTATAAGGCATAGTCGTGGCAGATCAGGTTTTGATGGTTGTCTACACCTGGTCACATGAATGTAGATGTGATAGTCCTATGGATACCAGCTTCCTAAGGCCTCCTACACATATGGTTCACTCCTTGACTCATTGACTTCATGTATGAGTGGGCATGCCTTGGTGTATGACAAGGACAGATGAGATGATGGATTGCATGGCCATCTCTTCTTAGGCTCAGGGGGAGATGAATACCAATTTTGTAGGTAGATGTGATGCTCACAGTGTAGGTGACAGTCATATTGATCAGGCTTACATGTGTACCTATCAGCTCTGACCCCTTATGGTTACCAACAGCATCTAATCCTCCCATTAACATGTCCAAGTTTTTGGTGATGTATGGTTGTAAATAGACACAAATGATGAGGAAGTTTGGGCCTGACCTGTGTAAAGTTTGCACTGCCTTTGCATTATTCTTCATAATGCAAAAGTGATGCACACTTCCATATGTTTGGTTAATTTTCGCATTTTGCGTTGCCTTAGTGTCACTTAAATTATGCTAAGGCAACGTTGTTGTTACATTTATCAGGGCCATTGTCTTTTCTGGAATGAGAGTTGGAGTGCATGTGTAATTAGATGTAGCGGTGTAAGCTACTAATCTGGGCAGACTCCACACAATACTGACACTGATGGTTGCCTGTCTCCATTTCACAGCTGCCAACATGAGCAGTGATGAGCTACTCGCATTCTAAAAGAGGGCAGTGAGGTACCGCCATATCCTGGCAGTGGAATCTGGCTTCCATAGAATGGCTTGCCGCTACCGTGCTGAGAGGGCAATGGGGGAATGGCGGGCATTCCCACAAGGGGTTCCCACAGTAGCAAAGAAGGCACAACCAACATATAGCTCCTCAGCAGTGCAGGGGGCACATCTGGCACCACTCCCACTACCTGGACTGCAACTACTTCCACTACAAAAGTGCAACAGCCCACACCAGCTGCTGCCATGGACACGAACTTGCTGCAGGATCTGAAGTGGGATGTTTCCCTGGTCCTGAGATGTTTGGACAGTTTGGAGGAAGAGGTGGCCGCCAACACCAAGAAGCTGAAGTTCATTAAATAAAACTGAAGAAGGCCAAACTATGACTTACTCAGACCTGCCACCTCGAAGTTCTATCCCCTCTCTTCTGCTTTGATTGTGTGTTTTAGGGGGATAGTGGTAGGTTAGTGTAGGTACATAGTTTAGTTAGGATAAGTGGACTTGGAGGGTGGGTTATTTACTTATTACGTGTAAATTGGTTGGGTCATTTTGGGGTATATATGTGTTTAAGAAAAAATAATTGTAAGAAATACAAAAAAATGTATTTGTTTAGATTCAGTTAGTATATGTCTAGTATTAGTATATGTTGCCCTGCATGTGTCCTGTGACCTAAGGGTGGGGGGGGGGTTCAATGATTACAGTGTGGTGTTAAATGTGTGAGTCAAGTTAAACATATGGTAGTTAGCTTTAGTTGTTTGTTATAGTTAGAATAGGTTACTTTAGGATAGGGTAGGTTTTAATATTTGTTTTTAGTTCAGTTTAATACTTAATAAAAACTTTGTGTATACTCCTATACATTTTGTGTTCTATGTTAGGGTCTCAGGGTCTTCCCATGAGTACACAGTGTAAATTGTATGTTGGCCTAGGGATTCCGTCCTGCCTCCGAATCCCCTTTTTGACATGTGCATCACCTATTAACAACAGAGCTGTCAAACTGTCAGCAACAACACATCTACTTGTCCATGTGTCTACCACCCAGTGTAACCACCACTCAAGGTGACTATTTGAACTTGTATTGGACAGGTAGGTGTGGTAATTCAGCTGTCAGTGTTGGGGTCCTGTGTTGGAATGTTGGGGACTGTGGCACATCTGACAATAGCCTACATTTGAACTCTATCCAGCAAAAGTGACCGGTGGAAATCACTAATAAGGTTAGGTACCTCTGTTTCACACCAATGTTTTCTACTGTTACTCCCAGCTGATGATATTGCCCAAGAACAGTTTCACAGCCATTCCTGCCATGTAGTGAGTGAGGCATAAATGTGTTCTTAATTTTTGACATACTCAGTGAATTGCTTGTAGGGGATGAGACCAGCATTGACATTTATCATGTTGGAAGCTTGTGTGTAGGTATGTGCCCCCATATTCCTGCACTCCATTACTGACACTCTGTGACTAATGACATGCTAACACACATCACAATTCCTAAGCGTAGTAGATGTGTCACAATACACAAAGACAAGCTGTTTGTGTAGGAAGTGTTTATTTACAACTGTCGTAGTGCAATATATACAATGGCCAGGTCAGTGACCCCATTTGTGAAATCCATACAATTGTGACACAACACAAGTTCAGGGTTGAGGGACATGTCATGGGACATGCTTGGATAAAGTGTTGTTAAGTGCAGAGGAACATGAATTGCCAATTGGAAAGTGAGAGACAATGACAGTCCTTAGCAGACAGAACAACAGTGTGTCGGTGAAGAGTGCACATATCCAACTGTGCTAACACTGGCATGATCTCAAGCATAGGACAAAGAAAAACACTACCCATGTGGAATGGGCTGGTGTTACTGGGAACGCTTACAGGTGAAGATGATCTGTTCCACATCTTCATCCTCCGATGTGTGTGATGTCTCCTCTGCCCTTGATGGTGGTGGGGGGGAGGGAGAGGAGGCACACACACACTTCAGTGCTTGGAGATGTGGACTCCCAATTCCCTGCAGCTGCCATCTATGGAACAACATATGGCATCACTGCAGCAAGGAGGAGCTGCTGATTTTTGAGGATAGTAGCAACATCCCGGTGATAGGCAGCCATGTCTGCCCTAGGGGAGGCCACTTCCCGGTGCATGGAGTCCAGCTTGTTCTCAATCATGCTGCTGCCAGTTTGGGAGGGCAGTTGTAGTGACCTCCCCCTCATGGGAGCAGCTATCTCCCTCAGACACTGCTGGACTCCATGCATTGGGAAGTGTGTGCCTTGTTTGGCTGCAGTCTGTTCATTGGCCATAACAAGGCACGTGCGTATACCCTCTTGGCTGGCTTCCACAGTCTCCATCCCCACCCGCACCTCCTTGGCCAACTCCTGCTGGACTCCTACCACTGTACAGCTGGTCTCTGGATCCTCGCAGTCCTCAGCCGTGTCGGTGCTGGCAGGTCGTACTATTGGGGTGTTGGGTGGGGCATCTGGGATGGCTGCTGCATTATTTGTCCTCCTTGCGACTGTAGATGGTGTCTGGAGGGACAGGAGGACTCCTTGGAGGGTCTCTTGGCTGATGGCTGTCAGCTTGTCATCCAGGTCATCGGGGTATTCCAGGATAGGCAGATCAGCAGGAGAGCCATCATCCTCTGCAGTGAGCTGGTGTAAAATCAAGCTTTCTGTGTTGTGGCAGTTGATATGTCACATCACTGACTTGCTAATGGGGGCTCATTGTCAGCTTACTTCCCAAACATTGTTCCTGTACATCATGGTTGCAGTCTATCAGCTCTTTGCCTGACCTGAGTGTCACATGAGGGGAAGCTCAGGTGGCTCAATTGGCTGAGTCATGTCTACTAGGTGTTCCACAGCACCACACATGGCAATATGCCCCTGTCCCAGTCTTACATGTTTCACATACACCCGTGCGGTACTGAACCCTTGCACCACCCCAGCGATGGCATTGTCAAGACACTATGCTATTGTTTCCTTTGATAGCTCTTCACGTTGATGTATGTGTGCTGCATTGCACAGCACACATGGACCTAGCAGATTTCCATTTCATCTTCTGTCTGTGCTGGTAGGTGCACCTTCCTGCACAACTATGATCTCCCCCCCAATGCACCCCTCCTTGCACTATGATGCAAGAGATATAGCATGGTGGCAGTGCAGCCAAATTGACACAGGCACAGGGGTAGACCCAGGGATGGCCAGCATGGGTATCTTTTTTTGCTGTGTACATCATTTTGTGAATGACAGTGCCTGATGTTAAATTATTTCATGGACATAGCCAGTTAACTGGAGTTGAACTTAGGTCAGAGCAACAAGCTAGTTTGATGGCGATTCTGCAGGAAGTCATACTGGTCCCTCATTACAAGTGCAGCAGTCCTATGACCACCTAACTGCCATTGTCTATATGACCACCCGCAAAAGCGCAGGTGGTAGTGGCCCATGTTGTCAATGAGGAATGCCCCGTGGGCCAATGGCCTGGCACTGACAGGTTTCCAGCAGCTTACAGACTGACAATGCCACCTGTCTTGTGGCACCAGACCTGTATTATGATCAGCGCTACCCTCCAGGTATGTTCCTGCATTTCCACCAGCCTTTGCATGGCGGTGAAACCCCCATGCAAATGTTGGTGGTGATATGGTGTGGTGTGGTGTGCCCCTGAGTGCCTCTGCACAGCCCATGCACCTGGCATGGGCAGTGCAGCGAGTCCCATGCCCTGCTCCTTTGCCCTTTCCACTGCCTGATTTGCAGGGCTAAGAGCAGCATGTCCTGTCTCACCCAATGCACCCCAAGACTGGCACTGACTGTATTTGATCCATCAACAGTGTTGTGCTAAGTGCCCCACAGAGCTACCATGAGCAGACAGATTTCCACCTGCCATCCCAACGTGTGATTTATACTGCTGGCCGCAAAGGGTACACTGCACTGGCAGTCTTACCAACAGCAGACTTGCCCATGCACCTTCTCCCACCCGTCAATGTGATATTATACACCATTATGTTCACATTCATACACCATGTGTTGTATGTGTGTGTTTATTTCCCCATTCCTATTTGTCTCACATGGTTGTGTCAGAGTAGTTGTGGGCTCAGCCTGTATCTGTTGTGACCTACAGTTTTCTGTCTGTGGTACATATTTTCTGTAGTGGCACATTTCTGATCAGCATCAAGATGTGTGGTTCCACACTACACCAGTTTAGTTGCTCTGGGTAGTGGCATGTTTCTTGTGATACAGGACCACCATGCTATTCCTCCCAGCACCTGCTCTGATTATTTTTCCCTGCACTCAGGGGGCATTCTTACTGCATGATGGATTCGTGGCTACCTTATGTGGATGTGTTGTTAATGTGCAGGGTGGTGGTGCTACCGGCACAATTCTGGGTACTGTTGGGACGGTTGCAATTAATTGTGTGCTATCAGATGCAGCACACATGTGTTTGGGCAATGAGGCAAGGCAATTGCAAGGTGTGACTGCAAAGGACACCACCATGACGTAACCACAGGAATGGTATTGACTGACTTCCTAGTCTTTGATTTCTTGGTCGTGCTAGTAGGGTTAATTTGACTATATGCGAGGGATGTTGTGATGACACACCCAGAGTCAAAGTCATTAGACATGCCATCCATCCCATGTGCTGCATATGTACATGTAGGTATTTAGCCCTGGTGATTGAGATATGTCCATGTTGTGTATGTGTTGTGGTGCATGGCACTACCAAGGCGTAGGTACAAGTGTAGCTTACATCAGCATTGTGCAACTTGCTTCATGTGCAATGCGTCCCTCTGCACTCCTTTGACATGCATTATGTGTGTCCTATGTGCCTCCCCCTTCTTGCACTTGACAATTTAGCATTAATTTCCCCCATGCAACTTACTGTGCATTTGTGTTGTTTGCTGGTAGTCTGTGCTGTCCTGTTCTGTGATTCCAGTGACCAATTCCTCCGGGATGAGCTCTGCAACCATCTCCTCCATCTCGTCCAGGTTCTCTTGTGGTGCTGGACTACCACCTCCAGTTTGCAGTGCTGCCTTTCTGTTTGTTGCCATTTTTTCTTTATCCTTCGCTTGCAGTCATGCCAGCGTTTCTTGCACTCAGTTACGGTTCTCCTCACCTCTGCCACACTGCTAGTTTTGTCTACTATCTGCTGCCAGATTGCCTATCACCTGCCAATTGGCAATTTTGAGATGACGAAGAGTTGATGTTGATGCTCCGTCACCAGTATTTCATGCTCCTTCGCACTGAAACAGCACCTTCTCTTTTTCTTCTCCCTCCCCTGGGTCTTGTGTGTGTCCCCTCCTGGCTGGCTCCTAGTTGATTGGAGTCACCCTGGGGTCTCTCCTGGCTTTCTGGCTCCATTTTGCCTCTCCTTTTGCACTGTTTTCTGCATAAGCCTTCAAAGTTGACGCTAACGTGGTAAAAAATGGTGAATATCAAACAGGTTAGAGTCATTTTCCAGTATTAATGTAATTTTGCCTTACGACAGCGTAACGTACATTTTTTTTACTCTAACCTGTTTTAGCGCCACCCAGCTTCATAGTATAAATATGACACCTGAGTGGTGTTAAAAAATAGCCAGACCTAACCTTTTTGCGGCAAAACTGTGTTTGCGTCAAAAAGTATAAATCTGGCAGAGTTAGTAGTGCCTTGGGGCAATTATCATCCTTTAGCTCTTGGAGAGCATAGTACATAACACATTTGCAGGCCAAGCTAGGCTGTCAGAATGTTATTACAAACAAGGCCATTAGCACACAAGCTCCCATCAGCTGTAAAAACAAAAGTTCTAGCTATAAGGGAATTTAAATAAGCAGTGAATGCTGTAAGTGGTTATGATTTTTGGGCCCCCTCTAGCCTAGTGTGACCCACAAGATGTCCTGGACAGAATGAGCACATCCTTCTGAATGTTTTGGTTGTGGTCCAATTGCCACAGGACCACCTAATTCTGAGTTATGGCCAAAAATGTGTTATAAAAGAAATGTCTGTAAAGCATTATGGGGTGAGTTTCCATGCATACATTAAACCTTTATCAGAAATAAACTGTGTTTATGCATTAGCAGAAGGTGAAATACCTCTAGTGGATCTAGGTCTCCCTGTGGAGCATACTGAGTTAGTAGTGCCTTGGGGCAATTTTCATCATTCAGCCCTCAGAGAGCATAGAGCATTCCACATTTGCGGACCGAGCAAGGCTGTCAGAATATTATTACAAACAAGGTCCGAGTAACACAAACTCCTCTCAACACAAATTCTAGCTATAAGATCATTTAACTAAGCATTGAATGGTGGAAGAGGTTATGATTTGTGTGCCCCCTCTAACCTAGTGTGACCCACACCTGGGCAGCAAGAGCACATTGTTCTGAATGTTTTGGTGGTGGTCCCGTTGCCCTAGGACCACCACGGGCTGAGTTATGGGCACAAATGTGTTGTAAAAGTGCCTGTAAAGCATTATGGGGTGAATTTCCCCGAATGCAGTGAATTCTGTAGTATCGGCTCCCCCACTGTGCTGGGAGAGCCGCTGTTGAGGATTCATTCGTGTGTCGATTTCATGCTATGTAAATGTGTAAAAAAAAATTACAAAACACATGCACAACACAACTACTTGTAATTACTGATTATGTAAACTCAGGACCGAGTGAAGGACAATCGCGGAAAACGAACCGCGTGTGTGAACACAAGTGCTTACTGACAAACACGAGAGGCAGGAAACAACGATAAATAGTCTGTCCACGCAAGAGAAAAACAATCCAGGTGTAGTTAAACTACTTGGCCTGTACTCCTCAGCCAAGTACAGGAAGTGATCTATCGGCTGCATAGCCAGTTAGGAGGCAGCAAAACAAGAGCAAGAGTGCGTTCAACCTATGGTAAGCAACAGGCAGCGGCAGGAGGGAGCAAAGTCCTATATCCATCTAACAGGTCTTGCAGACAGCACATGCGCGCTGTCTAGGCTCAACCTAAAAATGGCTGAGTGAGAACCAGCTCACCAGACAGAGTGGGAACTGAAACAACTGTGACTGTTTAAAAAATGGAGGAAAATCAATAGCAGCCACAAAAAAAGAACAACTATGATTTGCAACTCTATGCAGCTGATACAGCTTGGACCCAACAGCCCTTTACAATCCTAGGTTTGAAAGACCACATAGGTGTCACACAATCCAAGGTCTCTAGAACCTGTGGACAATTCAAACACATGTGGGCACAAAACCATGATGGGAGGGAGATGAAGTCCAGCCTCAGTGATTCGGTGACTTTGTCACATCCTGAAAACTTACCCTCCACTCCATAGCAAACTTACCCGACCTTAAATACAGCAGACCTGACAACCCTTTCATTTCACAGACAACTAGCTGGACATCGAGATCAAGCAAGCAAACCAGGGACTAGTCACTCTCCAACAACAAAGTATCAATGGCATTCAGAACTGCCATTTGGATGACTTGTATGTTCCTGTGGCTGTGTATTGTTTTGTGCTTGGATGACACTTGGTTGAAACCTAATGCAGTCAGAAATATATGCGTGTGCATTTAAAAGGACACTTCTGAAACTTAATATAGTCAGATTTGTAGAAGAAGGTTCGGAGGCAACAGCTGTGTCCTGTTCTGGCCTAGATCTCACATTCTAGGTTTCCCACCAATTTCCCCTTAGATGACTGACAGCCACATAATCAAAGTGTTATTAGGTTATTTAAAATTAAAAGTAAACTACGTTATTTCATCAAGTAACTTTGCATTATTTGTGAGAAAAACTGACTGTTTTTCTCTTCAATTGGAAAGACATTACTTATTTTACGAGTCAGCAGATATTGCTGGAGTTAAATTATTTAACTTCTATTTAGCAGCAGAATTTCTTACCTGCCGGTATTATTCTAACTTCAGGATGGATAGGCCTGCTGCTTCCATTCATGCTTGACTCCCATAAGGTTCCGATAGCGGCCGGCGTTGCAAGATGCAGGCGTGAGATTAACCAACCAGGTACTTAACTTGATGCATTTAGCATTTGTGCTGCTATCAAGTCCATGTAGCTGGCTAAAACACTGGTGCACAGAACTGAGTAGGACGCATGCAAAGAGGCCTGATACCGTTGGGTTTTACTGCAACTGTGCACTACTGCCTAATAGGAAGTGTGTGGAACCCAGGCAATCTAAACATGCGCAGCAGAACAAGTTTTAAACTGACAGCAATATGAGGGCTTCGGATTTAGGGGGAGCAGTCTGAAATATGGGCCAGCCTGGCCCTCTTCTCCCTCCACTGTGACTATGGCCCTGTTTCTTACAAACCAAAATGCATTTTTGCTGTGCAAACATTTAAAGTTTGTGATTCTGACATTTGCAAACACAAAATGCAGTCATATATCTGGCCCCAGGTGCCTAGAAACCTGCTCTGAGGAAGTAGGGGCTGCAGGATTGACCAGAAGAACTTTCCCAGCAGTTGGAGAAAAGTGGGATTTATACACGTTTTCCTCCTCCAGAGTACTGGGACAAGGTGCTGTGGCTTGCCTAGGAAGGTTGTATCCTAGGCGGGCATGAAAACCAAGTTCGCCCTACTTTTCTTTTGCTGATCTGGAATCAAGTTCTTGTTTAGTAGAAACTCTGCTCAGAGAGAAACATCCTTTACAATGCATGCCTTTAAAACACATCCTTTACTACACAGATTCTTTTACCATGCATGCATGCCTTTAAACCGCTTTGTTTACTATGCATGGTAAGTATAGGTAAAGTGTGCGTGTGTGATAAATATATATACATATGTATATATATATATTTATATATATATATATTACCTAGTTTCTATAGAAAAAGTGTTTTTTGTTTTGCTAATAACTTTGGTGCAGCTTGACTAATCTTCACAGAATGTTCCAAAAGACATTCACGGTCACACCAGCTGCTGTCTAGAAAGTTTCGGGGTGATCAGGCCAGGAGGGGCTGAGAAAAAGGGGGGGTTCCAAAACACATTATCCCCTTTCATTTTTCCATAGGGATTTGGACCACGATACTGCCAAAACTACTGGACGGAATTACACCAAATTTGGCAGAAAGGTAGCTTCTGGTCCAGAAAGAGCCATTTTTGTTATTTGGTGTAAATCCATTCAGTAGTTTTTGAGAAACTTGAGGAAATCCAAATGTGTATATATACATAGGGACTCGAAGGATTTGCGACCCCTCCCAATCTCGTGATGAGATCTGATTGGCTGACAACACTTCAGTAAGGAAGTGTTGTCAGCCATGTTGGGACTCGGCTTGAGCCAAGTCCCAGACAAAAATGTAAAGAAAAAGAAGAGGGGCCACGGTACAGACACCCTTACTCCTTAGTTCTGGTTCTGGGGCCTCAGGGCTAAAAATTATTTTAATGAACATTTTTGGTGGGAGTCACAGTGGATCAGCGGATCCACAATAAATTAAAAAGAAAAAAAATGATGGGGCCCTGAAGTGGGCATTTTTATGATGATGCGGAGTGGGGATGCCCGGTCCATTCCCGCTGTCCCGGATTTTGCCACCTCCCCGGGGCGATGATCAAGATTTAAGCGTGGGCCCGCGAGGCCCCACCGCATCACCGGTGACTATCATCTCCCTGGGGGTATATTTAAATTATATGGGAGAGGCCCATCGACCTCCCCCCAGAACCCTAGGGACCACACCTTCTCACAGAAGAAGCGCGGGAGCCCAGGCTTGTTCTTTTTTAATTTTTTTACACAAATTACATGAATTTGTGGCAAAAATACTTTTTAAAAAATGCTTTTAGCCCTGCGGGGGACCCTCTGGGACCTCACAACCAGAGCTAAGTGGTCAGGGTGTCCATACCCTGGCACCTTTTCCTTTTTTTCAAATTTTTTAGTGGGAGTCGGCTGAAGCCAAGTCCCAAGATGGCTGCCAACACTTCCTGGTTTGAAGTGTTGGCAGCCAAACAGAGCTGTGTATTTCCCTGCATGAGCTTGTCTTTTTTCTCGAATCATCGGAAAGGATCTGTGGCCCTAGATAAACAATTGTATTTTCCCTTTAATATCTTCAAAACTAATGAACGGATTTACAACAAATAAACAAAATCATAGTCTGCATACTGAAAGCTAGTTTTCTGCAGTGTTGTGTAATTCCGTCCAGCGGTTCAGGCTGTAGTCGTGCCTCATGGTACTATAGCAATTAACAAGGGAAACACAACGTTTTTGACATCCCTTTTTCTTTGACCACATTGAAACTTTTTTTGCGCAACAATAATCACCGGCACACTTTTATTGGAAAACTTTGTGAAGATTCGTCAAACTGTGGCAAAGATATAGGCAAGCCAAAAAATTATTTTTCCATGGAAACATGATCTCAACTGTAACTACATAGTGGCGACTACCACTAGGTTATATATAACTATATATATATATATATATATATATATATATATATATATATATATATATATATATATATATATATATATATATATATATATATTCCTTTTTTATCTACTATGTCTGCCTTAGAAATTGCATAGGAGAAAATAACCCAGATTACAGATACAAAATTGAAAATCATGGTGAATAAGGTCATTAGAGTAGAGCCCCACTTGTTTGGAGCCCTTTGCCATTTTACAAATATTACGCAGAAAAGGCAAATATGGGACAGTATTGTCTCAAGTATGAATGCTGTGTCTAATAGTAGGCATTCACAGGAGAAAATTAGGAAGCGCTGGAATGAACTGTGGGAGTAAGATCTCTGGCCTCCAAAGCATGCCTAGCAGACCAGTGGTTCTCCCAGGCCTATGCACCTCTTGTAATGGAAGGAAAATATTATGGGATTCTGCACGCTGAAGACTTTTCAGGAATCCCATGTGGTTTGAAGACAGGTAAGTAAAAGCACAGTAAAGTAGACAGCAAATCAATAATAAAATTACTAATCCACAGGAATTTACTAAGAATTGTGTCTTGTAAAATGAAATAATCTGAAGTAAACATAGACATTTCCTAAAAAGGTACAACACATCTAATGTTAACACCGTGTGTAGGCCAGTCTGTCTTAAAAACGTGCAATGTTACAGCAATTAACCTCATTTGTTTTTCAGAATGTTATCCACACTGTCATGGATATGTAGTTCATGTGTACGTTTAAAATCATTGGCCCTCATTCCTACTCTGGCGGGCGGCGGTTGCCGCCCGCCAGGGGGGAACCGCCATTTGGCCGCTCCGCGGTCAAAAGACCGCTGGGGCCATTCCGACCTTCCCGCTGGGCCGGCGGCCTGCAACACTGAAGCCGGCTCCGAATGGAGCCGGCGGTGTTGCAGGTGTGCGACGGGTGCAGTTGCACCCGTCGCGCTTTTCACTGTCTGCTAGGCAGACAGTGAAAAGCAGGCTGGGGCCCTGTTAGGGGGCTCCTGCACTGCCCATGCCAGTGGGCCCAGGACACCCGTTCCCGCCAGCCTCTTCCTGGCAGTGTACACTGCCAGAAACAGGCTGGCGGGAAGGGGGTCGTAATCCCCAGGGCAGCGCTGCTTGCAGCGCTGCCCTGGCGGATTCGCCCAGCCGGGGCAAAAACTGCGGGAAACCGCCGGCCCCGGTTTTCCGACCACTGCTTTACCACCGCGGTCGGAATGGGCATTGAAGCACCGCCAGCCTGTTGGCGGTGCTTTCTGTCGTTCTGCGCCCTGGCGGTCTCAGAACGACCCCCATTATATGAGAAGTATCCATTGTCGGTCTAGATCGGTTACATGCAGATACATAAACTAATGTAAAGCATGACAACTTATTTTTATATGTCTTCTATGCATCATACGTGTCATAAAGAGGAATAAGAACTATTTCTTTGTTGTTCTAAATTGTTAACTTATGGAATAGCTGTTGTTACAAGGGTTTTAAAATGCTTAAATTACCATTCATTTCACAACAGTGCTAATTAATTCATGAGCCTTGGTCAGGACACGCTGCTGGAGGTTTTTGGTAGACTTAATAGAGGATGATTCACAGATTCCGTTAAATAAAGACAAACAATGGAATACAAAGTTATGAAAAGTCTGTTGATGTTGGCACACAAATTTGAAGGATCAAACCCATCTTGAGAGGCCTCACTGCCATCATACTGGATTGATTCTACAAAGGGTGCATAGTTGAGGCTTGCCACTTCCCTGGGCATCACAGTGAAAAACGTTGGATTAAATGCACTTCATATTATGCAGGAAGATAGCAGTGCATAACTGTTGTTGCCACATCTCTCTGAAGACTCTTCTGCACAGTTTTACTTTCTTCATCCTGATATGGATGGGCCCTTAGTACAAAGAAAATGGTACCACTGCTACTCAGAACTATAGTGCTTGTATGTTTCTCTCTTAAGATGGTGAAAGTAGCTCAGACACAATTTGTACAAAAAAGTAATTCGTAGTTACCCAGAAAATGTGTACTGTGTGTACCAATGGCCAGTACAAAAAAAGCTACTAGTCTGTCAACAGCATTTATTTTGCCACACACTTCAGTAGCTCTATAAACATATTTATATCCTGCCATATCAGTCTGTAGGTGTACTACAAATGACCAGTTAGGAAACAAATAAGAATACATGAAATCATCCATTGTTGCAGTAAACAAGAAAAGCTACCAGACCCCCTCTGACCCTCCCAGTGACATCTGATGATGTCAGCACGCATTTGACGGGGGGGGCACAAACGTCTAGGCACCAGGGATACATTTTTTTACTTTTTTTTTAGAGGTGGGGAGCAAATTGTATTTAGACCATTTCTGCCCTCCTTGGGGGCAGATCGGACGATTTTTGTTAGGCCAATCTGCCCCCAAGGGGGCCAGAAACCACTAGTCACCAGGGACCTTTTTTATTGTGCCAATTTCACCCAAGGGGAGTGACCCCTTAGGCAAGGGTCACTCCACGGGGGGAAGTTATTTAAGGCCATTTCTGACCCCCCTGGGGGCAGATCGGCCTATTGTTATTATGCCGATCTGTCCCGGGGGGGGGGGCAGAAACATCTAGGCACTGGGGATAATTTTATTTTTGTTTGTTTTTTAGAGGTGGGGAGCGACCCCTTAGGCAAGGGTCGCTCCCTTGGGGGGCACATTGTATTTAGACCATTTCTGCCCCCCTTAGGGGCAGATTGGCCGATTTTAGTTAGGCCAATCTGCCCCCAAGGGGGGGCAGAAACCACTAGGCAGCAGGGATTTTTTTTTTGCACCAATGTCACGCAAGGGGAGCGACCCCTTAGACAAGGGTTGCTCCCCGGGTGGAGGGGGCAAATTTATTTTAGGCCATCGGGGGGGCAGAAACCTCTAGGCGCCAGGGATAATTTTGTTTTTTTTTAGAGGTGGGGAGCGATCCCTAAGTCTTTCAGCTCTCTCCTGGACTCTAAAACATCTTATCCCACAGCAAGCAAGAAGACATTTGATTATTTGGGGTTTTGGTTTTACATTTGGGCCATGAGAGCTTGGCTAACTCTCAAAATTGTCCCACTTGGAATGGTGAGGGCTGCACTTTATGGACTTTGGGACGCTGCCATGTAGAAAAATCCACAAGACTTAGACACATCTGAAAACTAAACATCTGGGTGATTCCAGGTTGGTGTGTTTCACTAGCACCTGCACCATTTCCGTACCCACAATGCCCTGCAAACCTCCAACTTTGCTGGAAATCACACATTTTTCCCAAGTTTTTGTGATGGAACCTTCCGGAATCTGCAGGAATCCACAAAATTCCTACCAGCCAGCATTGTCTCATCTATACCGATAACAATTCTGCTTCACTTGTCAGCCTAAAAATGTTTTTTTGCAAACTGCCCTTTTGGACTCCCTCTTATTTCCCCCTCAATATCGACATGTTTTTGTCTCTTCCCTTTCACAAGCACTTGGCCCACCTACACAAATGAGGTGTCATTTTTACCGGGAGACTGAAGGTAACGTTGGGTGGTATGAAATTAGTCCTAGTGCGGTGATCCCACACAGTAATGTGGGAAAAATTTGATTTTTTAGCTAAATTTGAGGTTTGCTGAGGATTCTGGGTAAGAAAACATTGGGGGATCGACGTCATACCTCCCTGGACTCCCTCGGGTGTCTAGTTCTCAGAAATGTCTGGGTTTGGTAGGTTTCCCTAGATGGCTGCTGAGCCCAGGACCAAAAACGCAGGTGTCCCCCCGCAAAAACAGGTAGTTTTGTATTTGATAATTTTGATGTGTCCAGATAGTGTTTTGGGGCATTTCCTTTCGCGGACAGTAGGCCTACCCACAAAAGTGAGGTACCATTTTTATCAAAAAACTTGGGGGAATGCTGGGTGGAAGGAAATTTGTGGCTCCTCTCTGATTCCAGAACTTTCTGTCACCGAAATGAGAGGAAAAAGTGTTTTTTTTAACCAAATTGTGAGGTTTGCAAAGGATTCTGGGTAACAGAACCTGGTCAGAGCCCCACAAGTCACCCCATCTTGGATTCCCCTAGGTGTCTAGTTTTCAAAACTGTGCAGGTTTCCCTAAGAGCCGGCTGAGCTAGAGGCCAAAATCCACAGCTAGGCACTTTGCAAAAAACAGCTCTGTTTTCTTTGTGAAAATGTGATGTGTACACATTGTGTTTTGGGGCATTTCCTGTCGCGGGCGCTAGGCCTACCCATGCAAGTGAGGTACCATTTTTATCGTGATACTTGGGGGAACACAGGACAGCAAAACAAGTGTTATTGCCCCTTGTCTTTCTCTACATTTTTTCCTTCCAAATGTAAGACAGTGTGTAAAAAAGACGTCTATTTGAGAAATGCCCTGTAATTCACATGCTAGTATGGGCACCCCGGAATTCAGAGATGTGCAAATAACCACTGCTTCTCAACACCTCATCTTGTGGCCATTTTGGAAATACAAAAGTTTTCTTGATACCTATTTTTATATTTCAGCAAATGATTTGCTGTATGCCCGATATAAAATGAAAACCCATTGCAAGTTGCAGCTCAATTATTGGCTCTGGGTACCTAGGGTTCTTGATGAACCTGCAAGCCCTATATATCCTCGAGTCCAGCTAACGTAACGGTATATTGCTTTCAAAAATCTGACATCGCAGGAAAAAGTTACAGAGTAAAACGTGGAGAAAAATGCCTGTTTTTTTCACCTTAATTTCAATATCCTTTTATTTCAGCTGTTATTTTCTGTAGGAAACACTTGTAGGATGTACCCACATGGCCCCTTGCTGAATTCAGAATTCTGTCTACTTTTCAGAAATGTTTAGCTGTCTGGGATCCAGAATTGGCTTCTCACATCTTTCTGTCACTAACTGGAAGGAGGCGGAAAGCACAAAAAATAGTAAAAATGGGGTATGTCCCAGTAAAATGTCAAAATTGTGTTGAAACATTGGGTTTTCTAACTCAACTCTGCCTGTTCCTGAAAGCTGGGAAAATTGTGATTTTACCACCGCAAACCCTTTGTTGATGCCGTTTTCAAGGAAAAAACCACGAGCCTTCTTCTGCAGCCCTTTTTTCCCATTTAAAAACAAAAACAAAATTTGTGCCTTATTTTGGCTAATTTCTTGGTCTCCTTCAGGGGAACTCACAAAGTCTGCGTACCTCTAGAATCCCTAGGATGTTGGAAAAAAGGATGCAAATTTGGCGTGGGTAGCTTATGTGAACAAAAAGTTATGAAGGCCTAAGCGCGAACTGCCCCAAATAGCCAAAAAAAGGCTCGGTGCAGGAGGGGAAAAGGCCTGGCAGCGAAGGGGGTTAACCTGTAAAAAAAAACTTTTGGCAGGCCCAACCTTACTTTTTAATACATATGTCACCCCTATGGTAGACCTTAGACAGCCTAGAGGGCATGGTGCAGTGTATTTAGGAAGTAGGACATGTAATTTTAAGTTTTACATGTCCTGGTAGTGAAAGATGAATTTAGAATTTAGGCCTACCTCTCCTATAGACTAGATTCTAGGTTAACGTATTACATTTAATAAGCTGTAATTTCCAAATGGGAGCAGGTACTCATTCATGTTTGGTGTCTTGTGAATTGTAAGGAAAAATCCTCTCTCATAGTAACATTGGATTTTAAATTATAATTTTAAAAAATGCCACCTTTAGAAAGTTGGCATTTTCCGGCTTCAGCCATTTAGTGTATGTAACCTGTTTCTGGGTAGCATTACTTGCTGTAGCTGACAGGTGGGCTTTTGTATTTCTCCTAGATAGCCATGCACAAGAGAGAGCTTAGGTGTGCCTTGATGGGCCATCACTGGCATGATCGGAGGGTAGATCTCAGTGCAGCCCTACTTACATTTGAATGAGCTGTGTTCTGCCACCACACAAAAGGGCTGCATACCCCCGTAGTTAGCCTGAAGCCTGGAGAGGGAATGCAGTATGCCTGGGGACTTCAAAGGGAAACCTCTTAAAACGTCTCCCACCTTCCAGAGGGAGGGTACCAAGTATCAATTTTGGACCTGAGACACCACCTTTTCAGTGCACTTCTAGACCTATGGATACTTTGCCAGGAAGAAGGACTGCTGTGCTGCTGAAAGGACTGCCACTGTGCTAGACTGCTGCTCTGAAGGACTACTGCCTTGCTGTGCTGACCTGCTGCCCTTGTGCCTGGGTGAGAAGGATTGGGCCTGCACCTGTTTGAACCCAGGACCCCAGAGAGACTTCAAGGGCTAGTTGGCAGCCTCCTGACTTAGGGCCAGATGTAGCAAAGTGTTTGCGCCTCGCAAACGGCGAAAATCGCCATTTGCGAGGCGCAAAAGCCACTTTGCTATTCAGAAATGCATTTTGCGAGTCGGCTCCGACTCGCAAAGTGCATTTCCGACTCGCAAATAGGAAGGGGTGTTCCCTTCCTATTTGCGACTTGCAGTGGGATGCAATTCCATTTGCGACCGCGTACGCGGTCGCAAATGGAGTCGCAGTTACCATCCACTTCAAGTGGATGGTAACCCACTCGCAAATTGGAAGGGGTCCCCATGGGACCCCTTCCACTTTGTGAATGGACCCAAAAACATTTTTTCAGGGCAGGGAGTGGTCCTGCCCTGAAAAAATACCGAAACTAAAGGTTTCGTTTTTTTTTAAAGTGCAGCTCGTTTTCCTTTAAGGAAAACGGGCTACACTTAAAAAAAAAAAAAACTGCTTTATTTAAAAAGCAGTCACGAACATGGAGGTCTGCTGACGTCAGCAGGCCTCCGTGTTAGCGAGTGCCTATACTCGCAATGGGGCCGCAATTTGCGACCCACCTCATGAATATTGATGAGGTGGGTCATTGCGACCCCATTGCGAGTCGCAGTCGGTGTCTGAGACACCGTACTGCATAGCAATTTGCGACTTGCAAATTGCGAGTCGCAGGGACTCGCAATTTGCAAGTCGCAAATTGCCAAGTTGCTACATCTGGCCCTTAATCCTCAGCTACAGAAGGCTCCATCAATTCCTACACCTGGACTCCGCCATCTATGGGTCTACCCTGCCTAGTGATGCCACCCCAGTTCTAGACCCTTGAAAGTGGGCCTAAGATGCTCTGCAAGCCTCTGCAGACCCAGTGGAACTGATGTATCTCCTCTGCTGTGCGTCGCAACTCCAAACAGAACCAAAGTGTAGCTGCTACTGCGTGGAAGGGATCCGTCACAAAGATTTGGATCATCTTCATAGCCTGCAGCCTCTCTGGAACCCCCTCTGCCTCATGCATCGTTGACACAGGCCCTTACATACATTGTCGATGAAAACCTTGACGATGAAGCCGGACTCCACATTGCAGCCTCACAGCTCCTGGAAACCGACACATCGCCCTGACTGCATAATGCATCCTAGATGCCAGACTTTGCATTACAAGCCCTTGTCATTAGAATCTATCGATGATGATGCAGGACCTTGCATTGCTGTCTAACTGTATCTCAAAACTAACACATCGCTACGGCCGTGGAATGCTTCTTCAATGCAGATCCTCACTAGGATTCACAAACCAGTATTTAAAGTACTTTGTACAGCTGGCCTAACTGGGTCCCTGTAGCTGACTCACACTTATCTCTGTTAGCCTGAACTTGTGACTTTGTCCCAGGCTGGCGCGACCACCTATCCACAGTTGATGCTTTGTGCGTTTTGGTGCTATTTTTTTTTAAATCTTAAAACCTGCATATCTACGTTTCTACTGATTAGGTTGTTGTAATTTTGACCTTGTATTATTTAATAAAAATTACTCTATTTTTCTAATTTGGCGTGGGGTCATTTTGTGTGTGGTGTTTTTCACTTTATTATTGTTTGAAGTGTTGCATAAATACTTTACACTCTGCCTCCAAATTAAGCCTGAGTGCTCTGTGCCAATCTACCAGAAGGTTGAGCTCAGGTTAATTTAGGATTGGCTTGTGCCTCTTCCTGTCAAGAACTGTGATTGCTGACCAGCGTGGGCTCACACCCCAGTCAACCAGCAACCCAATTTCTTACAGCAGTATTTAATCAAAACACATAACATCACCTAAATCATCAACACCACAGAAACACAAAACATCAGATAAGCATGCAACAGCTGCAAAACATTAATCACAGAGACATAGAAAAGCAGGTAAGCATGCAACATCTGCAAAACATTCACCACAGAAACACAAATCCTAAGACAAGCATTGAACATCTACAAAACATACACCACAAAAACAAAATAACACAGAGAAGCATCTAATATCTGCAGCACAATCATGACAAAAGGCCAAACCTGCAGATAAGCACACATCAGCAAAACTAACATCCAAATACAAACCTGCAGACAAGCACACACCATCAGCTAAACAAATACCACCGAAGCACACACTCAAAGCCACAACATCCACAACTACAACACTTTCATCATACTAAAAAATGCACCCACATTGCAGCAAACAACACAACACACACCCAAACGCACAACTACACATCACCATAGCACTTCAGACACACACTCACCCACAAAACTACACCCACCAACCAATAATGCAACTGCTCCTACAACCACTATTTCCCAAACACCTTCTATACCCACACCATCCAACCTTCCTTCTCCTGACACCACCACACCTGCTCCTCCCAAGCCCCTGAAAAAAGGCCAACACCTCCTCCTGATTGGTAAACTGAGGTGCTTGGAATCCATTGTGTCATAGAGTGACATATGCCCCTTTTGCAGGAGATCATTTGTGTGCCATTGATTTTGGAGGCAGAACTGCATGACTGCCGTGTCCAAAACCTCTCCACCTGGCTCCGTCTCCCCACTCAAGAACTCCTCCAACAACAACAACAAAACCAACAAACATGCTCCCTGGTTCACCATCAAACTCCAGACCCTCAAACGCAACTGCAGGAAGCTGGAAAGACACTGGCGCACCAACAAACCCCCCGACAACCTCAACACTTCAAGTCTGCCCTCAGCAACTACCATCCACCCCTCTGCACCGGATCACCAAATGGAAACAGATCTCCACCGAAGACACAGTCTCCATTGTGTCCGCCATCCACTCTGGATCCCCAGCAGACCCCTGTCCCCACCATTTCTACAACTTGGGAAAGGAAATAATCAGAGGACCCCTCACAGAAATCCTGAACACATCCATCTCCACAGCCACCGCCCCCAACTCCTGGAAACACACAGAGGTGAGGCCCCTCCTGAAGAAACTAGCAGCCAACTCGAACGAGCTCAAGAACTATTGTCTCACTCCTCCCACTGTCAGCCAAAATGCTGGAAAAGATCATCAACCGCCAACTCACAGAATTAATCGAACACAACAACAAACCTGACCCATCCCAATCCGGCTTCCGTCCAAGCCACAGCACAGAGACCCTTCTAAGCCACCGATGACATCAGACGCCTCCCTGACCTCAGGGGATCAGCGGCCCTCATCCTACTCCACCTCTTGGCCGCCTATGACACCGTATCTCACCACACACTCATCACTAAACTCCACAGCACAGGAATCCAGGGCAACACACTCAAATGGATCACCTCCTTCCTTTCCGGCCACACTCAGAGAACCCTCCTCCCACCCTACATCTCCGCCCCCAAGGACATCATCTGTCGCATTCCACAGGGCTCCTTCTTCAGCCCCACACTCTTCAACACATACATGACCCCTCTTGTAAAAGTCAGACGCTTCCACAGACTCCACATCGTCTGCTATGCTAACGATACCCAACTGGTCATCTCCCTCTCCGACACCACAGACGCAATAGGAGCCAACTTTCAAAATACCACGACCGACATGGCCGAATGGATGAAGACCAACTGCCTCAAACTTAACTCAGACAACACCAAAATACTAATGTTCGGATGCATGCCATCCCCTTGGAATGACTCATGGTGGCAGCCCACCCTCAGACCCCTGCCTACACCTTCAAGCCATGCAGGCAATCTTGGAATCATCCTGGACACCCAACTCACCATGAAGCAACAGGTCAATGCTGTTTCCTCTTCTTGCTTTCACATCCTCTGCATGCTCCGAAAGATCTTCGAATGCCTACCCATCCACACCAGGAAAATAGTCATCCAGGCCCTTGTCACCAGTCGACCACAGTATGGCAACGCTCTCTTTCTCGGAATTTTGAAACATCTCCTCAACTGCTTCCAGACCATCTAGAAAACCTCAGCGAGTCTTGTCCTTGACCTCCCCAGAAGAACCAGGATCACCCCCCACCTCAGGGCTCTCCACTGGCTACCTGTACAGCAACGTTGCCTCTTTGAACTCCTCACCCATGCATGCAAGGCCCTTCACAACACAGGAACCCGACTACCTCAACAGCCGCATCTTCTTCCACAGACTGATGAGAGAGCTCTACTCAGCTGCCTTTGCTCAGGCATACATCCCTCGTGTCTGCCGTGAACATACCGGGGGGATGGTCCTTCTCCCACCTCGCCGCCAAGACCTGGAACAGCCTTCCTCTCCATCTTTGCACCTCTCCCTCGCTTACTGTGTCCAGAAAGAACTCAAGACCTGGGTCTTCGACCACCATGGCCAGCGAGACGAGATACACAGCTCCACTACAGCGTCTGGAGAGCCCACCCCCCCCTGGGGAGACAAGCTCACGCTATACAAGAACCGAATGATTCATTGATTGAACAGCAGTCTGAGCCCTTTTATGTCCATTTCTGATTTTATGTTTATATTTGTTTTGAATTATTTATGTTCAAATTGAATGAGGTATGCCATGTTGTATTACATTTATTTTTCTGGCTAACTTGTTTTCTTCTGGTGTACAATGATCACATTGTTCGAAAATCAGTATTGAAAACTTTTATAAGCAAGGTGACTAATCATATTATTTGATGTGTAAGATATACTATGACATTTTGCTCCTACATTTTGGTTCCTGTGTGGTTTAGACCACATTATTTGATGGTACCTTCATTGTTACATATTGATTGAGTTATCTTATCCTGCCTAGTAATCATTATTTCACATTCATCCTCTATTCCCAAATGCAAGTGCTATTGCGAAACATGTCAGATCAGATGCATATGCCCTGGACACATTTATTTTAACTTATGGACATGTAAGTTTCAATGTGGTCTTCATGATGGGTGTAAGTCAAAATAATTTAGCTTATTATTTGATACTTTGATTCCATAGGTAAAGGGACAACAGTGATCACATATGACAGGCATGTTGAGATGACAGAAGAGGTGATGGAGAGCATTTATTGTGATTACCATTCAGAAGGGCCAGACCTAAAAGACTGGTAAAGAATTTTGGTTTTCTGATTGATGACTCTCTGTCATTTGGAGTACTAGGTAGATATGTTGGGTACGAGCTGTTTTGGACTTCTACGCACTCTTTGAAGACTATTTTGGTGGATCCCAGTAGCATGGTGAGTATTTTTCAAGCTTTGATTATGAGCTGACTAGACTATGGGAATGATTTGTATGTTGGCATGACTGATTATTTGTTAACGCTCCTTCAGTCTATACACAATGTGGCAGCAAGATTGATGTGTAGCAGGCCTAGCAAGAGCTCTGCTTTAACCTGCCTTAATTCTCTCCACTGGATTCCAATCTGCAAGAGAGCTATTTTTAAGTTAGTTTGCCACATGCACAGAGCCCTTTATGTCAACGGTCCAGCAATTGTACATGATAAAGTTACATTTTATAAGCCAGGGCGGGATCTCTGTTACACTAATCAGGCTTTGATATATAGCAAGCAAATTAAGAAAGTAAGAAATCCATACTGGATGGTCACTCCTTTAGTTTTTTTGCAGTTGCCCACTGGAATAGTTTGCCTGTTTCTGTGCTAGCGAGTTTTGTGTTGGCTAGAGGTGGGCAAATATGAGGTCTAGCGCAATCGTAATGAGAGTGCGCTTTATAAATACCTTAAAATAAATATGAAGAAATAAATTGATAGAATTGTATTATATAATTCTTTATGGGATAGTCATTTGAGAAAATGTAACATAAGGTGTATGTGACATACACTTTAGCAGTCTTGCAGTGTTTGGAGATTCTATGATGTAATTATTATTATTGTGGTGAGGTAATGCTGTCAGCTTCAATAGATTTTTGTCATGTACTACCTTCATGATGACAGACATTGACACCACGGAAATTATTTAGAATACTTTTGATATGTCCAGAGTATCTCTGCACATATACACACTACATTAAATGAAAGGGTAATTTGTACAGCGTACATTTCTTAGCTAGACACCATGATTGTGACATTATTTTAACATTTTCTGGTGAAGATTTGCCGTAAAATTAACAGTGTACGTTTCGTATACTTCTCACAATGATAATGACCATTTCTTACATTACATAGATTTATATACACATACTTTCTATGGCAGCGTTTATGTGGGGGTTTGTAATCCAGATCGAAAAGCACGTATGCAGCCCTGACAAAAGCAGGTTCATTGTGACTTGAACAGTGCAAGTGGTTTGTAGTGTTGCTTTGGTTGGGATAAACCTTGGTTTTACCTGCCTTTTTTATAAATGTGTTGAGCTCCAAAAATAA
Organism: Pleurodeles waltl; assembly: GCF_031143425.1. Taxonomy (NCBI): domain Eukaryota; kingdom Metazoa; phylum Chordata; class Amphibia; order Caudata; family Salamandridae; genus Pleurodeles; species Pleurodeles waltl. The sequence continues at coordinate 1,032,267,357 of NC_090439.1, read as the reverse complement.
CATTAAATGACGTTGTGTGAATAGAGACTTAGATGGTTATTACGAGTTTGGCGGTCTTTTAGCAAGACCGCCATGGTCGCAGGAACAAAAAGGCCACCAGTGTTGGTGGTATCCCGCCTGCCGTATTAAGAGTCCACAAATAAAACTGCCTAAACAGACATATATCCGACACCGCCAGGACGACCAAGAGTGGGATAGAGTCGGTCCCACCACCAGCACCGCCACGCCAAACGAATTCCGCCCTCCATATTACAACCCACAAATCAGCACAGCGGTCATTGCACAGCAGAAAATCATTGGCGGTGTGAACCAACATGGTAAAAAAAAACACCTCTATTAGAACACAGTACCAAATTGGACAAATCGAATAGCCCACACCTGACACACATACACACATTAGAAACACCAACACACACCATTATAAAACACACTCCCACAAAGCCCATAACCCTTTGCAACCAAAACAACATACATCGACAGCGAGGACCACACAAACCAGACACTGCATTTGAACACCATGGGGGTCATTCTGACTTTGACGTGCGGCAGAGGCCGCCCGCCAAAGTCCCGCCGGCAGAATACCGCTACGCGGTCAAAAGACCAGAAGGCCGCCCGCCAGCCCAGTGGGAAACCCCCTTCCATGAGGATGCCGGCTCCGAATGGAGCCGGCGGAGTGGAAGGGGTGCGACGGGTGCAGGTGCACCCGTCGCGATTTTCAGTGTCTGCTTGGCTTGACACTGAAAATCTTGGTGGGGCCCTGTTAGGGGGCCCCACGACACCCGTTACCGCCAGCCTGGTTCTGGTGGTCAAAAGCGCCAGAACCAGGCTGGCGGTAAGGGGGTCGGAACCCCATGGCGGCGCTGCTTGCAGCGCCGCCATGGAGGATTCCCTTGGGCAGCGGGAAACTGGCGGGACACCGCCGGTTTCCCATTTCTGACCGCGGCTGTACCGCCACGGTCAGAATGCCCATGGGAGCACCGCCAGCCTGTTGGCGGTGCTCCCGCGGTCGTTGGCCCTGGCGGTCCATGACCGCCAGGGTCAGAATGACCCCCCATATGCCTTATCACACACAACACTCAGCACACACCACACAACTGCACCATTGACACTATACAAACATTATCACAGCACACAAACACCACAAGCAACTAGCACACACATCCAAGCACCCCCACCCCACCAACCTCCGTACACTGCACCCTTGCACACTATACACACCCCCACTCACAACACAATCACCATGTCCTGTCAAAAACACCCACGCTTCACAGATCATTGAGTTGAGGGTCATGGTTGATGAAATTGTCAGGGGAGAGCCACAACAGTTTGGAGCACAGGTCCAGCAAACATCCATTGCCAGAAAAACTGAGTTATGGCAAAGGATCGTCCAGGCCCCAAATTGCGTGATGAAGACTGGCAGTGGGCCTCCACCTCCTCCCCCTGAGTTTGCATCGTGAGAGGAGAAGGTCTTGGAAATCCTGCACCACTGGAGGGCTGGACACTGGTACTGAACCAACACACCCCTAGCACTATTTTGGTCCTTCCAGCATGCTACCCTACCACCCTACCACTTCCCAAGTCACCCTATCTTTCACTACACCTTCCACACCATCAGCTAAAGCCCCTCCCCTGCATGCCACCCCAGCACCCAGCCACAATGGCCAGACAGTCCCTGGACACTGCACACATAGCACTGCCAATAACTATCACTACGACTCCCACAGTGCACCTGCCCACCCACATGAAATTCTGATCTGTCCACATCACAGTGGAACACCTGCATGTACAACTATTGCACCTGCAACACCAACCGGATGCTATGACTAAGGACCTATACATGGCAATGACAGAAATCCAATCCAAAACCAGCAGCCCACAACGGAACATGCTACCCATTTCACTGACATTACCCACAAACAACGTCTGTGGTGCTGTATCTGTCATTGCCATAACTGGTAATCAAGTTAAGCCACTGTATGCATCAGACACAGAGACCAACATTCACATCTCCACCAAGTGATACTCTCCCAATTAATTCACAGGTACCCCTGTCACTGCCACCATGGAGAGTATGCCAGAGACAGCCAGTCCTCCCCAGGATGAAGGCCCCAATGAGGACAACGCCACAGGATGTCTTGACATAGAAAACTTACCTGGCCCATCTGGGACACCTGGTCAGTCCACCACTCTCAGCCTCACACCACCCACATACAACCCCCCCAACATGTGACATCTACATCTCTGCCAAACCCTGCTCCCCACATCTGTGTCATAAGGACTGGTCAATCAGCAGTGTGAACCACAGTAGAGGAACCTGAGTCGACCCCTCACACTCAAGACAATGACGGTTCTAGGGTAAGTGCGAGTGGGCACACTGTGCCAGGAGCAAAGACAGAGGGGGTCAGCGGCCATGGGAGGGTACCTGTGGGCCAGAGGATGGGGCCCCCAAGGGATTCGACTGGCTAGGAAACCACCTCCCAATCCTGGGTGAGTACCTGCAATCCCAGGGCAAGACAGCTAAATACTCACCAATCTGGAGGCCATGCAGCAGTGGCAGGCACACAATGCCACCATGGCCTCCATTGCAGGGGTGCTCAAGGAGCTCACAACCATCCTGCATGCTTCCTCCACCCACCAGCAGGCCCCTTCCACTAGCCAGATACCAAATGAGCCATCAACATCAGCCTCAGCTAGTGGAATGGACGCCCTGTCAGAGGAACCGCAGGCCACTGGCACCCCACCTTCCGCAGCTGAGGACCCCCCAGAAACATGGTTGTCCATCCAGAGATCCTGCAGTACTAAAACCACTGTCAGGAAGTGACCCTCTTATGAAAATTCTTCCTTGTGTGCCACTGAGAAACCCTGTTGGCTGTTCAATGTCAATTCTTCATTTTCACATGCCCCTTGGATACTGGATTATAACTGCCAGGGCAACGATGGCAGAAAACCACCGGTCCCAGCGGTACGACTGCGGCGCTACCACCACGGTCATAATATGGCGATTTGTACCGCCAGCCTGTTGGTGGTACAATCACCAAAACAACCCTGTGTAATGAGGGCCTATGTGTCTTTATTGTCAAATGTACTAATGTAAATCTTACCAAATTGTAATGTGTGTTAATTCCCCTTCACCAAACGTATGTCACATGGACAGCAGAGGGAGGTATCCCCTGCTGGTTACACCCTACATCAGACAGGGTCCAAATTCAAGTTACAAAGGAGTCACTAGCCCAGCCACACACATGAGTAGATCCACAAATCCAACCTGCAAATAGACCAAGACAGGGACACATCAGGATAGTAGGCATGGTGGGAGCCACAGCACATATGCAGTACATTGTTTTCGTGAACAGTGTGGATTGACAACAACACAGGGGACAACAGAAGACAATGTCACACCCACAAGATCAGGAATTACATGACTATTACACAGTAGAAATGGGTAAATAACCACACTTACTACTGTTAGGAAAGGGCAATGTCCATTAACACCACAGTCAACTGTTGAGAATGGGAGTTAGACACACTACACTATCTTTAGTTGGGAATATATCTGCACAGGAGATTGCAAGGAAATGTCAACCTAACAATCTGTAAAGACCACACATGTCAGTGAGATGACATCAGTAACACAGCTCCTGATAGGCTATCTGTCACCAACTACAAGTCACACAGAGGGATAGGTACACTGAACATCTCCAATGATGTACCTGACCAGGAGGAGCACTGTCATAAAGCAATCTGGAAATAAAACACTAGACAGTACAAAAACAACATGCCTTTATGTTACTGGAAGTAATGATTGATCCGCTCAGTCCTGGATTCAGCAGCAAATTCCTCATCAGCCTCCTCATCACTTTCCATGTCCACATCATCAGTCACTGATCCAGCTGCCTCCTCCTCATTAGCCAGTAATGGAATCTGACGTCTCAGGGCCAGATTGTGTAGCATGCAGCAGGCAACTATAATCTGGTATACCTTTTGGGGAGTGTAGAGGAGAGCATCTCCAGAGACGTGGAGGCACCTGAATCTGGCCTTCAGGACCCCAAATGTTCTTTCTATAACATGCCCCATCGTGCCGTGGTCATCATTGAAACGATGTTCCCCATCCGTGGTAGGGTACCTCACTGGTGCCAGACGCCAAGGAGGGTTAGGATAGCCAGAGTCACCTGTGTGTACAAAGGTAGGACGTGTCTCAATACCGGGAGAAGCACAGGGCTGAATGGGATGATAGTTGACATTAAAGTGACACACATCCTATTGCAAACATACCAATGAGCCAAGCTCTCTCTCTCTCTGTAGTTGTGCCATCATGTGTGGGACATTATTTTTCCTCAGAATGAAGGAGTCATGCACAGATTCTGGATACTTGGCCGTCACTTGGGAGATGTACTGGTCCATGAGACACACCACCCATGCACTGATGAAGCAGTAGCTTTTCCTGTTCCAATAGACTTGTTCATTGGCCCTGGGAGGGACCAAAGCAATGTGAGTGCCATCTATGGCCCCTATCACATGAGAGATAGGTCCAATATGATAAAAGTCAGCCTTAACATTAGGCAAATCCACACGTTGGGGGAACCTGATGTAGCTGTTCATGTGTTTCAGTAAAACAGAAAGAACATCTGACAACACAAGACTGAACATGGGCTGTGACATCCCTGCTGCCAAATCCACTGCAATCTGGAAAGAGCCAGAGGCAAGGAAATGTAGCACAGACAAGACCTGTACTGTGGGAGAGATGGCATAGGGGTTACATATAGCAGGCAATAGATTTGGCTCCAACTGGGTACATAGTTCTATTATGGTGTGACGATTCAGACAATAGGTCTGGATGATGTGTCGCTTCTCCAGGGTTGAAAGGTCCACTAGGAGGCGGTACACTGGTGCATGTCTCATTCGTCGCAATACCAGGTACCTAGGATAGAGGGTAGAGAACGTACAACTTGAGGACTACTCAATACATGCTAGCTAACAAGATCCTTGTTGCACACAACAAAAACTATAGACAGGCACCAACATTTGCCACATCACATTATGCCATTTAGAGGGCCCATGTAAACCAACCTAGCTGCCCGGTACAGGCCCTGAACAACAGCATGTCACACATATCACATGTCTAAAGTTTTATCTAAAAGCTGCATGTATGCCCTGCACGTCCCACGTTTGTACAAATGCCATTGCCTAATAATGTTTCACCACCTATGAGGTACCCAGCCGCTGAACATGCACTGGAATTGACATCCGCCCATCGTACACCACAGTGGCATGATTATCACATTTATGGGCCCAGCCGTGATGGCAGGATATTGGCCTACACATCATTCGGTACATATGTCTAGCATCACACACTTATTTTTCCTTTCCAAACCATCAAATGTGCCTAAAACGGCAGCCGTCTGTCCTGCGTGCACTGGACAGATGAAAGTGACCTAATTCTGCCACCGTATGTCGTCATGGCGGTAGGCGGTCGCAACCGCCGTGCAACTTCTCATTGGAGAACATTGTTGCCAATGGAAGACTGGGGCCAATGATGATCACTGCTGGTGTTGACGGCTGTTGGAAAATGGGTTATTGGTAGGGCAGGTAGGTACCTACACCTAGCAACAAGCCACAAACCTCCACAAAAGTACAGTTAGGTCTCAGTAAATTAATCCCAGCTCTACCCTTGGTAGCTTGGCATCGAGCGTCAAGGCTTAACTTAGGAGACAAAGTGTAAAGCATTCAAATATCACAAAACAGTAATTAAATAAAACACAGGAAACAGTTTAAAAATCCAAAACCAATTTATAAAAATAGCTTATATTTTTATCTTTAAAATGACACAAAAACGATTAAAATCGGTTCAGGGGAACCGGAGATATGAATTTTTAAAGTATTATTATTTTCTAGCGCTTAGAAACAAAAAGCGCCAATCGGGTCATCTGGTTGCACCAGGACCGGGGCAAAGTCAAACTTTCAGGCCGACCGCGATGGAGCCCTGCTCGGCTACAGGTCGCGGGAGGCCTCGGTTAAAAAGTTACCTTCTGACTTAGTCTTTATTTTGAAGTTTTTCTTCACCGGGACGAACCTGCCAGTTGGATCCGACCTCCTGGAGCCCTTGTCCGGATACGCGAAGTCGGTTTCCTCGGTGGTGATTTTTACCTTCGGACTTAGTCGTTTTTTCGAGATGAAAATCCTTCGACCGGGGTAAACCTGGATCTTGATCCGACGTCCGTGGAGCCCTTCTCGGATACGATGGCTGGAAGGTCCCGGTCAACTTTTTACGTTCGGACTTAGTCTCTTTTTTGGATGTTTTTCTTTACCGGGACGAACCACGAAGTCAGGCCGGGTCGCGGTTGAGGCAAGCCGGCTAGAATTTCCGCGTCGGGTCGGTCACTTTATGGAGCTTTTTTTCAAAAATTCTCCAATCTTTTCCAAACTTCTGGGGCTTCACCCAGATGTTCTTTTAAGGTTCTTTTGGGGTCCACAGCTCACCCCAAGGGTCCAGAAGTTCTGTGATGGTCCTTCGGAAGTGCGGACTTCAACTCCCAGAATACACCTGGCGCAAACTCCTTTTTGGCCACTGGACAGTGGTCAGCTGGTCACTTTTTCAGGAGTTGGTGCAGGGGACTCTGGTTAGCAATTTTTCACCTGTAGCAAACAGGGAGTCCCTCCTTGAACCAGTGGAAGCCAGGCAAAGTCCTTCTTGTGGTGAAGCCCAAGTGTGCAGCTGGTGCAGTCTTTCTGAGTGCAGGGTCCAGGTGCAGGCCAGGGGTCCAGCAGGGCAGTCCTTCTTCTTCTTGTAGTTCCTTCTTCTTGAAATTTGGTGGGGATCTGAGGCGTGGGTGCAGGTCTGCCAGTTTTATCCTTGCTCCTGGGTGAAAAGCAGGGGGGCCCTGGTCCTCCAATCAGGGACAGGGTCGTCCCCCTGTGATGACCACTTCCTGGGAAGTGTGGCAAAAATCCATCCCAGAAGGCAACAGTCTCTAAAAATCCAAAATGGATGAATCTGATTTTTGGAGGAGAGATCTGGCTGAGCCCACCCACTGGTGTGGCTAAAAATCATAAACACACCCCTCTCCTGCCCTCTCCTAATCTAATCAAAGGGGCACCTAGCTGTCTGGGGTTGCAGGATGTGGGGGTGTTGCTGGGTGCTCCAGATGTCCTTCTCTGCCTTTGAAGACCAGTTTGGCAGCCCTCCCCCTTCCTGCCTCACCATCTGCTGAGGGGAGATTCTCTCCCCCAAGCACATTCCTTTGTGTGAAGTCAGGCCACTTCACACCTCATTAAAGTAGCCTGGCAGAAGCTGCTGCAGGCTGGCCAATCAGAGCACAGCAGCAAAAACAATGCAGAGCTGAAATTGGCAACTTTTTAGGTAAAGTCTAAACTTTTTACCTGGACTAGTTATATTAAATCCAACAACTGGAAGTTGTGGGATTTATTATAACAATCAATTTGATACCAAATTCTTGGTATGTAACATTTAAGGAGACTTTAAAATTTAAAATAAAGTCTGCCCATTCTAGCCTATGAAGGCCATTTACTTCAATGAGGGAAAAACGAATTTGGCTGTTTTTACCTCACCAGGGCTTATAAATCTATTTTTATAAAGTCCCTGCTTATAGTTACATGGCACCCAGCCCTAGGGGCACATAGGGCACACCTTAGGGGTGACTTATATGTAAAAATAAGGTAGTTTAAGACTTTGGAAGTACCTTTAATTCCAAAGTCGAATTTGCATATAACTTTAATTTAAAAGCAGCCAGCAAGGCAGGCTTGCTTTTAAAATGACACTGGGCACCTCAGCAATGCACCTAGGTGTGCACCACCTATGCTGTGGTCCCTAAACCTACATGCCCTACCATATACTAGGGACTTATAGGTAGGTTAACTTAGCCAATTATAATTAGCCTAATTTGCATATCCATTTTACACAGAGCACAGGCCCTGGGACTGGTTAGCAGTACCCAGGGCACCATCAGAGTCAGGAAAACACCAGCATAAAGTGGAAAATGGGGGCAAAAAGTTATGGGGCCTCTGCAATCAGCCCCAGTTTCTCACAACGGCCATGTATGTGGCGGCCGTGACTGCCATTTTCTGCTGCCTAGCTCACTTGACCCCTGACACTCGTGCAACAAGACCTCCATTACATGAGCTGCTATGTACTGTCTCTGGGAGCCATCATGCCATGTCCAGCAGGTGATAGGGCCCCAGCCCTCACTCAGGAGGATTTGGAGAGACTTGTCCAATACCATTGTCATGTGTGATTTGGTTGTGTGGGGCTGTAAGGGTTTGACACGCCGCACAGGGAGTGGATGCACGCAGGGGGGCATGGATTACATACGTTTGTGCCATGAAGAAACGTTAGTGTGGGCATGTGATGTGTATCATGAGTAGTCCACTGCTGCAGATGTGGTGCAACTGATAGAAAGAACACCATTCACCCAGATGTCACAATTCACTGAAGACAACTCCATACTTTCTGTCTTCTAAATAGTTCAGGAAGAGGTACAGAATCTGCCCTCATCGTCATCTGGGATGACCTTACAAAAGCAGTAGACTAGAATGGGGTTGCTGCACTACTTCTCTTGGACCACTCAGCTGCCATTATATTCTATTCCAAAGACTCTACGGAGCAGGCATAGAAGGACTGCTCTCCACTGGATCACATCGTACCTTCAAAACAGAACAAATGTCATCCATACTCCACCTTTCTCATCCAAACCACACCTCACAAAAGCAGGGGTCTCTCAAGGCTCTATCATCTCACCTAAGCTATTTGACATCTGCATGAAGTCATTACCGACAGGGATCGAATAATTTTAGGTCAGATGCCATAACTGCACAGATGATTCACAAATACTCCTTAAACTAGAAGCCCAAAAGACATTGCAAACGTAAACAATTTCAGTTGCCGCCGAGCCATTGATGAGTGGATCACGTGTAGAATCTCAAATTGAATGCATCCAAAACTGAATTGCTCACATGTGGAAATGGCCTGAAAGCCTTGGACCACCTTCTAAAGTATCCAAGGGAGTAAAAAACCTTTGAATTACCATGTACTCCAAGCTGTCACTGAATGTCCAAGTAGATACGTTAGCAACATCAAGCTTTGTTACTATGAAAAGTCCACAACACATCTTCCCCCATCTAGAATTTGCACAAAAGACCCAAACCATCTTGCTTGTACTTTCTAAACTAGATTATGCCAGTGGCCTCTACCATGGATCATTTTTATCAGCTATGAAAAGACTACAAAGAATTCAGAACTGCCAGACTACTCCCACTTCTAAAGCCCCAATCGCACATCTCCCAAGCCTTAAAAGAGCCCTACATTTGTTACCGGTTGCCAGAAGATCCATCTTCCAGCTGCTTTGTATCACCCACAAAGCAATACATGGAAAAAGACAACTTTTAATAAGGAATAAAATCACCAAATACATACAACAAAGGAACCTCCGCTCCAGATCAGCACCTCGACCCAATACCCCAGCATACAAGAAAAAAACATGAGTGGTAAATCTTTCTAAGTTCAAGCAGCCACACTATGGAATTCATTACCACCAAACATAAGATTCACAGATAACTATCATAACTTCTGAAGACTACTCAAGAGTTGTCTCTTGCCTACATTGCCACCATACTCAAAACACAAATTTATAGTATATGCCTGTGCATAAAATATGTATAATTTTATTGCATGTATGTATTTAGATATGTGCAGTTCTTTGTACAAACATATATACTAATTATGGTTTACAAATATATAGATATTTGTCTGTCAGCTTAACAAATGTATATATTACGTATAGTTTAAATAAATATATATTATTTTATGCTTAACATGTATATGTAACTGCATAGATTACATATAAGCTATTTGATTATATGCTTACGGGTCTCAGTTTTATTTATATTATCTATCACAATGTGTAAATATGATAACAATTGTATCTGTAAGAGCTTCACTGTTGAAATATAGGAGAAAAATATAAAATAAATAAATATTAATAAATAAATAACAACTTTAAACCATTAAATCAATAAGAATACACAAATTAATCAGCTTTATGTATAGCAACACTTGAAAGTCTGAGTTGTTAACTATGTATCCATACATGTACATATGGGACTTTATATAATACAACTTTATATTGCTTTATTATTTTCCATTTTATGTTATTATGTATAAATATATTTATTTATTTACTCCTGCTGTTGAAAATAAAACTGTCAACTCTCTCCTATTCCCTACTTTGTCTCATTCTATACCTCTTTCAATATATGCTCTACCTCTACTCTCTGACTCATCCCAATGTACAGCTATGATCTCTTTAATAATTTATGTACGTTTTCAATGCATTAATCAATTACCGTCTTGCTATTTATTTGAGATACATTCGGATATACTTTAAAAGTAGAGTTACCTGATTGTCTTATATTTCACCTTGCTATGCTGCCTTTCACAATGTGTCTTTTTCCGGGTTTTTCGAGATTTAATTGGATTGATGTATGAATTACTAAATTTGCAATGGGCTTCCATGATTTTCTGTGCTTTTTTAAAAATGTTTTCCACATGACTGATTTGCACATTGGGCTTTTAATTTGTACTACTGCATTGAAATGCAATTAATATTCCCTCAATCTATCATTAGCTCCTCCTTCCTGTAGTTATCACTGGATTCACATGGATTTATAGTGTTGTATTTCCTAGAAACATGGAATGTCTTCGATTTCCCTGCAGATTTCTGACATATTCAACATAGTAAATAAGAACTATAGTGTAAGAAATATTTTTTAGGGGTGAACAACGGGCTCAATGCGAGAGGATGTGGCGGATGGGCCAGAGCTGCTGACTTTGGACATGGGGATTTAGGTTCAAGTCTTGGCATCAATTCAACATCCTGTGATTCTGGGCAAGTCACTTAGGACCTGATTTAGAGTTTGGCGGAGGGATTATACGGTCACAACAGTGACGGATATCTTGTCTGCTGAAATATAAATCTTCTTATATCCTATTGTATTTAAGTTTTGGTGGACAGGATATTCTTCACCGTCGTGACTGAGTGACCCCCTCCGCCAAACTCTAAATCAGGCCCTTGTTTTCTCCATACATAAAAGGCAAACAAAATGAATGTGTCTCTGTTTAATGTAGCTGTAGACATGTAAAGTGCTCCAATATCTTCTGGTGCGGTTTGCCGCTATAGAAAACTGCCAAAAAATTTGTTTTAAATGGTCTTGAAACAGGAATATTTGTTTCAGTTAAATACCTCTTTTTGTTACATACCACTCACAGTCACATTTATGTGTGCTACTATTTACTTCCTAATGCTTTGCTCGCAGAAAAATTTCCCAGCAGACCTTGCATAGAAGAAAGAAATTAAACGATTTAAAAAAGTTAAAATGCAAAGAGAGAAGGGTAAATATTCAGATGCAGTCTGAGTTGGAGTTTTGGTACAACCATGCTGACAGTAATTGATTCATTAGGTCACAGCCTGCAAAAGACATTCTGGGCACATTCAAAAAGTTGACCTAGGAATGCACTCTGCCTGTTGCTTGCCATTGGCTTTGTAGTTTGTAACTCACATTTTCTTGATTTCCATTTGCTGGGTTTATTTTTTAGGCTGTCCAGCTTGAGTTCCTACCTTCCTCGCCCAAACCTTATTTACAGTAGCCCTCTGAGTGCTCTCTTTCCGTAAACAGGCCAATAAATTTTGTTTTTATCTCTTCACATTTGCTGTGCATTCTAAGACTGAGGTCAAATGTCGGGTGCTGTATTCTGGAAGAGTTTGTTTACTTTTCTTTCTCTGATTTCAAAAAGAGAGGTTTATGTGACAATCTTGCTGGATACTGGAGGTAGGAAGGAGTTGTTTTCTAGCACACAACAACATTTAAATAAACTGAGTATTCCAGACTATGGGGGTCATTCCACCTTTGGCGGGCGGCAGAGGTCGCCCGCCAAAGTTCCCCCGACGAAAGACCGCTCCGCGGTCAAAAGACCGCGGGGGTCATTTCGACTTTCCCGCTGGGCCGGCGGGCGACCGCCAAAAGGGCGCCCGCCGGCCCAGCGGGAAAGCCCCTGCAGCGAGGAAGCCGGCTCCACATGGAGCCGGCGGAGTTGCAGGGGTGCGACGGGTACAGTGGCACCCGTCGCGATTTTCACTGTCTGCAAAGCAGACAGTGAAAATCTGTATGGGGCCCTGTTAGGGGGCCCCTGCACTGCCCATGGCAGTGGCATGGGCAGTGCAGGGGCCCCCAAGGGCCCCACGACACCCGTTCCCGCCAGCCTGTTTCTGGCGGTGAAAACCGCCAGAAACAGGCTGGCGGGAAGGGGATCGGAATCCCCATGGCGGCGCTGCAAGCAGCGCCGCCATGGAGGATTTCCTGGGCCAGGGGAAAACCGGCGGGAAACCGCCGGTTCCCCTTTTCTGACCGCGGCTTTACCGCCGCGGTCAGAATAGCCCTGGAAGCACCGCCAGCCTGTTGGCGGTGCTTCCGCTGCCCTCCAGCCTGGCGGTCAGAGACCGCCAGGGTTGGAATGAGGGCCTATATCAGAATAAGTAACACAACTGAAGCACATTTTATGTTATTTCTGAAGTGTGCTGGAAACAAATACTTTAATATGATCAAGAAAAATCATTATGGTAGGTGATGCAATTTCCACCCATTTTTGTCTGTGCATTTTATGGTTTTATTAGTAAAACTGTATGTCTCCACACATGTAATGGCCATTTCAATTGAAAATGTGTTGTCTGCATAGCAGTGTGCTACCACACATGAATACTCCTCTCTACGCCACTCTACTCTGCACCACTCCCCTTTGCACCACTCCACGCCACTGCACTCAGCACCACTCCACTTTGTGGCACTGCATTCTACACCACTTAATGCCATGCCTCTCTCTACTGTACCATTGTACTCTATGCCATGCACTCTTTGCCACTGCACTCTACACCACTCCAGTCTAGGCCAAACCAATATATCCTGCATAACTCCACTCTACACCATTGTACTCTATGGCACTCTGCAACACGAACTCTACACTACTGCACTCTATGCCAATACACTCTACACCATACACTTTACACTGTAATACTCAACTCCATTCCCCTGCACTCTAAACCATTCCACTGTATGCCACTCTAATCTTTTCTGCGCCACTCCACTCTATGCCACTTCACTCTAATCTGAAACAATCTACTCTATGCCACTGCACTTTAAGCCACTAGACTCTACTTTACACTTTGCATCACTGCACTTTATGCCACTTAACTCTATTCTATACCACTGCCCTCTTCATCACTCACCTCTACGCCACTCTACTCTGCACCACTCTACACCACTCTACTCTATGCACTGCACTCCACACCACTCCACTCTGCTCCAGTCTACCTTGTGCCACTCTACTCTGCACCACTCCACTCTGCGCCACCCCACTCTGCACCATTGCACTCTACTATGCACCATTCTAATCAATGCCACTGGTTTCTACAACGTTGCATTGTACGCCACTGAATTCAGTGCTGCTGCACTCTATGCCACTATGCTCTGCAGTACTTTACACCCACTCTCCTCTGTCACTCCAGTGTATACCACCCTACGCAATTCCACACTGTGCCACTCCAATACACCACAGTCTCTGCCACTCCAGTCTACAACACTCTACTCCACTCTTCACCATTCCACTCTGACACTTCACACCACCCTCCTCAACATCACTAACTTTAGCCATGCTTAACAGCACCCACGCTGGTGTACAACATGGTGAAAACACATTCAAAGCCAATAGCTCTTTCATAGGCGAGACCTATTGGCTTTGCCAATGCTTGTTTTAAACATGGGATTACCTGTTATTTTGCTATTTTAAGGTATATTTGGCCATACCTGCCTCCCTTTTAACATTCACACCGTTATTTCTCCATTAGTGTTCCGTGAAATCACAGATTGTAGGAAGAATATGTTCCATGTCAGACATTTTTATCTGAGGTAAATGATGTAAATATTTCTGATTTTTTGGAAAATGCATCCTCATTTCAACTTTCAGAATCCCTAGTTACAATATCCATGAAATAAATGAAAAGCTATTTTTCAAAATGGGTGCATTAAATTCCATGAAGGAATCCCTATTTTTGACATGCTGTAAAAGCCGGAAGGTCTTATTATGAAGGAAAGCATGCATTGCTTTTAGTATTTTTCATAGCATTGCTCCATTCCAAGCCACAGTGGTTGCAGTCATTAATAGCTCCATCAATCTCTTCATCGAGACCTTTCACTGAAACAACAGGGACAGCAACCAGAGAGGGTCTTCATCCTTATGAAGCAATCGCAGGACGTACTGGGGACCTTAGCCTGGTTAAAGGCGAATTGTCAGGAATAACAAGCACAAACCATAGCTGGAAAGAACAGGGGAAGCTACTCAGACTTCTGCAAGGAGAACAGGAACTTCCTACACTGAAACATTACCCCTGCGACTACAGGGAGGGTGGATTCAGAGACCCCAATCAGTGAACTGCGGGGAGAGAGGACACAGAGACAGCCTAGGGTAATGGTTGGGGCGGCACATACAGTCGATGGCAAAACACGTAAAAAGAATTCAGCTGCCCTAACAAGAGCAGACCTAAGAGGCCATTCAGTCTGGTGAAGTCTCAGTGGATTCAGAATGCAGAACACTTTTAGAAGCTATAAAATGCTAACTGAAACAATTATGTCTTCTGTAAACACCCAGCAGAGTAAATTATCATGTTCTGTCCGCTTTTTATATTTTAGGCCTGGCTTGAATGTAACAGCTGTCATCTTTCCTATTGTTACCAGTACTTTAAAATATGCACAGTGGACTTAGGCTCCAATCAGAGGAGTAGATTACTCTCACTTCATGCTATTGGCTGGTTGGTGTATCATTCCACCTCCTATGGATTTCTTAGATTGTAATGCATGAGGTACTGTTTTATACTTGTGAAGTAAACAGAAACATCACATACATACATTCTTTATGTCATACGTCCATCATATATAGAAAGGAATCCCTTTTCATTCGTATCTGCACTGCAGCAGGCTTTTTAAAAATGTTTAATCATTTATATCCTGGCGTACTTCCTGTACACTGATAAACAAAAATTAACAGACCCGATAGTTGTGGCTTTAATATGCCAAACCAAACAGGCACACATGCTCTTTAAATGCTGTCCAAATGCTTGTGTGCATTGGGTATCATGAATTGTTTTCTTCACAGATGTGCCATATCGTGCTTTGAAACAAGATCTACTCGCACCTTTTCAGACTATGGAATAAGAAAACAATTCCCGCCTTTTAGGACTGGGCATGGAAGGGGGATAGTATAATGATAGAAGTTCATTATGACATGCACCATTCTTATTGTGCCCTGCTAATTCCAGTCCATACTGAACGGAAATTACATTATGTCAGTATTGTCCCCGGGAATATCAACAGTTAAGGCTATAAAAAAAGATCCCAAGTGTTCTCATCTGTAGACTTTTACGAACTCGGGCACAGTCCTGTGTTGCTCCACTAGGACTTTCCTATTTGTAAAGTAGTCATGTTTGATTTCTGATTTTCGGCTCAGGTGCATTCCATTAACCATTGTTTCCTTTAGGAGAAGCAGCATGGGCAGGGATTGGTTAATCCTCTGCCCCAATCGCCGTTCATGTAAGTGGGCTGAACTATCACAGCCTCCATGCACAACCAATGGCTGGAAGGGACAACCAATCTGTATATACGTGTGTTTATATAGTATATCTGCAGACGGGCAGAGTGCAATATGCTATTTATTACCATTATTGAGTGCAGGTAGGGGACATAACTCATGATTCCCTTCTTTCCCTCAAAAATATTATACTCTGCTCATCTTCATATATGGTTTATGCCACTGCATTTTTTCATGTGTATTTTTTTTTTTAGCACAAGGTAGTTGCACAAAAACAGGGGGCAAGGTGTTATATATTTGGGCAAACCCACATTGACAAGGCCTGGTCATATAAGCAGAGTTGTTTCAAAGTGTTAAGTAATAGTAACTTGCAATCTCTGCGGCAGTAAATAATGGTTTTCTCATGTGAACTTCACACAATTGTGGTAAACATAGATAAAAACATTAATTATTTATAACGTTTATTACTACAGTGCAAAGATCAAATTCCAGTTTATTATTAGGACAGTTCCTCTAGCGGCGATATATATGCTAGTTGATATCAATGTCCACTAATGTTGACTAAATGTAGTCTCGTCCACCTGGTTGGCATCAGTTCCGATGATCTTGTACCTCCTGCCTATCATGTCCAAGTCACAGCAACACAATCCACCAAACGGCACTCCATTGCAGCAAAAAGCACAGTTTATTTAGTGCAGATCACGATGTGTTTCAGCTCAAAGTAAGCCTTTGTTAAGTAGTGTGTCCGATTTCCCACCGATAACATATCATGAACAGAAAAGACATACTATATGACTGCACCTAAGAAAGGAATTAAGGACCCCAGAACAAACATTCCAACTTAAATTTGCATTTTCAATGTGCATGATTTTCAGTGGTACTTCCACCTTAATATTAAGAAGGAACAGATAATCCTGATAATGCAACTAGCCATCTAATAGATTCCTCTAGACTATGCCTTTAGAACTACATTTCCTTGGAGTCATGTGGAGGAAAGTGTGTCAATGCTCAGCTGTCGAAACCAAATGCAGGAAACATTGCCATGCATTTCTCCTCACAGTATCCCTGTGCCAACAGAACAATGGGAGGTGGGATGTTGCCGCATGTCTGCCCAAGAGATTATGGGCCAGATGTAGCAAAGGTTTTTACCCATTCTGTGTCTATGGGAAAAAGTGTTCGTACATATGGCCCTATAAGTCATATAACACATATGATTGTAATGTAAATAATAATTTTACATTTTCGAATTGACAGCGTCTTTGGAATTACATTTCTGAGGAGGCTTGCAGAGGCAAACGTGTCAGTTGTCAAAAATAAATGAGAAGTTAAATGCTACCACATGTTCCACCTAACAATTTGCAGTGTCAGCAAAAATATGTGAGTAAATGAGGCTGGTACTGACCTGTTATAGGATAACCAGCTCGGGTAGTTTACTCTTGTCATTGCAGTCGGCTGGAAGAATGCCAAAACATTGTATTGTTTGATACGAGACAAAAGACAATATACAAAATCGGACTTGGTACATACCTAAAAATATGTCTGCTATTTTGTACCGATGTATTGTCAAGCAGCCGGTTCTCTCACAAAAGTCCCGAACCAATGTGTTGAGCCCTTCTAACGACCAATCATCAATTTACTGCTAAAATATATCAGAAGAAATTGATTTTCCCCATCAATTGTTTTACAGCTTATGAAGGAATTACTTATGTATTAGACCGAGTCAGCAACGTTTACCTTATTCCTCTCTGTTAATAATGAACGCATGATAGGGTCTTTGACGACTTTTTAGCACAAGCCTACCTTAGTTACCGTTTCTAAAACAATCGGTGACCGGTATTTTTATATGGGAAAAATCCCTTACCAACTTTATGTTAAAGTAACTTGAAACCTGTTGTTGTTGGTCTCTAGTTCAGAATGGATTTGATCTGACCTCTTATTTATGACCATTGGTTGAGTTTCCACGCAGTTGTCCAGGTTAATAAAATCACTTTTATTGAAGTAAATCCAGAAGGAAGGGACAACACGTCCAACCTCTGCAATTTCAGTCAGCAACTGCTGTTTTGTAGAATGCACAGGGGCACAGTGCAATTGTTACACAACTAACATTCTAACTTCCATTCTAATTTAATAGTTCTATATTTACTGCTAAGAAGACTAAGAATACACACAACACATCTTATCTGTTACACAAATTTATAAAACTGTAAATTCATAATACACATAGGGCCATAGTTATACTTTTTGATGCAAAACTGCGCCGGCGCAGTTTTGCGTCAAAAATATTACCGCCGGCTAACGCCATTTTGGTGCGCCATGCGGGTGTCAGATTTATACTTTGACGCACGGCGGAGCAAACAACAGGTGGGAGTCATTATTTTTGACGCACACCGCAGTGTCAAGTCGTAAAGGAAAATGACGTTAACGCGGCGGAAATGACTGTGGGTCGAATTACGACACCACAAACCGGATATGCGACTTTTTTTTGACGCAATAGCGTAAAAAAAACAGCGAACACAGCCATTTCACCAGAGGAGAGCCAAAATGGATCCCAGATGCCACTACAGACCCCAGGAAGATGATAGCAGACCAGGAACCAGCCACGAGGACCCACACAAGAACCAGGACACTTTTAAGAAGAAAAGAAAGTGTCGCTTCGGTGCAGAGGAGCATGAAATCCTGGTTAAAAAGGTGACGGTACACCAGCACCAACTGCTTGTCACATCAAAGTTGTCAATCAGTAGGAGAGAGGCTATATGGCAACAAATTGTCGACAAGATTAACAGTATGGCTGAAGTACGCAGAACTGTCATCGAGTGCAAGAAACGCTGGCATGACTGCAAACGCAGGGCCAAGGAAAAGATGGCCTGGAACAGGAAGGCAGCACTGCAGACTGGAGGGGGGGAGTCCAGCACACCAGGAGGCCCTGGATCACATGGAGGAGATGGTCGCAGCCGTCATCCCTGAGGAGATCGTCACAGGCATTCAAGGACAGGACAGCGCAGACTACCAGGAGACAACGCACATGCAGGGTAAGTTGCATGGGGATTTAAAATGCACTAATGTTAACTGCAAGCGGGGGGGATACCGACCACAAAATGCATGGAAGTCAACATATACATGGAGTGGCATGGGTAAAGGGGCATGGCATTGGGGCATGGCCTGCACAGACAGAAGCTGGGGCACACCATTACACTATACCAATAACAGTCCCATGGGGGCATGCTGTCATGCCAACGATGGAGCAAAGGGAAAGCCACGACAGGAGGGAAGGCCATTACGTCAAACTTACATCCTGGCGCTCGTCAGCCAACATACCTCCTACATTAACTAGGGCCCTATTAGCAATCTTCTAGCCAAACCGACAACTGCAATGTAACTGCGACAACAGTTGCCACTACCACCTCTGATCTGTGTGCAGCTCAAGTAGCCAATGGCAGTAACCTCCCCATGGATCATACACACCTAAATTAGGGGGTGAGGATGACATCTGCAACAATCCCCTGAAACAAGACAAAGGCCCCAGTACACTCAAATGTCAATGCCCATAGTTGTCACAAACATCAGCCAAAGTAAACAACAATAGGAGCGACACAGCACTAAGGACACACCCATGCTGCATATATCAGGGTCCATCCTGTGCCTGGGTAACAAGGCAACATTCCAAATGTCATACTGCTCAGACAACAGCATTGAGGAGGGGACACATGTAACTGATTACTGAAATACACCTGCACAGTCAGAGGACGAAATAGGACACTGATACGACTATCAGGGCAATCCAATGTAACACACATTACCTTACCCAACATCAGCAGGACCCATTAACAATGTCAACATCCATATCAGATCATAACATTGCCATGCATAGGATATGCAACATGTCAATTACATTTAAGTCGATGTGAACGATCAGGGATTGGGGCAGGTCCAGATTGTTAAGTGTGCTGCCAGGGCCATCAGAACACCCACAGCCAGTGAAAGGTCTCACCATGAGAATGGATATACACCGAGTGTCGAGTAGGACAAGAAGGTGGCAATTCTCTATTTGGCATAAACCAACACCTAGAGGCAATGAGGCTGACAAGTCTGATAACTCAATAACATACATGTGACACACAGGTGGGCCATAGGCCTGAAACAATGCCCATCTGAAGGACTGCAGATATTAATATAAAACAAGATCACAAAGTGAATTCATCAAAAGGCAGGCACGTCACGTCAAAATTGTCACAACACAGACACACTAATTGTACCCTGTTTCATTGCAGAGGAAGATGGATCTCCTGCCGATATGCCTGTCCCAGATTTCCCTGATGACATGGATGACGAGCCGATAAAACATTCCCCAAGAGACTATCCAAAAGGTCCTTGAAACCCTCCAGACCCCACCTTCTGTCACAAGAAGGAGCACAGAACATGCAGCCATCGCAGAGGAACCACCCACCACCCCAATTGTAAGACCTGCCAGCTCCAATACAGGTGAGGACTCAGACGACACTGGCACCAGCTTTAAGAGAACTGTAGTTGGAGTACAGCGGGAGCTGGCCAAGGAGGTGCAGGTGGGGATGCAAAATATGGCAGCCAGCCTTGAGGGGGTGCATTCGTGCATGATGTCATTTGCAGATCAGGCAGCAGCTATGCAAGCCCTAACATCTATCTTGCAGGAACTGCAGAAAACCCAGAAGGAAATCAGCACAGCTGTAATACAGTTGACCCAACACCTACAACAGCAAACCTGTCAACGCGTGCACGAATGCAACATTGAACCCCTCAGGGCCGACCTGGCTGCCTACCATCGTGATGTAGCTGCTATTCTCAAGAACCAGCAGGCCCTCCTTGCAGCAGTACTGCCCTCAAGACCTTCACAGGGAGCAGCGACCGGGATGTCTGACTCCACGTCTTCTAACACTGAGGTGTGTGTTGCCCCTTCACAACCAACAACAACAAGGACAAAGCAGGCAACACACACATCAGAAGAAGAAGACATGGAACAGATCACATTCACAAGGAAAAGTACCCGGAAGCACTAGTCCCTGCCACATGGCCAACTATTACCAAAGACCTGCGTTTTGAAACATGACAGCCTTACAACAACTGTACTCAAGCACTGTTCTGCTAACCACTGTATATCTTGTCACCCAGCCTAGTGATTGTCTCTCTCCTACACATTGGCTAAGTCTGTCCCTCAGCACTGTCTGAAACAGCAACCCCAGCATGACCAAAGCATTTTGGTAAACCCTTGTGTTGGATCACAATGGAAGATATTACTATAATGGACTCACAATCATGGACAATGTACATATAGCACTACAGCACTTTTCAATAAATAGCACTTACACAACAAATCTGTCTCTGGGTAATGTGACATATCAACTGCGGAGTAGATAATTGAAATGTCCCTACTGTCAAATAACGTAGCTTGTCAATACAACTGTCCAGATATTATGTAGTTAGGGAAATCTGCACAGTGACCATGATTGCATCATACTCTGCCCATCCTGAGGGAATATTCTGATGAAGTGAGAAACCATACACCACCATGCTGTGTAGGACAGAAGAATGCTTCCTCAGGGGATAACTAAGTCATCAAATAGTGCCCGCTAAATGTTGTCAACATGCAGAAATAACACAATAAACATGCCACACTAATCTAAGTAAATACAAAAAAAAACTGCACAAATTAAGGTGTCTGAGTTAACATACAAATAGGTAATCATGCCGAACTGTGTCACAAGTGATGTATGAGGGTCATGAAGACAAGAATACAAGATTGCCAACGAGAACTCATCTTATAAGGGTGTGCATGATCATCACACTGCAGTCAGACCTAAAACTGTTTCCCCAATATCAAGTCTGGAAGCACTGTTAGTGACTTTGAAAACACACTTATCAACAGAAACACATTGGGATCCATATTAACTGTGATTGGTGGTTGCAACAAAGGGTAGACACTTTGCAAGGTAGCTCTGGGTCAGCTGCCAATCGTACAGCTCAGTTGGGATTTGTTTCTAGCATTGGACACAGATGTTATAGTACAAAAGAGATGTACACGGAATCCAAACCCACGATCAAGTACCATTCAACACATAATATTAAGGTGTAACCAAATATTTATTAAAAGCTAACCATAGATGAGGAAACTGAAGGAAAAATCTTACCTACCCTAATCTACCCTGACTACTCATTACCCACAACTGTCCCTAACTAACCTAAGCTACACTTACTTATCACATGTAACGAAACGTTCTAAACATCTACCCCCCACCCCCCATATGAGACGGGACACATTGAGGACAACACATACTAACCTAAACACATACTATACTATCCTAAACAAAAATATATTTTTGGGGTAATTATTTTTTTATTTATTTTTTTTTACACACAAGAACCATAACATAGCCCCCCAGCCACCCACCCACACATGTAATAAGTCAAAAAAGAAACAAGCAGGACCCCCTACCCCCCACCCACTAACACTGACTAAACTAACAGCCTCTACTAACCTAACACTAAGCCCACTAACTATAAGAACAAGGAAAGAGGGGGGAGGGGAGGGTATCATGTCCATCTATTAAACTGTCTAGATGTTGGCCCTCCGGAGGGTCCTCTTTATATCCTTGTGCCGCACGTCCCGGCTCAGGTGGCTCACCTTGCGCAGCACTTTGTCCATCTTGTGTTCAAGTCTATTGAAGGCTGCAGGGTCAACAGCTGGAGCAGTGGCAGTCTTGGTACCGGTGGAGGAGGTCTGTGTGGGCTGTCCTGCACCGGTGGCAAAGCTGGGGCCAGGAAGTCCAGCAGATGTAGAATCAACAGAGGCAGCTGTGGGTGGGGCCACCTGGCTCTGATTGGTGGTTGTTTCTGTGGTGGCTGTGGTGGGCACAGTAGGCCCACCCTGTGGGAAGGCTCGCCATGCCCCGGAGGCACGTTCATGGCGATATCGCCGGGCCATCCTCCGGAACCCCGACTCCACCAGCAGGATGTGCTGGTATCGCATGGCCCGACGCTGAAATTCACGGACCTGGTCTGGAATCATGTTAGCTGCTGTAAAGACAAATGCAGATATGCCACATTAGTAACTGCATTGTGTGAAACGGCACAGCAAGTTAATCAGACATTACATCTACTGTACTTCTAACAGCTCATATCACGGTACAGAGCATCGAATGTCCCTGAGGAAGTACATGGCAATCCAGACAACAAAGGTCACATCACACAAAGCACATCCATAACTCACAAGATGGGTAACAACTGGCCCTGACTTGCAATCTGAGTTCTGACAGTTAACATCCAAGAATCGTGCTGCATATCCTCCACCAAGAGCTAGGCTACAAATGTCAGTGTACGGAAAGCAAAACTAAAGCCACATGGTCTGCAAGTTGTAACTGGACTTTCCAGTATGGTACCAAGTGCCAAACCTGAGTGTGTATACTACTATGCAACCAAACCGTCACTAATTCACAGGTATGTGTAACATACTGGTAGCATCAATACTAGGTACCCCATTCACAAACCCATGGCCATGTTTGAGGGGGGGCGGTGGATACAGAACTATAATTTGCCAACAACATGTACACCGAGGAGTGTATAGGAAACTCCACACATGTTTGTCTCTACAGACACACCACAGGTAAGGTCTATCTACAATTTGGAGTCAGCAAACCCTAGAGCACTCATAGGGTCAGAAATGTCAGGAAAATCAGAACTTAGTACACAACATATACTTCCAGTGAGGCCTGACTTACATCAGACACAGAGTTGCTAGAACACCCATGATCATGAATTGCATGCACACCTAGGCCATTACACTCAGGTTCCACAGACTTGATGCACTACATGTGGAAGTACATGCTGCTAGGAGGTTCTACCTACTGTTTCAAACTTACGTAGGTAAATAGTGAAGCAGATGTCTATCGGGAAGCTATTAGCTCCACCAATCTTAGAGAATGTGGGTCTGACAGGCTGACTAAATAGGGGCTGACTTCCATTGCGACTCTTGGTGATACAAGTGTCAGAGACATGACTATCCCCTGTACTCACCGTGGGGCCTACAGGGATGTCCTCAATCCCTACATGATACCATTGGATACGCATTGGCTAACTCAAAACATGTGAGAACTGCATTCCCACTCATGGAACAAGTGAAAAACTTGCCCAACGCATCACACCTTGCTATGCGTCCAACTCACACGAGTCCATAACCAGCAAACACAACACATAACAGACATATTAACACTTACTGGAGTAGTCGGGGTCCTCAAATGTCGCCACCTCTCCCACAGTGTAGGGCGCCAGTCCACCTGTACGGTATGGAAGGAAGAAATGTGCTCAAAATCTGTGCACAGTGCAACAATTTCAGTATCATTTACAATGTGTAGGCTGAATAAGGACATGGCAGCAATTCAGACATGATGGTACTGCATCTGATATTTCACGGCCAACTTGTACATAGCATGGGTCTCCTGTGACAGTTACACACATATCTGCACACATACATTGGCCCTAACTATCATGTGGTTGCAAACTTGCCCCATAATTGGTGAGCACTAAAAAATATGGAGTGTAATCGTCTCATCATGTGCATCCCAGAGAAACATCCAACGCCTGGTTACTTGAGGACTGCATTACCAGTCAAACATGCCTTGTGGCCATGATACATTTATTGCACATAGGCCCAATGTACAGAGGGAGGGGCAGGGACTCCTGTAAGCCATCCTGTTGTTACAGTATAGTCAATTGATGTGGCCTAGCTATGGTGATTTGCACCAACCATGGAGATGTGAAGCCATGTGCATACACTTGGACTGCCATCCATATTTGGGTTGTGGCTCAACCGATTCCAACAAACATCTTAAGATGATAGCTGAGGGCACCTTACACCTTTTCACGATGTTTTCAAATCATTAAATGAC
This sequence comes from Pleurodeles waltl, assembly GCF_031143425.1. NCBI lineage: Eukaryota > Metazoa > Chordata > Amphibia > Caudata > Salamandridae > Pleurodeles > Pleurodeles waltl. Next base: position 1,032,242,802 of record NC_090439.1, on the reverse strand, counting down.
ATGCATCCAAAAAGATCAAGAAACACAATAATCCAACACAATCATAGTACTTCTGTGAACGCTTTCTTTCCACACTCACCAGACTAACATGAGACCAATGTTTGAGCCACTTTGCTATTATCAATTGACATGAAGGCAGCACTCATTTTCAGCATCATGTAGTGATTCTAAAGTCAGTCTAGCTATTGCGTCAACATTGTTGGCCTAAATGTTGGTACATCTGTACTTCTATGTCAATAATACCCGATATAGACATGATTGGCTACTATTTTGTTAGCTGTGCTGACAAAAAGGCCACACAAATTTCCTTCATGGTAAAGTTACCTGTAAGTTTGCTGAGCACGTGCTACCTGACAGCTAGCAATTGTGATCCTTGCCATAGTGCATCAATGATCCCCCTATATTTCCCCAAAATTACATACAGTCATCAAGTTAGCTGGCAGACATTGCACTAATCCCCTGATGTCACTACAGAGCATTTAATCGTGCACAATAACAATAGTCGTACTCACCAACAGTACCACCAATCATGATTCCCAGGTGGTCCAAGAGATCCTGCTCCCTGGTGATGAGGTCAGCCCACCGGTGCTTCAGCTGGTGGTCACTCCTCTGGCTGGCATACACACGCTGCAGGTGATGCAGCACCTTTCCCCGCCGGATTCTGCGTGCCTCTGTCGGGTACCCCTGTATGACCCTGCCCCCTGCCAGGATCATGAGTGGCAAGAAATGTGTCACCAGCCAGATGAAGCCCCCCAACTCCTCTTCCCCCATCCTGCCAAGACGTGGCCTACCAGACATACTTATAATTGAAGAGAAGGAATAGGGGTAAAAGAAATAGAAAGGGGAAATGGGTGAAAGTAGGAGTAAAAAGACAGAAAAAAAGTAAACCTAAACACTAAAAGAGCCCAACTATCCCCAAACTAACACTACCCACAACAGACTCCCACAAACAAGAAATACACATGATAAATGGACAAATGTAGACAAAACACAGTACTACAGTATACACAAACAATATTTATTTCACAAAAGGACTTTACAGATAGCACACAGGACAAATACAGCATAAAATATCTGGACAACACTCTCTACACAGCCACACAGTCTAAAAGGATCATAGACTGCAAAGTGAAAGTGAAAGTACACCCACTGTACATGATCTGTAAACAGGATATCCTATTACATCACTTCCTGTATGAAAAGTCCCGCCTTTTTCGTGTAATGCGTCATTTATTGTTGCACAAACCCGTATTTGCATCATTTTTTTTAACGCACAGACGTGAATATTAACCCGCATCCACATAATGATACATGGACTGTACAAATATCTGGCTAAATTGACCTCCTGTGCGTAAAAAAAAATTACACAAATACAGTTTTGGTAAACAAAAAATGACGCACACCGCTAGGGACGTCAAAATTACAGTGCATTAACTGGTTTGGGGCATTTTTACATCTTTTTTGGTTATTTTACATTTGGAACACATCAGAGATTGGCTAATTGAAGACAGTATGGTGTTGATGGTGTATGTTCACATGTGTGACATCATACTGCAGCGGAACATCATCCACTACACCCTTCACAGTATATTTACAGTTGGCTGACGTCATAGATGGTCATAAGTGTGGCCTACATATATGTGTGGCACAAATTGTGCATGTTTGCCATAATGAGAGGATAGCAATGTGACGCACATATGTACAATACCTAATTGCCTTTGGCTCAAAGTGTGTGCTTTGACAACTAATTTGTTGGTTGACCAAGTGTGTGTGTATATCACATGAAGCATTATTGCACATTTGGTTGTATGAATGTGACGTCCATGTGTCCAACCCTAAGATGCAAGTCAAAATTGGAATGAGCAAGGGCATGTGTTAGTCATACATGTAACAACACCCGCAAAGTATACTTCCAAGTTTTAGGGTCACGTAGACACCATATGTGACATAGCATGCACCACATGGATGGCAGACGCATTTTCATGTCAAAGGTCCACATTTTCTACATCCTATGTCCTAGAGTATTGGTAAGAGCTTCCTAGGCACTAGTTGATGAATCCCACAGTGAGTCATACACATGCATTGAGGAAGTGGGTACCATGTTGTTTGCTCAGACAGACAAGGGTCAATCTCATATGTATGATGACACCACAGTTGAGGCCATAGAAGTAAGTCCCAACTATCAAGTGGCTGTGGTGGACCAGCATACAAGACAGCACGTATCCACATATTTCCAATGATCAATTGCACTGAGGTGTTTTGTTCATGTGTGTAGTCCAATGATGATCCTGTAGATTGTTTGGGGTGTAATTTGTCACAGTTCGGACCAGGAGATATGTACATGATATATGTCATTAAGAGTGTATGTGTATGTGACCATTGTATGTTAGGCATCACATAAGCTCTGGGATGTTCAGTGTCCTACTCAGTATCTCAGCAATGCTCCATGAGGCAACACTCTTATTCTGATAAGTAGAGATAAAGGTGTGTAAAAAGGAATAGCCAGACCATGATATGGTGATTATAATAGGTGTTTATTTAAATTACTTAACTAAAGTGGTGAAGGTGATCATATTCAGAAGAAATGATTTACAATCTGTTGCCGCCTGCGTATACCAGCAGCTGTGTTCTGTAGTTCCCCCTCCTGTTGCAGGCCAGTATCCTCCTCTTCCTCCTCTTCAGGCATGTGTGGCTCTGGTTCCAGGAGGGGAATGTTTCTTCTGATGCAAATGTTGTGCACTATTGCACATGTGAGGATGATCCTACAGACCATCTCGGGGGAATATAGGAGGCTACCACCAGTGATGTCGAGGCAGAGGAACCTTGACTTGAGGATGCCGAAGGTCCGCTCGACAATGCTGCTTGTCCTCCTATGGGCCTCGTTGTACGCACGCTCTGCAGCTGTACTCGGGTTGCCAAATGGTGTCATAATCCATGGCTGGATGCCATACTCCTGATCAGCTGCAAGAGAAAATGAATGGGATCATGTTGATGTAGATGGCACTATTGAAAAGACCTTTAATGGCAGTAGTTGTCTTGTGATGTCTGTGACTTTTTTGTGTACTAATGTGACATCCTATGCTTGTAGACTATACCATCTGCATTGTGTTGTTTCCTTGGCTGAACGAGTGTTTGTCTGCTAACCGTTTGTCAGCAGTATGTTTTGGGATTTGCAGTACAGTGTGCCCTCCCTAACATTGTGACTTGTGATACAGGTGTCCGTTTGTCTTCACTGGGGGTGAGATGATAGTTCCATGCACAGTTAAAATTGAAAGTGTTGTTAACACATTCATATCAAAGTACCCTGGACATCCCATACCTTTAGACTTATGCAATGTATTAATGTAAAGGTCATTGTGACACTTACAATTTGCAAGGTGACATTTCAGCAACCACACTCATTGACGTCTTCACATTAGGCTGTACAGTAAATTCCGATGTGTGACAGGTTCAATGGTGACTTAAGAAACATGGTTAGTGAAGTCACGACCTCAGTGTGTTCCTGTTGACATGTTGCTGTTGTGGTGTATGTGTTGTGTGTCCTAGAGGGTTGCTGTACAGTGTATGTATATGTAGGTTTTTGTACTTACCAACAAGTAGTCCATTGCCATACCGTCCATCCTGGAAGTGTTCATTGATGGTGCCGTGACGGAAGATGTATGAGTCATGTACACTCCCAGGATATTTAGCCATGATGATGGTGATCAATCCCTGGTGATCGACAATGGCCTGCACGTTGATGGAATGTGTGTGCTTCCTATTGCGGAAGAGGTGTTCAGTTGCAGCAGGTGGCACAAGGCGTACATGTGTGCAGTCGATTGCACCAAGGACGTGTGGGAAACCACTGATTGCGTAGAACCCCTGTTTAGTTTCCTGCTGCTTCTGCAGTGTGTTAGGGAAGCAGATGTGGCGGGTGTCAGTCGAATAATGGCGTCCAGTACTTTGGGCAAAAAGGCGGAGAATGATGGTTGTGATATTCCGCCAACCAGGGCACCAGTTGTTTGAAAAGAGCCACTTGCCAGCATATGAAGTACGGCAAGCAGCTTTGTTTCTGTTGGGATGGTGCAGGGTGTCACCAAAGTGGGGGCCAACTGCTGTTCAATGTTTCGCAGCAGCTGCTGAATGGCCTGCCAGTTCAACCGGTACCTCTGTATGATGTCGTGTTCCCTGAGGCCCTGAAGGGTTGTTCTTGGGTGGAATATCCTCTCCTGCCTTCTGCGCTGCCTTTGGGGTCCCTGCTGGTGTTGTTGTAGCTGCTGTTGTTGCTGCTGGGCTCTGCGTCTGCGTGCACGCTGGATTAGTATCACCTCCATGGCTCCCTGTTGCTGCTCTGCTGCTGTGCTGTTTGTTCTGTGTGTTCTGAATAAATACAGGTGTATTTGCCCCATTTTAACGCCTGCCCTGACCCAGACGTTAATTTTTTTCCGCAAATCAGGCTGTGCGTAATTTTCTGGCTCCGCCTCCCGGCCGTGCGTCATTTTTGCCCGAAAGCATAAATACGACGCACGGCCGTTTAAGCCATTTTTTGGAGGGGAACGCCTACCTTGCATATAATTAATGCAAGGTGGGTTGCTGCATCCAAAAAATGACGCACACGGCGGAATTTTGTCGTCGGCGGGCTCGGGCGTCAAAGTTTAAATACGGGGCAACGTTTGCGCTGATTGTGCGTCAAAATTTTTGACGCACAATCGGCACAGACGGAGTATAAATATGCCCCACAGTACTTGAGACAACCAACAAGTAAGATAAAAGAAAAATTAAAATAACAATAAAGTAAATTTCATGAAATACAATGTTGCAAATATTCAGATAGTATTCACATGACACAATCTTGCATGACCTGCTATTCAACTGAGCATCCTGAGCTTTACCTTTTACCACATCATCACAATCATAATTTTTGTTATGTACCTCATTTTTACAAAACTCCTCATCACCCCTGTCAAAGTCACCTTGCTGAGGAACCTCACTTTGTCCATTATTGCAATCAAATTTAGTAATAATCATCAATAATTTATCCATCCACTGATACTCATCCTTGTTGACATTTTCCTCATTACTTCCTTTCTTACTTTTCACAAAGCAACTCATGCCAAAATTTGCCATCACTTAACCTTGTTGAATTAATGAATATATCTTCAACCTTTAATGGTTTAGAAAACTTAAAATCGCCTTTCCTAACCTTAAAGGGTAATTTTACTCTTACCGTATCTCTCCTTTTAATCTGACATTTTCTGGTACCTTTCATAATATCATGGTACTTCTTGTAATTTCCTTGAGCTTTTAAAATATGTTATCTTACCTCAACAGGAGACCAATGCAACAATCTAGAGTTCACCAACCACCCTTGATTATCCTTCGTGTATGGAACTCTTCCTCTAATAATAGTTTAAAGGGCTGAATTCAGTAACTGTTGGAGTTGTGCAATACATTCAGACTGTTCCCTTGGTGCTTACCTTCCAACTCAACAAGTTACTCTTTGCCACTTGCAACAATTCCTTAATAACTTTATTAAATCTCTTGACTTCTCCATTGTCGCTTGTATGATAGAGAGAAGTTACTTTGTGTTCCTCCCATTGTGCAGTAGAAAATCTTCCACAGCCTCACTTTTGAACTGTACTCCATTATCTATTACAACTCTTTTCTGTAGTCATTTGCTCTGAAAGTGTTCATCCAAGATTGACACAAATGATTTGGTATTTGCACTGTGCACAAAATTGACCCCCAGCAATTTAGAAAAGAAATCTATGGCTACTAATATATGCCACGTTTCACCCTCATCATCACATACAGGACCCATGATGTCAACTCCAATAGTTTCCCACGCTATGTCTCAAACATGGTACAGGATGTAGAGGCGGTCTCATCAGCACTTGTGAGTTGTCAGCTCCTTCCCACAATTCACATTCTCTGACAATTCTTTCCATCTCCACATCTGTTCCTGGCCACCAATAGTTACCTTTGACTTTATTTTTACTTTTAACTATTCCTAAGTGTACTTTGTGACACAATTTAACAACGGACTTCCTCAAACCCTGGGGTGGAATAACTCCTACCCCTCTCAAAAGATTATCATTCACCACCGTCAGCTTATTAGGAACTTCCCGGAAACACATTACTTCTACAAAGATTTCTTTTCTGACCAACCTTCTACCACAAATTTCCTTACATCCACCAAAGTCAAATCATTCTCAAACTCCTTCTTCCATTCGTCCCTGGTTATGGCAAACATTTTCTCATCACATGCTATTGTGATGCTTTTGTTTATTCATTTGTACTAATGGTAATTGTAACCTGCTTAAACAATCCACCACCATATTTTTAACACCAGGAAGGTAATGCAATTTATACCAACAATCCATTAGTCTTAAGGACATTCTTGTTATTCTTGGAGTAGAATTTAACAGTCCCTCTGGAGTCAGAACTTTCAATAAAGGTTTGTGGTCACACAGTATTTCAACCTCATACACCCAAACAAAACTCCTAAAGTGCTCTAAATTCCATACAATTGCTAATGTTTCTTTTTCAATTAATGAGTACCTTCCTTCCGAAGGTGATAATGCTCTTGAAGCAAAATGCCACCATGTTCTTAGTACCTTTGTCATCCCTCTGGATTAGCACAACACCATTGCCTCTACAACTTACATTTTTTTATATTAAGGAAACACCTTAATTTTGGGTCATGTCGATTTTTCTTTTATCCATTCAAGTGTTTTCTTTTATGCATTCAAATTCTGATTCTAATTTGTTTGTCCAAACAAATTAATCTCATTGTTTAACAACTGGCAGAAGATATATGTTTTCTCTGAAAAACGTGCGAAAAAACTTAGTATAAAACTAGGCCAAACCAAGAAAGGATCTTAATTCATCTTTAGTAGAGGGAGCAGGAGCTTCCCAGACAGCATGTAAAAGTTATTTTTTGGTTTCATGCCATAACTTTTAAATTTGTGACCCACGTAATTAAACTTTTCACTTTGAATTTGCATTTAGCAAATGCAGCTGTAAACCATTGTCCTGCAAAATCTGCAGGACCACATTCACCCTGGCATCGTGTTGACCCATAATCAATATGTCATCCTGAAAGAAATAGTGCCAGTAATGCCCATGAACAACTTCTGCATTAATTTCTGAAATACAGCTATGACCAAAGCTAGTCTTAACTGAATACAATCATATCGGAAGCATCCTGGTGATGTCATAAAAGCTGTTACACTTTTACTGTCATCATGAAGCCTGATCTTGTGATACACTGAAGGCAAGTCAATCAATGTAAACCCTTTCATCCTCTTAATATATGACAGCATCTCATTTATTTTAGATAAGAGGAGCCTTTCTACAACTATATTGTTGTTCAAATGCCTCAAATCCATGTATAAGTGAATTTTCCCATTAACTTGTCTCTCAACAACTATTTGTATTTGCATTTTATGCCCATAGGCATCAAAGCACTAACCATCAGAGAGAAACAGCCTTCAAGGAGGGGGGAAATTAAGAAGAGGAAAATAACCAAGTCTTCAATTGCTTCCGGAAGGCGTTACGAAAATCTATGCCATAAAGTGGCATCGTCTTCCAAAGTTTGGCCGCTGCTATCAAAAAGGCGCCACCTCCCCATTTGGCCTTTTGAAACTTAGGAATGACCACCTGCCTCATACAGGAGGATCTTAGTAGTCTTACAGGGTGGTGCTACTGAAATGCAAACCTCATGGAAATTGGCCCTTGCTGGTTCAAAGCCTTATGTACCATACATAGGGCTTTAATATGCACTCTCTGTGTGATCAGCAGCCAGTGCAGGGAGCACAAGGCTTCTCTTACTGAGAGACTTTGAGGTATATTTAGAACCTAATGGGCTGCTGCATTCTGGACCACCTGAAGTTGCCTGAGAGATGATTTACTGATGTTGACATAAAGTGCATTGCAACAGTCAGGCCTAGAAGTCACTGCAGAAATCACAACTTCAGTTTTAAGTTCAGAAGGAATAATAAGCAATATTTTCCTCAACATCTTGAGGCTATAAAAACAAGCACTGGTCATTCTGTTGACTTTTGTGTCAAAAGTCAGTTTATAGTAAAAAATGACTCTTAAGTTCTTTGAGGTGTCAACTAGGGTGGGAAGCTGACCACATATATCAGGCCACCACACCCCTGACCACACTGAATTCTGGGCACCAAAGATCAGAATCCCTGACTTTCCAGCATTACGTTTTAGGTAATCCTCCTCCATCCAACTGCTGACATCTAACATGCATTGTTTCAACTTTTCAGCCACAACCTGTTAATCCTTAGACATTGAAAAAATTATCTGCATATCGTCTGCGTAAGACTGAACCTGGAATTCAGTGGACCGCACCAGGGTTGCAAGTGGAGCCACATAAAGAATAAACAAGTGAAGACCCCTGTGGGACTCAACATGGCAGTTGGAGAGGGGGAGCCCTAAAATTACCGCAAATAACTATATGGGTTCTATTGGGGAGAAAAGAACTCAGTAAGGCCAGTAGGGTGTCCCCTATCCTAGGCTGGCACAGTCTGTGCAGCAAGTTGTTTGGGGACACCATGTCAATTGCTGTAGATAGATTCAACATCACGAAGACTGATGCACCACCCTGGTCTACTTGCTGTCACCAGAGCAGATTCCGTGCTGTGTCCACTACAGAAACCATTTTGAGAAGGATCTAAGATGTTTTGAGTGGCAATGACTTCCATCAGAATTTGATTCATACATCTTTCTAAGATTTTAGCTGGAGCAGGGGCGTATGTTTTTTTAGATCATCTGATGATCCATTTGGCTTTTTTCTTTTTTCTTAGACGAATAACAATCGCCTCCTACCATAGCTGAGTAAATATTCCTGTGTTGGTAGCTTGTTTCAGAATCTTTACTTGACAGGTAGTTATAAGATCTGGTGCCAATTGGAGAACCCTGGGGGATATGGGTACTCAGAGTATCCTGACATTAGTTGTATTGATACATTTTTTGTTTGAGTACAGGTTATGAGGGGAAAGGAAGGTAGACTACCAGAAGCTTTTTCAATATTGGAGTTTTCTATCTCCCAGAGGAAAAGGGCCCCCATCTTCCACAAAATTCAGCTCTGAGAAGATTTTCACAATGTTCTCCTTAAAATAGTCTGTGATACTGTTGCCGAAGCATTGTGAATTTTCTAAAGGCTGCTGATTTGGAGGTTTAGCTAACTCTTTTGCCACCTTAAAGAGCTCATTTAGAGTATTTGTGGTTGTGCATATTTTACCTGATAGTAGGCTGATTTGGCCTCTGCAATAACCCACTCATAAGTAACATTTGAATCTTTGTGTTTAATCTTTTCCTCGTGAGTCAGGGTGGCCCTCCAACTATGTTCTTGTCCCCGACATTGTCTTCTTAAGGCTCTTAAATTTTCTGAAAACCAAGGTGCGGATGCTTTCGATCTCAGACACACCTCACGTTGGGGAAATATCTTCTATAGCTACTCAACCATCAAGTGTATGTCCGGTCTTATGTGTGGGGGCATTCACCAACTGAGTGAATCCAAAGTTATTCATAAGTTTGAGGAAAGTGGCAACATCTTTGCACTTCTTACCCTCCAGATGTAAATTATAATCACCTAGTATTGGGGCTGGCAATAAAAGGTTCAATAATTTGATCCCATTTTGCATTGTATTGGGTCCATGGGTGGGGGTGGTATATCAAGAGTCCAGAAAGATAAACTCTATGGTTGCCTTTTAACCTAAAATGTGCCATTTCACAATTATCATCTAATTCCGTCCCAATTGGTTCCAGGGTGCCATTGAGAGGACTTTTCGAAATGATCACTAGTCTCATCTTCTCTCCAGGATGGCCAATCTGCTCTTATAATGAACAACCCAGGTCGGGGTGGCCACTATTTGCTCAGGGTCAGAATTTTCCTTGGTCCACGATTCAGAAATTAACAAACAATCCACTTCATATAACTCAATCAATTCATGTCTTTCAATTCATTTACTAAAACACATTTAATACCTCCTCCTTGGGTCGACTCAGCCCTCACTGTCTGCTTTCCCTTGAGATTATGTGGGGCAATCCACTCAGCCTTGTCGACTTGTTTAATTATCCCCTCCTTCAACAGCCTCTCTATCTCCTGCTCAACCTCTTTCCTCACAATCCATGGAATTTCCCTAATTTTGTGCACTTTGGGAACCGCATCTGGTTTTCATTCTATCTTGTGTGAATATCCCTTTGATGTCCCAATCCTGCCAGAAAAACTTGCTGTTGAATTCAGTTCCATTAATATCTTCACAATTAGAGACTAAAACTTGTTCTTGGCTGTTAGGGTTTTAAATGGTATCTTATGTTCTCAGATCAACCCAACATAGCACAGACACACCATACTCTGCTACATACAGTTTTCTAACAGTCCTCCTCCTTTTGAATTCAAAAGTCAACCTCCTGTAACCAATCAAATGGATGGGTTCCTCTGTGAAACTTTCAGGAGTTACATCTGATGGGTGTAAAGAATTACCAAAATGCTTGCAATTTTTTTTTTTTGTCCACAATGGTGTACAGTGACTCTGAGTCTCCAACTATAAGTTTCTCCATCCCACCAAGCATGGCATGACTGACTGGTTTAGTTCTAGAATGTCTGGATAGGAGATTCACAGGAGAGAATGTCACCTTTCCATTGGTATCATTCACTAGTGGATCCTTGCTTGGGCACTGCTGCAGGAGGGTAATCCCCAAGCAGAGATCCACCCACTAGGCCCCATGGAAAAGGGGGAGTGACCTTTTAGGAAAGGGTTTGTGCTTCCTCCACCACAGGGAAACCTTTAGTCTTCCTGCCCTCCTTAATGGTAGATGGGGCAATTACCCCATTTTCCCTCCCTCCCGGGGTGCAGAAAGCCCACTAGACACCAGGGATTCTTTTAAATATATATCTTTGTAGGGGTGGGGTCTACCCAGCATGGGATGACAATGCACCCACCCCATTAAAATTTGGAAAAAGTATTTTTGCCACCTGGGGGTCCAAATGTAGGAATTACGCCATCTGCCTCCCCCCCCCCCTGGATGGCAGAACTCCCCCTAGACACCAGGGATTTTGTTTTAATTGCAGGCATGACGGCTGCCCAGCATGGGCATAGCCATGGCCCTCCCCTATAAAAAATGGAGAACAGCCTTTCTGCCCCCAGGAAGCAGATTACTTTGTTTAAAGGATTGTAGGGGTCGGGGGCTGCCCAGCATATGCATGGCCATGTGCCCACCTCTATAAAAATTGGGAGACAGCTGTTCTGCCCCCTGGAAGACAGAAAGCTCTAAAGTAGCCAGGAATTTTCTCTTTTTAAATGTAAGGGTGGGGGCTGCTCTGCATGGGCATGGCCATGCCCTCACAATAAGTAAATGGGGGGACAGTCTTTTTGCCTCCCCCTGGGAGCAGATGGGGTAGTTACCCCCATCTGCTTCCCTCAGGGGGCAGAAAGCCCACTGTATGGAAGTAATATATATTTATAATAAAATAATGGAGTGGGTCTGTCCCAGGCTAGCATCAGGCCCCACCTCCACCCCTAAAACCTCAACAGTCTTTGTGCTTCCCTGCGGACTTAAGCATCCCATTCCATTGGCAAGCAAGAGGACATTTGATTTGTTGGAGTTTTGTTTTTACAAATGAGCCAGGAGAGTTTGGCTAACTGCCAGTATCATCCCACTTGCAGTGGTGCACATTTTGGGACTCTGTAGGCTGCCACCTGAAAAATCCTACCAGACCCGGAGAGTTCTGAAAAATAGATATCTGGAGAGTTCAGGATGGTATGCTTAGTATGCATCCCACAATATGTTCTTACCCACAATGCCCTGAAAACCTCAAACTTTGACTAAAAACACAGTTACCCCACATTTCTACAAGGAAAACTCCTGGAATCGGCGAGGAACAACATTTTCCCTACCAAACACAGTTCCGCCAAGTCTCCTTATAAAAACGGTACCTCACTTTTGTGAGTGGGCCAAGAGACTTTGACACAAAAGGCCTTAAAGTGCTACATGGAACAGGGATAGCTGCGAAACTTGGGGCCATGCTCGGCTGCCACCCATGGAAACTTACCAACCACAGACATTTTTGAAAAGTACATAACCAGTGGTTTCTAGGATGGTGTGCCTTGTGTAAATCACATGAGGTTTTCTTTCCCAAAATGCCCTGCAAACCTCAAACTTTGTCTGAAATCACACATTTTCCCTACATTTCTGTGATGGAAACTTCCGAAATCTGCAGCAATCCTCAAAGTTCCTGCCACTGGCATCGCCCCACTTGTGCCAATAAAAATGCGGCACCACTCGTGTAGTTGGGCCTAGTGCCAGTGACTGAGTCAAGTCTGCCTGTTCTTGAAAGCTGGGAAGATGGTGATTTTAGCACTGCAAACCATTCATTGATGCCATTTGCAGGCAAAAAACAGACACACTCTTCTTTTGTCCCATTTTTTCCCCAAAAAACTAAATGTAGCTATAGTTTGGCTAATTTCTCGATCCCCTCCAGGGAAATCCACAAACTCTGGGTACCGGATGTTGGAAAAATGTTATGGAGGCCTAAGCATGAACTACCCCAAATAGCCACAAAAGACTTAGCACTTGGGGGCGGGGGATATTGGGAGGCTAGTAGCAAAAGGGTTAATATAATATCCAATATGTACAACGTTTACTGATTATTTGTGCTCCAGTGTCACAGTATGCTGATTGGTTTCATTATAACTCTTTCCTGGTAATAATGAATTTTACACCCCATTGGGTGCAGGGTGTACAAGACTGTTGGAATCACCTACTATTTTTGCAGTTACTACAATTATTACAGTGTATTACCACTATTACTTAATTTTGTTGTTTTCAACACACACAATTCATTCATGCATTCATCCATAAATTCTCATATCAAATTATTCAAGAATCTATCCAAGGGCTCACTCTCTTGTCAATTTATGCACTCATTCATCATCTGCAAGCATCTATCCTAGCACTCAGTAACCTATCCATCCACCCATCAATTCATAAACTCACTCCATGCGCTCGACTCATATACTCTATCTCTGCATTCACTCGTTCATCCAATCTTCATATTCAGCGACTTAGACATCCACACATATATACTTGCTCATTAAATAAAAAAATATCATGTTCTTTCACTGAACATCACTTTGCTCAAAGGCTGTGTCTGTAAAGCAGAGTAAAAGTTAAATTTGAAATACAACCAATCCAGACCGGATCGGAAGACTTAAACAATGGACTAAATCCCCTGTCTGGAAAAAATGGGATGCAAACTGCCCTACTTTGTTCCATGACCAAGGAAGCGAGTGATCTGCAGAGTAGTCTAACAGATGTTGTGTGTAGAGGGCTTGTGCCTACCTGACAGTCAGTTTCTCAGACGTGAGGGGACCTCACCTGAAATGTATATTTTTTTCTGAAATATACAAGGATCTGCTTAAGAGCCTAGATCCTGCCTGCCTGCCTGCCTAAATAGGGAAAGAGTGTGCCTTACCCTGCAGAGGGAGAGAGGTCCAGCATGTCCCCATCATGTGAAGAACTGAGAAGCAGCTGAAGAACAAAGAGAGTGAGTTAGGAGTGACCCGTGTGGCCAAAGGCCTCCCCAAGCCTCTCTGTGCTGTTCCAGTGAAGATTTCTGTCTCACTCAGCAGTCCACTGCAGGCTTTAGATTTTGGAAGTGCCACTGCTGTTGTAGTAAACATCAATTATACAGCTGCTGAAGAGGGAGGCCAGTATTGGCTGAGAGGCTGCTGCACTGATGAAGATTGGTGTACCACCCAGACCTGCCCAGAGAAAACTCTCTGTGTGTCTTGACACAAATAAGACTTCCACAGCAGCTCCCACAAAGAAAGGACCAGTGTTGTAAGAGTGAGAGAACATCAAATGCACACCGTACAACATGAACTGCAACACAACCAAGAACAGGTAAACTTAGGGCCATAAACATAATTTAGGGGCTGCAAGGGGTCGCAGCTGACCCTCCCTTGAAATCCCTGGCACTGCCTTTGTGACCCCCAACCTCAGAGATGGCAAATCAGTGCACAGGGCATATAGGCAGCTCCCCTATATGGGCATCAGTTTGGGCTGCACTCTTCATTGTATTGTCAATTTTTTTAATTACGCTAATAGTGTAATAGTGGATTGATTATATATATCTATATATATACATATATATATATGTATATATATATATATATATAGTCACTGAAAAAAACAAAGGTTATAGGGAAAGTAGGCGCAAGTTACTGTTACCTTAGGGCACGTTTTATAGTTACTTGAAAGAACTCTAGCTATAACTGCTGAATTTCTATGGTTTTGTACAAGTAAACTCAGAACTTAACTAAAGTGTCATTGTAACCTTTGTTTTTTTTTTTCAGTGAATTTCTAAGGTTTTTTAAAATTATTTTTCCTAACCATAACGTCCCTGTAATGTTATTTTTTTTAGTGAATTTCTACAGGTTTTTTTAACATAAAGTAATTTTCATAACTATAGGTCAATCCAACCACCTTTGGCCATGTGCAGTGGTGGTTGTTGGCCACAAAGCCTCACCTGTGGCCAGACCCTGTAGCCGACCCCTATAACCACCCAAACATGTGCTGAGCACGGTCTTCGGCGGTGCACAGTAATGGTTGGCTGCAGGGCCAGTCCCTGCAGCCAGCCCCTATAACAACCCAACCCCAAACGCCCCGCCCGCTCTGAGCCCCAGGGACCCCATCCCCATTATAGTTACCTTAGGGCACGGGTTATAGTTACTTGAAAGAACTCTAACTATAACCGCTGAATTTCTATGGTTTTGTACAAGTAAATTCAGACCTAACTATAACACCCCTGTAACCTTTTATTTTTGCAATGAATTTCTATGGATGTTTAACGTAAAGTAATTTTAATTACTATACGTTATTCCAACCACTGCCTTTGGCTGTGTGCGGCTGGGGTTGGTTGAAATATATATACATATATATAGCATGACCCTCCCTGGCAGCTGAGGTAATTATGAAAAACATGCTTTTGAAATGTATGTTTTGTTGTTTTGTGCAAGCCTGCAGGTGAGAGTGTATTTAAGTGAGAGTGTGTATGTGTAAGCATGTGTGATTGAGTGAAATAGAAGATCTTGTATCTTGAGAAAAGGGTGTGTATGCTTAGGGCATCACCTACATTTAGAACTGTGACATAATGGCAGCGATGACTGGCCATACCAAATGTGCTTAAGCACTTTGCTGCACCTAACTCTTCTCAGTGACTGCACTGGAATGGATTAGACATCAGTCCTCGTTATGTATTAGCAATACAGGCTGTTCTTGGGGGCTCTGGGGCTCTCATTGGTTCACATAGACCACCATCTAAATAACCTGCACTTTATTGCAGTTGTATACTTTCTCTAAACTTCCGGTGTTCTATGTTAATCACAAAGTGCCCTCGGTGTAATTATCTGCGGTGCACATCAGTGTGAACTCAGGGGTCAGTTAGATGTGGTGGACAAGCAGCCCCATGCAGCTCCTCATTCTTTCTCCTATTTAGGAGTCATAGGTAAGGAAATGTGCACTGCCTGTACTCAGCCTTTCCACTGGAAATCCAGCACTGCTCAGTGCCCAAAAGGCTTGCTGTCTTTTCCTTCCTTCAGTGACAAGAACTGAGTTAATTCGATTGGAGTACCATTTGGGCTTCCTTTACAGACCCAATACCAACTGATTGATTTTCATAAGTATAGTGTAGAGGCACAGTCGCCCTTTCTAGGACTGATCCTGACTCTGTTCACTTAGGGCTTTCTTGTAAATGGAGCAGGTCCTTGGGTCATACTTCAGAAACCCGATAGGGTCAGCCCTCTGATTTGTGGCTGCCATTTCCATTCAGCCATGGCCCTGTAGAACACAGAAGAAAAATCTTAATCTGTTTCACACTATAAAGCCCCTGATTATGCACATAGCATGAGACACCCCCTAATGACTATGAAGAAACTCTGGCATACTTTCTTCCCTACATGCAAAATCATGGCAGGTGTTCCCCTCCCACAATCTTTTGTTTTTTAACATGTTTAGTTGGACTGGGAATCGTCTTACATCCGCACCAAAGCCCCTCTATAAAACATCATACTGTTCTGACTAATGCAAAAAAGCTAATTCCAGAGTCGGTAACTTCAGTCACTTGATGGTACCAATGTATCTCTGCATGTTTTCTAAGGGGTGGAAATGCACCTCGGCAGCACTGTTTACATTGACAGATTTGTACTATTTCACTTCTGGCAGTGCACGCGCTTGCTGCCCGCCTCGCAAACAAAGATACAGACACCTATACTTTCAGTAAATTGGGGGGGGAATAATCCTGCTCTGCCGTCTGCACCTTTTTTTATGGCCCCCAGCCTCCGAGAAATAGTTCTGGTCTTCCGGGGCTGATATCGGGTGGTCTAGTGGCAGACCATTAGACCCTTACACAAACATTACAAGGTTGACTGTCAGAAGGTAAAGCTCACATAGGCACCCTTAATGCAGGGCAACCGCTGAGAGCAGGATCTATTGTTATGAACTAGCTCTGGGAGAACTCAGTGGCTGTCTGCCTCCAGTATACCAGTGGCTGCATCCTTGTTCACTCACAAGGTCAACCTAAGGTTAAGCCCTGGCCCCTTTAGGAAGTCCAGTAGCCCCAAGAGCTGCCTCTCACCGGAAGGAGAGGTAAACATCGCCTCTGTTTTCTTCCTGCTTCTTTTCTAACTGCAGCTGATTTGAGGTATGGTTGGTGTCCCACCTCTTCCCTTTACTTTGCTGAAAGGGGTTGTTTGTAAGCAGATGCTCCACAGAGTAGAGGAAAAAAGCAAACAGTTTAGAATGATTACAATCTTCCACCTCAAGACCCTTATTTTATAAGTGGGTGCAATTATTCACCCTTTCCAATTCCTGAGGTCCATGCAGAGGAACAAGAATAATAATGGGAGTCGAAGCACATGGCTGCTGCTGTCTACCTTCCTCTGTCATGGTTACTGACATCAGACTTTGAAGTCTTACAGTTACATGGGCTTCAAATATTAGAGCAAGTATCAGTTTAGTGAAATTCAGTCACAAAAATACACCCCATAAACACCATTAAACACTTAATTGTGGAAGAGTGTATGCCTCATTGATCAGGGTTGTAGATCAAAGAGGAAATTAATTTAACGACAGTCTCAGAGCTTAACATTTCTGTATATTATCTCCATGCATCTGTAAGAGGTATTTTCTGCAAAGCACTGTGACACATAAATACATTGGTTCATGAGATGTTGTATATGCCATTGTACCTATCATCTTGCCTTTTTCAGTACGTCTAGAGAGAGCTGTGTTTTTTTATATGTAAACTTGTTATATGCTATATTCCTTGAAACTGACATTGACACTAACAGCGTGTTATTCTCTCATTCTTTATGTAAGTGCAAGGCTACATCAGGAAGTGGCTAACATATTTCATTCACCTTCATTTAAAACACCATGTGATATATTTCTTAATAAATAACAGCATTTAATCATACAATTGTTTTTCATGTATTTTAAATATATTATTAGTGACGTATGAGTCAACATGAGCAAATTCAATATGTCACTCCTGGGCATGTGAGCAGAACATATCTCATACAGTTTACCATTAGGTACATTTCAACTGTTGGTTCACCTCAATGTCACATAGCACAAGGAAACAACCCCTCAATCTCAACCTTAATCTTGCTACATTTGTCTTTGATGTAGTGCTAAATTATTTACTGTGCACAAATAATCACACATCATTATACAAGGTTGGCACCTTCAATCATCAGCGGTATCATTCCATTGACATGGGAAGATCAAGGATTAATTAGTGGGGAGGAATGTAGGTATTTAAAGGTGGACCATCCAAAATTACCAGTGTTCTACCTGATTCCTAAAATTCACAAGAATGCTTTAAAACCACCTGGAAGGCTTATAAGTGCAGCAGAAGGAAGCTTGTTTGAATTTGTGTCAAAATACATAGATACATTTTTTAATCTGATGGTGCAGCATTTGCTTTCAAATTTGAAAGACACAACAGAATTCTTACAATGAGTGTTTGATTTGAGCTGGAAGAGTGACATGTTACTTATGACATTGGATGTTACAGCTTTATACACAAGCATTCCACATAAAGATGGAGTGATATCAATAGCATATGTTTTAAGATCTAGACAAATTACATTTTACAAACACAGTATCATGCTGAGCAGTGTGATCAACTGGTGTCTCCAACACAATATCTTTTTCTTTAACAATGAAATCTTTGAACAACAGTGTGGAACTGCTAAGGGTACCTGTTTTGCTCCCAGTTACGCAAACTTGTACATGGGTTGGTGGGAGGAACAGATTCTTAATAGTCCACCATTAGACATTTGGAATGATCACATAGAAATGTGGTTGCGAGATATAGATGATATTTTTGTAATTTGGAGAAGAAATGTGTAGAGTGCTGAAAAGTTAATTAATGATATTAATGATAATGACTTGAACTTGAAATTTATGGGCAACATTAGTAAACAAGAAATTGAGTTTTTGGATGTTAAGATTATAATAGAAAATTACAAATTACAGACTATGTCATATAGGAAACCCACAGCAGGAAACAGCTTATTACATGCAGATAGTTTTCACCCCAAACCATTGAAAGAAAATATTCCATATGGAGAGCTATTACGAGCTAAAAGGATTTGTAGTATTGAGAGTAAGTTTGAAGAGGTGGAGAATGAAACGATAAATAGATTGAAAGCAATAGGATATTGTAATACAACACTGGCAGAGGGAAGTAGAAAGATAGGACATCGCACAAGAGACAACATTTTGTTCCATACACAACAAAATAATAATAAGAAATTAGATAAACAGCATAATTGTTGCTTCATAACTACCTATAATACTGCACACACCCTAGTGAGGACGGTATTGCAGAAACATTGGCATATGTTGAGAAGTGATCCCATCATAGGAGGTGATATTAAGAAAACTCCACAAATCACTTACCATAAAGGAAAATCTATGAGAGATGTATTTGTGAGAAGTGATATCAGACAAAGTGAGAAAAGTGAATCAGCAAGACGGTTTCTTTAAATGTTTGAAATGTAAGGCATGGAAAAATGGTGAAAGTATCAGAACAGTTGAGATGAGCGGTAGAACTGTCCACAAGATCAGGTGATTATATACTTGTAAAAGTGATCATGTAATATATACTTTGAAATGTAGCTGCCCTAAAATCTATTTAGGAAGTACTAAGCTTCAGGTCCACAAACGCATTTTACAACATCTACGAGCTGTCCAGAACAGAGATGATAGTTATCCAGTTGCAAGATACATTCATGAGATACACGTAGGGGATGCAAAGGATCTCAAATATAGAGTAATTGATGGTATTTCAAAGGATGTAAGAGGTGGAGACAGGGAAAAAAACTGAGGATTTTAAAATCAAGGTATATATTAGTGTTTGACACCATGGAACCATATGGACTGAATAAGAGTGAAGAATTGTATATACACTTAAATAGTTAAAATGGATAGATAACAAGATATTATACCTTACATAATAACACAATGATCCATATATTAGGTTTCCCGTGAGAGAACAATTGTAAGCAAATAATCGGCTGAAGAATTACTTGTATATCGATTGATTGTTACAATGGGCTATATTTAGAAGATTTGGTATGGCAATCATGTATTTGGTTATTACGAGAAAAAAATCAGAAGCTTTTAAAAAAAAATCTTTTTCACAATTACTTGTTTGTAAAGTACAGTATCATAGTATTATATATTAAAATGATGATACTCAATGGATATTTTATCTAAACTTGTGGACGAAATAGAATTGTCATTGAGTGAGCCCACTGGGGCACTACTGATAACAAATGAAGTCAAGGAATGGATTTGGTATGATTAGCAAAGTTATTGATCAAAATTTGGTATGAAAATCATATATTTAGATGTTTTGGTCGGTACTGATAATGTTTGTATTCAGTATAGATCAATCAATGGTTAAAATATGTAACCATCTTTGTCATTATGTGCACTTTGGTCGCTTTCATGAATGTGAATTTTAGAACATGAGTAAAATTGTATATAATAGATGGTACACATTCAGAATTAGATACATAATAATTGATGCCATGGTCATTTTGAATAATAATGCAGTTTAATTATGAACATTGCCGAAGTGATCATGTAATGGTATAAATTGTAAACAAACATGCCGCGAGACAGATTGATGAAGGCAGCGATGCCAAAATGAGTTCCTGTGAACCGCTAATAAATTTCAACTACAAATTGCCTTGGATTGCCGATCTTCTTTGAAGCAAGAAGAAAGTGTTGTCATATAGACGAGGTGGCACCCGTCAGGTATCGGGCACCACCGGCATTCAGGAGCGGAGTGACCACGCCAAACAAGTGTTGATATATATATATATAAAATTTGAAGCACCATATGGCTTTCTTTTCTGTATGTGCTACTTTAGTTTGACAAGACTCCATCCTCAAACAAAGTGTGCTTGCATCTTCACATGATTCAAAAGAAACGACAAGCACATTTTTAAACCTTTGAAGTTGGCAGCTGATGAGCAGCCATTTCCACACATCTGCACATGGTTTTGTATTTTATATGTTCTCAGCTACTTTTACATCAAGCACTCTGTAGTGAAGATACATAGTCAGTTTGATGTGTAAATGATCCTTTATTCTCAACTCTGCAAGAGCATGACATGCACATTTCTCATCCCAGTACTAAGTAACAACCGCCCACCAGAGAACCTTAAAATATCCCACATTCCACATTACCTCACAATACGCATTAGAACATACCTTCCATTTCTTGCAAGCAGCAACACCACACACCCTTCCCCTTTATGTACATCAATAATAACTATATGCCATATATCATGACACACAAAGACATCAATTAATATTTCTCTGAAATATCACAAACTATCATCCGATAGCTAGGACTCAGTGCTTACTATAATATTCTAAAATACTACTAATAAACATAGCTCTGTAGGTAATTTTATTTTACCACAAATTATCTTAGTTTATTAGGAGTACAAGTAATTGTTCCCAATCTTCCCATTCTCTCCTTATTAACTGCATCTTCCCTCCCAATGTCTTCAGTTTCTTCAGTCTTCCACAATTTCTTCAGTCTTCCACTCCACTGTTGTGCTCTGTAACCTCATCATCCCCCCATAACCAATCATCCTCACCCGACTCATTTCTCTCATTGGACTTCTTCAGGGTTTCTGCCCTGAGCACTTTACCATGCGACTCATATGCCACACCTTGTTCTCACAAAATCTTGCTGTGTTTTTTAGACATATCACCACTTAATGGTTCTGAATTCATGTTTTCTCCCCTTGCAATTTTTTCACATTTTTTTGCCTTCACCCAATCTCTTTGCATCAATTCCTCTACTCTGGTACTTTTGTTTAGCATCAAAATAATCTTTGTGTATACACTGAGCTTTTCTTATATTTTCTTTCACTGTTTCTGAAGACCATTCTATTTCCCTTACACTATCCATCCACCCTAAATTATCTATGGTGTAGGGTTCTCTAGTCTACATGAGAACAAAGGGGCTAAACTCTGTGAGTGAAGGAGTTACCCTACACATCCCCAACATCCTTTTACCTCAGCCTCCCATTTCTTACATTTTCTACAGGCTATCTGAATGGTTCCTTTAATCACATGATTTAAGTGCTGAACTGCAGCATTACCAGCAGGATGATATACTGAGGTATTCAAATGTTTAATACTATTCCTTTTAAGAAATGTTTCCACAACAACTGCCTTAAATTAAGGTCCATTGTCACTCCACAGTTTTTAGGCAAATCTTCTCTCCTAAGTACACAGTCCAAAAATGTCACAACAGCCTCTGCATCAGCCCTTTATACACATTTCAGTTCTACCCACTTACTAAAATAATATTTCAACACAATGATATACTTGCTTTCTCCCATGTCAATCTGAACTGGCCCCACAAAATCTATAGCCAACATTTTCCACACCATTATAGTACACTCCATTGGCATCAAAGTAGGTCTTCTCGTCTTCAGAGTCTTATCCGAATCAGCACACTGTACACAATCCCTTACTACTCTCTCTATGTCTGTATCCATTCCAGTCCACCAGTACACAAACTTCGCACTTTTTTTGTTCTCACTATACTAAAATGCACTTCATGACATAATTCCAACACTTTCTTTCTCAAACACTGTGGGGACACAATTCTTCCTTTGCTCATGACAAAATCTGTTTCCACACTTAGCTCTTTCTGACCTCCCTGAATCCTTTTGCTACATACAGACAGCTCTTCTTGTCCAACCATTCTTTCCAGACATATTTTGTTACCATTACCAGTTCCACTGCATTCTCATAAACATCTTACAACTCCTCCTTCCTAATAGAGTCCAATCCGTCATCATCAGCACATGCCACCTGAAATTAATCCCACTCATTCCATGGCAGTTCTTTAACATGTAAAGGTATGCAACTTAAACAGTCTGCAACCTTGTTTTGTAGCCCAGCTACATATCTTATTTGGTAATTTAAGTCCTGCAATCTCATGTAAAATCTTGCAGTTCTTGCAGACGCCTTCAAGAACCCACTCACAGTAAGCAGGTTAACCAATGGCATATGATCCGTTCTCACATCAAATTCTGTACCCCATACGAACACCCTGAAGTGTTCCATGCTGCATACAGAAGCAAGCATTTCTTTTTCAGTGACTGAGTATGCTTCTTCAGCAGGAGTAAGACTTCTCAAAGCAAATCCAATTGCACAATCTCCACCTTGCACATCTCTTTGTCTCAGTACTTCACCTAAACTCTTCTTGCTGAAATCCAATGTTATTATGCTGCACAACAGTGGGTCAAACCCATGAATGGGTGCTGCACTGCTAATGTCCACTTTATTGCTCTGAAATTACCTCACACACTCTTCACTCCAATCAAATTTACTCAAAGTCTTCAACAACTGTCTCATATGTCTTTTCTGCAAACTTGCTAACAAATTTGGAGTAATACTCCGCAAGCCCTAAGAATGAGCTCAACTCATCTTTGTTCTTCATGGTTGGGGCTTCCTTAATTGTCTCTACTAATATTTTTTTAGGTTTTTTAGGTGAAATACCCTATGTACTAATGACATGCCCCAAAAGAGTGACATCTTGAAAATACAGAACTCCCTCAATACCTCTCAAAATCTCTCCTGTCAATCTCTGTTTTTCTTTGGTAACAGATATTTGTCCACCTGAAAATGCTTTTTCACTAATCTTAAATTGACGCACAGACTAATTTCACCATTGGGTTTCCTGGCAACTACTACTAGTGACATCTATTCTGAAGACTCTATGCGTTTGATTATTCCATCTTTTTTTTGTTTCATAATTATTTTTCCATTTCACTTTGGGCTGCAAAAGGCACATTTCTCACTTTGTAATTGCATTCTTTTTTTAGCACAATTCTATGCTTGAATCCCTTAAGACTTCCATTTTTTCCTGAGACCACTCCAGGAAATTCTTTACATATATCTTCTCCAACCCTGTTACATTCATCCATCAATACCACCAGCTCCTTGCTATTTGGATTCAATAAAATGTCCAAACTTCTTTGGTCCCTCCATCTTAATACACATGGCTCATATTCTGCAACACACAACTTTCCAGTGGCATTCCTTCCTTTAAACTTGAATGAAATGTCCCTATACCTTATTATTGGTATAGTCTCCCCTGTAAAGCTCTCTGGTGTGATGGCTGAATTCTTCAATTCTTTCTCAATTGCTCTCTCAAGTTTTTCCTTCCATTTGCCCTGATTAATTATCGTGTATAGTGAGCCAGAATCAGCCAATAAAATCACTGGGATCCCTGCCACCACCACTTTACATTTGTTCCTGGATACAACATCTATGTCCAAAATGTTTTCCTTTACCACTAAAATATACTCATCCGCCTCTGAAAGATCCTCCTTTGATGTGGAGTCCCTTTGAGAGTCAGAAACACACATAATGTTCTTCATTATGGGCCAGATGTATAATTTTATCCAATAGCAATTACCTAATTGCGATTTTTTGCGAATCACAATTAAGTAATCGCTACTGGAATGTATGAAACTCCAGGAGTTTCATACTGCGATTCGCAAGGGCTCACAAATGGACCTACCTCATCAAAATTCATGAGGGTGGCTGCAATTTACGAGCCATTGCAAATGGCTACAATCACAGGGATAGTGGCCTTCTAAGCTCAGTAGACCACCATGTTGTGATTGCTTTTCAATAAAGCAATCTTTTTCTTTTTAAATGCAGCCCGTTTTCCTTAAATGAAAACGGGATGCATTTAAATATGAAAAATGAAAAGTTTTCTTTTTATATTTTAAGAGTAGGCAATGGTCCGTGGGACCATTGCCTGCTCTTAAAAACGTTTTTGCATGCATTCACAAAGGGGAAGGGGTCCCTTAGGGACCCCTTCCCCTTCGCGATTGGGTTACCGCCTACTTGGAGTAGGCGGAAACTACGATTGTTTTGTGACCGCATTCAAGGTCACAAAACAATCATACATACCTCTGCAATTCGGTATTAGGAAGGGACGCCCTTGACACGCCCCTTCCTAATACTGAATCGGTATGTAGTCACAAATCCAATTTGCGATTCGGTTACATACCAAAACGCATTTTTGTGATCACAAATGGCCCGTTGGGCCGTTTGCGATTGAAAATATGTTTTATACATCTGGCCCTATGTCTCTTTTTCTACACATTTTTGCAAAATGACCCATCAGCCCACACACTGAGCACTTCTGATCTCTTTCCCTACATTTCTTGCTATTTGCTTTGAATTAATGGCTTCCACTTATATAGCAACTTACATTTCCTTGTTTGAATTCCCTGTCTGTATTCTTTACAGTGACTTCAGAACTTTTCACATTTTTCTCACCTACATTCTTCTTGTTTCCTGAAAAGATTTGCCACTTTTCTTTCCACTGACAATACATATCTCTGTGTTCTCTTTATTTCGCTCTAATGCTGCTTTCACACATCTGTTGGAGATTTCTGATTTTCTTACAATTGCCAACACTTCTTTTAAAGTAGCATTTCCACTTCCTCGTAACCTTTCCTGCACACTCTTGCTATCGGTATGCATAATCAGCAGATCTCTTGGTAACTCTTCTTGCAATGGCCCACATCTGGAAGCTACCACAAATTTCTTTAGAGCCGACACATAGCAGTAATTGGCTATGCAAACTGTTGGTGCATAATATGGCTCCAAATCATCCAATGCATTGACATGCACATCAGTTTCACCAGCATTCTTTCTTCTTTATTCCATTGAATTATACTGTTTACTCCCTTTGGGCCTCAAGGAATGTAGCAAAATACCTTTCTTGGTTTCAGGCTCTAAGCTTTCTTTGTCAATGGTTGTCATATAGTTACAAAAATAATCTTCCCACTCCTGCCACTTCATCCGTGGCTCCCCAGGTACAGGTTGGAAAGGTATGGGTGGTGTGAATGTGAATGTTTGTGCTGCACAAATGACTATTATTCTGTACTATCTCAGTATTGTAACAGTAAATATACTACATCAATACTGATTAAACAGAGACATTTCGCCACAGTTATTTGTCCATGAGTAATTTAAATATTATCCTGATGTCAAGATGTGCGTATGATCGTTAATGAATGCGCTAACTTAAGTCCTCACCGGTGTAGTGTCACCTCTGGCCATTGCACCAACTGACACACTTGAAGGGGTGTTTGTCACAGCTGAAGTTGCTCCGCATTCTTTCACCGCATCACAGCAGCTTGATCGTGCCTCTGTGCCGCTCTTTCACTATTAACTGTAACCTCTGCTGCCTTACTTCAAGGACTGTATCCCCAATCACGCTGATCCTTCCAGATGCCGTGATGAAACACTGCTCCACAAATCCAATTAATGTTAGGCAGGCTGAAACTTACACTTGTTTTAATTATTGATAAAACTCCTTCCGTAGCCTCTAGTTCTACCAGTACGCTGTGTTCTATGCAGAGTTGAGATCATCGTTAAATTGTAGTGAAGCTACACACTCAATATGAATTGTAAATGATCCTCTATTCTCAACTCTGCAAGATCTGGGCAGACAGAGAACGAAGAGGCACATACCTCATCCCCCCACACCAGAAAACCTTGCCATAGCCCACATTCCACATTACCTCACAATAGGCATTACATCATACCTTCTAATGCTTGCCAGCAGCAACACCACACACTTCTTAACAAGAACACCAATTCAAAGGGATATTGTCAAATGTATTGTGTTCAACCTTTTAGATGTATAATGCCCTTGGTGTACCCCTTTGCTGATTCCAATACAGAACAAGCTTTGGCAAAGCCAAGTGGTCTGAGCTACTGTAGGTGAATGTTTTGATTGTTAGTCATAGCAAGCAGTATAATGAGAGAGAGGACATGGCAAGCTCAATGACTATACAAGGGTTTCTAGGTGTTGCTCCTCTAAGTATGTTCAGAAAAAAAGGCAATATGCTGCTCAATCAAGCCACTGCAGCAACCACCAGTGTCTTCTTTCTGTATGCCTTTGAAGCAGACATTTCTTTATTATTTTCAATTCGGTATATACATATATATGTACAACGTGCTTCACAGTTTCAAATTGCACACCTGTCTTCTATAACTACCATAAATACCAGGTGCTAATATTTCATAATTTCATCCCACTAATTTTAACAATCTAGAAGTATGAAAGGTAGAACTGATTGTGTCCGGATCATATATATTGAGTTATTATTAATGTCAGGTGTCAGTGGCAACAAGCATTGTCACAAAGCTATCTTCCAAGTTCATACAGTGACCCTTCATGTGCACCCTCAACAGTCCTGGGAATCCATGATGACTGTGTGTACGTCACATATTTCAATTAATCATATCAGATCACTTAGACATGCAAAAAGAGAAGTGTGAAGTACAATAATCCATGATTTATTTTTATGAATAAATCTAGCACCTGTTACAACTTCCACAGCTTTCACCTGCATTGTGAATATTATTGCCCACTTTCACAGAAAGACATATTCGAGGAAAAAGAAAGGCAGGGTTCCTGCAGCCAAAGGCAGAAGCAGCTGTATTGTGCTGCCAATTGTATAGCGCTTTCCTACCCCTTGCAAAGTAGAAAGTGCTTTCCAAATGATCAAGTCACAAGCTACTCCACTCCTAATGTATGGTTAGTAAAGTCTTTTGAGTGGTGGTTGTGGGAGGAAATATGGTGTTGAACTTGAGGTTTGGAGGTGTAGTCTAACTGTACCAATGTGCCATCCATGATCATGAAAGTCTTGAACAAAGTCTGTCTGGAATATAGGTCATCCTCCTGAAGGTCGTGACCCTGATTAAAGGAATATAACTAGAAGTCTAGGATCTTCTTTAACTATGTAGCACTAAATAAAATAAGTAAACAAAAGCTGTCAATATTTATGGCTGCTCCATAGATTCCAAACACTAGTCAAAGGAAGTGTTTAACAACCTTGGCTAGCGCAATTACTGGAACTAGGAACTATCACTATAACTTTCGGTTTTTAAGTTTTCCAAGAAACCTTTCAACAGACTGAAGAAAATCCATAGCTCTGTTCCCACAAGCACTGCCATGAACCTTTGATGCAATCATATGGCACATATATTCTAGGTTCTAGTGTCAAGGGAGTCCCTGAAATCCTGGATTTAGGGGAGGTAGGGATGTGAAGGCTAGTGGCCAATGGGCAGCTAGCTCCTGCATCTAATCCGCCCCTGAGGTACCACATCCTGTGGCGTCTGTCACCTTTTACTACCCAGACCCCTTTATTTTGCCACTCCTAACATGACAGAAATCAAAGTGTAGTGCACAGACCCAGCTGCTCACCTAAGAGGTGTGGTCTGCCTTATGGCGGTGTGCACTACCCTGCATAGGTAATTTCCTCCCTGCCCGGGGGACAACACAGATTGGCTATCAGGGGTGGTGTAGCCTTTGAAGCGCATTGCCCAGCTGGGGACAGAAGGTGTGTGCTCCTTCCTGCCTCAGCCTTTGCCTCTGACTCCTTGGAGTGTTCACATTTCCTGGCAGGAGGTCAGATTCCTGCCTTGGTGGCAGAAGGCATGGAACAGTGTGGGCTGGCAAGCCAGAGCACAAATATGCTGGGACAACCAGGTAAGTAAACTCTTAGCTTCTACCTGGGTACATGTCAGCCGTCCATCAATACCAGATTCGTGTCAGGTGAAAGAAGACACATCGTTTAACACCAAACTTGAAATATCTAGGTGGTACCATAATGGAGCTAGCAACCCAGATCTGCAAGTCTTATGTTATCCTACGGACCAGCTAACATTTATAGTGTACTTTAATGGAAAAGACACTATAGAGACATATAAGCTTGTGCTTACATGCATATACCTTAAAGATAATGTGCCCTGCCTCCTGGGCTGAAGAGGCCTTCCTTAGGGGTGTCTGACATATATGAAAGGCAGTGCATGAGACTGTGCCTCACACAGTGAGGGCACAGTCGTGATCGAGCAGTTTGTACTGCTCCTGCAGTCTTCAATGGCAGGCCTTCCATCAGCGGTTTACTAGGGTCACCCAGGGTGGCACAAACTCATGCTGCAGCCCTGGGGACCCCTCTACCGCCTATGCCCTGGGTGCCCCAAGTATAATTTACTGGTGACATATAAAGGTGTAAAGTCTTTGCCAATTAGAGAATCACCAAGTTGACAAATCAGTTTAGAGAACGAGCACGAGAAATGGGGCCTGGACAGCAGGCTCTAGTGCACTAACAGAGTCATAACCATCAGCATCTAGTGATAAAAATGTGGACAAAAAGTGAGGGGCATCTGCAGAGAGCCCGGTTTTCTTACACTTAAAAATAATATGTACATTCTCCATACCATTGATACTCAAAGTGTGGTCCGGGTGCAGTGATCTTTGCAGACCCCAATGGTCAACAGCAGCCCTAGGCTGCTGTTTACTCAACTCAGCACTCACATTGAAAATGTGCTGGATAAACGGGAAAACGTCTATTTGATGGTTAACCGTACATAAAGAAAGGAAGTAACTAGATTGTCCTGTGCTTTAACTTTAGGAATACCTTCCTTCTTAAAGACATCTTGTAGCAAACGTGTAAAAATATGATAGTTTGTTCCAAATGTAAAAACCGTATTCCATTAACATGAAGCATCTTTTCACCTTACTACATCATGACAGTGCATAGAGTAGTATTATTTTTAAAGTACATAGAGGGGTATTTTTTAAGTGATAGTTTTCAAACATGAATCTAGAAGTATTCATGCTTCTCCTCACCCTGACAACAATGCCAAAAGTGAACTAAGAGGCAAGTCAGTTTTATGTGCACCCTTTGGGTAGGCAGGGTTACTATTATACATGAACAACATTATAGTTTATTAAATAAAACAGAAGAGAAGGTTTTGTATTGTGCATACCCTGAAGTCATGTATTTCGAAGTCCTCTTATATGTGATAATGTGATATACGATATGTGATAATGAAGAGGAAGGAGGCAACGCGAAATACATGAATTGCCTAGGATCACACAAATTAGTCAAGTAGCAAAGCCAGGATTGATCACAGGTTTTCTCATTTCACATTGTGCAATTCAGCCACTAGATGTACATGCTTTGCTTCCCCCTACACCCATCTTACCTCTTCGCCCCCACCACCACCCTGCTGACATCAGTGTGGCCCTCAGTCACACCACAGACTAAACTTTTTGGTCTCTGGGAAAATGTTTGTGAGTACTAATGCTCTAAGCTTGCAGGGAAACTCTCTAACAAACAATACAACTGATGCAATAAGAAGAACGCTATGCTGCACTGCAGGTTGATGAAGTGTGCTATTAGTTATAGGTATAAGAAACAGTTAATTATAAGGTGTTTTGTTTTTGGTCCACAGGGAAGAGATGTTTCAAATGTCCAACATGAGTACAGTGCCTCCAGAATCCTAGTTCAGTCTTCCTTTCATTCTGTGGTTTTCAGATCTGTAGATCTGGCCATCAGAACCTCAACGACACCTAATTGGGCAACCGTTGGCATTCCACCCACACACATTAAACAAATTGAGGATACTTCCAAAAAAATGTGGCATTTCACCCTATCCTTGTAATAGCTATGAAGCTACCTTTCTACTGAACTTCTAGTTAAGATACTATTTGAATCCATTTTAATGTATTCTATTACCAATAAACGTAATTTTACATTTTCTTCTAAACGTTAATGTGAAGGAGCAACCGTATTCTTAAGCTGCAATTCTAATTGTATTTATATAGCATTTACTACCCCTGACGAGGCATCAAATCGCTTTTCGGCGAGTTGCATGCTTCTCCAGAGCCCAAAGGATTAGTGGTGGGTTAGTATAGGGAATATAGTACACTATTAGTGTTAGTTTAGGGAGGTATGAGTTAATTTGAGTGGAGGGCATGTAGAAAGCAAGCCTTTTAAAGATTTGATGATCCAAAACGTCAGGAGACAACATGCTCTCCAAACTTAACCAGGGACATATAAGGTGAAAGTAAGTGAAAGTTTCTGCCCTTTTGCCATATCTTTCCCATTGCAATGGCGCAGTGACCGACAGGTGTCCCCTATTCATCACAAATATCCTTGTTCCTAGGATGATTATAGACAGCAGCATATAGAGTCAAGTACAAGCAGATAATTGACATAGTAAGAGTGTCATGGATAAGCATGCAAGCAAGGACATTGAACCCCCTGACCCTAGTTGGATAGTAAAAGACATCCGTTGTTTGCCCTTATTTCACCATCAGTACTACTTCCGATTTCGGGTGACTTGCCAATCAAACATCGGAGACACTGGGGTTGTTTGCGAGTGTTACACATGAGAGAAAAGATATCCAAGGTCTGAGTGCAAAACTCACCTTATGCCTTTGGGCCCGGTGCTACTGCAACTACTGCTCCATTTTTAGCCCCTCTCCTGAGCAGGGTCCCTTAATTAGAAGAATGTTACTGTGATAGTTGCCGTCATATCTGCTGCATGATTAGCAGCTGGAAAAAATGAGAACTTTAGCCATCCATATTTATTATGAAATTCAGTAAACGCCGGTAGCAGGGGTTATATTAAAAGGATTGTTTGTTGATTTTTTTATCTTCTTTAAGACAAGTCTATTTTCCAAATTCATAGACTGCATCAATGAGGAACACGAGCGGCGAAGTTATATGTTGTTCACTTTAATATGTGAGTGAGAATGCACTTCGAATATAATGCATTTTCACACTTTTTATTAAGGCATGCTCCTGTACATTTTCACATTTCAAAGAAAGTCCAATAAATGATGTGCAGCTGGAATCCAAAAAGATTTCGTTTTAATATTTACTTTTGGAAACTGCTTGGATTCCAGCTGCATACCATCCGTATTAATATAACCCCTGCTACCGGCGTTTACTGAATTTCATAATAAACATGGATGGCTAAAGTTCTCATTTTTTCCAGCTGCTAATCAACAGATTCTAACTGCATATCGAACCAGTGATATTGTCATTGGCCAACTCAATCTGCCTGTGTCAATAAAAAAAATTGTCAAAGCCAATAGGTCTGGTCCATTAGCAAGCTATTGGCTTTGGCATTTGGGTGGGGTGAAAAACGGGAGGGCGGGTGGAGGAGAATGGGAGTGTGAGCGTAGGTGGAGAAAAGGAGAGCGGGTGCATTAAGCTGCTTCCCTGCTCTTGTGTTAACATATCAATCAGCCCCACACGCATGGAGCCTAGCTTGACTGCAGTCAACGCAGCAACCATCTTGGACTAGTATCATGTTAAAATAGCATCCCTTTGTTTAGCAATCAAGGATTCTGGAAAGTACATTGATGGACATTGAATTGAATTGCCCTGCTCAATACTGTTGCGTTCATTCTAAAGTTAAATGTATTATTCATAAATAAACATCAAAGCAGGTTAGGTTAGTTTTTCTTCATTTAAATTAACTAATTACGTTCGAATGGTCATTTCCATATGGCGAGTAAAACGTTTGCCTGAAACACTTTTATCTGGCAACACAGGAAGGGGGCTTAGAGTTCTTTTGTGATGGCAGCATTGGGTGGGAGAGAAGGCGGAGTCCTGCCACTGATTGCTATACATTGACTTTTACACTGCCTCTGCTCGTTCTGATGCTGCGTCCTGTGCAGTTGCCTGCAGGGGCCTCAGTTTTTCTCCTGAACATTGAAGGCAGACTACCCCATCAGCTTCGGAAGGTTACAGGAAGCTATGGAGACTAGCCTAACAGATGAAACAAGTGTTGCCACCTACCAGAGAGGCAGCGCTCATTGCTAGGGGATACGACTACCCCAGAACAAAGGTTTTAGTGCCAGAGATGCTACAGTTGTGTACTGCTTGAGTAGACATGCTCTTCCAGAGCCTGCATTAGCGCTGTATGATACAACCACGCATGCCTAAGACATGCATGCCTAAATAACGTTGAGTGAAGCATGACCACGTCTTTACCATGCAAGCCTTTACAACAAATTTTGTTGTAAAAGGATGATTGCTAAAGGAATATGTGTGGTAACATGCACACCGTAGCCCCCGCCCTGCGCCCTAACACCCGATACCCCAGCCCTGCCATCCACCATGCCCCAGTCCTTAAAACTGCCCTTCCTCCTGCCCTGAGCTCTAAATTCAGCCCCAGCCCTTAAAACTATCCCTTCCCCTCCCCCTTGCCCTGAGGCCTAAAACCCTGCCCCTATAAAAAAAAACTACCCCGACCACCCCCGTCCTGAGCCCTAAAACCAACACCGCCCTTAAAACTACCCCCTCCCCTCATCCTGCCCTGAGGCCTAAAACACTGCCAATAACTACCCTGACCACCAGGCCCTCACCCTGAGTCCTAAAACTGCCCCCCACACCTGAAAACTGTCCTTCCCCCGTCTTCAGCCCTAAAACCAAGCCCCAGCCCTTACAGCTGCCCTGACCCCCAGCCCTGGGCCCTAGACCCTATCCCCTGCCAAAAAACTACCTGACCCCCCACACTGAGCCCTAAAACTGTCCCACCCCTAAAAACAACACCCCCCCCCCCCGAAACCCGGCCCCAGCCCCACTTACCTGTCCGTGTCTGGAGCTTCCTCTCTGATTCTTCCTGCCCCTCCTCCCACCCGTCCGCACAGCTAGACCACTGTCTCCCTTAACCCAGCATAATAGTGGTTTAGGCAACCGTTGTTCTGCTTCTGTGGAAATGGCACATTTGGCTAAGTGAAGGCTGTTTCCCCCAGACTGTACCTGCCACACTTGTGAGAGATGCAATGGGCAGCAGCCGAGGGATGGCACAGGTTACAACAGCAAGAGGGAGGGTGGGGACGGGCAACAACCGATGGGGGAGAGAGGAGTGAGTGTTTGGGGAAAGCAACAACAGGGCACCAATAGAGGGAAGGCTGGTGGAGGCCACAAAACTAAAGATAAAGCGGGAGGGGCACTGAGGGGGTAGAAGCACACAGCAGGGCGGAGTCAGCTGAATAAGACGCACTCTGATAAAGTGCTGAACAGGAAAGAAAAAAATAGCGTCTAAAACAAAAAGCAATGGAACAATACAAGTAATGCATTCATGCTGCAAGCACGTGACAAACACACGGAAATGGAGGATAGCCTGGTGCATATCACACATAACAGCAAGGAAATAAGAGTGAGAGGTAAGTCTACCTGTGGTAAGTATTGGATGGGCTCCAAGCCCACTGATAGGGAACAACGTGTCTCAAAGAGACAGCGCATGCTGAACACGCATGTGTCTGTGGGTAATGTAACTCGTGCAGCGCTCCAGGATCTTTGGATCGAGGTCGCTTTATATAAAACCTGCAAAAAAAATTGAAAAAAGTAATATCACTGACCTAGCAAAATACAACAAAATATCCGAACCACGTGAGAGTGTAGTCTAGTCTATTTTTACTTCTTTAAAGAGTACTTTGACGGCAGACGGGCTTCATAAACTGTAATCATGTTCAGGGCATTCTGGGAGGTGGGGCAGAGTGTGTGGATTCCTGTTGTGCCCATTCAACAATAAATCCTGGGGCTGAACTACTGAGCTATCTCAGAGAAACCAATACTGTACAACTGTGGCCATTAATCAAGCAGCTCGAGACAATAGCTGCAGTCAGCAGTGATGCCTTAAAGATGACACACTGTACAAAAAACAAATAAAACACTGGTTTTGCGTAAGTGGTTTAAATAGCTCACATAGCTTCGTCCTGCCTTCTGGGGTCTTGGAGTGCAGGCAGTGACGTCAGCATGGCCAGGATGGCACTAAACAATTCCAGTCCATTGCTGGGCACTTGCAAGTGATGCTGCAGTTATCTTTGCAGTGGGGAAACGCTGCTAGCCCAAGCAGCGCCGCGACTACAGCACCGAACAGGTCCCTGTCAGTTCCCCTTTGTCTCAAGTTGTGGTTGTTTAAGATGGCCTTCACTGCCTTCTCTACATCTTGGTGCCTCCTCTTCCTGGTGTAGAATGGTGCAGTAAAAGGGATGCCAATTACTCAAAATGACAGACATCCCTGGCATCGAATGGCTCATCTGAGGTTGGACCAACATGTGAATGACACCGTCAGCAAAGCAATGAGTGAAGAGTGATGACTAGTTTCTTAATTGAAGTATGCTGTGCTATAGGCTGATGTAAAATTTGAGTGGCAGGTACAGCAGGAAGTGGAAGAAGTGGTCTGACCCAGAGCACTTCTTAATTTATAATACGATGTATATATTATACATAATGTACAACAGGTCATGAGATACAGTAAAGCTGTTTCTGTGCCAGACCTAAAAAGTAACAAAGGAAACATTTTAACACGTGCTTAAAGCAGGATCTAAGAATTGTGGGTATGATTCTCAAACCAAAAAAAACATAATTTAGGATTGCTTGCTTTACATTTTAGGCACAAAGCATGAAGATCACTTGGATGCTTGATGGCAAAGATAATCTAACAATTTTGTCATGAAGGTATTGCAGAAACACAAATATAACCAAGTGGCAACTATAAAAAACAATAGCAAATTTGCATGAAAAGTCGGCTTTAGTACTAAACCAAGTGAGATTTTGATGTGGTGGGCCACATATTGGCTAACGCCTGCAAAGTGGATGTTACTGGGCAAAGTCCCATAATAATCAATGGAGTCTGCAATTTATTAACCTGAAGCAATGAAGCACTACTTAGCATTGGTACATAAAGAACCAAATCCTTACACCAAACAAAAACCGGTGCAAAGAGTAGAACACAACGAAATATAGCGACCACTTACAAGCAGGACTTTTAACCTCACATAAACCACAGTGGAGATTGTACTACGGCAACAAATACTTTGATTACCCAGACATTACCCCAGAAGAAGGCTGTTTAAGGCACACATACTCAGCATGAGGGTGACACAGTTTGGCTTAGTAGAGCGCATCATGAAACAAACTTATAGATTAGACAACTCAACAGGTAGGTCACATGCATTGTGAGTAAATGTCAAATTATTTGTTGCAGTAACTCTTCTGGCATCAGTCTCCTTCCAAAGTGCATGTGCAATAGTAATTGGGATCTAACAAAGAGCATTTATCTGCATTCCTACCATGTGGTATAGGCAATTGTGACCCCCAGTACCTCAGGTTCCCCAACAAGGTCTCAATCTACAGGAAGGGAATTCTAGGCCCAATGCAAAAACCAACTTCTCATTCAACATAGGTGCTGCAGATTGCATACATGTCACATTTGCAACAACTGCTCACGTGACTCACTTTTACAGGAAACCTATGCATTACATCAATGTGCAGGCAATCTGAGATGCTATCTTCAGCTGCTCAAATGTAGAAGATCAGGGAACACATGTGATTCCTACGTTTTCAGGCAAAGCTCCGTTAATCATTGGATTGGAAGTAGTGTGCAAGTGCAAAGCCTTCTGATGAGTATGCAGGACTCATGGGCACAACAGCCTTTTGTGAGGATATGTCATTTGGCAAGCAACATATGTAGTATATTGTGTACTCCCTCACATGGGTGTCTAGGGTTAAACTTTGGAGCCATGGCTGATGATACCATACATACACCCCAGGACTGCAGCAGAAGATGCACACAATAGTGATCACAGAAAGGCATGCAACATCATAGAGCAGTGTTATGGCATCTTCAAACCCAGATTCAGATGCCTAGATTTGTCTGAGGGTATACTGCTATACAGACAGAAAAAATGCTGGTCATTGTTTTTGATGTGTTTTGAAAGACACACAACTTCACTGTACAATTTGGAATGTCACTTAATGAGAACCCAGGCAGCGACATCCAACATCATCGTGGGGAAATGAACACAGAATACAAAAATGCAGAGATTCATAACATAAAGGGATGAGTAAACGAGATCACACACAAAACCTCTTTACTTCTTAGTCATATAAAAATTGCACACATTGTGTGTGGTTGACAGCACCCAAGCGACACAAATTTCGTGAGGTTACACAGCTGCTGTGTTTTCTTAACAAGAATGGATTTGGCACAGTAATGACACAATCCACCATCTGCTTCACCATATTCAGTTCCATTGTGTCTAGTTCATGCTTATCAAATGCTACTAAGAGTACTTCACATGGAATGAAAAACAATGCTCTCTTCACACGGTGCAAAGACAACTGCAGAAATGTAAACTTTTAATTGTATGTTTGCACTACAGAGGCGAGCATTTGAGGAAGATGGTCCTAATATTTGTAATGTTTTCAAAGATACTTCAACACGCATAGTAAGTGAAAGCTGCAGAGGTTTATCACCTTACACCTCATCAACGGTCAGCTTCTTAATAACTGCCCATGCGTGCTCAAACGTAAACAGTCATGGAATTTCACAATGTGTTCCTTATTCCTCTAATCTGCATTTGATTCTAAGCTCAGATTCACCACAATATTGCCTTTCTCTCGTCTCAGTCATTTATATTTCCAACCCGTAATTTTCACACACCACCAGACAGTTGTTGCTAATGACAAACTCGTATGCAGGAAAATGTGTCAGCCACAGAGCATCTTTGTGTCAAAGGATTGTAAAACAGGATGCACCGAAGAGTAGAATCCGAGAGCACAGTAATTCGGGTGAGCAACACAGTCCCCTCAATTTGAGTTTGTCTATATTTTGTGCACTTAGTATGTGATGGACTAGTTTCCTAAAAGGGACTTTTTACCATCATTTTCGAAATCAAAACCTTACTGCTGGCAAAATGTCTACATTGTTGCATTAACTCACACTTGCTTGCACAATTGTGAAAACTTTTACTGAAATTGCACCTGCACCATGACCTGGTGACACTGCACGTCGCAACACCCCGCTTCACACCGCAGCCCTGGTCTCACTGATGCCACTGGATGCCGTCACAGAGCCGCTGCCTGCACCGTGACCTGTGGGCACCGCACGTCATATTGTCCTGCTTCGCACCGCAGCCCGTTGCCATCCACACCAGCACTTCTGATTTCATCAGTCCGGAGTTCAATCTGCAATATGTGTGACTTCAAGGGCCCAACGACTCCTGCACCAACTCCGGAACTGACACCATAACACCAGCAACACAGCTCTCTGGAGCTCACCGTGAGGATCACAACGCCATGCATTTCCAAAGGTACTGTTTGCGGGTCTTCCCAAAACCGTAGCTGGCCAGCGACGCCACGGCCAGCCTGAACTGTTGGTTTTGTTGATCACAATGCTGTGATAGCCCTAAGTGGAGCTATCGACTTCAAAGAACTGTATTTTTCAGATAAACCTTACAAAATTAATATATTTAGCACTATATGTTGGATTTCTATTGTTTTGGTCTTGTTTTACACAGATAAATATTGGCTATTTTTCTAAAACTGGTGTTGTGTCGTTTTGTAGTGTTTTCACAGTGTTACTGTGTGTTATGTGCAAATGCTTCAGACATTGCTTCTGAGATAAGCCTGACTGCTCATGCAAAGCTACCAAGTAGGTGCTCAGGGGTTATCTGAGTGGGTATCTCCCTTATCCTGAATAAAGTGAGGGTCCCTACTTGGACAGGGTGCAAACCGACTGCCAACCAGAGGCCCAATTTCTCACAGGGTGGATAAGAGATCTTATTAACATCACAGCACTCTTCAATAATTACCCAATATTTGCAAGAGTTTTTCTTAGTGGCAGCTTCTTGTAAGTCAATCGACCTCCGCTCAGCAGTCTGTTTTCTTAAGCCTACCTTCAGGCACCACCTTCTTCTCTTTAATAATGAAATCAGTCTCCTCTTTTCTTTTTAAAAATATCATAAACTGTAGCCTAGTAACCTACTGATTTCCTTATTTAGGAGGAGCAATTAGAGACACTATTTCTTACAAGGGGACTTTGAGTGTACTAGGTGGCTATCCATTACAATCTGCCTCATAAACACAGTGAAGAAGGTAAGAATATTTCTTATTCTAATCATCTAAAGTCAGAATAACGCTCTCTAAGCATTTGTTTAAGATATTTATTTTAGAAGGGGGTAATGTGTTCTTCCTGTGTTCTTATTGAAGTCGGTCCCTAAGACAAAAAAGTTCCTGGCTTCTATGGAGGAAAGGCTCACATTTAATTATAGGAAAGGCAGCCTAT
Organism: Pleurodeles waltl; assembly: GCF_031143425.1. Taxonomy (NCBI): domain Eukaryota; kingdom Metazoa; phylum Chordata; class Amphibia; order Caudata; family Salamandridae; genus Pleurodeles; species Pleurodeles waltl. The sequence goes on along the minus strand of NC_090439.1, from coordinate 1,032,204,276 downwards.
GATTACTAAACGAAGAGTCAAAGATTGTCAAATCCTCAAGATATTGTGCTATACCATAGGAAGACTATAGTAGAGCCTCCCAGCGAGGATTTATGAGTAAATTGGGTTGGCATGTCTAACATAAATCTCCAATTTAAAATCATATAGCTGTTTTTCCTCAAAACGTTAAAAAAAGTAAGCCCTCTTCTATCCATTGTAACAATTGATGGGAACAGCAACGGCGGGATGTTAAATGTAATTTCTTTCTCTGCATCGCAGAATAAGTTTATAGAGTGATTGGACACTTTACAGTATAGGTCACCGACAAGCAAACTTCACAGTCCCCTTCATTCCTCTCAATCAATTATATACAATTGAATAACTCAGAGAGCATTTTGTTCTAACATTTGTCAGGAGGAATATATACATTCACTACTAGAAAAGTAACTCTCCTGCCACCCTCTACAAAAAACTCAACCTTCAATGCCGTAAAAAGACTAGAGGGGCATGTGAAATTTTTCTATTCCCATTTTACCTTAGTGCTCAAAATTGTAGCAATTCCCCCTTTTGCGTGGCCTTTCTTAGAGGGCTACGCATTGCACCATAAATCAATATAGCCCCACACTAGACATTGGAGGTACACCAGGTTTCCTGGATGCAGATTAAATAAACATTTAAACTACTTAAAAAGTCCAGTTTTTCTGGAGCGTTCGATATTCCTGTTTTATTCCAGGAAATCACTCTCAATTCACTAGTAACCAAACTTTGGGACATGTCCCGGAGTCCGGGTACTAAAGTTCCAGCTAACCAGCTTCACTTCACGCTCTCATCCTCCACTGAAGAGGAGAAATAGCATCTAATGTAGAGTGTTTCACTGATCTCCCACCCTTTGAAATAGAGACATTCAACTTTTTCAAGTTGCTAACAGATAAATCACACAAAGGCATTGACCAACCATCAAACAGTGCCTGATTTCGAAAAGTGAAATACATACTATGAATAGGCTTTTCTTCCCAAACTGGAATTACATCAATGCCTCTACATTGCAACTGGTCACAGTCTTGTAAAATTCGATTAGCCACAATTTTAGAATGAAACTGAATCCTTGACTTAAACGCTCTGGGGGCATAAGCTAAATATACAAGAGAAATATCTTTACTTTGTATCAGCTTTAAATGTTCAATATCATCAAAACAAGCCAGCAAAAATGAATGATTCGTGATGAGATCAGAGTCAAATAGTGCAACAAAGTCTAGCCAAAGGTGTCTACTGAGGCTATAGTGGGAACAGCAGCACAGGGCAGAAGATTCCCACTTCATTGACAGAGAGTTTGAGGATCATTAGACACAGAGCTTGATGTAGCTACAAAGGGACCAGCTCTAGGGTTCAAAACCAAAGTTGCCAAATCTACAGCAGTTTGCTCATCCTGGAATAGTTGTATCTCACTTTTTTCTTGCATCAATATCCAATCATCAGTCACCTTTGGGGACAGAACTTTAGAGTCACCTAGGGCCATATATACGTAGATACAATTTTGTATTTCCTAAATAGGAAATGCAAAATGCAATGTACCAAGATACTGATTCCCTAATAGCGATTCCTACAAAGTAGGAATCGCTATTAAGAAATCACAAATAAGAAAAACCCAAACAATGTGTGACAATGGGCCAGTTTTAAATTTCCCAAATAGAAAATCTCTATTTAGGAAATGCAAAATCAAGGATGGCTCTGGGCAAAAGGCATCCCGAAATGCACCCAAAACTAGTGGTGCACAGGTATACCACCTATTCAGAGGATCACACATTGCGATTTCTACTGGGTAGACATTGCAGCTTCTGATTTCCTAAAGGGCTTTCTACATCTAAAACGCCCTTTTTGCATTTCATAACAGCTAAAAATAGTGATTCAGATTACAAAAAAAATGCAAAATGGCTTTGTACATCTGGCCCCTACTTCCTAACACAAACATTTTCTTGGCTTTGTCTTTGATATCCTCCATTTATTCCTCTTAGAGGGCCATTGTTTTACATTTCCCTTTCCTTTAATGTATGTAGGATTTAGAGACCTAGATGAACTAATTATAGCCCAGCCCATTGGTCTAAAAATAGAAAATGCCTCCACCCCAGAGCCCGGAGCCTTAACCGCCCAGCCAACATTGGCAGGAGTTGGAAGAGCTACAGAGAAAATACTTTTTAATGAGTAAACAGGTCTTTTTTTTTACTTGCCAAGTTCTTGACCTGGGTTGCTTTAGAGGGTACTTGAGGTTTACTGGCTTGAGTTTCCTGCTCCAGCTCTGAAGATCGTTGGGGAGATTTGTCAGGAAAAATATGATCAGGGACACAGGACCAGTGACTGAAAAAAAAGCTTCCTGCAAGCTTTATGTGTGGCAGTTATTAAGTTCTTTCTCAGGCCCAACCCCCTTCCTTTAAGCCCATCAACACTTTCAATATTACCAAACAAATATCTTTCATGTGGGCAGAAATATTCTCTGATTTTGCTAATAGGGCTAGAACAGAGGACATGATTCTTTCCATGCACTTAAAAGACTCAGATATTAACACATATTGACCAGATCACAGGACAAGGTCCCAGGAACTTCAAAATCAGGTGTTGCAGATGTACAAAGGGCTGAAGAAGATTGATCCATGGGAGTGCTTCTAAAGAGTCTTAGACCAGAGGCCTTTGTAATGACTGCCGGGATTTAGGAACACTGCAGGCTGGAGAACTGCCCAAATTAGCATTCACATTAACATTGATATCAGGTAAAGTAAAATCCTCCACAATAGGGTTGTTTAAGGTCTTAAAACTGGAAGGTGTGTTGTTCTCCCTTTCCTCAACAGGTGGTGTTTTTTCAACAAATGAGACATGGTCAACATCTATTTCAGCAGCCGTAGGGGCATCAGAACCTGCTCCGTAAGCCTCCATAGTAGGAACGTCTTGCTTCTCTTTTGGAAAAAAGGAGAATATGGTATTCAAACCTTTTTGCCAGGAACAGACTCAGCCCCTTATTTCTAAGTGGATTGGATTTAGTTTTTCTACAGGCTCTCATAAAAAATAATCTGCCTGAGCAGAGTCTCCGAGTTGTCATGCTAGTGCCTTCTGGTGCCTCCAGTCCTTGTTCAGATACTAATATGTAGGTGCGACACTAGGTCACACAAGATCGCTATAGAGCTTAGTTACAAGTAGTGGAAATACTATAAGTGCAATATGTGCAGGAGACCAGATGGTTAGCCTCCAGCAATATTCACAACAACTGGGCAAGACCACCTCAGCTAGCCAGCAAGCCACACCCAATCCTGGCTTGGCCAGGTCCGCTGAACAGCCTTGTTCACTTCTAGAGAGCTTACTACAGCCCCTCAATCACAGCTCAGTCTTTCAGACCAATTAGCCAGTGCTCCAAGGACTTTAAAACACCTTTTAAAGTCTTAAAGTGTTTTATCATAATATAATTAGCAGCAAATGGCAGCATATGGAGGAGGCCCTTAGAGCATTTCAGGGGCCCTTAAACTGCACTTAAAACATTATTTGGGCATAGGAAGCTCCTGTACTTTGCCTCCAAAATGCCCCTCCAAAAGAGACTCCCTCAGGAGAGTACAAATTAGAAAGTGGTCAATGTTTGCCAGGGCATGTGTGCCAGACCCGCAGATCCGATGAGGGTATAACCAGCCATGCTCCTATCCCCTCTGAGGAATTTAGGGAATAGTGCAGTAAAGCAAAAGCGCATAAAAAATGTCAGATTGAGACCACCACCTTACTTGTCTCACTATAATGCCCCGTGAAGAGTGGGACACAGTCCAGTCTCTTCATGGGAGCTCTCGGGCCGGATGTAGATGGTCAAAGAGAGGATAGCGGGGGAGTGGGCATGGGAGGGTTCTCTGGGAGGTTACAAAAGGGGGTGGGGCTGGAGGATCGGCCTCTTCGGCATCAGCTAGTCACACTGCACAGAGGTTGGCCGATCCAGGTAGGAGTATGGAGAGGTTTTGGTAGTATTTAAAAAAAATTTTTTTTAAAAAAAAGGAAATAGGGAAACCATGGCCGCGGGCCATGATATCAATGCTATTCAGGCTGCGCTTCGTGTGGTAGGCAAAGCAGGAAGCAGAGACCTGCTCAGGCCTGGCGTTCCCGACCAGCCATAGGTATGCATGACACATGCACAGTGCGCAGCCGCATAGGGGGTGGCGGCGGCGACCGCCACTTGCCGCTCCCCAGTTAAGGGGTCAAGAAAAAAGGCAAAAAAGGGGCAGGGGTGCAGCGCGTCCACCCCCTCCCACTAACATTGCAGGGGAGTTACAGGGGGAGCCTAAGAGGGATGCAGGGCTGGGGGGAGGAGCTGGGTTGAGGGGAGTCATCTGGAGGCACGGAAGGCCCTCTGGGACCGGGCCTGGCCACAGGGGGGGCCTGCTCAGAAAGCATTTCAAGAGCTTGTGGAGCCATTGGGTTTAGAGCAGCCATTAGATCTCACCTTGACTGTGGCCCCAGTCAGAGGTCAAGGATTATGCACAGGGCAGGGGCTGGGGGGCACCAAGGAGAAAGGGAAAAAAGGTAGTGTGCTGCAGGGGACTCTGGGGGTACATTGACTGCCACCAAAGGCGAGGCAGCTGGCAAGGGGGCTGTGGGGCAGTTAGATAAGGGCAGCCAAGTGCAGGAGGCAGTTGAAGCACAACACCCCCTTTCCACTGACTGGTCAGCAGTGGACATTGAGGCAAGGATTCAGGAACAGAGGAAAAGGGTGGCGGAGACAGAGATCAGGTGGGCCAAGCTGTGCAAAGAGAGGGGGGAGGCAGTGGGGAGGTCTAGGAAGGTGAAGAGGAAGTCAGTGGGGGTTAGTGGGGGCCAGCACGAAGGACACAGGTCGGAGAAGGGCAGTTGGGTGTGGATTCCGCATGAGGAGCAGGGGATAGCTCTGGAGGCCGGTGTGGCTGGTGGGACTGGCAGCGTGACGGCAGCGCCTGGTGCACAGTCAGGCGCGGCGAGGAGAGTCAATGCCACCGTCAGAGGCTGGCAGAAAGGTGGGGAAGGACGTTGGCCAGAAGCAATAGAGGGGTCTTCGCGGCCTTCTCTACACCATGGGAACACCTGAAGCACATTGAAGCACATTCCTGGCTTACGCCATGGGGGTTTCAGGGTGGATGATGAATACAATATGGTGGATGCAACTGGCGCTGATGAAGGAATGGGTGTGGATGGCGAGGAGGTGATTGAATTTGATTATGAGGAGAATCTGGACGACTGAGAAGAAGGGGAGATTCAAGAAAAAGAGGTCAGTGGGGTACAAGGGAAAGGGCAGGGTGCAGGAGCGGCGCAACACCCTTTTCTGCTTCTGTTTTGCAACGTCTACCTCACATGGACATAAGGTCTCCGGCAAGGATGGAGGCAGGCCCAAGTCATTGGTAGACGCTGGAATGCCTGGTTGTGGGGTCCCAGGTAATGGAGACTGGTAGGCACCATGGGATGAGCGGAGGGGCAAGGCTGGCATGGCACAATACAAATCTATTGGTGTGGGGGACGATTTGATACACATGCAGCCCGATACAGGTGCGCTATTTGCAGGTGGTAAGGAGCGAGGGGGAGACGGGGTGCTGCCGGCGCAAAGCTGGGATGGAGACACAGTGGTAAGCGTGTTAAAGAGAATGAGGACAAGGGGGGTGGGACACAAGAAGAGACTCCCATACATGGGACTCTCCATGCCTTTGGGGTCACATGTAGCAGACAAGCCAAAAGCGAGGATATGGAAGCACGAGTACGTTGACGTTTTCAAGCTTTTGCACAGGGATATTCAGGCGAAGGAAGGTTCTAAGGAAGAGCAGTGGGAATTGGCACGTAGGCCTAGGGTTCCAATAACTATGGACAATTGGACCTCTGCTTTTTTATTTACGCTAGTATCTACTGTGAGAAATACCTAGATAGGGCCACTGCTATGTTTAAATACATGGACATTATTCAGAAAGCCCATATGCAATTCAGGGGTTTTGCATGGCTGAACTATGATGAAGAGTTCAGAGCCAGAGTTAGCGTTAACCCCGAGAAGCCATGGGAGGATGTGGATTCGGAATTGTGGATGCAATGGATGGCATCTTCGCATTCGGCGGCACCCTCCCACACAGCTAGTGGTCTCCCAGTAGTTTACAAGCCCTTTCAGCAGCATCCCGCTCAGGGAGGGGGCGGGTAGGTCTCAGAGGGCACAGGTACCTAGCTCAGGAGCATGCTGGAACTGCAACAACGGGTTTTGCTCCAGGCACTCCTGTAAATTTAAATACAAGTGTTCCAAATGTGGGGGTAAACACCCAGTCATGCCATGTTTTTCACTCACCAGTCTGGCCAAACAGTGGAGGTCTACCAGGGGCGAAGGGGCCAAGGTCACCTACTCCAATTAGGTTGGAGAGGTTACTGCCTTGCTTGCGCTTGTACCCGGATATGGACATGGTGCTCAAATTGGAATGGGGTTTTAGAGAAGGCTTTCAGCTGGGATATCAGAGGCCACGAGTAAGGAGATGGGCGGATAATTTGCAGTCAGCTAAGGCCATGTCAGAGGTGGTGGTGGCGAAATTGAGCAAGGAGGTGGCAGAGGCTAGAATTTTGGGCCCCTTTTACGCTTGGCCCTTGGAGGTTTAATGATCTCAACTTTGGGTGTGGTACAAAAAAAGAGCAGAGGAGATTTTAGGCTGATACACCATTTGTCATGGCCTGAAGTGGCATTGGTGAACGATTTCATCACGCCAGAAGATACAAGGGTAGTATACGCCACTGTGGATGAAGCCATTCGGCTCATACAGGGATGTGGAAAAGGTGCAGAGCTGGCCAAGTGCGATATCAAGGCAGCTTTTCGGCTATTCCCAATTCACCCAGATGATTTTTATTTGCTAGGTATGAAGTTGGGGGGGCATATACGTTGACCGAGTGCTGCCTATGGGGTGTGCAATTTCCTGTGCGTTGTTTGAGGCTTTTAGGACTTTTCTGCAGTGGGTTTTTGTTCAGGTGAGTGGACATTGGACGGTGTCACACTATCTGGATGATTTTCTTTTTGTAGAGACATCACAGTTGGACTTGTGTGGCAGGGCACTGTGGTGTTTTGAGCAGTTGGCACAAGATCTTGGAGTACCCTTAGCCCTGGAGAAAACGGAGGGCCCTAGTTGTGTCTTGACTTTTATAGGCATCGAACTGGACACAAAGGAGTTCGTAGCTCTTCTTCCGGCGGTGAAGGTTGGAGAGATTCTGCTATTTGTGAGGGAGATTAGATTGAAGAGGAAGATTGAACTGCTCAAGGCCCAACAACTGCTGGGATTTCTTAATTTTGCATGTAAAGTGGTCCGGGGTGGTAGGACTTTTTGTAGGCGCATGGTGTTGGCAATGTCTGGTGCATCCCTCCCACACCATGGGATTAGGTTGACCATAGGTCTGCGAGAAGACATTAAAGTATGGGACCTGTTTTTGACACAGTTCAACGGGGTTTCCACGTCTTTCTGTGAGGAGGGCACTGTTTGGCAGGTGCAAATTGTTTCGGATGTGGCAGGTGCATCTGGTTTTGTCTGTCTTGAGATGGACAATGGTGCGCAGAGATATGGCCGGCCCAATGGTTGAGTCAAGGTAGGAGCATTGCCTTTTTGGAATTCTTTCCTCTGCTGGTGGCGTTGTCTGTGTGGGGAGACAAATTGGCTAACAGGACAGTGATGTTTCATGTGGACAACTTTACAGTGGTTGATCTGGTGAACAGACAGAGGGCCAGGAATCTTAGAGTACTGTGGTTGCTGAAAAGGTTTATGTTGCGTTGCTTAACTTTGAATATAACATTTAAGGCTGCGCATATTCCAGGGGTACAATTCCGAATGCCAACGAGGTGGCTCTGTTTCGCTTGTGCATGATATGGATGTTTTTCGGGGCATTCCATGTGTCTGAATTGTTGGGATTGGGGAAAGCTTGTGGCTTTGGGGTGAGTGAGGTGCAACGTCAAGGTGAGAGACTAGGAATCTGGTTGAGGCAATCAAAGATGGATCAACTGGGGAAGGGTAAGTGGATATGGTTGGAGAAAGGGGAAGTGTTTGAAGCATGCCCGGTACAGGAATGGAACACTCTCAGGAGCGCAGGGTGAGTCGAAGAGAGAGTGTATTTTGTCGTGACAATGGCACAAAGGGTACAGCTTTCCAGTTGTTGTCCGTTTTGAGAATGGGTTTTGAGAATGGGTAGGCAGGTGGGTAACTTTGGTACTCACTCTTTCAGAATTGGCGCAGCGACTGAAGCGGCCAGGTTGGGGTGGTATTGGGACCGGATCAGGCACATTGGATGGTGGTGATCAAAATGTTGTGAGAGATATGTAAGGTCCTGATTTTGTTAAAGTGGAAAGGTGGAGGCAAGTTCGGGGATAGTGAGAGGTTGTCAGATGTGTCGGTTTTGCGGGGGGTTTATTTTGTTTTTCATGCTGACATTTGTTTCTCTTTCCAGGTTGCGTGAGTGGCCCGAAGAAAAATAAGGCATTCACATGGTTGGTCGGACACTCTTTCATTCATTGGGTTGCTAAATATGGAGAGAAGCACGTCTATGGACGGTCACTGGGACTCTCGAGTAGCAGGGATTTCTGGCTTTAAGGTGACATTGAAAATTAGAAAAAAAAGATATTTAAAGTATTTTCATTTTGAAAGTGTGTACTATTAAATAATAATGTATTGTTAATATACTTTTTATTTTGTGGTGGGAAAAGAGTGGCATGAGGTAGGGCAGTTTGCTTCCTTTTATTACATCGATTTTGCCGACGTGGGGATGTCCGGATGTATTAGTATTACATCTTGGGGAGAAAGACCTGGTCCGTCTCTCTGGGCTCACCCGACTGCAACACATGCAACGGGATCTGGCACTGCTGAGGCGCAACATGTATGGGACTTGTTTAGTGTGGACAGAATTTGTGCCCAGGAGCACTGAAACGTGAGGCTATTGAGAGGGCTCGGAGGAAGCTCAAGATGGCTGTGCAGGTATTTTGCTGGGATCATGACATTAAAGTGCTGACACACAAGGGGATAAAAGAAGAAGAGCAGGTGCTTTTCAGGGATGACAGTGTGCATCTCTCAGAGATGGGGAATGCACGTTACATGATGGAGTTGCGTTTCTTACTGACTAACTTATGGGGAGAGAAACTTTGGTGGAGTGAGGTTGAAGGAAAGGCATGAAGTGTTGCAGTGGATACGCTGGTGGGGCAGCAAAATGCCAAGAGGGTTTGTGCTGGGTGGCAGTAGATGGGGGATGGTGGATAGTCAAATGCGGGCTTGTCCACCCTTCCAGAGGGGAAAAAGAAACAGGTGAAGGATGACAGACTGGGGAGGCCTGAGTCAGGCAGGGGATAAAAAGAAAAGGGGGATGTGTAGGAATGGAAGTGGAAATTGGGTGAGCGAAGGATACGTGGTGGATTGAGAGTGAGGATGGAATACGGGGAGTTACAAGGTTCAAGATGAAAAGTTGTTCATTTAAGTTCCGGTCGTGTTGATGTTTTATTATGATGAGCAAGCCTGACTTAATAAATGGCCTTTTACACTAATCAACGGGTGTCGGAGTCTATGTCCCGACAGGGCCCTGTGAAGAGCGGGACGCAGTCCAGTCTCTTCATGGGAGCTCTTGGGCCGGATGCATACAGACAAGGAGAGGATAGGCTGGGGAATGGGCGTGGGAGGGTTCTCTGGGAGGTTACAAAATGGGGTGGGGCTGGAGGATCGGCCTCTTCGGCGCCAGCTAGTCACGTTGCGCAGAGGTTGGCCACCCGCCCGCCCTACATGTAGGAAGAGGAGAAGGATGGGTCCGGTGTGAGGGAGTATGAAAGGGATGGGGTCTTTCCTTGACTTTTTTAGGACAGGTTGCTTCGTGCGGGCAGTAGATGGGGAGGGTGGAGAGTCAGATGCAGGCTTGTCCACCCTTCCAGGGGAGAAAAAGAAGCAGGTGAAGGATGACAGGCTGGGGGAGGCCCGGGTCAGGCAGGGGATAAAAAGAAAAGGGAGATGTGTGGGAATGGAAGTGGAAATTGGGTGAACAAAGGATAAGTGGTTGATTGAAGTGAGGATGGAAGACGGGGAGTTACAAGGCTAAAGATGAAAAGCTGTTCATTTAAGTTCCGGTTATGTTGATGTTTTATTGTGATGAGCAAGTCTGTACTAATAAATGGCCTTTTACACTAATCAACAGGTGTCGGAGTCTAAGTCCTGAAGTCGTCTTTTCAGCTCACTGCTCACTCCCGCACTTCTGTGCACTCCCAGGTATTCCGTAGTCGAAGGCACACTGGCCCCCTAGCTAACTCCCTACCAAGGAGGAAGGCATGGAGAAATGGAGCAGCTGCAACATTGTCAGTTTTCTCAGCCTTACGGCTACCGTAGCATACCCCCGCCCACCGGCCTTTACCAATAGAGAGGGGAGCAGTGGTGCTGGTGGCAGCGACAACTACAGTGTCTATGGTGGCTGTGGCCATGGCTTCAGTTACAACCTTAGCGCACCCCTCACTTGGCACCTTACTTGACGTCCAGCGTCCCTCGCTGCTCACTGCAGCTCACTGCACTTCCTCCTCCTCACGCTTGTACGCTTCTGAAGTTACAAACATTCCATGTGGTCTCTGAATTCTGCAAATAGCAACTTATGAGAACCTAGATCAAGCAATGCTTCGCAAGTGTAGAGCAAGCACTACAGGCTACTTGATGGACTGTTTGCAGATTTTGATCAAGCATGCCTAAATAAACCATCATGAAATACAACAAGCATTTTCAATGCAATGGGTCTCGCCTTTGCTCGAGTTAGAACTATTAGCATTCTAAAGAAAAAAAATGCAGAGTGATCACGCTGCGTGGAAAATACAGATAAAGTAGTCTGGACACCTTGCAGAAACCTCGTATGTTTTTAGTAGTTTACGGTGCTGTGTAGGTGGGCTAAACACCGGAAAAGGCATGATGTATGCATGCCTTTCACAAATGAAAGCAACCGGATTTTAAAAGGCAGGCCCACGAACCAATGAAAGTGACTGACCTGACATAGGTGTGGTTGAAGCCCAAAGAGATTACAGAATGGGATAGAGCGCTTTGCGCTCGCCCATAAAAATAAGTGACAGAAATGAAAACGAAAATTTTAGAGTGATGAGTTGCTGTGAAGGCCAAGAAACTGAAACAAAAAAAGACTTCAATCTTGAAAAAAAAATGAAGCAGAAATTCTCACGTGATAAATTCGGGTGTGAACAAGGACATGTTTTCACTTTTGCTAGAAGAGTTGAACTCCGACCCTGCCAGCAATTCTCATGCTCTAAATAAGAACAGAATAAAGAGGAATAGATGTGCATTAACATAGCATCGGATTCCGACATTTCAGATCCCAGTTCAAGAAAAAATGTTTAGAGAAAATGTGCCTGCTCCGTTTGAACTTGTATAGACCCTTAAGGAAAAGGCATCGTTGAAATGGAAGTAACAGCAAAATGCTGGAGGAAGTGAGGACCCAGAACCCAGTATGTTCAAACAGTCTTGCAGGAGCTCAGCAAAGGCTGAACTGTAGAATCTCATCATAATCTATGGCTCTGAGAGACCTCTAGCTGATATTGAAGCTGATATTCTAGAAAAACAGGTCTCCTTTTTTTAAATGTTCTGAGTATTACAAAGTATAAACCGATTTGTATACATTTGACAAAAGATTTTTTTTCTGAAGCAAATTGGTCAGTAAGCATAGGTTTTCACAACACAACTAAGGTTTGTAGTAATTTATGTGATCACTTATTATCAAGTGATTTGCAGAAACGTAGACCTAAAATTTGAAAGTTTAGGTCCACCATTGTAAACATTTGCTCTTGACAAGTTGGGAAATGACACCTTTTTACTCTTCAACCCATCTGATGAACAAGATAATATATTCCTCTGGAATGGGAACTTGAATATGGAGGAAGCCATGCTCCAGTTAGGTAAACCATATAACTACACTGTGCTGGCACAATAAAAAATGTTTGTTTGGAGAAAAGCTGGTTTCTTGTCATACAATATCTTTGATTGATGGAACAGAATTCTATTATTTAAGGGTGGACACAAATTGTTTTACCTACCAAGTATTTCAGTCTTCAGAGAAACCATGGGGCAAATCAGTGGTCAGTGATGCTGGAGGGGAAGCCAGCTGGGGCTTTTGGGGCCTTGGGGCTCCCCCCACAGCTCACAATGACCCTTGGAGTGTGGGTTCCTGTTAGAAATGGTATCTGTAGCTGGCAGAGGTATACACCCTTGTCCAAGTAGGGACCACAATCCTAGTCAGGGAAAGTCACACACAATCCAAATTATCCTGTGCCCACCCTCTGGTAGCTTGGCACTGAGCAGTCAGGCTTAACTTGAAAGGCAATGTGTAAAGTACTTGTGCAATAAATCATGCAATAACACAGTGAATACACCACCAAAAGACACCACACAGGTTTAGAAAAATATAAGATATAAGATATTTATCTAGGTGAAATAAGGTCAAAACGATCAAGATTTGTTAAATACAAGTTGAATATCGACTTTGCAATTATAACAGGAGTCTTAAGTCTTTAAAAAGCAACAATTGTCTCTTGCAAGAACAAAATACCTGGCATGCGTCAAAATTACACGCACGGAGACTGCAGAGGAGGACATGCGGGGAAAACGAAGAGAGTGCGTCTGATTTTCGGGCACATACAGACGATGCGTCAATTCTTTTCCACGCAAGGACTTTGCTTCGAATTCCGGTGCGCAGGCTTGCATCCTCTTTGCGATGCGGGGTCTTTTGACACCCAGGGACCATGCACGGAAATCCTGGGTGTACAGGGTGAAGTCACAGGTGCTGAATCGATCCGGTGGGTGATGCTTTGGAATTTATGACGCACAGCAGATGTTGCATCGATTCCTCCGGTAGGAAGTCAGGCTGCGTTGTTCCGGCTCGGCAAAACGTTGATCCGGTGGGCTGTGCGTAGAAGTTCTGGTCACAATGCTGGTGCTGCATCGATCTCCTCTCAAGGAGCCGGGCTGCCTCTTTCTGGTTCGGCGATGCAGTGATTCACTCATCGCTGGACAGGCTGTGTGTCGATTCCAGCAGTCTGTGTGTCGACTTTCACCGCAAAAGGAGTTTCTTTGCAGAGAAGAAGTCTTTTTGGCCCTGAGACTTCAGGAACAGGAGGCAAGCTCAATCCAACCCCTTGGAGAGCACGGATAAGCAGAGCCAGAGGCCAGCAAGGCAGCATGGCAACAGCATGGCAGCAGTCCTTCACAGCAAAGCCATCCAGGTGAGTCTTTTGGGCAGCCAGGCAGCTCATTTTGGCAGGTTGCAGGATCCAGTTCAGAGTATCTGTCCCAGGAAGCGTCTAAGTTGGTAGGGTCAGGGACCCAGTTTGTATACCCAAAAGTGCCTTTAAAGTGGGGGAACCTTCAAAGAGTGGTTTTGAAATGCACAAGGTTCCCTTTCAGTACAACCCTGTCCGCCAGGGTCCTAGTAGGGGGTTTGAAAGTCCATTGTGTGAGGGCAGGCCCTTTGAAATGTAAATGTCAGGCCTTCCACCCTTCCAGCCCAGGAAGACCCATTCAGTTGCAAATGTGTGCAGGTGTGACTGAGCATACTGGTTTTGTGGTTGTCTTGGTGAAATGCACAAGGGAGCTGTCAACCAGCCCAGCCCAGATGTGGATTGGAGACAGGCTGTAAGGCACAGAAGGATTTGAGTGCACAGAAATGCTCACTTTCTAAAAGTAGCATTTCTAAAATAATAATACAGAATACAATCACACCAATAAAGTAAATTTTGTATTACTATCCTGCCCATACTAAATATGACCTGTTTACCCCTGTCTGATCAAAATCTACCACTCAACCAGTTTATGAGGGTAGCCTTAATGTTAGCCTATGAAAGGAGTAGGCCTCACAGCAGTGGAAAACAAATTTGGGAGTTTTCCACTACCATGACATAAAAAACACACAGATATGTGTCCTGCCTTTTACCTACACAGCACCCTGCCCTCTGGGCTACCTAGGGCCTACCTTAGGGGTGACTTATATGTAGAAAAATGGCATGGTTAAGTGGCTACTTATGTGGGTAGCACAATCAATGCCACAGACCCACTAGTAGCATTTAATTTACAGGCCCTCTGCACATGCAGTGCAATTTACTAGGAACTTACAAGTAAATTACATTTGCCACTTGGGAATGAGCCAATGTTACCATGTTTTTTAAGGGAGAGAGGATATGCACTTTAGCACTGGTTAGCAGTGGTAAAGTGCACAGAGTCCTAAAACCAGCAAAAACAGTGTCAAAAAGTGGAGGGAGACAGGCAAAACGTTGCGGGTGACTACCCTAAGGCTGTCATGTCTAACAGTGCCCAGTGTTACCTGGGGCATCCACCAACAAAAGAAAGTAGCTAGCTGTGCAAGGGGAGCCTGCTGATGCCTTAGGATCCTGTCACAGCCCCCAAAGAAAATTAAAATGTGGGTATCCCAGATGGTACTGGGACAACCATAACAACCTTTTTAATTTTAAAAAGTGAATAACAAATGTGCAGCAGGAGCTGCTTATTTAATATTCACTGCACGTTGAAGGACCCCCCCTGTAATGCCTTGCAAGGGATATTTACATTTATATAACTTAGTAATGTCCCTAGAAGGGGCATGGACACTACCAAGCATTTTTTTGTAATGTGTCGGAGGCAGCAGGGAGTACAGCAGCCCCCCAACAACATTTAAAAAACAGCAAGTCCTCTGGGCCATTAACTCCATGGCCCCAGGAGAATGAGGCACATGTTTTCAGGCACTACTAGCTGGAACTTTATGCTCTTCAGTTGGAATGCAAGGTCATCTTTTTGTTTCTCAACTGCATGTTGTGGTCTGAAAAATGTTCAAAGAATGACTCAGGGCCATGTTGGTTTAAAAAATATGCATCTGATTCCTCCTTTTAACCTTTTTCAGCCCACAAAATACAATCATTTTCATATTAATATCTATTATTAAACATTACATTGTGTCAATTACAGAAATATACATTTGATTGAAAATATTGGTGATTTTTGGAAAAAGATGATAGATCTGCTTTATATATATTGATATGTGCATCCCTTGATAAAGCCAATAGGTCCACCTTTACTATTTTAGTGGTGTGACTCTTTGACATAGTCACTAAGGGGGTCATTACGACCCTGGCGGACGGCGGAGAAGCGGCGGTAAGACCGCCAACAGGCTGGCGGTCAAATGTTTGCAATTATGACCATGGCGGTTACCGCCATGGTCATCTGCCGCTTCTCCGTTCCGCTCGCCAGGGCGGAGATGACCGCTGGGCTGGAGACCTGGGTCTCCAGCCCGGCGGTCGTCACTATATCGCCGGCTGTATTTGGGCCCGGCTGAACGCCATGGATTTCATGCCGTTTGGAACCGCCATGAAATCCATGCACTATCAGTTCCTTCCCTGGCACTGATAGGGGTCTCCCCCACCCCCCACCCCCACCCCAACTCCCTCCCCTACACCCCCTATCCCCCCTGCCACTCCCCAAAGGTGGCAGGACACCCCTCCCCACCCCCCAACATCACATCACTCATTCACACATGACACGCACGCAGGCACCACCAACATACATACATGCACACACACCGAGATACATGCCAACATCCACACACAGAGTCAGACACGCACACCCACATTCAGACATACACACACACATCCATACAGACATACCTACAGACATACACGCACTCATTCCCAAACACGCAACAGCCCCACAAGCATACGCGCACTCACACACCACCTCTACATACACACACGCACACCCCCATGCACGCACACAACACACAACACCCCCCACCCACCTCCCCTAACGGACGATCGATTAACCTGGTCTGTCGATCCTCCGGGAGGGGACGGGATCCATGGGGGCTGCTCCGCCGACACCACACCGTCAACAGAACACCGCCACGCGAATCACAGGACGTGATTCGGTGGGCGGTGTTCTGTTGACGTGGCAGTGGAGGTGGAGCAACCTCCACTTCCCCGCCGACCGCCAGTATGGCTGTTGGCGGCTCTCCCTCCGAAAAAGGACAGAGAGCTACCAACAGTCATAATACGCAGAGCGGAAAACCGCCACCACTGGCGGTCTTCAGCATAGCGGTCCCTCGGCGATCTTGACAAAAGACCGCCGAGGTCAAAATGACCCCCTAAGTCTGCTTGAGTGTGGCCCGTTTCTATGAGACCAGCTGCCAGAAGGCTGTCAATGGCGTGGTGTGGGCTGCTTGCATTGAGTTGGGCGCAGGCCCTGCATCCAATCCCATGCCTGGCCCGCTCAAAGACAATGCGCAGCATGAGGTAAGCTTTATGTATGGTAATAAAATATTAATTTATGTAAACCCTGAAAATTCACTGACAAAAACAAAGGTTGAAGTGATGTTATAGTTAGGAATTCTAATTATATCTTACTTTACATTAACCAAAAAACCTTAGAAAATTACTGAAAAAATAAAGGTTAATTTAAGTGACAATGTAATGGCCTAAACTAAAAATACACTGAAATTCACTATAGTTATAGTTATAGTTATGTCAAGTAACTAAAAGTCATGCCCCAAAGTAACTATAACTCATGCCCTCACCATGCATTGCTAATTACCCCATATATTACATCATTCATGACATGATCTGTGACATCAATGAAAACCTCACTTTTACTTTTGAAATTACATCTTTCCTAAACAAAACTGTGCATGGCAAGGGCAGAAGTTTAAAATATCACTAACAAAGATATATTTCAAAACATGAATAGCACATCCAACTTTCCCATTTTTCCATAATGGTAGTCTGTACTCCATGCAGCAATGAGTACAGAGAGAAGCAAAGAAAAAATATTATTTTCAGGGAAAGGATGAATCTGTTTGAGCAGTGTGGGAAGGGAATATATAGATGGCACAAACTAAGCAGATAGCTCATCTTAGATATAAAAGATGACCTACAGCAGAAACTAGACTGTTACTAGGCCTCGAGCATGCCCTTACACACATGTTTGCAACAACACATTCACACACACACACACACTCACACTACACAATGAATGGAAAAAGACATGAAGGCACAGACATTAGAGCATTACACATTTCCCAAATGTCATTGCCTATCCTTCACTAACTTATCAAAAGCATTCTTTAAGATGACTTTCATCATTCATAATTATACACACCTCTGCCCTTGATGCATGGCATTTAATTTAATCTGAATATTTTTTCCAGCACCAGCACACCCTTCTAGGTAACAGTCATGCTCTATGAAATTTAATGACATGCCAAAACAAGGTAACTGACAGGCTCAGATCATAACACAATGCTGATGCACAGCTTCAAGAACCTACAGCACTCAAAAAGGAAAGAAGGATGGCACAATTATTTTCGAGCAGTGCTATTAGAATTTAGAACTCTGCCTCTAAACTTGCACCAGCACTTCACTGTCTACTTTCAAGATTGAGTCAAAAAATGATCTCTTTCAAAGATACTCTGGCCCAGTTTTATACTTTTCACTTTTTCAATGTATACCGCTGGCTAGCACCATTCTAAGATGTCGGCCGGGTGACATATTTATGGAATGACGGTAGCCAGCGGTAAGGCCCGGCTAACGTCATGAAAAACGATGCAAGCCGGGTGGAGGAAGTGTAGGGGGAACAGGAGGTTGTGTGTCAAAGGATGACACGAGTATGGTCAGAGGCATAAAAATGCCTCTAACCAGACTAGCATAATTTTTTGATGTAAAACCCCCAAGGACATGACTCCTGTTTTAGTAAAGACAGGAGTCATGCCCACCACCCCGAAGGACATGCCCAGGGAACATATGTCCCCTGGGCATGGCCATTGGGCCCAGTGCCATGTAGGAGAGGCCAATTTAGGTCCCCCATGACACTTTAAAAAATATATAAAATACTTACCTTGCATACCTGGGATGGGGTCCCCCCCATCCTGTGGTGTCCCTCTGGTGTGGGTGGGGGTGTCTCTGGGGCTAGGGAAGAGCACCTGTGGGCCCATTTCATGGTCCCTGACCATGGAAATAGGCCCACAGATCCCCTAACGCCTGCCCTGACCCAGGCGTTAAATAATGGCGCTAAGCAAGCTTAGCACCATTATTTATGGCCTCCATGATTTTAGCATGGACAGATAAATATGGCATGAAGGCCATATCGTCATTTTTTGCACAGGAATGCCTACCTTGCACTTTTTCTCCCCTCCCTCTCTTTTGTCTTGTAACTGATTCTTCTCCTGCCTCCTTCAACACTACTTCTCTACTCAGTCCTGTTTTGCCAGCACTGCTTTGTTATTACCAGTTTTCACACGACCATTACCTTTCCACAATAACTGGTCATTAGGTACTGTCCTTTTGCTTGCATCCCGTACCTATTTTAGCTGATTAATTTGTTGCTTCAACTTAATTAATTGCACTGTGAAGTTATCATTGATACTACTGTGGTTGACTCATTTTCACATGTATCTTATCATTTCCTGAGTGAGGCACTCAAACATCCTCAGGTCATTTCCCTGGCATTTAAAATTGCATAAATACATATTCATGAATAGGGCGGGTCATCACTCACCCAACATCCACATGGCAGCGTTTCCACCGTAGCGAAAAATAATAGGGTGGGTGGACCACCACTACTGTGGTAGTTCACCTGCTACCGTGAGTCTGGCGGTCCATGGACCACCAGATTCATAATGAGGGCCATAATCTGAAAATGTATTAGGCAAACACTGTTGTCTATTTCTTTATTCTCTACTTTTGTTTGCCACCTTAACACCCAAAGACTATAAGATCTTACACTGAGACCGCACCAGCAAACGTGGCAGGGGTATCGCCATCATATTCAAGAACACTAATGACGACACCTCACCCTCTCAGGGAACACCTCAATTTCCAGCTACAAACAGATGCCATAACTAAACTAAGAGGCACCCTTGAGTACAGACCCCCAAGACACCCACCAGACTTCTGCAATTCCATTCCCAAAATCATTGCACCATTAGCCATCAACTCCAACCACTACATTCTACTGGGCGACCCCAATTTCCACATCAGCTACCCCAATGACGCCAACTCCACCACCTTCCTGAAGAACTTGAGCAACATAGGCCTCACCAAACTAGTCAATGTAGCTACACACAAGGCCTGACACACTCTCGACCCCCTCTTCACCTCCAGCTCCAGAGTCAGATTCAGCCACGTCACAGAACTCTCCTGGTCTGACCACCGCATTGTCCACTTCACCATTGCTGATGCCCAACACACCACCACCAGGAACCACAGAGCTGACATCTGCAACTAGAGCACAGTAACTGAATCACAGTGGATGGAGACTCTCAGCTCATCCAAACCCGAGGCCTCATCTGACCTCAACCAGGTCATCCTTCTCTTCCTGGATCACAGAATGCACCAAATCACTTGTCCCACTTAAACCAGCTAGAACCAACAAAACCTCTACAAACGCCAGCTGTTACACTCCGGAGCCCAGAGCCACCGAGCGCAGTTGCTACAAACTTGGGAAACAATGGTGATCCACCAGGAAGCTCTCCAAGAGAGCAGCCCACAAAGCAGCCCTCAGCAACTCTCACCAACAACTCAAGGAGGCCAAGAGAGCGGCCATTGCGATCCACATCGACTCAGCATCTAACCACACAAAATAACTTTTCAAGATAGTCAAACAATACTCCAACCCAGCAGCCACAGGGAACAACATCCACCCCTCCCAAGAACTCTGCAATACCCTCTCAGACTACTTCCACAGCAAGATCCCCACCATCTATGACAACTTCAACCCCCAACCCCTGACCTCTAACCTCCGGTCTGTTGACCACCCAGTGTTCACCAACAGTACGATCTCTATGGGGGCACCGCCCACTATTCAATCCACCTCAGCCATCACATCATCCTTTCACTATGGGGCACTCACCCACACATGCCCCACCACTTGTTCAAACGCGGAACCAACTCCATCAGCAGGCAACTCACTCATGTGGAAATCAAACCCCTCCTGAAAAATACCTCCACAAACCCTAACAAACTCAAGAATTACTGACCCATCTCTCTACTCCCCTACCTGGCCAAAGTAGTTGAGAATGCCATCAATCAGCAGCTTACCAGCTACCTGGAAGAAAACAACCAAAAAGCCACCTCCCAATCAGATTTCTGTTCCAACCACAGCACCGAGACCACACTCATTGCCACAACGGATGACATCAGAGCACTGCTCAACCACAGAGAAACTACTGTCCTGATCCTCCTCCACCTATCAGCCACATTCAACACCATCTCCCACCACACCCTTATAAACAGACTCCACGGCATTGGAATACCAATCAATGCCCTCAAATGGATTGCCTCCTTCCTGACAGGACGCACTCAGAACATCCAACTACCCACATCCACATTCACCTTCGCACCTAGGAGCATCATTTGCAGTGTACCCCAAGGTTCATCCCTCAGTGCCACTCTGTTCAATACCTATATCACCCCCCTGGCCGACATCGTTAAATCCCTGGGACCAAACATCATTGCCTGTGCAGATGATACTCATCTGATCCTCTCACTTACTGAAGACCCTTCCGCCACCAGAACCAACTTCTGCAACACCATGACCACCATAGCCAACTGGATGAAACCCAACTGCCTGAAGCTCAACTTCAACAAGACGAAAGTCTGATCTTCAGGAAAAACACCTCCATTTGGGACAATGGCTGGTGGCCATCTGAAATCGGACCAACTTGTACACCTACAGACCACTCTTGCAACTTTAGCATCATCCAGGACAGTGAGCTGACCATGAAGCAGCAGATCAATGTAGTTGGCTCCTCCTGCTTCCACATCCTCCACATGCTCCGCAGATCTTCAGATGGATCCAAACCAACCCCAGAAAAAACATCACCCAAACGCTCACCACCAGCTGCCTCAACTAAGGCAATGCTCTCTACACCATCATGTCCTCTCAGCTCCTAAAGAGACTCCAGAAATACAGAACACCACTGCCAGGCGCATTCTGGACCCTCCCAGGCGCACCCACACCACCCCCATCTCAGAAACCTCCACAGGCTCCCTGTCCAGAAGAGATATAATTTCAAGCTCCTCACACAAGCCTATAAAACCCTATACAATCAAGGACCAGATTGCATCAACCACCATCTCCATTCCACCAACCCACCAGACACCTGCACTCTTCCTCTCTGTCCCTCACACGCGTTCCCAGAACCCAGCGAAGCAGCAGTGGCAGCTGTTCTTTTTCCTACATTGCTGACAAGGCCTGGAAACACCTACCCCTCCCCTCCAAACTGCACCCTCACTGGCAGACTTCAGAGAGAGATCCAAGACTTGGCTCTTTGACAGAGAAATCACACCCCACCACCCAGACACCCCCAGGGGTGACAGTAATGCACTATAAAAATGACTGATTGATTGATTGATGTCACATCTGTTGATCTTTCTACAACTCCTCCATCAACATTACTCATTTCTTCATCACTCATCATAATGAATCCACTGCACCTATGCTCATTTAAGCAATTCCTTTTCCATCTCCAACTACACTCATCTCCTTTCTTACAAAATAAAGCCACTCTTCTCTTACTTCCACATGCCAAGCATGGACTTCATTTACTTCGATGGGATTAGAAATGTTTCATCCTCCTTCACCTTTTCTTCCCATTTTCCCTTTCACTAAATCCCCCACTTTCATTTTTCCATTTCTAGCAATCATTCATTCTTTCTTTCTTCCACTTTCAGTAACCCATTGAGGTACTAGTTTCATCTTTGCTTCTTTCCCTCTCATTCTTTCAAATGCGGTCTCGCCAGTAACACCGTTCTCCGTAGTGCTGTACATCCATAGTGCTTTCTCCACACATGTTCTTACATCTTATCCACCATTCATTGCCATTTGTACATTTCCTTTTGTCATACGATTCATATGTTTTACCCTACCATTTCCTTGTGGAATGTACAATGATGCACATCTGTGTTTTATACCATGAATCTTCAAGAGGTTTGTTCATTGTGTCAGATGTCAACTGTGTGCCATTATCTGTAATCAGACTTTTTGTTCTAATTTCTTTATAACGTTTCTGTGGTAATGTTCCTCATGAATTCCCCTATCACCCATCTAACCTATCTGGAATACATGTCTCCCACTACCATTGCAAACCTATTACTTTCTCCAAAAAAATCCATAGGACCGAAGAAATCTTAACACACTTTCTCACACACACTGCTACTATCACTCAATGAACCCTTACATTGCACCCCTATTTTCAATTGTTTCTGGCTTTCTCTACACAAAACACACTTCTAGACAAAGTCTGTAACATCTACACCCATTCCGAGCCACCAGTAATTCTCTTTCAAACATTTCTGAGTAAGTGATTGTCCCAAATGTCCTTAATGTGCCAATGTCATGATTTTTTTTCCTACTCCCTCAGGAGGGGCAAATCTTTCTCCTCCTAAAATGAAGCTGTCATCATCTCCTCTACTGAGTTCCTCTTGTATTTAACAAAACCTCTTAAGGAGGGTTCACATCAGCATCACGGTTCCATCCCTCACGTATGCTTTTCACCAAATCTTTGAAACTCTCATCCTTAACTGCTGCAGTTTTGCATTCTTCTTGAGTTATTGATGACATTCTCCATTTACTGCATCCTCCCTATTTACCACTACACAAATCATTTGGGTCAGATGTATCAAGCAATTTTGCATTCGCAAATGGTGCGAATCGCAAAATTCGGCTGTTTGCTACTGCAAAAATGCCTTTCAAGATGTATGAAAGGCATTCGCTGTGCAATTTTAAGTTATCGCTAAAATAGCGATTCCTTAAAATTGCGACCCCATTTAGAGAATCACAAATTGCGATTCTCTAAATAGGAAATCACAAATAGGGAATTTTTATTTGTGATTTCCAAACCACATGTATCAAGCATTTCCTAACTGCGAATTGGGCATTTAGCAAATGCAATTACCACCAATTCCAATTTGGTGGTAAGCATGTGCAAATTAAAAAAAATGCATTATAAATGTGTGCTTCACATGTCCGCAAATATTTTTTTGGGGTGCATCAGAGGGGGCCTTAGGCGACTGCACCATGGGGTTTGCATTACCTGATTTGCGAATTCCTAACTGGAAGTTGCAAATTGGGAAATGCAAAACCCTTCGCACCTATGGGCCTACAGGACCATAGGGATGAATGGAGTCACATTCTCTAATTGCGATTCGGTAATAGCGATTGCGAATTTTAAGAAATCACTATTACAGAATTGAAAATTTCATACATCTAATTTTGCATTTCTTAAATAGCGATTTCTTAAAATTTGCTACTTAAGAAATGCAAAACGGATCTTTGATACATCTGGCCCTTGGTCTTTACACGTCTCGGTCATCAGTCTTCAGTGGCATTCTCAATGAGCAGTCCACTTGCAAATTTATTCACTCATTTATGTATTCTATTTCATATTTGTAATCGTGTAAATTTGAAGCAAAATGCATGAATCTACTGTATAAAGAGTAACTGTACATTTAGTAGTCAATTAAAACAATAAACCATCAGATAGCATGCATAAGCACACCTCTGATAAAATCAAATTACAAATGTACAATCAACAATTTAAAACAACAATATTTAAAACTCCCAGGCTCCTTGTCCAAAGTCTGTGATACCTACAATAATATAACCACAAGATCCACGTCTTGATTGTGGGCTATTGTATTTCCCTTTACTAATGGAGATCCATTACAGGCACACTTGGGGGCATATTTATACTTTGTTTGCGCCGAATGTGCGTAAAATTTTTTGACTCACAATCAGCGCAAACCCTGCCCCATATTTATACTTTGACGGCCGACCCCGCGGGCGTAAAAATTCCACCATGTGCGTCATTTTTTGGAAGGGGGAGCCAGCCTTGCGTTAATTATATGCAAGGTAGGCGTTCCCTTCCAAAAAATGACTTTAAGGCCTGTGCCCCTTATTTATACTATGGCGTCATTTTGACACACAGGAGGGGGTGGGCCTTAAAAACGGCGCACAGCCTGATGTGCGCCTTTTTTTAACGCCTGGGTCAGGGCAGGCGTTAAGGGACCTGTGGGCTCGGAAGGAGCCCAGAGGTGCCCTCCCCTGCCCCCAGGGACAACCCCTGCCGCCATTGCCCACCCCAGGAGGACACCCAAGGATGGAGGGACCCATCCCAGGGAAGTAAAGGTAAGTTCGGGTAAGTATTTTTTTCCGATTTTTTTTGTGGCATAGGGGGGGCCTGATTTGGGCCCCCCTACATGCCACTATGCCCAATGACCATGCCCAGGGGACATAAGTCCCCTGGGCATGGCCATTGGGCAAGGGGGCATGACTCCTGTCTTTGCTAAGACAGGAGTCATGTCAATGGAGGTTGGGCGTAAAAATAAATGCTGCAAATCCGGTTTGAGGCCTGAATTTTGCCTCAGACCTGACTTGCACCATTTTTTGATGCACAACCACCATTTTCCCTTACGCCGGCGCTGCCTGGTGTGAGTCATTTTTTTGGACGCACACCAGTCCGCAGCGCCAGCTAACGTCATTCCATTAATAAGGCACCCGCACGGTGCGTTGGAATGGCGTTAGCTGGCGGTAAAAATTTTGACGCACAGCTGCGTTGGCGCAGTTGTGCATCAAAAAGTATAAATATGGGCCTAGCTGCTTTCTAGCAACTCAACTAGTTACACCAAATCTCACAGTGTTAGTCGTCCACATCAAGTAATACATAGTCATAATGCCATGTGCAAAGCTTAAATGCTGATGAGGGTCAGCTGGCTGGATGAGCAGTGCTAGAGTGCTAGAGCAGTGGGTAAGGTGCAAGTGTAGCCACTCAGCTTAAAATTTTACTAGAGACACAAATACATTGAGGCAGAATAAGGTAAAGTGCTAAAATGGTAACACGTTAAGTAGGGTACAAGGTAAAACATAATTTTTAAAACTCCCAGGCTCCTTGTCCAAAGTCTGTGATACCTCCATTAGTATAAACAAAATATTCAAAGCTCCTTTCATGATCATGGGGTATGGTATTTTCCTTTACTAATGGAACCACTGTATATGCACACTTAGGCCCATATTTATACTTTTTTAGCACCGCATTAGTCTACCCATGTTTGTTGCCCATGACTCTAAATCCTGCAGCAGTAAAGTTGAAAAGTACTTAAGGTATGCATCCAATAGTGCTATTAAGCGATAACTGCTATGTGATGTTATGGCTCCTCCTTTACAAATAGGATGTATAATTGAGCCCTTCCAGCTTTCCTGGACAGACCTTTCTGCTAAATGTTTGTAGAACAAACCCTTCAGGAAATTAGCTACGATGTCGGTGTTCTTTAAAAATAGCTTGAAGGATTCCGTGTGCCCCTCGAATGCAACCTGTCCAGGACTTTTGATGATCTTAGCTAATCTGGCAGCCATATACTCTAGCAGATCAGTAAGGACGATTTTCCTGAGAGTCTCCTGCAGTCGTCCTGGGTCAACTGCGTTTAGTGCTTTTCCTGAAAAATGTGACAGTAAGTGCTTGACCCAGTCTTCCTCAGTTACGTTTGCATTACAAGCTGCCCTTGGGCGTTTATCAAGGTCGTTGATCAACTTCCAAAATGTTTTTGAATCTCTTAGCTTGGCAGTGTGGGTTAGTTTTGCCCATAGAGTTTCTTGCCTATTCCATTTAAAAACCCATATTTATTTTTTCAGTTTTCTTCACTCATTTCACAGAGATTGCAGCACCCCTCGACCCCCTGCACTATGTCACAATTTCCTGAGTATTCTATTAATTTTAGCTTTCATCATGCAAATATGTCTTGGCAGTACTGGATGCCTGCTGGACCCCAAACAAGCTCCCTTACTCAAGCCTTTAGCTGGATATTTTGACAACAGATAGTCTATCAAAGTTTCCCATGCCATTGTCAATGCTATGTGTCCATGGATGAGTTGCTTAAGTGTTCCAATAGCATCTTCTTCCAGTGATTTTACAGATCCTGAGCTGCACTTTAAATGCTTTATGTTTTCTGTCCTGGCGTGTTCCAACAGGGCCCTTGCTGGTTCTTTTTTAAGCTTCTTAGCCCCGATCTAGACTATTTGTGGGTGGTGGTCGCCTCAGCATGCTCCTCGTTTGGCAAATAAAATAGGTTTAAGTTAAAATCTCCAGTGAACAGCAAGTATTGTGAGTGGCTTATGTTTTTTTATTTGCGGAATGCTTGCAATAAGGTTTGCTATTGAATTGGCCTTCCTTTGTGGGTTGATACAGGGATTTTCTGCGTCCAGTTATCCAGGCGTAGGGCTAGCGTACATGATTCCACTAAAGCAATTTCCATAATCTTTACAGATAGACTAGCGTTGATATAGGTTGTCAAGACTCGTTTTGTTCCTGAGTGCAGCTTTTCTGTGCCAGTGTGTTGAATTCTATGTGCCCTTTGAGCGGGACACAGACTTGGGCCCACATTTTCTGGAGCATTAATATAGCAAATTAACTAAGAAACCTCACCACAGTGGGATCTACAACTTGCCTGCAGACCACTGATGTGCCACAAAAAGATAGCCACCCCATTCATTATTATTGATTTGTGCTGCAGTTCAATCCTTCCTGGCTATCTTCAATAGAGCTGAGTGTATCCAGCTCCAGTCGGCCTGAACTTAATGCAGCCTTATGGTCCTTTGCTGTTCCATGAATACCATTTCTCTACTTTTTTGACAGTCAGGCCAGGGTGAGCTGCAAAGGTTGGGGATTGCACCCCTGATGGGTAACCTCCTGTCACATCTCTCAATACCAATGGGGCTACCTCCTTAGTGTGAAGGTTCTGCTCCATAAGTGGGCGGGGATAACGATCTCCCTGAAACAGTATTGCTTCAATTCCCCAAGACTTCAGCAGCTTTCTGCTCCCTAGAGCTTGCGCTGAAAGGCCCGGTGTAGTAAATGTAAAGTCAGTTGTTTGTAGTGGGCCTGATGGCCTGCCGTCACGACTAGCATAGATGGGGCTCTTACCAGTGCTGTCTTTTTTTAGTGCTGAGCAAAATTGTTAACTCAGTCGACCGCCTTGGAACCCCTCCACATTTTCATTGGATCATTTCTCCTCACAGTGATTTCTCATCTGCCTCAGGGAAGGTTAGTTTTGTTGTTATTCCTAGTTTGATTATTCTCTTCCCCAGATTTTGTTGTTCTTACTAGGCTCCCGCTCTCACAGCCCCTTTGCCCTTGTGGGGTCATTGCGAGTGCTGGGGCTGATCCATCCCCAACTGCTGAGACTTCTCCTGGGGAGGAGAGGGTTTGCCTCATTTACCACAGTTGTTTCTTCCTCTCTGATGGGGCAGGTGGATAATGGAGGTACGGTACCAGATGCTCTAGGGTGGGCTTTATTTCTGCTATTCCTTGCTTGCTTACGTTCTCTCTTCGTCTGGCGAACAGGTGGCAGAACTATAACCGGGTGCTGGATGGGAGTGCAGTCGGCCTCCTGTTGTGGGCTGGATCTTTGCACCCACTCCTGGTCTTTACCCTCTGTTTCGGCACTTAGAGAGGTCTCCCTTCCTTTGTCCTCACGAGCTGGAACTCGGTGGAACGTTGGGCTGCTAACTGCTTGATTTTCCATTGTTGGACAAGTGGCTGGACTTAGTCACAGAGACTCTGGTGCAGGCGTTGGTGCAACCTTAAAGGGGAATTCACTTTTGCTTTCTCTAGCATACCCTCAAAGAGTGCCAGGAGCTGTATTAAGTGATCAATTACCTCCTTACATGAACATATTGTGAAGTCATTGTTCCTATTCGCCTGCACTCGCGTGATTAGGACATTGAGGGCCTCATTCTGAGGCCGGCGGGCATTTTGAAGATAAGGAACGAGCAGTAAGTAGGCGTGTGGTAAAGGAGTAGGCCCAGTGCACGTTGCATTTTAAATGGCCTTGCACTGCTGCCCCTGGACGTCTATTTCTATATCAACAGGAGGGATTCAAACAGGATACCAGTCCCCTGTGGCTGTGCATTCATTTGAGGTGTAACTATATAGTCCCTCTGTGAACAGCTCTTCCATAGTTGGACAAGCCTGTGGGCGAGAGGGTTGGCTCTTTACAATGACTATTCTAGGAGACAAGGGAATTCAGGCAGGGCTTTCACTTATGACCACATTTCTTCCTTGAGGGGTAGGCACAGCAGCACATAATGTTAAAGTTGCAGTGCCACCATTGGCTACATCATCCTCTATGGGAGGGTGAATCTTATTTGCAAAGGTGTCATCTCCGTCTCCACCACCTAAGGTTTGAAGAAGTCTGTTTTTTCACTTTACCTGGCTTACATGAGTCATTTGGCCATTCTGCACTCTTGCTAGTCTCCCGGATTACTAGAATTCCTTTATCTGACAGACTCCCGGGACTGCCTGGAACCCCAATATTCCCTTCTAATCCAGGGTGACAGTTGTCTGGAGGGGAATTCCCTACTGTTATGTCTCTAAGTTTCCTTTTTGCCATTAACCCTTCTGCATTCATGTCTTGTTTCCTTTTCCTCAGCCTCAAAGTCTGCGCTCTTACTTTGCCAGATCTCATCCTGTTTATATAGAGATTTATCAAATATGAATGTGGAGTGAACCTGCGGTTCCAGGTAGAGGGGAAAGGGTTGTACCACCCTTATCCTCTAGGTATATTAAGAGTTTTGCAGGATCTTTTCAGTGTCTATCATCCAGGCCAGTGGGGCCCCAAAGCTGTAAGCCCTATGTAAGGCCTATGAAGCACCTACTCGGCCCCCCTGGAATTGCTTGCCTCTCATGAGGAGAGCACGAGCACATGTAAGGCACCACCTCTCCCTCTTTCTTTCTTCTGGCTTTATTGTCGCAGGTAGTTCTTTGTTAATACAACGCTATGGTTTTGAGGTCTCTTCTGTCTATTCCATTTGGGTTATTGAGTACATGAGGTCCAAAGGCCTATTGTGGCCTATAGAGCGCCCCCTCACCCTCCCTGGATTGCTTCCTCTCACATCGAGGGGGCACTAGCACACTCAGGGCGCCGCCTCACCCCCCCTATGTAAGACTCAACTTCCTTCCTTTATAGGTGTGGAAGCATGAGCACACCAACATCTTATGCTGCTTTTGCTGCTCTGAGGTGCTCATACAATAATCTGGGCTGCCTTATAGGTTAGGCCAGAGCTCTGAACCCTAATTGTATATTGGGCCCAGTTCTGCCTCTAACTCCCGCTAACCAACTAACCAGCGCGCTAAGGCAGTGGTCACAGGATGGCAGTAGGGTGGTAGGACAGATGAGTGGGCAGAAGATGGGCACAAGTTAAGGGCAGCCTGGGTGGGTGGAGGAACCTGGTGTAATAGTGCGCGTTGAGCACGCACTCTCCTGGGCGCCTCACACTTCCTGTTACTGCAGCAGCAGCTGGACACTTGCCCATGCTCTAGGCCACTCACAGCACTCACAGTGCCACTTGTAATTTGAACCACCACCCCAATGTCTCACACTGTGGTACTGTGGCACCTGAGTCCGCCGTGGCACAGTGCCGCAGCACTATAACAATATGACACCACAGCTGCAGTCCTCCTCCCGGGGCCTCCTGTGCAACTCCTTTCCTCTTCCTCCTGCGTGACTCCCACAGACTTCCGCCTCCATCAACAGCACAACTCAGAGTCCAGAAATTAGCACTGTAAAAAAAAAAATCTACTAGATCCTTTGTCTGCACCTCCTGGGCTTAATATTCTTACTAATGTTTATGGTTTGTTCTTAATTTAAATTGGACTCCCTACAAGTATGTGCAAAAATATTCTGCACCCCAAGCTGGAGTTAATGTATCCTTTTCAGTTAATACACAATTCCGTTCTGTCTTACTAAGGGTCATTGAAGCAAATGTCACTGGTTTTTTCTCCCCGCCTTTTATTTGTGACAAGACTGCTCCAACCCCATGTGCACTTGCATCCACTGTCAATGTAGCTTTGCTACTGGTTTCAAATTAATTTAAAATTTCAGAATTTACTATTTCATTCTTGATTTTTTCAAATTAAATCTGCTGTTTCTTTCACTATTCATACTCTTTGCCCTTTCTTAATAATACTCTTAATGCTTCTGTTTTTTCAGCAAGATTATTTACAAACGTTACATAATACTCTACTAGACCCATCAAGGCGCGTAATTGAGATTTTCTGTGGGAGTTAGAGCCAAACATATTGATTTCACTGAATCTTCCTTTGTTTTTTTTGCCATTTTCAGAATTAGTGTACCCTAGCTACTCAATTTCTCTTGACAAAATCTTGCATTTCTCTTTACTCAATGTTACACCTGCCTTACTCATAACCTTTATTATGTTTACCAAAGTGTTGTTAAATTCTTATTCTATAACTCCTATAGTTAATGTGTTGTCCTGAAAAAAATGCACACAGGGCACATCACCAAATAATTTGTTCATCATACATTGAAACACACTGCAGCGGAAGCCAGCCCAAAGGGAAGTCTTTTAAGTGGAAACACCCCTTCCATTGTAATAAATGCTTTATGCTTCTTGGATTTAGAATATAGACTTATCTGATAATATGTGAAAATGGTTGCATCATTCATCATCAGTAATATTTGTTAAATATTCAGTAACAGAAAACTATGTACCACAATACATAAACGTGATGATCTTATATCCACACAGAATCTCAATCTCCCATCTACTTTCTTTGTGATCACCACCAGAGAAAGCCACTCTGATGCCCCCACTGGTTCAATGATATGTTCAGTGTGCATTTCCTTCAACATTTTCTTCACTTCCCCTCAAACTGCAATTGGAACTTTCCCTATTCCATGCTTAACAGGTGTCATATCATTCTTTCTTGAATAAATCTGATTCTTCAAAAAAAATTGCTGTGGCTATAGCTTCTTGCAATGTAGGATTCCTGGCTGCCCACAATCTATCTTGCATTCTTTTATTTTTGCACTGGACTATTAATTTGTCTCAGATTAATTGGTCTGTCATATTTCCAAAATCAGATTCATATGCCAATTCTCTCAATCTTGTTATCATTTAATCAATCGAATCATTTTCCTCAATAGGTTGAGAGTAAAATTGATGTCTCAGCATCACTATGTTCACTTGTTTGCATAGTATTTCTCTAACTTCCTTTTTACTTCTATATAAGGATTTTCTATGGGCTGCCCATCCACCCTCATCACTTCTGGTAAAAACCTGAAGTCATGTTGTCCTTCCTTCCCCAAAACATTTAATAATAATGCTTTTTTCTTGCTGCAGATATCTTAAGCCATCTATAGATTCCAAATAACTCTCAGATATGCCAATTCGTTCTTCCCATTCAATTGAGGGAGTTTCATTTGCATTTAAAAACATCAAAGTAGGTGCTATTGACTGGTTATTTGCCATTTTAACTTAAATAGAGTTACATTTACTTGCAACAGTTTTTAGTTCAGTAAATAGTCCTATTTATAATACACTGGCGGTCATTACAACATTGGCGGTAAAAGGCTTTTACCGCTGTGCAGAAGACCGCCAACACAACGCCGCAGAATTCCGCCACAGCTATTATGACCCACATCTCGGAATCTGCCAAAAGTCAGACACCCACACAAGTCCGCCACACCAAAGGTCAGTGATAAACTGGCGAAAACAAAACCTCCACTGTCACGCCAACAGAAATACGCCCACACTATCACGACACACGAATCCACGCGAGGGTCTTTCAACCGCAGTATTCCATTGGCGGTACACACCGCTGCGCTCAAAAGACACACACTCTTACAAAACACAGCCACATTGGACAATTCAAAATACACACACCTGAGACACATACACACATCACTCCCACACACCCATTACAATATAAAACACACACCCACATCACCCACAAACCCCCACGACAAAAAATTCCAAAAGAAGGCCAGAGAGAGACACCACCAGCAAGAACAACAGCATCCACAGGCACACAACACCATCACCCACACAACTTCCATGCACCTCACACAACACACCACTACATATCACCACACTTATCACTACACACTCCACCCCACACATCACCTACACCACCCCATGGCACAGCAAAGACACCCCAGGTTCTCGGAGGAGGAGCTCAGGGTCATGGTGGAGGAAATCATCCGGGTAGAGCCACAGCTATTCGGATCACAGGTGCAGCACACCTCCATAGCTAGGAAGATAGAGCTATGGCGAAGAATAGTGGACAGGGTCAACGCAGTGGGACAACACCCAAGAAATCGGGAGGACATCAGGAAGAGGTGGAACGACCTACGGGGAAGGTGCGTTCCGTGGTCTCAAGACACCACCTGGCGGTTCAGCGGACTGGCGGCGGACCCCCACCTCTTCCCCCACAACTAACAACATGGGAGGAGCAGGTCTTGGCGATTCTGCATCCTGAGGGCCTCGCGGGAGTAGGTGGAGAAATGGACTCTGGTAAGTCAAAGCTTTACTATTACATCCCCCACCCTACCAGCATGATATCACATACCCCCACCTTCACCCCCAGTTCCCCAACTCCTCACAAATTTCCCAACATCACAAACCACACATCCCAACACCAAGCCCTGCATGCAACAACAAAGCATGGACACCGATCACCAAAGCATGGCCACTGCACATACCCATACACCCTCCTAAACCATCATCACACAAGCTCCCACACAGGAATGCTAGCACTGGGCTACACGGTCACCCACCCATTGCACACCATTACACACACAGATTTAATAAACATCCTTTTATCCCCCTGCAGGATTCCTACCCAACGTCACCGGACAGGAGGGTCCACACATGTCCACACCCCCAACAGAAGAGGCCCACAGTGATGACAGCACCTCTGTCCAACTGGATCTAGATGACCAGCCCGGACCATCGGGGACCTCTGGACAGTCGGTTCCCCTCACACAGGCACAGGCCACCACAGACCTTCTCCCCTCTGGAAACACCAGCACAGCACCCACCCAGCAGGCCCATACCTCCGTCCCCAGGACATGTCAATCAGCTGTGTGTCCACCACTACAGGGAACCCAGGATAACCCACCACCCCAACAAAAACCTGGGGGCAGTGGTAGTGGGCACAAGATCCAGGGGACGGAGGCACTGGAACACAGAGGAACTGGGAGGGCTGCCGTGTGACAGGGGGCGGACAGGCCAAGGGAACCCACTCTCCACGAGGCCCTCTCCTCCATCATGGGAGCCTACCACCACTCCCAGGAGACGATGGCAACGGTACCGGCCAAGTTTCAGGAGAAGCAGCGCATGCAGGAGGAACAGTATATGGGCTTCAGGGAGGAACTCAGAACCATCAGCTCCACCCTGGGCACCACCGTAGGGGTGCTGAAGGAACTACTCAACACCAGGAGGGACACTGTGGCACTACAAGGGGCCCCTGACACTAGCATGGACGATGAACTGCCCACCACCTCCGCCGGTGCTAGTGGACAGGACGCCCAGCCACAGGACCACCACACCAGCAACCCAGCCCCTGCAGAGGCAGAACCACCCTGCAAACGGTCCCTGAGATCCAGGAACAAGACAGAGAACGATGCCAAGACCCCCGCCAAGAAATGAGACCACCCTGATTGTCATCCTACTGTCCCACTTTGTCACCCTGTCCATAATTAAACTGCCCCAGCTCCACTTCCTATGCCCATGTGGGCAATGCACCTGTGAGACTAATAGACTGGACTCTGCCATGGACACTCCTCCACCATCACCCCTCACCATTTCACTACCCCCTCCAATTTTGAACATTTAAATAAACACACCTAAAGCACAAAATGATCTGGAGTCTGTCTGTGATTTCGAAATAGTGTATTAGCAATTACAGTGACAAAATGTTTTTTAAATAGTAATGTCAACATACCTATGTCACACAGCTCTAGTCCATGAGGAATCTTAGCAGATGTCACACAGTGGGACCCACATCTGTGAAACCGTAAACGACAGACAGGAGAGAGGTAGTAGTGTTAAAGTGCATGTAGTAGGCAGGATTGTATTCTTACCTGTGTCTCACTGGAAATATTGCTGGATCACTGAGTCCCTGTTGTGCATGTCTTCTTCCTCTGCTTCCTCCTCATCACTGTCCACAGGCTCCACAGCTGCAACAACACCTCCATCTGGACCATCCTCCTGCAGAAAAGGCACCTGGCGTCGCAAAGCCAAGTTGTGAAGCATACAGCAGGCCACGATGATCTGGCACACCTTCTTTGGTGAGTAGAATAGGGATCCACCTGTCATATGGAGGCACCTGAACCTGGCCTTCAGGAGGCCGAAGGTCCGCTTGATCACCCTCCTAGTTCGCCCATGGGCCTCATTGTAACGTTATTCTGCCCTGGTCCTGGGATTCCTCACTGGGGTCAGTAGCCATGACAGGTTGGGGTAACCAGAGTCACCTGCAAATGGTGAGTGGCAACTGTTAGACACACACTAACCTGGAGGGATAACCCCAGACCCAGACAACCATTCCCACTGACTTGCTTCCAGGTGCTCACCTAATAGCCACACACGGTGCCTCTGGAGTTGACCCATCACATAAGGGATGCTGCTATTCCGCAGGATGTAGGCATCATGCACTGAGCCAGGGAACATGGCATTCACATGGGAGATGTACTGGTCTGCCAAACACACCATCTGTACATTCATAGAATGATAACTCTTCCGGTTTCTGTACACCTGTTCACTCCTGTGGGGGGGGGACCAAAGCCACATGGGTACCATCAATGGCACCTATGATGTTGGGGATACGTCTCTGGGCATAGAAATCACCTTTCACTGCAGGCAAATCCTCCACCTGAGGGAAAACGATGTAGCTCTGCATGTGTTTCAGAAGGGCAGACAACACTCTGGACAATACGTTGGAAAACATAGGCTGGGACATCCCTGATGCCATGGCCACAGTTGTTTGAAAAGAGCCACTTGCAAGGAAATGGAGCACTGACAGCACCTGCTCTTGAGGGGGGATTCCTGTGGGATACCAGATGCTGACATCAGGCCTGGCTCCAACTGGGTACACAGTTCCTGGATTGTGGCACGGTCAAGCCTGTAGGTGATTATCAAATTTCGCTCCTCCATTGTCGACAGGTCCACCAACTGTAGGTACACTGGAGGATGCCGCCATCTCCTCACATTTCCCAGCAGATGGTGCCTATGAAGGACAACAGCAAGCACAGAGTCAAACAACTCAGAGGTACGTACCCACAGTTTACCCCGAACACCGATCATACACAAAAGGTGGCCTGTATGTGTGTTGAGACTAGGCCTAGGTATGTGTGACGCAGTTGAAAATGAAGCCATGTGGGCCCCTGAAATGGCAGCTGCCTGACCTGTAAAGTGAGACAATGGGATGTGAGGTAACTGCGCTGGCGTTGTACACCATCACAGTAGGCGGTCGAAGACCGCGGCGCAATGCTGCATTGTTTAACATTGGACCCTATGGGTCCCAGGAGCCAATGATGATGTACGCCGCAGATGTGACCGCCATTTTCTATCTGTTCAATCACTCGATACCTGATCTTCGACAGGAGAGGACCTACACTGCAAGTGCTGCTGTGACCTCGGTCTGGAAGAGACAATGGCTCGAGCGTCTGGGGAAAGGGCCCCTGCCTTCACATCTGAGGAGTTGGAGAAGCTCGTGGATGGGTTCCTCCCCCAGTACACGCTACTCTACGGTCCTCCAGACAAACAGGTAAGTACACAGGGAGCATGTTGTATGGGCTATGCCTGTGTGGAGAGGGCTGGATGTAAGAAGGAAGGGGGCAGAGTGCTGTGTGCATGAAAGACGGTGAATGCATGTGCCACATGGCAAGGGTAGGGATGGGGGCCAATCACTTTGATGGTGCAGTTGGTAATGACTTCTCTTCTTCCCCTGTACATTTCATGTAGGTCAGCGCCCACCAGAAGAAAGATATTTGGCGTGCCATCGCCAAGGACGTCCGGACCCTGGGGGTCTACCACTGAGGGAGCACCCACTGCCGTCAAAGATGGGAGGACATTCGCTGCTGGAGAAAAAAGACGGCGGAGGCTCAGCTGGGGATGGCCTCCCAACGTGGGAGGGGTGCCCGTCGCACCATGACCCCCCTGATGTTCAGGATCCTGGCTGTGGCCTACCCGGAATTGGATGGGTGCTTGAGGGCATCACAGCAGACACAAGGGGGTGAGTACACTCTCGTTCTGCTGACTTTGCATGCAGTGGAGGTGTCTTTGTGGGTTTCCCTAGTCCAGGGCGAGTTCCGTAGGCAAGGCCCCTCCGTAAGGCAGGCCATGTGGCACCCCAGCCCACCTCTGTAGAGTGCCAAGTACAGCTATTCATGCCCCTGTGTCATCTATGTGTGCAGATGTTGTCCATAGCCTTGTAGGCCATTTCCCAGGAATTGAACAGTGGAGCCCAAGAGCGGGGCATAGTGCAGGGGGCTTCTGTGTCTGTCTTGTCCGCCAACGTTAGCGGTAATCCATGCACTCAACATGTCTTTCTTCTGTCGTCCCCCCCTTTTTGTGGTCTCCCTGTTCTTGTGTGCATTAGCATAATCAGGCAGAGGAGCAGTGGCACCGGAGCACGAGGGAGCTGCATCCCACATGGCCCTGGAGGGCGAGACTACGGACTCGGAATTCACCAGTGGGACGGAGGGTGAGGGGAGCTTCACGGCGGGGACAGGAGCTGACACCAGCTACACGGACTCGTCCTCTGATGGGAGCTCCCTTGTGGTGGTGGCAACATCTGTGCCCCCGCATCTACAGGTACAGCCACCACTTCCCCTACCAGCACCGCCCTCCCAGCAGCCCCTCAGCCTTTGCCCCGTGCCCGCTCACCCAGGAGGGCGGGCATCACCTTCACCCCATGCACCTCAGGCCCTGCCCCAGTCACCCCTGCTGGCCTCAGTGAGGAGACCATTGACCTCCTCAGGTCCCTCACTGTTGGGCAGTCTACCATTTTGAATGCCATCCAGAGTGTAGAAAGGCAGTTGCAACAAACTAATGCATTCCTGGATGGAATTCTTTCTGGTCAGGCGGCCCTTCACCGAGCTTTTCAAACTCTGGCCTCAGCACTGATGGCAACAATTGTCCCCGTCTCTAGCCTTCCCCCTCCAACTTCCTCCACCCTGACCCAATCCCCTGTACCTCTGCCTATCCCAAGCACACCATCAGACCATCTTGCACACACGTCAACACACAAGGGAAGCTCAGGCAAACATAAGCACCACACATCCCACAGGCACTCATGCAAGCAACACACACATGCAGACACACCCACATCCACTGCCTCCACTGTGTCCCCCTCCTCGTCATCTCCCTCCTCCCTCCCAGTCTTGTCTACACTCACACCTGCATGCAATACCTCTACAGCCACTACGCCCCTCACCAGCACACCCCGCTCATGTGCAGTCACTACCCCCACTACCATTCACACGTCCCCTGTGTCCTCTCCCAGTGTGTCTGTGCCGCCCCCTCCCAAGATACACAAAAGCAGGCACACACCCACCCAAAAGCCATCCACCTCACGACAGCCTCCAGCGCATGCACCTGCACCCAAAGTCACCAAACATACACCTCCTACTACCACCACCTCTTCCTCCACTCCCAAACCCCTTCCAGCTACCCGTCCCAGTGTGTCCCAAAAACATTTCCTGTCCAGCCTTGACCTTTTTCCCGCACCTCCCCCACCCCGTCCATCTCATAGGTCTTGAAGTAGCACCTCAGCCAAAACATCTCCGGGACCAGTGGTGCCTGTAGTCACCGGTATGTGGAGTGCACCGGCCACCAGGACAGCCAGTGTGGCACAGAGCCACAGCACAGACAGTCCCCCACCTGTGAAGCATCAGAAGTTGGCCAGTGCCCGGCAGAAGAGGGGGAAGACTCCAGCCACCAAATCCACTCCCAGGGGTCCCGTTGGGAGTGTGGAGTAAGCTGTGACACCTTCCAAGGTGGGGAAGGGCCACAAGAAACCCGGCAAGTCTGGGAAGAGCTGCACGGCCGAGAAGACCGCCATCATCCCCGCTGCCCATGAGGCCACCGCCAGCCCCAGCCCAGCTGCCCAGGAGGCCAATGCCAGCCCCTGCCCAGCTGCCCAGGAGGCCACCACCAGCCTCAGCCCAGCTGCCCAGGAGGCCACCGCCAGCCCCAGCCCAGCTGCCCAGGAGGCCACCGCCAGCCCCAGAACGGCTGCCAGGAGGCCACCGCCAGCCCCAGCCCAGCTGCCCAGAAGGCCACCGCCAGCCCCAGCCCAGCTGCCCAGGAGGCCACCGCCAGCCCCAGCACAGCTGCCCAGGAGGCCACCGCCAGCAACAGCCCGGCTGATCCATGAAGGACTGCCAACACCAGCCCCGCTGGGCCATGAAGGACCGCCAGCACAAGCCCCGCTGGTCCATGAAGGACCGCCAGCAGAAGACCCGCTGGGCCATGAAGGACCGCCAGCACAAGCCCCGCTGGGCCATGAAGGACCGCCAGCACAAGCACCACTGAACAGGGCACCGCCAACTCAAGCACCGCTGAACAGGGCACCACCAACTCAAACACTGCTGAACAGGGCACCGCCAACTCAAGCACTGCTAGCCCATGAGCGGCAGGGGCACTGACGCAACTGGGTCCGTCACAGGGTGAGTGATGCACTCTGGGCACCAGTCCCCCTCCAGAACCAGTGGAGACTGTTATCCACTACCTCTGTCCTTCACAGGATGAAGCACTCTGGGCACCAGTCCCCCTCCAGAACCAGTGGAGACATCCATCCACTACCTCTGTCCTTCACAGGATGAAGCACTCTGGGCACCAGTCCCCCTCCAGAACCAGTGGAGACTGTTATCCACTTCCTCTGTCCTTCACAGGATGAAGCACTCTGGGCACCAGTCCCCCTCCAGAACCAGTGGAGACATCCATCCACTACCTCTGTCCTTCACAGGATGAAGCACTCTGGGCACCAGTCCCCCTCCAGAACCAGTGGAGTCTGTTATCCACTTGAGAGACTGTGGCTTTGCACTCCCCAGGATATGGCAGTGGGCAACCCACCCACTGTAGAGACTTGAGAGACTGTGGCTTTGCACTCCCCAGGATTGAACAGTGGGCAACCCACCCACTGTAGAGACTTGAGAGACTGTGGTTTTGCACTCCCCAGAATTGAAAAGTGGGCAACCCACCCACTGTAGAGACTTGAGAGACTGTGGCTTTGCACTCCCCAGAATTGAACAGTGGGCAAACCACCCACTGTTGAGACTTGAGAGACTGTGGCTTTGCACTCCCCAGGATTGAACAGTGGGCAACTCACCCACTGTATAGACTTGAGAGACTGTGGCTTTGCACTTCCCAGGATTGAACAGTGGGCATGTGGCCCCCTCGTGGATTTGGCGTTGTGCGCTCAAGCGGCTGAGGTGCCCCCCATTCCCTCCTCCTGAGGTGCCTGTTTTCTTGCTGTCTGATGCCCCTGCAGTGTTCTCTCCGTCATGGTTGGGGATCTTGTGTGGGCCTCGCCCATACCGTGTGGTCCCAGTGTTCCACTGACTTTCTTTGTGCAGTACCTGGACTACTATGCCTGGTATATATTTTGTACATGGTGTACATATATATTTCTGCCTACTTGTTTGTAATATATTCCGATGGTTACACTCATTTTCTTTGGTCTTTGCATTTTTCCAGGGGTGTTTGGGGGGTGTAACTGTGATGTATTGATATGCATTAGTGTGTGTGTTGTAGTGGGTGAGGGTGGAGGTGGGGGTGTTGCGTGTGTGTGTCCCTGTTTTTTGCCTCCCCCCTCCCCTGTGTCGTAGGTGCAGTACTCACCCTGGTCTTCGCCGCCGGCGTTCGTGCTCCTGGTAGAGGAGCAGGAAGACTATCGCAGGTAGGATTTGGAGTTCCGGTTCCATGGTGTCCTCGTTCCTCGTGGAGTGTGTAGAGGTGAGCGTTTTCCCTTCTAAATTTCTGTTTACGCCGTGTTTTTATCTGCGGTGTATCCGCCGCGGAAAAGGTGTTGGATTGGCCTGTCATAATAGTGTGGGCGGTACATTGTCTTCCGCCTGTCTGTTGGCGGTGACCGCCATGCTGTTTGTTTGTACCGCCGTGGCGGTCGGAGTGTTAAAGTGACTGTCTTTGTTGGCGGTTTCCGCCACAGTCGTAATTGCTATTTTTTTTACCGCCGGCCTGTTGGTGGTCTTAGCGCCGCTTTAACACCGTCCGCCAGGGTTGTAATGACCACCACTGTCACTTCCTCTTACTGAGAATAGTCTTTTCTTTGTGTTTAAACTAAACTCCTTGTAATGGGCGGCTATTACAAACTGTTTTTTAGTAGGATTTGTGCAGCTGCTTTGCCTTGACACATTATGGGGCCAGGTAAACAGTTTTAATTACTGAAATTATGGGAATCCTCAAAATATATGTATAGGCTTTAATTCCATGTTGAACTTCCCCCTGTGCTGAAATCAAACTAGCTATGCTGTGCCGAAGCTTAAGCTTGTGCTGGTAAGAATGATGTGTCCAGTGAAATCGTTACAATCGGCTCAGGAGAAGCTGTTGTGGTGCGGTGTTCAACTACTTTAAATGTGCAATGCTTTCCTTGAATTGCAGCTCACAAGCATCGCCGCAAGACAACTGAACAATCACTAATGCTCCTCTAAGTCTATAAATTCAATCATATCACAACAATTAGATTTCATCTGAAATCCAGCAGCACGGCAACACTGTTATCAATTCTAAGGTCTAATGTTTTAAATAAGTTTTAATGGTCTTGATTGCTGTCACTGCAACATAGCTTAAACCAACCAATCAGCACTGGTTGTAAAGTTTCTTAAAGTCTTTAATCATTTCACATCTCTGAATCTCTGAATTTCACTTGCAACGCAGCAAAAACAGTAGTGCTGGTGCAGGTAAGAAACGTCACTATGTGATGATAAAATAGACTCAAACTTTACGCTCACAGGTGAAGTAAATCAATATCTTTCACGCTACAGCGTTGTGGCACTTACAGTTTATGGCAACCCGGTCATACCATTTATACTAAGATACCTCACTGTTCAACGCCAGTTCAATCTCTCTAAGGTTGATAGAAGGCAGGAACAGATGCTCATCACCAAGTAGTAATTCTTTACACCAATATTCATGTAAATGTAATCCTTTATTGAGCTTCAACCACATACAATAGATCCCCCTGACTGCTCTTGCTCAACTGTCATATACCTCACAGGTAGAATCCTCACAATGTCAGGTTCCACCAGAAGTTATGACAACACAATACCATGAGGACAATAAGTA
Source organism: Pleurodeles waltl (assembly GCF_031143425.1). NCBI lineage: Eukaryota > Metazoa > Chordata > Amphibia > Caudata > Salamandridae > Pleurodeles > Pleurodeles waltl. Next base: position 1,032,163,156 of record NC_090439.1, on the reverse strand, counting down.
CTATACTTGCCCAATCTAAGTTACAACTTGCTTCCATTAGGAGATACGTAGGGGCATATTTGCAATATTTTGCACAGGGCAGCGCCGCAAGGCTTCTAGCTGTGTTGCCCTGTATGAAAAGAAAAGTGCAGGAATGTGCAGTATCTATAAAATACTGTGCATTCCTGTCCTCTTTCACTGCGCTGGCACACAATTGCCTGCCATGCGCCAATTCAGGCATCCTTACACTATGGTGCAAGAGTGCCTTCCGATATAGGAACAATCAATAGAGGCGTTTTCCTCCTATGTGTGCTTCAGAATGCAGAACACATGGAAAAAGATAAAAATTAGGAGAAATAAAGGTATTTCTCCTTGTTTTACGCCTCACCTGGGGAGGGGTAGGCTTTTGACACATTCCCGGGTTACAAGTTCTTGTAAATCTGGGAATGAGTCAAAATCGATTGGTGCTGCATGGGAAAGCCCACTGCAACACCCATGGAATGCCTCTTTGATGCATAGTAAGGAAGCAAAGCAACTTGCACTGTGTTTTCTCACTCAGAATCGACAAGGCTATGAAAAGCCAAACAAAATGGCTTTGTGTGGCCTTGTAGATATGGGCCTGCACCGCTGGTGTGTCAAAAAAAGTGATGCGCCAGGGTGCTTGTAACTATGCCCCAGTTTCCCAGAGGTAGATGGGATGTGGGAGAGATGCAGGGCCTCGGTCAGAACTTACCAGCATCTGGAACGCTTACATTGATTTGAGTGATTCAGTACAAGCAACACAGAGCTGGGGTCATTTCCAGTGGTGAGTTTGAGATGTAGGATGCTGGTGTTTGGGAGAAAGATGCTTCAAGTCACGTTACATATGTCATGTGATGTTTTTATGGGTTCTGCATGGCTGAACAATATGGTATGCCAAACATAGTTCACCGAATTTCAATGTACTTTTGCTGTTCGTATATTTTCATCTTCGCTGCTTGTTCATCATCCAGCTTTTCACTCCTACCTTTTTTTTTCTCTATTCACCTCCAATAGGTGTCTGACCAGTTTCTTGGTTGTTTGTTGTTTAAACAACTTTCTCTCTCTTGCTTCTCCACTATCTACATTATATTCTGCCTCTAGCGTTCTAACCTCCACCAGCTCTTAGGCCCACCCTACTACGGATAGACAGATATGTGAGAACCTTTTCCTTCTGTTATATGGATTATCTGCTGTGTGCAGTTAGTGCTGTCCTTGATATTCTAACATCATGTGAGGAGGGGCTCTTAGGTAACCCTAATTATAACAGTTCAAGAATGATGACAATGCAAAACTATCTCTCACAATTAAACATGCACCTAATAAATTACTTCTTCACCATTCTCAGGCTGTCACGTTGATTGTGGTGTATCAGCCACTACATTGTTAGAATTCAGTTATTCCCCTATTAACATCAAATACTAATTCCATTATTATGGGGGACCTCAGGCAACTGCTGGATACATCAGTATGACGCTGCAGCAGATGTTCTGTGGAGAACACTAAAACAACTAAATTATAAACAATCTCTGAACTTACCTAGTCAGCTTCATCCTCAAAGATGAGTAAATATAACAATTAGATTGATCTGATCACAAGGCACTACATTTTAACTTATACAGAGAGATAGTTACTGTCCACCATCAAACAGCTTTTCTACATTAAATTTGAAAAGCAAATAGTTAAAAATCAATTAGAGATTATGGGGGTCATTCCGACCCTGACGGGCGGCGGAGGCCGCCCGCCAGAGTTCCCCCACCAAAATACCGCTCCGCGGTCGAAAGACCGCTGAGGGTATTTTGGGATTTGCCCTGGGCTGGCGGGCGACCGCCAAAAGGCCGCCCGCCAGCCCAGGGCAAATCAACCTTCCCACGAGGACGCCGGCTCAGAATTGAGCCGGCGGAGTGGGAAGGTGCGACGGGTGCAGTGGCACCCATCGCGTATTTCAGTGTCTGCATAGCAGATACTGAAATACTAAGTGGGGCCCTCTTACGGGGGCCCCGCGGCACCCCCTACTGCCATCCTGTTCCTGGCGGGAGACCCGCCAGGAACAGGATGGCGGTAGGGGGTGTCAGAATCCCCATGACGGCGGAGCGCGCTCCACCGCCATGGAGGATTCACATGGGCAGCGGAAAACCGGCGGGAGACCGCCGGTTTTCCGCATCTGACCGCGGCCGAACCGCCGCGGTCAGAATGCCCTGCGGGGCACCGCCGGCCTGTCGGCGGTGCTCCCGCCGACCCTGGCCGAATCACCCCCATTGTTTTTTGCGAATACCAGCAAACCTCAATGAAATAATAGATTTATACTATGAAATTCTAAGAGCCATTATGGCCTTTGCAATTGTACAAGTGTACAGAGAACATCATGAAAAGCAATTAATAATACTTCTAGCATCCAGGACTAATAGAAATTGAATTAAATACAACTGTCATAGGCGCCCTGGAAAGCACTAAAAAAACACAACTTTTCAAAAATTATTAACAATTATTAACAATGAACAACTAATTTCATGCCAACAAACTTCTTTGTAGTCTTTTCCCTGATAGGTAATTTTGTAGGCACCAGTAAACAGTACCAAACTAGAGTAAAGGGGTTACTATTAATTAACAAAGAAAGATGACCTCAAAAGCCTCCTTGATTCTCTGGCATAGCTTGAACTTAAGTCAAGGAGTACATCTGCCATGGATAGAAAAAGTATTTAGTGCACCACGCAGAGACTAACATTTGTATAATTTTTTTCTATAGATGAAGATTATTAAACATTACTTGTGGTGCAACCAGAAGCAACAAACAGGGAACTCAGAGGTCTTTCATACAATTTAAAATGGCATGTGGAAAATGGTGCAACTGTTCTTTTTTAATGAATATTTAATTTGTCCTGATACTGCATAGCCCTGAATTCTTCAAATTCCAAATGGACCCCTTGTTCTCACCAGCCACCATGGTGAGGCAACTTAAAACACAGTAGCATGCGATACTGTTTTGTTCTGAACAATACTCAAAAAATTGGTCTGAAATTGACATCTGTTAAAGTGGACATAGGAGGACCATACTTGAAGTGTCGTGCAGATTCTACTTGAATTGAGATGCAAGCTTGAAACTATTACAGAACACATATATGCTTTTTATCCCCTGTGTGATCACTATGAATAAGAGGCAAACAGAAAGTCACACATTTTTGGATGTATGTTGTCAATGATAAACAGATATGTTACCCATACAAATACATGTTCTGTGAGTTCTGTTATTTTTGACATTCTGAACATTTTTACATAAGTACTACCTCATATAAATGCTTTCTCTCTAACCGGTCAATAGTTGTTCCATTTTTTATGCTGAAGGAAATAGAAAAGACAATTGGGCCTATTTTAGGTCTTGGCGGAGGAAATGCTGTGTCACAAATGTGACGGATATTCCATCCACCCTATTATGATCTCCATAGGATATCATAAGATCGTAATAAGGTGGACGAGATATCCTTCAAGTTTGTGATGGAGTATTGCCCTCCGCCAATACTTAAATCAGGTCCTATATCTGCTAGATTAAATTATTACTTACTTGTTCTGCTTCTGCATCGTATGAATCCTTACTGAAGTCATAAGTATATAATATTCCCACCTATGAGACGGGACCTCAGCAAACTTAATTTCTCTGTTATATATTAAAGTCAGTCTATATTGGAGGCAGACACCTCATTGTTCAACAGTCTGGAGACAGATCCTTCAATATAAAGACAGTACAGTTTTTCCAGCAATTTTTCCTAAGAGGGAACAAACCCCATTTAAAAAGGCCCAAAGACCACATTACAGCATCTAGTATCCTAATTAACCTTTTAGCTCTCCTCTGTGTTAGGGAAAAAAGCAGGGAAAGGATTCCTAAAATTACTTTTACATCAAATAAGTGTTCCAGGTTTCCCATGCCTAGACAGGAATAGTCTACATTTATGACTATCTGTGAGGATCCTATGATGCAGAATAATTCATCCACTAGGTAAATGTCCTGTTTTGATAACTAAATTCCGAATTTCACTCAAGCTTTCCACACTGTTATGTACATAGACTATTGTCTTAAAGTCTATATAATTGGGTTGTATATTGAACATTCATTGAAAGCCTAACCCAGATAAGGTGGTATGAATTTTTTTAACAAAGTTCTCACACTCTCAAGGAAGGTGGATTGTTAAACCAGTTGGTAATGAGAAAAAGGGCATTATTAAGCAACACTAATTATTAAAATGAAACAATAACAAAAGACACAATCAAAGAAACATATAAAGCCACTTAACAGTAAAGCATTAACAATGTCTCCCAAGTAATAATTAAAACATATTAGAATGAGCACAATGACGGTGTTGACCAGATGTTCCCAACACTAAAAGCACCACAACCGTTCTTAATAGGAAACACAGCCAGTGTCATCCTTTAGCCTATGTTCTGACTCACGATCCTCCTTCCAAATATGATGGTGTCAATGTACTCTTCGCAATCAATTTAATGATCCTAAACACATCTAATCCCTGATTAGTGATCCTGTCTTGTAAAAACCAATGGATTAGAATGATCCTCTGGAGGCATCTGACTCACCTATCAAAACTGTTATTACTGTACTGTTTGCATATACTAATTGATTATAATTGTAACACCTTAATCTCATGGACAAAATATTGAGGGACAAATATCAAGCGGTAAGTGTATAGAGGGCAGCAAAGATTCACTATTCTTAATCTCACATCATTGTATTTGTGAATATGTGTATATATATATATATATATATATATATATATATATATATATTGTTGGCGGACTTGCCAATATCTTTGGCACCGCTAGACGAATCTTTACAAAATTTTCCTAAAACAGAGTAGAGGTGATTTTTGTTGCGCACGGGAAGTTTTCGAGTGATTCGTGAAGCGGGAGCTGAGAAAAAGGGGGCTAAAAAAAGTTGTGTTTCCCATGTTTATGTCCATAGGATTCTTTAGACACGACTACAGGCTGGACCACTGGACAGAATTACAACAAATGTGGCAGAAAGCTAACTGAAGGTACGCAGATTATGATTTCACTGATTTGGAGCAAATCCGTTCAGTAGTTTTGAGAAATTTTGGAAAATTCAAATTTGTATGCCTCTGGCCGCAAAGGGAAATGCTCAGCTCTGATTGGCTGCCAACACTTCAAACTAGGAAGTGCTGGCAGCCATCTTGGGACTCGGCCTGAGCTGAGTCTCAGATAAAAAGTGAAAATAAAATAAGAAGGGCCAAGGTAGGGACACCCTGACCCCTTAGCACTGGTGAGGGGGTCCAAGAGGGACCAACCAGTAAAATATATTTTTTTTAAATTATTGTTTTGCAGCGAGTTCGCGAGATTCGCGAATTTGCCGAGAAGAACCAAATGCGGGCTCCAGCGTTTTTTTTTTTTATAGGCCACCGGTTGGGCCAGGTCCCGGGGACATTAAAAATTTGTGTGGTGGGCCTCCTGGCACCTCCCAAAGCTCCGGGGACCTCCACTTTCCCAGAGCTTTCATTTTCTTTATATGCAGGGGGCCCTGGGGACCTGCACCTTCTCAGGGCTTCAATTTTTATATATGGGGGGCCCATGGTTCCCCTTGCACCCTAAGGACCACTACCCCACAGGGCTTCTATTGTATCATATGCAAGGGCCTGTTACCCCACCCCACACAGCCCTGGGGACCACCACCTCCCCAGGGCTGCCTTATTTATCATATATGGGGGCCCAGGGCCTCCCGCACCCCTGCGACTACCACCTCCCAGGGCATTGATGAAAGTATATGTGGGGGAGCCCACAGCCCCTCTGCACCCCGGGGACCACCCCACGAAAACAGAGATGAAATGCTTCAGCAAGCACGGAGCTGCTGTCAAAGCGTGCTTGCTGAAGCATTGGCACTGTCAGGTAGCCATAAAGGGCGTTTTATTTTTTATAAAATGTTTTTTTAAATAATTTAACTAAAAGTATATATAGGGATAGTGGGAGCCCTTAAGGCTTCCCCTGCAGTGCCAGATAGCCTGTAAACACAGACTTTCACACTGAGCTACGGGGGTTTGAGTCTAGCTGGACTCATTTCCATTTCTCTTAATAATAAAAAAACTACTATATTTTTGTAAAAATCAAAAACATTATTTTTTTAATTGGAGACCAATAACTCATTCTAAGTATATCAGGCATCCAAGCCTTAAGAACTCTATCTTTCTCCCTCTCACTTTCTTTCTTTCTCTCTCTCTCTCTGTCTCTGAATCAATTCTCCCACTCAAACATCCACTCAGACACTTACGCACCCACTCACAGACCCAACCGGACACTCATGCACCCACTCACAGACCTACTTAGATCCTCATGCACTCACTCACAGCCCCAGTCAGACCCTCATGCACCCACTCAGACCCACTCAGAAAGTTACGCGCTCACTCACACACCAACTCAGATGTCACACACCCACTCACACCCTGATGCACTCCCTCACAGACATGCACACATATTGAAGCACCCACTAAAACACCCCGCAGACACTCTGACAACCACTCTTACCCCAGGATACAGCCTGTCACACCTACTTTCACAACCACAGAGACTACGGCTAACTTCCGCTGTGCATGTGCAAAGGGCCGTGCACAACATTGGGTTGGGCAGTTAAGGGGGCTGGCTGCAGGGACTGTCTGTAGGCCAGCCCTTGTGGGCAACCTCTACTGAGCACGGGGGAAGGTTGTGTGCTCATAGGGGGTTGGCATCAGGGCCGGGTGGCATGCCAGGCCCTGTGAACAATCACCGCCGCCCATTGCTAAAGGCCATGCGCAGCAGTGGTTGGATTCACGTAAAAAAAACATAGAAATTCACTGAAAAAAACAAAGGTTACAGGGACGTTATAGTTAAGTTCTAAATTTACTAGTACAAAACCATAGAAATTCAGCAGTTATAGTTAGAGTTCTTTCAAGTAACGGAAACTCACGCCCTAAGGTAAGTATAACTCATGCCTATAACACGACCTTTGACCCTGTCATCAGGCAGGCCGCTCCCCCAATCTGCCACGCAGCCCCCTGTGGGTTGAACCTCCGTTGCCGCTTTTGCCGCCTGACTACTCGCTCCCTTTTTTCTGTACCCCTGCGCTTGGCTTCTGTGCCACTTCGTTTTTTTCATTCTGTGCCCCTGTGTTTTGCTTTCTGTACCCCTGTGCTCTGTTGTCCCTCTCCCGCCATCTTTTCCCGCCGTTTTTTCCCCGGGTTTTCCCCTGGGTTTTTCCCCGGGTTTTTCCCTTGCTGCTGAGCCCCTGCTGCCCCGCCCCCTTCACTCCCATTGGCCGCCCCGCTCCCACCTCCCAGCTGCTCCTCCCTCCCTCTGCCCTCATATGGAGGCCGCGAAGCGGGCGTGCAGCGGGCCCGCCGCTGGCGCGCCAAAGGCGCACCTAAGGCAAGCCCGTCTGCGCCCGTCCGTGCCTGGACCGCACCCAGCACCAGAACCCCTGGAACCCGCACCCCCCGCAATGCCAGACTGCACTACGACGCAAGCACCCTCCACGCACTCAACACCAGACGAGACCACCCCTGCTACCGGGTCACCCCGAAACGCACCCAGGGGCCTTTCACCTGCCGGAACTGCAGATTCACCAGCATCCAACCGTCCACACCACCAGCCAGAGAACCCAACCACCTCCGCTGCATCCTCCTCAACACCCGCTCAGCTCGCAAGCACGCCATCGAACTTTGGGACCTCCTAGACTCCACTGCCCCCGACGTCGCCTTCCTGACGGAGACCTGGCTGAACGCCACCTCAGCACCAGACATCGCCATAGCCATCCCACAGGGCTACAAGATCTCCCGCAGAGACCGCACCAACGGACTGGGAGGAGGAATCGCCATCATCCACAAAGACTCCATCTAAATCTCAACGAACACCGATGACACCCTCACCACTGTCGAGCACATGGACTTCCAGATCCACACCGACCCCAACACCACCCTCAGAAGAACTCTCATCTACAGGCCTCCCGGACCCCGCCCACAGTTCAGTGACACCATCGCCGACCTCATCAGCACCCACGCCCTCGCTTCCACGGACTACATCCTCCTCGGGACCTGAACTTCCACCTCGAGAACAACAACAACGCCAACTCCACCGCCCTGATCGACAACCTCGCCAACCTCGGACTCAAACAGCTCGTAACGACACCCACTCACGTTGCTGGACACAAGCTCGACCCCATCTTCTCCGCAAGCGCCAACATCTCCTTCAACCACACCACCGAACCACACTGGACCGACCACAGATGCGTCCACTTCACCTTCAGAAAACCCACCACACACCACCGCACCCAACAGCTACCACGCCGCTGCTGGGGCAAGGTCACCAAGGACCAACTGACTACCGCCCTCGCCCTGAGACCACCCACCGACCCCACCGACCCAGACACTGCCGCGACCAACCTCACACAGTGTATCAATGACTGCGCCAACACCCTCGCCCCTCTCAAGACCTTTACAACCAACCACATAAACAAGAAAGCCGCCTGGTTCACTGAGGACCTCCGGATCTCCAAGCACACCTGTCGGAAGCTGGAGAAGAAATGGCTCCACGACCGAACACCAGAAATCCACACAGCCCTCAAGAGCGCCACCCGCAGACATCACCAACTCATCAGGACCGCCAAGAAGACCGCCTTCAAGGACCGCCTAGACAACAACGCACACAACACCAAAGAGCTCTTCAGCATCGTGAAAGAACTCTCCAACCCCAGCTCCATCACCAACGACATCCCGCCATCTCAAGACCTGTGCGACTCCCTGGCCACCTTCTTCCACCGCAAGATCACCGACATCCACGACAGCTTCAACCCCGACCCCACCCGCACCCACCACCAAGTCCACCACCCCTGCGACTACCACTCGCACCAGTCGCCTGACCGTCTGGTCCAGCGTCAGTGACGAAGACACCATCAAAACCATGAACTCCATCCACTCCGGATCCCAATCGGACCCCTGCCCTCACCACGTCTTCAACAAAGCCAGCGCAGCCATCGCTCCCCACCCACAGAAAACAATCAACTGTTCCTTCGAGACAGCAACCTTCCCAGAAAGCTGGAAGCACGCCGAGATCAACGCCCTTTTGAAGAAGCCCAAGGAGGGCCCCAAGGACCTCAAGAACTTCCGTCCCATCTCCCTGCTCCCTTTTCCGGCAAAAGTGACCGAGAAGATTGTCAACAAACAGCTGACCCGCTACCTCGAAGTCAACAACATCCTGGACCTGTCCCAATCTGGTTTTCGCAGTAACCACAGCGCCGAGACCGCCCTCATCGCCGCCACTGACGACATCCGGACCCTGATGGACAAAGGAGAAACAGCCGCCCTCATCCTCCTGGACCTATCAGCAGCCTTTGACACGGTCTGCCACCGCACCCTATCAGCACGCCTCCATGACGCCGGTATCCAAGAGAAGGCCCTGGCCTGGACCACATCCTTCCTCTCTGGCAGAACCCAGAGCGTCCGCCTCCCACCCTTCCGCTCCAAAACAACAGAGATCATCTGCGGCGTCCCACAGGGATCCTCCATCAGCCCGACACTGTTCAATATCTACATTGCCCCCCTCGCCCATTTCGCACGACAACACAACCTCAACATCATCTCCTACGCCGACGACACCCAGCTGATCATATCCCTCACCGAAGATCCCCACACCGCCAAAGATAACCTCCACCGAGGAATGAAGGCTGTAGCCGACTGGATGAAGGACAGCAGACTGAAGCTGAACTCAGACAAGACGGAGGTCCTCATTCTCGGACCCACCCCATCAGCCTGGGACGACTCTTGGGGGCCCACATCACAAGGCACAGCCCCGGAACCCACGGACCACGCACGCAGCCTGGAGGTCATCCTCGACTACACTCTCTCCATGACCAGGCAAGTCAACGCTTTCTCCGCGTCCTGCTTCAACACCCTCCGTATGCTCCGCAGGATCTTCAAATGGATCCCCCTCGACACGAGAAAAACTGTTACCCAGGCCCTCATCACCAACAGACTCGACTACGGGAACGCCCTCTACTCAGGAACTACAAACAAGCTCCTGAGACAACTCCAATGCATCCAGAACGCCTCGGCCCGACTCATCCTCGATGTTCCCCGCCGCAGCCACATCACACTCCACCTGAGAGGCCTGCACTGGCTCCCCGTCAACAAAAGGATCCCCTTCAAGCTCCTGATCCACGCACACAAAGCACTTCACAACACCGGACCCACCTACCTCAACAACCGACTCAGCTTCCACACCCCCACCCGAAGCCTCACCCTCGCCACAGTCCCCCGCATCCGAAAAACCACCGGCGGTGGCAGATCCTTCTCCTACCTCGCCGCCAAGACCTGGAACACTCTCCCCACCATCCTACGACAGACCCAGGACCTGCTGGCCTTCAGAAGACTCCTCAAGACCTGGCTCTTCGACCAGTAGCAACCCCCCCTCCCCAGCGCCTTGAGACCCTCGCAGGTATGTAGCGCGCTTTACAAATGCAGTGATTGATTGATTGATTGATTGATGCCTTCATCATGCACAGCTAATTAATCAACATATTATATCATTGATGACATATTATATGCCATCTTTCATATTCTCACTGCAACATTTGCAAAAAAATGATTGATGATTCAACTGTGCATGGTGAAGGCTCGAGTTATAGTTACCTTAGGGAGCAAGTTTTAGTTACTTGAAACAACTCTAACTATAACTGCTGAATTTCTATGGTTTTGTACAAGTTAATTCGGAACCTAACTATAACGCCCCTGTAACATTTGCTTTTTTCAGTGAATATATATGTAGTCAAGGTACATATATGTGGAGTTAGATATAGTAAATCTATACATTCTTACCTTTCCATATTTTGTACCTCGATATTCTGTCAAGATTAGACCCAACCATGCCACTGGACGTTTGGGCTGGACTGCTCCATTTGGAGCAGAGTCAAGATTGATTACATGGTTGAGTCTAATCTGAGGTGGCATGGTGGGCAAAAACCAATGGGTTGGAATGCTACTCAGAGTGATTGCCAGTGGCTACACTTATTGCAAGCGTACACCCATCACCTTTTGTGTGTTTGATGTAATGCCCTAAGCGGTTAAGGGTATACCCACATGTGGGTCCCTTTCTTCATTGTGCCATTTGAACCAAGATGCACCTGACTGAAAAGTCCCAATCAGGGCAAAACTCGTTGTGGGTTGCTTGTGTTCTGGTTCAGAAAGGACCTGACTTGGCATTTGGTGGACTGTTCCTATGGAGTAGGGTAAAGGCTAATTTGCATATGGTTGGATCTAATATGAGGTGGCATTGTGGGCAAAAGAACAATTGGTTTGAATGGTACCCAAACGATTGCCAGTGGTTACTCTTATTGCATCCATACCTCTTTAGTAGATACATTGATAAAAGCCATCATTCACAGTATAGTAACAATTAAAAATATATATATTAATTTCCACAAAATATGGCAAATGTGAGTTATTCCTGATAGTTAACAATCAAAAGCATCTAAAAAAAATAAACCAAAATGCAATACTGCACTTATTAAAGTGTGAAATTAAATTTTAGGTATAGAATACTTAGACACCATAGCCTATACATTACAGTACTAATAAAAACAATTGACAATAAATAAAACCATTACTTTTCCTAGTAACTCCTTGCTACGACAACGGATTATGAAATGCATATCTAATGCATATCTAACTCTCCATAAATTAACCCTACACCAATGCCCCAACGCCACCACAGCTTTACATATTTCAAATGCCGCAAGACAGTGTTAAAAGTGTGAAAGAATACTGTAGTGTAAGACACATTTTCTCATCCTGATGCCAAGTATATTCCAACTATGTTAATGAACATCTCTTAGGTAGCGCTGAGAGTTAATAGGCCTGCTGCAAAGAACGTGTACTATGCAGATCACAGAACAGTATTTAATGTGTATAGCTCAGTGGGTTAATATTTTTGTCACAGAGATCCTTTTGTTACTGTGCAGTTCAGAAGTTGCACTCATAATCTAGCACAGTGAACTATGAACTGCCATCAGAGCTGCACGCAAACTGCATGGTACAGGTTAGAAAGTTATGTTTTTTTCCCTGTCTTTGATTATGTTGCTAAAAAAGCGTAGTTTGGGTAGAAATAAATTATTAGTAAAGTCATCCCTAACCATTGTATTACATTCTGAATCCAGAGTTTATGTTTCCCCAGACAAAGCACTCTTACAAAACGCCTACTGGTATGGATGTTGTTGGAATCCTACATCTTGTAGTCCTTTTTGTCAACATTTACTGTACACTAACTTACACTTGTATGATTCATTGTCTCTGTAGGTGTGTGATGATATTTACAGTAAGTATAAAACCATTGCTCCACTGCCTTCAGCGACATAAAAGGGCTGTGAGTAGAATATTGTAACAACTTCTAATTGGTTCCACTAATGGGATTATCCATAAACTGCACATGATCCAAAATCACACAGCTAGTGTAGTTACTAGCAAGATGCCAAGATGGGACGAGGTCATAAAACTACATTAAAAACTTCACTAGCTACCTGCACAAGTCAGGGTAAGGGTTTTTACTTATGATCATCCATAAAGACCATTCATGACCTGGCTAATAAATGCTTAAACAAAATATTCAAATTATTTAAATACATAATATATTCCCTATTTTGAGAATATTCTAAAATCACAGTTTTTAACAAGCACTTACAAACCAATGGGTCTGTCTTGAATTGTTAGTCCCTGGTGACATTCCCTTTGCTATTTCTTGTTTTCTTACTGATATCACACTCACAAGGGAGGTGGTGGTAACATTACTGTTGTTGGTAATAATGATGTTATGTGTAATTGTGATTGTTGTAATCATGGCAATAAAACAGTAGTGATAGTAATGGTAATGTTGATGCTGGTTGAGGTAATGCTGGTGATGGTAAGAGAGTGGTGGTGGTAATAGTTATGGTAATAATAATGGTGAAGGCATTAATGGTAATGCCAGGTGGTCGTGATAATGGAGGTGTAATGCTGGTGGTGGTAAGTTTGATAATTTGGGTAGTGTTTTTTGGTAGTGGTGAAGATTATGATGCTAATAGTAATGTTGATCGTAACAGTGGTGGTTAACGGTAGTCTTAATGGTGTTGGTTATGACTGTAATGGTAGTAGTGTTAGTAATAGGGGTGATGAGAATGGCTGTGGTGGTAATGGTGAGAGTATAGAGTGCATGTATAAAACAAAGAAATGAATGTGTTATGATGTGGTTTCTTTTGCATGTAATCTAGTCCTTATTACTTTGAATAGGAGGTGGAATTATACACCATACAGCTAATAGCACCTGATGAGAGAGAAATACTCACCTGGGATACCACCAGAGCCCACTCCTTGTATACTTTAAAGTCTGTTCTACATCTAAATGTGCCTGTAGCCCAAACTAACAAGAACAAGTGAAGTCAAATGGTCCTACCTATACCAGACTTATTGACTTTGGCAATGTATTTTATCCATTGTTTATAACAATGTAGTTGCTTCAATATTCAATTTGAGACAGTGATTTCTGGTGCTCATCACTGGCACTTAATTGTCAACATCAGTACTTGTTGCAACACGCTACAAATTGATGCTGTGTGTCTTATTAAGAGTGAAGCGTGACAACAGTTTGTTATTAATTAAATATGCATTAAAATAATTAATACCTGCTGGCCATTCTTATAGCTTTGGGTGCTTAGAATCGTCAAATTGACACAATCTTAATGGTATAATTACTGGGAGTGCTGTTTGGAGTAATGGGTGGTGCAAGCTCCAATTGTCTGACAAGGGCCCTGTCACTTATTTTTTTACAAATTAGCAGGGCTAAAAGTTAGAAAAAAAGCACTATGACATTGCCAGCGCTGGCCTCATCAGAGTGCTTTTTTTTATAACGACAGACAGGATGGGCAACATGGACATTGAGAGGTAGAGTGAAAGGGAACAGGCAACCTGAATAATGGGAGGGAAGGAACAATCAACATAGACAACAGGAGTGTAAAAAAAAGAGCAATGATGCAACCCGCGTTGGGTGCACCATAAGGCTTTTTAGGTCGAGCGTTAGCATTCGGCCTGTTGTATACTAAAGTATACAATAGAGTGAGTTCCAGCATTTTGATTTGTTAGTTGCAGTGTCCTTCAAAAATTCTTGCTTGCTAGTGGTCAGTTCTGCCTCTTTGTCCTGCCCTTTTTCACTTTGGGAGCAGCACAAAGTACTGTGTAATTACGCTATGTCCTGTTTATCTCTTCTGGAGGGGACTTTTTTTCAGTATTGGCCTGTTTGCCTTGCACTGTGGATGTTTGTTCAGTCCCTCCTCCCCACCAGCTCCCTCTGTAAACATAAACCAACATCAGAGGGGGGCTTTTCCAGGTACAGCTCACCCTCGCTCTCGCTCTTTTCCTCTTGTTATTTTCAGTCTGTGTGGCAATAAAAATCCTGTCAGTAATTTACAATGCTATGAGCTATAACTCGAGCAAACACAAGACTATTGCATTCCAAATGCTTGTTTCAATTTTGAGGTGACTTATTATCTGTGTTTGTTTGCTTGGTTTACATTCTACATATATATGTTCATTCTTGGCTCGTGCACTGTCGCTTAGGGCCACCCCAGAACGTACACCTGCTGCACAGCCCTGGTGACCGCATGGTTAATTTGTTTTATTGAAATAGGTCTTGCTGGTTTGTTTTCTCCCTTTCTATCTGAGTAAAATCAGAACAGGGGAAGCGGGAGAGTATTGGCCAATGCAACATCACAATCAGAAGCGAGGAGGCAGCCAAGTCGGTTCTTGGTGCTGGGCCTACCTGGAAAGTGGGTCTGACGCAAGGTAGGATTTTTCTTTATTTTAAACTCCTTTGTGGTTTACCACCCCAGTTCCAGCTTTTCAAGAACAGGGCTTTCGTCACCACGCCACAGGTTGTGCAATGGATTGTGATACTCTCAATCCGTGCTACTCATTGGCTGTCCCTGAGCTCTCCTTCTAGCCTGGTACCAGCCATCTCTGCACGTGCTATGGTGTCCACATCCTGTGTGAGAGAGAGCGACGCCTGCTGTGCGCAAAGACTCTCCAGATTTACGCAATCACATTACTGTCTGCATCATCACTGTATCGCTAATTACGAGGTGTTCCGTGGGACAATGGACTGACAATATGCGCAAAATTCTGAAATCCCTAGAACAATACTCACACAGGGCAACTGAGTTAAAGTATTCAGGTGCTTGTCAAAGTAGTGGCATGTTGGCTACTGGAAAATGTTCTCTTGAGATTGTGCTGTTCCAGCCCTCGTGAGGATGCCTGGTGGTGGGAGTTCTATTTGTATTGAGGAAGAAAACCCATTGAAACCGCATGGGTCTACTAAAGAATTGCAGATGAACCACTTTGAAACATTCGTGCTGCACAAACAGAATGCAACAGCACAATGTGTACCTTACTGGTCTTAGGGGGGAGTCAGAGAGCTGGTTGGTCTAACTGTGTTAAACAGGATTTATGAAGATAGAGGGAAGCTCAAATTTTGTTTAAAGCTTCTCTGTTCCTTTTCTCTACACTTCGATGTAGAGGGGCCAGCAAGCCTGGTTCTGATTTAGTCTCAATAGAAACGAAAGGGTCCCTACCTGCATTATTGTCCTATAGTCCATTCCTGAGCTGTGCTGTGTGTTGTTATTTATAGCTTCATTGGAAAGACATCATAAAGAACACAGGTTTAAAAACGTATTCAGTGCTCTGATGTCAGAGCTGTGAAAACCGAGTTTCTTTTTTCACTGAAGCACTAAGCCCTGAATCTGGGTGTTCCTGCACTGTCACTCCCCAGCTCCCCTCTCAATTTGTGAATCAGTGCAGACTGGTGATGACCGAGAAAAGCATTCCGCTCGTAAAAGGTACTGCTTACAGGACCACTTCCACCATGGCGCCAGCTGTTCACTCCATTGTGAGAGCGGGAGAGCATGAAATCAGGATCTGGGGATACTTGCTGAGGATGGTGTCAAAATGACTCAGGGAGCTAGGAAAGGTTTTATTTATATGATGTGGGTGGGGAACATATACACAGAATAGCGAGGGAGGGTGGCAGGAAATCAGGTAAATTTTGTTATGAGCCCGCTCATTGTTTACTATTGGCTGCCTTTATTGTCACTCTCATACCTATGCCACTTATGTATCACTGTTGAATTGTACTAACTTGCAACCCCATAGATTTCAGATGTCATCAGTGATGTAATATGTGAGGCTGAAAGCAGTGCATCACAGCAACTTAAACTTTAACTGGCACATTTCACAGCTTTTTTGGTTTTAAGGTAGAGCGTGCAAAGCGCTCTGTTCCTGGTGTAATCTCTCTATGGGCTTTTAACCACACCCATCAGTTTGGTTGGTTCGTGCACTTGCCTATTAAAATTTGCTTGATTTAATTAGTGAAAGGCATGCATACGTCATGCCTTTTCCTGTGTTTAGCCCACCTCGAACGTACCGGCCAACTACTGAAAACATACGAGGATCATTGTTTTCTGTGTGGCTTCTGGACTACCTTTTCTATTTATTTCGTAGGCAGTGCAATCTTGCTGGGCAGTAGTTGAGGGCTTTGAATGACATCGACCCTGTTACATGGATATTTGCACTTTTGCCGGTTACATGGATAATTGTACTTTTTCCGGTTACATGGATAATTGCACTTTTGCACATACGTTTCACTGCAAGCAAGTTTCTTTTTTCTTTTGTGTGTCTGCTTTGCGCTGATGGTGACCATCAGCTCGCTTATGTGAAACTGTTTTACTTTTCATTTTCAGTTTATGCGGCAAGAAAAGTTCAGTTATGTGAAACTGTTTTACTTTCCATTTTCAGTTTGTGGAAAGAAAAGTCCGGTTAGGAGTTTACAATGCTAATAGCTTTAACTCGAACAACCGCGAGACCTACTGCATTGCAAATGCTTGTTTTCTTGTGGGTGGAGGGGAGTAACACAAACAATGGGAGGTTAGGCGTTAGGAGGGAAGAAGTAACACAAGCAATGATAGAGTGGGAGGTTGGACGAAAGAAGCAACATGGACAATGGGAGGGTAGAAGACCGGCAGGAAGAAGCAATGCGGACAAATGGGGGATGAAAAGAAAGAAGCAACACAGACAACAGGGGTGAGAGGAAAGAAGGAACATAGACAAGAGTGGTGTGGGATGGAAGAAGCAACACAGACAGCTGAGGGGTGAGAGGGAAGAAGCAACACAGGAGAAGCAACACAAGCACAATGAACAACAGGGGAAGAAGAAAGAAATAGTACCTCAGTCACAGTCGCATTGCGAGCAGCAGAAGGACAATAGTGAAAGTGAAGAAATCAGTACTAGGTCCCTGCTCCACGTGAAAGAGGAGCGAGTGAAACTGCCATGCACTAGCCAATTATTAGGCAGCAAATAAGAGGGATGATGAATCCAACGAATGGTGGCTTCAAGCCCCTTTTAGTAAACAAAATCCTTCACAAGTGACAGCACATGCTTGCTGTCTTAGAGAAGACCTAAAATGGCCACAGGATAGAGGCAGGTTGTTGTACTTGTATTTATTGGTGTCCTCTGATCGGAATAGTTCACTTTCACTGCTGTATATGATGTTAGCTCAAAGGAATATATTAACAGACATCTAAGCTTTAACGGGCGGGCACAGTTCTAATACCTCATGTCACAAAAAGATTACACTGCAGCAAACAAGCAGTGCAAAATTAATTTGAGCAACTTTAATACACAGACTACAATGACAGTGTAGATGATTCATAGCTAAGCATGCAATACCGTTCCATTAATATATAAAAAAACGGAAACTACATCCATCCAATGTTTCCAAATGTGCTGGATTTCTCTACTAGAAGGCCCTTTCTTGTTTTTGGCTTATGTTTATTTCAAATGAAAGCCTTCACAGGTAAGAACAGCTCTGTAGTTAATGCCATCTGCTTAAGTTGTTTTTTTCTCAATAAACCTAAGCTCCAAGATGACTAAACATGTTTTTGGTGCAGTAAAATGAATTACATGTATAGTTTAAACTGTGTTGCCTTTTCTTATCTTATCACCCCTGTAAAAAATAAGCATTTGCAATGCAACGGGTCTCGCATTTCTCCAAGTTAGAGGTATTAGCAGTTGTAAACTCCCAACCAGACTTTTCTTGCCTCATTAAATGGGAAAAAAACGGGCACGATGGCGCTTCTAAGTAAGCAAGATCACCCTGCAAAAAAAGAGAAAAAGTAGTCCACAAACCGGACGGAAAACAATGAGCCTGGTATGTTTTCAGTACTTGCTCGCTGCGCTTGAGGAGGGCTAACCACTGGAAAAGGCATGACGTATGCATGCCTTCCACTAAAGAAAGCAAGCAGATTTTAAAAGGCAAGCCCATGAGCCACTGAAAGACACTGACGTGACATGGACGGGGCTCCAAGCCCTTTTCTAACTACTACAGTGTCTCGCAAACGATACGCAGGCTCGACCCTAAAAAGAGGACTTGTTCCAGGCTTTATAATTCCTGGGACCTTTATCAGCAGGGCCTTATCTGTTTCTTCAGTACTAATATAACTTGAGAAGGTGCTGTGTCTAAAGCACTATCACTTTTTAAATTATCAGCCATATAAACATTTAAGGGCGTCATCCACGATAGGGTATTGCCTTGTACAGCAACAGTCCATATTTAGATCAAGCCTTTGAGACAGCTTTAGCTCTATACATGCACAGAGGATCTTTTTATCAGCTACATTGCTATTCACATTTTGCTTTCGCCCATTATTGCATACATCAAGGGGCCATGTGTCAGCCAAGGTTACTGTGTGGCTTCCTGCACTTTCATGTTCTGCTCTCTTCAGTTACAAAGTTGGCTTTCATTGTATTTATTTTTTTATTTTAAAATTTTAGCTTTAAATACTAACTATTTATTTTGCCTTCGGGTGTCTACTTAGGTGGAGATTTATTTTCTATTATGAAATTTTTAAGTAACATTGTTGCTGCCTCTGATGTGAGTGGCTGGCTATGTGGTGATTTACCCATAGCAGACATAATAACAAAATGCATGGCACAACTGAAAGGCCTGTTATATTTAAACATAACTGATAAAATTACCACATCAGTGAATGATTTTTAAATTTTTTTAAAGTCTAATGCAAGCACATTGCGGACATGTTTAGGTGGCTGCATGTTTTTGTTTTTATGCTTGCAATAATTATACAAAAGAACCATTGTATTGATTGCCAAAGGTTACGTTTACACTGTTACTTAATAACACTTGTGTCATATTTGCAAATATCTGTACAAGGTATCCTAAACAATGCAGATAGTCAGCATCAGGTAGTGCAATGTCCCCCATCTAGCCTGACTAAGAGATACCACGTGAAAATACACATTCTTTGGATTTCACACTTCTCAATTGCTCCTTCCTCCCTTACAAGAGGTCCAATAAATTGCCTTTATCAATTGATGTGTCTTGATTTATTTTTATAAGAATGTTATCAACCTATTATTATATTACAATTACTGTAATCATTTAAAAAATAGTTTGCAAATCATCTCCCACAAATGTACCTTTATGTTTACAGAAGGTTCACTTTTTTGCAAATTCTCAGCACGTTTCAAAGAGCACTTCTGAAAAGGCCTGACAGTCACAGCCTTCCTGGGTGGGGTTGTGGGTGGGGGAGGTAATCACTATTGTCACCAGTGACACCGATGAAATTGTACATGGTGTATGGATATGTAAAGGCTTAACAAAACTTAAATTGTATATATGTTTCCACATGCCGAGAACATTTTTGAAATAGTTGCAACCATAAAGAAAGTGCAATGAGATACATTAATAATAACAATAGATTACATCCCCTTGCCCAGCAACCAATGTTCAATTGACTTTTAAAAAGCATTAATAAAGTTTAGTTTCAAGTGAATTAGTAACATTCCTAACAGCAGCTAACCTCGCTTTCAGTGGTATTAAAATAGGATGCAACATCAGCTTATAAAGGGCATTCGTGGTCATATCAAAAAAGAGAAAATCTTGATTAAGATAAGTTGCTTTACCTCTAAGGGATCTGGCGAGATATATTATCAAAGTACATTATTAAAGCACAAGGCGTTGCTAAAAACCATATTTAAAACATTAGTTTGTAAAACCACACTGCTGTTATGCCCTTATAAAGGATTTGTTTCAAAAACCATAAAAATATCTACATCTTGGTGGTTTTCCAAGTTAAAAGTGGCATTCTGCTAGCCGCTAGCATTAAGCTAGGTGGGATAGCGTTGATATTGTACTTTATTTTCACATCAGCACTAGCAGTCACACCGGGGTTTGCTTATATTATACCAATACACAGTTGATTACACATTTTATGCGCAAGTGGTCTGACCCATCAGACCAGGCTACATGCTGCCCACTGCTGCTCCACCAAGCCCAGATTGTAATTTTCTGGGCACACAGTCATTCCAAATTTAGTTTGGTCAAAACTCGGGTGCCATGGTAGCAAAAAAACTATAGATTTAACCCAAATCTTTCTGACTGGGGGTGAATGTTTGCATCGGTCAGCATTCCGCCCATCATCTGTTCTTTTTGCTTTTGTCACCCTAAGTTGGCAGGGTATGCCCAGACATGGGTCCAGTGCTCACTATGCTACTCAACTCAAGCGAGCCTGGCTGATGAGGGGTGATACCCCGAAATCGGTCCTTGTTTCTGACCCAGGGAGGACCTGGCCTGGCAGTTCGGGCTGGACTGTTCCCATGGGTAGCAGGGTCAAGATTGATTTGCATATGGTTGGTCCAAACAGGGGAGGTGTGGTGGGCAAAAGAACAGTGGGTTAAACCCAGATCTTGTAAGTTTCTGGGCACACAGTCGTTCCAAATTTAGTTGGGTCCAAACTCGAGTGGCATGGTGGCCAAAACAATTATGGATTAAACCCAGATCTTTGTGACTGGGGGTGAATGTTTGCATTGGTCAGCATTCTGCCCATCACCTGTTCTTTTTGCTTTTGTCGCCCTAAGTTGGGAGGGTACGCCCAGACATGGGGTCCAGTGCTCACTGTGCTACTTGACTCAAGCAAGCCTAGCTGATGAGGGGTGATACCCCGAAATCGGTCCTGGATGCTTGTTTCCGACCCAGAGAGGACCTGGCCTGGCAGTTCGGGCTGGACTGCTCCCATGGGTAGCAAGGTCAAGACTGATTTGCATATGGCTTGGTCCAAACAGGGGAGGCATGGTGGGCAAAAGAACAATGGGTTAAACCCAGATCTTTGTGACTTGGGTGTTTTTGCTGTAATTTATGAAACAGCAAAAGGTGGCATCTGATTTTTTTGCGCAGCTCGATGTATCAGACCCCGGGGAGGTGAGCATTAGGTACAGAGTGGGAGTGTCGCTTTGAGGAAAGTGTGACTACAAGCACACACCCCTCCCAGAGTAGCTATGATATGAGAGTCCAAATAAGACCGAGTATCAATGACGGCCACCATAAACTATAGGTATCACCTTATGACACCACATTAGTTAAGTGAATTGCACCATACCACTGAGCATGTATTATTTATGTTTTCATTAGATTCAGTCAAACTAGGAGTAGCACCAGGGAGTCCACCTTGGTCCTGAAGAGGAGCCTAGGTTTAAGGCTCCAAAACATGTAGACTAGGAAGTTAAGTGCATTACATCCCCGACTTCCACAGCCCCCTTTTTAATCATACCACCTCCAAGAGATCTATTAAATCATTTCAGTTACTAGGAGACAGGTATTTGCAACTCACCCAAGACCTCACTACTCCTATCCCTCCTGTGATTCACACTTACAAAACTACATCAGTGCTCCCACGTGTCCCGTAAGTCGTAGCATGCCCTGCTCCATAGTGGAAAGGGAAGAAACCCAAACATGAAGCATGCCACCAAGGGGTAGCCGTAGTGGGTGAGGGTTTTTCTAACAGGAAAATCCTTATTCCTATCCATCCTCTGGTAGTTCCTTTAGCTGGGCCTCTACTGTAATGTTATATAGGCTATAAGGAGGACAGACCCAGCCCCACAACCTCCTTCTCCTCTTTGTTTTTTGTATTGCAGCTCAATGTCTCAACAAACATAGGCCATCATTACAACCCTGGCGGTCGGTGTTAAAGTAACGGTAATACCGCCAACAGGCCGGTGGTAAAAAAAATGGGATCACAACCATGGCGGAAACCGCCATCAGAGACAGCCACTTTAACACTCTGACCGCTACGGCAGTAGCAACAAACACCCCAGTGGTAACCACCAACAGACAGGTGGAAGACAATGAACCACCCACACTATTACAAGGCACCAATCAACCAGCTTTTCTGGGGCGGTACTAACGCCATCAAAAGCACGGCGGAAACAGTACTTTGAACGGAAACCACTCACCTTTCGACACCCAAGGAAGAACTAGGACACCATGGAGCACGAATTGCAGATCCTACCCATGTTGCTGCATCTACTAATACACCACGAAGTGCAAAGAAGGTGGCAGCGGCGGCGGCGATGACGACGGTGAGTACTGCACCTAGCACACATGGGAGGGGAGGAGGGAAAAGAGAGTGACACACACACGCGACATGCAACACCCCCACCTACCACCCACAACAACATAGACACACACACATATCCAACAACATCACAGATACACCCCATCACCCCCTTGAAGAACGCAAGGACAAAACAAAATGAATTTAACTAGTGTTATATTGGAACAATCAGATCAAGAGAACAGCAAATAATCAGTATACAGAAATATTTACATCAAGTACACAAGTCCGGACACTGTCCCAAGAAATGTCCATGGACCAGTTGTCTCAAAAAGCATGGGCGAAGCCCACACATGACACCTGCCTCAAAACAGAGAGAACACTGCAGTGGAATCAGGTGGAAAAAAAACAGGCACCTCAGGGGCTGGGGAGGGGGGGCACCTCCGCTGGATGATGGTACGATACCACTGCTCCTCGAGGGGGCCCCATGCCCACTGCTTGGTCCTGGGGAGTTCAAAGCCACAGTCTCTCAAGTCTCTCAAGTGGGTGCACTGCCCACTGCTTGGTCCTGAGGAGTGCAAAGCCACAGTCTTTCAAGTGGGTGGTTTGCCCACATGCTCTGGAGTGGGCTTTGTGCCCGGTGTGCTTCATCCTGCCAAGAGTGGATGTATCTATCCACTGGTTCTGAAGGGGGCTTTTTCCCCAGTGATGCTGCACTGAGGGTGCGGCAGTTGACATCCTCTTGCTTGGGTGTCTTAGCCAGGCGATGTACCTGGAACCATGTCCATGGAGGCACAGCCACACTCCATCCTGCGGCGACTTAGGCTGCCAATTGCTGGTACGTGTCAGTGCTGGAGGTGGTGTCTCAAGTGATGTGTCCACGGTCCAGGACGTCGCCTGCAGACTCGGATGGCTGCCCACTGGGGATGGGGCTGACATCCGACAGAGTGGCATCGGCTGTGCACATGGCGGTGCTGATGGTGGTGCAGGAGACGGTGGCTGCGGTGGAGATGCTGCCAGTGCTGGCCATGGTGCAAGTGTCTGTTGTGGTGGATGGAGACACCATACCGTCTCCGGCAGCCTCAGGTGGCTGATTCTTGGGGAGGATGCTGCAGCCTGACGTTGTGCCAGCGGCGGTGCAGGTGGCGGTTCAGGTGGCGGTGCAAGTGGCGGTCGGAGCGGCGGTAGTGACTGTGGTGTAGGTGGCTGCCATCCCTGATGATATGGTGGTCACCAGCCCCTCACCAGGAGATATTATGCCCCGAGGAGATGTGCCCTTTGGCTTGTGGCCCTCCCCCATCTTGACAGTCGCTGCAGGGACCTTGGCACTGTCCGTTCGGTGTTTGGGCGAGGCCTTGCTGGGTGGGTGGTGTGACTTTGCCCTGCTGGAAGCCGGACCCTTTTTGACCTTTGCAGGTGGTGGAATAGGGAGGTCCTTCTTATCTGTCGGTGGCACACTGGCAGCTCTGACTGGTGCCCCCTTTGATTGTACCGGAGTAGCAGGGACCACAGCAGATGCAGATTTGGTGGCTGAAGTGCTGGGCTGAGATCTAGACATCCTGGCCCTAAGGAAGGACGGGGGTAGGTGTAGGGAAAAGGTTCATGTTAGCTAGGAAAAGTTTTTTTTGACACACTGGGACGGGATGGAGGGGGTGTGGGAGTGGAGGAAGAGGTAGTGGTTGTAGGAGGTGTACGTCTGCTGAGTTTGGGTGAAGGTGCATGGGCTGGAGGCTGTTGTGAGGTGGATGGCTGTTGAGTGGGTGTGTGCCTGCGTTTGTATACTTTGGTAGGAGGGCTCACAGACACACTGGGAGAGGACACAGGGGACGTGTGAATGGTAGTGGGGGTGGTGATTGCACATGAGTGGTGTGTAGTGATGGGCGTACTGGTGATGAAGGCAGTGGCTAATGATGTAGTGCATGCAGGTGTGAGTGGAGACGAGACAGGGAGGGAGGTGGAGGACATGGAGGAGGGGGACACGGTGGAGGAAGTGGATGTTGATATGTGTGCATGGGTATGGTGCTTGTGTGAGTGCCTGTGGGATGTGTGGTGCTTATTTTTTCCTGAGCCACTTTTGTGTGTTGATGTGTGGCATTGCTGGTCTGAAGGTGTGCTCGGGATAGGCCGAAGTAGAGGGGACTGGGTCTGGGTAGTGGAAGTTAGAAGGGGGAGGCTGGACACAGGGACAATGACTGCCATCAATGCTGAGGCCAGAGCTTGAAATGCTCTCTGTTGGGCCACCACACCAGAATGAATGGCCTCCAGGTATGCATTTGTTTGCTGCAAAGGCCTCCTGACACCCTGGATGGCATTCAGAATGGTTGACTGCTCAACAGTGAGGGATCTCAGGAGGTCAATAGCCTCCTCACTGAGGGCAGCAGGGCTGACTGGGGCAGGGCCTGAGGTGCCTGGGGTGAAGGAGATGCCCACACTCCTGGGTGAGCGGGCACGGAAAACTCGCTGAGGGGCTGCAGGGAGGGCGGTGCTGGTAGGG
The DNA here is from genome assembly GCF_031143425.1 of Pleurodeles waltl. Lineage (NCBI taxonomy): Eukaryota > Metazoa > Chordata > Amphibia > Caudata > Salamandridae > Pleurodeles > Pleurodeles waltl. Next base: position 1,032,138,203 of record NC_090439.1, on the reverse strand, counting down.
GAGTGGAGGCTGTAGCTGTTGTTGGAGTGGGCACAGAGGTGTCTGCCACCGCCAGGGAGCTTCAATCAGAGGAGGAGACACTGTTACTTGTATTCCCTCCTGTCCCTGTCGTGGAGCTCCCCGCCCTCTGTTCCACTGGTGCCTTCACCCTCTGTGAATTCACCCTCCTGGGCCATGTGGGATGCAGCTCCCTCCGTCGCCGGTGCCTCTGCTCCTCCGCCAGATGATGCTAATGTACACAAGGACAGGGTGACAAAACAAGAAGAGGGGGAAAGACAGAGAACACACATGGTCAATGCCAGCAACACCACTACCGTTGGTGGACACAACACACAGGGAGCAGCCCTATGCACTAGACCATGCACTACCAGTTAGTAGGAAAGTCACCAGGCCATGGGGTACAATGCCTAACGCTATTAGCTGCACACCTGGAACCCACAGGAGCCTGCCCAGTAGTAGATGTCCACTAACACTATTGGGGTTGGAGTGCCTCAGAGCCTGCCCAACAAGGGACCTACACTGCCATGTTTGCCCTGGCCTTAGGGCACCCACAGCCCACATCCCCCACCCAGATACTTCCTAAAGCACGCAGAGTCAGCTTTATGACACTGTATTCACCCCCTTGTGGCTGCTGTGATGGCCTCAAGTGCCCATGCAACTCTGGATAGGCCATTGCCAGGATGCAGAACATCAGGGGGGCCATGGTGCGACAGGCACCCCTTCCAAATTGGGAGGACAGCCCCAGCTGGGCCTCCACCGTCTTCTTGCTCCAGCGGCGCAGGTCCTTCCATCTCCTGCAGCAGTTGGTGCTCTGTCTATGAAAGACCCCCAGGTTCCGCACTTCCTTGGTGATGGCACGCCAAATACCCTTCTTCTGGTGGGCGCTGACCTAGAGGAAAGGTACAGGAGGAAAGGACATTACTCACCCATCCGGACCATCAGACTCATTGCCCACCAGTTCCCAACCATGCCCTGATGCACATACACTCACCATCCTCACATGCAGTCCTCAGCCCCCCCCCCACATGTATCTTCCATCCAAACCACTCCAAACAGGCATTGCTCACGCATCATGCTCATAGTGGACTCACCTATTTGTCTGGAGGACCGTAGAGTAGCGTGTGCTGGGGAGGATCCCATCCACCAGTTTGTCCAACTCCTCCGCAGTGAAGGCAGGGGCCCTTTCCCCAGACACTTGAGCCATTGTCGCTTCCAGACTGAGGTCACAGCAACACTTGCAGTGTAGGTCCTCTCCTGTTGAAGGTCAGGTATCAAGTGAGTGAACAGATAGAAAATGGCGGTCACGTCTGCGACGGTGCGTACCGTCACCATCGGCATACATCGACATTGGCTCCTGGAACCCATAGGGCCCAATGATAATCAATGCTGAATTATGCGGCGGTCTTTGACCGCATACCGCGACGCAGCACAATGCCAGCGCAGTTACCTCATTTCCCCTTGTCCATCCTCACAAGTCAGGCAGCCTCCATTTCAGGGGGGCACATGGCATGGCACCTAACTGCATCACAGCACATTTTGGCACATATACGGACTAACTACGCCACACACGGATTTACTCACATTACTGCAGACACACTTGTGCAACCTATGTGGTACATGACCCTCTGCTCACTGTTCTCCTCCATAGGCCACAACCGCTGGGGCCGATGATGAGATGGTTGCATCCTCCGTTGTACAGACCCCTGGTGGACCTGTCAACAATGGAAGACAGACACATCATAATCACCTACAGACTTGATCGTGCCACAATCCAAGACTTGTGTGCGCAATTGGAGCCAGACCTGATGTCATCTATCTGCCATCCCACAGGAATCCCCCCTCTAGTACAGGTCCTGTCAGTGCTCCATTTCCTGGCAAGTGGCTCCTTTCAAACAACAGTGGCCACGGCATCAGGGATGTCTCAGCCAATGTTTTCTAACGTATGGACCAGAGTGTTGTCCGCCCTCCTGAAACACAAGTGCAGCTACATCGTGTTTCCCCAGGTTAATGATTTGCCCACAGTGAAGGCTGACTTTTATGACCTGGGACATATCCCCAACATCATTGGTACCATTGATGGTACACATGTGGCATTTGTTCCCCCCACAGAAGTGTACAGAAATAGAAAAAGCTACCGTTCGATGAATGTGCAGATGGTGTGTTTGGCGGATTAGTACATCTCTCATGTGAATGCCAAGTATCCTGGCTCTGTGCATGACGTCTACATTTTGAGGAATAGCAGTATCCCTTATGTGATGGGCCAACTCCAGAGGCACCGGGTGTGGTTAATAGGTGAGCCCATGGTCCCCACACAGTATGAGTAGGTGTCTGGGTATGGGTTAGTCCCTAAGGGTTAGTGTGTGTCTAACAGTCATCCCTCAACATTTGCAGGTGACTCTGGTTACCCCAACCTCTCATGGATACTGACCCCAGTGAGGAATGCCAGGACAAGGGCAGAGGAACGCTACAGTGAGGCACATGGCCGAACTAGGCGCATTATTGAGAGGACGTTCAGCCTCCTGAAGGCCAGATTCTGGTGCCTTCATCTAACAGATGGCTCCCTATACTACTCACCAAAGAAGGTGTGCCAGATAATCGTGGCATGCTGCATGTTGCACAACCTGGCATTGCGATGCCAGGTGCCTTTTCTGCAGGAGGGTGAGCATAGTGATGGTCTTGTGGCAGTGGTGGAGCCTGTGGACAGCGAGGAAGAGGAGGCAGAGGAAGAAGATATTGACAACCAAACGGACATCATCATGCAGTACTTCCAGTGACACACAGGTAAGAGACAGTAACTCCTTCTCACATTTCTGAATACTGTAGGACATTGTATAAGTCAGCCTCTTAACCTCTGTCTATGGACACTGACAGTTCACTTTGGATTTCAATTTTTCAGATCTGGGTACCTCATTCTGTCTTCTGCTATATGTACTGCTGCCCAGCAACTGTCATACATTGGAGTGAGCAAATGAACATTTACATTGCTATTTGTTGCTAATGTTGTAATAATACATTTGTGAAAGATCAGACTGACTCCAGATGGGTTTGTGTTAAAAGGGTGTTTATTTAGGGGCTAATGAGCATAGGGGTATGTGCAAGGGGCTGGGGTGATGGTGGAGGAAGGTCCATAGTAGAGTCGAGTCTCTTGGTATCAAAGGTGCATTGTCCAAAGGGGAATAGGAAGGGGAATAATGGCAGTTCAAGGTGGACAGGGTAACATAGTGGGACAGAAGGGTGACAATCAGGAGGGACTTATTTTCTGGTGGGGGTCTTGGCGATGGTCTCTGTCTTCTGCCTGGATCGCAAGGAGCATTTGCGGGGTGGTTCTCCTTCTGCACGGGGTGGGGTGCTGGTGGCCTGTTGTTCCTGGGGCAGGTCCTGTCCACTAGCGCTGGCGGAGGTGGAGGGCTGTTCCTCGATTTAACTAGTGTCAGGGGCCCTTTGTGTTGCCACTGCCTCCCTCATTGTCTTGCCTATGTCAGCCAGCACCCCTGCTATGGTGACCAGGATGGTGTTTATGTTGGTGAGATCCTCTCTGATCCCCATGTATTGTCCCTCTTGCAGCCACTGGGTCTCCTGAAACTTGGCCAGTACCATGCCCATGGTCTCCTGGGAATGGTGGTATGCTCCATGATGTTTGAGAGTGCCTCGTGGAGGGTCGGTTCCCTGGGCCTGTCCTCCCCCTGTCGCACAGCAGTCCTCCCAGCTACCCTGTTGTCCTGTGCCTCTGTCCCCTGAACTGTGTGCCCACTGCCACTGAACCCAGGTCCCTAATCATCCTGGGTTAGTGGGTTTGCCTGGGGTCCCTGTAGTGGTGGACACACTGCTGATTGACGTGTCCTGGGGACAGTGGCATGGGCCCGCTGGGTGGGTGCTGTGGTGGTGTTTCCTGAGGGGAGAGGTACTGTGGTGGCTTGGGACTGTGGCAGGGGAACTGACTGTCCAGAGGTCCCTGATGGGCCAGGCTGGTCATCTTGATCCAGGCATGCAGAGATGCTGTCATAACTGTGGGCCTCTTCTGTGGGGGGACTGGATATGGCTGGCACCTCCTGTCCAATGACGTTGGGTAGGCATCCTGTTGGGATGTAAATGCATTGTTTTTTTTATCTGTGTGTGCCATCTTTTGCAATGGGTGTGTTTCCCTCTATTAGTGTGCTGGCACAATCGCCCTGGGCCTTGAGTGAGTGGTGATTGTGTGCCCAGGGTGAGTCTCTCTATTGGACATGCTTTGGTGATGGGTGTCCATGCATGTCTATGATGGGTGTCCATCCATTGTTGTTGCGTGCAGGGCCTGGTTGTGGGAGTGGTGGTTTGTGATGGTGGGGGTGTGTGTGAGGTGGTGAAGTGATGGGTGTGAGGGTGAGGGTGGGAATATGTGATGGCATGCAGGTAGGGGGTGAAAGTAGTAAAGATTTGCCTTACCAGAGTCCAGTCCTCCTGCTACTCCTGCGAGGCCCTCAGGATGCATGATCGGCATGACTTGCTCCTCCCGTGTTGTTAGTTGTGGGGGAGGAGGTGGGGGTCCACCGTCAGTCCTCTGTATGGCCACCTGGTGTCTTGATACCACGGAACGTACCTTCCCCCGTAGGTCGTTCCACCTCTTCCTGTTGTCATCCCTTGTTCTTGGATGTTATCCCACTGCGTTGACCCTGTCCACAATTCTCCGCCAAAGCTCCATCTTCCTTGCAATGGACATCTGCTGCACCTGTGATCCAAATAGCTGTGGCTCTAGCTGGATGATTTCCTCAACCATGACCCTGAGCTCCTCCTCAGAAAACCTGGGGTGTCTTTGAGGTGCCATGATGTGGTGTGAGTGATGTGTGAGGTGATGGTTGATGTGATGTGTGAAGTGATGTGTTGGGGTGTGTGGAGTGGGGTGCGTGGATGGTGTATGAGTGTTGGTGTTCTGTGCCTCTGGATGCTGGTGTGGTCTTAGCTTTTCTCTCTCTCTGCTTCTTTAAAAGATTTCGCTGTAAGGGGATGTGGGTAATGTGGGTGAGTGTTTTATAGTGGTGTGAGTGTGTGGGTGTGGTGTGTGTATGTGTGTCAGGTGTGTGTATTTTTAAATGTCCAATGTGGTGTAGTTTTATTCGTGTGTGTATTTTGATTAGTAGTTTGTGATACTGTGTCCGTGTTGGCATAACGATGTGGGTTATGCTATCGCCAGTTTATCACTGACCTTTGGTGTGGCGGACTTGTGTGGGTGTCTGTATGGTGGCATAATACCCATTGCAGATTTCCGCCAAGGACACAGTATGTTGACGGCCGTCGGCACGGCGGTAAGCACGATTTACCGTAAGGGTTATAATGAGGGCCATAATGCCGTGAGGTTGTCACCTGTGGTCACCACTGCCCGGAAGCCTGGCCGAAAGAAAGGCAGGGCTTCATGATCTAAAACCCAGGCCTCCAATTTTTTTAGAAGAACACAAGCATAGGCTTTGGCCTCCAAGTCCAAAAGCACAATTAGACGATAGTGTAAAGCTTTAGTTTGATCTCCTTTCTTATATATAGGACACAAAATAGACCCATCAATGCATCGGTGTGGGAAGTACCATCTTGCCTGGCATGTTACCCCCATTTTTACATGTATGTAAGTTTGTTTTGCCTGTCTCACTGGGATCCTGATAGCCAGGACCCCAGTGCTCATAGTTTGTGGCCTGAATGTGTTTACCTGTGTAGTGACTAACTGTGTCACTGAGGATCTGCTAATCAGAACCTCAGTGCCTATGCTCTCTCTGCCTTTAAATTTGTCACTATAGGCTAGTGGCCACTTTTACCAATTTCAATTGGTATACTGGAAAACCCTTATAATTCCCTAGTATATGGTACCTAGAGATGCCTATGGGCTGCAGCTTTTCTTTTGCCGCCCACAGGGAGCTCAGACTAACCTTTACACAGGACTGCCATTGCAGCTTGAGTGGAATAACGCACACATTATTTCACAGCCATTTTCACTGCACTTAAGTAACTTATAAGTCACCTATATGTCTAACCTTCACTTGCTGAAGGTTAGGTGCAAAGTTACTAAGGCTCATAATTATACTATTTTAGCGCCGCATTTGCATAATTTTTTGATGCAAAAGCGGTGCAAACGTACAAAATACAATTGTATTTTGTAACTTTGCGCTTCTTTTGCATTAACAAGCGGTGCAAATGTGGTGCTAAAAAAGTTTAAATATGGGTCTAAGTGTGAGAGCACCCTTGCACTATCAAAGGTGCCCCCACATCGTTCAAGGCCATTTCCCCGAACTTTGTGAGTGCGGGGACACCATTACATGCATGCACTACATATAGGTCAATACCTATATGTAGCTTCACAATAGTAACTCCTAATATGGCCATGTAACTTGTTTAAGATCATGGAATCCTCCCCCCATTCCAAATCTGGTATTCAGAAGTCAATTCCATGCATCCTGGGGGCTCCACTATGGACCCCCCAGTACTGCCAAACCAGTTATCTGGTTTTTTTTCTGCAGCTACCTCTGCTGCCACCCCACATACAGGGTGTTACACCCTCTCCCTTTGGAAATAGGTGTTAAAGGCTGGGAGGGGTAGCCTCTACCAGCCTCTGGAAATTCTTTGAAGGGCACAGATGGTGCCCTCCTTGCATAAGCCAGTCTACACCGGTTTAGGGAACCCCCAGTCCCTGCTCTGGCGCGTAACTGGAAAATGGAAAGGGGAGTGACCACTCCTCTGTCCATCACCACCACAGGGGTGGTGCCAGAGCTCCTCCAGTGTGTCCCAGACCTCTGACATCGTGTTTCAGAGGTGTGAGGGCACTCTGGAGGCCTCTGAGTGGCCAGTGCCCACAGGTGATGTCAGAGACCCCTCCTGATAGGTGCATACCTGACTAGGTGACCAATCCTCCTCTGAGGGCTATTTAGGGTCTCTCCAGTGGGCTTTTCCTCAGATAACGACTTGCAAGAATTCACCAGAGTTCCTCTGCACCCCTCTCTTTGACTTCTGCCAGGGATCGACTGCTGACTGCTCCAGGATGCCTGCAAAACTGCAACAAAGTAGCTAGAAGACTACCAGTGGCATTGTAGCGCCTAATCCTGCTGGCTTTCTTGACTGTTTCCTGGTAGTGCATGCTCTGGGGGCTGCCTGCCTTCACCCTGCACTGGAAGCCACAAAGAAATTTCCTCTGGGTCGACAGAATCTTCCCCCTGCTTCAACAGGCACCAAACTTCAGCTTCACCAGTACTCTGGGACCCCTCTCATCCTGACGAGCGTGGCCACTGGAACACAGGTGGTGGACCCAAGTGACCCAGACTGTCCAGTGGTCCAACTGTCCGAATTTGGAGGAGGTAAGTCCTTGCCTCCCCTCCCCATACAGTAATCCTGTCCACTGTGTGTTATGCAGATACAAGGGCTTCTGTGCACATTTCCAAGAAATCCTGTGATGCTCAGCTCCCTGAGCTGATCTTCGGTGTCGTGGGACCACCTTTTGCAGTGTTGAGACGACTGAGATGTACAGTATTCTTGAACCGGTGTTCAAGGACTTCTGTGGTTGCTTCCTGCTTGTGTGTGGGCTCTCTATGTTGCTGAGGGCCCCTTCAGTCTCCTCTCCCAAGTGGCTACATCCTTTTCCTTCCTGGGCCCGGGCAGCACCCTTTTTCTCCAACTGCGACTCTTGCAGCTTACAAGGCTTGTTTGTGGTATTTTGACAAGTAAACAACTCTGCATCCTCCAGCATACTGTGGGACATCTTCTGCATGAAGAAGAACTTCCTACCACCTTTCGTTGTTGCAGAGGTTTCAGCTTTTTCCAATCGGAGGCAGCCATTTTGCACCTTCATCCGGGGTTTAGTGGGCTCCTGCCCCTCCTGGACATTTTAGCGACTCCTGGACTTGGTCCCCTTCCTTTGCAGGTCTTCGGGTCCAGGAATCCGTCTTCAGTGCTTTGCAGTCTGTTGTGGTCCTTGCAAAATCATTTATCATGACTAGTGTGTTTCTGGGGAAATAGCAGTACTTTACTCCTACTTTCCAGGGTCTTGGGGTGGGGTATCTTTTACACCCTTAACGCACTCTACACAGGCATCCCAACAAAAGACATCAAACGACTCCAACGCATCCAGAACGCATCCGCCCGCCTGATCCTCGACATACCCCGCCGATGTCACATCTCCCCTCACCTGAGGGACCTCCACTGGCTCCCCGTGGACAAGAGGATCACCTATAAACTCCTCACCCACGCTCACAAGGCTCCACACGACACCGGACCCACCTACCTGAACACCAGACTCAACTTCTACGTTCCCTCACTCCCTGTAGAGTGGACAGATCACTTTTCCCGATTATATTCTGGGATTACCAGTGTTACTACCAGGGAATTGAGCCATATCATGATTACTGAGACCCCCAAAATTGAATTTATCCTGGCTGAAACCAGGGCTGTGATCGTTTCACTGAAATGGGGAAAGGCCCCCGGCCTTGATAACATACCAGGCGATTTATACAAGACAAACCCGGATATATGGGCCCCATATCTGAACCTCATTTCCAATGCGGTAACTGCAGGAGCACCTGTCCCGAGTTCCTGGATGGGAGCAGAGATAGTTCCCATCTTTAAGAAAGGTAACCCCTCTAACCCTGTCAACTACCGTCCAATCTCCTTACTTGACAACTTCCAAAAACTTTTTGCAAAGCAAATTTTGTCCCGTCTAGAAGAATGGATTCTGGAAACCAATGCCATTTCTGATCTACAAGCAGGGTTTAGGCCAGCAGTTAGTACCATAGATCAGGTGCTAAGATTTTCAACAATAAAATGGAAGACTGTGGAAGTAGGAGGGGGCAACCTTTTTGTAGTTTTTATTGATCTTAGAGCCGCGTTTGATCTGGTCCCCAGAAACCAGCTATGGCTGACACTAGCCAATATGGGTATCCCACACGGCCTCTTGAAACTTATCGCCCGACTACACGAGAATACTTATGCACAAATCAGGAGCGGTAAGGATGGTGATCTAACAGAAGCAGTGGCTATCGAGAGGGGAGTCAGACAGGGGTGTGTTTTGGCCCCTACTCTTTTTCTTCTATACATAAATAATTGTATCAAGTATTTAGCAAATTGCAAAAATGATTCCCCAAAGCTGGCCGGAAACAAAGTTCCATGCCTACTCTATGCAGATGACACTATCCTCCTGTCTAAATCATCTATAGGAATCCAAAATCTGGTTAACCAGTTCGGGGTATTCTGCAGAGATTACGGGTTAGATATAAATGTTAAGAAAACTAAACTCATGATATACAGTGCCCCGAACAAGAAGCTTAGAGCAAATATAAAGATGGACTCAATTCACCTGGAGAGGGTAATGGAATACGATTACCTGGGCATCAGACTATCTGATAAGGGCAGTTGGGATGCAGCTATAAGGAAAGGGGCATTAACCATCAGCCAAAGATGTGGAGCGATAGGACGTAAGGCTTGCACTGCAATAAGCCCCCCTCTGACACTTATCTCAGAAATTTACAAAGCCCAAATCCGTGCCGCGGCCCTATATGGAGCGGAACTTTGGGGATCTCACAGACAACTGGACACTCTTCAAATCAAAGAAAATAATTTCCTTAGACACATATCCATACTAGGGAAGGGCTCGCCGATGCTCCCCCTAAGACTGGACCTGGGTCTAAATAGCATTAAAGATACAGCATGCTTAAGACCACTTCTGTACTGGGTCAGACTATGGAAAACGGAAGAACTCAAACCCTTCAGGTCAGCAGTTAAAGAACTATTGCCACCTTGCTACGGATGGGAAAAAGTAAGGTGGCTAAGGGAGATGAAATCGGCTTGGGCCAAACTGAATTTATCCCATTATTGGGAGAATCCCAAGATGATTCCTGGTAACGCTAGACGCCTGATCAAAGATCGATATTGGGAAAAAATTCATGAGGAATCTCTCGGCTCAACTGGGTTAGGTCGGCTGACAGCAGAGTTTCTGCTGGTCAAATACGAACCTCTGCCTGAAAGCTTCCTGGATCTCCCTATACCAGCCCGTGCCCGCTCTTTACTACTTCAGTTCAGATATGTAACATTGGCAGTCAACAGCTTTACGGCTTGATGGTCGACCAATAGTCCTTTATCTGACAAATGCATAAACTGCCATCTATGCAAGGAAACTTCTGAGCATGTCCTATTTTTCTGTCCTTTGTACAAATGCCCTCGAGGGAAGTGGATTATTCCTCTGTTCAAAACACTGTCAACACAAAACCGAAACAGTGTATATAGAATGTGTAAATATGACACTTCCACGCTGGTAGTGAGCTCTGTTTCTAAATATTTGGCAGCAACATGGAAAATCCGCAGTACAGATCTTAAATCCACTGGTTGAAGAACGGTCTAGAAGTTAGCGAATTAGCATCCTGTCATAATAGTCTGGGCGAAATCATTAGTGCGATCTATCAAGGACATAAGACTGTATCTCCGAGCATGTTGTCTAGTGGGTTACACCAATTGAAGTGACTCATAAGCCCCTTGGCGCATATAATTTTATAAATGGCAAGATGCAATTTATCTGATCAACTTATTTAAGAGAACTGACTAACTTAGGGCTCCATTTTCCACTGATTGACTTCTAACTTTTGTAAACAGGACCTATTGTATGTAGTTTCTATGTCTTATCTTATGTACAAATCCGTCTTAGAATAGTTTATATGTTTTTAACAATTGATTCGTATTATTTTAGCATTTAGCTTCTTGTATAGGGCAAGATCCAGACACTATTTTAAGGGTCTTGTCTTAATTATTTATGAAACGTTTTATGTAGTTTTATGAACCCTTTTTTTTATATAAGCAGTGTACTAATTGCTAATGTCTCTTTTTACCTGATGGTCTATGGTTTTTATCCTTCTGTATGTATGATTATTTTTTAATTTCTCAAATGGTCCAAACCTGGACCGAATAAACTATTGATTGATTGAACTTCTACGTTCCCTCACGTCAACTACGCTCTGCCAACCTTGCCCTCGCCATCGTCCCCCGAATCCAGCGCAAGACCTCTGGCGGCAGATCCTTCTCCTACCTCGCTGCCAAGACCTGGAACGCAATCCCGACCTCACTACGCCAGACCCAGGACCTCCTCACCTTCAGGAGACTCCTCAAGACATGGCTCTTCGAAAGATAGCAGCACCACCCCCCCCCCCCCAGCACCTCGAAACCCTAACGGGTACATAGCGCGCTTTATAAATTATTGATTGATTGATTGATTAGTGTTTTCTTACACTCCCAGCAACCCTCTACACACTACACTAGCCTAGGGGTCCATTCGTGGTTCGCATTCCACTTTCTTAGTATATGGTTTGTGTTGCCCCTAGGACTATTGCATCCTAATGTGTTTGCACTACTTTCTGACTGTTTTACTTACCTGATTTGGTTGTTGTGTATATTTTACTTACCTCCTAAGGGACTATGGGACATATTTATACTCTGTTTGCGCCGGAATTGCGTCGTTTTTTTTGACGCAATTCCCACGCAAAACTAACTCCATATTTATACTTTGGCGTTAGACGCGTCTAGCGCCAAAGTCCATGGAGTTTGCGTCATTTTTTAGCGTGGACACCTACTTTGCGTTAATTATATGCAAGGTAGGCGTTCCCGTCTAAAAAATTGACTCCGAGGCATGTGCGCCGTATTTACACTCCCGGGCAAAATTCACGCCCGGGAGTGGGCGGGTCAAAAAAAATGACGTACGCCCGCTTTTGCGCCGTTTTTTAGCGCCTGGAAAAGGCAGGCGTTAAGGGACCTGTGGGCTCGGAAGGAGCCCAGAGGTGCCCTCCCATGCCCCCAGGGACACCCCCTGTCACCCTTGCCCACCCCAGGAGGACACCCAAGGATGGAGGGACCCATCCCTGGAAACTTAAGGTAAGTTCAGGTAGGTAATTTTTTTTTTTTTTGGGTGACATAGGGGGGCCTGATTTGTGCCCCCCTACATGCCACTATGCCCAATGACCATGCCCAGGGGACAGAAGTCCCCTGGGCATGGCCATTGGGCAAGGGGGCATGACTCCTGTCTTTGCTAAGACAGGAGTCATTTCTATGGGGGTTGGGCATCGAAAAAAATGGCGCAAATCGGGTTGAGGCGAAAAATTTGCCTCAGACTGACTTGCCCCATTTTTTGGCGCCCAAGCTCCATATCCCCCTACGCCGGCGCTGCCTGGTGTACGTCGTTTTTTTTCACGCACACCAGCCAGCGCCGGCGGCTAACGCCGGCTAACGTCATTGATTAAATACGGCACCCGCATGGCGCTTCAGAATGGCGTTAGCCGGCGCTAATTGTTTTGACGCAAAACTGCGTTAGCGCAGTTTTGCGTCAAAAAGTATAAATATGGCCCTATATCCTCTGCGATATTTTTGACACATTGTCACTAAAATAAAGTACCTTTATTTTTAGTAACTATGAGTATTGCCTTTCTTATGATATAGTACTTATATGATATAAGTGCTATTGGATGAGCTTTACATGTCTCCTAGTTCAGCCTTGGCTGCTCTGCTATAGCTACCTCTATCAGCCTAAGCTGCTAGAACACTAGTACTCTACTAAACTGGTATAACTGGACCTGGCACAAGGTGTAAGTACCATTGGTTCCCACTGCAAGCCAGGCCAGCCTCCTACAATCGGGTACTGTTGCTGTTAACAAGTCGTGATTAAAGAGAGGAGTTAACAGCCTGTACCACACTTCCACCACACACATAAATATACTGGCTGGGAAGCCATTATCACCAGGTGCCCCATCTTTTTTCAAATGTCTGATCATCTTCCTAACTGTTTTAGCATGTGTTAGTTTCGGGATTGGAATCTACTGCTCCTGGCTGTGCAAGGTGGCAGGGCAAAGGGAACCATTCTGTATATAGATCTGTTACGTACCTTAGCCATACCCCCTCCAAAACTATGGTTTCCCTTGTAACTTTGCTGGTTAGTTTGTTGATATGTTCCCAAAAACAAACCTGATTTAAGCATTTGGAAGATATCCAGCCATTCTTTTGAGTCTATATCATTCTTTTGCTCCATACTGTGTTTTGGTGTAGTATTTGTATGTGCTTACCTAACTGTGATGGACCTTGCTGTGTGATTTTGTTTATGTGTTCGCTAAGCCTTATGTAAAGATCTTCTGCTGGAGACGATGGTTTTACTATAATGAATTTGTGGTCTCCATTACCTGCCGTGCCTTGGACAAAGTGGCTTGATGTCTTAACCTTCCGAATAAGATCTTAGATCTTCTGTAGGATTGTCCCAAGCCTGCTGCATGGACGATGGCCATTTGTACACTTCCTCAACATCCTGCTTTCCTGCCAGGCCGTGACCATTAAGATGTGTTCCGGTCTCCACTTAATTGTCCTCATGAGGTTCACAGATTCCTCTGCGGTTGAGAAGCCCAATTGATTACTTCTGTCCACTATGAATGATGTTAAGTCCAAAGTAAACCTCAGTGGTTTGTGACTGCTTTCTGCTATGTTGTCCATCTCAAAATGTGTAAGCTGCCCCATTAGAAGGTCTGACAAGAAGACTTAGTTAATTGCTAAGATTCCTTTACTGGTATTGGGAAACAACAGTTGGATTCCTTGTATCTCTATTTGTTGTTATGCTGAAGCCAATTTGTAAGTTTGGAGCACGCAGTTCATGGAAAACTCTGTCAACCGCCATGTGACTGAGTTTTTTCTCACACAAGGTTCACCAACGTTAAGTTGGTGAGCGCGAGTGGGAATTTTCATCCCCCTGCACGATTTTCAGGCACAATTTCTCAATGCAGGCGGTTGTGGCAGGTCGCTACTGCTCGCGTTGAGAAAGCTGCTGCTTGAGTTGAAAATCTACTTGAGCCGCAGGAAGAAACAACGCCCTCTGGGGCACTGCGTCATGCCATGTGCCCTTCTTTTACAGTGCGGGACAAAATCCTGGTGCTAAAAGTCAGCGTAAGCAGCGCGATGTAGTGAAAATCTGCCCACTTGTGGAACTCTGTGGAATCTCGCAAAGTTTTTAGGTAACTCTGCAGAACTCTATGGAGTGAAACTCTGCAAGTTCTGCCCAAGCCTAATAAAGAGGCCCTCCAGACTATCAGATAGACACTTTGGAAATTTTAGGAGCATTGAGTTAACAATTTAGGAGCAGCAAGGCTATTGGTTTTTGATTGATTTTAATGCCTGTGAAGGAGGCTCCCTGTAAACAGGGATGCTGAAATTAATTGAAGTGGCCTCTAACTTGCTTGTGTGTTTAATAAAAATGGATATGCTTCCTTAAGGGCTCCCAAAGAGGCAGAATCAAAAACAAAAGGAGATTTCCTCTGTTAAGTATTTCATGGGGACCTTTAGGGCAATGGGGGGGTATAAAAACCAACTTGAAACCCTTGAGACATTTCTCGTTATTGTCTCTGCCTGATGCAGTCAGAGTAGACTACTGATCTATTTGGTTAAAAGGCTCAGATTATGTAGGGTGGGCTGGTACTTGGCCTCCACCATTAAATGCAAGAGTGGCTGGGTTTGATGACACTCCCTTGTTCTTTAGTTCATATTGGTGCCTGGTTGTTGAGTCTAAATTAAAGCAGTCCGAATGAGTGCCCATATCAACAGCACATCTCCCAGAGCCTGATAGAAGCTTTTGGCTGGCTGCTGGAACCTCAAGGATGGCTGGATTTGACAATGCCCCTGTTACTTTTTGCCTGTGTTGATTATTGGTTATTGGGGTCGAGACTGATATCCTTAAGATGTCTGACTGCATGCCCACTCTGGCAGTACATTTCTCAGTGGCCTTGTTAAGTTGTGCTTGTCTAAGCATTCCTTCATTTTCTTCTGGGCCAGTCTCAATAGAGCAGAATTGTTTATCTTTGGTTGTAGGGCAAAAATGGGAAGAACATTTCTTGAGATAGGTCCCACCTGGACATTGGATATATTGGATACAACTAAAATTGATGATCACCATTTAGATAAACTTTGTTTTTTGTCTGCTTCTTCAGTCTATTTTTCGCTCTCCTTGATAGGCTGGAGACTGTCAAGGGGACATGCAGAACCAGGTTTGCAGAAGCCTCATACTGTTCATAATTTGTAAATGAGGAGTAAATGACCTAACTCCAAATAGCCTCTTTCTCTGCAGTCTAAATATAGGTTATTGACAGAATATTATGCTCAGCCCCCAGTACTTGTGCTCCAGTTGTACCAGTTGTATAATTAGAACAATGTGAGTGACCCATGGGTTTTGGAGTTTACTTCCTAGTTATTTATTGCATCCCTTGGTGCATCAGCCTTTGAAGTATCCACTAAGGTGCCTAGGATCTCTGGCAGGGTGCTTAGTTTGTCTATTTTGGGGGAACCAGGGCATGGTTTCTCCTTCTCCATTACTATCAATTGTCCCCAAAGTTACCTTGGGCCTGATTTAGATCTTGGCGGAGGGGAATACCGCGTCACAAACATAACAGATATCCTGTCCACAATATTATGAACCCATTAAATCCTATGGGGATCATAATATGGTGGATGGGATATCCGTCAAGTTTGTGACAGAGTATTCCATCCCTCAAGATCTGAATCAGGCCCTTATTTTGGTCCCCAGATCGGCCAGATGAGTTGCCAATGATTGTATTGTCAATCTGAAGCTCCATCTTATTCGACTGCCGGTGCAGCACCCTGACAATTGTGTCCTGCAAATCACTGATGTAGGCCAACAAGGAGCTAATGGCCAAGGACAGAGTGGCCTGAGCAGGACCGTCAACCCTGTCCACTTGGCCCCTTACCAAGATTGGAGGTTGACCAAGTGTCTCATGTATTTGAGCCTCAGTTGTGGAAAGAAAACAATCCAAAAAGTTGCCCCATTATGCTTTCCCTCCTGGCAGGCATTGGGTTATCATTGAGGGGGACAATATATCCCCGCTCTCCTGTGTTAGTGCCAGCTGCCGACTCAGACTTGGATGGACTTGGACTCCTAATGTCAGCGTTTTTTGCTTAACTGCTGCTGCATCTCTAAAAATCAGAGTAGTTAGAGGAGTGGTGCTGGCCTCTGGTTGCTTCTCCGGTAGACTTTCTCTCTTGTGGTTTCCATAATTTATTAGTGATGGATGTGATTGGAACAGTATCTCACTTATAGACTGTTCTAGACTCATCCTCGGGCATGATTGTGACTTGAGGACTTCCAGACCAGTTGTTACCGAGGCCTCACGCAAAGATGGACTTGAGGACTAGTATGAAGACTAATAGGAGTCATTGTAGTCACCGTAGTATTAGTGACTGTGCCCAGCAGTAGAATGTCAGAAGTTTTTTATAAAAAAAAAGTCTTCCAAAAATAACTACCTACACCTTTTGGAGTAGGTGTTGTAGTCCCTGAGGTTTTACTTAAGCACCTCCTTTTACCCTTCAGGTCATCCATCTCAGATGTAGGGGATGTGGGAGATACAAGGGGCAAGGTAAAAAATGGCACTACACCCCCCAAATCTTTTTTGCGAGTCTCCTGCTACCAACAGTGAATGGAGATTCATTCATATACTTGACAGGAGCAAATATCCAACCATATCTGCAGGAAAATGCAACGTAAAAGTTTGTGGGTGTTCAACAAATCTGCATAATATCCTCTCCATAAAAACCCACTCACTGCCCCTGAGAGCAGATTTACTGCTTCAAAAGATTTCAGCATGCTGTGGTAATAGTACCTGTGAGTAAATCAGTTTAGGAATATAAATGTTATCTTTTGTAAATTTTAATCATGAACTTGTATTCTCAAATCATGCTATTCACATATCGAAGTTGCACTTCGGTCAACAAGTGTTTTCTTAATCGGGTCCCTACTGCCTTTATTTCATTATTTGAACTTTGTGTGATTTTATTGTGTTATATATTTGCTCATCAATTCTTCTTCCTACTATTTGTTTCTCCTCTTTTGTCTTAAATGTTTATATTGACTTCTGTTAGGAAAGTATATTATTCTTTTTTAGATGACCTGTTGCAATTCTGTCAATTGGGATACATGTGCATGATAAGACCAATGCACTGAGATTCATATAATGATCAAAAGTGGCATGTTTGCATGGCAACTGACAGCTCTACGTTTTTCAAACAGAAACAAGGCCTGGGCTTGCAACTGAACATTTTCAAACATTAACAATTGATTGCAGATTAAGGCCCTCATTATGATATTGACGGTAAAAACCACCTACCGCCGTGGAGATGGCCACCAAAATACCATCGCCGTGGCTACCAGCCGTCCACCGTATCATAACCACAGCCAGATTTCCACCAGAAGAATGGCGGAAATCCAGCTGTGGCCATGCCGGCAGATGGTGGTAAGGTGGCGCTGCTGCCACCAGCAGCGCCACGCCAGTACACCGCCACCAGCCGTATTATGACCCATAATATGGCCTGGCGGTGTTCTGCTGGCAGACGCTGCTGGTGGCAGCAGCGCACCATCTCGTCTCCTGCCGGAGGACCCCCTAAACACAGGTAAGTGGGTGCTCCGACAGAGGAAGGGGGTAGGGAGTGTTGTGTTGGTGTGTGGGGGTTTATGTGAAGGTTTGTGTGGGTGTGTATGGGGGTGTGTGTTTCGTGTTGAATGAGTGTGCATGTATAGAGGTGAGAGTGAATGTATGTTGTGTTGTCTGAATGTGGATCTGCGTGTATGTATGAAAGTGTGTGTGGATGTGTTTGTGAATGGATGTATGCATGCGTAGATGCATGTGGGAATGGGTCTGGTTATGCGTGTGTGTGTGAAGGGAGGTGTGAACATAGGGGGGTTTGGAGAGGAAGGGGGGTTAGGGGTATCTGGAGAGGGAGTGGGGGTGGGGAAGACCTCTATCAATGACAGGGAAGGGATTCCCTGTCACTGATAGTGTCTACCGCCATGGGTTTCGTGGCGGTAAGGAAGCCACGGAAACCATAGTGGTAGGCGGGGTCATTATCCCGCAGGCGATACAGTGACGGCCGCCATATTACTGCCGACCGCCAATGTCATAATGAGGGCCTGTATTCCAGGGATTGTTTGATATGGCCCAAATGGACATGAATATTATTGATATATCTGTCCAAGACATATTATGAATCATTGTAGAAAACCCACTCCCTGAAGTGATCAGTCACTGTGGAAGGTAGATCTGAATATTGACATACCTAGGCTGTTGAAGACAACACCTAGAAATGGGGGTATGATGAAGTGGAATGAGAATATCCAGTTGCAGAACGGGTAAATGTGAGGGATAAAGGGGGGTAAAAAGAACACAAGTTTTTAAAGGAGCAAAAACAATGAGCATTTGCAAAGCAACTGGGCTTGCATTTGCTCGAGTTAGAGCTGTTAGCGTTGTAAACTCCTAACCGGATTTTTCTTGCCACATAAATTGAAAGAAAAAATTAAAAAATGAGTGTGATAGCGCTATGTAAAACCCAGCGCAATCGCACTGAAATTGAAAACCAAGAAACGAAGCGCGATTGCACTATGTAAAACCCAGAGTGATCATGCTGCGTTGAAAATAAAAAGATAAAGTAGTTCAGAAACCAGGCTGAAAACATGGAGCCTCGCATGCTTTCAGTAGTTTGTCGGTGCGCTCGAGGATGGCTAAACACTAGAAAAGGCATGACATATTCATGCCTTTGTATTGTATTGTATTGCATAGTATTGTAGTATTTATAGAGCGTGTTCCGGCCATAGCATCGAAGCACTAGGGAGGAAAGGACTGTAAATCAGGGGGATCCAGATCGAGGCAGGGAATCACAGAGCATAAACGGGGAGACCTACTGCCTAACACAAAAACAGACAGGTTTTAAGTTGTTTCCTAAAGCAGAAATATGTCTCCTCCAGCCTAATGTGGGATGGAAGAGTGTTCCATAGTTTTGCAGCCACTATGGAAAAAGCTTTGTCCCCCCATCGAGCCCGGTGGCAGCGGGGTACAGAGATCAGCTGCAAATTCATCTATCTAAGCTGACGACACGACAGATAGGGCTGTAAAACAGAGCTCAGGTAAGAGCAGCCCTCCTAGTGATAAGCTTTATATGTAAGACACAATGTTTTGAATTTTATCTGTTTTTCGACAAGTAGCCAGTGGAGCTGTTTAAGGCTCCCACTGGCAGAAGCCGTGCGAGGTAGATCCAAAACCCGGCGAGCCGCCGGGAATGAGCTGAAATTTATGAAGGGCAGCCTTGCTAATATTCAGCATGAGTGCATTACAATAATCCAGTTTAGAAATAACCAGGGCTAAAATAACAGTTGGTTTAAGCTCCTCCTGAAGAAAAGGAAATACTTTCTTTAGCATTTTCATAGACCAATAACATGATCTAACAGTCTGGTTAACTCATTGCTCAAAAGAAAGAGTATTGTCAAATGTGATACCTAGATTCCTAACTGACAAACTTGGGGCTGAGAAATCGTTGCAAGATGTAGGCCACCAACGTGAGCTCCATGGGCTAGCGTCCATACCCAAAAAAAAAGAATTTTAGTCTTGTCACTGTTCATTTTGAGCCAATTATTGCTCATCCAACTATTGATCCTGCACATGCAGTCATGGAATCTGTCTGCCACCTCATCCCAGTTTTGGTTAACAGGAATGATTAACTGAGTATCGTCTGCGTAGGATACCACATGAAAGCCAAATAAGCAGGCAAGTTTGGCCAGTGGGGCAACACAGAGATTGAACAGAGTAGGGCTGAGCGACGACCCTTGGGGAACACCACAGGGCAGTTGAAATGGTGTAGCCTTAAAGTCACCACAACTCACCGTAATAGATCTGTCCGTCAAAAAAGATTTCAGAATATCGAGCGCCTTGTCTTTTACTCCCACCTGATAGAGCCGTTGGAGCAGGAGCTGGGGTGATATGGTGACAAATGCTGCAGAAAGACCCAATAAAACAAGTATGGCTCTTTCTCCCATATCGACTTTTCTCCAAATAATGTCCACAAAGATAACAAGGCAGACTCTGTACTGTGAGCTTGGTAAAACCCATGTTGGGATGGGTCAAGTGCACCGCCACTTACCTGGAGGAAAACGGCCATTTTGATTTTGAGATGTTTTTCTAATATCTTGGCCGTAGTGGGTAACAGGGAGATAGGGCGTAAATGTGTTAAGTCATTGGGTTCTCCGCAGGGTTTCTTAATGAGAGGGATCACAATAGATTCCTTCCAAGCGGGAGGGAAGAGCACTTCCCTTAAAATATCTAGGTAGACCGGTTCCAAGGCAGCAGAAACCAAGTTAGGTACTAGTTTTAATATCCTACGATGACAAGGATCATTTGGTGAGCCAGATTTGATCCCTTCCAATAATTCAGAAATTCTGTTGGCAGGCAGAGGGGAGAACTCAGACAATGTCGTACCAGAATCAGAGGAAAAAGAGCTATCCACATTGCCTCTGTCGCCTTCCAAAGGGAGGCAGACAAAAGACAAGGGCAGCTGAAGAATTTTGTTCTCAAAAAAATTAGCGACTCTCTGGCAAAAAGTGGGAGAGTTCTCCAGCTAGGAGGAAGCCGGGGGGGAGGGGTAGGTCAGAGTATGAACCACTTTGAAAAGTTCCTTAGCTCCGTTTTGTGCTTCCCTGATTCTGCTGGAAAAAAAATCTGTTTTACCCTTTTTAATAGCCAATTTATAATTCTTAAGAGCAGTCCTGAGCTTAACTCTCTCCCCTGCTGTTTTATAGACCTTCCATCTGTGTTGCTGCCGCCCATAAAGTCTCTGAAGATTCTTAAGTTCCTCTGAGTACCAGGGAGAGGAAGGGGACTGACCTACCCTTGGGTTAAGCTTCACCAGCGGGGCAAGCCTATCAATGGCCGCCCTGAGCCCAGAGTCAAAGTTCTCCAAGTTGGAGAGGCCCTGCCCTCTGGTGTGGTTCCATTCAGACTTCAGGGCCAAGGCTAAGCTTTGTTCCTCCACCTTATGCCATTTCCTGCCTAACCTAGAAAGTGTGGGCAATTTAATGCTAGCCGTAGGCCAGGCTGCCCTAAAGGTCAACAAATGATGGTCTGTCCAGTCCAAGGCCGTATTGTCAAGGCCGGTCAGGCTACTGTGTTGTGTGAAAATGCCAACTAACGTGTGGCCTACGAGAAGGGTTGTGGACAAGTCCGTGAGGGACCTGTCTAAATTCGTCATCATATCCAGAAACTCCCTTGTAGAAGGGTTCTGGTTGTCTTCTAAATGGAAGTTAAAGTCGCCCAATACAACAGCCTTGGGTATCAAGGCAATGGGTTCAATTATAGACGGTCAAGAAACAAGAAAGTCATTTTTGGGGCCAGGAGGACGATATATTAGGAGACCTTCAAACAGTATAGTGAGAGCGTAGCTTAAAGTAGGCTCCTTTGCAGCCAGTTGATTTAATGCTGATATCTTCAAGTGAGCAATTAAAATTGCTCCTGGTAATGGCCGCAAGCCTCCTTCCCCTTTTACCCGTTCTATCAAGTCTAAAGATTGCATAACCAGGGGGTGAAGCGGCCCAAAAATCTAGATTAGAGTCTTCTTTTGCCCACGTTTCGGTGATAAACAGGCAGCCTAGCTTGGTAGATTCAATTAGATCTCTGATTTCTAAAGAATGACAACCTAATGAGCGAGCATTAATTAAGCTGCATAAAATAGTTTGACTGGTCTCAGCTCCTAAAGATCTGTGAGCTGGAAGAGTCATAGGGTGTAAAGACGGACTGATGCTCTAAGGTATAATGGCAGGGTTCTAGGCACATGCCTCACATCACCACCCCCCCAGATAATGAGGGTCAGCCTGGGCACAGTGCCTGAAATCCTGCAAGGTAGCGATGTTAAGAAGTTCCTGCCTAGAATATTTGTGAAGCAAAGTGGTGCAGTCCCCAGGTGCAGAGTAACCGGCCCCTGGCCCTGGTCGGGCACAGACGGGCTTGCCTTAGGTGCACCTTCAGCGCTTCATCGGCGAAGCCGCATCACCCTCTGTTTAAAAACAGCAGGGAAGAGCCGGCCGCGTCAGAGTAGCCAACAACTAGACTGCCCCCCCTCCAGCCCACTACCCCTAAGATGGCCGCCGCTAAAAGGAAAGGCAGGGGAGGGCTCTAACGGGCCCAAACCTCCAGCTCAAAGGAACGGACAGCCACGGGCCACTTCAGGAAAACAGGTGCCATTTTTCTAAAAACAATTAAAAAGTTAAAATCACCCTCTAAATATGCAGCCTGAAATAGTAATAATCTGCTGAGAAGTAAAATACTCTAAGGCAACTATTGATCTCCAAAAGCGGTAAGCTCGGAGGGTGAATCAAAATCGATCTCCGCCCACCAGAGCTTCCAAAACATTAAAAGCCTTGAATTAACACATGCAACATTTAAGATAAAAGAACCCCCGCGCTCCAATGCGCGGAACTGGGAGCCCAAAACTTACAGTATGTCCGCTGCACGGCCGCATCACCCTCTGCTTTCACTAATGAAATCAAGCAGATTTTTAAAGGCAAGCCCAAGAACTAATGAAAGTGACCGGCATGACATGGGCGTGGTTAAAAACCCAAAGAGAGATTACAAACGGGACGGAGCGTTTGTGTGCTCGACCCCAAAAATGTCCAGTGCTTCCATTGTAGCAGCTGTAGCATCATAAGCAATCACACATTATTACCTCATTAACTTAGATGCACTAGGCATCCCCTTGAGGGCTACAAAAAGGGACATTTCCATGATTCAATCAACCACCACCAATACTGTGTTGTAGTTTCTTTTGACTAAAGAGAGCTCCCCAATGAAATCACGTTGTATAACAGAACTGGTATGGGCTGCAAGGACCTGATAGGAGCTTTTTTGTGTATATTGCACTGTTCCCCTGTCTCCTAGAAGGCCAACTAGTAGAGAGGAACCACGACAGTGTAACATGTTTACGTGTGGGCCTGGAGTTGGTACATAAAATGGTTTGATCATGTAAAACAGACTATAGATTACAGATACAAATTCCACATCTCCTCTAATGTCCATTCATATTATTTATGATTTAATGATCTGGTTTAACATGTCTTAAGAAATCTCTTTGGATTCCTTTCTGTCAAAGTGTTTGCCATACTTATAGCAGGAAATGGTTTTAACTTTTGTGTTCCTTTTTAATGGTTGAAATATAATGGCCAAGTCAGAGTCACTGAAGAAATACGTTGTGTAGAAATGCCAGCAGACAGCGTTCTGCAGTACTTTAGAAATGGAAGATTCCTGTGGTTCCTTAGGGCTCAACACCTTGTTGAGCCCTCAGAAAGTAGTGCTGCCATTTCTTCGGGAGGACCTTCACTGCCAATGGCTCCATATCAGCCACTGCACAGGTATGCTTAACATTCTTACCATTTTAGGTGCCTCCCATTGCGTGGCTGTCTGGTCCTTGGGGGAAGCCTGTTGAGGTCATTAAAAACCCAGAAATTATGCAGAGGAAACAGGAAACACACAATGTGAACTTTGTCTGTAAATGATTTGCTTTCAGCTGTTGTAAGGTAGCACATGCTTCAAATTTTCTGCATCAGGTTAGGAAAATATAACTATATCAGCTATTTAACCACACATAAACATTCAAGAACTCCCTATGGAATTACATCATGAAGATCTGGAAAGCAGTGCAGTGTCCAAGGGCATAACGTGACATTAATGAAGGCCAACTTTGGGTCTGAGTGCAGTTTTCCCTTCATTGTCTTTTCAAACTCTAAGCTTATGATGGCCTCAAGCAAGCCAACATTTGTGTTCACTATTGTGTCCTTTACTCAACAGAAGAGCATGTAGGTCAGAAGCGTTGTTGATCTGTTCGTGGAAGGAATCTTCCTGAGAACATAATAATCCTGATATGTTCTTAAATTGCATCCTTTTTTGGTAGAAAAAATGATTGAAAAAGCTGAAGACTTTGAGCGCCTGATAAAACTCGCTGTGAGGATTTACTCATTTTCAGCTTCAGTAAATATATACTTCTGTAACTTGGTTTTAGGTTAATTCAGCAGTTAAAGTTTCTGTCTGATGGTTATTGGGGTTGTAGTGTATCCATGTTGGTCTAAAAAAAATACATCTCTACAGTTGTGATACTGTGCCTGCAATGAGTTGTTCATGTTTAGTCCATCAAGTACCTCTGTTAGACATTGTTTGGGACTCATTTCCTTCCTAAGCATTGTGTTTTGGAATGGCTGGAGTTTTTGGTCAAGATGTCACCAGTCCGATCTAGGTTGGGTGGATGTTTATGTAGCCTTAGGATTTAATAAAATAAACTGCAGTTAAGGATTGTCAAAGAGATTAAAGTTTACCTGTGTAGGTCAAGTGGGTAGAGCAAATGGGTAGTATGGGACGTTATAGAACCCAACTTCAAATGCCATCATAGACTGGCATAGTCTGGTTTTCATATGCTTATGTTGACATGTTCTGGGCTTAAGAATTTTTTAACTATATAAATATACCAATTTATATGAATTATTCAACACCTCCGAGGCATTCCTGTCTTTTATATTGGTTTCAAGGCTTACTGGTATAGAGAAATATATTTACAAAGAGTTTTCTTGATTCCTTAAATCCTGTGGAACCACTGTTTGCACTATATTGGCCAGAACGTCTATGTTATTGCTGCTTTTGTCTATTCCAGAGTATTCCTGCATTCTGAACACAGCACTGCGGGTGCATCATGAGGTTAGCTGGGCACTCCTTCAGCAGATTTATATTACTTGCCATAATATCAGCAAGGGGTCAGAGTCTACCTTTTTTGTTTTTTCTTTGGAGAGATTCTTCACGAATTTATGACCAAAAATCTGAAATCAGCAAATATGCAAATACACTTAACTGTCCAAAGGCCGACACGCATTAGTTTTCATGTGTGTGGTTAGTACCCAGTAGTTGACTCGACGTTATTACCTAATCTTCTTTCCAGCATAGCACGGTATTTTGGGGACCATAATGGCTGTCAGGTCCCTAAAGCTTTGGGCAACCAATCATAGTTCTTATTGCATGAGTTTACTAATCTTTGTTTTATTTCTTAATTTTCCATAGAATTATCCAAGTTGAGGGAAAAGATAAATGGATTGTACTGAAGACAATTGAAGGACTGGAAGCTCGTGAACTGGAAAGTTGCTGAAGTGTGTCAGCTGAGTGATGTGCCCAAAATGGCCGCCAATTGCCAGGTATCTGAAAACCTTGCAAGACCTTTGGTGCAATTTTTGGAATGCACCCAGAAACAGCAATCAATGCCACACACTCCAATCAGAATGGGGGCCTTATGGGGGAATGTGGGGGAAGACATAGGGTTTGGTGACTGGGTGTAGGAAGAGTCAGCTTTCTTTGTGGTGGAGGACTAGTTCAATGGACCAGGCGGATGCCCATAGGAAGTCGAGAAGCTTTGCCCTGGCACTGTTAGAACTGGCAAAATCCTGCATTATGGGAAAGAACCATGATTCCTTACATCTTTGCTGTATGCTCGGTGTTACTAGCACCTTTATCTCGCACCACGACAATGCCCTCAGAAAGATCTGCTTGATAAAAGTTCAAATCTCGGTGGACAGTACATCTTAATTGGGATCTTAATGACTGCAGTATCATCTTAGGATCTTTGGGGGGGGGGCGGTCAAGACATATTTTGAGGGCTGTATGGAAAAGATATGAATTTTACTAAACATTTCCTGTTAATTTATACCCACTGTGATGCCAAACAGCACTAAATTACATGTTAAACTTTAGAAGGGACAGAATACAGCTAAATAATGTCATGCCAAGGACACACCAAAATGGGCAAGAAGACACAGAGTAGAGAGGCTATTTGGGTAGTGGTAGACAGAGAGAGATTTAGAGACATAAAGAAATAAAACAGGCAGAGGTCAAATAGAGAGAAAGTTCGTTTTCATGGGGGGCTCATTAGAAGGTGGGGGCCCTGGGCAATGGTCTACTTTCCCCATGCCATAAAACACCTCTGAATGTCTATGTAATACTGTATCTAATGTCAACATTTACACCACATGCCAGTAAGTATGACTTGATTTTTCACTGAAGCCATTCCACAGGGTCAATCAAGTAAGTTATAGTGGCAAACTTTGGGGACATTTACAAAAAAGTAGCACATCAGTCTCGATGCAAGTGCAGCAAAACACAGGGAGGCCAAGTGATTAAAATGGGTGCGTCATTGTAATGCCTGCTCTAAGCAGACATTAAAATGACAGAAAAAATGGCCCAGCGAAATGTAAATTTCACTGTGCCATTTCTTCAGGCCTTCCTGTGTCGTAATGCCCCCCTTGCACATATTAAGCCTTGTGCTGGCATGATGTGGTGCAAGGGTTTACAAAGTGGTGCAATGCAAGCATTACGCCACTTTGTAAGTACAGCGCGGGGGAAAGACCTCCTTAACGCTGCCTTAGTATAAAAAAAAAACTTATGCCAGGGCAGAGCAAGGTGGAGCTAGGGGCTTTAAAATATGCCCCTTTCTGTCTCAAATGGAGTACCCAGCATCCAGATCAGTAGGAAGTCATGAGGATTCCCTTTTGATAATGCAAGGCGAACTTGAGGAAAAAACCCTTTCATATCGTCTTAAAATTCATAACTTAATACATTTTTATTTGCTGTGTAACAAATTCCAAGCTCCAATATTTTTCAAAGGTTTCTTTGATCCTATGGAAAGTTTCCTTTGATATTAGTTCACAAAGTGCTGGAAGACCTGTGCAGGAACTGATAGTATATCAAAAACGTGCAACCTGTCAACCACTACCTTATTGACCCAGAACGTGCTGTTTACTCCTAATAAGTGTAGGAAGATTCTCTTATTGTATCAGGCACTGCCCTGAATTGTTGATGATGTCTACACTGTTACAGGACAGAAAGGCTGAGAGGGAAATTTGACAGCACAATTCAATTGCTAGTTTAGGAAATGTTCAAAATTACATGTTTGAATCATTAATAAATATTGTAAGAGTGGTTCTTGGAGTTTAGACTACACACGTGGATGGAAATTATAATGTATATAAGCATATGTTTGGCGAGACCACAAGTTATTCCAGAAATACATAGCTCATTTTAGGAGTTTGCGATTTATCTCTCGTCTGTAGCCTTTCTCAGTGCCTGGTGTGAGCTTTTGCTTCATGTGCATCTCTTCTCCCCTACTACATGAAAATATATTTAGACCAATGAATTGCACCGTATTTCAAAAGAACGCAATATTTGTTTAGTTTTTGCATCTGCAAACCCACAAAACAATAGTTCAAACAGAAAAGAGAATTTAAATTTACGGTTAGGTTTAGCGTTAAGATTACTTATTAAATTTAATTGCAGGTACTTTCGTTTATTATTATTTCATTTAACAATATTCATTTTAATTGATCGAGGTTAGTGCTACCGTAGGAGCTGGGTAAAGGTTACCTATTTAATTTAATTACTTTTAATCACTTTAATTATTTAGTTAAATGATTAAGAGAGTAGCTAGTCTAAACTAGAACCGTGTTAAGCGCTGAACTACCAGTTGATTAACTTCTGTGTAAATTGACCTTACACACTAGGGAAGATAATTGCAACGTAACTGGTTCTTGATTTATTCAGCCCTCCATAAAGTTAACTAGCCAGTTAGTTATGTGTTAGTTGGTTCCAAACGTGAGCACCATATGTAAGGGTGACAGCAAACGTGGCCTAGGAGACTTCCTCTGAAGGAGAAAAATAGCTAGATGTCCAACAATGTTTGCAGACACTAAATCAATGACAATTTGCTGTCCAACAAACTGCCAAACTAGAGATATTTCTAAGTTAAGGCAAGGGCCAATCCTCTGATTTTCCAATCCCAATAGATTTTACCAATGCCCCCAAACAATGCACTTATTAATGTTGGTTTATAAAAAAAAAAAGCTTACTATTCTCCTAATCATAAAACTAATCAACAGCTCGTTCTCATCAGCCTCCTTCCCGAGAGCTGGAACCACATGGAAGTCATAGCCCTCCTGAAAAAACCCACGGCTAACCCCAATTGCCTGAAGAACTTCCGCCCCATCTCTCTTCTCCCCTTCCTGGCCAAGGTCATCGAGAAGACCGTCAACAAGCAGCGGACTGATTTTCTTGAAGCTAACAACTCGCTCGACCCTTCCCAATCAGGATTTCGGGCCAACCACAGCACAGAAACCGCCCTCATCGCAGTCACCGACGACATCAGAACTCTGATGCACAACGGAGAAACAACCGCCCTCATCCTCCTGGACTTCTCGGCTGCCTTTGACACCGTGTGCCATCGCACCCTAATAACCCGCCTCCGCACCACTGGAATCCAAGGACAGGCCCTTGACTGGATCATCTCGTTCCTCTCCGACAGAACCCAGAGAGTCCACCTCCCTCCCTTCCGCTCAGAACCTACCGAGATCATCTGCGGCGTACCCCAAGGTTCCTCGCTCAGCCCAACCCTCTTCAATATCTACATGAGCCCCCTCGCCACCATTGCACGCAAACACAACATCAACATCATCTCCTAGGCCGAGGACACCCAGCTGATACTCTCCCTCACCAAAGACCCAACCACCGCCAAAATCAACCTACAGGAAGGAATGAAAGACGTCGCGAAATGGATGAAGCTCAGCCGCCCAAAACTGAACTCAGACAAGACGGAGGTCCTCATCCTCGGACAATCCCCTTCCGTCTGGGACGACTCCTGGTGGCCCACGGCTCTGGGCACCGCACCAACCCCCTCGGATCACGCACACAACCTCGGATTCATCCTGGACCCCCTCCTCACTATGACCAAGCAAGTCAACGCCGTCTCGTCATCATGCTTCAACACCCTACGCATGCTCCGAAAATTCTTCCGTTGGATCCCCGCCGAAACCAGAAAGACAGTTACCCATGCCCTCGTCACAAGCCGTCTGGACTCCGGAAACAGCCTATGCGCAGGGACCACCGCAAAGCTTCAGAAACACCTACAACGAATACAGAATGCCTCCGCACGCCTCATCCTCAACATCCCTCGCCACAGCCACATATCCGCCCACCTGAAACACCTGCACTGGCTCCCAGTCAACAAAAGGATCACCTCCAGGCTCCTCACCCACGCACACAAAGCACTCCACAACATGGGCCCCGAATACCTCAACAGCCGCCTCTCGTTCTACACGCCCACCCGTCAGCTTCGCTCAGCCAGCCTCGCCCTCACCACCGTCCCACGTATCCGCAGAACCACCGCAGGAGGAAGATCATTCACCTACCTAGCAGCCAAAGCATGGAACTCCCTCACCGCACACCTAAGAACTACCCAGGACCATCTCGCCTTCAGGAAGCGCCTCAAAACATGGCTTTTCGAGCAGCAGTAACCCCCCCCAGCGCCTTGAGACCCTCTCGGGTGAGTAGGGCGCTCTATAAATGCATTGATTGATTAATTGATTAAAGTAATTAAGTGTAAATACATTAAATAGGTAACATTTATCTAACTACTGGGGTAGTGCTAATCCAGACAAATTAAAATTAATACTGTTAGATGAAATGCTAATAAACTAAAACACATTCAAATCAAATTAAATAATTAACCTTAACGCTAAACCTAAATGTAAATGCAAAATCTCTTTAACTTAGTCTGCCTAAATTCTTGATGCTCGATTTCAAATATTTCAAAATTCAGCTCTTGTGCTTACACTAGGGATTCTACACAGAAAGCATTTCACAAAGTAATTATCCGCACTTGTTCACCATGGAAAAGAATACACCAGTAGGTATGAGTATTTCTGTTTGAAGTTTTGTTTTGTGGGTTTACAAATGCAAAACTCAGAAGAATTGTTTTTGAAATACTGCGCAATTCCTTGGACCAAGGTATTCCCCTTGCAACACTGAGGTACAGTTGTCTCACAAAGCTCCCTCCCTCATTTTATGTTTGTCATGGCTGCACAACAAATAGCATAACATTGAAATCTCCACATTCAGAACACTAACCTTCCAGGCATCTTTGATAACTGTATTAACTACAAGGACATAATTATCTTTGTTTGGAGAACATTCACACATCATATAACCTTGCACACACACTTAATTATAATTTGGGAACACCTACTGCACAGATTGCCATAAAAGTCATCAGCGTATTTAAGGAAATTATAACCGTGGTCAAATATAATGCAGCAACCAAAAATTGCATGTCTGTGCTGTCTATGAGTTGGAATGGACAAAACTTTCTTAATTCAATATCAAAATATGTTTCCATTTTACATCATCATGAAGGATTTCCTCTATGGCCAGTTTAGGTAGCTTATGCTGGACAAAAGAACGCACATACTTGTGGCCCTCAGTCCAGTCCAGAGACTTATTTCGCTGCCTGACACCTAATCCCCATAAATGAGATCCCTAACTTCCTACCACAGTTTTGGCATTTTGTAAAGAGGTAGCCCATTTTTCCTATGTTTTGTGTTTTTAACCTACTTCCACTTTGTGGTGGAAACCGGTGTGAAACAAATGGGTGATCCAGAAAAGCTGTAGATTTCTGAAAAGTAGACAAGATCCCCAATGTAGAAAAGGTGTCTTATGTGTGTACCCCTCAAGAATTTCCCAAAGAAACTAACTGTTGAAATATTGAAAGTGAGTAGGAAAACATCCATTTGTGATTACGATTTCTTTTGTAACTTTTTGTCATGATGGCTGGTTACATTCGCTAGACCATTCTGAGTGTGATGATATCTAGGGTTTGTAGCTTTTCCAAGAACCCGAGGTATTTAAAGCAAACAACTGAACTGCACTGTACAATGCTTTTTAATTGTGAACTGAGTATAGGCCAATTCATTTGGTGAAATATGTAGTGTGTAGTGTGAAAAATGGGTGTCAAGGAAACCTATGTGTTTCTGAAATAGGCACACAATATTGAATTTAAGAAGCAGTGGTTATCTATATATCTCAGCAGTTGAGGGTACCCATACTAGCATGTGATTCACAGGGCATTTTTCAAAATGTTTCCCTTCTTACACACTTGCTTACATTTGGAAGGTACAAATGGAGCAAAATCCAATTGGCCATAATAAAAGTTCTACTATTCTGTGTTCTCACATGTCATTTTGAAAAATTAGACACCTAGGGGAATCCAGGGTGTAGGGACATTTATGGCTTTCACCAGCTTTTCTTACTCAAAATCGATTGCACACCTCAACCGTAATGAAAAACACATTTTCCACATATTTCTGTGATGAAAAGTTCTGGAATCTGCCTGGACCCATAATTCCCTACCACCTAGCAGCCCAACAAGACCTCACTTTTGTACATAGGCCTAGTGCCTGTAACAGGAAACATGCCAAAATGCAAGATGGACTCATCACATTTTTCCACTAAAAAAGACAGTTTAATGAAATGTGGGTAGCTGTTTATTCTGCACCCTAAAACTCAGCTGGCACTTAGTGAAACCTAGGAAACCTGTACATCTTTGAAAACTAGACACAAAAAGGAATGGAATGTTTTGTGACTTGCGTGGCTCTCACCAGGTTTTCTTACCGGGAAGCCTTCACAAACCTCAAACTTTAACTGAAAAACACAGAGTTTCCTCACATTTCTGTAAGGGAAACTTTTGGACACATATTTCCTATCACCCAGCATTCACCCCTAAGTCTCCCAATAAAAATGGTACCTCACTTGTGTGTGTGAGCCTAGCGTCTGCAACAGGAAACAGGCCAAAATGCAACATGGACACATCACATTTTTCTATTGATAACTGACCATTTCTTTGCACTGTGGTTAGCTGTGGATTTTGGCTCCCAACTCAGTTATTACTTAGGGAAACCTAAAAAACATGTACATTTTTAAAAACTAGCCACCTAGGGAAATCCAGGGTGGGGTAATTTACTTAGTTCTCATGAGGTTACTTACACAGTCTCAAACTTTGGCTAAAAACACACATTTTCCTCACATTTCCATGCAAGAAAGTTCCGGAATCTGTGAGGACCCGTTTTGGACCACCCAGAGTTCCCACACATCCCCCAATAACAACAGTACCCCATCTGTATGGGTGGGCCAAGAGACCACCACACAAAATACCCTAAAGTGGTATGTGGAGAGATCGGTGCTCAGGGTAGCTGCTCTATTTGGGTCCGTACTGGGCCTCCACCCATTGAAACCAGGGCAATGTGGTTTAAAGAACTTATCTCATGCAAAGCACATCATCATGGACTCCCTTGTGTGTTTAGATTTCAAAAATGTGTGGGCTTGGTAGGTTTTGCTAGGTGGCGGCTGAATCTGGGCCCTGTTAACGCAGCTACCCCCACTGCTAAATCAAGTTAACTTTTTCAAAAGAAATTATGATGTTTCCACAATACGTTTTGGGGGCTTTTCCTTTTGTGGACACTAGGCCCAGCCATCTAAGAAGGGTAATGCTTTTTTCAGAAAAAGTGAGGGCAGTAGAAATTTTGTGGATCCCTGTGTATTCCTAAAGTTTACATCACAGAAAGGTTATTCAGAGTTTGAGGTATGCAAAGTGTGGGTAAGAAAGCATCATGGGATCCATGCAAGGAATACCACCCTGAACTCGATGTCTAGTTCTGGTAGCTTTTCAGGCGGCAGCCTACCCAGGACTAAAAAGAGCAGCCATTCACCAGGGCTAGTGGGAACATATTTGATTTAGCCACACTCTCCCTGCCTATATGTAAAAACAACACCCAAAAGAATCAAATGTCCTCTTGCTTTCCTTTAGGATGGGATGCCATAGTCTGCAAGGGAGCAGAAAGATTTTGATAGCTTTAGGGATGAGGTTAGGGTTTGATTTCAACATGGACTAAAAGACATAGGCCCTCATTCCGACATTGGCCGCCAAGCGGAAGCCGCCATTTGGCCGCTCCGCGGTCAAAAGACCGCGGGGGCCATTCTGGCTTTCCCGCTGGGCCGGCGGGCGTCCGCCAAAGGAGCACCCGCCGACCCAGCGGGAAAGGCCCTGCAACAATGAAGCCGGCTCCTAATGGAGCCGGCGGAGTTGCAGGGGTGCGACGGGTGCAGTTGCACCCATCGCGATTTTCACTGTCTGCAATGCAGACAGTGAAAATCTTTATGGGGCCCTGTTAGGGGGCCCCTGCACTGCCCATGCCAGTGGCATGGGCAGTGCAGGGGCCCCCAGAAGCCCCACGACACCCGTTCCCACCATCCTGTTCCACCGGATTCCCTTTTCTGACCGCGGCTTTAATCTTTATACCGAAAGCTAGTTTTCTGCCAAATTTGATGCCAGATTCATGATGAGGGCTAAGTTTGAGGTTCGATCAGTCCCTCTAAATTAAGAATGTTGGTACTTTCTTTTGGTTTAGCGTTTAGCAGGCAGGCTCGGTACAGGCTAGCACAAGATTTCCACTGGGCTGACTGGCGGAAACCTCAAATATATGAGGTTTCTGCTGATCAGCCCAGTGGAAACCATGTGGTGGTAATGGCCTTGGTTCCTCATGGAGCCGAAGCCAATGCTGTCTCACAGAGGGTGTTCTCAGCACCCCCAAAATACAGACAGTGTGCATTCCAAGGGTGCTGGAAAAGGGGGTCCATCAGTGCCCATGTCATGGGCAGTGCAGGGCCCCACCCTGTGGCCTCCAGCACTGGCTTTCAGTCAGGGGTCCCCGAAATGAAACCGCTGGTGGAAAGAGGACTCGTAATCAGCACAGCGGCACTGAGCTCAGTGCCGCCATGGCTCACCGCAGCTCCCACCACTGCCACCGTGTCAGGAACCATGTTCCTGGTGGTGTAGTGAATCCTAGTTTGTTTTAATGGGATACAGGAGTTAGCTTAACCTTTGGCTTGCAGACTCGTGCCCCGTCGCCTAGTGACTTTTACCCTACTTAGCTTGCTCTGTTGTAGCACATTTATTTAGTTAAATCTTTTAAGATGGCTGCCTTGTTTTTATTTTGACTCATGTTTTAGTTTGTGTTATCAGAGCCACCGCGCTAAGGCATCAATATCAAGTGACAATGATAAACAAACTGTAGGTGTTCACATTAGGTACTTTCCTTCTTCACGCTTTTGAGGGAATTGTTTATATAAATTACCGTCCCAAGCATGTCTTGCTATCTATTGTTTGGGAACAGACCTACGTCAGGGGGCCAAGCAGATCTTTATAAATACTCCTCACTTAAACAGATAGTCAGAGGGATTCCGACCAGATGCCATTGCTGCTATTGATGCTGCACATCGCCATGACGCTGACCCAGTCTTGGTTGACCAACCAGAAATTTAGGATCAGATTTATTTACATTTCATGCAATAGAGAAAGGCAACTTGCTGCACTCAAATGTGTCAAATGAAGACAGCAGAAATATTCTAGATTTACAAAGATTTGGTGCATTTCTGCTGTCTCCTAACATTGGCGGACTGTGTGCTGCCTAGCTCCAATGCAGGCACCCAGGTGCCATGGTGCAAGAATGCCTGTATTACAGGCAGGATTGTTTTTGTGCAGAAATGGACAACTTCCTGCACAAAAATAATCCTTAGATGCATATTCCTCTTTCTATGTGTGGTGCACAAGGCAGCACACATAGAATGAGGAAGTAACAAGGAGAAATAAAGATAGTTCTTCTTGTTATGCCTCATTAGGACAGGTGTAGCATTTTGTTGCATTCCTAGGTTTGCTCATTTTAGAAAATTTGTTATGTCTCATTAGGACAGGTGTAGCATTTTGTTGCATTCCTAGGTTTGTTCATTTTAGAAATTTTGGGAATGTGCTAAAATTCATGGGTGGATGCATAATAATGTCCATGCTTTACCCCGGGAACACCTTCCCAACGCAAGGCAGTGATATGAACTGCCTCGTGTTAGTTTGTTTTTACTAAACTATGCAAAGTCATGCAAGATGACTTTGCATGGCTTAATAAATACCAAAAATGATTTTGTGTCAGGGCTGTGCCACAAAAGAGACGCAAACCCAACACAAATTCTTAGTAAATCTGCCCTCAGTGTATAGTTCTGGGCCATAGCTGGCATTGTTGGAGGGAGAGAAGTGGAGAAATATGCTAGGATGTGCATTCCTACCATCTTCTCATATATGAAGCCAGAGTGAGGTGAAAAGCGGGCATAGTGTATTGATATTTGGGACCCGCTGTCATGGACTAGATTAAAGTATTTTAAGTGACCCAGAGTGTGTGACAGATCTCATCAGTTCTCCATGCCTGTTTGTTTTTAGTGATGGCTGGTTCATTGGCTGCACAGTACTGGTGATGGACAACCCTTGTTGCCATATGTCTTAATTGAATGTAAGAGGTGTAAGTTACAGTTGGCCAATGACTGCTGAGTGTTATGCTATTAGTATTAGAGTGGGCCAGAAATGTTATGTATGAATTTACATAGCAATATAATACCCAGCAAAGCATAGACCAGCTCTTGTTAACTTATCAGCTTATAGGAAGTATTCACTTGTTAAATTGTTTCCAATCTGTGGATTGTGAACTAAAGAATGAGCTTGAGCCTGCAAATCTGTTTCCAGGTTCTGTTGCTGGGATGTTTGGTGTTATAGTTGTCTTGGGTATAGCCATCTTTTTAACTGCCTTCTAAAGTGTATTGGCTCGTGGATGCTTTTAATGCTGCCCAGCAGTGTGTTCCAGAGCTTTGCGTCTCGTACTGAGAAAACAGTGCCTCCTACGTATTTCTATTGGTAAAATGGTATATGATGAGTAATGGAAGCCTGGAGCATAGTGTCCTGATTTGTTCTATTGCTTGAATTTAGCTTATAGGTATAGCAGTAATTTTCCATAGAGGCTCTGTGAACAATGCAAAGTTCTTTGCATATTGCCCTTCTTAATATAGAGAGCCAGTGGAGTGATTGAAAGACTAGAGTTCTCTTGGGTGAAGGCAAAGATGAAATCTTGCTGCAGTATTTTGCATGAGTTGTATCCTGCATAAAATGAATGCTGGTGCACCAAGCTATGGTCTCCTGGCATAGTCAGACGTGGAGATTCCGAGTGTGACAATGGCTTGCAGCTTCTGTTGGTATCCAGGTATGGGAGGGTGCAATGTAATGTTTCTATTGTGCAGAAGCCACTCTATTTTACATTATTAACATGTTGTATTAAAAATATGTCTGAATCTATGGTTGATCTTAGGTTTCTGACTTATCTTGATAATGTTGGAGGGGCCTCATGTTCCTTAGACCATATGGCAATTGGCTGCTATTTTTGTCACTGTCCACAGGTCATAAACTCTGTCTTTGCTGTAGTTAGCTTTTGATGGTTATTCATCAGCCATGTGTTTATATCCTGAAGGAAGTCATCAAGTTTTAAATCGTAGAGGTCTTTTAGTCCACCCTTTAAAAAAAAATGATTTGGGTGTCACCTACATAGTTGTGACAAGTGAGGTTGAATGATTTAATAAAGTTGGGTAAGGAAACTTTTTCAGGTGTTTGTACCAGAAATATTTTCTTTTCCAGTACTTTGGATGACCCGTAGAAGTCCATCAGACAGTAAAGGTAGTGTGGTGGACATTAGTGGGTGATCACCTGCCCTAAAGCAGTTAAAACCCACCAAATCCACGCAGTCTGATGTCCTGTCCAACAAAAACTGGCAGCAACCTGCAGGTTACATTGCAGTAACTTATTTTTTCACTGTTTGTAGGAGACTTCTCGAGCTCTAGGAGGTCCCCAGGCTGGTAGTCTTCTAGGACTGAAGAACAGCAAAAAGCACAGTGCTCAAAGAAAGGTGGTACGTGCTGCTAAAGGCGACACATAGTCAAGAGAAAATTTCAGTTGCCAAAAATGATATATGGAGAAAGGGACTACAGGGAGAATAAACATGCTGAGAAGTACAAAGGAAGATAAAAGAGAAGATGGAGAAAATGGAAAGAGAAAGAAAGGAGAGTGAATAGAAACAGCAAACAAGAGCAGGAGAGACAGGAATGGGAAAATAAATGCAGCAGCAATCAGAAATTGATGATGGGAAAAAGGTTGTGAGAGGCAGCAGGGGCAGAGATTGGGAGATCAGGAGTGAATAGAGAAAGTAAGAGAGAGGCCAAAGGAGCAAAGTGAGAGCTAGGTACATGTAGAAAAGTGGAGACTGAAGCTTTCGAGTAGAATTTATAGCTTATCATGTTTTGGTGAATACACCTGGCCTAATGTGATTTGAAAGCACAATTTTGCACTTAATTTTCTAAAAGGGATTTATTGTACAGCTCAATAGCCATCTTCCATAGTAGGCTTTAAAATCCTAATAAGGTCTTGATACACATTGCTTTTTGTGAATTGCTTAACAATGGAATACCCTTGTTATGTGTTGCTAATTGTCCTTGGTGAGAAGTGCCTTCTCTTTTATTGCATATCAGCTGTGTCCACATTTGCTTGTGTACTCACTGGAAAGTACAGAACACATGCTGAGAAGTTAAGGTTCTGTTAAAGAATAGATTTGGCTTTCTAGTGTACATTTAAATATGGCAGTGTTTAACTGTTTCATAACATGAAGTTTGACTTTTATATGCACTTGTGGTAATGATGAATTATCCCCCTACAAGTAATTACTTTTCATTTTCAGTACACATGGCAGGCATACATGCTTTCTACATTCATCAATCAGAAATGTGCATGCTTGTTCAAGCAATGTTAGCCACATATACAGTGGCACTTTGAGGGTCCTATGCATGGTGTCTACTGCATGTGAAGAGAATAGAAATGTCTATAATCATTGAAGTGGAGGACTGTAGCATCCAAATTGGAAGTACCATGCAAGCACCATCAAGAAAGAGGTTATCACAGAGCAAGATCCTAGATGCAAACTGTAAAACCATCACTCACAGCATTATAGGCAGTGCAGCAGGCGGGGGCCCTCAGGCCACAGCCCTCAAATGGAGCCATACCGGGATCACACAATCACCTATACTTTACCATGCCTACCTGTCTTGCTGGTCGATGTATAATGAAGTTCTCCTTTTGTACAGCACTTTTCACACAGCCTGTCTGTAACTATAAGGAGTGTATGCCATCAGAGCCCATCCATGCAGTTTTGATAGGTACTTTTGATGAAGTGTAGTTAAACTATCCATCCTTTGACACAACCATACAGTGACATTTGTTTTGGGACCTTCCCCTGTAAAATGACATTTTAATTTTGTTTAGAATGCTAATTTAGCAAAATATTCTTGATGGATATGTTGTAAGCCCTCTGCAAAGGTACATTTAATTAGTGACAAATTAAATTATAACTTCACTCATGAAGTTGGTCAGAGTTAGGAAACTCTACAATTTATGAAGAAGATGAAGTTTCCTAACTTTACTTGAGGTGACATTCATCATTTTGGACCTCCCTGGTGTGATGATTTCCTCATGGTCAATGTCCCAGATAGGACATCCTCCAGCAAACACATTTTGAATGTGGAGGCTGTACATCCACCACATCAGTTAAGAGGTGTGATAGTGTGACAGGGAGGTCTCTGAGCTGAGAGTTATACAAAGCTATGAGTCTGCTTACTTTGCTTCACATCCTTCTACTTTACCTCCCATCTAATTGATAGGGTTTAATGTCGGATTGTGAAAAGTTGATTCAGTGTGCTTTAATATGTACCTTAAAAAATCCACATATTTCTTTACATAGAATCACGCTTTCGGCACCCTGAATATCAAAACCAGAATATTGATTGCTGAGAGTATCGAGGACAGAATATTGCATCCGAAATATCAACAGGCAACTATACTTTTTCAATTCCTCACTATGGCCCTCATTGTGACATTAGCGGTAAGTGCTGCTTACTGCCATGCTGACTGCCACCAAAATACCGTGACCGCGGCGGTATGCCGCTACGCGTATTATGACCTACACATAGAAATCCACCACTATACAGACACACACACTAGTCCGCCACACCATAGGTCAGTGATAAAATGGCGGTTCCCAAAACCCACACCGTTACGCCAACAGAAATACGCCCACAGCATTATGACCCACGAATCGCCGCGGCAGACATTCAACCACGGTAAACCATCGGCGGTACATACCGCTGCGTCAAAATACACACCCACTAACAAAACATCACATTGAACAATTCAAACTACACACACCTAACACACATACACACACCACACACCCACATCACTATATATATATATATATATATCACACTCACACACTACCCACAACCCTTTACGACTAAAAGTAATTGACAACTGAGAGAGAGAGAGACACCAAGAGCACCCACGGAACCAGAGCCACATAACACCATCACCCATACACCATCCACGCACCTTACAGCACACATCTCAACACATCACCCCACACACCCTCACATACACCACTCTCACTAAACCCATGGCACCACAAAGACACCCCAGGTTCTCAGAGGAGGAGCTAAGGGTCATGGTGGAAGAAATCATCCGAGTAGAGCCACAGCTATTCGGATCACAGGTGCAGCAGATGTCCATTGCTAGGAAGATGGCCGCGAGTCGTGGACAGGGTCAACGCCGTGGGACAGCACCCCATAACAAGGGATGACATCAGGAAGAGGTGGAACAACCTACGGGGGAAGGTGCGTTCCGTGGTTGCAAGACACCAGATAGCTTTACAGAGGACTGGAGGTGGACCCCCATCTCCTCCACCACAACTAACAACATG
Source organism: Pleurodeles waltl (assembly GCF_031143425.1). Taxonomy (NCBI): domain Eukaryota; kingdom Metazoa; phylum Chordata; class Amphibia; order Caudata; family Salamandridae; genus Pleurodeles; species Pleurodeles waltl. Next base: position 1,032,098,857 of record NC_090439.1, on the reverse strand, counting down.
GGAGGAGCAAGTCTTGGCAATACTGCATCCTGAGGGCCTGGCAGGGTGTAGGAGGAGGACTGGAATCTGGTAAGTCAAATCTTTAATACCTTCACCACCCCCTACCTGCATGCCATCACAAACTCCCACCCCTACCCTCACCCCCATCACTCCAACACCTCACATATACCCCACCATCACAACCCACCCATCCCAATACCAAGCCCTGCATGCAACACCAATGCATGGACACCACTCACAGACCTGCATGGACACCCATCAACACAGCATGCACACTAGTGACAATCACTTAGCCAACCAAATCGCAACTCACACAAGCCAAAGCTGCCTTGGTAATAACAACCATAGAGGGGAAAATACCCATGCACAATATGCCACACACAGTAACCATAACACTACATTTACGTCCACACAGGACCCCAATACAACGTTACCGGAGAGGAGATGCCAGCAACATCCAGTCCACCTCCCGAAGAGGCCCACAGTGATGACAGCAGCTCTGCACGCCTGGATGACCAACTTGGCCCATCAGGGACCTCCGGACAGTCGGTGACCCAGCCACAGTCCCATACCACCACAGAGCCTCCCCCATCAGGAAACACCACCACAGCACCCACCCAGCGGGCCCATCCCTCTGTCCCCAGGACACGTCAATCAGCAGTGTGTCCACCACTACAGGGACCCCAGGCAACCCCACAAACACAGGACGATCAGGGACCTAGGGTCAGTGGCAGTGGGCCCACAGTTGAGGGGACAGGGGCCCAGGACAACAGGTAAGCTGGGAGGACTGCTGTGCGACAGGGGAGGACAGGCCCAGGGAACCGACTCTCTACGAGGCACTCACCAACATCCTGAGAGCATACCACCATTCCCAGAAAACCATGGGCCAGATACTGGCCAAGTTGCAGGAGACCCAGCGGCTGCAGGAGGGACAATACCTGGGGATCAGGGAGGACCTGGGGACATCCACACCACCCTGGTCACCATTGCATGGGTGTTGGGAGACATGGCCAACACCATGAGGGAGGCAGTGGCACACCTCTGGGCTCCTGACACTAGCCACACCGATGACCAGCCCTCCACCTCTGGTGCCGCTAGTGGACAAGAGGTCCCGCCACAGGAACAACAGGCCACCAGCACCCCTCCCCCTGCAGAGCCAGAACCACCCAGTAAATGGTCCCTGCAATCCAGGCAGAAGCCAGAGACTATTGCCAAGGCCCCCGCCCGGAAATAAGACTCTTCTGATTGTCACCCTTGTGTCCCACTCTGTCACCCTGCCCACCTTGAACTGCCATTGCTCCCCTTCCTATTCCCGTCAATGCACCTGTGATACAAATAGACTGGACTCTATCCTGGACTTTCCTTCACCATCAACCCAGCCCATTCCACTACCCCCTCCACTGCTTAGCACTTAAATAGACACCCTTGGAACTAATACAAGTATGGAGTATGTCAATTGATTGAAATATGTATTAATTTAACAAGCTGTTAACATTGCAATTCAAATGTACAGTTATAGATACATAGGTATGACCTATAGTGGGCAGCAGTAAACACACCAGGAGCCAGAGTGGGGCACATATATCTGAAAATAGAGATGCCAAAGGGTACAGAAAGTGGCCATTGAAAAAGGATAATCTGTCAGTCATGTACAATGTCCAACACAAAACTGCAATGGAAGGTGGAGTGACAGTGTCTTACCTGTGGGTCACTGGAAGTACTGTTGAATTATGGTTGAACGGTTGTCCACATCCTCTTCCTCTGCCTCCTCTTCATCACTGTCCACAGGCTCCACCGCTGCCACACGACCATCTCCAGCCTCATCCTCCTGCAGAAAAGTGACCTGGCATCTCAAGGCCAGGTTGTGCAACATGCAACAATGATCTGGTACACCTTCTTGGGTGAGTAGCACAGGGATCCACCTGTCAGATGGAGGCACCGGAATCTGGCCTTCAGGAGGCCAAAGGTGCGCTCAATGATCCTCCTTGTTCACCATGTGCCTTATTGTAACATTCCTCTGCCCTTGTCCTGGCATTCCTCACTGGGGTCAGTGGCCATGAGAGTTTGGGGTAACCCGAGTCACCTGTAAATATCGAGGGATACCTGTTAGCCAGTCACTCACCCTTAGGGCCAACCCCACACCCATATACCAACAGACACTGGGTGGGGACCATGGGCTCACCTATTAGCTACACCCTGTGCCTCTGTAGTTGAGACATCACATATGGAATGCTGCTATTCCTCAAAATAAAGGCATCATGCACAGACCCAGGATACTTTGCATTGACATAGGAGATGTATTGGTCCGCCAGGCACACTCTCTGCACACTCTTTCGATTTCTGAACACCTGTTCATTTCTCCGGGGGACCACAAAGTCAATATGTGTACCATCAATAGCAAAAAATGATGTTGGGGATATGTCCCATTGCATAGAAATCAGCCTTCACTGTGGCCAAATCCTCCACCTTGGGGAAAACAATGTGGCTGTGCATGTGTTTCATCAGGGCAGACAACACTCTGGTCAGCACGTTTGCGAACATAGGCTGTGACATCCCTGCTGCCATGGTCACTGTCGCTTGGAAGGACCCACTTGCCAAGAAATGGAGCACTGACAGGACCTGCACAAGAGGAGGGATACCAGTGGGGTGGAGGATAGCTGAAATCAGGTCTGGCTCCAATTGGGCACACAGCTCATGGATTGTGGCCCTATCAAGTATGTAGGATAGGATAATGTGCCTGTACTCCATTGTCGCTAGGTCCACCAGGGGTCTGTACACGGGGGATGTCTCCATCTCCTATTCATCCTCAGCAGTTGAACTCTAGGGTGAAAAACAGTGAGCAGATGGTTATATTCAAACATATCCTCAGATTAATATGCCTTGCATTTTTTTTTACAGAAACAGTATGTGAAAGTGTAGGTCCGTTGATGTGCCCATGTCTGCTGTGACGCAGTTAGGTGCCATGGCCTGTTCCCCCCTGAAATGGTGGCCGCCTGACCTGTGAGGAGGGGCAAGTGGAAATGAGATAATTTCGCTGACATTGTGTGCCGTTGCGGGAGGCAGTCGACGACCGCCGTGCAACACATCATTGGTTATCATCGGGGCATAAGGGTTCCAGTAGTTAATGGTGAAGTATGCCGGCGAAGATGGTACGCACTGCTGTGGATATGACCGCCATTTTCTTTCTGTTCACTTACTTGCTACCTGACCTTCAACAGGAGAGGACCTACACTGCAAGTGCTGCTGTGACCTGTGCATGGAAGCGACCATGGCTCGAGTGTCTAGGGAAAGGGCCGCTGCCTTCACTTCCGAGGAGTTGGAGAGACTAGTGGATGGGGTCCTACCCCAGTACCCTTTACTCTACGGTCCTCCAGACAAAAAGGTGAGTACACTGTGAGCACAATGCATGGGGCATGAATGTATGGAGTGCTGTGTGTGTAAGCCTCGTGTAGGGGCGGGGACTGAGGACTCCTGGCCAGAGTGATGCATGTTTGTAGGGGAATGTCTGTGCATAAGTGGTTGGGAGGTATATGGTGGGCCATGAGCGTAACAGTCTGGACAGTATGACTAATACCTTTTTTAATGTATCTTTTTTCTGCAGGTCAGCGCCATCAGAAAAAGGGTATTTGGCGTGCCATCGCCAAGGAGGTGCGGACCCTGCGGGTCTTTAAGAAGCAGAGCACCCACTGTTGCAAACGGTGGGAGGACCTGCCCTGCTGGGCAAGGAAGACGGCAGAGGCCCAGCTGGGGATGGGCTCCCAACTAGGAAGGGGTGCCTGTCATACACTGACCCTCCCCCCGATGTTCCGCATCCTGGTGGTGGCCTATTCGGAGTTGGATGGGCGCTTGAAGGCATCACATCAGCCACAAGGGGGTGAGTACAGATTCAGAATCATGAAGGTGCGCACGTTGAGGTGTAACCTGGGGGGGGGATGTGGGTCTGTGGGTGCACCGAGGCCAGGACGAACATGGCAGGGTAGGTTCCATGATGGGCAGGCTCAGATGCACTCCAACCCCATTAATGCTAGTGGGCATCTACTACTTGGCAGGGTCCTGTGGGTTTCAGGTGTGCAGTTAATGGCGTTAGGCATTGTACCCCATGGCCTGGTGACTAACATTGTAACTGGTACTGGTGCATAGGGCTGTTGCCTGTGAGTTGTGTACGCCAACGGTGGTGTTGCTGCTGGCATTGACCAAGTGTATCCTCTGTCTCTTCCCCACCGTTTATGTTTTGTCACCCTGTCATCATCTGGCAGAGGAGCTGAGGCACCAGCGACGGAGGGAGCTGCATGCCACATGAGCCTGGAGGGCGAATCCACCGACGGTGAGGGCACCAGTGGGACGGAGGGGGAGAGGGAAGGGAGCACCACAACGGAAACAGGAGGGGACAGTTCTGACAGCGACACCTCCTCTGATGGAAGCTTCCTGGCGGTGGCCAACCCAACTACAGGTACAGCCGCCACCCCCGTACCAGCACAGCCCTCCCAGCAGCCCCTCAGCGAGTTTCCTGTGTCTGCTCACCCAGGAGGGTGGGCATCTCCTTTGCCCCAGGCACCTCAAGCCCTGCCCCAGTCAGCCCTTCTGCCCTCAGTGAGGAGGCTATTGACATCCTGAGATCTCTCTCTTTTGGGCAGTCAACCATACTGAATGCCATCCAGGGTCTAGTAGGCCATTTGCAACAAACACATGCATTCCTGGAGGGCATTCACTCTGGCGTGGCGTCCCAACAGAGATCATTTCAGGCTCTGGCCAACTCACTGATGGCAGCCATTGTCCCTGTCTCTAGCCTCCCACCTCCAACTCCTTCTAGCCAGTCCCATTCCCCTCAACCCCAACCTATCCCAAGCACACCTTCAGACCAGCGTACACCCAAATCAACACACAGAAGTGGCTCAGGAAAATACAAGCACCACACATCATCCCACAGGATCTCACACAAACACCATCCAGATGCAGACACACCAACATCCAGTGCCTCCACTGTGTCCCCCTCCTCCTCCTCCTCATCCACCTCCCTCCCAGTAGCATCTCCACTCACACCTGCATGCACTACATCCTCATCCGCTACCTCCATATCACGGCTATCACTAAACGCCCCTCGCGGGCAATCACTACCCCCAATTCCATGCACACGTCCCCTGTGTCCTCTTCCACTGTGTCTGTGCCCCCTCCTCCCAAAGTACACAAACGCAAGCACTCAGACACCCAATGGCCATCCACCTCACAACAGCATCCAGCCCATGCACCTGCACCCAAACACAGCAGACAGACACCTGCTACAACCACTCCCTCTTCCTCCACTTCCAAACGCTCACCCTCTTCCAGCCCCAGTGTTCCTAAAAGGCTTTTCCTCTCCACCCTTGACCTATTCCCTGCCCCTCCCCCCGTCCTTCACTTTGGGCCAGGGTGGGCAGAACCCAGGCCAGCACCTCAGCCACCCAGTCCATGGCCACTGTAGTTTCTGTAGCTACTACATGTGTGAGAGGCTCCAAGAAGGCACCCATCAGCACTGCCAGTGTGCCTGCACGACCTGCCAAGGGTAAGAAGGGACCGGCAGCTAGCAAGGGCAGGAAGGGAACACCAGCCAGCAAGGGGAAGGAGGCACCACCAGCCAGCAAGGGGAAGGAGGCACCACCAGCCAGCAAGGGGAAGGAGGCACCACCTGCCAGCAATGGGAAGGAGGCACCACCAGCCAGCAAGGGGGAGGAGACACCACCAGAAAGGAAGGGCAGGAAGGGAACACCAGCTGGCAGAAGTAAGGAGGCACCACCCTCTGCCAAGAGCAGGAAGGGGACAGCAGCTGCCAAGGCCAATGTAAATGGAGCAGGATGGATCTGGTGCCTGGGGCTGGAGCAGCATCTGGGCAAACAACACCAGCCATGGCCCTTCAGCCATCCGAGGCTGCGGGGATGGGCTGGAGCCTCCCCCCACCACTGACAGCACTGCCACCTGCACCACTACCAGCACGGCCACCTGCACCACCAGCAGCAACACTGCTAGCAGCCCCAGTGGGCAGCCGTCCGAGGCTGCAGGGGAAGGGCTGGAGCCTCCCCCACCACTGACAACACTGCCACCTGCACGGCCACCTGCACCGCCGCCAGCACGCCACCTGCACTGCCAGCAGCACCACTGCCAGCAGCAGCAGCCCCAGTGGGCTGTTGTTTGAGGCTGCAGGAGAAGGGCTGGAGTCTCCCCCACCACTGACAACACCACCACCTGCACCGTCAGCAGCACCACTGCCAGCAGCAGCAGCCCCAGTGGGCAGCCATCCGAGGCTGCAGTGGAAGGGCTGGAGCCCTCCCCCACCACTGACAACACCTCCGCCAGCCCTGCAACTGCCATCCACTGAGCAGCCGTCACAACCGGCGAGCAGTGTGTAGTCGTGACTACATGGGCTGTAGTGCGTCCTGGCCCCTGCAACCCCTGTAGGTGTGACTTGGCCTTGCACCATCCAGGTTCAGCATCACAGGGCACTAAGCCCCCTCTAGAACAGTGGAAGAAGGTATCCACTTATCCTTTCCTTGCTAGGATGAAGCATATTTCATTAGACCAAAACAATTGACAACAGAAAACCCTACAGAAAGGCCGCACTTTCCTTTGATATAGAGTGTAAACACAGGTGCTCAGTACATCCTAAACATGTCCGTTGTCCAACATGTATTAAGGGGCAAGAAACTTGCACCAACAAACTGTAATCAGAAGGAAGAATGGAGCACACTATTATTGATTTACTTCCAATAATGATTGAAACCCTGAGTCCTTTGGTTCTATTTAAACTTCAATAGACTACCATGGTACAGTTCAAATATATAATAAGTTCTACATATTGGCTACACTCTTTGAAATTCACATTTAATACAAATAGAAACACACCTATACAAATAAAACTAATAATTAACTATTATTAATAAAAACTATGAATCATGTAAACATCAAGCCATTACACCAAAATAACACAAACATCAAAAATAATCTGTGTAGCCTGAGTAAATGTGGAGACCAGCCTAATTTCAACCCAGTGATATCTCTAATATTCACCTTTGAGGGAAATGAATTTGATTTAGGTTATCATGCAAGTGATAGACATGCATCAATTGTTTTTATGCGGATTAGTACTGAGTAGGCTACACAGATTATTTTTGATGTTTGTGTTATTTTGGTGTAATGGCTTGATGTTTACATGATTCATAGTTTTTATTTTTGACACGCTTGCGGTGATTTTTATGATACTTGGTTTAATAGCATGCTTTTTAGGTAATGATTGGTATTTGAATAGGACACTAAGTTGCAGTAAGTACCTTTACAATTTATTTTGTCAGCCTTGAGAAAGTCCCTTTAGGGACGAAACACGTGTCGGCTGAATTTGGTTCGGATTCTGCAGCGAACTGTTGGCTGAATTTGGTTCGGATTCTGCAGCGAACTGTTTCGCATTGGATACTAAGAAACTGCATTGCTTCAAGTCAACATATGGGATAACATACACCCTTGTCACGGACTTTTTGGACTTGGGTGTCTTTTGACTTTTAAGTCTCCGGAATTCAATGATATGGACTTTCTAGACGAGTTGTGTCAAATTTGTGATATTTATTTCTTTAATTTTCTGTTGTTATTTTGAATTATTAGTTTTATTTGTATAGGTGTGTTTCTATTTGTATTAAATGTGAATTTCAAAGAGTGTAGCCAATAGCTAGGATGAAGCACACTGGGCACAAAGCCCCCTCCAGAACCAGTTGAAGACGGCATCCACTCACTCCCTCCTTGCCAGGATGAAGCACACTGGGTACAAAGCCCCTTCCAGAACCAGTGAAAGAAGGCATCCACTCACCCCCTCCTTGCCAGGATGAAGCACACTGGGCACAAGGCCCCCACCAGAACCAGTGGGCAAACCACCCACTAGAGAGACTGTGGCCTTGCACTCCCCAGGACCGCAGTGGGCAAACCACCCACTTGAGAGACTGTGGCTTTGCACTCCCCAGGACCAAGCAGTGGACAAACCACCCACTTGGGAGACTGTGGCCTTGCACTCCCCAGGACCAAGCAGTGGGCAAACTACCGACTAGAGAGACTGTGGCCTTGCACTCCCCAGGACCAAGCAGTGGGCAAACCACCCACTTGAGAGACTGTGGCCTTGCACTCCCCACGACCAAGCAGTGTGCAAACCACCCACTAGAGAGACTGTGGCCTTGCACTCTGCAGGACATCACAGAGGGCATATAGCCCCCTCCAGGAGCAGTGGCGTTGTACCATCTTCCGGCTGAGGTGCCCCCCCACTCCCCATCCCCCTGAGGTGCCTGTGTGTTTTCAACCTGATGCCCCTGCAGTGTTCTCTCCGTATTGAGGCAGGAGTCAAATGTGGCCTTGGCCTATGTGTTAATGCCCTGTGGGCCATGGACATTTTGGAGTGGGCATTGTCCCTCCATTTGTATATATTGTACATACTGTTGAGTGCTTTAAGGATGTATATATCTAAATTGTTAATATTACACTCACTTTAATCAATTCCTTTTGTCCTTGTGTTATTCCTGAGGGTTACGGGATGTATATGTGATGTTGTTGCATCTGTTTGTGTGTATGGTGTTGGGGGTGGGGTGTTGCGTGTTGTGTGTGCATGTCACTCTCTTTTTCCTCCCCCCCTCCCTTGTGTGCTGGGTGCGGTACTCACTGTGGTCATCTTCACCGCTGTTCGTGTTCCTGGTATAGAAGGAGGTAGACCAGCACTGGAAATATGTGCAGTTCAGGTTCCATGGCGTTGTGGTTCTTCCTTGTGTGTCGAGAGGTGAGTCATTTCTTTTCTGTGTACTGTTTCCGCAGTGCTTTTGATGGCGTTGGTACTGCCCCGGAAAAGGTGGTGGATTGGTGTGTCATAATACAGTGGGTGGTACATTGTCTTCCTCCTGGCTGTTGGCGGTTACCGCTGCAGTGCTTGTTGCTACCGCTGTGGCGGTCAGAGTGGCTGTATGTGTTAGCGGTTTCCGCCGTGCTCAAAATTCAATTTTTCTTACCGCCAGCCTGTTTGCAGTATTACTGCTGCCTTATCACTGGCCGCCAGGGTTGTAATGAGGGCCTATATGTATCTATAATATGTATATATGTGTGTGTGTGTATATGTATATATGTGTGTGTGTGTGTATATATATATATATATATATATATATATATATATATATATATATGATACCTTGTGGGGGGTCAACACTAGGTAGCTATAGTCGTGACCTAGGCGTTCATTACGGCTTCGGCGGTCTTTTTCAAAGACCGCCAAAGCCACTGCACCATATTTCGAGTCGTTGGAGGACTACCACCCATTTATTGTGGTGTGTGCATGTATGTGTGAGAATGTGGGTGCATGTGTACAAGACTACGAGTGAGTGGGGGTGCATGTGTGCAAATGTGCGTTATGTGGAGAGGGAAGTGTGTGAATGTATGCATGCGTGGAGAGGGTGGCGGGGTGAATGATTGTGGATGGGGAGGTGGGGGTGTTTGTGGGTGTGTGTGTGCATTTGCTTGTGTTTGTGAGTGATCAGAGGAGCAGGTGAGTATATCTATGCAGTACAGAGGGGAGGGGAGAGGGAGGTGTGAATGTTTTTTCAGAGTGGGGTGCGTATGTGTGAGTGGGGTTGTGTGTATGTTAGTGTGAGTGTGGGTGTGAGTGTTTGAAAGGATGTGTACTGTTGGGGGGTGTTTGTAAGTGTGTGGCGGTGTGGGGGTGTTTGTAAGTGTGTGGACGGGTAAGGGGGTGCATGGAGGTGTGGGTACATGTATGCATGTGTGTGCCCATGACAGGAATGGGAATTCCTGTCACCAAATGCGTTACTGCTAGGATTTTTATGGCAGGGTGACCGCCACAGAAAGCCTGGCAGTCTGCAGCCTTGTAATCCGGCCAGCAGGCTGAGGCCTGCCACCGGCCGGATCGGTTTCAACTGCACCGGTGGGCCAGGCAGAGTTGTGGAGGTTTGGCTTCTGCCAAACCCCACAATTTGTAATGCGACAGTCTTTACTGCCAAATCCGTAGCGATAAGACCGCCACAGCGAGGGAGGCAGTCTGATGACCGCCAGCCCCATAATGACAGCCCCAGATCCTATTTAAAAAGCATTTTATGTTTTACTAATAACTTTGGCGCCATTTGAGGAATATTCACGAAATTTTCCAAGAAAATATGACGCTCACTTCAGCATCTGTTGGGAAAGTTTCAGGGTGATCCGTCAAGCAGGGCCCAAGGGATTTTGAACATCAATAGCGCACGAACCACTGGAAGGAACTACACCAAATTTGGCAGAAAGGTAGCTCTTGGTCCAGAAAGAGAGCTTTTTGTTATTTGGTGCAAATCCTTTCAGTCATTTTTGGGAAATTAAAGAAAATCTGAATTTGTAAATCCAGGGACGCGAAGAAATCAACCCATCTCGATCTCCTACTGAGATCTTATTGGCTGTCAACAGTTCAACAAGGAAGTGAAGGCAGTCATCCTTGGACTCTGCTTGAGCCGAGTCCCAGACATAAATGTAAAAAAAAAAAGAAAAGGGGCCAGGGTACTGACATCCTGATCCCTTAGCTCTAGTGGTGGGATCAAGGTGAATTGGCGGATCTGCCGAAAACCTTTAAATAAATGAATTGTGACCTCCAACGTTTCATCTTTTGCAATCCCCCAGTTGGGTTAAGTCCTGGGGTCACTGTTCATTTGTAACAGGAGGGAGCTGACCGACTCCCCCGTAGCCCCAGCAACTGCCACCTCCCTGGGGTGATGCAACAAATATGTGAAGGGCGCCGTGCAGCCCCCTGTGCCCCAAGGATCATCACCTACCCCAGGATAAATGCTTTATTTCTATGGGGGAGCCCTGTCAGCCTTCCACAAAGCTCTGGGGGCTGCCACCTCCCCAGACCTTTAATCAACATTAATGCGGGAAGCCACCTGGCTTCCCTGTAGCCCCGGGAACTGCCACCTCCCCGGGATGATGCAGAAAATATGTGCGGACCACCACTTCCCCTGGGGCTAAATGGTTCATTTGTGTGGACTGTCACCTCCCAGAGCTTTAATCAACATTAAAGCAGGGGGCCTCCCAGCTCCACCCAGCCCTGTGGACACCACACCGGGGCTATATTTAAATTGTGGGTGGGGTGCACCCCTCCCCACAGCCCCGGGACCACCACCTCCTGGGGCCATAATAAAAATATTGATAGGGGATCTGTTTGGGACACCATAACCCTGGGGACCACCACCTCGCCGGGGCATTGTTCATAGGAGGGGGGCTGTGCAGCTTCCCTCGAGGAACCGCTGATGGCCATGGGGAACACCACCCCCAAGGGCCGGCTTGTGCTATGCCCTGAGGTGCCTGCCCCTGGGACATAAATGTTTGCTTTTGCTTGGTGGGAGCTCAATGCTCTCACCAAGCAAAAGCAAACATAAATCTGCTTTCTGACAGCTGGATCTGTCAAACATGTCCAACTGCCAAAAAGCAAAGTTTTCATTTCTCTTCCCTGCAAACAGATATGCGTGCAGGGAAGAGAGATGAAAACATTGCTGCTATTAAAAAGAGGTTCCTGCTTGTTGGAGCAATGCCGAATCCCACGGTACCAGATGGACCATAAAGGGCAACAAAAAATGAAAAAAATATAAAACAATTGGGAGGCACCAGGGGAGGCCTTGAGGCTGCCACCACAGTCCCAGATAGCCTGTAAAGGGCAGGAACAAAATGAAGATTTAAAAAAAAATATTTATAGTGTAATGGTGAAGGTCACAGACCTTTACACTGAGAGTTGAGGGTTCGACTCCCGGTGTATCCGTAGTCATTTTCCTCCTTAAATCTCTTTTACACTGCAAATGTTTAAGGCTTATACTGAAAGGTGATCTTACTCTTTTTGATTGACAAATACATTTTTCATTTCAATTTGTTCAGAAATATCTCGTTCTAGGTATATCGTCCATCAAAATCTAAAAAGCTCCCTATTTCTCTCCTCTGACCCTCTTTCTATCCTCACTGTCTCTTTCAGTCTCTTTCTCACGCTCACATATCCATTCAGACACTTACGCAGCCACTCACAGACCCACTCAGACACTCACACACCCACTCACAAAGCCCACAGATCCTTATGCACCCACTCACAGAACCACTCAGACTCTCACACACCCAATCACAGACCCACTCAGAATCTCACCCACCCACTCACAGACCCACTGACACGCTCATGCACTCACTCACTGTGGCCAACCGCTGCCACGCAAGGCCAACGGCCGTGCGAGGTGGTGGTTAGATTAACATATAGTAATGCAAATTACTATACGATAAAAAGCCATACAAATTCACTGAAAGGTTACAGGAACATTATAGTTAGGAAGCAGAATTTTTTAAGAAACAAAGAAATTCATGTTAAAAACCAAAGGTTACATGGATGTTATAGTGCCCTAAGCTATTTACAACTCACACCCCTGCCATGCACTGCTAATTACCCCACAAATTATGGCACTCATGACATTTTGATAACATCATTGATAATATCAAAGTAATATTTGCAGTAAAGTTTTTGATGAAAATACTGTGCATGGTGGGGGCACGAGTTATAGTTACCTTAGGGCATGAGTTATAGTTATATAGTTGAGATAACTCTAAGTATAACTGGTGAATATCTATGTTTTTGTATGTTTAAAAGTCTAAAATGTGAGCCTAACTATAACATAACTTTTTTTATTTTTTTTTATTGAATATATATATCTTCAAGGTATGTAAAAGTTAGAAGTAGAGTTAGGAATAGTAAATCTATAATTCTGTAAATGAACTTGCCTTTCAATAATCTGTCGATACACTTCTACCACAATATTCTGGGGGGGGTGGGTCATTATTGAGCAATGCAACCAGTACTTGGAAAAATGCACCTATAGAGCACAGCTTTAAAATTTGGTTATAGCTGAGGGCCATGCCCACTCATAAAAATATACTGCTGGCTACAGGTCTGGTTTACATCCTGGTGATGTTTATCCATTTTGGAAAAGCTTACAGTTTTGTCTTTAAGACAAGACAAGGGAATGTTCTTTCACATTAGTAATTTATTTAGCAATGTTATAAAGATTGGAGCTTAGTCCTCATCAAATGTTTCATAGAATTCAGATGAAATCCCTTCTTCCCTGCTGCATTACCATTGAATTAACCTTTATTGGCCTTCTCTATTTCCTGAACCTAAAAAGGGGAGATAAACTGGCTAGTCACAGACTCCTTTAATTGCTGAATAACTAATTAATCAAGCTAGCTGATTGTCTAGTACTCATGAATATTATGTTCTTGCTTATAGATTAGTTTACAATGGTTAACAAAAATGTGATTAACTTCATCAGGAACTGAAGTGGACCTTTTGGAAGAGGGATTAGACAATAATTTGATTTTCATTTCATTTGTTTCACCTTTACAATTCAGGCTAGCATTTTTCCTGTGTTTGAGGAAATACGTTTATTTTAGGGTGTGCTTGTTAGACCTCACCATGTAATAAACTCACTATCTGTACCTGGTCCAGTCAGATTCATTTGAAAAAGCTTACCTCAACCCTGGGTAGCTGTGGCTCTGAGCAGCCAGACTTTATTAAATAAACAAGTGAAAAGCATTAAGAAGAAGCAAAACCGTAAAACAAGAGAGAAACAAGACTCAAACAAATTCTTGCACTGATTTTTAAACATGTGTTATATTTTTATCTTCAGTATGACATGTTACTCACAAACATCCAGCAGAGGGTTCAGGGGATATGAATTTTTAAAGGAACATTATAACGCAACTTTTTTATTTTATACAATAAATCATTGTAATGGACCACGCTTGCGGTCAAACTTTGCAAGTTTAGGAACATTTTTATAAGGTTTTAATTTACTACTTCCACACACTTTGGGTGACCATCTCTGGTAGGGAAAGAATACCAGAAGCCAAAGTAACTTGGTTGAACAGTTACCTTACAATCAAAGCAGGCTCCAGTCCAATTCCTATGGGTGAGCTGGTATAGACTTCAATACTGTGGGTTCTTGATACAAGAGATACAAGATGTTGAAGAAACTGAAGCATGCTAAGGATGCTAATCCCGTGATGGGGTTTCCTGGGGCTACTCCTTGGTTACACACATGGTGAGGTGACTTTGGCTGCAGGGGATGATATCGCTTGAGGTCCGGCTGAAGACCTGCCAAAAATCACTTGTGACTGGTCTACTGCTCTACAGTTATAGTGAACAGTGAAACCAGTGGTTCACCTAAGTGGTGGTAACTTCCTTCTTGGGCAATCAAACTGCACTCCGATGACCCTCCCGGGTCCAGCAGATGTAGAATTCTTGGCTACCAACTGGAAAGGGAAGGCTTCTTCAGCTTTTGTGGCCTTGTAGCTGTACCAGAAAGTGAGCTAACTGATTTTTGGAATAACATCTACTGTCTAAGACTATAGAGTAGCTTTTCCTTGACTAGAGCACCAACAGGTGCAGTCCAGTCTTTGTGCAGTCTCTCTTTGTTGGGTCCAGGAAATAGTGTGGAATCGCATTTTACAGTTCTTAGGTATGCTATGCCTAGTGGCCCCTGTGATACACAATGACAATCTCTGCACAGGCCTATCATTAAGTAAAGAGGCCTACAAATGTATTTCGCTACTGCTAGGAACGCATTATGTTGCAAGGCTTGCTCTCTGAGCAGCCATCATGAAATATCATCGTCATTGCATGCTAGCTGAAGCAATCTCCCTTCTGGAAAGTACCAGTCTGAGTACGTGATGTTATCAAGTTCTGTCACAAGATGGACCATGTGATATTAGGCACGTAGGCCACCTTGTGTAAAATCCTTTTCTATGCTTTTTGTTACTATATATGGTATGATAGGAAAAACTACCTTCAGCCATAATGGAGAAGTAGTCATACGTCAATCATACGTCAATGCCAAAGAACCAATAAGACGTTGAATTATGTTTGTGGTTTAATACTATAAAAGATCGTGTATTACTTCCTTGTATTAGGCTGTTCGTGTACACTAGTACAGAGCATCCTCCATGTACATGTCTTTCTATTCTATCCCTAATGAATTATTAAATGTTTATCTAGAAAGAGCTGGCTAATGGTCGTTTGTATCCTGAATGGGTGCTGAATAATTAGGCTTCTACATTTGGTGGAAGAATTGCGGTCTCGTTCAGCGGATAGCTCCCTTCAGCCCGGCTCCTGTTTCGGTTGGGGCAACAACTGACCCATTGGACAGGGCCCCTCCTGCGATGGGGGCTGGAGCTGTCGTGAGTATCTATTGCTGCTTCGTGGTCCTGCTCTCGCTGTTTGCTCTACTGTATTTTCGGTGTAAATATTGCGAAACAGGGAGGTAACTGGGGTGTTTCGTTAATATGTTTCCTGCATAGAGTGGTTATGCATTTATGGTTAATATTTCTATTTTCCGTACCCCTTAGCCTGCTCTTTATAATGACATTTTTTTTTCTCTGTCTCCGGTGGCATGCCAAGGGCATTTCTTCCTCTGTTGTCCTCTGTTGCGGGCTCCGATAATGCACCTTGTGAAAACATTCAGATAGTTAACTATAGCCGTCTGCCGGCTGCTAGCATTCTGTGTTAATTTGGTCCTTCCATTGTATTACACCATTTCCTTTTTCCCTGCAGCTGTATACTTAGAATAGCTTCCTGTATTTCATGTAGCTTGTTACTGTTAAAATAGAAGTCTGAGGAATAGAGTCAACTAGCGGTGTTGCTTCAGAACACAGCGCGAGTCGCTGTTTGCAGTCCCCAGCCGGAGGGGCTGGGGCAGATAACTCTGGCCAGAGAGGGTGTTGTAGGCGCCAAACCAACCCCAGGTTAAAAGGGCGTTGCCCAGATGTGGAATGGTAGTGGTCCGTTCCAGGGTCTATGTGTCCATTTAAGAGGAACTGGCAGGTGTTGTCAGCGTCCTTGTGTGTATAGGAGTGATAGTGGTTCATTCGAGTATCTGGATGATAGTGGTTCATTCCAGTGGAGCAGGCAGGCTCTGTTTGTCGTGTTAAACAATTGTTATGTTATCTGTTTCTTGTGATATTGCAGCTCTTTGAACAATGCTTATGGAATATTGAACTATCGGCTACTCATGTGAAATGGTGTAAACTATAGATGCTGGTTTGATCACGTGTGTGTGTGAAAGTGGTTTTTGAGCTATAAATACGTGTGTGTGTGAAAGTGGTTTTTGATTCATGAAGGAAGGGTTCACCACAAGGTGGTGTACTGTGATTTATTTTGACTGCATGCATTTGCGCTCTAGGATAAGAATTTTTTGAAAATTTAAGACTAGGTGGGTGAACTCCTGGGCGACATAATACAGATTTTTATGACAATTGACTGATTTAATCTGCAAACATCACACAGTACAAACACCGCCCTGCACCCACTACATATTTGATACAAGGGGTGGGAGTAGGATCACCCCACAGGGCTAGTTGTACTGTGACCCTTGTCTATGGTTCTGCCGTCACATGTGGTTGCCTGACTTGTTCACCGCTATTGCATTATCTGTGTGTCACTGGCCAAGGATCTGGTCCAGTTTCCAATATCATACAGCCGCACCCTGCCCCAGGGCAGGAAAGCAAGGGTGTGATATTTTGCATCTTTCCCTCCTGACTATTCTGTCAACTCTTGATTCGCCCCAAAGGACGCCAGTGTGGACGCCGTCACTAGCACCTTGGGTACTGTCTGATTTCAAACTTTGTGTGAGCTAAGGTGGACATGGCTGGCTGAAATTGTGGCATGAATGCAGACCGGCTTGCTACCTGCTTTTACTAATAAATAATTGCGGCTGGCAGAGAGAGGCTGCGTGCATGAATGTACCCATTGTTATCCCTTCTGTGTCATGGGGTATGAGCGGTGTAAAAAAAATACACAGACATCCTACTGTTTTCTGGAGCGATTGTAATTGTCTTCGTGTTATGTAACCAAAGGTTAGGGTAAGACAGTCAGGAGGAACCCTCTTAGTAAAGGCAAACTAGAGACACATCAACATAGCCCGAAGGACAGTCCAGCATACCAAATAGCGGCGAAAGAAGGCCTTTATGCACTACTGTACTTAGACTTTGACTTTGCAAGGAAACTGACAGTAGTGTTTCTGTGGCTTAGCGGACATGTGTGGTGCTTTACAATCCGCCTACATACTAGTAGCATATGGGATGTCCCTTGAATATGGAGCTGTCCTGTATGTGGAGGATAAAAAAATAGGCTACCAGGTCCCCTGCCACTTAGTGATGAATTCCTGTGAAGTGTGGCATATAGTCATCCCGAACTGCAGTATTCTGCCTACTACCAACATGAGAGAACCCTCCTCTTGCAGTGTGGAGCTCCCTAGCCCACCCCAGGTGTGTGGATACTTGGGGGCTGCACGCCCAAGGAAAATATAATGACAATTACTTTTCCCTTTCTGTCCTTGCTGCTAACCTGTATGCAAGAACTAAAGACCATCCCTCTCGTTTGTGTCTACCAATTGCCCTGAAAAATGCAGCTTCCCTTTGGAGCTTGCCTTTTGGGTTCACACCCTGTTTGGCCTTTCAGGGATTATGTTACATTGTATTAATCAGATTTACAGATGAGGATAACTAATCCCTGAAACTATGCCCTAAAACAGTTTACCAACTGTGGGAGAAAACAACAACACCCTGGAGGTAGAGAATTAATAGTGAAACAACCAGATTTTTAAGGCATCCCTGACTGGAAGGAGTTCTAGAATAAGTAGTATCTTAAGTGGAAGATTATTTCAATGGCTTCGAGCTAGATAGGAGACAAATCATCCCCTGTCCCTACAATGTGGATGAGAGGGCTTCATAAGGGCTTGGTTAGAGCATCTAAGGGCTTTTATTAGCTGATACCTAATTCTATCAAATAAGCAGGTCTGGCTTTATCATAGGCCCGATGGGCATGATAAAGAAATGTGAAAGCTGCCCTCTTATGCACTAGCAGCCAGTGAAGTGACTTAAGAATTGGAGATGCATATGATTTGTTAGGTAAATTACAAACTAACCTGCCTGCTATGTTCTGAATTAAATGAAGCCACGAGAAATGATAGTCTTGCATACCTACATACAAACCTTTGCAGGGTAGCCAATCACCTACTACTGGCGTTTTCATGTAGAGAGAGCACAATTTATCAGACTGAACTGAGAAGCCATTTGCAATTGGGCTGAAGTAGCTACAGTTAAAGTATAGGACAACAGATAGAAGTGTATGCCAGCAGCTGACATTTTATGGAGATACAAATGTCCTTAACTCTTGATCAACCCATGAAAGTGTCAAATCATCTAGACAGTGACTTTGACAAAACACCTATTGCGACATCAGCCACCCATTCTGTGTTATCTACATTTCGAGGTCAGATAGAGAATATAACATAAGCGATGTAGCCTAACCTGATGTATTCTTTACAAATTGGTTTGTACTGGTTTGTCTTAAGACTACTATTGATGCATACACATTATGTCTGGAATTTAAAAGAAATTCCCCCAAAAGACCCCATGTAAGGTAAAGGTCAGGGTCACCTATAAAACCCCAATCAAGTGGCTACTGAGGCAGAAAGGTCTTCATCCTAGATTATCAAATGAGATCCTGAAAGAAGCTGACAGACTGCAGCATCCATTTGTGTGCTGAAAGCTGATACCATGCAAGTTCTGAGAGAGGAGAACGTGAGCCCAGCTGATGAGTGTTTTCCTTTCGAGGGAGTTTGTAAGTTGTCTTTCAATAAAGGAGTTGTTTCATGGACAACACACGAAAGGTGATAGGAGGAATGCTTGCAATAAGTCCAACCACTTGTTTACTCAGGGTTCCATTCCTGCCCATAGTTATTTTGCCCATCATGCCACCTACGTTTGGTGCCATACATATGCAAATCAGCCGTGACCATGCTCTAATAGGAACAGTCCAGCCCAAACTGGCCAGTTCCTCCCTGAATTGGAACACATGCAACCCAAGACTTATTTCGCCCTGACTGGGGCTCATCAGTTGGGTGCAGCTTGGTCCCAGTGGCAAAGTGAGCATGGGACCCATATTTGGGCATACCCATTCGCTGAAACAGAATGGCTTGGATTCTTTTTTTTTCGAAACTGAGCAACTAACTGATTCAGTTACCATCTTCTGCAACTTGTTTCCGCCAACATATCCTAGAGAACCTGGCCATTCAATGTGTTCTTGCTGTTAAAAGGTCTTTTTTGGATCACTTTGTGGAGTAGTTTGACTTTGTAATCAGCAACGTTTACCAAGATCAAGATGGTATGAGGATGAGACAAGGCTTGGAATGTGCAAATTGGATCCTGTTTCTTGGCTAGCCTAAGGGATGCCTATAAATCTTCTGGACCAGTATAAGTTTGTCACATTTTTTTTGTATGCAGTTGATGTCTTATTAAGCTTACTAATTCTGGCAGTGGCAGAATGTTGCTGATGTTCAGAATCCTACACTATTTGCCCTAGTATCTCTAATCTCTTTTTGACCTGCACAAGGTTATCATCAGTCTGTTCGATCTTAGAGCTCAACAGTGTTGTGGTTTCAACATGAGCATGTTTCAATCAATCAATCAAGTATTTGTAGAGTGTGGCTAATCGCCCGTGAGAGTCTCAAGGATCTGGCAGGCTTAGGAGATCAGTCGAAGAGACAGATTTTGAGGTTCTTCTTGAATTGAGGTAGTAAGGGTGATTGCCTGAGGTGTAGTGGAAAGCGTTCCAGCTCTTTGCGATGAGGTAAGAGAAGGATCTTTCACCAGCTGGGGTAGTGGTGAGGGCCAGTTGGAGGGAGCGGAGGTATCTGGTGGGCATGTGGAAGGTCAGGCAGTGGTTGAGGTATGCAAGTCCAATGTTGTAGAGGGCCTTGTATGTGTGTGAGCTTGAAGGTGATTCTTTTGTTGATTGGGAGCCAGTGAAGGTCTCTCAGATGACTGCAAGTGTAGCTGCGGTGGGGGATGTCCAGGATGAGTCTGACTGAGGCCTTCTGGATTCTCTGCAGTTTCTGTTGGAGTTCTTGGGTGGTGACGGCATAGAGTGCACAGCCGTAGTCTAATTTGCTGATGATGAGCACCTGAGTGACTGTTCTCCTGGATTCAATCAGGAGCCATTTGAAGATCTTTGGGAGTAGGGGTAGCGTGTGGAAGCAAGAGGATGCAATGGAGTTGACTTGGTGGTTCATTGAGAGCGAGAAGTTGAGTTTGATGCTGAGGTTGCATGCATAGTCAGTGGGCGTGAGGGGGATTCTGACCGCTGGGTGCCACCAGGAGTCATCAAAGGTGGAGGGCGTGGAACCCAGAATGAGGACCTTGGTCTTGTCGGGGTTGAGCTTCAGGTAGGTGTCCTTCATCCAGGCAGTGACTGCTCTCATTCCGTTGTGAAAGTTACTTTTTGCTGTTGTAGGCTTGCTGGTGAGGGAGAGGATCAGTTGGGTGTCGTCAGCATAGGAGATGATGTTGAGTCCGTCGTTTCTGATAATGTTAGTGAGCAGGGCCATGTAGGTGTTGAAGAAGGTGGAGCTCAAGGAGGAGCCCTGAGGAACTCCGCAGCTGATCTCTGTTGGTTGTGAGGTGAACAGTGGGAGCCTGAGTCTCTGGGTGCGGCCGGCAAGGAAGGCACAGATGAATTCTAAGGCTTTGCTGTGGATGCTGGTACACAGGGTGTGGTGGGAAATGGTTGAAGGTGGTGGAGTGGTCCAGTAGGATGAGGGCTGCAGTTTTGCCTTGGTCGAGGAGAGTGTGGATGTCGTCAAGTGCTCCGAGAAGTGTGGTCTTTTTGTTGTTATTGCCTCTGAAGCTCAATTGGAAGGGGTCCTTGATGTGGTTGGTTTCAATGAATTCAGTGAGTTGGGCGTTGATGCCTTTCTTGATGACTTTGGCCGGAAAGGGGAGAAACGAGATGGGTCTGAAGTTCTTGAGCTCTGTTGGGTCAGCAGAGGGTTTCTTCAGCAGTAGGTTGATTTCTGAATGATTCCAGCCTTCCAGGGGGTTTTGGCAGACTCAATGGAGCAGATGATGATGCGGCAAAGTTCAAAAGTGATGGTGGTGCTGGCTTGGTTGAAGATGTGGCGGGGGCACAGGTCCAAGGGGACCCCGAGGTGGGTGGCATTCATGAACTTTCGAGTGTTGTCCAAGGAGAGGGTGGTCCAGTGGCGCAGGGTCGGCTTCCCAGCCTTATCTTTTAGGTGCAGAGATTGCGGGTGGGGTGGGAGAGTCCTAGGTGGCGAAACTGCCATAGATGTCTAAAATCTTGTAGTGAAAGGGTGGGGGAATGTCTGTGGAGTCCACGCTGGGCTTGGTGAATTCTTTGATCATGGTGAAGAGTTCTTTGCTGTTATTTGCGTTGGCGTTGATGAGTTCTTGGATGGCTGTTTTCTTAGTGGTTCTGATGAGGTGTGGGGTGTCGTGACGGCGGTTTGGAAAGCTGCAGGGTCTGCCGGTGTCTTACTGCTCCTTCATCTTTTCTCGAGCTGCCTGCAACTGCGTTTAGACTATTGGAGGGCGGCGGAGAACCAGCTAGCTTTTTTGGGGGACTGCTTTCCAGAGGGTTTCTTGAGGGGGGCCAGAGTATTGGCGCAGTCGGAGATTCATTTGTGAAGGTTGCATGTTGATCCATTGGTGTCAGTGGTGAGCTGTGGTGGTGATTGACAGAGGGCAGTAGTGAGCTGGTCATCAGAGACTTTATCCAGCTTCTTCTTGGGTCGTGGTGGGCGCTGACGTCTTCTGTGGATTTGGTGAAGGAAAAGTGAATGCAGTGGTGATCCATTCAGTGAAGTTCAGAGGTGTGGTTGATGTTGTTACTAGCAGCAAAGATGGGTTGAGCGTGTGTCCTGCTGAGTGGATTGGTGAGGTGACCAGTTGTTTGAGTCCTAGGGTGGCGAGGTTCTCCTGAAGGGAGTATGTATTGGGGTCATTGTGGTTTTCCAGGTAGAAATTGAGGTCACTAAGGAGGATGTAGTCCGTTGAGGTGAGAGGGTGGTGTGCAATGAAGTCGGCTATGGATTTACTGAATGGGAGACAGGGTCTGAAGGGTCTGTAGTTGAGGGTGCTACAGAGAGTGGTGATCGGGTTGGTCTGGATCTGGAAGTGGAGGTGCTCCATGCCAGGGGAGTGGTCATCTGAGCTGTAGTGAAGCAGGGGGTGTTTCTGTGGACGATGCCTCCTCCTGGGCAGTTGATGCGGTCCTTTTGTATGATTTTTTTAGCCATCTGGAATGGCGGGGGCTATGTCCAGGGCTGAGGTGGGTGTCATCCAGGTTTCAGTGAAGAAGGCGACGTCTGGAGAGATAGAGTCGAGCAGGTCCTATCTCTCTGCTTTGTGTTTGATGAGGGAGCGGGTGTTAAGGATGCAGCTTCGGTGGCTGGATGTTCTGGGTGGGTGTGTGGTGGTAGGGTCCAGTGTGTTGTTGCAAAATAAGGTGCAGTTTTGGCAGGTTATTGGGCCTTAAGTGTTCTTTGGTGATGCAACGTAGCAGGCGGTGTTGTAGCTTATGGGACCAAGGTCCGTGGTGATGGGTGCGGTCCAGGCACAGGCGGGCGCAGATGGGCTTGCCTTTTGTGTGCCTTCGGTGTGTCAGCAGCATAGCCACACAGTGGCTGCCATTAGGAAGGGTAGGAAGGTGGGAGGGGCTGGACAGCTGGGAGACGGGAGGTGGGAAAGCAGCTCTGAAAGAGGATGGGGCCACCAGGGCAAATCAGTGGCAGGGGTGGGAAAGGAGAGTAGCGGCACACGGGGAAATGCAAAGAAGGCAAAGGCAAGAGGAGGCAAAAGCAGAAAATAAAAGTGCCAAGTGCAAAAAAGGGAAGAAAAAGGCAGAAGAAAGACAGAGATGGAAGACAGAGTCTCACCACTGAGCCTTGAACTCGCAGACCTAAGCGCGCAGAGCAGTGTGAGGGGCAGTAGCAGACAGGTGGAGATGTCCGGTGGGGAGCGACTAAAGGGGTCCGTTTAGTCACCTGTTTGATATCTTTCACCTCCTATTATATTAAATTCAACATTTTTATGACTGAAACTAATTAAGACTAATGGTGACTGTAGTTTGTGTGTAAGGTCTAGTGGCATTTCCTGGTAAGCTGGATACTGCTGATGTTGAGCCAACAGAGTTTGAGCATGGCTTATCAGAACCCTGTACATAATTTCCATTAAGGGAAGCTGGAGAGTCACCTATGGGACGAGGAAGCATAGACCCTCTTGCTCTCAAGGCTATGTGCTGCTCCCTTCTTACAGTGCTTGTTTCTTGAATGTCTGTGCTTTTGGTTATGGTTTGTTTGTTAGCTTTATTACTAGAAGTATTGTTAACAAGCGTTTTTGCTTAGCTTATCTCTTACAAGGTTCTGCCACAATCTTTGGTCTGACACTGAGTACTAAGGGGAGGCTGCACCCTCAGGTAGAAAGCAGTGAATATTTAAATGTAGCAGACGTGTTGTTAACAGATTCAATGTTTAGCAAGCTGGAATCTACAGTCCTTGTGTCAGCACCAACGTCTTGGCTTGTTATTGTAGTATGGACAGTTTAGGAGAGAGTGTGAAATTGTTCTGGATTCCTGTAGAGCTGTGATAGGTTTAGTAGAGATTTGAACAAACATTTGGGTTGATGCTTGGTCCGGTACACACAGATTAGATACAGGATATACATTAACTTATTTCACACCTGGTGGAACCCTTCTTATCATGGGCTCATGACTTCCTAATAAGAGCTCATGACTTTTGTTGTATCTTAGCAACTGCCTGCTCTCTGCTCCTGAGATTCCACACTCTAAAATCCAGCAGGGAAAGAACCAGTTGTTATTCAAATGGCTTGCTTACAATTCAACTTGAGCATGGATGCCGCACTTACTTGGTTACCCCAGACAACCATGATGTGGGACAATCAGCAGCTATCAATGAAGCCAGATAAGAACTTCGGTGGACAGTTCCCTTTTAAAGAGCTCCACAGACGCAGTCCATCAACACCATGTTCCTCTTTGAGTATGACTAGCAAACATGGATCAGCGAGTTTGCCCAGTCTCCATCCATCCAACCGAGCTGGTTATTGGTTATAGGTACCTGCTATCAACGTGTGTAGTACAAGACAGCACTACATAGGATCCAGTGCCACTACAGGCTTCTCGACCCAGATGCACTGCAACTGTTGCACTAATGGTAGCTACAACCTCGCCTAGTGCCCTACATTCACATCCTTCTGGATATTCACTGACGTTGTTCTCGTTCATACCGACACAGCTGGTGGTAGCCACACATTCTAGGTGCTTATCAATGCTCAGGCTGGAGGGTGAAGAGCCCAGCAGTAATTACACATCCCCCAAGGCACACTTCACCCAGAGGAACATCACCCTTTAGGGCACTTCCTCCCTACTCTCATCTCAGTGTATTTTGTCACAGGAGCATTCCTCTGTTAACAGTTTTCTATTTGAGCTGAAACCCATGACTAGTTGTTGAATCCTGATGAATAATCTCAGAGGGCATTTGTGGGTAATGCACAACTCTCTAAGCCTAGATTTAAGTCATATCTCATATGTGCTCCTGACGCCTTAAAATGTTTAGTCTTTGACCCTTTTAGCTCTGATCAATTTTACTGATGTATGGCAAAAAAATAAATATTAAATACGACTGTACGTTATCCTTTTGAGTATTTTAGTTTGATGTAAAATTGTGTAACTCTCAGTAGTCTTTTGAATATATTGCTTTACAAAAACTGGTTTCCTCAAATGTTTCGTAATATTTTCTGGTTTATGGTACAGAAATTGGCTGAAAATAAATAGACCAGACCTTGCGTACACATTTTGAACAACCATGATAAATTATTACTTTTATTAGACCTATTTGTATGTAATTAAATTCCTGGTGACTGCTTTTGCTCTCTTTCTGTGCCTAATGCTAGTAATTACTGCACTTGTTCCACAAGATTAAAAGCTGATTCCTAAGCACCAATAAACATAATTCAGTCATTAAGCAATTAACTGTTCTTCATCTCTCCCTTTACCTAGCATGGAAAGACATGTACTTTTATTTTCTACATAATGTCTATGACATTCCTCTGATGTAGATTACTGCAATAGCAACCTTGTTCGAAGTAGTGCGTTCCCAAATTGTTCTCCTAAATAGACATCACTTATGCGCAGTGTACTAAGAGTATAGCAACAAACAAAGCTAATGATGGTTGGGCTGATATAAAATGATTGCCATGTGTGCCTGGCAGGTTAAAGCCCCGAACATAAATATTCATATGTGTTTTTTCCTGCTACAAATCAGTGACGAAAACTCGGAGCCCTGATAGTTTATAGAAGACAGCAACCCTACAGATTAATATTCTAGTCAAACATTGAACTTTCACCATAAGGTACTGTTGAATTCGTCTCATTGTCGTCCTCTTCCCGAAATGATCATTGACTTTCATTTTAGTAAGACTAACATCGGCTGCTACATTGTCTAATCGTTTCTTTCTTCCTGAGATGATTTAATTGGGACAAAATATACAGTGGAAAGGGTGGGGAATATTCACAGGACAAATTTGCCAATTGGCTGCTTCAATACAGGATGGTCCATTATTTATTGGAAGAACACCAGTGATTAAATGGCATGACAGAACGTCTGGGACATTAGGCTGGTTCCGGCTGTCATTTACAGCTAAATGAGGATGTAGCACCCACTGTCCTTATGCCGGCTTCCAAGACTCTCATTCAACTTTCACTGCGTGGATTGTCTCTCTGTGAACAGCTTTGACTCATGCTTACTGCTCTAGGTCTCAGAAGTACAGGTCCCTTTGCCGAGGTAGTTCTGGCTGCGATAAATGTCATTTCACTGGAGATCATCGCGATCAAAGTACACCATCGCTATCCCCAGACCCTTGGCGTGAACCACTGATGGTGGCTAGTCCTTTCTCGAGCAGATGCACTACCACAGGCTGGCCCTAGCAGAGTATTGCCTTCAAATTGAGCAACAAACGCGTTTTTAATGCTGCACCTACCCCTAGTTGCAACAAATGATTAGCTATTCTTGAGGAATAATCAATAAGGAGAGGTGGGTGAGGCCTTTGTTTGCAGTCTTTTGATTTTCAGGAGACCAGGAGGGGGGCAACATCCTCCTAAAGGGCGCGCTGCTGCCATGGAATCCAGGGTTATGGGTTCTGTCTTGTTGCTGCTATGGCCATGGAGTCAGCGTGTTCTTCTGCTCTCCTGAAGCAGACTAAGGAGCAAAGCATATCAAATGTACCCCTTACCACGGCAATGTGCTTATACCCAGGGATATTTTTACAGGGAAGAAAAGCAGCTCACCTACCAAGTCACATTTCCAGACAATTTACACTATTAGAAATTCACACATACATACACCCCTGCTGCATGCACATATTCACACAAGCTCACACGGACCATACCACACAGTGCACACACACACATATACACGTACAAACACATCCTGCACACACAAGTGTGCGACACAAGACAGATGCTCACACATACACACATACAGGTGTGCACACATACACACAAATTCGCATGGACTGATGGGTACACATTCACATGCATGTGAAAAATGCGTGAGCACAAACACACATACACATCCATATGCAGACAAGTATACATCAGCACACATGCACACAACCAAACATCTCACTACCCCGACCTTCGAGACAAAAATAAGCTAGACACAGACATTAAAATATTGTTAGAAAAGTGCTAAGATTTTATCTGGCATGTAACCCTTCAAAGGTTTATTTGATCTATACATTTATGGGAAATCGTCCTATCTTTGATTCTGCCTGTTTGCACTACCCTCCAAGGTGATAAGAATTCATGGTTAATGTACCACAGCCGTTGTACATTGGAGGTTGCATGTCAAAATATCAAGGAAAACAATTTAAAGTAATGTGGCAAAATATCCACAACCAGGATATTGTAAAGGTAAGCGTGCAGAAAGGGTTATAGATGATAACAGTAAATAACTGGGATGTTTTTCACTGAGGTGTTCAGAAGGACATCAAGTAGGCCTGGGCGGAACTCACAGAGTTTTACTCTGTGGAATTCCGCAGGCTTACAAAAAACTCTGAGAGATTCCGCAAACGAGCAGAAATAGGCATATTGCACTGCTAGCGCTATCATTTAGCACGGGGAGCTTGTTCTGAACAAATGGCACCACTCGGCATGCCAGAGGGTGCCGCTTCTCAAGTGATTTTGCTGCTGCTCAAGTAGATTTGTAATTCGAGTGTCAGTTTTCCTGCTGCAAATGGTCATGACAACTGCGACTACGAAAAAAGCAATTTGCGACTTGCAAATTGCGAGTCCCTGCGACTCGCAATTTGCAAGTCGCAAATTGCTATGCAGTAAGGTGTCTCAAACACCGACTGCAACTCGCAATGGGGTCGCAATGACCCACCTCGTGAATATTCATGAGGTGGGTCGCAAATTGCGGCCCCATTGCGAGTATGGGCACTCGCTAACATGGAGGCCTGCTGACGTCAGCAGGCCTCCATGTTAGCGACCTGCTTGTCAATAAAGCAGGTTTTTTTTTTTTTTGAAGTGTAGCCCGTTTTCCCTAAGGGAAAACGAGCTGCACTACAAAAAAAACCGAAACCTTTAGTTTCGGATTTTTCAGGGCAGGGAGTGGTCCCTTGGACCACTCCCTGCCCTGAAAAAATATTTTTGGGTGCTATCACAAACTGGAAGGGGTCCCATGGGGACCCCTTCCAATTTGCGATTGGGTTACCATCCACTTGAAGTGGATGGTAACTGCGATGCCATTTGCGACCGCATATGCGGTCGCAAATGGTATTGCATCCCAATGCGACTCGCAAATAGGAAGGGAACACCTCTTCCTATTTGCGAGTCTGAAATGCATTTTGCGAGTCGGTAACGACTCGCAAAATGCATTTCTGCATTGGGATACACGTTTTGCGACTCGCAAACGGCAAATTTTGCCGTTTGCGAGTCGCAAAACGTTTCGTACATCTGGCCCCAAGTGCCCTCCTAGCAGCCAAATATTGTGTTATGGGATGCCAAATCTCGCTTACACATGCCAACTTACTGTTTTCGAGCAACTCATGAGAAAAAACTCTACCAAAGTAACCCAGCTACAATTTTAAGTTATCTATGACCCACCCTAATCATCTCAATCAACATCTATGCAGGGGTAGTGGAGTCAGGGGGGAGCCATACACAACACCGTCCAACTCGTCTCAGTCTCCTGCCCCATGGAATAAAGAGTTCCTAGCAACTTGCCACACTGACACACCATCCTCATCATTACCCTCTCCCTACCAAATATTAATTAAAACAGATATTGACAAAGCAAATAGGTCTTGCTTGTTCTTGGTGTATGTTTGTTCCTGTGTGATAGCGATAGGTATAGACTCACAGAGAGACACCCAAATACATGTCAAATGGCCAGCTTTGTGAAGCACAAGATTTAATTTAAATGTTTTAAGCCACAACTTCTGTTAGAAATGGGGTCTCTAGTTGGCAGGGGTATGTACCCTGTCCAAGTAGGGACTGCCATTCTAGTCAGGGTAAGTCAGATACACATTCTAAATTAACCTGAGCTCACCCTCTGGTAGCTTGGCACAGACCAGTCAGGCTGAACTTAGTAGGAGATGTGTAAAGTATATGCACAACACTTGATTACAGTAACACAGTGAAAGACACCACAAAAAGACTCCATACTAGTTTAGAAAAATATAGCGTATTTATCTTAACAAAATTAGAGCAAAACAAAAAAAATGAAATAAAGAGATCTCAAATTATGATATAGTTGAAGAAGGTATGCAGTTTATTGTGCAGAGAACACACTAGCATTGATGAGGTCCTTTATGGTAATGCTGAGGAAGGCAACAAGGCTTTTCCCCGGTGTCGAAGCAACAAGACAGTGCTCCACAAAGTATTGAGGGAAGGATGTAAGAACAAGTTGATTGGATTCAGTCGCTTGGTTTTTGGGCCGCAAACAGGAGCACAGATCTGCATGCACAGTACTGTCCCTCGGGAATCAGCAATACAGTGATGGACTGTGCTGGAGTCCGAGATGGCTGTTGAGAGACAGCGAGGGCAGGTGCTGCAGTCTCCCTTGGTTGAGACCTAAAAGGGGATCAGAGTGGCGTAGTAATTGGTCTTCCCAACCCTGATGGATGCTGGGCCCATCAGGCCTTGCTGAACTGCTTTCGGCTGTATGGATTTGGGGAAAGCAGGCAATCATAACAGTCTGTGATCAGCAATGAAGACACAGGGAGTTTTCAGTCCGCACACATTATCGGTACATGCGTGTCTTTGCAAACAGGCTGCAGGCACATCATAAGATGCCCATGGCTGGTCATGGAAAAAAGAACAGATGATGGACGGAATGCTGACCAATTTAAAATTGACCCCAAGTGACAGATATCTGGGTTTAATCCACCATGGCACCCTAGTTTGGACCCAGCCAAATGCAAATCAGTCTTGGTCCTGCTCCCCATAGGAACAGTTCAGCCTGAACTGCCAGGCCAGGTGTTTCCTGAATGGAAACAAGCATCCTGGGATTGGGTTTGGGATATCACCACTTATCAGCCAAGCTAGCTTGAATCCTGTGGCCCAGTGAGCATGGGACCAATGTCTGGGCATACCTTTCCCACCTAGGGCAACAAAGGCAAAAAGAACAGATGATGGACGGAATGCTGAACAATGCAAACATTCACCCACTGTAACGGAGATCTGGGTTTAATAGATCATGTTTTTCTCCACCACCCTGCTTTGGACACAGCCATGTGCAAATCAGTCTTCACGCTGCTCCCCACAGGAACAGTCCAGGCCGTACTGCCAGCCCAGGTTCTCCCTGGGCCAGAAACAAGCATCCTGGGACCAGTTTCAGTGTATCACGCCTCATCAGCGAGGCCAGCTTGAATCCAGCAGTGCAGTTAGCTTGGAACCCACATCTCGGCATACCCTTCCCACTGTGGACGACAAAGGCAAACAGAACTGATGATGGACGTATTACTAAACAATGGAAACATTCACCCCCAGACACAGAGATCTGGATTTAATCCATCTTTTTTTTACAGCTATATGCAAATCAATCTTGACCCTGCTTCTCATAAGAACAGTCCAGCCCAAACTTCCAAGCCAGGTCCTCCCTGGACTGGAAACAAGCATCCTGGGACCGGTTTCGGGATATCACCCCTCATCAGCCAGGCTAGCTTGAATCTGGTGGTGTGGTGAGCAGGGGTTGCACATTTGGGCATACACTTCCAACTCAGAGGAACAAAGGGAAAAGGAACAGATAACAGACAGAATGCCGAACAATGCAAACATTCACTCCCAGTCAAAAACTGATGGATCAAACCCAGATCTGTGACTGGGGGTGAATGTTTTATTTGTTCTACATTCCAACCATCATATGTTCTTTTTGCATATCTTCTTTTTGCAAGGCTGGTCATAGTCAAATCCAGCAGGGTCATACTTAGGATTAGCTGACAGCAGTCATTGTGCGAGGGTAGTATTTTCTGGCCCTGAGCCCGTGAAGACTTCTTGGATTGAGGACGTAGAGAACAGGTCCAATACTTCCCATTCCAGGCTAGCAGCAGCAGGCAGCAGGCCAGCACAGCAAATTAAGTAGCAAAGTGGCCATCTCTCCTATAGCACAGCACACAGCTAGCAGTAGGCCAACACAGCAAAGCATTTGCAGAATGGCAGTCCCTCCTGGTAGCACAGAAGTGTTACTTCCTGGCAGAATGTCATTTGTTGCAGTACAGTTCTGATTTGGTGGGGTTTGGGGTTCAGTACTTAAACCCAAATGTGCCTTTGAAGTGGGGGAAACTTCAAAAAAGCCGTTGAAGATAACAAGGTCCCTGCTCTTCCTTCCCTGGCTCTAGACACTCTACAGGGGATCATGCAGCCCTTTCTGTGAGGAGAGCCACAGCCCTACTCAGGTGTAATTGTCAGTTTCTCCACCCATCTAACTCAGGAAGACCCATCAGCCTAGTGAAGGGCCATCAGGATGCAGATGTCACACCCAAGCCTTCTTTGTGTGTGACTGTCTAGAGGGAATGCACAAAGCCCAGCTGTCATCTATCCCAGACGTGTATTTATCGACAGGCAGAGGTACCAAATGGTTAAAGTAAGAAAATGCCAGCTTTCTAAATGGGATATCTGCAGCAATGTCTTAACAGGTGTAAAAAACAGTAATTCAAATATAATGAATAAAAACAAAAGGGAAAAGCACGAAATTGAGAACTGCATTTAGACTGACGTACTAGTCAGCAAAAAAGTTGTAATTGTGTAGCAGCATCAACATTTGTCAACAATCAGTGCCGTGAAACAGAAATATATTCATCTTCATAAACCCTTATATTGACACACTGCATAAGAATAATAAACAAATCAATTATTCATCAAAGAGTTCATACAACAGTCCCTTGTAGACAGAAAACAATATTTATGAGATAGCCACATCATCCAACTCATCGAGAGTATTGAGTCCATTATTCACTGAGTCACGCTGTGTGATCCAGCGACACTCACAGTGCTGCAGTAACTGTCCCAAACCACCTCCGTGCAAAGGGAGGACTGGTTGTGTGATCACTTGCCAAATCATAAACACTTCTGTGTGATTGTGTGTCAGGAAGTAGGAAACAAAAGGAGCATTCTCCACTTTGCAGGAGATCCTGCTTTTATGTTGAATAAACCTGGTCTTGGCCATCCTTTTATTCTATCCAATATAGAGTAAATCGCACAAACAACAAATGGCATGTATAACATTGATGATACGACTATTACTAAATTGATTCAAAGGGTATGTTTTTGCACCCACCCTGACGATTTTTACAGTACTAGTCGCCAGAACATTTCAAGAGGTTTCAATTGTGGCAGCTTTAAAAACAAGAAGTCCTTTACAGTTAGACCTGACAACCTTAGGGTGGTCATCCCTAACTTTTTGCCTGCCTCCTTCTACTTTTTGGACACTGTTTTTGCTGCTCAAGGAGGTGTTTCAGGCCCTGCAATAAGCAGGCCTGACCATCAAGGACAGTAAGTGCCAGATTGGGCAGGTATCCGTAGTGTACTTGGGACACATAGTAGGTGGTGGCAAGGTGTAGCCCCTCCAGGCCAAGATTGAAACTATCAAGGCGTGGCAACCACCTAGAACCCAAACCGAGGTGAGGGCCTTCTTGGGCCGCACTGGTTTTTACCGTAGGTTTTTCAAAGGTTATGGAACCATTGTGTCCCCCTTGACAGAACACACATCCAAAAAACAACCTAGGTTGGTGAATTTGACAGAGGCTTGTCAGAAAGCCTTTGACTACCTGAAGGAAGCCATGTGCACTGCCCCCCTACTCAAGGCACCTGACTACTCCCAGGAATTTATTGTACAGACGTACTCTTCAGAGCATGGCATAGGGGCAGTTCTAGCACAGCTAAATGAGGAGGGCCTACACTAAGCAGTAGTCTTTATTAGCAGAAGAATACTACCATGGGAACAAAGGTGGAGTGCTATTGAGAGAGAAGCATTTGCTTTAGTCTGGGCACTGAAGAAGCTGAGACCATACCTGTTTAGGACTCACTTCCGGGTTCAGCCTGACCACAGGCTCGTCAGATGGCTCATGCAGATGAGGGGCCAAAATCCTAAACTCTTGAGGTGGTCCATTTCCCTGCAGGGGCTAGACTTTACGGTGGAGCATCGCCCGGGGATTGAACACGCCAACTCTGATGGTCTCTCCAGATACTTCTGCCTTAGCGATGAGAGCTCCCAGGAGGTTGGGTAGCTCTCCCAACTTTCAACTGGAGAGGCACATGTTAGACCTGACAACCTTAGGGTAGCCACCCGTAACTTTATGCATACCTCCCTCCACTTTTTGGACACTGTTTTTGCTGGGTTTAGGACTCTGCATACTCTACCCCTGCTAACCAGTGCTAAACTGCATATGCTCTCTCCCTTTAAACATTGTGACATTGGTTCATACCCAATTGGCTTATTTAATATGCTTGTAAGACCCCAGTTTCAATCCACTACATGTGCCCAGGACCTGTAAATGAAATTCTAGTAGTAGGCCTGCAGCACTATTGTACCACCCACATCAGTAGCCTTGTAACTATGCCTCAGGCCTGCCATAGTAAGGCCTGTGTGTGCAGTTTCACTGCCACTTCTACTTCGACTTGGCATTTAAAAGTACTTGCCAAGCCTTAAACCCCCCTTTTTCTACATATAAGTCACCCCTAAGGTAGGCCCTAGGTAACCCCTAGGGAAGGGTGCTATATAGATAAAAGGCAAGACATGTACCTGTGCATTTTATGTGTCCTGGTAGTGTAAAACTCCTAAATTCGTTTTTACACTGTTGTGAGGTCTGATCTTTTATAGGCTAACATTAGGGCTACCCTCATATACTGTTTGGTAGATTCTGATCTGAAAGGAGTAACAAGGTCATATTTAGTATGGTCAGAATGGTAATACAAAATCTCGCTGACTGGTGAAGTTGGATTTAATATTACTATTTTAAAAATACCACTTTTAGAAACTGAGCATTTCTCTGCACTTAAAGCCTACTGTGCCTTACAATCCACATCTGGCTAGGTTACTTGACAGCTCCCTTGTGCAATTCACTCGGACAACCCCAAACACAGGATGCTCAGTTACATCTGCACACATCTGCATACTGAATAGGTCTTCCTGAGCTGGGAGGGTGGAGGGCCTGACATTTACATGTCAAAGGACAGTGGCCTGCCCTCACACAATGGACTACCAAACCCCCTAATAGGACCCTGGCAGACAGAATGGAACTGAATGGGGACCTTGTGCACTTCTAAGCCACTCTTTGAAGTCTCCCCTACTTCAAAGGCACATCTGGGTATTTAAAGAAGGGCCTCTGACCCTACCAACTCAGACACTTCTGGATAATATACCACTGGTGAAGAAACCAGAACCTCCAATCGGCCAAGAGGAACTGCCTGGCTGCCCAGAGGACTCACCTGACTGCTTTTCTGCAAAGGACCGCTGCCCTGCTGTTGCCCTACTGCCTGGCTGCCCTCTGGCTCTGCTGAGAAGTGCTCTCCAAGGGCCTGGATAGAGCTCGCCTCCTGTTCCTTGAAGTCTCAGGACCAAAAAAACTTCCTCCTGCAAAGAACTCCTTGTGCGGTGCAACTTCGATGCACAGCCTGACAGAAACGATGCACAGCTTGCATTGTGGTGAGAAAATCACCCCACGCCAAACTGGAATGGCGCAGCCCTGCTCCCCAAGAGGAGATCAATGCAGAGCAGCGTTGCGAATAGAACTTCGACACACGGCTCACTGGATTGACACAAAGCAGAGCTGGAACGACGCAGCCTGACTTCCTGCGAGAAGAATCGACGCAGCGCCTGCTGTGCGGCAGAACTTTCCATGCATCGTCCACTGGGTCGACGCAGCTTCTGTGACTTCGTCCTGCACGCCCAGGATTTCTCCTTATTGTCCCCAGCACGTTCGAAAACCCCGCAACCTGAAGAGTATCCAAGTCTGCGCGTCGGAAATCGACACAAAGCCATCCCTGGCTGAAAACTTATCGAAGCATCGCCTGTGTGCGCTAGAGAAATCGATGCACACCTCCCAGTTTTCCACACATGTCCTCCTCTGCGGCCCCTTGCAGAGATTTTGAACGCAAACCAGGTACTTTGTGCTTGCAAGAGACATTTGTTGATTTTTAAGAATGAAAGACTCTTTTTATTATTCTCTAAAGTGATATTTTAACTTGTCCTTATCAAATCTTGATTGTTTTGACCTGCATTTATCCAGATAAATATTCTATATTTTTCTAAACACTGTGTGGTGTATTTTTGTGGTGCTATACTATGTGATTGCATGATTTATTGCACAAATACTTTAAACATTGCCTTCTAAGTAAAGCCTGACTGCTCAGTGCCAAGCTACCAGAGGGTGGGCACAGGATAATTTGGATTGTTTGTGACTTACCTTGACTAACGTGAGGGTCCTTGCTTGGACAGAGGGTAACTTGACTGCCAACCAAAGACCCTATTTCTAATATTGGTGATCAGCGGTGCGGATAGTACTTGTATTGTGCAGTGACATACAATAGCTAAGTGTACACTACCTACCCACAGTTGAAGGTCAACTTGATTTTTTTAAATCTTTTTCTGCAATTTCCTTTCTGCCTGAAAGTTTTATCTAAATCCTCATTCAACATGTCTCTGGCAGGCTCTCAAACAGGAGCTGAAAAGTTTGACCTAGCCAAGCTGGAGACATACACTGTTAAACAGCTTGAGGGGCTCTACAAGGGGATGGAAGTACCTATCCAGGGTGCCTCCAAAAAGGAGGAATACCAAATGGTGCTAAGGGCCTGGGCAGAAGTCTATTCAGATGAGAATGTTGAGGAGGAGGGTCCAGAAAATGGTCCCTCAGAGGATGTTTTGCCAGTAGTAGGGGATGTTGCCCCTGGAATTGTGTCCCCTAGTAAACCAGGGAGCAGTGTCGCTAGCCATGGCCTGACCACAGAGGAAAGGAGGGAGGAGAGAGAATTTGAACTGCAAATGGCAAAGTTAAACATGGAAGCAGAGGAAAGGAGAGCAGAGAGAGAGGCTGAGAGAGCCTTGGCTGAAAGGAACTTTTGTTGGCTCATGAACTGTCTCAAGGAGATGGATATTAAGGCGAGACAGTCTGAGTCCAGCAGTGATGCTGGCAGTATGCATGCAGGACCTGCTGGAGAAAGAAAGGTTTGTATGGCCAAAAATGTAGTGCAAAGTTATGTGGTGGAAGATGACATTGACAAGTGGTTGGCTGCTTATGAAGTTGCACTAAGGGCTCATGTGGCCTCTGTGGAGCAATGAGGGCAGCCTTCTGGTGGCATGTACCAGTAGTAGTGAGGGACACACTCCTTGCATTGGATTCTAAGGATCAAAACAGATATACACCCATGAAAACTGCATGCTTGCCAAGTTTGGGCTGACACCTGAGAAGTACCATCAGAGGTTCAGGGACAGCATCAAACTCTCCACAAAGAACTGGTTAGACATTTTTGATTTCTCCAGTTAGGCACTGAATGGATGGGCGAGGGGCAATAAAGTAGATGACTATCTGGGGTTATATAAGTTGATCCTGAAAGAGCACATGTTCAGTGTTCGCTTTACAGAGTTGTGCCAGCACCTAGTTGACAGTAAGCTGACTGGTCCTAGAAAGCTTGGTGAGGAGACAGAACTCAGCGTTAGCACCAAAGTGTCCAAAAAGGTACCTTGGGGGACACCCACAAAGGTGGTCAGGGTTCCCAACAGAAGAAAGGGGGGGGGAGAAAAACTTTAAAACAAGGAGTTCTCAAAAGACCCCCAAAACAATTCCCAGGGGGATGGTATCCAGTCCCAGCCTGAGTCTGAGAGAAGGCCAGAATTCTTTGACAAAAAGAAAGGGAAGTTCTTCCCCAAATGCTTAGGGGCATATTTATACTCCGTTTGAGGCGAATGTGCGCCAAAAATTTTGACACACTTTCAGCGCAAACGGTGCCCCATATTTAAACCCTGACGCCCGAGCCGGCGCACAAGGAAACTGGCGCTATGTGCGCCAGTTTTTGGAAGCGGCACCCCGCCCTGCGTTAATGACATGCAGGGTAGGCGTTCCCGTCCAAAAACAGACGCACACAGCGCTGCGTCGTATTTATGCTTCAGGGCAAAAATCACTCCTGCGCGGCAGGCGGCGCCAAAAAATGGCGCAAAGCACGAATATCGTGAAATTTTAACGCATGGGTCAGGGCAGGCGTTAAAATGGGGCCAACACACCTGTACTTAATCAGAACACACAGAACAAACAACAGAACAGCAGAGCAGCAACAGGGAGACATGGAGGTGCTTTTTCTTCAGCGTGCACGTAGATGCAGAGCCCTGCTGCAACAACAGCAGCTACAACAACAACAGCAGGGACCCCAAAGACAGCGCAGAAGGCAAGAGAGGATATTCCGCCCAAGAACAACCCTTCATGGCCTCAGGGAACGGGACATCATCCAGAGGTACTGGTTGAACTGGCAGGCCATTCAGCAGCTGCTGACAACTATTGAACAGCAATTGGCCCCCACTTTAGTGACTCCACGCACTATCCCAACCGAAACAAAGCTGCTTGCCGTACTTCACCTGCTGGCAAGTGGCTCCTTTCAGACAACTGGTGCCCTGGTTGGTGGAATATCACAACCCTCATTCTCCGCCTTTTTACCCAAAGTACTGGATGCCATCATTCGCCTGACACCCCGCCACATCTGCTTCCCTAACACAGTGCAGAAGCAGCAGGAAACTAAACAGGGGTTCTACGCCATCAGTGGCTTTCCGTACGTCCTTGGTGCAATCGACTGCACACACGTACGCCTTGTGCCACCTGCTGCGAGTGAACACCTCTACCGCAACAGGAAACACACACATTCAATCAACGTGCAGGCCATAGTCGATCACCAAGGACTGATCACCAACATTGTGGCTAAATATCCTGGGAGTGTACATGACGCATTCATCTTCCGTCACTCCACCATCAACCAACACTTCCAGGATGGACGGTATGGCAATGGACTACTTGTTGGTAAGGACAAAAAACAAACTCATATACACACTGCCCAGAAACCCTCTAGGATAAACAACACATACACCACAATAGCAACACCTAGACAGGAACACGCTGAGGTACTCACATCACTAGCCATGTTTCACAAGTCACCATTGAACCTCTCACACATTGGAATTTACTCTACAGCTTAGTGTGAAGACATTAATGACTGTGGTTGCCTAAATGTCACCTTGCAAATTTGAAGGCTCACAATAACCTGTACACTAATACAATGCATAAGTTTAAAGGGATGGGATGGCCTGGGTATGTTCATATGAACGTTTCTAATACACTTTCATGTTTCAACTCTGCATGGAACTATCATCACACCCCCAGTGAGGACACACGGACACCTGTATCACAAGTCACAATGCAAGGGAGGGCACAGTGTACTGGAGAAACCAATACATCCTGCTGACAAACAGTTAGCCAACAAACACTTGCTCAGCCAAGGGAAAAAAACAATGCCAAAGTTTTCACCAACAACCATAGGTTGTCACATTAGTACACAAAATATTCACAGACAACACAACACAACTACTGCCATCAAAGATACGTACAACAGTGCCTCCTACATCTAATTGATACCATTCTGTGTTTCTCTTTCAGCTGATCAGGGGTATGGCATCCAGCCTTGGATAATGACACCATATGGGAACCCAAATACTGCTGCTGAGCGGGCATACAATGACGCCCACAAGAGGACACGCAGCATTGTGGAGCGGACCTTTGGGATCCTAAAGTCAAGGTTCTGCTGCCTTAACATCACTGGCGGTGCTCTACTCTATTCCCCAGAGATGGTCTGTAAGATCATACTCACTTGTGCCATATTACACAATATTTGTGTAAAAAGGAACATTCCCCTCCTTGAACCGGACCCAGACATGCCTGAGGATGACGAAGAGGAGGATGCTGGCCTGCAACAGGAGGGGGAACAACCTAACACAGCAGCAGGAGTGCGTAGGCGCCAACAGATTGTCAATAATTTTTTTTCATAATTTATTATAATCACTTGTATTCCACACTTGTAAATAAACACAGATAGGAGACACCACATCATGCTTTGGCCTATTCATTTCTGACCACCTTTATTTTGAAATTGCTGAAGATGAATGTCGTCTCATTGAGCAAGAATGCTATAACATTCATCACACCAAAAAAAACCATCACAAATGTATGCACAGAGGGTAGGATGTGACATGATACATTACCATACACAGAGCACAACAGGAGTACAAATGTGGCAATTACACATGCCGGATCCAAACAACTGAAACAGTCTCTCATCCAGCCCAAAATTTGAGATCATTTGAAAGTCACATCACACGTGTTCAGAGACAGGGTAGGATCATCCATGTGTACGTGACCATGTCATCAATGGCTTCTCTCAAGTGTGTGATATGAGCAATACCCAATTGGTACAACATCAGCTGCCACTAACTCAGGAGGAGACCTTGAAGTCACAGTGACAACATACACCCAGACAGGTGATAGTGGATCCACATTCCCACACATGTACACATATGTCATACAATCAACCTAATAATTGAAAGTAGACCATCACAGTTGTGTCCCAGTTTGAACCTAGCAGGAAGATTGTAACATGCCACTAAACCAGTTTATGCAGAAAGGGACACAGACAACAACAAAATTATTCTCATTATCACATCTGGAACGCTGAGAGTCTTGCAAACATAGTCATTTGAAAATGGTATGCAAGTTTGCTCCAATTCATCATTACTGCAAACGTCAAATGGGCTAATGAGATGAATGAATGGTCAACAGTCATTCATACCATATGGCCTTACATTAGCCTGCTGCTGCAGGTTTGCCATGATACAATAAATATACTCCATGGATACAGTAGCTATTCTGGATGGTCAAATCCTAGGGTGCTGGGGGCCTAAGTCCACCTCTACCACCCCCAAAACATACAAGAATCATGTACTTGGGAACTAAACACATGCATAAGGCACATGTGTGGCCTACATGTCATAAGTCCAACACAAATCTGAAACACAAAATCATAATGGGACATGGTTAGCCCCATAAAAACTGTAAGTGACTCTTCCACTCCCTGTTAGGACTACAGATAAAAGCATCACCATCCTAATTGTGGACACATTTTGGAGAAGGAATACATCATGATATCCCATCCATCATTTCAAAATAGCCATCAGCAATTAACCCAAATATGTTGACAAATATGGTCAATACATTAGTTAACGTCTCCAAAACATTACAGTGTGAATGCCTTCTATACATAAAACAACAGACATGTGTCATATCCAAACACAAATGTGTATCACATCGCACCGTTTGACCATGACAAATCACCTTTCCAAAGGTAAAAACATGAAGACATAAGGAAAAATTTGCTCCATATTCTACGCATACAGCATGGGCGTCATAATTTGTTCACGTACATGAGTGCACACAATGCAGAGTCAAATACGAATGTATCCAAAAGTGTCTTAATATTTCGCCTTCAAAGTATCATTTACATCATCAATATTTTGGACTCTGCATCATCTGACCTACTGTACGTGGAAAAAAAATGACGCCCATGATGTATGCGTGTTAAAATTGACGCTACATGGACAATATGTTGGTCATCTCATGTACAATAAAAAATATTAAAATTCATATCATATTTTTTGACTCCGCATCATGTGCACTACTGTACGTGGAAAAAAAATGACGCCCATGATGTATGCGTGTTAAAATTGACGCTACATGGACAATATGTTGGTCATCTCATGTACAATAAAAAATATTAAAATTCATATCATATTTTTTGACTCCGCATCATGTGCACTACTGTACGTGGAAAAAGAAATGACGCCCATGATGTATGCGTGTTAAAATTGACGCTACATGGACAATATGTTGGTCATCTCATATACAATAAAAAATATTAAAATTCATATCATATTTTTTGACTCCGCATCATGTGCACTACTGTACGTGGAAAAAGAAATGACGCCCATGATGTATGCGTGGTAAAATTGACGCTACATGGACAATATGTTGGTCATCTCATGTACAATAAAAAATATTCATATTCATATCATATTTTTTGA
The DNA here is from genome assembly GCF_031143425.1 of Pleurodeles waltl. Lineage (NCBI taxonomy): Eukaryota > Metazoa > Chordata > Amphibia > Caudata > Salamandridae > Pleurodeles > Pleurodeles waltl. Next base: position 1,032,058,325 of record NC_090439.1, on the reverse strand, counting down.
CTCCGCATCATGTGCAATGTAATGCGTCCAAAAAAAATGACGCACAATTGTGTATGCGTGAAAATATGACGCATTAAGGGAAAATAAAAACGGCGGCCATTTTATGCAGGAAGTGATGTAACAGGATATCCTGTTTACCAAATCTGTACTGGGAGTTAACTTTCACTTTCACTTTGCAGTCTCAGATTTATCTAGACTGTGTGGTTGTGTGAAAGGTGTTGTCCTGTGTTTTACTGCTTTTGTGTCCTGTGTCCCTTGTATTTTGTCTTTTTGTCAATCTATTCTTGTTGTATAACATTGTCTCTGTCTGTTTAGTCTTGTTTTGTCTATTCCTGTGATAGTTTGTATTGTCTGTGGGAGTCTGTTGTGGGTAGCATAGTTTGGGGGGTTAGTTGGGCTATTTTTCTACTTTTTCTTTTTCTTTCACACCTCTACCTTTCCCCATTTCCCACTTTTACTTTCATATTTCATTTGTCCATTTTTAGAGCTCTAAATATGTCAGGTAGGCCTCGCCTGTCCAGGATGGGTGAAGATGAATTGGGGGGATTCATATGGCTAGTTAGCCATTTCCTGCCACTGATGCTGGAGGCTGGGGGCCGTGTGATACAGGGGTATCACACGGAGGCTAGGAAAATCCGGTGGGAGAAGGTGCGCCATCACCTGGTCCGGGTCTACGGGAGCATGCGAAATGTACATCAACTCAAGCACCGCTGGGCAGATCTGATCACCAGGGAACAGGACCTGCTGGACCACATGGGAGTCCGGATTGGTGGCCATGTTGGTGAGTACAAATCAATTACATGGGAAAATTAGAAATCTGTGTGGGAACATGTGATGATTGTTACCCAATCTGCTAAGTAAGTAGCAGACTGTGTGTAATGCTAGGTAAACCTAGGCCCATGGTTATACACATATATCCCCATTTTTGCAAAACATTTTCACGCAAGAACAGCAGAAAATTGCAACTTCTAACTGTATTTTGCTAAGTAGCCCCCTCTCTGCGTAACTAAATGATGCAAATGATGCGCTACAAAGGTATACATATGTGCCCTAATGTGTATTTGTTGCAGAATGTGTATGAAGACCAATGCTACCAGTCCGATGGCTCATTTTTGCAACACATACCAGATGCCTGTAGCTGTATGTAATGTAGTGTTGCATTTGTGTCAGAAAAGCAACACGTGAACGGCTCTATTTGTACTCTACTGGTCATAATGGCCAGTGAGTAAGTCATGTTGAAACAACATACCTACATATGTAGACGCCATAGCTAGACAGAAAATTAGATACCCATGATGATGCTATACATGTGTGTTGGCTTCACGTCACATGAAGTTAGTTATGTTGTCCACACATATGTCACATGTGTGTGTGGTTGCTGTGTGTTGAACATGTCCACCTAGCCTGTTTGATTGTGAGGGGTCATGCAGTCCTCATGGAACCAGTTTTGGAATGTCTCTCTGGGATGCACATGCTCAGATGTATGGATAACATTATTGGTGGGGCATACTAATGGAGGATTAACTTGGCCAACACATGACTGTCCTGGCCACTGCATGTGTGTAGTAGGGTGTGTCACTGTAGCAGGAGACTCATCCAATGATAATGTTGAATACAAAGTCATCCATGCAGTATGAGCATGTCTGAAAGTCTATCATTACCATGTCATATTCACACAGTGTCATTGTAACTTAAATTAATTGTCAGTTCACCCAGTCTGAGTATATTGTTCCTTTCATGCTTTACAGGTGGACCAGCCCCGTACACCGTGGGAGAGGTGGCACATTTTGACGAACTCGATACCTACAGTGAGTGTCGCCTGAGTGCCATTTTCATTGTTTGGTAAAGAAGCATGATGGATTACTGTGTGTTCAAGAGAATTCATGATTTGATGCGCTCGCTGTTCATTGGCATTGTTGTTTTAGTGTGATATCAAATAGGACTTCTGTTTCTGTAAAGCAATACCTAGCCATCTCTCAGTTTGAGGGGCTGTAGGTCATTCCAGTTGTGCGGCAATGGGGAATGGTATGACTCATTTGGAATACACTGGTCAATGTTAGACTTAGTCAGGGACTTGCCATGAACTGAGTCTGCATATCAGACTGACAGTCTCCCAGATAGCTTAGGCACATGGCTTTGATGACAAGTGCTTCTTCCTAGTTGAGGATGGACTGTGTACACTGTAGGTCGGATATTCCGGGGGCATGTACTTCCACAAGGTGAACTATAAGTGTGTGTGACTTGAGTGCAATGGCCTAGGTGTTCTGTGGAATCATCAGAATGGGTGTTCTACCTCCTCTGTGTGTGTTGTAAAACATGCCTCACTGATAGTATGTCATGTTGGCCTAAGTCATATCATTTTGACATGTGTGGACCTGGGATGTGACAATGTTTGGCTGACTACAACGTGTTGCTAGCCCTTCATAGGTGTTGTGTGTGAAGGCACATACTTGTGGAACTTTCAAAACACTCCTGGGTGTGCATTGAACATGGGATTGTTGGTTGTTCTTCCCACACCACCCACAAAGACTGGGATGTTACTGTGAAACAGGGTACCTAGGACTGTAGCAACCAGTATGTTACACGTACTTGACACCTTTTGTGACTTGAGTGAGTACCTAGGGCCACATGTAGCAAAATGTCTACACGTTGCAAATGGCATAAATTTCTGTTTGTGAGTTGCAAACGTCTGTTTCCGATTCCAAATTGTTATTGGTTTTCATGAACATATTAGCAAAATGCTTTTTAAATTGCTAAATATTAAGGGGTTTACCAGACCTACTTGCAACTCACAGTGGTAGGCAATCCCATTTGCAAGCGAGTACGTGGTTGCAAAGTGAGTCGCTGTTATCGTCCACTTGAAGTGGATGGTAACCCACTTGCTAACTGGAAGGGGTCCCCATTGTAACCCTTCACCTTTGTGAGTGGACCAAAATAATCCTGCACAAAACAGCCAGTGGTCTAAGGGACCACTAATTACCGTGAAATGATCCAAGATTGAATTTGTTGTGATTTTTAACTAATTGCATCTCATTTTCCTTTCAGGTAAACGGCCTACACTTGGGGAAAAATAACCTGCTTTATTTAAAAGCAGTCACGTCCATGGAGGTCTGCTGTTCCCAGCAGGCCTCCATCCCCGTGAGTGCCCATAGTCACTAAGGTGGCGCAACTTGGAACGCACATCATTGATGTTCATGAGGTGGGTCTTAGGGACCCCATAGCGACTCGCAGACGGTGTCAGAGACACCGTTCTGCATTGCAAATTGCTAGTTGCATTTTCCAAATTCCTACATCTGGCCCCTAGTGTGGACATATGATTCTGGGCCATGGGTTCAATCTTAGCACACAACTAATTCCAAATGCCATTGAGTGAGGAGTGTGATTGTTATCACATAGAATGACATATGAAGTGAAGTCAGTATGCGGAAGAGGTGGTGCCATAATGTCAAATGCCTTAGGTATGATTTGGATGAGTAGTTTAGGGTGATGTCATACATCATTAAGAGACATGGATATGCTAGGTGTGATATGCCCTTATGTATGCATGCTTCACATGTACTTCCTCTGAGCCTTTCCGTGAACTATGTTGTAACAATTGCTGCAACCAATACATTTCTAGTAATGGACAAATGACCCATTGTGGTATTCCACCCACTGGAAATCCAAAGCTAAATATTTGCCTTTTCTCTTCACAGCTGCAAACCTGAGTGCCGCTGATCGCAACCATTTTGAGCGCCATGCGATGAGATACAGGCACATCCTGCAGGTGCAGTGTGGGTATCGGATGATGGCCCGCAAGTACCATTCAGATCGGGCCTCCGGGGCGTGGTGGGCCACACCACAGGCTCCCCCAACGGTGCCACCAACAACCACCGACACCACATCCACCAGGTCTGCCCAAGTAGACCCAGCAACGGACCAAGCATCTTCCTCCAGACCTGGACCCAGCCGTGTGGTGGGAGCAGGACTGTCCCGTGGCCACACAACTCCTGCCACAACATCCACCTCCACCGGCACGCAAACCAGCACTGACCCTCCTATCGACCCAGCGGCCTTCCAGGCATTGTCCCGGAAATTGGACAAGTTGATTAGAAAGGTGGACAACCTGACGGAGGACATGAATGAGGTCAAAAAGAAGGTGCGCTCCATCAGGCGCACACTACAGAGGGCAAATCTGTAGTACGTTTGCCCTCCTGAACTTTTACCCCTCCCCTCTCACCTCTTTCCTATTTTATACTGTTAGTTGGGTTTGGGGGGTTAGTTATAGGATAAGTGTAGGTAATTAGCTTAGTTAGTGTTAGGTAAGAGGGTGGGGGGTCCTTATTCTTTCTATCTTCTATTTTTGTGTGGGTGGGTGGGTGGGGGGCACTGTTGGGATTCCTGTTTAAATAAAAAAAAAAAAATACAAAAAAAAAAAAACATACAAAAAAAAATATATATATATATGTTTGTATAGGATAGTATAGTATGTGTGTAGGTTAGTAAGTGTTGTCCTGCATGTGTCTTGTCTCATAATGGTGGGTGGGGGGTTGATGTTTAGATCGTTTCGTTACATGTGTAGAGTAAGTTTAGCTTAGGTTAGTTAGGGACAGTTGTGGGTTAGTAGTAGTCAGGTTAGATTAGTGTAGGTTTACCTTTCCCTTAGTTGCCTCTTTTATTACTTCTTTGAAATAAAAATTTAGTTAACCCTTTACATGATGCGTTAGGTGCTACATTATCCTGGCCTTGACATCAGTGTAGCAGAATGTTTTAGTATGACATTTGTGTCCTATGCTCGCTATCCCCAGGCTATTGAGGTTTAACATGCCAGCTACCCGTGTGCTAACTTGGTAAGTATCCACCATGTGGGAGACCCACCATTGGTAGTGTGCATTGATCATCAAGGTTTTGGGTTGGCATGTATCCTACTTCACAAAGAGTGCTTCCAGACTTGTTATTGTAGGTAAATAGATAGGTCGGACAGCAGTGTGAAGTTCAGGGAGATCTTTGTAGATGAGGATTTGTTCACACTCTTGTCTTGTTGCTGTCATTGCTGACCTACATCATGTGTGTACTGATTCAGCATGAATTTCCTTCATGGAAGTATACGCCGTAAGGGTGATTGATGCAGTATAATTTGTTTATGATTCCTTACATTTTACAGCATTAATTCTAATTTTAGTATTGCATGGTGCCTACATTTCTCAGCCACCATTAGTTGTCTAGAATAGGTATAGGTGGTGCATCATTCTGTCCAACACAGCATGATTGTGTGTGCTTAGTCCCTTCATCAGTTATTTTCCTCAGTATAGTAAGGCTATGATGCAATCCTGGCCGATGCACAGATGTTTCAGTATACATGAAATCAGGACAGTAGTATAGAGAATCTACATGGTTGCCACACAGCCACTTTGGAGTTATGTACTGCACATTTGAAGTGTGAAATAACACAGAGACACAATAGGTGTGCAAGTGATATTTATTTATAGGTGGTGTAGTGCAAAATGTCCATTCACAATGTTAGCTGAGTCCGTTCTGGTGCAATCTTACATGGTGATCCTACAGACGGGGTGTGGATGATGCTCCTGACATGCTGGGGTGATGTCATAGACAGTGCAGAAGAACAGGAATTGCCAAATAGTAGGAGAGAGACATTCACTGGCAATAGGGACAAGTCATACAGTGGATTGCCGAACAGTCATTGAGTGTAGTTGTAGTGAGACTGGCATGTGTCAAAACGTAGGACCTTGGTCAGAGTAGGCCATGGTGCAGGGACTAGGGCTTCCGGGTACTCTTGCGTGTGAATGTAATCTGTTCCATGTCTTCTTCTTCTGATGTGTGTGTTGCCTGGTGTGTCCTTGTGGTTGTTGGTTGTGAAGGGGCAACACACACCTCAGTGTTAGAAGACATGGAGGCAGACATCCCGGGGGCTGCTCCCTGTCGAGTAATGAAGGGCAGTACTGCAGCAAGGAGGGCCTGCTGGTTTTTCAGAATGGCAGCCACATCATGATGGTAGGCAGCCAGGTCGGCCCTGAGGGGTTCTAAGTTGCATTCGTGCACACGTTGACTGGCTTGCAGTTGGAGTTGTTGTGTCAACTGGATGACAGCTGTGCAGATTTCCTTTTGTGTTTTTAAAAGTTCCTCCAAGAGCGATGTTCGTGCTTGCATTGCAGCTGCCTGATCTGCAGTTGACAACATGCACGAACGCACCCCCTCAAGGCTGGCTGCCATAGTTTGCATCCCCACCCGCACCTCCTTGGTCAGCTCCCGCTGGACCCCAACGACTGTTCTTTCAAAGCTGGTGCCAGTGTCGTCAGAGTCCTCAGCTGTGTTGGAGCTGGCAGGTCTTACAATTGGGGTGGCGGGTGGTTCTCCTGTGGTGGCTGCTTCTTCTGTGCTCCTCCTTGTGACTGAAGGTGGGGTTTGGAGGCTTTCAAGGACCATTTGAATGGTCTCTGGTGGGAGGTTGATGGTCTCGTCATCCATGTCATCAGGGAACTCATGGACAGGCAGATCAACAGGAGATCCGTGTTCCTCTGCAATGAAACAGGGTACAATTAGTGTGTCTGTGTTGGGACAATTTTGCACTAAGATACAAGCCTTTGGATGCCTTAACTTTGTACTCTGTGTTTGTCTTGGTATCTGCTGTCCGTCATAGGGCATTGTTATAGGCCTATGGCCCACCTGTGTGTCACATGTATGATATGGAGCTATCAGACATGTCTGCCAGGTCGCCTCTAGGTGTTGCTTTGTAATAATTTAGGAATAGGCTTTTTTTTGTCCTACTCCTCCCTCGGTGTTTAACTATTGTTATGGAGGGACATTTTGTTGGGTGTGCTCTCATTATCCTACATGTGATTCTTGGCTTTCTAAGCAGCAGAATAGCTAATGGTGTGGGGGACTAAGTCTGACCCACTTGTAAATAACTCTGTCACCCAGATATTTCATTTTGCTCAGACTAACTAGCAGTGCCTCTGGTCTCCCACATCAAAGGAATGTTTAGACATCCGAGCGCATGACATCTTTGGAACTTCTCAGGGAAGTCGTGGTCACTCAGATCCTACACAATTATGTCTTTTCCGGTATGTTCCCATACACAAAGGACAAAGACAGTATTTGTTTAATATGAAGTTTCATTGTACAATTGACTTGTAGAAATTTAGGTGTGAGCCCCAATAACCCAAACAATACACACTGTTAGAATTGAAATAGTCCGCAGGAGAGTAATACATTAGTACACAGCTATCATGGTGCCTAACAGTTTCTACTCTCCCTCTGCTTGTTCTATGTATAGCACAGCATGTTAAGTTTGGAGCTTGCCTGTCTGAATCACAGGGGAGACATCATCCCTCATATCAGAGGAATGGGCTGTGATCTGGTTGTGCATCAGCAGCAAGGCAGGCAGCATCTAGTTGTGATTTTCTGTTTGGAAACTCCCTCTTGCGTGTCTTGGGACAAGGAAGTGATTTTAAAAGTCATATGTCATGGTGATGACAAAGTTTCCCTACGCAGGAATGCCAAACCTTAACCCCTACCACATCTATCAGCAACATACCAGACTGTATCCTTGACTGGGGCACAGAGTGAATATGTTCTGGCAAACTCCAGTGCAGAAGTAGGCAAAACAGTGTGATTTGACTAATTGACCACACCTTAAGACTGGCTATTTGCTACGTTAAGTGATAGGAAGGGCAATGAGAATCATTTAGTGCAAAGTGCTCTGAGGCTCTTAGATGTGAGCAAATGAGTATAAGTACATTCAGGGTAAGATGCACAAAGGCCTAAAGCCTGAAGCTAATGCGCAATGTATACGTTTCACTTGCCACAATACACTTTGACTGACTGTGGGTGTTGTGACTGCCCTGCCAGCACACTTGCCTCTCAGGCCCTGCCCCATACACTTTTTATTCACATTGCATGAACTGTACATGTTACGTGGCATTACCTATGCATGTCAATGTTAGGATGTGGTATGGATGTAAACATTGCTGATGTTTGAAGATGATGTTGGGTCATGTGTGTCTTACTGGATTTGCCTGTTTATCATATGAATGTCCTATTTGTTTGTCAGACTGTGCAGGTGTGTTTCAGTGACCAGTTGCCTGTGTCCCCTCCTCAATGTTGTTGTCTGAGCAGTATGACATTAGTGATGTAGCCTTGTTAGCCAGGCACGTGAGGGACCCTGACGTATGCAGCATGTGTGTGTCGTTAGTGCTGTGTGGCTCCTATTGCTGTTTACTTAGGCTTATGTATGTGTCAGGTATGGACATTCGGCATTTGAGTGTACTGGTACCTTTGTCTTATTTCTAGGAGTAGTTGCGGATGTCATCCTCACCCCCTAATTTAGGTATGTATGTTCCAGGGGGGGGTTCCTGCCATTTGGTACTATAGCTGCACAGAGATGAGAGGTGTTATTGTCAACTGTTGTGGCAGTTACATTGCAGTTGTTGTTTTTGCTACTGCATTACAGAGAGGGACCTAGTTGATGTAGATTAGATTTTGCACTACAAGTGCCTGGATGTGGATTTGAGGTAGTGGCCTTCCCACCTGTCACTGCTTTCCCTTGGCTCTCTTGTTGTAATTACAGGATGTCCCCATGGGACTGTTGTTGTTGCTGTATTTTGTCGTGCCCCAGCTTCGGTCAGTACTGGGCATGCCCCCCTGCCGTGCCCCTTTACCCATGCCACTTCTTATATGTGCTAAGTTACATGCATTGTGTAGTAGGTATCCCCCCCCCCTGCTTACAGTCCCCATTATTGCATTTGATTTCCCCATGCGACTTACCCTGCATGTGCGTTGTGTCGTGGTAGTCTGCGCTGTCCAGTCCTTGAATCCCTGTGACGATCTCCTCCGGGATGACGGCTGCGACCATCTCCTCCATGTGGTCCAGGGCCTCCTGTTGTGCTGGACTCCCCCCTCCAGTCTGCATTGCTGCCTTCCTGTTCCTGGCCATTTTCTCTTTTGTCCTACGTTTGCAGTCATGCCAGCGTTTCTTACACTCAGTGACTGTGCGGCGTTCTTCAGCCACACTGTTAATCTTGTCCACTATTTGTTTCCAGATGGCCTCTCTCCTACTGAGTGGCAATTTTGAGGAGATGAAAAGTTGGTGCTGGTGTTCCGTCACCTCTTTCACCAGGATTTCCTGCTCCTCTTCACTGAAGCGACACATTCTTTTTTTTTTTTTAAATGTCCTGGTTCCTGTATGGATCCTCCTGGCTGGTTCCTGGTCTGCTCTCATCCTCCTGGGGTCTGTTGGGGCATCTGGGATCCATTTTGGCTCTCCTCTGGTGAAAGGGCAGTTTTCGCGCAAAAAAGTAACGCAATAGCGTGAAAAAAAACAGCGTTTTCACAATTGCGCTTTCGTAAATCGACCCACAGTGATGTGCGTCGCATTTACGTTGGTTTCCTTTACGACAGACGGACGCTGTGTGCGTCACGAAATAATGACTCCCACCTGTTTGTTGTGCCGCCGTACCACAAAGTATAAATTTGACGCCCGCATGGCGCTTCAAAATGCCGTTAGACGGTGCAAATTTTTTTGACGCAAAACTGCGTTATCGCAGTTTTGCGTCAAAAAGTATAAATATGGGCCTTAGAGTGCTTCAAGTTGGGACACTCTAAGGGTGACTACCAGTGTCCCAGGAGAGTGCAGCCCACCACTGGAGGGCAGATACCTGGGTTGGCTAGTGTAGCACTCGGGGGGGAGATGGTCCCAGTTAGCTTGGGGGAACAGATAGAGACATCACTAGTGTCCCTGGGAGATAAGGAAATGGTGCCAAAAGCCCAAATGCGAGCCAATACTTCCAAGTATAGGCAGTGGGTCACTGTTGATGGGCTAAGGGTGGAGGCTCTGCGTGACACAGGAGCCAGTATGAATACTGTCCGGGATCAGCTAGTGTCAGCACAGCACGTCATCCCTAATACATTCCACCAGGTCATAGTTGCTGACAATCTCGAGAGCCACCTACTGGTAGCTCTGGTTCCCTTCGAGTGGGGGGGGGGTCTCTGGTACTCTAAAAGTAGCTGTGAGTCCTGCCATGACTGCAGATTGTCTGTTAGGCAATGATCTTGAGCACACTGCCTGGAAGGAGGTAGAGCTTAGAACCGACCTGGAGATGTTAGTTTTTCCTGAATGGATCTGCAGAACCACACGGCCCATGGCTGCCCAGGAAGGGAGTCAAGGGCGTCTGGAGCCTGGACCAATGGCCCAGCCAGCTGCACAGAGGCAGGGCAAGGGGCGCAGGAAACCAGCCCAAATATTCCCACAGTGGTTGACGGGGTCCCAGAAGAGGAGGCCCCTGAGCCCACTTGGGAGGATATTGCCAACCTGGATAACCTGCTGGAGCTTGCTGGCTGGCAAGTGGGAAGTGGGCCAAAAGGGAGGAATTCGGCAAAGCACAGAAAGAATGCCCCACTTTTGAGGGTATGAGGCAACAGGCCTCAGCCGAAGCAGCAGGTGAAGCCTCTGGCGATTACCACATATATTGGGAGAATTATCTCCTCTACAGTGAGCCTAAGGTACCGGACGCTGGGGCAGTACGTGTGTTGGTAGTCCCCCACTGCTACCGGGCCTTCCTACTGGGCCTGGCTTACGACATCCGCCTGGGAGGACATTTGGGGCAAGACAGGACCTTTGCCAGGCTTGTCACCCACTTCCATTAGCCTAGAATGCGGATAGCTCCAGATAATTTCTGTAGGGCCTGCCCAACCTGCCAGGCTAGTGGGAAGACAGGGAAAAGGCTTAAGGCCCCTGTGATCCCGCTCCCTGTCATTGGCACCCCCTTTGAAAGGGTGGTCATTGACGTCATTGGTCCCTTGTACCCCAAAACCGCCCTAGGCAACAGGTTTATCCTGGTTTTGGTGGACCATGCCACCCGCTACCCAGAGGGCAGTGACTGCACCGGTGGTAACCAGAGCTCTGATGGGGATATTGACCCAGGTGGGATTCCCAAAGGAGGTTGTGTCTGACAGAGGCACAAATGTCATGTCAGCATATATGAAGTCCATGTGGGATGAGTGTGGGGTAATCTACTGGTTTACCCCCCTTACTATCCTCAAACCAATGGGCTTTTTGAAAGATTCAACAAGACCCTGAAAGACATGATCACTGGCCTGCCTGAGGCCACGAGGCATAAGCGGGATGTCCTCTTGCCATGCCTTCTCTTTGCTTATAGGGAGGTGCCCCAGAAAGGGGTGGGGTTCAGCCCCTTTGAACTTCATTATGGTCGTCCGGTCAGGGGACCACTAAGCATAGTAAAGGAAGGGTGGGAGAAAGCTCCCAAGAAACCTCCCCAGGGTGTGGTAAGTTACATGCTGGTCCTCCACAACCAGACACAGCATTTCTGGAAACAGGCCAAGCGCAACCTTGAGGCAAGTCAAGAGGTGATGAAGGAGTGGTATGACCAGAAGACCACTCTGGTAGAATTCTCCCCGGGAGACAAGGTGTGGGTGATGGAGCCAGTAGAGCCTAGAGCTCTCCAGGACCACTGGGCTGGCCCATTTGAAATCAATGAGTGGAAGGGGGAATCCACTTATCTAGTGGACCTCAAGATCCCTAGAAACCCCCTGAGGGTTCTTCACATTAAAGGACTGAAGCCTCATTTTGAAAGGACTGACGTCAGTATGCTCCTTGTGACAGATGAGGGCATGGAAGAGGAGAGTGAGCCTCTCCACGACCTCCTTTCTGCCTAAGAAGGTGATGGGTCAGTGGAGGGTGTTAATCTTGCTGACTCCCTGACTCTAGGCCAGAGGGGGTACTGCTATGAGTTGTTGGAGCATTTTTCTTCCCTGTTCTCCCTCACTCCTGGACTCAAACACTTGTGTGTCCATGACATTGACATGGAGACAGTCCACCTGTAAAGAATAAGATTTACAGGGTGTCAGACAAAGTGAGGTCCAGAATCAAGGATGAAGTTTCCAAGATGCTGGCTCTTGGGGTGATAGAGAAGCCGAGTAGTCCCTGGTCCAGCCCAGTAGTGTTGGTTCCCAAGGCTGCTGCCCCTAGTGCCAAGCAAGAACTTAGTTTCCGTGTGGACTACTGGGGTCTCATCTCCTTTACAAAGATAGGTACTCACCCCATCCCCAGAGCTCATGAGCTCATAGACAGGCTTGGCACTGCCAAGTTCCTTAGTACCTTTGACCTCATGTCAGGGTACTGGCAGATCGCCTGACTAAAGGGGCTCAAGAGAGATCTGCTTTCTCTACTCCTGAGGGCCATTACCAGTTCAGAGTAATGCCCTTTGGCAACGGTTGGTTAACGGGGTCCTAGTTGGCAAGGATGCCTTCTATGAAGCCTACCTAGACGACATTGCTGTCTATAGTTCCAGCTGGGAGGAACACCTGCTCCACCTCAAGGAGGTGCTTCAGGCCCTGCAACAAGCAGGCCTGACCATCAAGGCCAGTAAGTGCCAGATTGAGCAGGTTTCCGTGGTATACTTGGGACACCTAGTAGGTGGTGGCAAGGTTCAGCCCCTCCAGGCCAAGATTGAAACTATCAAGGCCTGCCAACCACCTAAAACCCAAACTGAGGTGATGGCCTTCTTGTGCCTCACTGGTTATTACCCTTGTGACACCCTTGACAGAACTCACATCCAAAAAACAACCTAGGTTGGTGAATTTGACAGAGGCTTGTCAGAAAGCCTTTGACTCCCTGAAGGAAGCCATGTGCACGGCCCCGTGCTCAAGGCACCTGACCACTCCCAGGAATTTATTGTGCAGATGGACGCTTCAGAGCATGGCATAGGGGCAGTTCTAGCGCACTAAATGAGGAGGGCCTAGACCAACCAGTAGTCATTATCAGATGAAGAATATTACCATAGGAACAGAGGTGGAGTGCTATTGAAAGAGAAGCATTTGCACTGAAGAAGCTGAGACCATACCTGTTTGGGACTCACTTCCAGGTTCAGACAGACCACAGGTCGTCAGATGGCTCATGCAGATGAGGGGCGAAAATCCTAAACTCTTGAGTTGGTCCATTTCCCTACAGGGGCTGGACTTTACGGTGGAGCATTGCCCGGGGATTGACCACGCCAACGCTGATGGTCTCTCCAGATACTTCCGCCTTAGCGACGAGAGCTCCAATGAGGTTGGGTAGCTCTGCCCACTCTCAGCTGAGGGGGGCACATGTTAGACCTGACAGCCTTTGGGTGGTCACCCCTAACTTTATGCATACCTTCCTCCACTTTTTTGACAGTGTTTTTGCTGGTTTTAGGTCTCTGTCCCTTTACCCCTGCTAACCAGTGCTAAGGTGCATATGCTCTCCCTTAAAACATGGTGACATTGGTTCATACCCAATTGGCTTATTAAATCTACTTGTAAGACCCCAGTAAAGTGCACTACATGTGCCCAGGACATGTAGATTAAATGCTACTAGTCGGTCTGCAGCACTGAATGTGCCACCCACATAAGCATCCTCTTAACCATGCCTAAGGCCTGCCATTGCAAGGCCTGTGTATGCAGTTTCACTGCCACTTTGACTTGGCATTTAAAAGTTCTTGCCAAGCCTTGAACTCCCCTTTTACATATAGGTCACCCTAAGGTAGGCCCTAGGTAACCCCTAGGGCAGGGTGCTATGTAGATAAAAGGCAGGACATGTGCCTGTGCAGTTTATATGTCCTGGTAGTGTAAAACGCCTAAATTTGTTTTTACACTGCTGTGAGGCCTGCTCCTTTCGTAGGCTAACATTCAGGCTACTCTCATATACTGTTTGAGTGGTAGATTCTGAACTGAAAGGAGTAACAAGGTCATATTTAGTATGACCAGAATAGCAATACAAAACCCTGCTGACTGGTGAAGTTGGATTTAATATTACTATTTTAGAAATGGCACTTTTAGAAAGTGAGCATTTTTCTGCACTGAATTCCTACTGTGCTTTACAATCCACGTCTGGCTAGGTTACTTGACAGCTCCCTTGTGCATTTCACTCAGACAACCCCAAACACAGGATGCTCAGTCACACCTGCACACATCTGCATACTGAATTGGTCTTCCTGCGCTGGGAGGGTGGGGGGCCTGACACTTACATGTCAAAGGACAGTGGCCTGGCCTCATACAATGGACTGCCAAACCCCCTACTGGGACTCTGGCAGACAGGATGGAACTGAAAGGGGATCTTGTGCACTACTAAGCCACTCTTTGAAGTCTCCCCTGCTTCAAAGGCACATTTGGGTATTTAAACAGGGCCTCTGACCCTACCAACTCAGACATTCCTGGAAAATATACCACTGGTGAAGAACCTCTGAACCAGAACCTGCAACCTGCCAAGAGGAACTGCTTGGCTGCCCAAAGGACTCACCTGACTGCTTTTCTGCAAAGGACTGCTGCCCTGCTGTTGCCCTGCTGCCTGGCTGCCCTCTGGATCAGTTGAGAAGTGTTCTCCAAGGGCTTGGATAGAGCTTGCCTCCTGTTCCTTGAAGTCTCAGGACCAAAAAGACTTCCTCCTGCAAAGAACTCCCTGTGTGGCGGAAATTCGACTCACAGCCTGCCAGAAACAACACACATCCTATATTGCAGTGAGAAAATCACTGCTCACTGAAACAAAACAACGCAGCCCGGATCCCCGAGAGGAGATTGATGCAGCGCCAACGTTGCGACCGGACCTTCGAAGCACAGCCCACTGAATCAACGCAAAGCTGAGCCAGAACAATGCAGCCCGACTTCCTGCGAGAAAGATAGATGCAGCACCTGTCGTGCGGCAGAAATTTCCAGGCATCTCCCACCAGATCAACGTAACTCCTATGACTTCATCCTATGATTTCTCTGCATCATCGCCTAGACATCCGAAAACCCCGCAACCTGAAGAGTATCCAAGTCTGCGCATCGAAAATCAACGCAAAGCCTTCCATGCATGAAAACTTATCGACGCATCGTCTGTGTGCCACGGAGAACTCGATGCACACCTCCCCGTTTTCCAGGCATCTACTCCTCTGCAGCCCCTTGCGGAGATTTTGAACAGAAACCAGGTACTTTGTGCTTGCAACAGACACTTGTTGCTTTTTAAGAATTAAAGACTCTTTTTATTATTCTCTAAAGTGATATTTAACTTGTGCTTATCAAATCTTGATCGTTTTGACCTGCATTTATCCAGATATATATTCTATATTTTTCTAAACACTGTGTCGTGTATTTTTGTGGTGCTATTCTGTGTTATTGCATTATTTATTGCACAAATACTTTACACATTGCCATCTAAGTTAAGCCTGAGTGATCAGTGCCAAGCTACCAGAGGGTGGGCACAGGATAACTTGGATTGTGTGTGACTTATCCTGACTAGAGTGAGGGTCCTTGCTTGGACAGGGGGTAACCTGACTGCCAACCAAACACTTCATTTCTAACATCTACCTTTTTAGATTATTCTAATACATCTACTGAGGACTCTGATACAGGTGAGGTTTCTAGTTTCACCACAGATTACGATAGACCACCCCAACCACTGTAACCCACCCTTTTTTTAGAAAGGGGCCATGGATGTGTGAGACGGTGGGGAACTACCACTATGGTTACCCCAGGGAACTCCAGACCCAGAAGAAATTCTACCAGTGGGGGCCCCCACAGTAATTGATTCTGATAAAGCCACAAATCTCTCCCTTCTTTTGGGAGACTACCCCAAGATTTCGAAAATATGACAAATACACAGAGTGATTTGATCCCGATCTTTATTCTTACTAAACACTATTTAACATCACATGAAATTGACCTCTTAAGTAGGGGATTATCATTTGTACCAAAATAATGTACTAATGTCTTTAATCTACATGATGATTTGTTGAAATTCTTCAGGAGGAATAGATTGAGATATTTATTTTCTTGTAGACCCCAAGAACAAGAAATATGTTATCCCCCTTCCACCTTCCCAGTATGTACCTTCCCTTTACCTTCATCCCTCTATCATCTTCAATGCCACCCAAAATATCAACCTTTGAGAGGCAAGTCATTCAGTATGCTCAGGATTTTAAAACATCTTTTGAGCACATGCCGTATAACCTGACCCTACACGAGAGATATTCCCTTATAATATTGAAAGAGAATTGGAGTCTAGTTATCAAACCAGCATATAAGGACCGGGGCATTATTATCATGGATTCTGACAAATATAGTGCTGAGATTCTACTGCAACTGTCTAATACAGACCATTATATCCCTTAACTGTCAAACCCTCTCTTGGGCATCAAGTCACGCATTATGGAAGTCACTGATAGGGCATTACACCTAGGAATCATCTCAATTAAAGAACATGGTTTCCTTAATAGCACTCACCCTTATACACCAGTACTATATGTACTTTCTAAATTTCACAAAAATGTTCATGATCCCCTTGGTAAACCAATTGTCTCCTGGTGTGGGTCTCTTTTAGGTAAATATAGTTATTTCATTATTAAGTAATTTGTTCCTGCCACCTCTACCTACAACAGGGACAGAATGGATCTAATTTTTCAGATTGAGGATATGCCCTTTGATCAAGATACCAACCTCCTGGTGGGTGTTGACATTAATTCACTATATAACAACATCCCGCAGTTAGAAGGGTTGTAGGTTATTTAGGGCCATATTTATACTTTTTGACGCAAAACTGCGCCGATGCAGTTTTGCGTCACAAAATGTAGCGCCGGCTAACGCCATTTCTTTGTGCCGCTCTGGCGTCAAATTTATACTTCGACGCATGGCGGAGCAAACCACTGGTGTGAGTCATTTTTTTTTACTCAAACCAGTGTGTCACGTCGTAAAGAAAAACATCGTTAACGCAGCGAAAATGACTTTGATTCGGTTAACGACATCGCAAACCGGATACGCGCATTTGTTTGCCACAGTAGCGTCAAAAAGCAGCACAAACCCTGTAAAATGTGCAAAGGAGAGCCAAAATGGATCCCAGATGCTTGGACAGACCCCAGGAAGATAACAACAGACCAGTAACCAGCCAGGGGGACCCACACAAGACCCAGGAGAGGGAGAAGAAGAAACGAAAGTGTTGGGCCAGTGCAGAGGAGCAGGACATACTGGTGAAAGAGGTGATGAAACACCAGCACTAACTTTTTGTCACCTCTAAATTGCCAATTAGTAGGAGAGACGCAATATGGCAACAAATTGTTGACAAGATAAACAGTGTGGCAGAAGTATGGAGAACCGTCATCGAGTGCAAGAAACGCTGGCATAATTGCAAGCGCAGGACAAATGAAAAGATGGCCAGGAACAGGAAGGCAGCACTGCAGACTGGAGGTGGGAGTCCTACACCGCAGGAGGCCCTGGACCACATAGAGGAGATGGTGGCAGCCGTCATCCTTGGGGAGATCGTCACAGGGATTCAAGGACAGGACAGCGCAGACTACCAAGAGACAACACAGATGCAGGGTAAGTGGCATGGAGAATTAAAATGCACAAATGTTAACTGTAAGCAGGGAGGGTGGACATACCTCCTTCACAATGCATGTACGTCATGATATTCAGGGAGTGGAATTGGTGAAGGGGGGCGGCACGGGGGCATGGGCTGTTCAGAGGAAACCTGGGGCACAGTTCTACACTACACCAACAACCTTTGCATGGAGGTATGCTGCCATGCCAAGGATGTTGGAAAGGTAAAGCCAGTCAAGGAGGGTAGGGTACAACCTAAAACTGTTCTGCTGTCACACAACAGCTGGTATTTTTCCTACATGAATTAGGGCTCAATTAACAGTCTCAGGCCATATTCGCAAGTGGAATGTAATATTGACAACAGTTACCACTACCACCTTTGCTGTGTGTGCAGGTCAAGTAGCTAATGGCAGTTACGTGCCCATGGATCAAACACACCCAAATTAGAGGGTTCAGGATGACAACTTTATCAATCCCCTGTAATCAATACAAATGTGCCTATCCTGTCAAATGTGAATGTCTATAGTTGCTACAAACATCAGCCATTGTTATAAACATTATGAGGTACACAACACTAATGTCATACCCATGCTGCATATGTCAGGGTCCACCCTGTGCCTGGGTCACAATAGCTCCAATGAAACCATGCAACATCCCAACTGTTATACTGTTCAGACAACAGCATTGAGGGGGAGGACATATGTCACCGGATACTCAAATACACCCGCACAGTCAGAAGAGGAAATGGAACACTGATAGGACCAACAGTGCAATCCTATGTAGCAAACATTCCCCAACATCAACATTACACACTACCACTGCTGATATACGTAGTGTGCCATGCCAATGCTATTCGTAGTAAATGCTATGTCTCAGCAGCATATAGCTGGATATCAAATATCTGAGACTGGGGAAGCTCAAGATTGTTAAGTGTGGTGCAAGTGCCATCAGAACACCCACAGCCAGTGCAAGGCCCCACAATGATAATGGAAGTAGACAGAGGGTTGAGCAGGACAAGAAGGTGGCAATATACAATTTGGGCAGAACCTACACCTAGAGGATGTGATGCTGACAAGTCCCCAAACTGACCACAACATGTGACATGCAGGTGGGGCATAGGCCTGGGAGAATGCTAATATTAAAGACAGGAACAATGAACAGGAACCAAGATCACAATGTACAACTAATAGGAAGGCAGGCTCGTCACATTACAAATGCCACAACACAGACACACTAATTGTACAATATCTCATTGCAGAGGACGATGGCTCTCCTGGGGATATGCCTGTCCTGGACTTCCCTGATGACATGGATGACGAGCTGACAAACATCAGCCAGCAGACCCTCCAAAATGCCCTTGGAACCCTCCAGACCCCACCTTCAGTCGCAAGGAGGAGCACAGATACAGCAGCCATCACAGAGGAACCACCCACGACCCCAATTGTATGACCTGCCAGCTCCAACCTAGCTGAGGACTCTGACGACACTGGCACCAGCTTTGAGAGAACTGTATTTGAGGTACAGCGGGAGCTGGCCAAGGAGGTGCGGGTGGGGATGGAAAATATGGCATCCAGCTTAGAGGGGGTGCGTTCATGCATGATGTCAACTGCAGAACAGGCAACAGCCACGCAAGGGCGAACATCTATCTTGCAAGAACTTGAAAAAGTGTGAAGGAAATCAGCACAGCTGTAAGCGATTTGACACAACACCTTCAACAACAAACCTTTCAATGCGTGCACAAATGCAATATTGACCTCCCTCAGTGCCAACCTGGCTGCCTACCACAGTGACGTGGCTGCTATTCTTAAGAATCAGCAGCTCCTCCTTGCTGCAGTACTGCCCTTCATAGCCCCAGAGTTGGCAGCTACCGGGACTTCTGAATCCACGTCTTCAAACACTGAGGTGTGTGTTGCCCCTTCACACCCACCACCACCAAGGACAGAGGAGACAACACACACATCAGAAGATGAAGACGTGGAACAGATCACCTTCACCCATAAGAGTACCCAGTAGCACTAGTCCCTGCCACCTGGCCACTTATAACCAAGGTCCTGTGCTTTGTAACATGCCAGTCTTGCAACAGCTGCTCACAAGCACTGTTCTTTAGCCCACTGTTTACCTTGTCACAATGCCCTGTGATTGTCTCTCACTACCTCATTGTCAATTCATGTCCCTCTGCACTGTATTATACTTCACCAGCATGTCCAATGACATGTCCTTTTGCACTTGTTTAGGATCACAATGGAAGATGTCACACTCATGGACTCACAATCATGGACAATGTAAATATAGCACTCGAGCACTTTAAAATAAATAGCACTTAAACAACCACTTTGTCTCTGTGTAATGTGACACATCAACAGTGAGGGTGATTAGTGATGTTTGCCTCATGTCAATGCCCATAGAATGTCAATATAACTGCCCTGAAAGAATGTGGACTGATAACCATGCACTGTGGTCTGGATTGTACCATCATCTACCCTTCCTGAAGGTTAATTCTGAGGTAACTCGAAACTATACAGTAAAATGCTCTGTTGGGCAGAATAAGTCTTCTTCAAGGGATGTCTAAGCCGATAAATATTGCCTTCAAATTATTGTCCTAGACAATCTAGACAATCTTTACGTATGTGACATTTGTCACAATTGTTTCCACACACCATACAGCAGGAATGGATGTGTATGAGTGTACGTACAACTAAGTAACCTGGCTGTGCAATGTAACAAATGATAGGTATGAGTCATGTATACAATACTACATGAGAGTCTACCATCACTCACCTTATCAGGCTTCCCTTGAACATCAGGCTGCAGGCAGACGTAACACAGTGTCCTCAATACCAAATCTGGTCCCAAAGTATGTCAGATTGAAAACATACATCAATAATTAACAACACATTGGGATCCATAGTAACCTTGAGTGGCGGGTGCAATGGATGGCAGATTCCTAACAAAGTAGCTCTGGTGTACCTGCCAGTGTGACATCTCAATTGGGATTTGGTTGCAGGATGGGACATAAATGCAAATACTAAATAGACACTGTTCACCCATGCCAAGGCCCTGATACCCAAGCATATGACACATACTGTAAAGGAGTACCTAAATATTTATTCATCTGTAAAAAAGGATACTAAAACCAGGGAAAACACCTTAACTAACCTAACCTATCCTAACTATACATTACCCACAACTGGCCCTAACTAACCTAAGCTAAACTTTCTTATCACATTTAACTAAACACTCTAAACATCAACCCCCCACCCCTCTTCTAAGACGGGACGCATGGAGGACAACATATACTAACCTAAACACATAGGGCCTGATTCTAACTTTGGAGGACGGTGTTAAACCGTCCCAAAAGTGGCGGATATACCACCTACCGTATTACGAGTTCCATAGGATATAATGGACTCGTAATACGGTAGGTGGTATATCCGCCACTTTTGGGACGGTTTAACACCGTCCTCCAAAGTTAGAATCAGGCCCATACTATCTTATACTAAACAAATATATATATTTTTGTATTTTTATATTTTTTTATGTATATATTTTTTTTTAAACCCAAAACCCCAACATCATCCCCCACCCACCCACATAAAAAAATAACATTAAAAAATATCATACCCCCAACCCACCCCACAACTACTAACTAAACTAACAGCCTATTCTACCCTAACACTATGCCCCCAAAACCCACTAATTAAAAGAACCAGGAAAGAGGAGAGAGGGGAGGGAATCATGGCAGAGGGTATAATTGTCACAAGTTCTCCCTCCGCAGGGTCTTCTTTATGGCACACACCCTCTTATTAATTTGTGACACCTCCTGCTGCAGCCTGTCCAGTCTCCACAACATACGTTGCATGTCACATTGCATTACTCTCAAATCACCAGGGTCAATGACTGCAGCAGGGGTGGTCTGAGTGCCAGTTGTTGATGTGTGTCCAGTTGGTGGTGCCATGCTTGGAGGGGGAGGGGCAGGTGCTGCTGTCAGTGGTCCTGGAGCATTGGAAGTTGATGGTCCTGCAGTGGTGGCTGTCATCCTTGGTGCCACCTGGGTCGTAGTGGTGGTGCTGGTGGTGGCGGCTATTGTGGACACCGAAGGGCCCCCTTGGGCAAATGCCCTCAACACTCCTGAGGCTCTTTCATGGCGATAACGCTGTGCCATGTAGCGGAACCCAGACTCCACATCCAGAATGTGGCGGTAACCCATCGCCCGGCGCTGAAACTCACGGATCTGGCTGGCATCCAGATTGGCTGCTGTTAAAAAAGATAAAGCCAAACATTAGGTACTTCATTGCGTGATATACCTACTGATGACAATCAGACAATACACCTAATGTAGCTGAAACAGGCCAGATCACCATACAGATCACAGATTCTCCCTGAGGAAGTACATGCCAATGCAGCCTACACATGTCCTTTCTAACAGAACAGCAATGCTCTAAAAGATGTGTACCAACTTAAATGACATATGCATCATTGTTCAGCCATTAGTCACGTAAAAAATACTGCAAGTCCTCCACATGTGACAGGCCAACTACTGACTATCTTCTGGATGACAATCAAGGGCCACAAGATCTGTGATTTGTAAATGGAATTGCCAGGATGGAATGCAGTTGCTAATCATGAGTGGGTATCCTAGGTTTGGACAAGTGATTTACAGATTTACATGTCTTTGTACTAAACATGGATCATCACTGCTAGGTACACATTTCATAACCCTATTTTCAAACATCAAGGACACCCAGGAAGCTTTGGACAGCTGTACATGAGTTTAGGCAGTCCACCACAGGTAAGGACGATGTCCAACTAGGATAGACCCAAACCTTGGACAATCCCATCCACATTTATGTTTGTAAATGCAGACAATTGTCAACATCTTTTTATACCACTAATACCTGCCTTACAAAAAGCAGATAGATGCAAGCACACATCTGGCCATGAGGTGCATGTACACATATGACATTGTACTCAAGTGCCATATACACATAGCGCAACATGTGGAGCTACATGCGGCTAGGAAGTCAAACATACAGTCGAACATGTTCATTAGTGAACAGGGAGGCTCAAGTCTGTGGGTAAGACTTCGGCATCCCTATTCTGTGAGATTCAGGGTCTGACTTGATGACTAAATCATGAATATGGCTCTCTGCTAATTTTTCTTTATACATTCCTTTTTTAAATGTCACCCTCTTCACCTGCCCATTGTAGGAGGCTGGGCTGGCTTGTAGTGAGTACCAAGGGGTACTTACACCTTGCACCAGGCCCAGGTATCCCTTATTAGTGTATAGGGTGTCTAGCAGCTTAGGCTGATAGATAATGGTAGCTTAGCAGAGCAGCTTAGGCTGAACTAGGAGACGAGTGAAGCTCCTACAGTACCACTAGTGTCATATGCACAATATCATAAGAAAACACAATACACAGATATACTAAAAATAAAGGTACTTTATTTTTATGACAATATGCCAAAGTATCTCAGTGAGTACCCTCAGTATGAGGATAGCAAATATACACAAGATATATGTACACAATACCAAAAATATGCAGTATAGTATTAGAAAACAGTGCAAACAATGTATAGTTACAATAGGATGCAATGGGGACACATAGGGATAGGGGCAACACAAACGATATACTCCAAAAGTGGAATGCGAACCACGAATGGACCCCCAAACCTATGTGACCTTGTAGAGGGTCGCAGGGACTGTAAGAAAACAGTGAGGGTTAGAAAAATAGCCCACCCCAAGACCCTGAAAAGTGTGTGCAAAGTGCACTAAAGTTCCCCAAAGAGCACAGAAGTCGTGATAGGGGAATTCTGCAGGAAAGACCAACACCAGCAATGCAACAACGATGGATTTCCAGACGAGGGTACCTGTGGAACAAGGGGACCAAGTCCAAAACTCACGATCAAGTCGAGAGTGGGCAGATGCCCAGGAAATGCCAGCTGTGGGTGCAAAGAAGCTGCTACTGGACAGTAGAAGCTGAGGATTCTGCAGGAACGACAAGGGCTAGAAACTTCCCCTTTGGAGGATGGATGCCCCACGCTGTGGAGAGTCGTGCAGAAGTGTTTTCCTGAAGAAAGACCGCAAACAAGCCTTGCTAGCTGCAAATCATGTGGTTAAGTTTTTGGATGCTGCTGTGGCCCAGGAGGGACCAGGATGTCGCCAATTGTGTCAGGGGACAGAGGGGGCACCCAGCAAGACAAGGAGCCCTCTCAGAAGCAGGCAGCACCCGCAGAAGTGCCATAACAGGCACTACAAAGAGGAGTGAAACGGTGCTCACCCGAAGTTGCACAAAGGAGTCCCACGCCGCCGGAGGACAACTCAGGAGGTCGTGCAATGCAGGTTAGAGTGCCGTGGACCCAGGCTTGGCTGTGCACAAAGGATTTCCGCCGGATGTGCACAGAGGCAGGAGCAGCTGCAAAAGACGCGGTTCCCAGCAATGAAGTCTGGCGTGGGGAGGCAAGGACTTACCTCCACCAAACTTGGACTGAAGAGTCACTGGACTGTGGGAGTCACTTGGACAGAGTTGCTGGATTCAAGGGACCTCGCTCGTCGTGCTGAGAGGAGACCCACGGGACCGGTGATGCAGTTCTTTGGTGCCTGCTGTTGCAGGGGGATGATTCCGTCGACCCACAGGAGATTTCTTCGGAGGTTCTAGTGCAGAGAGTAGGCAGACTACCCCCACAGCATGCACCACCAGGAAAACAGTCGAGAAGGCGTCAGGATCAGCGTTGCAGATTTGCAGTAGTCGTCTTCGCTACTTTGTTGCAGTTTTGCAGGCTTCCAGCGCGGTCAGCAGTCGATTCCTTGGCAGAAGGTGAAGAGACAGATGCAGAGGAACTCTGATGAGCTCTTGCATTCGTTATCTAAGGAAATCCCCAAAGCAGAGACCCTAAATAGCCAGAAAAGAGGGTTTGGCTACTTAGGAGAGAAGATAGGCTAGCAACACCTGAAGGAGCCTATCAGAAGGAGTCTCTGACGTCACCTGCTGGCCCTGGCCACTCAGAGCAGTCCAGTGTGCCAGCAGCACCTCTGTTTCCAAGATGGCAGAGGTCTGGAGCACACTGGAGGAGCTCTGGGCACCTCCCAGGGGAGGTGCAGGGGAGTGGTCACTCCCCTTTCCTTTGTCCAGTTTCGCGCCAGAGCAGGGCTGAGGGGTCCCTGAACCGGTGTAGACTGGCTTATGCAGAAATGGGCACCATCTGTGCCCATGAAAGCATTTCCAGAGGCTGGGGGAGGCTACTCCTCCCCTGCCTTAACACCTTTTTCCAAAGGGAGAGGGTGTAACACCCTCTCTCTGAGGAAGTCCTTTGTTCTGCCATCCTGGGCCAAGCCTGGCTGGACCCCAGGAGGGCAGAAACCTGTCTGAGGGGTTGGCAGCAGCAGCAGCTGCAGTGAAACCCCTGAAAAGGCAGTTTGGCAGTATCCCGGTTCTGTGCTACAGACCCGTGGGATCATGGGATTGTGCCAACAATGCCAGGATGGCATAGAGGGGGCAATTCCATGATCATAGACATGTTACATGGCCATATTCGGAGTTAACATTGTGAAGCTACACATAGGTATTGACCTATGTGAAGTGCACGCGTGTAATGGTGTCCCCGCACTCACAAAGTCCGGGGAATTTGCCCTGAACAATGTGGGGGAACCTTGGATAGTGCCAGGGTGCCCACACACTAAGTAACTTTGCACCTAACCTTTACCAGGTAAAGGTTAGACATATAGGTGACTTATAAGTTACTTAAGTGCAGTGGTAAATGGCTGTGAAATAACGTGGACGTTATTTCACTCAGGCTGCAGTGGCAGGCCTGTGTAAGAATTGTCAGAGCTCCCTATGGGTGGCAAAAGAAATGCTGCAGCCCATAGGGATCTCCTGGAACCCCAATACCCTATACCATATACTAGGGAATTATAAGGGTGTTCCAGTATGCCAATGTAAATTGGTGAAATTGGTCACTAGCCTGTTAGTGACAATTTGGAAAGAAATGAGAGAGCATAACCACTGAGGTTCTGGATAGCAGAGCCTCAGTGAGACAGTTAGTCATAACACAGATAACACATTCAGGGCACACTTATGAGCACTGAGGCCCTGGCTGGCAGGGTCCCAGTGACACATACAACTAAAACAACATATATACAGTGAAAAATGGGGGTAACATGCCAGGCAAGATGGTACTTTCCTACACCCATGCATACAGGGTTGCACTACAATCCAAAAATATGACTATACGCTACTGATTGTCCAGCCCAAAGATGGAAAAGAAGTGAAACTCCAGTCAAGTTACATATCAGATCATGTGCCAGCACATCATACCTTGCTATGTGTCCAACATACAGGAGTCAATCCCACAACAGCTGCAAACACAACACAGGCCTGAAATGAAATAGCAGTACTTACTGGACAAATCAAGCCACTTCTCCGATTGTTTAAGGGGCAGGTCCACCTGTAAAGCATGGAAGGGTGAAGTGTGCTCAATGTATGTGCACTGTACAACACTTTCAAAAACAATTACTGTGTGTAACATTAAATCTGAAAGTCCAGCCTCTCAGGTATGATGAGACTCCAACATACATACCACTGCAAACATGTACAGACCCTGTCACTCCAGTGAGTGATACACACATATCTGCACACATGCAGTGGCCCTAACTATCGTGTGGTGACAAACATGCTCCATCAATTGTTTGCAGACTCGTTTATGGAGTATACTCCTCTCATCATTTGTAGTAATCAGAGACATACAAAGCCACATTCCTGGAGCATTACAATACCAGTCACTCAGGTATTGTGGCTTGTACATCAAGGGCCAATCATTTACTGTGTGATGCACCAGTGGGTTGATTTAAGGTCATAATTTATCATGCTTTCTATGGTCCCTTACATGTAGGGCCTGTGTTGTGTGTAGGTTACATATGATACATTTACAGTGTACCCTGAGCCACAAATGCCCCCTATGACACCATAATGGCAGGGATCCTGTGTGTTAATTGGTGACAATTTGAGGCAAGACAATCATTGACCAGTTTTAATACTTTAATACAACAAGGAGATATATACTGACAGTGTATATTGTGGTCATCCATGACAGACTGCATGGGCACAGGTGTAGTCATTACACCTGAAACGGTCACTCATTGCCCTGTGTACCCATAATGGGTTTTGGAAATCACAGTAAGCCACATTCATCATCTTACATTTGCCAAGTTGGGAAATCAGCAGATATACAGCAAACTGACACTGTCATATTATTAACACATGGTTTAGCAAATGTACCACTGTGTCAATCATGATGATGTAGGTTTCAATTTGTATGTACCTTTGGAATGGCAGCAGTCACAGGAATGCTGGTCTTCTGATCTTAGCATACACCCATGTCTGATAGCCTCCATAATGGGAAGTTAGCTATTGAACATATGCTGCACTAGATCAGCAGGGGTGTACCAAACAAAACTAGCAAAGTATTAGGGAACTTTATATGTATGATGGAATTGGTCAGGGGTCCCTTGCACGACATCATTCACGTAATACATTGTGACCAGGCATTCCCCAACGTCAGGTATCCCATGATAATCCCATAACTTATGAGAAGTGCATGGCTATAGAGTAACACAGATGGGAAATGCATTTGCTCTGTTCCAGCTATTGTGCCCAAGACCAATTTAAAACACACAGGTACAATGAACAGAGGCCCGAGAATAGTTGTTATCCCTCAATTTGTATCATTTGCTTCATTTTATATGCTCCAGCTATGGAAAGTAGCACCAAACATTTAGATATGAACCCGTGTCCATTACTTTGTCATCCATTCCTAATTTAATTGCAGCACAACCAAGTCAAACTATCAGCCTAAGATATTACCTGAGGTTAGAAAGAAATTGGTACGTATGGGCCAGAATACAGTTCAGATATGTATTAGAAATAATTGGGGAATACATTAATTCTTAGAATTATCTGGTGAAACACATCTCTTTCCTGGTACACTCACAGACCATGGCTAAAACATATGTTAGAGCCACATTTGCATCATCTATTGACGTGAAGGCAGCACTAATTTACAGGCTCCAGTTGTGTTTTGTAACTTAATGCAGCTGTTGCGTCAACAAATGATGGTAATGTGTAGCAATTATTGTATAACTCAGGGACACTGTATGTTAACACTCGCATTCCACATGTCCAAAAACATTGCCTGCAGCATATCAACAAATCTGCTACTGTCACTATAGAGCATTTAAATGTGCACATTACTCTGAATTGTACTCACCAACAGGGCCACCAATCACAATACCCAGGTGGTCCAGCAGGTCTTGCTCTCTGGCAACTAGGTCAGCCCAGGGGTGCTTTAGTTGGTGGTCATTGCTCGGTGTGTGGTAGACACATCGCAGATGGTACAAGACCTTTGACCACCAGAGCCTCCTCGCCTCTGTGTGATACCCCTGTATCACCCTGCCACCTGCTTTGATCATCAATGAGAGGAAGTGGCACACCAGCCAAATGAATCCCCCCAGCTCCTCCTCACCCATTCTCCCCAGACGTGCCTACCCAACATGACTGAAATAATAAGAAAATGAAGAGGTACAGAGGATAATGAAGGGAAAGGAGGAGAGGAAAATGAAATAAAAGTAACACTAAAACAGCCCAACTATCCCCAAACTAACAATACCCACAAGAGACTCCCAACAGTACAAAGACAAAATTAGACACCAGAAATGACAAAAAAACACTTACACAGGACACCACAGACACTTACAAAACACCAAAAGACAATATAAAGAGCACACAGGAGACAAATTCACAATATTCACAGAGAGACAAGTCCAAACACAGCCACACAGTCAAGAAAAATCACAGACTGCAAAGTGAAGGTGAAAGTACACCCACTGTACCAATTCTGTAAACAGGATATCCAACTACATTACTTCCTGCCTCAAATGCGGTGCGTTTTTTTATTATGATGCGTCACAATATTATGACGCTTACAGTCTGTGCGCCTTTTTTTTTTTACGCACATGCTTAGAAATGACCAGGCATCCATAGATCCACATATTTTGCATTGGTAACCAATTTCATGGGGTACATTGTGGGAATTACCGCTCAGGGATGTATCCTGGCTGTGAGTGTCATTTTTCTATGCATTTGCTGTGTTTTTTGATGCTTATGCGTCTTTTTTGACGCGTGTGCATCAAAATGTATGTCTTTTACTGGGTTTGGGTAATTTCTCACATTTACATAGTATATGACAGCTGTAACTATACAGAAATAGGCTGTTTGCACCTACATTGTGCATTCCAGTGTTTGGGCACATGTGGCAGATCACACTACTGCGCACCATGATCCTCTAGTTGTTGTACTGGATTTGCACTCTTAATTGACGCAATAAATACCCAAACGTTTGGAATACAAATTGGTATTACCCAGTTTGAGCAGGTTGTGCATCAATAGAGGATAGCAAGGATACGCAACTTAATACAGTAACTCATTGCCTGTGTGTCAATGTCTGTGAATTGGCTATTTCAATTTTAGTTGGCTGTGTGAACATCACAAGACGTGTTTTCATAAATGTGCTTGTATGCATGTGTTGTCAATGTGGATAACCATCAGATGCTATTCAGTGTGGAAAGAAGTCAGGAAATGTGTTTGTCATACACGTAGCAACAAATGCTGTCTGAACTTCCCTGAATTTTGGGACAAAAGCATCTCCCATGGCAAACCATGCACAAGATAGATAGAGGACGGTTGATTATGGCAATGTTACAAGACTAAGCCATTACATGTACTGGAATGTTGGATACCACTTCCTGGTCACTTGTTTGTATACTACCCATGAGTAAGGCATTTGAAAATGCTATGTAAGTACAGTGTTTGTGACATAGGTCCCAAAACCAATCCAAAAATGTAATGTCACTCCACAGTTTGACTCATATTAATGACCTATGTTTCTCTTGTGGCAGTGGAGGACCAGCAGACCAAGCAGCATGTGTTCACATATTTCGAGTGGTTAATTGCACAAAGGTGTCCAGTTCAAGTGTGTGGTCATGAGTAACCTGTGTCATTATTGAGGTCCATGTTGTCACAGTTACGTGCAGGTCCAGTCATGAGTCTGTGGAGCCATTCCCTGCATTAACAAAGTATCCTTCACAGCTAAATTGAACGAAAGCCAAAGGGGAATTGAGAACACACATGGGGATAGTCAGCTATGGCACTGCAGAAGTTTTAAGAGACTGACAACAGGGCAACCTTGGTGTGCTCACAAAGTTGATGAATCAGTAATTTAAAACCGGCAGGTTTCCTCACAACATTTGTATACACGGTGGCCTCTAAAATTCCCACTGCAACCGGGAACATCAGTGCCACTGTGCAGATTAATCTCACAGCTATTCACCACGCAAGCCACATCAATAGGTTGGGGCCGATGTGAATTAGTGTGTGGACAGTCAGACACAAACTTGTTTTGCCATTTCATGCACATTAGCAAACGTTGTTTGTTGTGCGGGAGGCACCATACCCAATTCATGCATACAGCCATGGTACACTGTCACTATTTGTCACTCATGCATACATGAAACCTAGACAAGGGATGGGCCGTGATTAGGCTATTTGAAGACATGTCCCACCCCATGATACGATAAGTAAACTGATTATGTTATACAATGTATTTGAGTATTCATTGTAGACGTACCAGGCACAATACCCCAGGAGGAAAGAGAAGGCATGGAAAGCAACTATGAGACAAAAGTAGCCACATGGAATCTTTACAGTAACAGAAAGACAGGGACAAATCAGGCTAACAGGTTGGAGGCTAACATGAACAAGGCAAATACACAGTGAGCAGACTGAGACTAGTCAAAGCTGGAACAACCCTGTGGAAAATGATAACTATATTTGTTCTCTGTGCTGCAACGTTACACAATAACCCAAGCCCTGTGTTACACAAGTGATTTATACGGTAATGCATAACAGGGATATACATATGATGGCAGCTTCTAAGCCATTGCAGGCAGCAGCAAGGGCTCTGCAAGTTCAAATGGCTGGTCTGCATGGAAGTGCTCACAGGTGTGTGCAGCTTTAGTCTCTCACAATTCCTGTAGGTGAGAATCAAGTTCAAAGGGCCAACAGTACCTTTCACATGGGAAGCAATGGGCAGGTGATTACAGGTCCTACAGACTGCCAGGCAGTGCATTATCTGACCAGGAATCCATGCAGACAGATGAACTATGACTATGGCTACCATACCAAATAGGGAAGCACACTGGAGTCAGAATGTGAGTCTAGTGTGTGTAGATGAAGGATTATCTGGGTACAAATATTCCATATCTAGGGCCCCTAGGGAATGGTGGGGAGAGACTGAAAACATGGCAGTGGCAGGACTTACGACCTGGGATGGCAAGTGCAGGGCATGTCTTGTGAGCAATGCTAGTCATACCTGGGGCACTCGTGTTATCCATTTGCAGCTTACATGGACTTCTTGTCACACATACTCCTTGCAGAGATAGCTGATGTCACAGTTACTGCTGTCAAGGGTCTGGTCATACATTCCAGTTACCAATACAATAGCAGATCCACTGCCTCATTACCTTATGAATGCTGGTGTCTTAGTTGTGTTTCATATGCTGCAATGAACCATGTTGCCAACATGTATGTGTGCCATAGCTGTGGTCCTCTGATATTGACCTTCAAATGTGAAATGGGCAAGATGTATGTCATTTAGAGTGTGTGTGAAGTTGGGTGTACATTAATACCCATCAAATGTGATGTGGATTTTTCAGTATCCTAATCTGTATATCTGCAATACCCCATGAGGCTAAACTCTGATTATGAATCCTAGGGATAATGTGATGCATAAATGATTACCCAGATCATGATATGGTGATTAGAATAGGTGTTTAATGACATATGGTAAGACAGTGGTGATGGTGACTATAGTTAAAAGAAGTTTTGTACAATGTGTTGTCTCTGACGCAATCCTGCTGCAGTGTTTGGATGGTCCCCTCATGTTGACGGACAACATCCTCCTTTTCCTCTTCTTCTGGCATTTGTGTGTCTGGTTCCCAGAGGGGAATGTTCCTCCTTACACCAATGTTGTGCAGGATGGCACAGGTCAAAATGATCTTGCAGACCATTCAGGTGAGTATAGGAGGCTGCCTCTGGTGATGCCAGAGGTCCTCTCTACTATGGTGTGTGTCCTCCGATGTGCATCATCATAGGCACGCTCTGATGCTGTGCTTGGGTTTGCAAATGGGGTCATGATCCATGGATGTATCCCATACCCCTGATCAGCTGAAAGAGAAAATGAGTGAAAACTTTTGAGGGAGTTTGCACCATGAATATCACTTTGAATGGCAGTTGTTCTCTTGTGTTGTCTGTGACTCATCTGTGTTTGTGTTATTGTGTGGAATTCTAGGCTTCTTGGATGTACCATCAGCATTGGGATGTTTCATTATCTGAACTGGTGTTTGGCTGAGTGACCGGATGTCAGCGGTATTTTTGTAGACTTGCAGTACATTGTGTACTCCCATGCATTATGTCATGTGAAAGAGGTGTCCATGTGTCTTAACTGGGGGTGGCATGATACTTCAATACACAGAATCAATTCCACAGTGGTGGTAACACGGTTGCATCTATATGGCCTGGACGTCCCATCCAATTTAACATATGCAATAGAATCTATTAAACATCAGTGAGGCCCTCGGTTTGGCTAGGTGACATTGTACAACACATCTCCATAAGTCGACAGCACAGACGTGTTGACAATTGACAATGCACAAATATCCCATGTGTGACAAGCTCTATGCAGACCTATTTATCTGCCCTTAACAAGTTGACTCATGTTCAAACGTGTACCTACACTACTGAACCTGCTCCAGTTCAGCTGGCTAACTTGGTTGTGAGGTTGACGGTTTAAGTGTCAAAAGGTCCATATGCCTGTACATCTGCTGTGTATTTGTGTAATTGTCTCAAACCGTATACGTAGGAATGTGCACGTTGCAATATTGTCACATCAATATGTGTTCTTAGCACAGTCCACTTGCTTATTGGTAGTGGGCAATGTCAGACCAGGAGTGATGTGAGATATTGGAACAGCCTCAATGATTCCATGTCCCCTTCTTTAGAGTCATCATCATCATGGTATGTGTGTCATGGTATTATGCCTGCAGTGAAACACATTGCATACCCCTTACACTGTACATATTGTTTGGAAGGGTGTGTGATTGAGTGTTATTGATGTGATATTGTAAGATTAATCTTCCAAGTTGTACTGGCAGTTAAGGCTATTTCATTGTCACTGTGTGGTTTTAAATTGTTCCCTTGTGTCTGGGGCCTGGCATCTGTTGTTATTTGCATCTGTCATTTGTCCCTAGGTGTGTATTCAATTGGGTGAGGATATCAAACATGCCTATCAGTGTCACAACCTCAGTGTCTTCATGGCCACGTGTCAATGTAGTGGTGTATGTGTTGTGTGTCCTAGAGGGTTGCTGTGCTGTGTGTCTATAAGTAGGTTTCTGTACTAGGCCATTGCCATATCGTCCATCCTGGAAGTGTTGATTGATGGTGCAGTGGTGGAAGATGAATGAATCATGTACACTCCCAGAATACTTTGCCACGATGTTGGTGATCAATCCCCGGTGATCGACAATGGCCTGCACATTGATGGAGTGTGTGTGTTTACTGTTGCGGTATAGATGCTCGGTTGCAGCAGGTGGCACAATGCGTACATGTGTGAATTTAATGGCACCAAGCACGTGTGGGAAGCCATTGATTTTGTAGAAGCCCTGTTTGGTCTCCTGCTGCTTCTTCTGTGTGTAGGGGAAGCTGATGTGGCAGGGTGTGATGGAGATGATGGCATCCAATACCTTGGGTAGGAAGGCAGAAAATGAGGGCTGTCAGATCCCGGCAACCAGGGCACCAGTGGTTTGAAACGAGCCACTTGCCAACATGTGGAGGACAGCTAGCAGCTTTATCTCTGGTGGAATGATGTGTGGTGTCTGCAAGCTGGGTGCCAACTGTGGCTCAATGTTGCGCAGCAGCTGCTGAATGGCTTGCCAGTTGAGTCTGTACCTCTGGATGATGTCTTGTTGCCTGAGTCCCTGAAGGGTTGTCATGGTCTGGAATATCCTCTCCTGCCTTCTGCGTTGCTTTTGGGGTCCCTGCTGGTGTAATGGAAGCTGCTGGTGTTTGTCCTGTGCTCTGCATCATCATGCATGCTGGATGAAAAGCACCTCCATGTCTTCCTTTTGGAGCTCTGTTGTTGGTTCTGTGTGTTTTCCTTCAGCAGTGGTGTGTTTGCCCCATTTTAACGCCTGCCCTGACCCAGGCGTTATTTTTTGATGCAAATCGGGCTGTGCGCTGTTTTCCAACTCCGCCTCCCGGCCATGTGGGATTTTTGCGTGGTAGCATAAATATGGAGCATGGGTGTTTAAGTCATTTTTTGGACGGGAACGCCTACCTTGCATGTCATTAACGCAAGTTGGTTTCACACATCCAGAAAATGATGCACACAGCAGAATTTTGGCATTCGCGGGGTCAGGCGGCAAAGTATAAATATGGTGTAGGGTTTGAGCCAGTCTTTTCTTGAGTCTCGTCCCTTACCAGTGATAGTGCATCCATTCTTTATAAATTACTTATACTTGGACACGCCGGAGGTCTGTGAATCTTTTAACCGAGTTGGGTTCTCCTCATCCAAGAATAGTCGGATCACTCGAATCAATAATCAATAACCATTGTAATCAATACCCAATACTCAATTAATAGGTCAAACAACACATTAGGAATCAATAACAATCAGTATTTTGACGCTCCATGACCTTTCAGTCATGAAGAACCACACCAGTTTATTAAAAGTTAATGAGTTTATTTCCCTATATTAACAAAGCCAAAACAATATATGTAAGTCTCAAAATCAAATGATATACGTATACGAACATTACTAGCTGTCCATAGCGACGGAAGAAACGCAATCTACGCAAAACCTGGATTATAATGCACTCGGTTATAGCAATACAAATCACTGATATAAGTAACTGAATTTGACTAATTGCATACATCGGTCAGCATAACAAGATTTCAATTCAGCATGGTGCATCAAATGAATACCTCAACTAACCTCTGATTAGCACTGGAATGTGGGGCTTCATGCAAAACAAATTTAGTCAACACAAATTTAGAAAACTTCTAGCTTGGGCTCTGTCAAAATAAGCAGTTGGTACCTAAGAAGGAAAACACAATGCATAATACAATTATCCTTTCATAATTACTAAATACAATCAGCATTCAAGGTAAGTCTTCGTCCTTCAGGTACCGGTTCGATCAGCATGGGGCAGATTTCAAAGGGGCAAAGTTAAAGGCAAGTTTTCCTTGCAGCAGCAAGGAAAATGGGGCAAACGTTACTGCATGGACAAGACGGGGCAAAATTAAAGTTAAAGTCTCTAGGGAGAGAATTCTTTAAAGTCTCTTTCTCTGCGACAGAGAAAAGGCATCAAAGTGTCATTTAAAATGGCGTCTTGAATCTGGCTTCAAAATGGCATCGAAGAAAATGGCTGACTTCTCTTTGTCCAGTGGGTTTAAGTAAGAAAACGTTCCAAATCCTTCAGGGTCTTCCATTGGAGGGTTCATGGGGTGGCTTCCTTTTGACCAATGAATAGTGTCTTTCTCTTAGTACTCATTTATGCATAAGGTGTCCCTGGAACCTTGGAACACAAGTATCAACAAAGTTTGCCAATTATTTCTATATCAGTGTCTTTATTGTCTGCACCTGCAGAAACTGACCTTGCTTCAAAGGGGATGAAACTAGCCTAGCACGAAACCTTGAGATAAGTGTATTAGTCATTTCTACTGGAAAAATACAACCTTAAAGTTAAAATATGTTTTTATTAATACAAGTGAAAACCATGCGGTTAAATTTGAGACCAGACAACTAGGCCAAAGCCTCTGCTAAATTTAAGCTAAGCATAAAACAGTTTCAACAAGAAAATCATAGAATACATTTGCAATTATGACGGATTACTACATTGTCAATTCTTCATGATTAATTAAGCTCGATTATAATAATGGCAAACTACCTCGTGGGCACATTTTCCCACATACATTAATTTTCTTTGCTAAAATCACACTACCTTATACGATTTTGTTACATGATATTTGAATATTTGTTAGCCTTTCTTTTTCTGCTACATCACCAGCAAGGATTCCTGCTGAATTCGTAATGGAAATACTGCAAATCACACTAACCAATTATTTACTGTACCGGGACACTTTCTATCTTCAAAAGAAAAGAGTGTCAATGGGGGCTTGTAATACTTTTAATTTTGCCATCCTGTATGTATAAAACTTGGAGAAATTTAAAATCCTTTCACCAGTGAATTCTTTTCACAACCGTGAGGCATTTTGGAAATGCTATATAGATGATGTCCTCATGGTTTGGCAACTGAACTCTGAGAACTTGGGCCTTTTTATTGACTGGCTAAATGCCATGCAGGATCATTTGAAATTTATTGTTGATGCACAAAAGGATAGATTGCCCTTTCTAGACCTCTTCTTACGAATAGTTGAGAACCAAATTGGCACTAGCTTGTTCAGCAAGGCAAAGGAAAGAAATATTTTATTCTAGTAACCATTCTAGAGGTCCTTGTGATGGCTTGCAATATAGGCATTTCCTCCGAATATGGAGGAACTGCAAGTGGAGAAAAGATTACTTCCAAGAGGCTGCCGTTCTAGTTGAGAAGTTGTTTGTTAGGGGATGCCATGTCAACTCATTAGATGCTCCTTCAAGTGTGCTTGGTTTTATCCTAGAGAGGCTCCAATCGAACTCAAGTCATGTGCCACAAATACTGGTATTCCTTCTGTTTCAACCTTTGCCCCTTTGAATGACCAAGTAAGCAACATAATTTAGAGAAACTGTGGAACTGTATGATAGTATTCCCTCTTTTCAGAACACCCCATCTTTTCTTACTAGTGTGGCAGTAATTTAGACGACCACTTGGCACATGCTGTGTCTTGGCCTCCTAAAATCAATATTAATCAGTCTATTACCAATCCCTGGGGTTTTCCACCAGTAGTTGGTCACTTTAAATGTCAGAGCGGCTCTGTGTGCCCCCAAAAATTGAATAGTAAGGAGTTTAGGGTGGGTGCACAAACATAGCCTTTGAAGCAATTTAGTAATTGTCGTACCAGCAATGCCATGTATGCTATTAGGTGTCCGGGTGATTTACTCTATATTGGACAGACTACACAGATGGTCAAGACTAGGAGTATACAACATACAAGTAGGATTTGTTGCGCGGTGGAGAATGCTCGTTTGGTCTCCCACTTCCTGACACACCATCACACGGAAGCAGGTATGACTGGGCAAGTTCATGCAATGCTGTGAGTGTTGGATCATATGGTGTGACTCGGTGAATAAAGGACTTATTACCTGCTGAGTGGAACAATGTGGCTATTTCATAAATATTGTTTTCTATCTATATGGGACTGTTGCATGAACTCTTTGATGAATATTTGATCTCTTGCTTATTCCTATGCAATGTGTCAGTATCAAGCTTTATGAAGTCTTTAATATATTTCTGTTCAACATTGATCATTCCAATATATATAGAGTCCTTGGCTACTGTTTAAATAAGGTAATTGTCCATGCAATGCATACATACTCCCAGTTGTCTGAATTTACATCATTCATATTGAATGTGATCTTCAAATCCCACCTAATTTGGGCACTGTACATAGATTGCATGATTGAAGGGTCCTCTTTTTCTCCCTCTTCTTTTACCACTTTTGTTTCCTCCCTAGATCTCTTTTTCTTTCTCACCAGGGCCGTTTAATTTCTTACTTTTTTCCCTTTGATTTCTTAGTTACCTTGGACTTGTACCCTTGGTTTCCACTAGGAATGATGCAGTTATACATCCCTTTCCTGTGTATTGGTAGGAGTTTCAGCACGCCTGCAAGTTTCTTTCTTTTTAATATCTGACGGGACCCTTGGGCACAGTTAGGTTGAACCTCATTGAGGCAGGCTAGCTTTTCCAGTCCGCAGTTTTCTTTTTCTTGGCATTTATGCGTGGCTTTCCACTATGGAGGAGGAAGCCGACTGAGGCAGTTGTCCTATTGCTGTAGGTAAGTGCTCTGGTACAATTCTCTAGTTTTGTACACCAAGATGTTACACGAGTTGTATATTCAGTATACACCTTTTGTTGTCTTTAGTTTTCAGGTGCTTATGATTGATTCATTAATACTTATGCAGGATTGACGGACCACTCCGCGGAGTCAGTATCAAGTTCATGTACTAAAATCATTATATTTTTCCATCTATATGGTATTTTTTCTTGTGTTTCACATGCTCCTTTCACGGGTAATGGTTAACGAGCACTAGATGTACCCTTTATTTTATTCATAACACTGACGTTTGACAAATGTTGATGCTGCTGTGAAATAACAATTTTTTTGCAGACTATTAGTGCAATATAAACAGAATTCTCTACTTGGTGCTTTCCCCTTTTGTTGTTATTCATTACATTTTAATTGCTTTCTTATTGATTGATTCCTGTGAAACATTGTTGAAGATATCACTAATTACCCACGTCTCAACTGGGTTTACAGGTTCCCCTGTGGTTTGTCTTGTAGTTTTCTAAAAGTGGCATCTTCAGACTTACAAAGTTTACCTGTGGGTGAAATAAGCCTTGCAGTAGTGAAACATGAATTTCAAAGTTTTTCACTAGCTAGACATGTTAAACTTAAAAGTGCATGTCCAGCCTTTTAAATGCACTGCACCCTGACCTTGTGGCTAACTAAGGCCTACCTTAGCAGTGGCATATGTAATAAAAAGGAAGGTATGGGCCTTGCAAGTGGGTGCACTTGCCAGATCGCAGTGGCACTTTAGTACTGTTCACAGACTCTACAGTTGAAGGCTTGAAACATGTTTGAAAGACCATAGTAGTGGGTGGCACAATCATTGCTGCAGGCCCACTAGTAGCATTTATTTGACAGGCCCTCGACACATATAGTGAATTTTACTAGGGATTTACAAGTAAATGAAAGGTGCCAATTATGGATAAGCCAATGTTGCAATGTTTCGAGTACAGGTCATCTGCACTTTAGCACTGGTCATCAGTGATAAAGTGCCCAGAATCCTAAAGCCAGCAACAATGAGGTCAGAGGGCAAAAACGTAGGGGAAACCACACCAAGGAGGCCAGGTCTAACATCTTCAATATCCTATGCCATACCTTTTGGGAGGGATTACTAGTTACCCTTTTTTAGCCTTACCCCTTTTTGAGATGCCTCCCAAGCTCTGATCACAAGTCTCATCCTTGTTAATAATTTTAAAGGTGATGGTGCAGGCTCACAATACTGTTGAAATATATTTGCTAAAGCAAAAGGGGTACGTCAGTAAACAGCCTAAAAAACTTTTGTAGTGAGCTACAAAAGTGCCACCGGCTAGAGGAGCCTTGCACTGCAATGTATAAAAGGCTCCTTAGAGTCCACTTATTCAAAAAGTGCATGACCAGCATAAACAGTCTCAGCTCCCTGTTCAACTACTGGCCCCAGGGTTCCCATGCTATAGGGAGTTTCACTCATAACATCATTCCAAGCTAGGCCAGGGACAAACAGCATATGCTGCAGAACCAACAGAACAAAATCATGTCCAAAGAATTTTGGTGGGACAATTCAAATCATGGATTGCTGACCTCTAAGCATAAACTAGATTAGGTGTCTTCAAGCGCATGTGCACCCTACACATACAATACATAAATAACAGTCAGCGTTTAAAACTCAGTGATGTACAGTTGTCTGCAAAACAAAATATGTCAGCACTCAGTTCCACCTCCTTAGCCTATATTAAACACTATATTTGACTGATCAGAAAATTATCAATCCCACCCCCTCAATACCTAAAAGAATCCAGGATTGCCTACTCTGGCATAAGCTAACCTTATTCAAAATGTGCTTTACATGTGTGCAATACCATGTAAATTATTGTAGGAAAGTGGATTATCATGTGGTGTGGTTGTAAGACCATGCCATGTCATATTGTCACAATCTTTATCAGGTCACAGTCTTTATTAGCTCAGTCCTGGGTAGCTGTGGCATAGTGCAGTCAGGCTCAATCAAAGGAAAAAGTGTAAAGTATTTAGACATACTTAAACAGTTAGTCAGTAACAAACAGAACTAAAGAAAAATCTGACACCAGTTTATAAAAATAAGTTATATTTTTTATTTAAATAGACATAAAAAAATCAGAAAATCAGTCTAGGAAAACCGGTGATATGATTTTTCAAAGGTAAGTATATCACTGTAGATCACTTTAAAAAATGCAATAAATCATTGTAAGTGGCATAACTGTTTCTGAGCCAGCTGGATGTAAAGGCAACTAATCTTCACTTGGGCAGGCCAATGGAACCACCGGTCCTACTACACTGAAAACAGCAATTTTGAGTTCTCACTAA
The DNA here is from genome assembly GCF_031143425.1 of Pleurodeles waltl. Lineage (NCBI taxonomy): Eukaryota > Metazoa > Chordata > Amphibia > Caudata > Salamandridae > Pleurodeles > Pleurodeles waltl. Next base: position 1,032,018,578 of record NC_090439.1, on the reverse strand, counting down.
AGGGCAGAGGTCTTTTGTCTGTGGGGCGTGATCCTCAGGGAGGCCACAGAGTCCTGGGAAAGGGGGCATGCATCACCCCTGCCTCACTTTGTTTTTGAAAAAGAAAACCAACCGTCTGATCAGTGAAATGCTTTAACACTGAGTCTTCTGTGCTGTGAAATGAAGCCAGGCAGACAGCTAAAGGAGCCTCCTGCCAGGATGCCTGCTGCCTGAGTGAAATGCAAATGTGCGCTTTGAGCTAATCTGCAAATGTAAAGGGTAAAATATGCAAATGTAAAGGATGCTTGGGAGCTGGTTCTGGCTTTAATTGATCGAAGCTTTGAGATGTGATTTGTTCTTTTTGAGTAGTAGTGCAAAGAGTTACCAACAGGGCTATGAAGTGCATGCTTTTAATTGTAATTGTATTTACTTAGCGCTTCCTATCCCTGAGGAGAAGTTAAAGGGAGAGTTAATAAAAAATTTATTACATATGGTCTGGTGTTACTTAAATCTACATTTTGTAGCAGTCTATCTTATACTGTGTGTCATGCACGCATAAAATAAAGGCTTACATATTAACAGTGCTTTCTGTCACAGGCTGTGACCTCGTAGCATTAAAAATACACAAGTCACTATTCTCCTCTGCACCAACCAAGACTTAGGCCGCCGCCCGCCAAACGGGAACCGCCAATTGGCCGCTCCGCGGTCAGAAGACCGCTGGGGCCATTCAGACTTTCCCGCTGGGCCGGCGGGCGCCCGCCAAGGGAGCGCCCGCCGGCCCAGCGGGAAAGGGCCTGCAACACTGAAGCCGGCTCCGAATGGAGCCAGCGGTGTTGCAGGAGTGCGACGGGTGCAGTTGCACCTGTCGCGCTTTTCACTGTCTGCTATGCAGACAGTGAAAAGCATGCCGGGGCCCTGTGAGGGGGCCCCAGGACACCCGTTCCCACCATCCTGTTCCTGGCGGTAAAAACCGCCAGAAACAGGGTGGCGGGAAGGGGGTCAGAATCCCCATGGCGGCGCTGCTTGCAGCGCCGCCATGGAGGATTTGCCCAGCCGGGGGAAATCCGGCGGGAAACCGCCGGACCCGGTTTTCCGACCGCGGCTTTACAGCCACGGTCGGAATGGGCAATGAAGCACCGCCAGCCTGTTGGCGGTGCTTCCGTTGCCCGCGGCCCTGGCGGTGTTTGACCGCCAGGGTCAGAATGAGGGCCTTAATTCTGTGGCTCTCTGATTACACCCAGACCTCTGTAATGCATTAACTAATAGAGGTTTCATAATGTACTACTGTGCATTTCCCAATGTGTAGCAACTTCCTTTGATTTAGGTTTCATTTAAATTGGCTGTTATTTTATTTGTAGTACTGACAGTGAAAGACCTAACAAAATATAAAGAATATTTTGGGGCTTATTTATGAGAGGCTTGGCCGCCAGAGCATCACTTTGTCTGATGCTCTGGTGGCGCTAGCTTCTCAATCATACCTATGAGGCAACACAAAGCCACCCTGCAAGGCTTTGCATGGCCTCATAGATATGCTGTGTTGCCTTTCTCTGCATCAAGGAGGTGTTTCATGGGCATTGTGGTGGGTGTTCCCACGCAACACCCATGGAATTTGATGCTGTCACAGATTTACAAAATCATGTAAATCTGGAGCAGTGCCAAAACCTTTTGCATCCTCGTATCAGACATAACGAGGAGAAATGTTTTAATTTCTCCTCATTTTTTCCTCTCTCTATGTGTGTACACATGGAAGGAGGAAAATGCCTCTCAGGATTGCTTTTGCTTTCCTGCACAAAACAATTCCTGCCTACATTTTCAGTTGGCAGCAATTTGTATGCCAGTGCTGGGGGAAAGGACAGGCATGCACTGTATTTCATAAATATGGTGCATTCCTGCCCTTTTACATTGGCATAGGACAGTGTAGCAAGAAGAATTGCAGTGCTGCTCTATTATGCCAATTCCTCATAAATTAGAACTTTTTTTAACCACACCTTTGACCACACCCCCATACTCACTGACCTTTGGTTTGCTAAACACTGTTTAATATTATTCCCCTAAGGTAAAAATGGTTTGCTGTGGGAGTTGGGGCTGTTTATGGTTATCAAATATGAAGAGTACTAGGTTCTAGAAATTTTTGTCAGTAGGGGATCCTTTTGCCTAAAAACGTTTGAGAGGGAGTCCCAGCATCAAAAAGTTTGAAGACCTCTGCTGTAGGGCATGTCAAACACAAGAGGAACATGCATTTCTTTTTATTATTTAGCAACCTGCCTTGTGGGCTACAAAACAATCCCTAGGGGTGACATATTGATATTAAAAAGGAAGGTTTTGACTTGGTAAGAGATTTTATTTCGACAGGCTGAGTTGGCAGTTTGGGAGCTTCCCATCTAGACTGCAGTGGCAGGCCTAGAGGCAGGTTCTAGTCATTGTAGTGGTGGCACAGTTTAATGGTGCAGTACACTAGAGACATTGAACTTACTAGCCTTGGCTATCTCTGGTACCAGAATACTAGGGACCTATAGGTAAGTTAAATAGGCAAATCAGGTATTAGCCAATTGTACACAACTTTGAGGGGTCCGAACACATGCATTAGGTTAAGGACAGCAAGGCCCAGTGCACTACAGAGTAGAAAAACCAGCAGAATAAGTCCAAAACTCAGAAGGGATTTAATTCTACAAAAAAAAGTCGCAAGTATAATTTACAACAGAAACTTTGGGTGGTGTGTCTGGGAAGTATTACAAGAAATGGAGACCCCAAGGTGAACGTTCTCTTCAGCAGCGTGGAGTCCATTAGAAAGATAAGGATAATCTGATCAGCGAGCGACAAAAAAAGAAGGTAGACTAGTCAGAGACAGAATACATGATAGATGAAAGTAGGTGAAGAAAGTGTCAACAAACATAACAAGTGGAAGGACTAACAAATTCTTTCCAGTAGGAAGACATCAAGAGGAGTTGGATCGGGAAGCTATGTAAGGGTGTTGTGCGGGAACCATATCTGGGGATCTGACATTACTGGAATTAAGAGGAAGCACTCATGGAACCCACATCTGGGAGTAATATAGGGACATTAAAGAAATGCCACATGAGAGGAGAGCACCGATGGGAAAGTTGAAAGGAACAAGATGAGGAGTGGGCTAAGGACTGATGGAGGCCAGCTCCCTGCTGGGGCACAGCTACGTGTGAGGTGGTCCCTATATCTTTGTCTCACCAGGGACAACCTATTGTAATTGTCAAAGTGATGAAAGTGGTTCTTTTCAGGGCATGAGTCACTTAAGACAATACTAGTCATGAGAAATATTTTTCAAGAAAAGACAATAAGGTCCTTATTACCTAATTAATTGAAGAGAGAAAGGAAAATTAGAAATAAAGAAAAACCCAAACAATTTAAAGAAAATCCCAAACAATTTAAAGAAAAAGCAACAAGAGAATAAGCAAGAAAGTTTGGGAAATATTTTTTTAATCTATTTATTTTTTCTCATACCGTTTTCTAATTACTTACTTGTTTTTTTTTTGTGGCACATCCAGTGGTGAGGACCCGGAGGTGGGTAGAGCCACTTGAGTAGAGAGAAAAGGAAGACGCTATAAGTTGACATATTGTGTTACAAGACCGTACAAATAAGGACCAATAGATCCAATATAATATTTTAAAAAATTAGGGTCAAATGTACCAAAAATAAATTTGGTAAAATTTGTTGCAAAACCACAACAACTTTTATCAAATCCATTCTGTTTTGACAAAGTAACCTATGTGCTAATAGGCCAGTTCTGAAAACCCAATTAGTAGTGGGATGCATATTCTACCTACCTCATAATATCAAATCACTTATAAGGTAATGTAATTGCATTTATGTAGTACCTCTGACAAGGCATTAAAGTGTTTTCAGAAAGTAGTGTACTACTCTGGAAAACTGAAGGAGGATTAGTGGAAGATTGGTAGGGAGAAATATAAATTACTATTGGGAGTGGTTGGAGTGGCCGACATGTGAGTCTGTTAGTTGGATGAGTAGGATAGAGGATGGATAGAGGAGGGAGGAGTTTAGGAGTTTATATGGGTAAAAGAGGTTTAGGATGAGTCAGAGAGCTTGTTGGATGAATAAAAGACGGTTAGGGGGGAATTTGGAAAGATTTGTTTGGGAGTTCATAGGTGTAAAAGAGGTTTGGGATGAGTCAGAAAGAGGAAATTTTAACATGACACGTATAATGAAAAAATAGACGTAAAATTGTATTAGAGAAAGTCACATATTGTAGGAAAGTACCATCTTGCCTGGCATGTTACGCCCATATTTCACTGTATATATGTTGTTTTAGTCTATGTGTCACTGGGACCCTGCCAGGCAGGGCCCCAGTGCTCATAACTATGTGCCCTGTATGTGTTCCCAGTGTGATGCCTAACTGTCTCACTGAGGCTCTGCTAACCAGAACCTCAGTGGTTATGCTCTCTCTGCTTTCCACATTTTTCACTAACAGGCTAGTGACTAAATTTGCCAATTCACATTGGCATACTGGTACACCCATATAATTCCCTAGTATATGGTATATGGTACTGAGGTACCCAGGGTATTGGGGTTCCAGGAGATCCCTATGGGCTGCAGCATTTCTTTTGCCACCCATAGGGAGCTCTGATAATTGTTACACAGGCCTGCCAGTGCAGTCTGAGTGAAATAACGTCCACGTTATTTCACAGCCATTTACCACTGCACTTAAGTAACTTATAAGTCACCTATATGTCTAATCTTCACCTGGTGAATGTTGGGTGCAAAGATACTTAGGGCCATATTTATACTTTTCGACGCACAACTGCGCCAACGCAGTTGTGCGTCAAAAAAGTTAACGCCGGCTAACGCCATTCTGAAGCGCCATGCAGGCGCAGTATTTATTCAATGACGTTAGCCGGCGTTAGCCGGCAGAGCTGCCTGGTGTGCGTGAAAAAAAATTACTTACACCAGGCAGCGCCGGCGTAGGGGAAAATGGAGCTTGGGCGTCAAAGAATGGGGCAAGTCAGGCTGAGGCAAAATTTTAGCCTCAACCCGATTTGCGCCATTTTTTTAGACTCCCAACCCCCATTGAAATGACTCCTGTCTTAGCAAAGACAGGAGTCATGCCCCCTAGCCCAATGGCCATGCCCAGGGGACTTATGTCCCCTGGGCATTGGGCATAGTGGCATGTAGGGGGGCACAAATCAGGCCCTATGCCACAAAAAAAAAAAAAAATACTTACCAGCACTTACCTTAATGTCCCAGGGGTGGGTCCCTCCATCCTTGGGCGTCCTCCTGGGGTGGGCAAGGGTGGCAGGGGGTGTCCCTGGGGGCATGGGAGGGCACCTCTGGGCTCCTTCCGAGCCCACAGGTCCCTTAACGCCTGCCCTGACCAGGCGCTAAAAAACAACGCAAAAGCGGCTGGACGTCATTTTTTTTGACCCTCCCACTCCCGGGCGTCATTTTTGCCCAGGAGTATAAATACGGCGCACATGCCTCGGAGAAATTTTTTAGACGGGAACGCCTACCTTGCATATCATTAACGCAAGGAAGGTGTCCACACTAAAAAATTACGCAAACTCCATGAACTTTGGCGCTAGATGCGTCTAACGCCAAAGTATAAATATCGA